>NW_022681454.1:37896310-39262810 GCF_009764315.1 Trachypithecus francoisi | reverse complement strand
CATGAAAATTGTTTGAACCTGGGAGGTGGAGGTTGCAGTTAGCTGAGATTGCACCACTGCACTCTAGTCTGGGTGACAGAGCGAGACTCTGTGTCAAACAACAACAACAAAAATATCTATATCTATATCTATATCTATATCTGTATCTACAGATATAATTTAGCCAGATGTAGTGGCACCTGTCTGTAGTCCCAGCTACTCAGGAGGGTGAGGCAGGAGAATCACCTGAACCCAGGAGGCAGAGATTACAGTGAGCCGAGATCGTGCCACTACACTCCAGCTTGGGTGACAAGAGCAAAACTCCGTCTTAAAAAAAAAAAGCAAATCAAGATACGTGTACCTTAAGATGACGCCTTGTTGGCTGCATATATTGTCCTAAAGTCAAGCAGTCTACATCTGCCTCACGAAGTGCTGTAGGAAGAAAAGCACAAATTACGTTAGCAAATACTTTAATTGTAGACCTAACCATAATTTTCCTGAGGAATATTTAAAAACGGTGTGAACTTTATGACAGTCCATAATCCTCATGTTGGGGAATAAGATAACACCTATTCATTCAAAAGTATTATGTGCCAGGGACTGTGGTAAGGACTGAAAACAGTAATAATTAAGACAGTCATGTAGGGCATGTAGGGCTTATAGATACAAGGATAAATACTTCTAATAGTACAGAATAAATGTTAAAATAGTAGTGGAGGGTGTTTTAGAGTAGGAGTCTGTTTGGCAGAAAAGGTATGGGAAATAGTATATGCAAAAACCTGAATGCACCTATATTATAGAGCAAATATGTTGCATTAGGTTTTTACTCAATGCACAAGATATGCTATGGGGGCTGTGGTTTAAACTGTGACGTATCAGAACCTTTCTAATAAACTGCGTGCAATTTGGTAAACAGCAGCTCTTACTATATGAACTTACTACTCTTTGAACCACTAAATAATTACAAGCAATCTAAGGATCCTCTGCTAAAATTAAAACTTTTATTCCCAAAGTTTAAAAAGTCCAAGAATCACAAAGCAAATGGACTTATGGGACTAAGGTTCAGCAAAGTCTGAAGCACACCATGTTAGGTGACAATGCTAGAAGTAAGCTCTTTCTCAGAGGCTTGGATTAGTCTATTGATCTATGAACTGTCAGTGCCTGGTACCTGGCTGGCTCTCCAAAAGTGTCCAATGATAGAATGAGAAAAGTGAATGAAATCATGCTATCAGTGGATGCAAGGATGGGGAATAAAATGGGATATAAATTTCGTATCCTGAGCTTCATGCATGTCACTCCATGAAATCCCAAGAAAATTTATTTCCTTTGCTTTATTTTTTTTTTAACTTGTATTTTAGATTTGGGGGTGAATGTGCAAGTTAGTTTTCTTTTAATGCTGCTATTTATAACCATATACTTTGTTCTGAGAAGGGCCTTCAAAGTGAGTGAGTTCCTGCTATTACTCAAATTAGATGGGAAAGATTTTTTCATTTTTCAATTTCTTTACCTTTCATTGTTGCATATACTTGCTCATCATTCTCGCCTAAACCCAACATTATAGATGTTTTAGAAATAACATCAGGCTGAACCTTCTTGGCATGTTTCAGTACACGCAGGGACTGATCAAAATTGGCCCGAGGATCACGAACCTTACTGGAAAACAGCAGGACTGTTGTCAGCAAGAATTACAAGTTCAACCAAGTACATAGTTACGCAAGCAACCTGAAAGACCAGAGAAGTACATTCTGCACATTATCTTAAACCACATAGTTGAAAGGTAGCACTTATGCACAAATGCCTAACTGTTAATTTAGGAAAGAAAAGGCCTCATTGGGCTCCCTAGCTCTGCCTCAAGCCTGGGGCAGAGAAAAGTACAATGGAAGAAATTACTTCAGTTGATGCATTGGGAAACCAGAATTCTGAAGCGAAAAATTAGGAGAGAAAGGAAAAAAAAGCAGAAGAGAGTCTCTATGCTGAACAAAGAAAAAAATAAGCTGAACCCACGTCACAGGGTTGAAACTTTCATTTCTTTTCTGAAGACTAAGCTGCCCTCTGCTGGTAAGTACACAACACTGCCACCTCTTAGGTAAAGAAATGAATGATTCTGGAATTTTCACTGGAAAGGATCATGTTTCTTAAGTGAAACCAGGGAAACTGGCACCCACTGGTGGTGGTATCATGACAAGGTTGCAACAGGCTGTGTACCGTGGCTTAAATGACTTATCATTTAAGCCAAAAGGCCAGAAAGCTTCTGATGTTAAACCGCATTTCATTTCAATTCTAATGCAGCTTTATTTTCTGTAATTGTTTTTCATCAGACACTAGTTAACAGGAAAGAAACAAATTTATGAATTTAAAAATAACTGAAACTGACAATACAGAAATTACTTTTTAACAGAATTTCTCCACTGAAATTAAGTTATGGTCTCTACTGTTTATGATTTAGTGAAAATGATGGTTATTGTTTACTTTATTTCAGGTTCTATGACACAGATCATATGCAGAAGCTAATAAAATCACTGCTAAATGCTAAATTAAAGAAAAAATGATATTAATCTTGCCTGAAGCTTAAAATGTTCATTTTTCTAAAATTTGAATGGATGTGGATAATAATCCTTACTTTTTACATCAGTGTTACTTGCCAATAATTACTCTTAATTACTGAAATTATTAGGAGTAAGAAAGCATTGTGTCTACTTTTTAAAAAAAGTACATCTGAATGATATGAGTTTTTCTTTTTTTTTTTTTTTTTTGAGACAGAGTCTCGCTCTGTCGCCCAGGCTGGAGTGCAGTGACGGGATCGCAGCTCACTGCAAGCTCCACCCCGGGTTTAGGCCATTCTCCCGCCTCAGCCTCCCAAGTAGCTGGGACTACAGGCCCCCGCCACCTTGCCTGCCTAAGTTTTTTGTATTTTTTATGTTTTTTTTTTTTTGAGACGGAGTCTTGCTCTGCCACCCAGGCTGGAGTGCAGTGGCCAGATCTCAGCTCACTGCAAGCTCCGCCTCCCGGGTTTACGCCATTCTCCTGCCTCAGCCTCCCGAGTAGCTGGGACTACAGGCGCCCGCCTCGTCGCCCGGCTAGTTTTTTGTATTTTTAAGTAGAGACAGGGTTTCACCTTATTAGCCAGGATGGTCTCGATCTCCTGACCTCGTGATCCGCCCGTCTCGGCCTCCCAAAGTGCTGGGATTACAGGCTTGAGCCACCGCGCCCGGCCACAGTTTTTTGTATTTTTTAGTAGAGACGGGGTTTCACCGTGTTCGCCAGGATGGTCTCGATCTCCTGACCTAGTGATCCGCCCGTCTCCGCCTCCCAAAGTGCTGGGATTACAGGGTTGAGCCACCGCGCCCGGCCGAGTTTTTCTTTTTTTTTTGAAGTCTCGCTCTGTTGCCCAGGCTGGAGTGCAGTGGCACCATCACTATCTTGGTTTACCACAGCCTGCACCTCCCAGGTTCAAGCAATTCTCCTGCCTCAGCCTCCAGAGTAGCTGGAATTATAGATGCGCGTCACTACACCTGGCTAATTTTTTGTGTATTTAGTAGAGACGGGGTTTCATCATGTTGGCCAGGCTGGTCTTGAACTCCCGACCTCAGGTAATTCGCCCGCCTTGGCCTCCCAAAGTGCTAGGATTACAAGCGTGAGCCACGAGTTTTTCTTCTGCATCCTTCATTACATATATTAGTGCTGTATATACATGTATATATATGTATTTTTTTTTCTTTCTTTCTTTCTCTTTCTAGATGGAGTTTTGCTCTCGTTGCCCAGGCTGGAGTGCAATGGCGCGATCTTGGCTCACGCCTCCCGAGTTCAAGCGATTCTTCTCCTGCCTCAGCCTTCTGAGTAGCTGGGATTACAGGCATATGCCACCGCGCCCAGCCAAATATATTTTTGAAGCCTTTTCTTTAGAATTACAACCAAAGCAATTGCTCTAGTGTAATTTTTCCCCCCTTCGAAACTTTTTTGTGGGGAGGGGGAAACAAACAACTCATTGAAATTTGCAGTCTGATATTATTTAAAAAAAAAAAGAAAGAAAAGATGTTCATTATTTATGTGTATTAAAACACACAGTAACTGTTAGTAATATGATTATCACTTTAATGTTTATAATATAAAAATTAAGTATATTATAAATATAAAACTACAATAGCCGGGCGCGGTGGCTCAAGCCTGTAATCCCAGCACTTTGGGAGGCCGAGACGGGCGGATCACAAGGTCAGGAGATCGAGACCATCCTGGCTAACACGGTGAAACCCCGTCTCTACTAAAAATACAAAAAACTAGCCAGGCGAGGTGGTGGGCGCCTGTAGTCCCAGCTACTCGGGAGGCTGAGGCAGGAGAATGGCGTAAACCCGGGGGGCGGAGCTTGCAGTGAGCTGAGATCGGGCCACTACACTCCAGCCCGGGGGACAGAGCAAGACTCCGTCTCAAAAAAAAAAAAAAAAAAAAAAAAAAAAAACAATTATGCAGTACAAATATAGTGTTTATAATATAAACACTAAGTAACTGATATTGCTGGATGGAAATACTATTATGGATGATATTTATGCTGTTTTTGTTGGTGATATTTTCTGATTTTTATGTAATAGACATAGACTGAGTTTTCCTAAAAATCAAAAAAGAATAGAGTTTACTTTATAAAAGTCGATGGCAAAGTTCACCCCTGGAAAAGGTAAGTATATACGGCATATTTTGACCCACCTAACTTCCCAACATTACTTTGTACACGTATTCACCTCTGTAATTCTGGGACTGTTTCTACATTATGTGCATACACGTCTAATCCTGACAGAGCAACTTTTTCTATTGCTTTGAGATCACCTCGAAAATCAGGAGTAAGACATTCCACAAGGATTTTTGGATTCCTAGGGGGAAAAAAGAGAATTATCAAACAGAGAGAAAGCACTGACATACCTGTTGCTCAAAATAGAAATTATCAGTACTCATTCAGTATGTTTCAACACAGTAACCTTTAGAACTTTGCCAAGCAAAGTATGAACATACAGATGTTCATACAGGAACCATTATGAGAAAAAAAAAGCGGAACATTAAATACTATGTACACACTGGTTAAAACACACCTGTAGGCAAACTGAATAAAATTTCAAATTATATATAGTAGACTTTTAAACCTAATTTGAGTAGGTTTTAGAAAAAGTAAATAATTGTAAGAAACTAAAATATGAAATATTAAAACATTAAATATAAAACTTTACTCTTTGGAAAGTAAATTGAGATATTTCTTATATAAATGTATTATTTGATTGCTTTAATTTTGATTTCTTTAAAAAGTCATCAAATCATGCTCTCCTCCTTTCCTCTAGGCAAATATTTCACAAGTACTATGGGTTTTAAAAACTATTTTCTGGGTGCTGAGTCATGAGCTTTGTTAAACGAAGTACGAGCTAAACATTAATCTTCCTATTTATGTTGTGGCTATATCTATTCATCCAAGCTTTTTTTTTTTTTTTTTTTTTTGAGACGGAGTCTCGCTCTGTGGCCCAGGCTGGAGTGCTGTGGCCGGATCTCAGCTCACTGCAAGCTCCGCCTCCCGGGTTGACGCCATTCTCCTGCCTCAGCCTCCCGGGTAGCTGGGACTACAGGCACCGCCACGTCGCCCGGCTAGTTTTTTGTAGTTTTTAGTAGAGATGGGGTTTCACCGTGTTAGCCAGGATGGTCTCGATCTCCTGACCTCGTGATCCGCCCGTCTCGGCCTCCCAAAGTGCTGGGATTACAGGCTTGAGCCACTGCGCCCGGCCTTCATCCAAGCATTATAATGTGAACTGGGTCACAGAGCTGTTCCCTTTGACACCAGCAAAAATGACTGAAACAGTTGACAAACTTTTTCATAAACCCACTGGCAAAGTGTCTGGAGTTGCTTCCTGAAAGAACAGATGTAGAAAAGACTACATGTACACCCTTATCATGAACATACGAGATGTTCAAAGAACATATCCTATAATTCTGTTTTTTTTTTTTTTTAAATAAAAACAGGGTCTTGCTCTGTTGCCCAGTGCATCATAGCTCACTGTAACTTTGAACTCCTAGGCTCACACAATCCTTCTGCCTCAGGCTCCCAAGCAGGTAGGACTACAGGCGCATGCTACCACATCCACCTATTTTTTTTTAAATTTATTTTTTGTAGAGACAGCATCTCCCTATGTTGCCCAGGCTGGTCTTGAACATCTGGCCTCAAGCAATCTTCCTGCTTTGGCCTCCCAGAGTGCCAGAACTATAGGCGTGAACCACTATGCTTGGTTCTACTGCTTTTTTAAACTGCAAGCTAAGACCCATTGAAGCTTGTAAAATAAACTTAGTGGGCTGCAAACAGATTTTTCAAAAATGAACTATAGTAAATAGAAAACAGAAAATACTAGGGAATCATTTAAAAAATTTACTAAGTGTGCTTAGGTGCCAAACTAGTACTGAGTTGTAGAAAATTAGAATAATCCCAGCACTTCGGGAGGGCGAGGCAGGAGTATTGCTTGAGGCCAGGAGTTTGAGATGAGCCTGGGGAATGTAGCAAGATTCTGTCTCTAAAAAAAAAAATGAAAAATAAATTAGCCAAGCATGGTAGTGTGTACTTGCAGTCCCAGCTACTTGGGAGGCTGAGGCAGAAGGACTGCTTGAGCCCAGAAGTTTGAGGCTGCAGTGAGCTATGACCAGGCCACTGCACTCCAGCCTAGATGACAAAGCAAGACTGTCTCTAAAACAAAACAAAACAAAACAAAACAAAACAGGTTGGGTGCGGTGGCCCAGGCCTGTAATCCTGCACTTTTGGCTCAGGTGGGTGGATCAATTGAGGTCAGGAGTTTGAGACCCATTCTGGCCAACATGGTGAAATCCTGTCTCTTACTAAAAGTACAAAAAATAGCTGAGCGTGGTGGCATGGGCCTGTAATCCCAGCTACTTGGGAGGCCGAGGCAGGAGAAATGCTTGAACTAGGAGGTGGAGGTTGCAGTGAAATGGCGCCACTGCACTCCAGCCTGGGCAAAAGAGTGAGACTCCGTCTCAAAAAAAAAAAATCATTACTAAGAAGACCAGGTTTATACTTTTTAAAGAAAATTATTCAAAGTTTAGACTAATGCTCTAATATGAGGGAGGGATTCTATGGGCTAAAGGTCTATAGATAAGTTCATGTTACTGAGCCCCTAAAATTCTCTGCAAATATATATCTGTACATACAAATATGCTTTTTCCAAAGAAATGTGTACATAATTTCCAGTGAATTATCAGAAAACTATGAAACTCCCCAGAAAGTGAATAATCCCTGCTTCAAGGTAAAGAACTTAAACTGAACTCATGTGGGTCCAAAACGGTCCTTAAATTACACAAACAAATGCAAAAATAAGTACCTTTCCTTTAAATATGATACAGTCTTTGCAATGTGTTCAGCTCCCCCATCAGGCATATCTAGAAATAAAAGAATCCACTGCTGAAGATGATGTCACCATTTAGAGCCAATTTCTGGTAGAGGCCACGATGACACACTAACCATCTCGATCCACAGATGTCAGGACAACATAATCCAGACCCCATTCTGCAATTGCCTTTGCAGTATTGTAGGGCTCACTGGCATCCAGTGGAGGAGGATTTCTTGCAGTCTTAACAGAACAAAATCTGCAACCTCTTGTACATGTGTCACCCATCAACTAAAATAGAAATGTTACAGTTTAAATCAAATAGACAGATGACCCTTAAGGACATAATGTTGAGAGAATAAAGCAAGTTGCAAAGAATGCATACAGTTTGCTTCTGTTTATAAGAAATTTGAAACATTCGAAACTAAATGATAGTCAAGAAACACAAACATATGTGATACAACTAAAAAGAAAGGGAAATAATAAACTCAGCAATAAGAATAGTGTTCAGGGAAGAGAAAAGGGGATGGGATCAGGAAAGGACACAAAATTTAAATTTAAAAAACAAAGCAGGGTACAGGGGCTTGCTCCTATAATCCCAGCTACTCTGGAGGCTGAGGTGGGAGGATTGTTGAGAGTTTGAGACCAGCATGGGCAACACAGTGAGACCCTGTCTCTAAAAATTAGCTGGGTGTAGTGGCATGTACCTGTAGCCTCAGGTATTCAGGGAGGCTGAGATGGGAGGATCACCTGAGCCTAGAGTTCGAGGCTGCAGTGAGCTATGACTGTGCCACTGCACTCCAGCCTGGGTGACAGAGTGAGACCCCCATTTCTTCAAACAAAATAGAAACACAACTGAAAAATGGGATTCTAAAATACAGTTTAGGGGCTACAGAGGGGGATTCAAAGATAATGGTAATGTTTTAATCTCAAACTGGAGGTATGAAGGTGTCTGTTCTGTTATTCTTTATAACTTACAGTTTATAAGATACTTTTTTTTTTAAACAGGGTCTTGCTCTGTAGTCTAGGCTGGGATGCAGTGGCATGATCATGTCTTACTGCAGCCTCAACTTCTTGGACTCAAGTGATCCTCCCACCTCAGCCTCCCCAGTAGTTGAGTATACAGGCAAGTGCCACCATGCCCAGCTAATTTTTTAAAACTTTTTTTTGTATGGACAGGGTTTTACTATGTTGCCCAGCTGGTCTCAAACTCTTGGGTTCAAATGATCCGCCTGACTCAGCCTCCCAAAATGCTGGGATTACAGGCATCAGCCACTGCACCTGGCCTATGAAGACACATTTTATCTACTCAATAATCAAAAAAGATGATTTTAAAAGACATAAAATATGTAACAGATCAATGTGCAGGTCTCCATGAATGTGAAAACAGAAAGCACAGCTTCTTCTTGTAGAATATATTAAACAGAAAACACATAAAAAGTTAAGCAATCATGAATAATGTTTCCAAAAATTGATAGGAGAGGTATCTCAAGGCAGCGCGTGATTAACTATCACATAAATGAAAGAACCAATAACAGATTTATGCAGAGAAGAGTGAAATCACAACAGGTTGGATTATTCTATCAGGTTTTTTCTTAATATTTTTCATAAATGCAAATGTAATGAAAACTCTGACCAGAGATTCATAACACACATTTTTAGGAAGACAGAACATATTCCCTTTCAGTTTCTAGACTAAAGCTGTAGAGGCTGAGGCTGGCCCTACCATGATCGTGGCTGTGGCAGTGGCATATTCTCCACCTCCCCAACACTCTCCAATATTGGGACATCGAGCTTCCTCACATACCTGTGTACAAAAGGAAATGGAACACCATTAGGTTGACAATATCCACCAACTAAACAATTGGTGACTATGATTAGACATTTTAAACTGCTCATTGTTTACAACATATTTTGAAGACATCCACTATTCAAAAATGCTGTTAAGACCAAGTGCGCTGGCTCATGCCTGTAATTCCAGCACTTTGGGAGGCTGAGGCGGGAGGATTGCTTGAGCCCAGGAATCTGGTACCAGTCTCGGCAACATAGTGAAACCCCGCCTCTACAAAAAATCGAAAAGTTAGCTAGGCATGGTAATGTGCATCTATACTCCCAGCTACTCAGAAGGCCAAGGAGGGAGGATCACTTGAGCCTGGGAGGTCAAGGCAATTGTGCCACAGTGCTCTAGCCTGGACAACAGAGCAATGCCCTGCCTTAAAAAAAAAGGGGGGGCTGGCCGGGCGCGGTGGCTCAAGCCTGTAATCCCAGCACTTTGGGAGGCCGAGGTGGGCGGATCACGAGGTCAGGAGATCGAGACCCTCCTGGCTAACACAGTGAAACCCCATCTCTACTAAAAATACAAAAAACTAGCCGGGCGCGGTGGCGGGCGCCTGTAGTCCCAGCTACTCGGAGGCTGAGGCAGGAGAATGGCGTGAACCCGGGAGGCGGAGCTTGTAGTGAGCTGAGATCTGGCCACTGCACTCCAGCCTGGGCGACAGAGCGAGACTCCGTCTCAAAAAAAAAAAAAAAAAAAAAAAGGGGGGGGGGCTGTTAAACTGCCAAACTCTATATTAAAATTAGAGTGTGGTGAGCATGTCCTATAGAGGTGTACTCCCTTACACAATTATATAAGAATGGACAGACTTGAATTTTTATATTTTTAAAGATGGAGTCTCACTGTGTCGTCCAGGCTGGAGTGCAGTAGTGCCATTTTGGCTCACTGCAATCTCCACCTCCCGGGCTCAAGTGATTCTCCTGCCTCAGCCTTCCGAGTAGCTGGGACTATAGGCTGACACCACCAAGTCCAGCAAATTTTTTTTTTTTTTGTATTTTTAGTAGAGATGGGGTTTCGCCATGTTGGCCAGGCTGGTCTTGAACTCCTGACCTCAGGTGATCCTCCCACCTCGGCCTTCTGAGTGCTGGAATTATTGGTGTGAGCCACCACACCTGGCCAAACTCTCATTTTTAAATTAAAAACTTTATGAATGTATATACTTCATATGTGCAAACAGAAAAGTCTGAAAGAATATATACTGAACAGTTAAAGGTAAAAGAGCATGCTTTATATATGGCATTGTGTATGTGACATAGCTTCACATTTAATTTTATATTCTTTCCAATGAAACATGTATCTAATTTGCAATATAAAACAAACAAAGCTTTGTTTCCAAACTTGTAGGGCAAAAAATCTTTTTGTTTGCAGGAAAAATGATTCTAAATATATTTCCATTCCTGGTAGTAATGTATCACTTAACATATTTACTTTCTTTGTTATTATTTATATATTTATTAATAATTTTTAAGTTGTATAAATGTAGAAACATGGCTTTTGGTTAAGAGGAATAGTTTACACTTTGACAACTTACTGTATGGAGGTTTAAATTCCGCAAAGTGTTTTTCAGTTTATTGTAATTTTTCCCCATGGGAATCTCTGTCTTTAGCCATGGAGGTAGTCTTAACCTAAGGAAAGCCAAACATAACTATTAACAAATATGCTGCCAAATAATTACACAGCTTTGAAGTTAATTTCTTCTATTACAATTCCTAGTTAATACTTTTTCTATAATCTTAGAATAACTCTTATAATTTCTGTCATAAGAGTAAGAACACAGAATCAAATTCAGCCTTGCTCAAACCACTTTAGAAAACACCAATAATGGGGCCAGGCACCGTGGCTCACGCCTGTAATCCCAGCACTTTGGGAGGTCGAGGCAGGTGGATCACCTGAGGTCCAGAGTTCGAGACCAGCCTGACCAACACGGAGAAACCCCGTCTCTACTAAAAATACAAAATGAGCTGGGCGTAGTGGTGCATGCCTGTAATCCCAGCTACTCTGGAGGCTGAGGCAGGAGAATGGCTTGAACCCTGGAGGCGGAGGTTGCTGTGAGCCGAGATCGTGCCATTTGCACTCCAGCCTGGGCAACAAGAGCGAACTCCGTCTCAAAAAAAATAAAAAAAAAAAAAAGAAAACACCAATAATGGAGTGTAACAGGGCACTATGCTCATGTCTACCTTTTTTGCAAAGCCAGAGTTACGCTATTCTAATAAGAGAATGAGTTTTTGATATCTCATCCCTCATGAATGATACTGCCAAAAAGTACTCTATTTGTTTAGAGCGAGGTAAGATCACAACAGTGCACTGTCTGCTCTACGTTCTAGATTTCATAGTGGTTACTCAACGTAAAAAAGATCTAAAATTTGGAGTGGAGACTGTGAATCCTTGGTTCTCCATGACTTCCATCCACTTGTGATATAGAGGAGCTGGATTAAGTTCTCTCTCAACACAATCTACCTTCTACATAAAATTCCATAACTCTTTTAAATTAAGGTAAGGTATCCATAGGTCATATGTAAATTGACTAGGAGAAGTACATGTTAGATCATCAACACCTAGTAACCCAGATCTAACAGACTAGTAGCAAGGCAATAATCTCTACTCTGAAGAAGTTGGATGCCGGGTAGAAAATGGGGAGATGGCAGTGTAACATAGTAAGGGCACAGAGAAAAGAGAAAGATTCCAACAATTTCATCTGCTTACCTGTTCTATCTAGTTGTGGTATCACATCTTTCTAATGATTTTTAGCTAAATTTAACAAGTCTGATATAAAAAACAGATTCTAGGGCTTGGTTATATCTGAAAATAATGCACAACAAAGGAATGGGACGTTAAAATTATCTCAAATTTTCAATTACCTTTCTCCTTTCTGGCGTTTTAGGTTTCCTTTATATTCATCCCAGGTGCTCCTGTCTGCAAGATCACCAGATACAAAATCTTGAAGGTCTGGTCCATTCTGTAAGAGTTCCTTTTTTTTATCTGGCAAGGAACTTAACGGTCTGACTGGGCTGCATAAATATCTCCCAAATACCTAAAGAAAGAGTTCATTGTGACATTTATTTAGTGGAGTCCAGAATAATTTACTTTTAACCCATCATAACACCTAAAAGTAAGCCTTTTGGTAAAGCTAAAAAAGTGTTTCAGAAATTATGTCAAACTAGGAGCTCTAGTATTCTAGGGCATTAGAATGTAATATAAAAGATGACTGAAGGAAGCAAACCTAAAAGAGAGTAAGAGTTGACTGTTTACTACTGAGTTTAGAACAGATTTGGAAATCTCTGGAACTATCTAACATACATCAGACTTTCATGTACTCCACTACCAGGAACTACATGTTTGTCTTTCAACAAGATTGAACTGCAATAACTGAAGAAGGTGCCACAGTTCTGGTCCTGACTTGAATCAGGGGCGTTTAAAGTGAAGTGTGCAATAAATCTCTTGAGTTTTGAATAAGCATAATTGTTGAAAAGTAGGTTAATAATGCTCAGTTGGTTTCAGATAACTGGAAGGGGGAAAACCAAGCCTAACGTTTTTACCTTTTTTTTTTTTTTGAGACGGAGTCTCGCTCTGTCACACAGGCCGAAGTGCTGTGGCGCAATCTCGGCTCACTGCAACCTCCGCCTGCCGGGTTCAAGCGATTCTCTTGCCTCAGCCTCCCGAGTAGCTGGGATTACAGGCGCGCGCCACCACGCTCAGCTAATTTTTGTATTTTCAGTAGAGACGGGGTTTCACCACATTGGCCAGGATGAACGTTTTTACTTTCTAGGTTACGTTTTTTCTGTGTTTGAACATGGCAGTCAAGAACATAAGAAATCATGGTATTCGGCTTTTACATCTGAACACAAACATGCATGAGACAGCCAGAACACTACAAAATCCGCGAGTCTGCACATGTAACTCAAAAGAACCTTCGACAACTCAAAAGAGTGCCTGTTAGGGTGTTGCACGATTGCTACCGCACTTCTCAATGTCTGCAGCTAAAGCCTAGAGGACAGGTTTCTGTTCTCTGCGGCTAGAGTGGTGTCTCACACACAGTAAGAGTCCAACACAGAATAGCCATGTGGGGTGCTCACTGCAGTGCTCCATAAATATAGGGTACAAACCACTCTAAACAAAAAATAAGTCCTCAGTGCCGGCCCAGAGAGACTTTCAAACTGATGCCAGAGACTCTATATCAATATCTTGCGGCTGGTGGAAGAATGACATGAGATTACAAGAAAAATGTTTAAAACTGCCGTTGGCTAGAAGTAAATGCACTGACCTTTATTATTGGGCGTGGGCGCTCTGAAGGGATAGGATCCCCCCACCCCACGCCCAAACCCGCTCGCCCCGCGGCTCACCCTGGGCCCCAGGGTGCGGGCTGCATCCCCGCAGCGTAGAGACATTTCCTCTTTAGAACTAGCGCAGTGCAGGGATTGAGAGATCGCTAACTCCCGGGAAAGGACAGGTCGATAACACGTCGCTCCGTTTACGACAAACAGCCGAGCTGCTCCATGACTGGCTGCTTTAGCCTTACGTGGCGTCGCGCCCTTATGACGTAATACGCAGCCCCCCCCCCAATTACGGGATACAAGTACGTAATGACGAAAGACGTTCTTTCTTTGCTGCGTCTACTGCAAGGTGAGGATGTTTCTGTGCTCGCGGGGCATTAGGAATCTGAAGCCATCTGCTCTGGGAAAGGCTGTGGCGCGACTCCCACTCTCGGAACCTTGTCATGTTTGTCCCCCAGCTCGGCAAGCGCCATATGAGCCTGGCGGCGCCGGATGCGAATCCTGTTTTGGGGTTTTTGGCCTATTCCCGTCCCTCAGGCTTGCAGGGATGGCGCCGCCCGGATAGAACTTCCAGGGTTGGGCTGAGCGGGAGTTCGCCTGCTGGGCCTCGTAACTCTCGCTTTGGGGCTGCTCCTTCCGGGCTGGGACGCACTGGGGCCCGCTGTCGGTGTCCCGTCCTCCAATATCGTCTCCGGAACTTCCGTCTGGCAGTCTCCGGTAGGAGTGGAGCTCTGTGCGGCGTAGTTTGGTGGAAAAACGGGCCTTGGGTCGGCCTCACCCCCAGTGTTTGTGTTTCAGAATGAAGACCATTCTCAGCAATCAGACTGTCGACATTCCAGAAAATGGTATGAGACTTGATGTCTTTTTCATACGTCTTTACTACACGTTCCAAGCGTTGTGTGGCCTGACGAGTGTGTTCTCTCTTTTAGTCGACATTACTCTGAAGGGACGCACAGTTATCGTGAAGGGCCCCAGAGGAACCCTGCGGAGGGACTTCAATCACATCAATGTAGAACTCAGTCTTCTTGGAAAGAAAAAAAAGAGGGTGAGGGTTTTTCTTCTGGTAATTCAATTGCTCGTTGGACGGTGGTTTATAACAGCATCACTTTTGGTTACTTTAACAATTTTCGAATTGAGGTTCAGTGTTTTAGTTTTAAATGTTGCTGTCCAGAATACCAGCCAGTTTTCCGTTAGTGAAATTGAAAAACCAGATTCTTAACACAGCGAATTATATAAAGCTCAAATGTAGTAGTGGTCATCAGTGACACGTCTTAATAGTGTTAGAAGTTTGGTTTATTTTCCTAGTGGTTGCTTTGTAAGAATCCTAGGAACCAGCAGTAGGTCTGTAAAACCTGATGATTCAATTTTCCAGAAGGGAAGTTTGTTGCAACTTGTACAAAGCTTAACTTTTGGGAGGTTTTATAGGTGGTTGGATTTTTCAGTTGAAAACCATGTGCTTTGATTATGGTTAATTCTAGAATCTTAAAGTAATTGGATAAGTGGTCTGTTATCTAAGCCTGCATATTTCTGAAAAGAATACGTTTTTCTATTACAGCTTCGGGTTGACAAATGGTGGGGTAACAGAAAGGAACTGGCTACCGTTCGGACTATTTGTAGTCATGTACAGAACATGATCAAGGGTGTTACGCTGGTAAGCAGATGAATCAGACTTCTTTGTTTTGGAAAGGGAGGTTTCTCAAACCTTTGCTTTATACAGCATAAATGTCTCTCAGAGAATGGGTCACACATTTTATTTGGTGTGATACACACGAACTTGGCAAAAATAGGCATCTCTGGGTCTTCAAGCGATAGAGCTGAGAGCAAAGACCAGATGGGTACAACATGTTTGTTTTTTCTGTTGGGGGGGGGGGTGTGTGTGTTTTTTTTTTTTTTTGAATTAACCCTGGGGTCCGTTTTGTCCAGGGTGAGCGTAAGGGATCCTCCCACCTTGGCCTCCCGTAGTACTGGGATTGCCGCATGAACCACCATGCATGGCTAGATGGGTGCAGTTTTTAAAAAGTAGGCTAATGGTGAATTTTCACATCTTCTGAATTTTCTTTTTTTAAAATAGGAAATCTACAGTTGCAGTACTAGGTGGCAATCACATCTCATCATCAGGACCCCTTGTTGGGATAGAAAATGATGTAGTTTCTGAGTTTTCTGTCTGTTGCTGTTATATATGTCCTTATTGTTTCCAACCCACCTTCTCTCCCCTCGGGATAAAAAGTTCATGCTGAAATGGTTTTCAATTCTTGGCCGTGTGCTGTACCTTAGTACTACTCAGTAAATGTTAGTCTAATGTCAAACATGAGGGCTTTGGGGTTCTCATTAAAAGCGGGCAGCATTGTTCATTGAGGGCACAAGAGAGAGTGAAATAAATGCCTCTGTAAGGAGCTTTACAGTCCACTGAAAAGACAGAACGATGTTTATAAGGCTTGGTTCAGGTGACACAGTTCTTACCAAATTTTAAAACTATTAAAAATATTCTTCAGCATTGGTAATAGCTTGCTTATTTAATATAGGGCTTCCGTTACAAGATGAGGTCTGTGTATGCTCACTTCCCCATCAACGTCGTTATCCAGGAGAATGGGTCTCTTGTTGAAATCCGAAATTTCTTGGGTGAAAAATACATCCGCAGGGTTCGGATGAGACCAGGTATGTGCATACCCGCAGATAGAATTAAGAAATTTTTCCTTCATATTTTTTTTTCTTCTTTTCCACTCCCAACCTCTTTCATACTTTAGTTGGCTGGTGTTTTGTGTTTGTGCTTAATAAAACCAGATTTGTTTTAGAATTCTCTTGATTACACTTGTAACTGTTGGTGCTACTTGAGGGTTTATATCATATTGGTTACAATTTCAGAAAGTTGATACATTGGAGTAGTTTGTAGTGGTGGTTGTATTTAGCTTGGCAAATTAAATATTTTAAAGATGTAATTTACAAAAGGTGTGTATTTATGGAGCACAATGTGATGTTTCAATACATGTATATTCTGTGGAATGACAAAATCAGGCTAATTAACACATCCATTACTCCACTTCTTTGTGGTAAGAACCTTTAAAATCTAAAGAGAAAACCACATGAGTAGTGGTTAATAGCCTAGCTTAAATTTCAGCTCTCACTGTCCACCTTGGGCGTATCATCTCTCCGTAGCTTAAAATTGCAAACATCTTTGATTAAATGACTTAAAGTTGAAAAATAACAGTGCATGCGTAATACATAGTAAATACCATAGCTTTAAAAAAAATTTAAAGATTGGTGCTTTTTATCTGAGGCAGCGTCTTGCTCTGTTGCCCAGGCTGGAGTACAGTGGTGTGATCTCAGCTCATTGCAGCCTCCACCTTCGTGCTCAGGTGTTTCTCCCACCTCAGCCTCCCCACTAACTGGCACTACAGGTGTCTGCCACCACACCCAGCTCATTTGTTATTTTTTGTAGAGACTGTTTTGCCACATTGCCCAGGCTGATTTCATGATTTCAAGGAATGCTACTGTGCCTGACCCCAGGTAATTTTTAAAATTTTTTGTAGAGGCAGAGTCTTGTTATGTTGTCCAGGCTGGTCTAAACTAAGACTTGGCACAAGGCTTTGTGCAACTAAATTCTGGCAAATTGAATACCTTAATTAAATCACCAAAGGAGTAACCACTGTAGGACTGTGATTCATTCAAGTAGGAACACAAATAAGATTTTGGCACAGGTAAGGCAGGTGCTGTAAAACCAAAATGGTTTGTTTGTTTTTTGAGACAGAGTCTCGCTCTGCCACCCAGGCTGGTGTGTAGTGGCACGATTTCGGCTCGATGCAACCTCTGCCTTCTAGCTTCAAGTGGTTCTCTTGCCTCAGCCTCCTGAGTAACTAGGACTATAGGCACGTGCCACCACACCCGGCTACTTTTTTGTATTTTTAGTAGAGATGAGGTTTCACTGTGTTAGCCAGGATGGTCTTGATCTCCTGACCTCATGATCCGCCCTCCTTGGCCTCCCAAAGTGCTGGGATTACAGGCGTGAGCCACTGTGCCTGGCCCCAAAATCTTAAGACAAGGTTCTTCTGGTGCATGGAGTTTTACATGGAATAAATTAGTGCCTCTGCAATTTAAATATTTTTTACACAGATCTAGTTTGGTGTTGATGCTATGCACATGCCCTCTCCCCTTTTAGGTGTTGCTTGTTCAGTATCTCAAGCCCAGAAAGATGAATTAATCCTTGAAGGAAATGACATTGAACTTGTTTCAAATTCAGGTTTGTATGTTTACTATTTCTAATTATGCCTACAAGATTTTATCTAAATCTTGTTGTTTAAAATACAGTATTTTGCTAATTTTTATTTGGTTAGCTTTTTAAATTGTGAAGTTAAAAAGATAACATTCTGAAATTTTAAGTAGAGCATATCATGAAATATATTCTTTTTGAGATGGGTTAGGCTGATGTATTAATTGCTGTATCTTCACTCCTGTAGCGGCTTTGATTCAGCAAGCCACAACAGTTAAAAACAAGGATATCAGGAAATTTTTGGATGGTATCTATGTCTCTGAAAAAGGAACTGTTCAGCAGGCTGATGAATAAGATCTAAGAGGTAAGTTTTTGTAGTGTCTTATTACTGCTTTAGTTGAATGAAGCTCTAAATTTACTAAAAGACCTTAACTGGAGTTGTAGTCATAGAAAATGGAGAGTTAAGCATTCTGGAACACAGTAAATTTGACAGAATAAAAGATGGAATTGGCATGCATTTTACTATGTATAGTTTACTATGAATCAATAAGTCATAGTCCTGAGGTATGTTTTAGATCATTTAGAATAGTACAAAACAAAAGATGAGTACTTTTCTGGGCAAGTGTATTGATGGGAATGACCGATTTTTTTTTTTTTCCCCTGCCCAGTTATCCAGCTACAGAAAGAAGATGCCAGATGACTCCTAAGACCTACTTGTGATATTTAAATGATGCAATAAAAGACCTGTTGATTTGGAGCTTCTTAAACGTTTTACCCTTGTTAGCTAGTTTTTCTCCCTTGTGGAACAAGGAGCTTTAATCTGGTTCTTGAAGGAATAGCAAGGATATATTTTAGGCAAGAGGAGTATTGTACCAGTGACAGGCTAACATGAGGCCGTTCATCATTGCATATAGAACTTTAGGAATACCCCGAAGGTGTCTAAATTTGCTGAGGCATGAATTTGAATATTTGGTAAGGCAGATGTTGTCTTAGTCACCTTTGGGAAAACAGCTGAGGAGTAGAACAAAGTGATACAGCATCAGTTAGAAGGTGCAGTTGGTTTGGTTCATGATCTCAATAATCATGTCCTTTACTCTACCTCAGCCATTTACTTCCATATCCTAGAACTTGTTTTTGAAAATGGATAACCCTTCCATCATCTTTTAATTCCACGTGTCATACTTTAAATATGGTAGGAGGCCACCATAACTAGACCTAGGTCAACATGGTGACCCCCAAACCTACCTGAATTCTACATCTCATTTGATGGAAACTGCAATTTCTAAGGCAAGATGTAACATTCATTCTTGATCAAATGCATCAGGAAAACGTGCTGAGTACCTTCATTGTAAGGTATGGTCAGATACTTTCATCAGAAAAATTGAATGACAGAAGTAGCAACCAGTTGGCATATATGTTATCTTGGATCTTACAATGTCTTGCTCAGTTGCCCAGGCTGAGTTGCTCAGTGCCATGGTCATAGCTCTGTAACTTCAAACTCCTGGATTCAAGCGATGCTCCTAGCTGCCTCAGCCTCCTTAGTAGCTAGGACTATAGGCAGGTACCGTCACGTCTGACTTTTTTTTTTTTTTTTTTAAGTATGTGTGGGTTCTCATGTTGCCCAGGCTGGTCTTGAACTCCTGGCCTTAAGTGTTCCTCTTTTGCCTCCCAAAGAGCTGGAACTACAGGCATGGGTCACAATGCCCTATATATTTTAGATCTTGATTCAAGTGCACCAATTGAACATACATTAAGGAATCTTGCTGACTATGTGGGTAGGTTTTTAAGAAATTTGGAGGTAATGATGAATCTAGGATTTGCTCAGAAGCTTCCAGGATGGGGTTGTAGGCAATGAATGGGATCAACATGAAGTAAGATCACATCCCCAAAAGATTGGGAAATACGGGTCCATTAGATACAAATTTCTTATAATGCAGAAAATGAAAAACCTGCGTATTTCACCTGGGTTATTGTGACAGTCTCAACTGGTCATCTTCCCTGTATTTCAGCATCAGCCAGGGTACTGACTTTGCACTGCTTCAAATCCTGCATCAGGTTCTTTTCAATTTTTTCTTTTTAAAATAGCTTCCCCATTCTATCTGCAGCCATTTTTAACTCAGTTTTTCTGACTTCTGCACTATAGCTGAATTGACCTGGCTATTCCTCAATACCAAGCCCTCTGCCATTAAGCATTTAAGTTGTCTTTTCCCTTTGGAATGCTGTCAGCTGAGCTGTGTGTCTAACTCGCTTACCTTTAGGTCTATTCAGTGAATTCTGCCTTGACCACACTTAAAAATAGTGGACCTGCTCCTTAAACTTGTCCTACTGTCTCTTTACCCTTCTCCACTTGTTTTTGTCCATAGCATTTGTAGTTCTGATATTTACAATTTGTGTATTCGTTATATGCTTTATTTCTGCTGGAATGTAACCTTCACAAGGATGTAATTTTGTACTCTGGTGTATTCCAACTACCTAGAACGATGGCATGTAGCTGTTTACTGAGTCAGTGGTTCCTGGATTGCCAGGGAACTCAGTAATGGCAGTGGGACTGGAAGATGTTTTGGAAGGTATTGACAGGATTTCAAAACAGTACAAGGCTTGTGGGAGAAATTTCCAAGTGGCAATATTATAGTTGGGTGGAGATGTACATTTAAATAACTTGGGTATAATAAATGAGCCTAGTTGTTCCCCAGGGAAAACGTTTCTTCTTGTCTTCTGTGTCTATGGATAAGCACTTGTGCACTATTTTTGCAGTTTTTAGATGTAGGTGTCCACATACTTTTGAGATGAGGTCTCTGTCACCCAGGTTGGAGTGCAGTGGCGCAATCTTGGCTCATTGCAACCTCTGCCTCCCAGGCTCAAGGCATCCACCTCAGCCTTCTGTGTAGCTGGGACCACAAATACGTGCCACCATATCTAGCTAATTTTTTGTACAGAAGGTTTTGCCATGTTGCCCAAGCTGGCCTTGAACTCCTGGAGTCAAGCAGTCTGCCCGCCTCGGCCTCCCAAAGTGATGGGGTTACAGGTGTGAGCCACCACACACCAGCCACATTTTTTGAGAAAATACACCCAGAAGTAACATACCAAGTTGGCACACAAACTAGGCAGAAGGGTTCAGGGGAGGCAGTCTTGGGCAGAGCCCATTTCCAATGCCAAACCCATTCACGTTCAACAGTTCTTAAAATTGACCAGGTTGTTAGTTGAATTCAAGTAGCATGAACCAGTTTATTTGGAATAAATTACATTGAAAATATGTCACAGTGTACTGGCCTCATTTTCCAGAGGCTCTGTAAATACCATAGTTGTGATGTTTCCAGGTTGTTACATTGAATATACAATAAACACAAGTTAAATTTTTCACAGTACATCTCAGAAAAGCTTAAACTTGAAAGATCTTACCTGTTTGCTCCTTTCAAGAGCTATCAGTTTCTGGTTGACCTTTGATGGTTTTTAATGAGTTTATGATAAACCTGAATATTTAGTATGATAGGGCATGAGCCAGATTAAATGCTTAACATAATTTGCTGTACATATTTGCCAATGGTTAAAAAATGTAAGGGTTTTTGGATTCTTGTGCGACGATGGCTTAAAAAGTAGTAAAATCCCCAAGTGGCAGAGGAGGACTGTCAGTACTGGGTTAGGAATGTTATTGTTAAGGGGAGTTTGGTAAACCAGCAAGTTAGAAAAGGGGGGCATACTTTAAGCATAAGCTCTTAATGTGAAAAAGACATAGTGAAGGTTAATAGATACGTGAACTGTGAGTACGAGATACTTTAAACAAAGGCCAGTGAGAAAGAGATGAGAAAGCAAAACCTGAAAGATAAATTCCAGGTTTTTGTTACTCCTGTGGCCAACCATTTTTTTTTCAAGGCCTTGAAGAGGTCTTGAGGGAGGTTCATGAGTTGCTCAGTTGACACTAAAGAATTTTCCCTGGAGTTCTTGGGTCAGGGTGAATCCATGTGGCACAATGGGGAAAAAACCCAGCCAAGTGATTCTTTTAAATGACTTACTGTTTATACATAGAGTAATAAAAACAGTTGACTAGTTGTATGCATAACCTTAGGCACATAGTTCTCAGATGGAAATATTAATACTAAAAAATTCCTTGAAAGTCATACCTCAAAACTGCCAAGTTTGGGGTAGTGAGTGCAGCTGGGGCAAGGAGACTAGAGGAGAGTAAAACAATTTTACTGTTTGTTTTGCCAGGCCAAATAGCAAATTGATTTCCCATCATGTTTGCATTTACTCGAATTCACTAATTGTATTTTCTTTTTACAGTATTTTGGAAACTTGTTCATTAGCAATTAGAATTTCAGTTGGGAACTGAATTTAACTTCAGACATAGGTGGACCTAGAATATAATCAAAACTACCTTAATTTACTAAGGCTTTATAACAGAAGAATATTTCCTGTGACTCTTAAGGTCTAAATTGCTGGAGTGAGCAAAGACAAGTTACTGTGTGCAATGGGTGTTAAATGTAGGTTTTCTTCTTCGAATGTTTAAAATAAACTGAACAAGTCTCAAGGACAGAGTTCATTTCCCAATATGTCAGATTATCCGAGTCAGATCTCGTAAATAACCGTAGCGCAAAAGAGTGCTATATAAAACAATTTAAACTCATTCAGACCATCAGCATTCTGAATTGTTGCTTTACTTAAGAGTATAGCAACTTCTATTCTCAGAGGTGAATCTAGCTTTCCTTCATCCTGTGATCTTTCCATGAGATGAGGTTTTGGAAATTTATTTTTATTATTTTTTATTTTGACTGACAGAGTCTCGCTCTGTCCCCCAGGCTGGAGTGCAATGGCGCAATCTTGGCTCACCGCAACCTCTGCCTCCCAGGTTCAAGCGTTTCTCCTGCCTCAGCCTCCCGAGTAGCTGAGATTACAGGTGTCCGCCACCATGCCCGGCTGACTTGTATTTTTAGTAGAGATGGGGTTTCGCCATGTTGGCCAGGCTGGTCTCGAACTCCTGACCTCAGGTGATCCAGCTGCCTTGGCCCCCCAAAGTGCTGGGATTATAGGCGTGTGCCACCGTGCCTGGCCGGAAATTACATTATTTTTAAAAATCAGATCTAGTAAAAGATCACAGATTATTCTGTAGGTGATTTTTTGTTGTTAGAAAAATGAAGGGCTTGATCCCCTTAAGATCAACACTTAAGCCAGTGTTGTAACTGGCTTAGACAAGTACTACTTACCCTATTATTGTGTTTTCTTTCCATTTAGAACCACCCTGACCTAAAGGGGAAAGCACCTTATTAGAAGTGACAGAATATATATTATGTATCACTTGACTATCCAGTTACAAAGTTTTGCTTTTACTTTTTTTGTTTGTTTGTTTGAGATGGTCTTGCTGTTGTTGCCCAGGCTGGAGTGCAGTGCCGCAATTTCGGCTCACTGCAACCTCTTGTTTCTTGGGTTCAAACAATTCTGCCTCAGCCTCCCAAGTAGCTGAGATTATAGACACCACTGCCACCACGCCTGGCTAATTTTTGTGTTTTTAGTAGAGACGGTTTCACCGTGTTGGCCAGGTTGGCCTTGAACTCCTCACCTCAGATGATCTCCCCGCCTCAGCCTCCCAAAGTGCTAGGATTACAGATGTGAGCCACCGTGCCCGGCCCAAAGTTTTACTTTTTAAAAATAATTTATTGTACCACAAGTAGCTATTGGTAGAGATGAAAGCTAGAGCAGAATGATGGAATACAGCTCATCAAACTTCAAGAAGCAATGTATCATGTAATCCTCATAGCTTACTGTCAGGATGAAGCCTTTATGTTTACATCCAAGAACTGAATTCACTGATGACAATGCCTAAGGGAAAGTTCTTTGAACCACACAGCAGAGACGATTGTCATCATCTTGGTTACAGCTGTATCTCAAATTGTCTTTCTATAATACAGGTATATCTCCTGTCAGTTACCAGCATATGGAACTGGAATGAGTTTTTAAGCTGTCTGTCATGCAGACAAATAAGATCAGGTTAGCTGAGAACTCTGTTGCCTTTCTTTAATGGTATGTGTTGTAAGTTTTTTGCTTTCCAAAACTTTCTTCTCTTTTGCCTATGAAAAATGGTAATTGATAAGAGTAGAACCAGGGTGGAGAAGAAGCAACAACCCAAGAATATCAGTGGTTTCTTCTGCACAAGGAATAAGCAGACAGTGCACTCTGTGTTTTTTTGGGTCTGACTGCATCTAGAACTACTGTTCTCAGAAGGGAAGCCGCTGCTGCTGATCACTTTGTTGTAAAACTGTATTGAGGATTTAGCTTTAAAATCAGATGTGAAGAATCCAAATCTGGGTTTAGATTTCTCTTCAGCCAGTTTGAATGCATAATAGCCTTTGATTCTGACTTTATCAATCAGGTAAGCTGAAAAAGATCAGGAATTAACATTAATCACAAATGGACTGAAATATCTTTGAACAAGAATTTAGTTTTCATTGAAACAACCTAAAATTATGCCCATAATAAAGGTAGTGATTTTTATTGGAGGTTTTTAATTTTGACATTTATTCTTTTATGATCTATGTAAAGGAGAAAGTGAAAATGTGTATAATTTATTTTTTATTTATTTTTTTTTTTTTTGAGGCAGAGTCTCGCTCTGTCGCCCGGACTGGAGTGCAGTGGCCGGATCTCAGCTCACTGCAAGCTCTGCCTCCCGGGTTTACGCCATTCTCCTGCCTCAGCCTCCCGAGTAGCTGGGACTACAGGCGCCTGCCACCTCGCCCGGCTAGTTTTTGTATTTTTAGTAGAGACGGGGTTTCACTGTGTTAGCCAGGATGGTCTCGATCTCCTGACCTCGTGATCCGCCCGTCTCGGCCTCCCAAAGTGCTGGGATTACAGGCTTGAGCCACCGCGCCCGGCCAATGTGTATAATTTAAAATAAATTTGTGAAACTGATCCATAAATAATCCAAAAACTCTTGGAGGAAAAAGCAAATTTAAGGAGCAGAGCAGTGAAGGTTGTCACTTTTGTTTAAAGGGTCACAAGCAGAAAAATGTTGCCTATTTGGCCTGATTGTGAACCTCAGACGTGCTCTTGGTGCAGCCCGGGAATCACAGTTGGTTTTCCCCACTCGCTCGCTGAGGCTACCATGATGTGGTTATTTCACTTTGCATGGCTGTATGGAAACATTTCATGTATCCCATAAATTTATACACCTACTATGTACCCACAAAATTTTTTTTAAAGCCTAGCAAGCATGCTGAAAATAAGTAATCCACAATAGTGACTGTTTATCTTGGGGAGTGAGACTTCAGGTGATTTTTAAAAAACTTTTCTCCACGTGCCCCGTTTTCTATAAAGGGTGTGTGTTACTTTTATGATTTAAACATTTTTTCAAAAATCCATAGGCCAGTTTTCAAGACAAAATTCAGTTGACAGGACTTGGGTGCCACAAATCGGATGCCTTCAGGCACCAGCCTGCCCCTCTCATTGTTTGTTCTTGTCAGGAATCTCGCTCTTCCCTGTGTTTGAAGGGGCCCTGCCCTTACCTTTCAGCACCTCCTGAAGGTACTTTTCCAGGTAGTACTTCCGGAGCCGGTCATCCTCCAGAGCCTGGTCGTCGATGCCGCTGGCCGTGATGTAAATGTCCATGTCGCCGTAGTTCCTCCGGACCCACCGCAGCAACTTGCGCACCCCCCAGGGAATCACAGCCAGGCGCGTAGGGGAGCTCAGGCGGGTGATGTCCTGCAGAAACTGGATGTCCCTGTCCGAGTCGTAGCGGCTGCCGGCCAGCTGCTCGTGCATCACGAACCTAGTGGTGAAGTGGTTGAGCGCGCAGAAGTCGACCGTGCCCTTGAGCAGCCTCCTCTCGGCCTCGGTGAGGCGCGGCAGCGCGGAGCTGGAAAGCCCCCGCCGGCGCTTGGAGGCGATATATTCCCTCATGGCCGCGGGGTAGTCCCCGGTCTTGAAGAGCGGCTCAGCGAACCAGGCGATCTCGAACTGCAGGAAGCGCTCGGACGCCCTCCAGTGCGAGTCAGCATAGGGGTTGGCGGGTTCCGCCCAGTCCGCGTGCAGCGACAGCGACACGGCCCCGCGCTGTGACGGCCTGAACTGCTGGTCGTAGAGGCGCCAGGCCAGGGCGTGGGCCACCAGTAGGTTGTGCGCCGCCCCGTAGGTGTCGTTGCCAGAGCGGTTGTAGATGTCACTTAGCCGATTAGGCTCGTTGATGGTGATCCAGAGCTTCACCAGGTCCCCTAGCTCCTGGAAGCACAGCCCAGCGTAGGCCTGGAAGGCCTCCGCCGTCGATGGGTTCAGCCACCCGCCGGCGTGCAGCAGAGGCTCGGGGAGGCCTAGGTGGGCGTGGGTCGGATAGTACAGGGTGACCATCGCGGAGATGCCAAGCTTCAGCCCCTCACTGACTACGCATCTGTAGTACCTCAGGGCCTGTCTGTTCACCGCGGACAGGTTGCCAGTGGGAAGGACCGAGGCCCAATCCAGAGCAAACCGGTAGTGGGTGACTTTCATTCTTGCCAACATCTCAAGTTGTTTTTTGATGTTTACAAAATCTGTGCATTGAGCGGGTCGTGTTTTCAGCCTCACCCCTTCCACTCGGTGCAACAGTCTGTTGCCAGTGGCGTTCCACACGTACAGGTAAGGATCGCTGAACTGTGGGGACGAAGCCACAGACTCGGGCTGTGAAAAACAAGCTCATTCAGGTTAAGCATGCGCTGGCAGGCCGAGGCTCAAGTGATCTGCCCACCTCTGCCTCCCAAAGTGCTGGGATTACAGGCCTAAGCCACCGCCAGGCCTCTTCCAGTCCTTGAAATCTCCTAGGGAGACCAGAAAACAGAAGGAGCTACACCTGGGCCCTGGCTTAGAAAACAAGTTGTTGGAGAAAACATTGGGAAGCCATTTTCCAGTTCGTTTGACTTTAAATCCCAGGTTACATGGTGGGGTTTGATGTGATTCTGTTCAAATGCATCAGGAAATTGGCTTGGTACACTCAGTTAAAAGCAATAACAAAAGATAGATTCTAAACCCTGCCATAAATTGAAGACAAAGTTGAAATTTCTGTTTTAGAGATTTCACTGAGAAGAGGAGGCTGGTTGACCCCAGGCACAATTCCTAAAAGAGGCTGGTACGACAGGGTAGGCAATGACCCCTTGCATTTGCTGAATGCATATCTTTAAAATTCTATTTAAAAAGTCCAGGCTGGACGCAGTGGCTCATGCCTGTAATCCTAGCACTTTGGGAGTCTGAGGGGGGCAGATCACCTGAGGTCGGGAGTTTGAGACCAGCCTGACCAACATGGAGAAACCCCATCTCTACAAAAAAAAAAAAAAAAAAAAAAAAAAAAAAAAAAAAATTAGCCAGGCGTGAAGGCGCATGCCTGCAATCCCAGCTACCCTGGAGGCTGAGGCAGGAAAATCGCTTGAACCCGGGAGGCAGAGGTTGCGGTGAGCCAAGATCGCGCCATTGCCTGGGCAACGAGAGCAAAAAAAGAAAAGAAAAGGAAAAAAAGAAAAGTCCAAGCGATACCACATTTGCGTCCATCATGTCTCCCCGACCCATGTGCCTGTGAGAACATAGCATTTATTAATCCAACAGAATGCTGACACATTTTCTATGCAAGGCGCTTGGGTTATGGGTGGAAAGGACAGTAGAATATCCCCAGAAACTCCCAAGGTTGACACTTGGATCCGACAATGTCTCATTCTTTGTCTCTCCATGAAGGAGAGAGCCCTGGACTCCTGTTCTAGTTCTGCCCCTTTGAAACTCAGGCTTGGCAGCTATATAGTGATGGAGTACTCTCACCCACTTCACAAGTGTGCTGTGAGGACTCAGTGACTCTGGGAACTCTAATGCACTGTACAAACACAATGTAGTCATGACTTGGGTTTCATTTTCCTTAGTGGCAGTAATTGCCTGCTAGGCCCTTGAGTCTAAACTAAAACATAGCCCTTAAGAAAAACATTTCCAGGCTGGGCGCGGTGGCTCAAGCCTGTAATCCCAGCACTTTGGGAGGCCGAGACGGGCGGATCACGAGGTCAGGAGATCGAGACCATCCTGGCTAACACGGTGAAACCCCGTCTCTACTAAAAAATACAAAAAAAACTAGCCGGGTGAGGTGGCGGGCGCCTGTAGTCCCAGCTACTCGGGAAGCTGAGGCAGGAGAATGGCGTAAACCCGGGAGGCGGAGCTTGCAGTGAGCTGAGATCCGGCCACTGCACTCCAGCCTGGGCGACAGAGCAAGACTCCGTCTCAAAAAAAAAAAAGAAAAGAAAAACATTTCCAAATTCAAGATTAATAAGGGAAAGTAAAAGTTATGTACTTGTTTTAAAGTACTTTTCCCCCCTCATGACAGAATTTAAATACACCAGGAAAAAACTATAATTAACCTTTGGTAAATATTTTCCCTCTAATTGTTTTTTCGTGTGTCATCTTTCATAGTTTAATTACAAAACCATATCACTGCCCATTTGCCATCTGCCAACCAGTTATCTAGAACATTAAACTAAGAGAACATTGATCATGTGAGCATGAAGTTAAATCTGTATATAATTAATTATTTGAGTAAAATCCTCCTAGCCTAGATGGTCAGTTTCAGTGTTGTGAAAACTCAGAACATCATGGTATTGAACGGATGTTTATAAAAGGCAGTCTTGATATGGGGTAAGGCGAGATCAAATAAAAATGTCTTACGTTAAAAACCTTCAGAAAGCATTAGTCTCAGCAAGTGTGTATGATTAATCTGCTAAGAGGTTGATTTTCTAGTTAAAGATGATGCATCCCAATCCCAACCCCAGCTCCCAGAGCTTGTTTGTAAAATCCTATTCCCCACCAAAAGGACCTTGTACTCCTTGGAGAAATGGTTTTTTCTAGGAGAAGAATGAGGTGAAGCTTGGGCATCTTGTGCCCGAAAATAAGGAAGTGCTTAACAACTGAAAGGGAAATGTCGAAAAGACAGGAACCGCTTGAGGGGGTCCCATTGACTAAATTAGAAACAATTTGAGCATTTTTTTTGGACAGAGTCTCACTCTGTTGCCCAGGCTGGAGTGCAATGGTGCAATCTTGGCTCCCTGCAACCTCCGCTTCTGAGGTTCAAGTGATTCTCCTGCCTCAGCCTCTCAAGTAGCTGGGATTACAAGCCCGTGTCACCATGCCTGGCTAATTTTTTTTTTAGTAGAGACAGGATTTTGCCACAATGGCCAGGCTGGTCCTGACCTCAAGTGATATGCCTGCCATGGACTCCCAAAGTGCTGGGATTACAGGTGTGAGTCACTGAGCCTGACCAACATCAGATTACTTCTTAATTAAAAATGGAAAAGTTACCACATGGCAAATGTCACCTTTTTTTTCTTTTTTCTTTTTTTTGGGGGGAAGTGGGGAGGAGGGACAGGGTCTTGCTCTGTCGCCCACACTAGACTGCGTCCTGGACCACCTGGGCTCAAGTGATCTACCCACACTGGCCTCTCAAAGTGCTGGGATTACAGGAGTGAACAAGTGTGCCTAGCTGCAAATGCCACCTTAACCAAGAAATTTGGTGATACTACTTTAACCACAGTAGTATCTTCAGTAATGAAACAAACTGACATCATTGACCTCCTGATGTGATAAAAAGGCACATCCTCTATGTAGTATTATTTCCAGAAATGGTTAACTGAGTCATTAGACTCAGAAGAACAACCAGAGAAATCTACAAGCAGTTGGCCTGGACTCTTCAAACAGGGCAGTGCTATGAGGTGATTGCCCTGAATTAAAGGAGGCTAAAGATACATGACAACCAACGTTTGATCTTTGTTTGCATTCGTAATCGAAGATTTTTTTAATCCATAAAGGACATTTTTGGAACATTGAAAAAAAATTGAATATGGATTGTATTTTAGATAGCGTTGAATCAATGTTAAATTTCCTGGGAATCATAAGAATGTCCTTGTTCTTAGGAGATACATGCTGAGATATTTTGGGGTGGAGTATAATGATGTCTGCAATTTATCGAAAGTTTATAAAAGAGAGAGGCAGAGGCCGGGTGCCGTGTCTCACGCCTGTAATCTCAGCACTTTGGGAGGCCGAGGTGGGTGGATCACGAGGTCAGGAGTTCGAGACCAGCCTGGCCAAAATAGTGAAACCCCGTCTCTACTAAAAATACAAAAAATTAGCTGGGTGTGGTGGCAGGCACCTATAACTTGGGAGGCTGAGGCAGGAAAATCTCTTGAATCTGGGAGGTGGAGGTTTTTCTGAGACCCTGTCTCAATAAAAAGGGAGAGAGGCAGAATTGAAACCAATATGGCAGCATGTTAACAGTCAGTCTTGATGAAGGGAATATGCATTTCTATTGGATAAGTTCGAAATTTTTCAAAGTAAAACGGTGGAGGAGAAAAGAATGCTAAGAGGCTAGGGAAAATAAGATAGAAATGTGCAAAGTTAGGCTTAGTAATTTTTTTTTTTTTTGAGACAAGGTCTTGCTCTGTTGCCCACCCTGGAGTACAGTGGCACAATCACGGCTCACTGCAAACTTCACTTCCTGGGCTCAAGTGATACTCCTGCCTCAGCCTCCCGAGTAGATGGAATTATAGATGGAATTACAGGCCCATGCCACCACACCCGGTTTTTTTTGTAGAGACAGGGTTTTTCCATATTGGCCAGGCTGGTCTCAAACTCCTGAGCTCAAGTGATCCTCCCACCTTGGCCTCCCAAAGTGCTGGGATTACAGGAGTGAGTCAGCACGCCCGGCCTGGCTTAGTAATATTTTTCAAGTATTACTTTAATTTTGTCAGTGTCCCTATAGAGGACATCTAGTTTTCTGCGTACACAGTGTCTATTCATATGTTTATTGGCTGATTTTTCAAAAAGCACCGTAACTTTTCTTGGCAAACCAGTCATCCTTATTTATTTATTTATTTATTTATTTAGGTTTAGGCTACCCAAATGGTAGTGGGAGTAGAGAAGGAACAGAAATCTATAACTGGTTGTAACCAATAAGTTGTAAACACCAGTGCACTCGGATCAGCCTTATCCTCATTCTTAATCCAAGTGGTTCAAGTGAAGCTGGCTCCTCGCTGGGCTCCAGAGATGAGCATGAAACCCAGACCTGACAGATCACAGAACTGCGTTTCCCGACCCCGTGGTCAGTTCTTGCTCTGAAATGTAGAAGGGGCAGACATTCACAGTATCTAAGGAGCAGGTGGGTTTTAGCTGAAGCAGGAACTTGTAGGTTGGGTCTCCCATACAGGCAGGCAAAGGAACTCTTATATCTCCTGGGGTCTTTCTTTGCTAGGTCTGGAATTTTGAAAAATATAAACCCAATTGAAGTGATAGGGAAAAAGACCTTTTTGGAACACTTAGCAAAATCTGAATATGAATAGTATTGAGCTCTCCTGCCTCTGCCATGTGAAGGAAGAGGTAGGAACTGGCTCTGGAGGGGACATAAGCTGAAGATGAGACACTGTGTTTATTCTGCTCTCTATACCTTCCCCCCTTAATCACCTTGAGCTCTTGCTAAAGTCTTGTTTAAATATCCACAGGGAGTTGGGTGCAGTGCCTCACACCTGTAATCCCAGCACTTGGGGAGTCTGAGGCAGACAGATTGCTTGAGGCCAAGAGTTCGAGACCAGTCTGGCCAACATAGTGAAACCCCATCTCTACTAAAAATACAAAAATTAGCTGGGCATAGTGGCAGGCACCTGTAATCCCAGCTGCCCTGGAGGCAGAGGCAGGAGAATTGCTTGAATTCACGAGGCAGAGATTGCAGTGAGCTGAGATCATGCCACTGCACTCCAGCCTGGAAGACACAGTGAGACTATTTCAAATAAATAAATATCCACAGCTGGGCATGGTGGCTAACACCTGTCATCCTAGCACTTTGGGAGGCCGAGATAGGTAGATTGCCTAAGCTCAGGAGTTTGAGACCAGCCTGGACAACATGGTGAAACCCTGTCCCTACTAAAATACAAAAAATCAGCTGGGCAGGGTGGCAGGCGCCTGTAATCCCAGCTACTCAGGAGGGTGAGGCACGAGAATTGCTTGAACACGGGAGACAGAGGTTGCAGTAAGCCGGGCAACAAAGCAAAAACTCTGTCTCAAAAATAAATAACTGTGGCCGGGCGCGGTGGCTCACACCTGTAATCCCAGCACTATGGGAGGCCAAGGCGGGCGGATCACGAGGTCAGGAGATCGAGACCATCTTGGCTAACACAGTGAAACCCCGTCTCTACTAAAAATATAAAAAATTAGCCGGGCGAGGTGGCAGGCGCCTGTAGTCCCAGCTACTCGGGAGGCTGAGGCAGGAGAATGGCGTGAACCTGGGAGGCGGAGCTTGCAGTGAGCCGAGATCCGGCCACTGCACTCCAGCCTGGGCGACAGAGTGAGACTCCATCTCAAAAAAAAAAAAAAAAAAAAAATTAAATAAATAATTATATAAATATAAATATATGTCCACAGGGGTTGAGATTCATAACCTGAGAACTTTGCTAATTCATGGTTTGAACCCTTTTGTCTGGTCTCAATCCTTGTACATCTTGTTGTCTTTCCACATGCTTCTATTAATAGGATACAGGCATGTCTGGGCACGGTGGCTCACACCTGTAATCCCAGCACTTTGGGAGGCTGAGGCAGGCAGATCACTTGAGGCCTGGAGTTCAAGGCCAGCCTGGCCAACATAGTGAAACCCCATCTCTACTAAAAATACAAAAATTAGCTGGGCATGGTGGTACATGCCTGTAATCCCAGCTACTTGGGAGGCTGAGGCAGCAGAATTGCTTGAATCCAGGAGGCAGAGGTTGCAGTGAGCCAAGATCACACCACTGCACATCAGCCTGGGCAACACAGTGAGACTCTGTCTCAATAAAGAAAAGAAGAGAAGAGAAGAGAAAAAATAAAAGGAAAGGAAAGGAAAGAAAAGAAAAGAAAAAAGAAAAGAAAAGAGAAAGCCGGGCACAGTGGCTCACGCCTGTAATCCCAGCACTTTGGGAGGCCGAGGTGGTGGATCACCTGAGGTCAGGAGTTTGAGACCAGCCTGGCCAACTTGGTGAAACCCTGTTTCTACTAAAAATACAAAAATTTGGCTGGGCGTGGCAGCTCATGCCTATAATCCCAGCATTTTGGGAGGCCAAGGTGGGTGGATAACCTGAGGTCAGGAGTTCGAGGCCAGTTTGGCCAACATGGTGAAACCCCGTCTCTACTAATAATACAAAAATTAGCCGGGAGTGGTGGCACATGCCTGTAATCCTAGCTACTTGGGAGGCTGAGACAGGACAATTGCTTGAACCCAGGAGGCAAAGGTTGCAGCAGTGAGCCAAGATCCTGCCATTGCACTCCAGCCTAGGCGATGAGCAACAAGAATGAAACTCCGTCTCTTAAAAAAAAAAAAAAAAAAAGAAAGAAAAAGAAAAATTTGCCAGGCATGGTGGCAGGTGCCTGTAATCCCAGCTACTTGGGTGGCTGAGGCAGGAGAATCATTTGAACTGGGGAGGCGGAGGTTGCAGTGAGCCAAGATGGCACCATTGCACTCCAGCCTGGGCAACAGAGCGAGACTCTGTCTCAAAAAGAAAAACCAAAACCAAAACCAATGCAATAGTGTGGTATTGTGAAGTCTTAAAGCATAGTGGTTGGAAGACAGACCTATGTAACTTGGGCAAGTTATGTAACCACCCCCTAAATTTCAGTTGCGTTGCCTGTAAGATGAGGGTTTTAACATTAAGTAGGTTGGATGGAGTGGCTTGTACCTGTAACCCCAGTACTTTGGGAGGCTGAGGCAGGATGTTTGTTTGAGCCCAGGAGTTCTAGACCAGTCTGGGCAACATAGTAAGACTGTGTCTGTACAAAAAATCAAAAATTAGCTGGGCATAGTGGCTAGAACCTGGAGTCCCAGCTCAAGGTTGAGGTGGGATGATCACTTGAGGCCAGGAGATTGAGGCTAGAGGGAGCTGTGATTGTGCCACTGCACTCCAGCCTGGGTGACAGAGCAAGATCCCGTTTCAGAAAAAAAAAAAAAAAAAGGTGAAGTAGAGAGAACGTGCATACATAGCAGTTAAACAACTGTGCATCTGGAAGCTTGAAGACGGGATGTTAACAGTTCTGCCAGTGCTCATTATCTCAGCAAGTTGATAGGTCTCACTTTCCTCCCCTGCAAAATGAAGGATTTGGAATGGGAGGTCTTTAAGGTCTCATCTGGCTCTAAAAGGTGATTTCTTGATTTCCAGGTAGCATAGTTAAAATAATAATAAAACTAAAAGGCAATCTCATTCATCATTCACCTGGTTCTAGAAGACGAGCACCTGCCATGTGCCAGGCACTGCCCTAGAGAGGCATATAGCAGGCATCAAAGCCTCAGACATTTCTGCCCTTATGCAGCTTGCATTCTAGTAGGGGGAAACAGGTGATAAGTATGGCAAATGCAGAAAGCACAATAGTATGTCAGGTGGTAGCAAGTATGCTACAGAAAAGCAGGAAAAGAGGAAGAGAAGTGATAGGAGGATGGTTTTTGGAGTGGAGGGAAGCCTTATGGAGGAGATGACTTTTGACAGCTGAATGGGGTGAGGAATGAGACGTGTGGGAAGGCTCCACCGGGATATAGAGACCTCAGAAGGCAAATTACCCAACTCTGTGAAACAGCAAGAATCAATTAAACAAGGCGCTGCTAATAATTTGCTTTTGGCAAAACAAAAATCTAAAAACAAATTTCCTATCATTTTGACATTACTATTATAACAAAAACCCGACACAGAAATGACAGTAAGTTCCCTCTAGACTGTAGGCTTCTTGAGGGCAGCCTCTTCACCTCTCCATCTCCATCACCAATTATGAGTTCTGGCCCATGAAAGGCTCTCGGCATTTATTTCCTTCTTTTTCTCCCTTCTCTTTCCCTAGCTCTCCTTCATAACCTCCATACAATTGTGGTATTTGATATTTTCTGACAGCTATCTCTCAGCTGTCATTGAGTAAATGAAATAGTGTGTGCTGTTTGCCCCAGTTTATGGTTAATTTGGAAGTAACCACTTACCTTAAGAACAGACTCAGTGACACCCCAGGAGAAGTCACAGGGAAACTGGCCCTGCACATCTGGCGTGGACTCTTTTAAAGAAAAACCATTTTCTCGTATGATCTGTTTGTAGTAGTGTGCCGAAGACTTAGGTTTCCGCTCTTTCTGTTTACTGTTAAAATCCACATAAAATAATCCTCGGCGGATGGTGTAAGCATCCTGCCATTCAAAGCCATCCAGGAGAGACCAGGCAGTATAACCAAACACTCGTATTTCATCTAACCTTATTGCTGCACAGAGAAAAGAAAGCAGAGATGTTCAGAGGCCTAAACATTCTAGTTCGTGTTTACAATTTCACTAACGTGCCGGAGGGTAGCAAATTGTAAAACGAACCTTTCCCCTAATTTTCAGGTCTGCTGTATCAAATAGAAAAATTCATGTTTATACTTCAAAAGTGGCAATTATTTTCATCCAGACTGGTATCTCCTGATCCCCTGACTCCCGCTTGGACCAAGTGAATGTCACAGTTAAAGGATCACACCTTAAATACTCCTGAGACTTAGTGTGCAAATCTGTGTCAGAGGGCATGGTAATTTCCAGAACTCTTTGGGATCAACGCATATGTCTGCTCATGACCAAGAGTTTCTTATGTCAAGTTTGAGTTGGTTCTTGTTTATGGATAAGCTGTTAATTCTAGGAAACTATCCAGGCTAAGAGTTTCTAAGAAACATGTTCAACAGGCCCTGGTTCTAGTCTGTAGCTGCTGTAGGGCCCTAAGGGGAGGTGGAATGGTAACACCTGGGGAATGGACACCCCTTCTGCCCAAGGAGTTTTAAAAATCTGCTTTTAGAATTAACATAAATGAATGTAGACATAAGGAGGTAAAAGAAGAAAAGTGATGTAAGAGAATGGGAACTGGCTGAGCTAAGGAGCAGGGTGCTGAGGCGCTTACCCTGCTATGCTCTACGGAGCATGCTATTGGGCAAGTTTCTTGGCCTCAGTTTCCTCATTTGTAAACAAAAAAGATTGGAAAATAGGATCTCTAAGGACCTTTCTAGCTTTAAAACTCTTATTCAGTAACTTGTAGGAATTGTGTAAAAATGAAATATGAAAATCAACAGGCCGGGCGCAGTGGCTCATGCCTGTAATCCCAGCACTTTGGGAGGCTGAGGTGGGTGGATCACCTGAGGTCAGGAGTTCGAGACCAGCCTGGGCAACATAATGAAGCCTTGTCTCTACTAAAAATGCAAAAATTAGCTGGGGATGGTGGCAGGCACCTGCAATCTCAGCTACTCAGGAGGCTGAGGCAGGAGAATCACTTGAACCCAGAAGGTGGAGATTGCAGTGAGCCGAGATTGTGCCACTGTACTCCAGCCTGGGTAACAAGAACAAAACTCCATCTCAAAAAAAGAAAAACAAAAGAGAGAGAGAAAAGAAAATCAACAGCAGTAGTCCAAACAACAAATACCCAAATTAGCTCTGAATCCTTTTTTCTTTCTTAAAGGATTTCACTTCTCTCATAGAAATGCCTCCTCATCTCTGCATTTTGGGATTTTTATCAATGACATTCTTTTCCTTAAATGAGGAAAATCCAGGCCAAGAGTTTCCAAGAAGATAAATATGTTCAACAGGACCTGGTTCTAGTCTATAGCTGTTGTAGGGCCCTAAGGAGAGGTGGAATGGTAACACCTGGGGAATGGACACCCCTTCTGCCCAAGAGCATGGCATTTGACCCAGACCCTGTAGGCAGAGCCCAGCCTTGGCCCCCACGTGCATGGCCTGTAGCTGGGCATGGCTCGGTTCCATGCTGTTCCTTCCTGCAACTTGGGGCGGCAGGGTTTTGTTCTCCTTCAGGACCCTCCCTGAAGGCTCTCTCCAGCGGCACCTAGGATTTTCTTCCTGGCTTGTGACTTTTAAAGAGAGCAACAAAATTTTAGAAAGATCCACAGAGAATTCCTTAATATGAGAGTGAAATAGAGCCCAACTCCAGGGAACAGAACCATTGTAACCTCAGCTTGTCTTCTGCTCCATTGTTTCCGTTAGCCACCTGTAGATGTCACTACTTGAGTAATAGAGAAGGAGTGAGGGGCTAAGTGGGGGCCAAAAGTCACTGGGAGCAATAGAAACAACTCGTTTTGTCTTCAGACCTTTTCATTATGCCTTCGTGTAATAGAGTATAAAGATCACAATTTCAAGAAACACTTTCAACATCTCAGAATAAAGTACTACTGTGAGGAAACTTTAAGCATACCTCTTTCAGCACTATGTCCTTTAGAAAGAATGAAACGCATCTTCTTGCCAATTAAGGATGTAGCTCTAGTCTGAAAGCATTCTGTTCTCAAACTTTTATTTAAAAAAGAACATGGGAATAACATGAAAAAGTTCTGTCAACATTGGACAATACAATGGCTGGGTGTGGTGGCTCATGTCTGTAATCCTGGCACTTTGGGAGGCCGAGGCAGGTGAATCACCTGAGGTCAGGAGTTTGAGACCAGTCTGGCCAACATGGTGAAACCCCATCTCTATTAAAAATACAAAACTTAGCCGGGCGTGGTGGCGGGCGCCTATAATCCCAGCTACTCAGGAGGCTAAGGCAGGAGAATCGCTTGAACCCAGGAGGCAGAGGTTGCAGTGAGCCGAGATCGCACTGTTGCACTCCAGCCTGCGCCACAGAGTGACTCCCTCTGGGAAAAAAAAAAAAAAAAAAAATTGGACGATACAAAAGGCCTGGCCGGGCATGGTGGCTCATGCCTGTAATCCCAGCACTTTAGGAGGCTGAGGCGGGTGGACTTAAGGTCAGGAGTTCAAGACCAGCCTGGCCAACATGGTGAGACCCCGTCTCTAGTAAAAATACAAAAATTAGCTGGGCGTGGTGGTGGACACCTGTAATCCCAGTTACTCAGGAGGCTGAGGCAGGAGAATCACTTGAACCTAAGAGGCAGAGGTTGCAGTGAGCCAAGATGGTGCCACTGCACTTTAGCCTAGGAGACAGAGAGAAACTCCATTTCAAAAAAAACCTGCCCAACAATAATAGTTATATATTCAAAGGTGATTTTAAATATCCTGTAAATTTTTAGAATTTTTTAAAAATTAAGCAAGTGTACAACCAACCTTGAAGCACCTGGCTGAGGAAATTCTTCATCATGTAGATGGCCGTGGTGTCTTCTGTTTTCACATGACTATCTGTGAACCAGCCATTCTCAGCAATCAAGATTCGAGGGTTGTTGTATTCCAGTTTAATCCAGTTCAGTGCTTCTCTTAAATCGAGTGAAACATTTTGCCCCATTTTAGCCATGGTGTTTAGGGGCTTGAAGTTGTTGGGTCCAAAAGAAAAGGCAAAGAAATCAGCTGTGCCTCTCACCTCATTCTTTTCTGCTTCAGAGAAAAGGGGTAGAATGGAGAGCAACTTCTTTTTCATCCCTTCTGGATAGTCGCCATCCCCATGGATAGGGCTGGCAAACCATCCAAGCACAGAAACCATGGACTGTTGACATTTGAGTATATCCATCGTGTTTTCCGACCGGTTTGGCTCGATCCAGTGAGATCCCAATGTGATCGATAACCAACCCTTCTGATGTGGGCGGAAGTGTGCGTTGTAGTTATGCCAAACTTTCGAGTGAGCCTAAAAGAAGAAAATATTACTGATCTTTGTTGTCCTCACTTACAAGAGCTGTAACGTGGCTGGTAAATGGTCTTTTCATGGATAAAATTAATGCAGCATAGAGTGATTCAGGGGAAAGTGCCAGGGAGCCCCGATGACCTCAAAGTCTGTTCTCTATGCCCCTGGTGCTTCCAACCTAAAATTTCTACTACAGGAGAGCTGGAGGCTGGCAGAAAGCCTAGTCTAGGCTCTTATTTCCCCTCTGCCTGGCTCCCTTCCCGGGTCCTCTTAGGGTTTCCACCTCTACACAAGAAGACACAGAGTAGTGATTTTTTTTTTTTTTTTTTGAGATGGAGTCTCACTCTGTTACCCAGCTCAGGGTGTAGTGGTGCGATCTCAGCTCACTGCAACCTCCGCCTCCCGGATTCAAGCAATTATCCTGTCTCAGATTCCTGAGTAGCTGGGATTACAGGTGCACACCACGACGCCCGACTAAGTTTTGTATTTTCAGTAGAGACAGGGTTTCCCCATATTGGTCAGGCTGGTCTGGAACTCCTGACTTCAGGTGATCCACCCTTCTTGGCCTCCCAAAGTGTTGAGATTACAGGAGTGAGCCACCGCGCCTGACCCAGAGCAGTGATCTTTCACCATTCTACAGAATCTTCCTTTGGTCCTAATTTAGAAGTCCAGGAAAACACAGGCCCTGAACCTATCAATGAATAATAATGGAGCCCACCTCCTAGGGATGTTGTGAGAATTGAGTGAATTAACCTGTGTGAACTGCTATAGAATCATGCCTGGCACAGAGTAAGCTCTATATAAGCCTTAGCTATTATTGCTATGATTATTAAAGGGTGGTTGGCACTGCCCACAGCAGAAGACCAGTGGAAAGAGTGTGAGCTTTGGGGTCAGCACACCTAGGCTTGAAGTTCACATACTTATTGTGTAACCTGAGGCAAGTCACTTAACCCTTCTGAAATCTCTTAGTATCCTCAGTTGTAGAATGAGGTTAAGAAAAACAATATTCACCAGGCGCGGTGGCTAATGCCTGTAATCCCAGCATTTTGGAAGGCCGAGGCAGGCGGATCACCTGAGGTCAGAAGTTCGAGACCAGCCGGGCCAACGTGGTGAAACCCCGTGTGTACTAAAAATACGAAACTTAGTTGGGCCTGGTGGCAGGCACCTGTAATCCCAGCTACTTGGGAGGCTGAGGTAGGAGAATTACTTGAACCCGGGAGGCGGAGGTTGCAGTGAGCAGAGATAGTGCCACTGCACTCCAGCCTGGGCGACAAGAACAAAACTCTGTCTCAAGAAAAAAAAAAAAAATCCTCTATAAGGTTGTTGTCAGATTTAGAGCTAATATATGCATGAAATAGGTAGCATAGAATAGAGCACGCAGGAGGTGCTGCCAAAAGGTGGATGTTATTATTGGTCCTCCTGGAGTTTGCATTTCCAGTTGAGCTCTCTTACAATACAGCTTCGTGATGGGTTTCTGGCCCATTTAATATGACACATACTTCCTGAGCACTTACTTCCATGCCTGGCTTGCCCTGGGCTGGGAGACTGAGATAGATGGCACAGGAACTTACCCTCAGAAAGTTTCTTATCAGGCAAATAAGGATGAAACATGTGAAAGAGAAACATAAAATGGCAATAAAATATGTCATTAAATAAAATAAATAAAAAAAAAGAAGCCAGAAGCCATGGCTCAGTTAACAGTCACAGCCACAGCTGAAGGAGCAAACATTAAGGACTCCATGCCAGTTAAATGCCAATTCCACTTCTGTGTCCCAGTTAGCTGTGGAATTGTCCTTCATCTGTGTCAGAGCCACTCTCTTCCCCTCAGCATTTGACTTGCTTGTCTCTTGACATCTATTCCCTGGTCTCTCAATTTCTCCACTATTCGAGTGTTTTTTTTTTTTTTCTTTGAGACAGAGTCTTGCTCTGTCACCCAGGCTGGAGTGCAGTGGCGCGATCTCAGCTCACTCAACCTCCACCTCTCGGGTTCAAGTGATCCTCCCACCTCAGCCTCCCGAGTAGCTGAGACGACAGGTGAGCACCACCAAGCCCGGTTAATTTTTGTATTTTTAGTAGAGATGGGGCTCCACCATGTTGGCCAGGCTGGTCTCAAACTCCTGACCTCAGGTGATCCACTCGCCTCAACCTCCCAAAGTGCTGGGATTACAGGCGTGAGCCACTGCCCCCGGCCTCCACTATTTGCAAGTTTCTAAAACGAATGCACAAACTCGTTATCTTTAGCACACAGAGCCTGCTTTCAGTTTTGTTCCTTACCTTTTCTTTTGCTCACTGGAGATATTTTATATCACGATAAACTGTCTGAAACTGCCTTTTATGTAGGTCAAAGACAACCAAATATGAATAATGGATTCAAACCAGATTGATCCTATGGACCCTGAAAATATTCCATAAACCCTGTTAGATGGGGAAAGTAGCTTTGAGGTAAGGGGTGAGGATTCTGAAACGTGCCATCCTGCTTTAGGCAAGAAAACACAATTTAAATAAATTCCTGGAAGATTTTCCGGAGAAATAAATGCCTTGAGGTATACCTCTGTCCACTTGTCCTTACTCAGTTTTCATTGGAAGATTCTGATACCATTTAGCACCCAGATATTCCCAAGGATCCTTAAGAATGCTTTCCTCAGGCCAGGTGTGGTGGCTCATGCCTGTAATCCCAGCACTTTTGGAGGCCGAGTCGGGCAGATCACCTGAGGTGGGGAGTTCCAGACCAGCCTGACCAACATGGAGAAACCTCGTCTCTACTAAAAATACAAAATTAGCTGGTCATAGTGGCGCATGCCTGTAATCCCAGCTACTCGGGAGGCTGAGGCGGGAGAATCGCTTGAACCCGGGAGGCAGAGGTTGCAGTGATACAGTGAGCTGAGATCGTGCCATTGCACTCCAGCCTGGGCAACAAGAGCGAAACTCCATTTCCAAAACAAAAAACAAAAGAATGCTTTCCTGTTGGTTGGGTGGGTGGCTCACACCTGTAATCCCAACACTTTGGGAGGCCAAGGTGAGAGGATCACTTGAGCTCAGGAATTCAAGATCAGCCTGGGCAACATGATGAAACCCCATATCTACAAAAAAAAAAAAAAAAGCCAGGCATGGTGATGCACACCTGTAGTCCCAGCTATTCAGGAGACTGAGGTTGGAGGATCATTTAAGCCAGGGAGGTAGAGGTTGTGATGTGCCGAGATGGCACCACTGCACTCCAGCCTGGGGGATGGAGCAACACCCTGACTCAAGGGGAAAAAAAAGCTTTCCAGTCGGGCACAGTGGCTCACGCCTGTAATCCCAGCTCTTTGGGAGGCTGAGGTGGGCAGATCATTTGAGGTCAGGAGTTTGAGACCAGCCTGGCTAACATGGTGAAACCCCTTCTCTACTAAAAAAAAAAAAATACAAAAATTAGCTGGGTGTGGTGGCATGCGCCTGTGGTCCCAGCCACTCAGGAGGCTGAGCCAGGAGAATCACTTGAACCAGGGAGGCGGAGGTTGCAGTGAGCCTAGAATGAGTCACTGCACTCCAGCCTGGGTGACAGAGTGAGACTCTGTCTCCAAAAAAAAAAAAAAAAATTTCCTCTCAGAGAAGTGTTCAGAATGTAGCCTCCTTCCTTGTCTCCAACCTGACACTGCAACTTCTGGAAGAATCACAGAGGAGCCTGGGACAGGCACTGCCTTAAATGGCTTTAGCTATTCTTTCTGGATTTTTCTGGGGCTAGAATCATGAAAGAAATTCTTGAGAATCACTTTTTTTTTTTTTTTTCTGATTAGAAACAAAAGCAGTCAGGCATTACTAGGATTCAAAGGAGGGCATTCTTTGCTTTTTTCTAACAAGTCACTTAATCCCTTGGTAGGCTTAGAGCTATCATCCATGGAAGACCCAGTGATCAGTACCTCCCTTCAGGCCTATCATGCACCACTCCATGCAAACTGGAAAGCACTGAGCCCGTGTAGCCCAGATTCTGAGCCTTAAACTTGTTGCTTTACAAATTTAGTGTCTTGCCTTTGCAGACACTAAATTTCAGTGATTATGTGAAAGATGACCTAAGTTGTGATAAAAATCTTGGTTACATCAGCCTTTGAATGAGAAACAGTAGCACTCAGAAGACATATCTCTGCAGTAGCTTTCCATGCGGGTTTTCTGGATATACATATGGATGTGTTGTCAAGGTGACCTTCACGTTCCACAGTGTCTCTTTCACCTTTGCTGCTATTTACATAGGCTATCAAGGTATCTAGGGTTATCTTTGCTCTGGGCTGAAGACAGCCTCTTCATTCTCATGTAGAGAATGTGGGGGAGGTCCTCTGTGCAGTACTTTTGGTTATAACTTGATCCTATTTGCCAAGTAACAAGGTAAAAAGTTTTGCTCCGAGATTGTGAGTTAGCCATATCCATCTATGTGTGTTCTTTGGTTGGACACTCATAAAGGAGATCTGTTGGGAAAATTAAAATAAGGTTAGTAGGGGAGTGCAACCTGGGACCTGCAACCTTGCACAACAGCCATTCTACAATTTTCCAAGGTCACCCTCTAATTTGTACAAAGCCATCTACCTTTGTAATGATTGATTTAAGGGAGCTTCAACCTTTGTTCTTTAGATTCAGTAGCTTAAAGGGAAAGTCAGCTTCTTTTTCTTTTGGAGCCAGCTATCAGGGCCTAATGTCATTGAGAGACAACCAGGACCTAATGTCTCATTCTGTTCCCTCCTCCAGTCTAATGTGGCAGCATTTTTTTGATGCCCCTGGAAGTCCAGACTCAGATAAATTCTGTGGATGATAGGAAACAAATAAGATAGCAGGCACAACTTCAGAAATAGATGAAGAAGGGATTAGGAGCCAGAGGAAGACATGACGGGACACTGTTGGAAAGACGGGTTCAAGACAGATGAGCAAGCCGAACACATCACACCGGTGTATTCAAGGAACCCTCAGTCATTCGTCAAAAGTTCCATTTCCAAATCCGTGTATGAGTTTGGTCACATTTTGGCTGAAATATCTTCATGTGTACTGTAAAAGTGTCTGTTGTTAAAGCTATTTAATAGACTATTAAATAACAACAATCAAAGAAAGTTTATTTAAAAACTCCACAAGCATAACAAAATATGTTTATATTTCTGTGTTCCCACCCAGGCTTTCCAAATATATTTCCCAGCTAAAATCACTTGAAGGCCGGGGGCCATGGCTCATGCCTGTAATCCCAGCACTTCGGGAGGTGGAGGTGGGCGGGATCACCTGAGATCAGGAGTTTGAGATGAGCCTGGCCAACATGGTGAGACCCTGTCTCTATCAAAAATACAAAAATTGGCCGGGCATGGTGGTGGGCACCTGTAGTCACAGCTACTTGGGAGGCTGAGGCAGGAGAATGGCTTGAACCTCAGGAGGCAGAGGTTGCAGTGAGCTGAGATTGCGCCACTGCACTTCAGCCTGGGCAACAAGAGCAAAACTTCATCTTGCAATAATTAAACAAACAAATAAATAAATAAAAATTTTAAAAAATCGCTTTAAACATTTTTCCATGTTGGTTTTGGTTTTCAGAATATCTTAGTATAATAATGATTTACTTAGTCATCTCTCTCTTTTGATAAACATTTATTTTTCTTCGTTCTTTTGTTCTTTCTCTTTTCTTGTCATAAATGTTTCAATAGCCAACTTTGGGCATAGAACTTTTAATTTATTTGAATCATTGCCTTTCATTAATGCCAGGAATGGACTACCTATTTCTTTTCTTTCTTTCTTTTCTTTTCTTTTTTTTTTTTTGAGACAGAGTTTCACTCTTGTTGCCCAGTCTGGAGTGCAATGGTGTGATCTCAGCTCATGCAACCTCTGCCTCTTGGGTTGAAGCAATTCTCCTGCCTCCACCTCCTGAGTAGCTGGGATTACATGCACCCACCACCACACCTAGCTAAGTTTTTGTATTTTTAGTAGAGATGGGGTTTCACCATGTTGGCCAGGCTGGTCTTGAACTCCTGACCTCAGGTGATCTGACTGCCTTGGCCTCTCAAAGTGTTGGGATTACAGGCGTGAGCTACTGCACCTGGCCTGGACTACCTGTTTCTAAAGTTGTTTTAAATATTCCTAACATTTCCATACATTTTGTCCATTGGTAAGAGTGTTCTGTGACCATCTGATACAAAACATTGATAGCTCTGTTGGGGGGTAAATGGCGTTCGAGAATGATATAAAGGTGCTACTCGTCTACCGGGTACTATACGGGCAATAACACTGGTCTTGAAAACAGGAGACCTGGGCTCTTGTATTAGCTCTGCTGACTCATTAGCTTTATGATCTTGGACAGATCATTTCACTGCCAAAGACCTGTTTTTCTCTTCATTCTACTGAGCTAAAAATAAGCACCCTAGAGAATTTTCGTGAAGGTCAAATGAGGTAATAATATCTGTGAAGACCCTGTGAAAATGACACAAACATAAATTTGAAGTACTTTGAAAGAGCAAGCTGAAAATAATTCAACTTGGTCTAGAAAATCGTGATGGAGACTGTGGACATGAAGAGTGTTCTGCAAAGAGCTCCTAAGCCTTTACTTGCCAAGGCTCATGGCTGAACATGTTTGCCCTCATTTATTGTTTGCAGCTTACTGAGTTTTACTTGTTGTCCTTTTGGGATTAATTTCAATTTGATTCATTTTTCATCTACTCAACCCTTCTTTTTTTGGTATCAAGTTGATTTTTTTTTTTTTTTTGAGACAGAGTCTCCCTCTGTTACCCAGGCTGGAGTGCAGTGGCTCGATCTTGGCTCACTGAAGCCTCTGCTTCCTGGGTTAAAGGGATTCTGCCTCAGCCTCCTGAGTAGCTGAGACTACAGGTGCGCGCCACCACGCCCAGCTAATTTTTGTATTTTTAGTAGAGACAGGGTTTCACCATGTTGGCCAGGCTGGTCTTGAACTCCTGACCTCAAGCGATCCGCCTGCCTCGGCCTCCCAAAGTGCTGGGATTACAGACATGAACCACCGCGCCCGGCCTCAAGTTGATTTTTTTGTGTATTTGTTTGTTTTGTAAAGACAATGTCTCACTATGTTGCTCAGGCTGGTATCGAACTCTTGGCCTCAAGTAATCCGCCAGCCTTAGCCCAGCCTACTATCAAGTTTTAATTACCAAATGCTACTCTTCCAGATTGTTTAACATTCATTCATTCACCCATGCTGCAGTCTACAAATATTTATTGGATGCTGTGGCTCACATCTGTACTCCCAGAACTTTGGGAGGCCGAGGTGGGAGGGTCACTTGAGGCCAGGAGTTCAAGGCCAGACTGGGCAATATAGTGAGACTCTCTTTCTCTACTAAAAATTAAGAAAATTAGCCCCAGGCCCGGTGGCATGCCTGTAGTCCCAGCTACTCAGGAGGCTTAGATGGAAGGCTTGCTTGAGCACAGGAGGTTGAGGCTGCAATGAGCTATGATCATGCCACTGCACTCCAGCCCAGGCAACAGAGCAAGACCCTGTCTCTAAAAAAAAAAGAAAAATTATTGGATGCTTAAGGTATGTGACCTTTACTGTTCATTGTTAAAAAACTATAAAATTATGTGACAGTTATTTCTTTAATTATATTATGTGACTATTCTTTTTTAAAAAGTTTTTGGCAATCTTGAAACTCTTTTGGAATCATTATTTTACCTTTGTTTTTCTTAGGAAAGAATTTAAATATTAACAAAAGTTAGTCTTTCATAAAGAAAATATTTACCATCCTATTTTTAATGGTCCAAATTCATGGCATTTTTTTTTTTTTTTTTTAGACAGGAGTCTTGCTCTGTCACCCAACTGGAGTGTAGTGGCGTGATCTCAGCTCATTGCAACCTTCTCCTCCCTGGTTCAAGCCATTCTCCTGCCTCAGCCTCCTGAGTAGCTGGGACTACAAGCGTGTACCACCACACCTGGCTAATTTTTTTTTTCTTGAGACGGAGTCTCGCTCTGTTGCTCAGGCTGGAGCACAGTGGCACAATCTCGGCTCACTGCAACCTCCGCCTCCCGGGTTCACGCCATTCTCCTGCCTCAGCCTCCTGAGTAGCTGGGACTACAGGCACCCGCCACCATGCCTGGCTAATTCTTTGTATTTTTAGTAGAGATGGGGTTTCACCGTGTTAGCCAGGATGGTCTCGATCTCCTGACCTAGTGATCTGCCCGCCTCGGCCTCCCAAAGTGCTGGGATTACAGGCAGGAGCCACTGCGCCTGGCCTAATTTTTGTATTCTTAGTAGAGACGGGGTTTCACCATGTTGGCCAGGCTGGTCTCAAACTTCTGGCCTCAAGTGATTAGACCACCTCAGCCTCCCAAAGTGCTGACATTACAGGCATGAGCCACTGCGCTTGGCCCAAATTCGTGTTTTCTATAGTTGAAATAATTATACATTTTAATGAATTTCTCTCTATTTTTTTTCAATCATCATATTTTCAAATTTTCTGGCCGGGTATGGTGGCTCATGCCTATAATCCTAGCACTTTGGGAGGCCAAGGAGGATGGATTGCTTGAGCCCAGGAGTTTGAGACCAGCCTGGGCAACATGGCAAAAACCCATCTTTACAAAAAATACAAAAATTAGCTGGGTATAGTGACATGTGCCTGTAGTCCCAGCTACTCAAGAGGCTGAGGTGGGAGGATCGCTTGAGTCCAGCAGGTCAAGGCTGCAGTGAGCTGTGTTCACACCACTGCACTCTAACCCGTGTGACAGAGCAAGGCCTTGTCTTAAAAAAAAAAATTATTCTAACAAGTTATTGATTATTCTCAGTTTGTATTGCTTCAGAATTTTCCTGAAGGAATGTAAAAACTAAACTCTAGCATATTTGTTCCTTTAAAACAAGTGTCCTGTTAAAGAATTCTGATTTCAACGATAATATTACTAAATTAGACAAGTGGCTGAACCAGAATCTATACCTGGCAACACAAAAGGGAAAAAGTCTAGAATAAAGTTCATAATTTGATTAAATGAAGCATCTGGTTTCCCTCTATCAGAAATGGGAAGAAATCAGTATTAGTAAATTAGTGCTGTAGTGAAGTTCTCTTTGCTGGAGGAGAGCATTTGCATGCCATCTTTGTAGAGGGTGTAATGATATTTAAGGCTTTCTGTTAGTGAGCCTGATAGTAATTTTTTCATGCAAAAGGACCATATCTCATGGTATAACTGAAGCTAAAATGGTCTGGGTTGGTGACTTGAAGCCTTTCCTCAGGATTTAGGAATACAGATAATCAATATATAAACCACCGTGGAGGCTGGGCACGGTGGCTCTCACTTGTAATCTCAGAACTTTGGGAGGCTGAGGAGGGCAGATCAACTGAGGTCAGGAGTTCGAAACCAGCCTGGCCAACATGGTGAAACCCCATCTCTACTAAAAATACAAAAATTAGCCAGGCGTGGTGGCACATGCCTGTAGTCCCAGCTACTTGGGAGGCTGAAGCAGGAGGATCGCTTGAATCCGGGAGGCGAAGGTTGCAGTGAGCCAAGATAGCGCCACTGCACTCCAGCCTGGGCAACAGTGTGAAACGCCATCAAAAAGAAAAAAGAAAAACAACAACAACAAAAACCACCATGGAGATTACAAATTAATAAAAACAAGGGCCATGATGTGTAGAGCCTGCAGCAAAGCCATATTTACTGTGAGCCTAATGAAGTTTTAACTTTAGGACGCCTTGCTTGCTTAGGTCCCTAGAAATGCCCTGGGTGGGTCGGGGAACCTAGTTGCAATTGGAAGCACTTCTAGGCGAGCAGTTCTGGCAAATTCCCTAAAGAGACTTTAGAAAAAAAGGGCTCTAGGACTACAGTAATTTATTGTGCTAGGCGTGGTACTCATGTCTGTAATCCCAGCACTTTGGGAAGCCGAGGCTGGTGGATCACTTGAGCCCAGGAGTTCAAGATCAGCCTGGCCAACATGGCAAAACCTCATTTCTACAAAAAATACAAAAATTAGCTGGGCATGGTGGTGTGCACCTGTAAACCCCAGCTACTCAGGAGGCTGAGGTGGGAGGATCACCTGAACCCATGGAAGTTGAGCCTGCAATGAGCTGTGATTGTGCCACTGCACTCCAGCTTGGGTGACATAATGAGACCTGTCTCAAAAACAAAAACAAAAACAAAAAATGACTATAGTAATTTATTGTGATGTTTTTCTCATTCTAAATAAAGATTCATTTATTTATTTAATACATTTTTGCAGAGACAGGGTCTCACTATGTTGCCCAGGCTGGTCTCAAACGCAAGCAATCCTCCTGCCTTGGCCTCCCAAAGTGCCTGAGCTACTGCACCTGGCCAAATATTTACTTTTGTATTGATTTTTGTCTCCATTTAATTTTTTTTTTTTTTTTAAAAAGGATCCCTCCCTGCTATTGTAAAAGTTTCAGGCTCATGCAGTGTAGCTCACACCAGGCCTATTACCTTATTGAGGGCAGAGACTGACTATATTTATTGTGTTCACAGTTGTCCACACAGATGCCCAACGGAGGGCCTGGCCTAGAATATTTGTTGAATGAATGCCCATTATGGATCAGCTAGTTTGTTGGTTACTTGATGTACCTTGTTGATAATACAGCTTCTGCAAGACAAGTCTTATTTTTCCCATTTTAGAAAACAAATTGAAGTTTACAGTTGCAGAGCTGGGATTTGAACCCACTTTACTATACCATCCTGCTTTCTGTATGTCCTGCCAGATCTAAATTTTGAAGCCGTTGGGGAAAGACCATTTGACATATTGTTTTAAAATTACATTTTCCCTCTGCTGTACTTAGTTATTAAAAGAGCTAAATAGTCCTAGAATGAGGGTACCACATTCCACAATTGCGTGATGAGAGAAAAATATCTGTATACCTTTGGAATCCAATATTATCTAGAGAGGTCATGGAGGACCTGTCAGCAAATTTGGGGTGTTCAGAAAACCGTTAGTTGTCCAAGTGCCTAGCACAGCACTTCTATGTATAACACTTATGTGTAATTTTCTATTCACCTCTCTCCTAAAACCAGTAACGTTGGCATTGGATTATTTTCCTCACTGATGTCAGAAGCTAAGTAAATCCCTCAGGCACCACCCCTGTGCTGGACTGTCTTCCCTGTGAATGGTGATCCTTATACCATTGTCAATGTTAGACTGAGATCCACCATTGCACTCCAGCCTGAGGAACAGAGCAAGACTCCATCAAAAAAAGACAGGGTCTCACTCTGTCACCCAGACTGGAGCTCAGTGGCGCGATCAGCTCACCCTAACCTCTGCCTCCCAGGCTCAAGCAATTCTCTTGCCTCAGCCTCCCAAGTAGCTGGGATTACAGGTGTGTGCCACTACTGCCTAGCTAATTTTTGTATTTTAAGTAGAGACAGGGTTTCACCATGTTGGCCAGGCTGGTCTCGAATTCCTGACTTCAAATGATCCAGCCCCCTCGGCCTCCCAAAGTGTTGGAATTACAGGTGTGAGCCACCACACACGGCTGCCTCTGAATGTTTCTTCTCTGGTTTCTCAGTCTACTATCCCTTGGTTTTGTGCCATGTCTGTTACATACCCCTTGCATTTTCACAGCCCGTCCAATCACCTTCCGTCTATGGTGTAAAAGTGTCTTTCAAAGGCACGTAATTTAATTTGCATGATATCCTGGAATGACAGTGAACTAGAAAGCTGAAGGACTTAGTTCTATTTCTAGCTTTACTACTAACTGACACCTTGGGCAGGTCATTTATGTGGGAGAGAGGGAGGTTCAGCTTCTTCATCTATAATAGAAAAATTTTAAAAATTGAACAAAATGACCTCTGAGGTCCATACTCTACCTGTAATTGGAGCACGTGGGGTGATACAGCCTGGGCCTGATTCATCCTGTGCAAGTTACCTAACCTCTCCGCCCTCTGGTTTCCTCTAAGTGGAAATCATCACAGTACCTACCTTGCAGAATTTCAGTGAGGATTAGATGAGACAGTACACACACAACACCTGGAACAGTGCCTGGCGCATTTGGTACTAGATATGTGTTAGCTCTTATTAATATTTATATTATTCAATTTCTGTGGCTCTTATTTCCATCACTGTTCTGTTATATTGTTATGAAAATCACTCATCTCTAAGAACCATTTAATTATGACTTGATTGAATGCCATGCTGTTCTAAATGCTATGAAGACAAGTATTTCTGCTCCTTCAGTCTAACTTTTTTTTTTTTGGAGACAGAGTCTTACTCTGTCACCCACCACACTGGAGTGCAGTGGCGTTATCTCAGTTCACTGCAGCCTCCACCTCCTGGGTTCCAGCAATTCTTCTGCCTCAGCCTCCTGAGTAGAGTAGCTGCGACTACAGGCGCGTGCCACAACGCCTAGCTAATTTTTGTATTTTTAGTAGAGACAGGGTTTCACCATGTTGGCCAGGCTGGTCTTGAACTCCTGACCTCAAGTGGTCTGCCCACCTTGGCCTCCTAAAGTGTTGGGATTACAGACATGAGCCACTGTGCCCAGCTGGAGTCATAGTTTTGATTATGCCTGCATCCCGCTTCACTACCTCTGAACTCAATCAAATGCAGAATTCATCAGCATTACCTTATGTTTCATCCTGTTCATTACACAAAGTTATATACATCAACAAAAACATGTTTAGATAAGTCATTTTCATTTGTGTAAGTTTCCTTCAACCTCCGGCTATTATTTTATTCCTTTTGTCATTCTTCGTCCATTTACTTTGATTATTTACTTAAATTCAAGTCTACATTTATTTAACAAATACAAGGCAGTGTAATAGACATTTAGAAAAACAAGGTAGCCCCTGCCTTTAGATGACCTATGATGTCTAACAGGAGAAAAAAAATACAGAAATGACTGAAATAAAAACAGTATGCCTTTACATTTTGATTATTGAGAAATAATAACTGAAACTAATATGATTCAAAAATCACTATATGTATGCATATGTTATGTGTACATATATACATAGAAAAAAATTTGGACATTGAACAAATTGCTAGCAGTGGTTACTTCCGTGCTGTGGGGTTAGGGAGTAAGGAAAGAAGAGAACCTTTATTTATTTATTATTTTTTTTGAGACGGAGTCTCGCTCTGTTACCCGGGCTGGAGTGCAGTGGCGCGATCTCGGCTCACTGCAAGCTCCGCCTCCCGGGTTTACGCCATTCTCCTGCCTCAGCTTCCCGAGTAGCTGGGACTACAGGCGCCCGCCATCTCGCCCGGCTAGATTTTTGTATTTTTTAGTAGAGACGGGGTTTCACCGTGTAGACCAGGATGGTCTCGATCTCCTGACCTCGTGATCCACCCGTCTCGGCCTCCCAAAGTGCTGGGATTACAGGCTTGAGCCACCGCGCCCGGCCGAACCTTTATTTTTAACAATGTCTTTCTACGTTGTTTGAATGTTTTGCAATACAAATGCATTAGTTTTGTAATTTAATAAAGTTGGGTTGGGCATGGTGGTTCACGCCTGTAATCCCGGCACTTTGGAGAGCTGAAGTGGGAGGATCATTTGAACCCAGGAGTTCAAGACCAGCCTGGACAACAAGAGCCAGACCTTGTTTCTACAAAAACTAAAAACCTTAGCTGGGTGTACCTCTAGTCCCAGCTACTCGGGAGGCTAAGGCAGGATTACTTGAGCCCAGGAAGTTGAGGCTAGCTACAGTGAGCCATAATCATGCCACTACACTGCAGCCTGGGCAACAGAGTAAGGCCCTATCTTGAAAAAAAAAAAGTCAAGGGTATTGGTTGAAACAGTTCCTGTCAGTGACTTTAATTATTCCATGCTATCACTCTTTTTTTTTTTTTTTTTTGAGGCGGAGTCTCGCTCTGTCGCCCGGACTGGAGTGCAGTGGGCAGATCTCAGCTCACTGCAAGCTCCGCCTCCCGGGTTCACGCCATTCTCCTGCCTCAGCCTCCCGAGTAGCTGGGACTACAGGCGCCGCCACCTCGCCCGACTAGTTTTTTTGTGTTTTTAGTAGAGACGGGGTTTCACCGTGTTAGCCAGGATGGTCTCGATCTCCTGACCTCGTGATCCGCCCGTCTCGGCCTCCCAAAGTGCTGGGATTACAGGCTTGAGCCACCGCGCCCGGCCTACTATGCTATCACTCTTTAGCTTCCCCCGACTTCCAAAAATCTCAAAGGAAAAAACAGACTTAAAAGTAAAGTTCAGCTACTCTGAATTTCATTCTATATTAAGGAATATTTTATCCTCAATAATAATACGTTGATGTTCAAAACAATGTAAGGAGGAAGTCATGTCATATTAACATGAAAGAAAAACTCGTAACAGTAGACCCTGGCCCTTTACTTAAGACTTTGGTCATGTAATCTCTGGTCAAGATATGACATTAAGCAGAACCAAGCAATTAACTCCCCCAATACTAAAGGATCCTGGCTTTCACCAGCCTCAGGGTTACCCAAAAACATTTTCAAGTAACACTACTAGATCACCCAAGGATTACTTTAATTACTTCTGTGATTCGCTCTTCACTGGCCAGTAAATTAGAAGGTTCTGGTCTATTTTCAACTTCTGTACTACTTTTCAGCAACAGAATTGTTGCTAATGTTCAGTAGTTTTAATCACACATTTTTCTTTTAAAATAGCTTTATCTATTTATTTATTTTTTTGAGACGGAGTTTTGTTCTTGTCGCCCAGGCTGGAGTGCAGTGGCACGATCTTGGCTCACTGCAACCTCCGTCTTCCAGGTTCAAGCGATTCTCCTGCTTTAACCCCCTGAGTAGCTGGGACTAGAGGCACCCATCACTACGCCCAGCTAATTTTTTTTTTTTTTTTGAGATGGCGTCGCTGTGTCACCCAGACTAGAGTGCAGTGGTGCGATCTTGGCTCACTGCAACCTCCGCCTCTTGGGCTCAGACAATTCTCCTGCCTCAGCCTCCCTAGTGGCTGGGATTACAGGCACATGCCACCACGTCCAGCTTATTTTTCTTGTATTTTCAGTAGAGATGGGGTTTCAGTATGTTGGCCAGGCTGGTCTTGAACTCCTGACCTCAGGTGATCCACCCACCTCAGCCTCCCGAAGTGCTAGGATTACAGGCATGAGCTACAGTGCTTGGCCTAAAATAGGCTGTTTTCGAATGTTGAGTTTGCTCAGTAAAACTTTATATATGTTATTAAATGACTTATTTTATATTATAAAGTCATGTAAAGTTTCCCTCTGTTCATAGTTTCATCATGTCCAGCACTGTTTCTATTACTTAAAATATTTTCTGATCTCCATTTGGGCCTAATTTTCCATGTATGAGAGTGCTCATATCAAATCAAGCTGTTTAAATAGGATCACAATATTATTCTCTGAGCATTTATAATTACATTTATTTAAACTCTTGTTAATCATTTACTGAAGTATAACTTTTTCTACTTAATGGTTAGAAAAAGTAAATATTGCTCTCTTTAAGATTTTAGAATACCTGTTGTGTCTAAAAATTTTTTTTTACACGACTCTTGTAACTAACAGTGATATTCTGGTTGTAGAAACTCTCTCTTTGGCAATTCTCCACAAACAGTTTTCATAATTTATTCAAACTTAGTTAAAAAACATCTATAATAATAATAGTTTTAATGTATTTGGTCAGTATTTCTTTTTTCTTTCTTTTTTTTTATTTTTAGAGATGGCGTGTTTGACACCCAGGCTGGAGTGCAGTGGCGCGATCTTGGTTGACTGCAACCTCTGCCTCCTGGGTTCAAGTGATTCTCCTGCCTCAGCCTCCCAAGTAGCTGGGATTTCAGGCTTCCACCACCACACCCAGTTAACTTTTGTATTCTTAGTAGAGACGGGATTTCACCATGTTGGCCAGGCTAATCATGAACTCCTGACCTCAAGAGATCCGCCTGCCTCAGCCTCCCAAAGTGCTGGGATGTACGTGAGTCACCATGCCCGGCCTGATCAGTATTTCTTATACAGTATTTTCTAAGAGGTGTCTTAGATCCTGACGGAGATGGGTTGGCATTATATGCAGGTATCATGCATTAGCTAATCAAACGAAGAACTGTGCTAACTCTAGATGATATGGCCGGGCACAGTGGCGCACACCTGTAATCTCAGCACTTTGGGAGCCTGAGGCAAGTGGATCACTTGAGGTGAGGAGTTTGAGACCAGCCTGGCCAACATAGCAAAACCCCGTCTCTACTAAAAGTACAAAAATTAGCTGGCGCGGTGGCTCACGCCTGTAGTCCTAGCTACTCGGGAGGCTAAGGCAGGAGAATCGCTTGAACCTGGGAGGTGGAGGTTGCAGTGAGCCGAGATTACACCTCCGCACTACTCCAGCCTAGGTGACAGAGCGAGACTCTTCAAAAAAAATAAAAAAGATATTGTCAAGGGCACACTTAAGTGATTTAACATCACTTTAATGGAATGCTAAATTTTGAGCAAATAATTAAAATCATGAGGACAAATGAAAAACCCAACTTTTAATATGTGAGTCGGGGATAAATAGTTCATAGATTTCATGGACAAATTAAACACATAGATTGTTTTGGTCTTTAATAAGCAAAGCAAAGTAAAATATCTGCTGAGACAGTATCAAAACAAGTGACGGACACGGGATTTGAAGCTGTACATTTTTTTTCATTGAAGTGGGGCAGCTGATATCTGTCCTCAGACCTTGCTAGCTTGGATTGACATAGATCAGGCTTTAATTTTGTGTTTGACACTTTGATCCGCTATGTAACCTTGGGCAAATTTCTCTGGGCCTCAGTTTCATCAATTGTAAGTTGAGTTTCAGAACACCTACCTGGCAGAGCTGATGAGTGAATTAAATGAGATCATATATTACAGGTACCTAGTATGTTTCTGATATTACAGTATGTATGCAATAAAAATTATTATAATAATTTAAAAGAATATGATGAAATGTAAAAAAGTTATCTGTAATAATTGTCTCAATCCTTCACCTTAAGAATTAAGATTGTTCTTTGTTCTTTCTTCTCTTTTAAAAAAAAGCATTTTTGGTTGGGTACAGTGGCTCATGCCTGTAATCCCAGCATATTGGGAGGCAGAGCCAGGCAGATCACCTGAGGTCGGGAGTTCAAGACCAGCCTGACCAACATGGAGTAACCTTGTCTCTGCTAAAAATACAAAAAATACAAAATTAGTCAAGTGTGGCGGTGCATGCCTATAATCCCAGCTACTGGGAGGCTGAGGCAGGAGAATCACTTGAACCGAGAAGGTGGAGGTTACCATGAGCCGAGATCGCGCCATTGCACTCCAGCCTGGGCAACAAGAGCGAAACTCTGTCTCAAACAAACAAACGAACAAACAAAAAAACAAAAAACACTTTTTTGATGTGAGAGGGGAAAGTGGTGGAAGGAAGAAAGTAATAGGTTTTGTTGTTTGTTTCAACCCTCTTTCTCCCATCCTTTGTTGAAAAAAAAGCTTGGCTAATTTTTTAGCCATTAAGACTCAGCACAAATTAATTACGATACGTTATTCTCTTGAAATCTGACTTTACCAAGGGAGTTTTTAAAAAATCATTTTTTTCAGTGAAATACAATAATTTCAGATAATCCTTGAAGATTTTGCTTCTACATAACCAAGACAAACTAAAAAGGCTCCAACTAGTATTTCCATTTCAAAATATTACACTCAGTCTTCAAGACATTGGTGGGGGATTGGGCAAAAGTCTTTAAAATGACACTTTGTTTATTTAAATATGCCTAAGAAACACTGCAGCCTTCTTGTTGTTCAAGAAAGCAGTTGCAACAGTCTGTTGGCAAAGAAGGCTTAGCTATTAATCATGTGAATGGTGGCATTTTCACGGCTATTTTTGCAGTTTTATTATTTACTTTTTGAGACAGGGTCTCACTCTGTCACCCAGGCTGGAGTCTGGTGGTGCCATCATAGTTTTAAACTTGAATTCTTGAGCTCAAGCAATTCTCTCACCTCAGCCTCCCCAGTAGCTGTAACTACAGGCTCATACCACCATGCCTAGCTGATTTTTGTTTTATTTTTTGTGGAGACCGAAGTCTCACTATGTTGCTTAGGCTGATCTTGAACTCCTGGACTCAAGCAATCCTCCTGCCTCAGTCTCCCAAAGTGTTGGGATTACAGGCATGAGTCACTGCACTTGACCTTTGTTTTTGCAGTTTAAATATTAAATTTTGTTTAATAATTTTAAGAGAGCCTGTAAGAAGAGAACTATATGAAGATTAAAACAAAATTTTTTTTTAGTTTCTTGTTGGAAAAAGTCTTTTATCTTTAAATGTAAAATATTCTCTTTACCTTCTTATGTTACTTATTTTTTACTTTTAATTATGGAAATTGTCATAATACACAAAAATAAAAACAATAATAAACCCTCATAAACACATCACTGAGTTTTAACAGTCATCAAAATTCTGCAGCTTGTTTCAAGATGGGTTTTTAATGTACAATATTTTAAAGAAACAGACATATCTAATTGATTTGCATGTTCTGAAAAGACTAATGTTTATGCCTGTGTGTGTGTGTGTGTGTGTGTGTGTGTGTGCCTGCAATCCACTTTGTTGTTGTTGTTGTTGTTGTTGCAGGGTTTAAATCCTTTCTGGAATAAGGTAGATCTTCCTTAAATTGAAAATAATCAATTATGCATCGAATGCCTAACACGTGTCCAGCATGTGTGAGCTTCTGTGAAGGAATTATGCTAAGAAATGTGAAGACAAAGTTACTCAAAGAAGTGGAAAAATAGGAAAGCAATCCAGTTTTATCCTAGGCTCAGGAAAGAGCTGCTGAGGTTTTGACCTAGAGTAGGTTTCCCAACATATCTAATCCTGAAAGCCTCTTTCACAGTGTTAAGCAATCTCTTGAACCCACGAGGAATTTTAAAAATTATTTCATCATTTGTGTGTGGTAATAAAAAAATATAAAAAGCATTGACATATATCTTATTTTATATAAATATATTTTATTGACTATTGTATTTTAAGGCCTATTTAAATTTAAAATATTAATAGAATAAATATTTTAAATGCCAATAATACATGCACATAAATTTGGGCATTTAACCATCTAATAAATAATGCACATTATTTAAATTATTTTCATTATGTAATAAGGTAAGCATTTTATGACTTAAATATTTTTTTTTTTTTTTTTTTTTTTTTGAGGCAGAGTCTCGCTCTGTCGCCCGGACTGGAGTGCAGTGGCCGGATCTCAGCTCACTGCAAGCTCTGTCTCCCAGGTTTACACCATTCTCCTGCCTCAGCCTCCCGAGTAGCTGGGACTACAGGCGCCCGCCACCTCGCCCGGCTAGTTTTTGTATTTTTAGTAGAGACGGGGTTTCACCGTGTTAGCCAGGATGGTCTCGATCTCCCGACCTCGTGATCCGCCCGTCTCGGCCTCCCAAAGTGCTGGGATTACAGGTTTGAGCCACCGCGCCCGGCCTGACTTAAATATTTTTAAAATTTTATTTATTTTTTATTTTTTTAGAGACGCAGTCTCCCTCTATCACCCAAGCTGGAGTGCAGAGGCATGATCACAGCTCACTGCAGCCTCGAACTCCTGAGCTCAAGAAGCCCTCCTGCCTTGACCTCCCAAAGTGTTGAGAATACGGGCATGAGCCACTGTACCTGGCCTCAAAATATATTTCTAAAAGAAAAATATTTTAGTAAACAAGAGTACATAATGACACTTAGATATGTATACAAACAAAAAACCAGAAAAATAGAACACAAAGTGACACATAAAAAACCAAACTTTGGCCAGGCGCAGTGACTCACACCTGTAATCCCAGCACTTTGAGAGGTAGAGGCGGGTCTATCACCTGAGGCCCAGAGCTCGAGACCAGCCTGGCCAACATGGTAAAACCCCGTCTCTAATAAAAATACAAAAATTAGCCGTGAGTGGTGGCACATGCCTGTAATCCCAGCTACTTGTGAGGCTGAGGCATGAGAATCACTCCTTCTCAAAACACGAATCAAAAAAGCCACCCCCCGCCAAGCTTTGTGAAACAAAGTTATAGCATCAGAAATGAATAAATATTGCTTATGTAACGTTTTGTTTGAATAGCTGAATTTTGCTTTTTTTTTTTTTTTTTTCCTGAGACAGGTTCTTGCTCTGTTACCCAGGTTAGAGTGAAGTGATGTGATCTCGGTTCACTGCAACCTCCACCTCCTGGGTTCAAGCAATTCTCCCGCCTCAGCCTCCCCAGTAGCTGGGATTAAAGGCACCCACCACCAAGCCTGGCTAATTTTTGTATTTTTAGTAGGGATGGGGTTTTACCATGTTGGTCAGGCTGGTCTCGAACTCCTGACCTTGTGATCCGCCCACCTTGGCCTCTCAAAGTGTTGGGATTACAGGCGTGATGGACGCCTGGTCAAATTTTGCTTTTTAAAATAGGACAAGTTTTTTTAAAAAGTAAGATTAGTGTTTGGTTCATGAATAACTAATGGTTAATATAAGAAAAATAGTTTGGGGGCAGCTCTTTCTTTTTTTTTTTTTTTTTTTTGAGGCGGAGTCTCGCTCTGTCGCCCGGACTGGAGTGCAGTGGCCGGATCTCAGCTCACTGCAAGCTCCGCCTCCCGGGTTTACGCCATTCTCCTGCCTCAGCCTCCCGAGTAGCTGGGACTACAGGCGCCCGCCACCTCACCCGGCTAGTTTTTGTATCTTTAGTAGAGACGGAGTTTCACCGTGTTAGCCAGGATGGTCTCGATCTCCTGACCTCGTGATCCGCCCGTCTCGGCCTCCCAAAGTGCTGGGATTACAGGCTTGAGCCACCGCGCCCGGGCAACTCTTTCAAGTATTTCACAAATAAGGCAAAGCCAGGAGGGACAGTCTTTATTCTCAATATGTGAAAAGCCAAACTAGATGTAATCACGTTGATGATTAAATATTATTTCCTCTTTCAACATTTTAAAAACACTGTTTTTTTCCCCTAAAAACAGAATAGGCTGTACATTAATTTTGAGCTTCTGTATGCAACTTATACATCTGGTGAAGATCTCCTTGAGGCAATCGTGTAAAATAATCATCTTTATGCCCCTCATACTAGTTACATGTCAATGTCCTTATTCTTTGTGCTTCATGTCTTTAACGAGTTGTCTACTACAGAATAAGTCAGTGGTTTTTAGGCTGGGCGCGGTGGCTCAAGCCTGTAATCCCAGCACTTTGGGAGGCTGAGACAAGCGGATCACGAGGTCAGAAGATCGAGACCATCCTGGTTAACACGGTGAAACCCCGTCTCTACTAAAAAATACAAAAAACTACCCGGGCGACGTGGCGGGCGCCTATAGTCCCAGCTACTGGGGAGGCTGAGGCAGGAGAATGGCGTGAACCCGGGAGGCGGAGCTTGCAGTGAGCTGAGATCGCGCCACTGCACTCCAACCTGGGCGACAGAGCGAGACTCCGTCTCAAAAAAAAAAAAAAAAAAAAAATAGAATAAGTCCGTGGTTTTTCAAGGGTGGAGTGAGCGGGAGGAATTTTGACTGCCTGGGGACATTTGGCAAGGTCTGGAGACATTTTTGATTGTCACAACACTGAAAATGGGGGAGCTACTGTCATCTAGTGAGTAGAGTTTAGATGCTGCTAACCTCCTCCATTGCACAGGACAGCCCACCACGACAAAGAATTATCTGACCCCAAATGTCAATGGTGACCAGGTTTGAGAAATCTTTGTACTATGTAAACAGTATTTATCTATGAAAGATAACATTTTCCCCCCTAATCCAATATGACTAGTAAAAGGCAAAGAGTTTTAAAGTCAAGAAATGGTCAAAACTATCATGGAAGTTGGCAGTATTTTTCGTTTTATTTATTTATTTATTTATTTAATTTATTTTTTTTCCTGAGACAGGGTTTTGCTGTGTCACCCAGGCTGGAGTGCAGTGGCATAATCACAGCTGTTTGCAGCCTCAACCTCCCGGGCTTAAGTGATCTTCCCACCTCATCCTCCCAAGTAGCTGGGACTACAGGCATGTGCCACCACTCTCAGCTGATTTTTTATTTTTTATAGAGACAAGGTTTGTCTAGTCTCTACAAAACTATGTTGCCCAGGTTGGTCTTGAACTCCTGGACTCAAGGGATCTTCTTCCCTCGGTTTCCCAAAGTGCTGGGATTACAGGCAGGAGTAACTCTGCCCAGCTTTGGCAATATTTAGTAGAGTTATAAACAGAATGAGTTATTGTCTCATGAGCAAACTCACCTTCCCAAACCTCTGTGCATGTTTACTCAGAGACTCTCAAATGTTCCATTCTAAAAGGGAAATGTACAAATTTAAATTATTATATGTGTTTATTGATTTAAAAATAGAATGAAAACAGACATTACTGCCTTTACTAATGTGAACCCTCAGGGCTTTGCTGAATAGGCCAAATACGTTTCTGGGATTTAAAAAACTAAACTTGGGAGAGAGAAATCTTTCCTCTACAAAGGAGAAAATGACACAACCCGAGGAAGAAATAGACGTGAGAAGCTGAGATAAAGGGCCTTCCTGGTCACTGAGCCCATTCATCCCTGTGGTCTGGTTACTGAGCCAGGAAATTGCCCCTTTTTGCTTAAGCCAATTTGAATTAGATTTCTGTAACTTACCACCAAAAAAGTCCTAATATACTACTCGATTAATATAAGTAATATTTCAACAGTTTGCAATAATGCAATGAAATATGAAGATTGAACTTGAGATTGGTTTTTGATTACAATATTTAAGACAGAAATCCTAAACCACTCATTTAATCAACATTTACACCTAACGTGTATAAATATTCTGTGCTAGGTGCTGAGAACATAAAGGCAAATTTAAAAATTGTCTCTCCTTTTTGAAAGAACTCTCAGTCTAGCTGGGGAGATGGAAAAGTATCATGTTGTATGAATGCTATGCTAGACACAAACCCATCTTATGGGAAGCCCACAGAAGGGGCACTTAAATCTTAAAGGGGCAAGAATAACTTGGAGGTGGTGACCATCACGGAGTAAAGAGGGCATTTGTGCTAGACAGGGTGAGATAGTTGAAGCTGGTGGAGAGAAATAGTAAGGAGAGATTGAGACACTGGCAGTAGCGTGTTATGATAGAACATGAAGTGTAAGAGGATGGGAGAGTGGCCAGGAAGGAGGCTGGGAATTGTGTCTCAAAGGTCTTGGTGAGAAACTGAGACTTTATCTCCAAAGCTTGGGGGAGCCACTAATGGATTTTACACAGGGGAGCAGTATGACACATGTCCACAATATCACACTGTAAGATGAGGATAATAGTTACCTGGCAAGATTGTTGCAAAGAGTATAGATAATATTTATTTACTTATGTCTTTTTGAAATGTAAATGTTCATAATATTTCTCTTTAAAAATATTTTAAAAATTTCAATAGTTTTTGGGGTACAAGTGGTTTTTGGTTACACGGATGAATTGTATAAGGGTGAAGTCTGAGATTTTAGTGTACTTGTCACCAGAGGAGTATACATTGTATCCAGTATGTAGTTTTTTATCCCTTACTCCTCTCCCAGCTTCCCCGTTCTGAGTCTCCAAAGTTGATTATATCCTTCTGTATGTAGGTATATATCATTCTGTATATACAGTCCATTATGTCATTCTTATATAGTGGGAGCTAAGCTATGGGTACGCAGATGCATACATAAGCTCAATATACCCATAGCTTAGCTCCCACTATATGAGACAACATATGGTATTTGGTTTTCCATTCCTGAGTTACTTCACTTAGAATATATAGATATTTTTTCTTTTTTTTTTTTAAATAGAGATGGGGGTCTTGCTATGTTGCCCAGGTTGGTCTCAAACTCATAGGCTCTGGGATTACAGGTATGAGCCACCATGCCCAGCCTAGAGATGATATTTAAAGTGATGATTACCATGCTTAAAAATGGCCAAGCCAGGGCCAGGTGCAGTGGCTCACACCTGTAATCCCAGCACTTTGGGAGGCTGAGGTGGGCAGATCACCTGAGGTCAGGAGTTTGAGACCAGCCTGGCCAACATGGTGAAATCCCGTCTCTACTAAAAATACAAAAATTAGCTGGGCGTGGTGGCACTCGCCTGTAATCCCAGCTACTCAGGAGGCTGAGGTGGGAGAACTGCTTGAACTCGGGAGGCAGAGGTTGCAGTGAGCTGAGATGGCGTCACTGCACTCCAACCTGGGTGACAGAGTGAGACTCTGTCTAAAAAAAAAAAAAAAGGCCAAACCAAAAAATACATCCTCATTCTATTTCAAATACTGTTGAAAACTTAGCATTAAGGCTGGGCGCGGTGGCTCACGTCTGTAATCCCAGCACTTTGGGAGGCCAAGACGGGCGGATCACCTGAGGTCGGGAGTTCCAGACCAGCCTGACCAACATGGAGAAACCCTGCCTCTACTAAAAGTACAAAAAATTAGCCAGGCGTGGTGGCACATGCCTGTAATCCCAGCTACTCGAGAGGCTGAGGCAGGAGAATCTCTTGAACCCGGGAGGCGGAGGTTGCAGTGAGCCAGGACTGTGCCACTGCACTCCAGCCTGGGCAACAAGAGCGAAAACTCCGTCTCAAGCAAAACAAAACAAAAACAAAAACTTAGAGTTGAGGCGTCCAATAGTAGGTGTGATTATGGAAAATTTTTACCTGAGTCTGAGATTTGCATTAAGGTACTCCCTAGATCTGCAATAAAGTGGAATCTAAATTGCAGGTCAGTCTTGGGACTCTCTGGACCATTCAGGTTTCCTCCAAATGGGAACATTTCAAACCGAGATGGAGTTTTCCAGATCATTCTGGAACGAAAAGAACCCCAATAGCCACCATGAAACCTTTTCTCTATCTGAGAAGCAGGGAATGAAGGGGTCCATAACCCCCCAGAATTCAGTTTTATATTAGGCTTGTGTAGCTCAATAAATGTTTTCGGTCTAAAAACCATTCCTAAAGAATACTTCTGCTGGGTCACAAGGGGGCAGGATAAGGAAGAAATACTTCATTGCAACATAAAATATCAAATTAATGTTTTCTATGTGAAAGTCAAGACAGCGAGGGGACAACTGGGAAAAACAAGTTCACCTCCGGCTACCAAATCATTGCAAGATTTCTTTAGTGCTATAAGTCACTGGGCCATGCAGTGTATTTCACTTTCTGACTGATTTCAAGGGCCCCTCACACCATTTATTTAGTCTAGTGATTTAGAACTTTTAAGGCAATACAAACATTATTTGGGAAACACAATAGTTGAAAAACATATCCCTCCATTTAAAATAATAAAATTTATCTCACTATCAGAAAGTGCTAATTTTGTGTTAAAGGCAGAGAATATCTCAAATTAGAGGAAAATTAAAAACATCTGAAAATATGTCATTTTATCAACTACATTTGGAAGCAACATCTGTTAAAGCTTTTTGCCTGTTTATTCTTATCAGCCAATTTTAAGGCTTTAATCCTTAAAATACATTTTCATGAAAACTCTAGTTGTTGACATTTTTCCAGGTAATGACTTTTCAACAATTTAGAATAGTTTTCTTTATACAGAGGTTAAATAAACATATTCATGCATGTATTTGCATAGAAAACTTTAAAAAGAATGTATAAGAAACAATTAACAGTAGTGTCCTTGGCCTGGGATTGTCAGGTGGAGAGAGGGAGAGGGATTTAACTTTTTCACTTTAGATCCTTTGGTACAATCTGATATTTTTGTTTTTTATTTACTTATTTTTTTGAGACAGAGTCTCACTCTCACCCAGGCTGGAGTGCAGTGGCGTGATCTCAGCTCACTGCAACCTCTGCCTCCTGGGTTCAAGGGATTCTCCTGCCTCAGCCTCCCCAGTAACTGGGACTACAGGCACGTGCCACCATGCCTAGTAAATTTTTGTGTTTTTAGTGGGGGGGGGGTTCACTATGTTGGCCAGGCTGGTCTCGAACTCCTGACCTCGTGATCCACCCACCTCGGCCTCCCAAAGTGCTGGGATTATAGGCATGAGGCACCGCGCCCTGCTCAATCTGATATTTTTAAATGTACATGAGCATGAATTGTTTTAATAATTAAAAGGACTGGCTGAGGTTCACACCTGTAATCCCAGCACTTTTGGAGGCTGAGGCAGGTGGATCATGAGATCCGGAGTTTGAGACCAGCTTGGCCAACATAGTGAAACCCCTCTCTACTAAAAACACAAAAATTAACTGGGGAAGGTGGCACGTGCCTGTAGTCCCAGTTACTCAGGCGGCTGAGGCAGGAGAACTGCTTGAACCTGGGAGGTGGAGGTTGCAGTGAGCCGAGACCACGCCATTGCACTCCAGCCTGGGTGACAGAATGAGACTTTGTCTCAAAAAAAAAAAAAAAAAAAAAATTAAAAGGACTAAAGGAAAGGAATATTTTTCTAACTTTTGCATGCATAATTTTGATAACTTTTAAATACCTATACAATTTCTCCCCTTTAAGGCCTTACTTTGTCAAATCATAGTATACCCACACATTAATATGTTCTATATACAACTCTAGTCAAAAATGTACAAATGACCTTGAAATCATAATGCAATCTGTTTACTTCAAGGGCAGATGTGTCTGAAACCATAGTACAATACACACGTGTAATAATCCAGAAAAGTTCAAAAAGAAAAGAAGTGATAGCAGATATTTTTGTATGTACAAATTCAGACATGGAATTATTTTACGTTGCTCTATTTTTTCTATTTCTGTATATTTAGCTTTTGATTATTAATAATTAAATTACTTTTTGTAGCACATTATAAAATTGATAAAGTTTTTTCATTTTTAAAACATACCAGGTGTGCAGAATAACTTATTTTTCCTAATTTTAAATCTCTTGAAAATTCCTGAGTCTTCTTTTCAAAACATTCTTAATGAAGACAGGTAGTGTTAATTACGTTGTCATTTAAAAAATCCATGTCCACAACAGCTGTATTTTACTCCTTAACCTTGGGAAAATTATTTAATCTCATTAAGCTTCAGTTTCCTCATCTTTTAAATGGGAAGAATAAGAAGACTAGTTCATAAGGCTGTTAAGAGGATAAGAGGATCAACTGTGATGATGCATGTAAAATACTTAATGTAGTCTGTGGTGCATAATAAGTACTCAGTAAATATTATCTATGATTTTGCTTGCATTTTCACTATCGTTTTACTAATGTTAACATTTCTCAACATAATCTCTAGCTTTTGAAATACACTGCTTGAAAATTGCTTTAGTAGAGCACATTCTTCCCAGTTCTTATGGGAAGAAATGTGTTTAGCTCCCATAACAATTAACCCTCTCTTTTTTGCTATGTAACACAAATAAAATCAAATGTGAAGTATATTTAAATTTCTATATTTAATATGCATGAGTTAGCTAACATTTATTTAACTTATTTACTTACTTATTTACTTATTAGCTAAGTTAGCTATCCTTAACAACAAATACATAGTTGAAATGGTTGTGCCTTAAGATAATTCTGAAACGATTGCATGTTGTCAGAAAAGGGTTCCAACAATTAAATTTATGAAGCACTGTTTTCCCACAGAATGAAAGTAAGCTCATATTTTCACACCGCAACGTATAATGGTAGATTTAAAAATAGCCTCAAAGTGCAACTTTTGAAAAAACTGATTGGATTAATACATTAAAAATAGCTTAGATAAATAAAACATACACTAACTTAAATACAAAATTTGAGGATAGATCTCGTGAATTAGCCTGAAATCAGTTGCCTTAATTTCAATAAGAGAATTACTGAGGCAGAAGGTAAATTGTTAGTGTTTTCTGAAGCTATAATAAGAAGTGAGCTGTACAGTACCTTGATCAAGTTGTGTCCCACAATGTAGACAGCTGCTAAATTTCCCTTCTCTCCAGGGGCATGCATACCTGTCCCATACCCATGCCAAGCCACTAGATATGGGTTGTGAATTGTAATCCAATATTTGACACGGTCCCCAAATGTCTGGAAACAGTATATGGCATAGTCATTGAAGATATCTATTATGGTATCATTTTTCCACCCCCCATATTTTTCCTGTAGGGCCAAAGGCAAATCCCAGTGGTATAAAGTAACTATAGGTTCAATGTTTCTAAGCACGAGAGAGTCCAGAAGAGCATTGTAGTACTGGAGACCTTTTGCGTTGGCAACCGTTACTATTCCATCGGGGAAAAGCCTTGGCCAGGAAATTGAAAATTGATAAAAAGAAACTCCTATAAAATCCAGGGCTGATAAGTCTTTTTCCAGAAAAATGTAACTGTCACTGGAACCATTCGTGCTGCTGACATTTTTAAGGTGTGTGTGGACGAAATGATCCCATATAGAAGGTCCTTTTCCATCCTTCTTCCAACTCCCTTCCACTTGCAATGCTCCAGTCCCAACACCCCAGAAAAAGTTTTTAGGGAAAGTGTCATAGAGAAACAGCTGACTTTCATTTACCGGAGTAAAATTAGGATTTTTAGACCATATAGCTCTTCCATCTCCAGATAATCCAGTAACAGCTCGTAGCAGAATAAGTGCTGACAGGATGACAGATCGTTGCAGTCCCGCGTTGGACATTGTATTCCTATAGCGTATGGTTATTTCATCAGTGCTGAAGAAAATCCATTCATTCCCTGGAGATCCTGCCGCACAGCCTGGCTTCATTTGCCACCAACTGCTGGACTGTCTTATCAAAGCTTCAGTAAAAGCTTGTGATTGTAAAGCTCTGTCAATGATTAGCTTGAACTGGGAGACTGAGGATGGGTCATAGAGAGCAACGTAATTTGAGGGAGGTGGCCCTATTGCAGGCACCAATGCGTCTCCTTCTCTTTCATTATGGGAAAAATTAGATGAGAATGCATTGGTGACAAGAGTTTAAAAGTGTAACTAACACCTATGTAAACACTGAATTACAATCATATTATTTTCTGTGTAGCCTTTCATATTGACCCAAACATTTTCTGAATGTTTTGAACATTACTGAATAAGGTATATACCTTTTCTATTTTTACAATTTTTGTGTAGTAATTTTATAATCTCACCTATCAAGAAAAATAACATATACAAGTATATAGCATTCCTACATACCAATAGTAAGGAATTAGAAAACACAATCAGAAATGACACTTCTCCACAGAATTCTAACACACCTAAGAACAATCTTAATAAATGTTACCTATTTTAAGAAAATTGTATCGGTAGACTTGAAAGAAGACTTCAGTGAGAAAATATAGCACTTTGTGGATGGAAAAATGGAATACTTTTCAATTTAATACGCTTAACTAAAGTCCTCTAATCTCTAACTTTATTTTTTAATTTTATTTATTTAACTAAAATTCTCCAATCTCTAATTTTTTAATAATTCATTCATTTTTAACAAGAGTCTCGCTTTGTAGCCCAGGCTGGAGTGCAGTGGTGTCATCACAGCTCACTGCAGCCTCAACTTCCCAGGCTTAAGCAATCCTCCCACCTCAGCCTCCTGAGTAGCTGGGACAACAGGCACATGTCACCATGCCCAGCTGATTTTTGATTTTTTGGTAGAGGTGGGGTCTAGCTACGTCCTCCGGGCTGGTCTTGAACTCCTGGGTTCAAACAGCCCTTCTGCCTTGGCCTCCTAAAGTGCTTGAGATTATAGGTGTGAGCCACCATGCCTGGTCTAATCCCAAATTTTAGTTCAAGAAAATTATTATGAGAGGCCAGGCACAGTGGTTCATGGCTATAATCCCATCACTTTGGGAGGCCAATGCAGGAAGATCACTTGAAGTCAGGAGTTCGAGACCAGCCTAGCCAACATGTTGAAACCCTGTCTCTACTAAAAATACAGTTATCTGGGCAAGGTGGCAGGTGCCTGTAATCCCAGCTACTTGGGAGGCTGAGGCAGGAGAATCTCTTGAACCTGGGAGGTGGAGGTTGTAGTGAGCTGAGATCGCACCACTGCACTCCAGCCTGGGCAACAGACCAAGACTCGATCTCAAAATAAAAAAAAAAAAGAAAATTGTTATGAAAGTTCACTTGAAGAATAGGCAATATTTGTTTTTAAAAAGGAAAGAAAAAAATCCTGAAAAAGAAAATAGCAAAGGCATAGACTACCTTCAGCATGATTTGGAATAAAGATAAACATACCGAAAGAAATACATGCACCTCCAGAAAGAAATATTGTGCCGAATCGATAGCCTCCAAATAACCTGTAAAAAATTTAATGTTTTACAGCCTGGGGAACATAGTGAGGCCCAATCTCTACAAAAAAAATTAAAAACCAACTGGGTGTGGTCGTGCATGCTGTATTCCCAGCACTTTAGAAGGCCAAGGTGGGAGGATTGCTTTGAGCCCAGGAGGTCGAGGCTGCAGTGAGCCATGATTGCACCACTGCACTCCAGCCTGGGTGACAGAATGAGACTCTGTTTCAAAAAAAAAAAAAAGAAAAAATAAATTAACGTTTTAAATATTTGAAGTATCACATATGAATGAGAGGCAGAGTGGTTAATAGACTGGTCTCTGTGCCAGATGAGGTGGCTCACACCTATAATCCCAGCTACTCAGGAGGCTAAGTGGGGAGGGCTGCTTGAGGCCAGGAGTTCGAGACCAGCCTGGGCAATATAGTGAGACTATCCTCATCTCTTAAAAAAAATGACTGGGGCCAGACACAGCGGTTTGCACCTGTAATCCCAGCACTTTGGGAGACCGAGGCAGGAGGATCACCTGAGGTCAGGAGTTCGAGACCAGCCTGACCAATATGTGAAACCCTGTCTCTACTAAAAATACAAAATTAGCTGTGCATGGTGGTGCATGCCTGTAATCCCAGTTACTCGGGAGGCTGAGGCAGATGAATTGCCTGAACCCGGGAGGTGGAGGTTGCAGTGAGCTGAGATTGCGCCATTGCACTCAAGACTGGGCAACAAGAGCAAAACTCTGTCTCAAAAAAAAAAAAGATTGAGCCTCTAGAGGCAGACTGCCTGAGTTTAAATATAGCTGTGTGACTTGCCCTCAGTTTCCTCTTAACTAAGAAAAAGCATAATAATAATATGCACTTCATGGATTATTGTAAGAATTAAATGAGTTAATACGCTGAACCAAATGGTTTTCTCTGGAATAAAGAAACAAATGAACCAGTACATGTAAGACACTTGGAACAGAGACTGACACGTAGTAAATGCTCAATAAACATTATTTTTATGTGAAAGGGAAAGATTATTCAGGAAGTGATGCTAGGATTTAGCATAAAAGACAATTTGTTCTGGCTCCTGCCCACATTTTTAGCTTCATTTCTCTCAATTGACTAAGTGGTACACAGCCTGCTCACTTGCACCACTGTACCTTGGTATGTGGTATGTGTGCTCTCTACACAGAGTATGTTTCTCCCTTCATCTAGCTCGTCTTTTTTTTTTTTTTTTTGAGACTGAGTCTTGCTCTGTCACCCAGGCTGGAGTGCAGTGGCCCAATCTCCACAGCCTGCAATGCAAGCGCCGCCTCCCAGGTTCACACCATTCTCCTGCTTCAGCCTCCTGAGTAGCTGGGACTACAGGCGTCCGCCACCACACCCGGCTAATGTATTTTTAGTAGAGACGGGGTTTCATCATATTAGCCAGGATGGTTTCGATCTCCTAACCTCATGATCCGCCCGTCTTGGCCTCCCAAAGCGCTGGGATTAGAGGCGTGAGCCACCACGCCCGGAAGTCTTTTTTTTTTTTTTTTTTTTAACTTTTAAGTTCATGTGCAAGTTTGTTACATAGGTAAACTTGTGTTATGGGTGTTTGCTGTACGGATTATTTTATCAGGCAGGTATTAAGCCTAGTATTCATTAGTTATTTTTCAAGATCCTCTCCTTCTTCCGACTCTCCACTCTCTGAGAGGCCCCAGTGTGTTGTTCCCCTCTATGTGTCCAGGTGTTCTCATCATTTAGCTCCCACTTATAAGTAAAAACCTGCGGGATTTGGTTTTCTGTTCCTGCGCTAGTAAGGCCTTTCTGACTCCCTGTGACTCCCTAGTCTGATTGGATTTAGATGGATCTTCTCTATTTTCCCATGGCAGCCCATGTTTTCTCTATTATGACACATAATAAATCAGCAAATCACATAATAAATGTATCTGTATCCTCTGTTTGAGTGTAAGTTTTCTTTCTCTCTCTTTCTCTTTTTTGAAAACCAAAACAGGGACCATGACTGGTTCCCTGTTGATCATGGCCCAGTACGGTACTTGACATATAGTAGTTACTGAAGTATATATTGAATGAATGAGAGTATCTATAGTAGGCTGGGCATGAGGGCCCACACCTGTAATCCCCGCACTTTGGGAGGCTGAGGCAGGAGGATCGCTTGAGTTCAGGTGTTCAAGACTAGCCTGGGCAACACAGTGAGAACTCATCTCTACTAAGGAAAAAAAGTACCTGTAGTAGACTATGTATACCTCTATTACTGCATTTATCACATAATCCTGGAGTTGTTTGTCTCCTCCACCACACTGTAAGAATATCTCTTATCTAAATTTTTATCATTGCTTATCAGAGTAAATGATTAATAATTATCTATTGAATGAATGGAGTTGGCACAATACTATTTATGAAAATAAAATTTTAAATGTAATAACTTAGACACTCACAAATATATTTAATTCAAAAATGTATAACTACAGAAATGGTTAAGATGGTAAATTTCATATTACTTGATTTTACCACAATTTGAAAAATATAGCCACAGAAACCTAAAAGAAAACAAAAGTAAATATTAAATTATGTAAATGTGTAGACTATATATGTTATTCTATTTACATATGATATAGAAATAATTTATAATTAAAATATAAAAAAAAAAATTGAAATGCAAATAACAAACTTAGAAAATGTCAGAGCAAATCTAGAAGGCAAATGGCCAAAGTAAAGCAAATGGCCGTAATTCATGCAAATCAATGAGAAAGCCACTAAATCTCTAACAGATAAATGGCCAAAAGGCATGAATAAAAAAATACACAAAAGAGGAAATGCAACTAATGAAAAATACGGCTAATAAAAAATTAAACCATAAGTAATTAGAAATATACATAAAAAGAGGCATATAATATTTAATCTTTTTTTTTTTTTGAGACAGAGTCTCGATCTGTTGCCCAGGCTGGAGTGCAGTGGCGTGATCTCGGCTCACTGCAACCTCTACCACCTGGGTTCAAGTGATTCTCCTGCCTCAGCCTTCCGAGTCGCTGGGATTACAGGCATGCACCACCACGCCTGGCTAATTTTTGTACCTTTAGTAGAGACGGGATTTCACCATGTTGGCCAGGCTGGTCTCGAACTCCTGACCTCAGGTGATCCGCCTGCCTTGGCCTCCCAAAGTGCTCGGCTTAGAGGCGTGAACCACCATGCCTGGCCAATATTTTATTTTATAAAATTAGCAAAAATAAAAATAAGTGATGAAAACCAATGTAGATTGTTGATTGCAATGTAAGTCTGTACAATACTCATGAAAAGAGTGTATATATATTATTTATTTATTTATTTATTTATTTAGGAGACGTAGTCTTGCTTTGTCGCCCAGCCCAGGCTGGAGTTCAGTGACGCGACCTTGGCTCACTGCAAGCTCCGCCTTCCGGGTTCATGCCATTCTCCTGCCTCAGCCTCCCGAGTAGCTGGAACTACAGGCGCCTGCCACCACGCCCAGCTAACTTTCTTTTTTTTTTTTTTTTTTTGAGACGGAGTCTTGCTCTTTCGCCTGGGCTGGAGTGCAGTGGCCGGATCTCAGCTCACTGCAAGCTCCGCCTCCCGGGTTTTACGCCATTCTCCTGCCTCAGCCTCCGGAGTAGCTGGGACTACAGGCGCCCGCCACCTCGCCCGGCTAGTTTTTTGTATTTTTAGTAGAGACGGGGTTTCACCGTGTTAGCCAGGATGGTCTCGATCTCCTGACCTCGTGATCCGCCCGTCTCGGCCTCCCAAAGTGCTGGGATTACAGGCTTGAGCCACCGCGCCCGGCCTGTTTTAGTGGCTTTTCTTTGGAAGATTGATTTTTTTTTTTTTTTTTTTTTTTCCTGAGACGGAGTCTTGCTCTGCCGCCCAGGCCGGAGTGCAGTGGCGCGATCTCGGCTCACTGCAATCTCTGCCTCCCAGGTTCATCTGATTATCATACCTCAGCCTCCTAAGTAGCTGGGATTACAGGCGTGTGCCACCAAGCCCAGTTAATTTTTTGTATTTTTAGTTGAGACAAGGTTTCACTGTGTTAGCCAGGCTGGTCTTGAACTCCTGATCTCATTATCCACCCACCTTGGCCTCCCAAAGTGCTGGAATTAGTGGTGTGAGCCACCACACCCGGCCTGTGTTATGAATATTTTACCATAATAAAACATTTCTTTTTTTTTTTTTTTTTTTTTTTGAGGCGGAGTCTCGCTCTGTCGCCCGGACTGGAGTGCAGTGCCAGATCTCAGCTCACTGCAAGCTCCGCCTCCCGGGTTTACGCCATTCTCCTGCCTCAGCCTCCCGAGTAGCTGGGACTACAGGCGCCCGCCACCTCGCCCGGCTAGTTTTTGTATTTTTAGTAGAGACGGGGTTTCACCGTGTTAGCCAGGAAATAAATGAGGCCAGGTGGGGTGGCTCATGCCTGTAATCCCAGCACTTTGGGAGGCAGTGGCTCATGCCTGTAATCCCAACTACTCAGGAGGCTGAGGCAGGAGAATTGCTTGAACCCAGGAAGTGGAGGTTGCAGTGAGCCGAGATTGCACCATTGCACTCCAGCCTGGGTTGACAGAGTGAGACCCTGCCTCAATCAATCAATCAACCAATAAGAAAAACCTGCATATGAAGAACTGTTTATGATGGTGATGACTTAATACTGTGGCTTAGTCTGGGCGTGGTGGCTCACACCTGTAATTCCAGCACTTTGGGAGGCCATGTGGGTGGATCACTTGAGCTCAGGAGTTTGAGACCAGCCTGGGCAACATGGTGAAATCTACAAAAAATACAAAAATTACCTGGAGGCCAGGTATGTTGGCTCATGCCTGTAATCGCAGCATTTTGTGAGGCCAAGGCGTGTGGATCACTTGAGTCCAGGAGCTCAAGACCAGCCTGGCCAACATGGTGAAACCCTGTCTCTACCGAAAATACAAAAATTATTGGGTGTGGTGGCACATACCTGTAATCCCAGCTACTTGAGAGGCTGAGGTAGGAGGATCGCTGGAGCCCCGGAGGTCAAGGCTGCAATGAGCCATGATCACACCACTGAACTCCAGCCTGGGTGACAAAGTAACTGTTTCTGAGACTGTCTCTCAAAAAAAAAAAAAAAAAAAAGAAATAAAGAAGGAAAAAGAAAAAATTACTCTGGCTTACAGAACTCTCAAATATTTATGAAAACAGATGATGAATTTATGAAATATTTACTACAATTTAGTGAATCAGGACAGGGACTTCATCTTTTCTAAATGATTATTAAATATTTATTGAATATTTTACTATATTGAGGGCTACAGTGGACTGAGTGCTTGTGTTCCTGGCAAACTCATATACTGAAATCCTAACCCTCAATGTGATAGTATTAGGAGATGGGTCTTTGGGCGGGTAATTAGGTCATCAGCATGGAGCCTTCATGAATGGATTAGTGCCCTTATAAAAGGGACCCAGGCCGGGCGAGGTGGCTCACACCTGTAATCCTAGCACTTTGGAAGGCCGAGGCAGGTGGATCACAAGGTCAGGAGTTCAAGACCAGCCTGGCCAACATGGTGAAACCCCGTCTCTACTAAAAATACAAAAATTAACTGGTGGGCACCTGTAATCCCAGCTACTTGGGAGGCTGAGGCAGGAGGTTGAACCCAGGAGGCAGAGGTTGCAGTGAGCTGAGATCATGCCACTGTATTCCAGCCTGGGCTACAGAGCAAGATTCCATCTCAAAAAAAAAAAAAAAAAAAAAAAAGGACTCCAGAGAGGGTTCTCTCACTTCTTTTTCTTTGCTCTTTTTTTTTTTTTTTTGAGACAGGGTCTCACTCTGTCACTCAGGCTGGAGTGCAGTGGCATGATCTTGGCTCAGGGCAAACTCCACCTCCTGGGTTCAAGTGATTCTCCTGCCTTAGCCACTGGAGTAGCTGGGATTATATGTGCCAGCCATCACGCCAGGCTAATTTCTGTTGGCCAGGCTGGTCTCAAACTCCTGACCTCAAGTGATCCACCCGCGTTGTCCTGCCAAAGTGCTGGGATTACAGGCGTGAGCCACCACACCCAGCCAGAATTTACATTTTAAGAAGAAAACATGATAAAAATTATAAAAGTCTAAGAATACAAAATAGTATCTCCCAAGTATTAAATGAGTGGGGCAGACCTACATACTCTAGGAATTCTATATTCAAAGCACTACTTCATAGTGCTTTGTACAATGACAGAATTTTGCAGCTGGAAGGGATCTTGGAGATCATCTAGTTCTTTTTTTTTTTATTTCTCTTAACTGTTTTTAATTAAAAATTATTTTATCTTCAGAAATGAGGTATTGCTATGTTGCCCATGCTGGACTTGAACTCCTGAGCTCAAGTGATCCTCCTGCTTCAGCCCCCTGAATATCTTGGACTACAGGCACATGCCACTGTGCTGGCTTGATTTTCTTTTTTAAAAATTTCAGTTGATACACAATAGTTGTACATACTTATGGAGTACAGAATAATAGTTCAATATATGTATATAATGTGTTATAATCAAATCAGGGTAATTAGCATACCCATCACCTCAAACATTTATCATTTCTTTATGCTGGGAACCTCCAAAATCCTCCTTTCTAGCTATTTGAAAATAGACAATAGGCCGGGCGCGGTGGCTCAAGCCTGTAATCCCAGCACTTTGGGAGGCCGAGACGGGCGGATCACGAGGTCAGGAGATCGAGACCATCCTGGCTAATACGGTGAAACCCTGTCTCTACTTAAAAATACAAAAAACTAGCCGGGCGACGAGGCGGGCGCCTGTAGTCCCAGCTACTCGGGAGGCTGAGGCAGGAGAATGGCGTAAACCCAGGAGGCGGAGCTTGCAGTGAGCTGAGATCCGGCCACTGCACTCCAGCCTGGGTGGCAGAGCAAGACTCCGTCTCAAAAAAAAAAAAAAAAAAAAAAAAAAAAAAAAAAAAAGAAAATAGACAATAAATTATTTTAGCTATAGTCACCCTCCATTTCTATAGAACACTAGAACTTATTCCTCCTACCTAGCTATAGTTCTGTATACTTTAACCAATCTCTCCCTATCTCCTCTGCCCACTACCCTTCTCAGTCTCTGGTAACCACTATTCTACTTTCTGCTACTATGAGACGAAAAAAAAAATTTTTAGCTCCCACATATGAGTGAGAACATGTGGCATTTGTCTTTTGGTGCCTGACTTATTTCACTTAACATAATGACCTTCAGACTCATCCATATTGCTGAGAATGACAGGATTTAATTCTTTTTATGGTTGCATAGTATTTCATGTTACATGTACCACATTTTCTTTATCTACTCATCTTCTGATGGACACCTAGGTTGATTCTGTATCTTAGAAGGAGTTTTATACATATATATAGATAGATAGATAGATAGATAGATAGATATAGATGATTAAATCTGTTGTTTGATGTACATGTTGCAAATATTTTCTCCCAATAATTTGTTTTTTAACAGCTTTATTGAGTTATAATCCCCAAACCAAACAGTTCATCCACTGACAGTGTTAAATTGAATGTTTTTTACTATATTCACAGAGTTGCACTACCATCACCAATCAATTTTAGAACATTATTTAACTGTTTTAATATTTTACATGTGCAAAAGTTTTTTTCAGTTTTGTGCAATCAAATATCTCCATATTTATACTTTATGTAATATGCAGATATCATCTTTCATCTCATCGATTTTATTTTTATTTTAAAAATTTTTTTTTGAGATGAAGTCTTGCTCTGTCACCCAGGCCGGAGTGCAGTGGCGCCATCTCAGCTCACTGCAACCTCCACCTCCTGGGTTCAAGCGATTCTTGTGCCTCAGCCTCCCGAGTATCTGGGATTACTGGCATGTGCTACCATGCCAGGTTAGTTTTGCATTTTTAGTAGAGAAAGGGTTTCACCATGTTGGCCAGGATGGTCTTGAACTCTTGACCTCAAGTTATCCACCTGCCTTGGCCTCCCACAGTGCTGGGATTGTAGGCATGACCCACCACGCTTGGCCTCAACTCATCAATTTTACATTTTGTCAATTGATTTCCTATTATTGTAGATAAAGATTTGGCTTTCTTATACAACCATTTCATATTGGTAAAAAAAAAAAAATCTACCTTTGTAGTTAAATCAATATTTAGACTCTAAATTATGTTTATATAAGCATTATTCAATGCTAAGTATTATAATGTACTTTGTCTCATTTTTTACTTTTTGTTTGTCCTATAGTTTAATAATTGTCCTTTTTTTTTTTTTTTTTTGAGACGGAGTCTCGCTCTGTCGCCCGGGCTGGAGTGCAGTGGCCGGATCTCAGCTCACTGCAAGCTCCGCCTCCCGGGTTCACGCCATTCTCCTGCCTCAGCCTCCCGAGTAGCTGGGACTACAGGCGCCCGCCACCTCGCCCGGCTAGATTTTTGTATTTTTTTAGTAGAGACGGGGTTTCACCGTGTTAGCCAGGATGGTCTCAACCTCCTGACCTCATGATCCGCCCATCTCGGCCTCCCAAAGTGCTGGGATTACAGGCTTGAGCCACCGCGCCCGGCCTTGTTTTTGTTTTTTAATTGAGACAGAGTCTCACTGTGTCTTCCAGGCTAGAATGCAGTGGTGCGATCTCGGCTCACTGTAACCTTCACCTCCCGGGTTCAAGTGATTCTCCTGCTTCAGCTTCCTGAGTAGCTAGGATTACAGGTGTGCACGACCATGCCTGGCTAACTTTTGTATTTTTAGTAGAGACGGGGTTTTGCCATGTTGGCCAGGCTGGTCTCGAACTCCTCATCTCAAGTGATCCACTTGCCTCAGGCTCCCAAAGTGCTGGGATTACAGGTGTGAGCCACTGCACACGGCCAATTACCTTGTTTTTTGATTTGCTTAGTCATATTTGCATCTATTGCTAAATCTTCCCATACCTGCCAATAGCTCTTGGGACAATTTCCCACAAGGTCCATCTCCTCAATACAATATTGGTTTTAATTATCTCCTGGAGATCTTTGTTCCCCTCTATCTAGTAATGTCCTATGCCTGCTCTCAGTTGCCTATTCGTCCTCTTGAGACTTCCCTTTGCTGGCATGTTAGGAATTCCTTTTACCATCCTCGTAATCTGAATTCTGTTCTTTGAATTTCATTTTTCTTGGTTTAGTGTGTCATTTTCATGGAGCGTATGTCCCAGTAGCTTTGTCCAGAGGGTATAGTGGCAACAAGTATTACTGTGCCTGTCCCTTGAGTGACACTGTTGTAGTCCAGACAGTTTGCCCTCTCCCCTTAATGCACAGCTGTGATTTGGGGATTCCCTTCCTTTTTCTCCTGTGCTGGCTTGCCTGTTTTCTGTTTTCCATATCTGCCTCTTCTTTGTTTACCCCATATTTTGATAAAGCATATTTTCCAGTAGCTTCCTGAGAAAAATTGCAGAGGAAACACATTTAAAAAAATGTATTTTTTGGCCAGGTGCGGTGGCTCATGCCTGTAATCCCACCACTTTGGGAGGCCAAGGTGGGCGAATCACGAGGTCAGGAGTTCAAGACCAGCCTGACCAACATGGTGAAACCCCGTCTCTACTAAAAATACAAAAATTAGCTGGGTGTGGTGGTGCGCACTGTAATCCCAGCTACTCAGGAGGCTGAGGCAGAAGAATCGCTTGAACCCGGGAGGTGGAGGTTGCAGTGAGCCGAGATCACGCCACTGCATTGCAGCCTGGGCAACAGAGTCAGACTCTGTCTCAAAAAAAACAAAAACATGTATTTTTCTTCCCACACGTGTGTTTGTTTGTTTGGCTGGGTTTAGGGTTCTAGATTGTGGATCATTTTCATATAAACTTTTGAGGGAAACAGAGATGCTTCCTGGGTGGTGGAGGCTGAAGGGTTCTCTCTGTATGCCTGAGAGTTTTCAGGAGCCAGTTCCACATCCCATGGAATGTCTCCAGATTCATGAGTGCGCAGAAGCTATGGCAGTGGCAGTGACAGTAGCAACAGCAGTTGTACCTTCTAAGTGTGACCTTAAAGCCAGAAGTCTAGTGATAGTGTCTGGCATTGTTCCTTCTGTTCCTGCCCCCCACCCCACCATATTAAGTACCAAATTTCCCAAAAACAAAACAAAACAAAAACAAAACACTTTGTTGAATGAAATACCTGGCGTGATTTCTGTTTCCTGTGCTGAAGGCCAACAGATAATGTTCCGTTTGTGATTACGTCCTTAAATATGTCACATGTGGCTATTCCATATTCTGAATTGTTAATCATTTGGACTCTAAATCTGTTTTGTCTGTTTGTTTCTGCTGAGTCTCATGGTGCTGGTGCTTGGTCGTATTTATTGTGAGTAGATTTTGCAGTGGTGGAGGTGGTGGTGATATGTACAGATCACAGTAGAGAAATAATGAGGAGTGAGCGAAAAGCCTTGAAGTAGAAGCACGTCGGGTACCTTCAGGAAGTAAGAGGTCAGTGTGGCTGCAGTGGCATGAGCGGATGGCAGGCAGTAAGTTCGGAGAGGTAACGGGCTGGATGGTACAGGGATAAGGGAAGGAATTTGACTTAGACTCTTAGTGAGAAGAAGAGCACTGGAGAGTTTTCAGCCGAAAGAGTGATATGATCTAACTTATATTTTATTTATTTATACATATTTTTTGAGATGGAGTCTCGCTCTGTCACCCAGGCTGGAGTGCAGTGGCGCGATCTCAGCTCACTGCAAGCTCCACCTCCCGGGTTCACGCCATTCTCCTGCCTCAGCCTCCTAAGTAGCTGGGACTACAGGTGCCCACGACCAGGCCCAGCTAATTTTTTAAAATATTTTTTCAGTGGAGACAGGTTTCATCATGTTAGCCAGGATGGTCTCAATCCCCTGACCTTGTGATCCACCCGCCTCGGCCTCCCAAAGTGCTGGGATTACAGGCATGAGCCACCGTGCCTGGCCACTAACTTACGTTTTATAAAAATCACTCTGGATGCCATGTTCAGAGTGTACTGTAAGGGGAACAAAAGGAGAATCAGGGAGATTAGTAAAGAAATGAAAACGAGATGCAGGGGATGGTAGCTTGGACCTATAGGTAATATTGGAGGCAGTGAAAATTGTTGGATTCTGGCTATGTCTTGGAGATTCAGCCAATAGAATTTGCTGATGGTTTAAATATGAATGTGTGCATATATTTGTGTGTGTGTGTGTGAGAGAGAGAGAGACAGAGAGAGAGAGAGGAGAGGAGAGGAGAGGAGAGGAGAGGAGAAGAGGATTACTTCAAAGTTTTCAGCCTGAGAAAATGGATGGAGGTGTTATCAGTTGAGCTGAGATGCAGGCTTGTGAAAGAAGATCAGGAGTTTAGTTTTGGGCATATAACTTTGATATATCTATTAGGCAGCCAAATGGAAATGTGAAGTTGGAAAATGGATACGTAAGTCTGAATTTCGTGGAAAAAATCAGCAGTTGATAGGAATTTGGAAATGTCAGTATTCAGATGGTATATAATGCTATCAGATTGGATGAGATCACTAGGTAGTGAGTGTAGAAACGAGTTCTAGGGCAATTAAGTATTAAGAAGACAGGAAAATCAGGAACAATGAACATGACCATCTGAGAAGGAGTGGTTATCAAAGAAGAAAACCAACCCATTGATGTCCTCGAAACTTAGTGAAAAAGTATTTCATCAAGAGATATTTCTCAGGCCGGGTGTGGTGGCCCATGCTTATAATACTAGCACTTTGGGAGGCTGAGATGGAAGGATCGCTTGAGGCCAGGAGTTAGAGGCTGCAGTGAGCTAGGATCATGCCACTGCACCACTCCAGCCTGGGTGGCAGAGCGAGACCCTATCTCTGAAAAAAGAAAAGAAAATCTTCAGTTCACATGGAGAAGTGTTTTGTTGAAATCATAGAGACTTGGCTGGGCGCGGTGGCTCAAGCCTGTAATCCCAGCACTTTGGGAGGCCGAGACGGGCAGATCACGAGGTCAGGAGATCGAGACCATCCTGGCTAACATGGTGAAACCCCGTCTCTACTAAAAAATACAAAAAACTAGCCGGGCGACATGGCGGGCGCCTGTAGTCCCAGCTGCTTGGGAGGCTGAGGCAGGAGAATGGCGTAAACCCAGGAGGCGGAGCTTGCAGTGAGCTGAGACCCGGCCACTGCACTCCAGCCTGGGCGGCAGAGCGAGACTCCGTCTCAAAAAAAAAAAAAAAAAAGAAATCATAGAGACTTAAATTCCAGATTATTAGCAATTTTCTCTTTTTTTGAGAGAGGGTCTCACTCTCTTGCCCAGGCTGGAATGCAGTGTCAAGATGATCATGGCTCACTGCAGCTTCGACCTCTCAGGCTCAAGCGATCCTCCTGCCTCAGCCTCCCTAGTAGCTGGGACTACAGGCATGCACTACCACGCCCGGCTAATTGTTTTGTATTTTTGGTAGAGATGGGGTTTCACCATGTTGGTCAGACTGGTCTCAAACTTCTGGACTTAAGCGATCCTCTCACCTTGGCCTCCCAAAGTGCTGGGATTATGGGCGTGAGCCATGGCACCTGGCCTAACAATTTGGTAGTTACACTTTTTGTTTTGCAAAGGATCTTTCTTAAATATTTAGTGAAACTTCACAAGCATACTATACATTAGACAGAAAATAATACAAATTTTCTGATCTTCTTCTCATGACTATTTTTTCTTTTCTTTTTTTTTTTTTTTGAGACGCAGTCTCACTCTGTTGCTCAGGGTGGAGCACAGTAGCGCAATCTCAGCTCACTGCAAGCTCCGCCTCCCAGGTTCAAGCGATTCTTCTGCCTCAGCCTCCCAAGTAGCTGGGACTGCAGGCACACGCCACCACACCCAGCTAATTTTTGTATTTTTAGTAGAGATGGGGTTTCACCATATTGGCCAGGCTGGTCTTGAACTCCTGACCTCATGATCCGCCTGCCTTGGCCTCCCAAAGTGCTGGGATTACAGGCTTAAGACCCCACACCTGGCCTCTTTTTCCTTTGTATATGTGTAAGTAGAGATGGAGTCTCGTTATGTTGCCCAGGTTGGTCTCAAACTCCTAGCCTCAAGTGATCCTCCCGCTGTGGCCTCCCAAAGTACTGGGATCACAGGCTGAGCCACCACATCTGGCTCCAAAACATAAACTCTTATCTCTTACCTCCAATCCTAATCCTATTTGGTCAAAAGTACATCATCCATCTTTGGATTATCTATTGTTTGTATTTTAAAAAAGTCATAGAAAAGTTGCAAAAACAGTGCAGAGAGTTAATATTATATCTTTTATATAGTTTTGCTTCATGTTAACAATTTCCATAATCATATACAATTATGAAAGACAGAAAATAAACATCAATATGATACTATTTACTAGAGTATGGGCCTTATTCAAATTTTACCATCTTCCCACCTGTGTCTTTTTTCTGTTCCGGGATCACACATTGCATTTAATTGTCATGCTTTGAATCTGTGACAGATTGGACAAGCAAAGACAATGAAAGTCAGGGAAAGACAATCTTTCTTTGTCTTTCATAATCTTGACATTGATGAATCCTGGTCAGTTATTTAGTAGCATGGCTTTCAGTTTTGGTTTATCTGTTGTTTTCTCATTATTAGATTTAGATTATGCATTTTTTTGGCAAGAATACCATAGAAGTGATGTTGTGTACCTCTTTATACATTATACCAGGGGATACATGATGGTAACATGTGTAATTACTGGTGACGTCAACCTTGATGATATCTGCCTGCTTTCTTCATAATAGTCACTGTTAAAGTGACAGAAAATGACTGTTTTCCCCTTTGTAATAGATAAATATCTTGTAGGCAATACTTTTTTTTTGTCTTTTGAGACAAAGTCTTGCACTGTCGCCTGGGCTGGAGTGCAGCGGCGCGATCTCCACTCACTGCAACCTCCACCTCCTAGGTTCAAGAGATTCTCCTGCCTCAGCCTCCCAAGTAGCTGGGATTATAGGTACTCACCACCATGCCCAGCAAATATTTTGTGTTTTTAGTAGAGACGGGATTTCACTATGTTGGCCAGGCTGGTCTCAAACTCCTGACCTCGTGATCCGCCCCCTCACCTTCCCAAAGTGCTGGGATTTCAGGCGTGAGCCACCTCGCCCGGCCCTTGGAGGCAATACTTTTAGACCATGCTAATAATTCTCTTTCTCCTCAAACTTTCTTCTTTTTTTTTTTTTTGAGACGGAGTCTCACTCTCTCCCCAGGCTGCTGTATTGTAGTGGTGCGATCTCAGCTCACTGCAACCTCCGCCTCCTGGGGTCAAAGTGATTCTCTTGCCTCAGCCTCCTGAGTACCTGGGACTACACGCGCACACCACCATGCCCAGCTAATTTTTGTATTTTTAGTAGAGGTGGAATTTCACCATGTTGGCCAGGATAGTCTCAATCTCTTGACCTCGTGATCCACCCACCTCGGCCTCTCAAATTGCTGGGATTACAGGTATGAGCCACCGTGCCCGGCCTCTCCTCAAACTTTCATCCATTGATTTTAACGTCAATTGGTAGCTCTTGCCTGCAATAATTATTATTGTGGTGTTTTCCTAGTGGTGGTTTGTATTTCCCTCCTTCTTTCTATATATATTAGTTAAAATTTTTCTGTAAGAAAGAGCTGTCCTTTGTTTATTTATTTAATTACTTATTTCACTATGAATTTATAGATATTTTATTATATGGGTTTAGAACAAATATGTGTATTATCTTTATATATATACACACCTGTTCATATAATAAGTATTATTAGCTATTTTGTTGTTCAAATTGTTCTAATTTTGGTCATCAGGAGCTCCTTTAGTTTGGATACTATGTCTTTTTCACATACTCCCATCCTTGATCACTTTCTCGTTTTTTGGCACCATAAGGTGTTTCAGCCTCTTCTGTATTTTTTCTTTCCCAGTTATGAAATCAACTGCTTCTCCAAGTTCCTTTTATTGGAGAACAGTACTTAGAAAAAAAATCTGGGTTTTAGATATGCTCATTGCTGCTACTGGGATGTCATTGCTCCTAGGACCTTGTAGTGGACAGAGCTAAGAGCTAAGGAATATAAGTATGTATATTAACCCACACATACACACACATTCATATTTATTTCTATGTCTATCAATCAATTGATCTGTATATCTATTAAAAATCATATCCTCGGCTGGGCGCGGTGGCTCACGTCTGTGATCCCAGCACTTTGGGAGGCTGAGGTGGACGGAACACCTGAGGTCAAGAGTTAGAGACCAGCCTGAGCAACATGGTGAAGCACTGTTTCTACTAAAAATACAAAAATTAGCTAGGTGTGGTGGTGCATGCCTGTAATCCCAGTTACTCAGGAGGCTGAGGCAAGAGAATGGCGTGAACCCCAGAGGTGGGGCTTGCAGTGAGCTGAGATGGCGCCACTGCACTCCAGTCTGGGAGACAGAGCGAGACTCCATCTCAAAAAAAAAAAAAAAAAAAAAATTCATATCCTCCAATTTCAATTCAACATTGGAGTTAATTTTTCATAAACTATTTAAAATTTTATTGAAAGTAATAAAAATATGACACAGAAGGGAATTATAAGTCCAAAACTTAAGTGAATATGAAAACCCACAGAGGTAAATAAGAATGGAAATCACTTAAGACTTAACTATTATTCTGCATATGTATTACACTTCAATAAAAGTTAAAACAAAACACAACAGGCCCTACATGATGGCTCATGCCTGTAACCCCAGTACTTTGGAAGGCTGAGGCAGGAGGATCCGTTGAAGCCAGGAGTTTTAAAACCAACCTGGGCAAGACCCTGCCTGTACAAAAATAAATAAATAAATAAGCAAGTCTGGCATGGTGGCATGTGCAGCTACCAGAGAGGCTGAGGCAGGAGGATCACTTGAGCCCAAAAGTGTGAGGCTACAGTGACTATGCTAGTGCCACTGCTCTCCAGCCTGGGTGATGGAGTGAGGTCCTATCTCTAAAAACAAACAAACAAACAAACAAACAATCAAACAAAAAGTTAAAAAACAGGGCTGGGCACGGTGGCTCACACCTGTAATGCTGCACTTTGGGAAGCCCAGGAAGGAGAACTGCTTGAGCCCAGGAGTTGAAGACCAGCCTGGGTAACACAACGAGACCTGATCTCTACAAAAATGCAATTAAAAATTTGGCTGGGCTGGCAGAGTGGCTCATGCCTGTAATCCCAGCACTTTGGGAGGCTGGGATGGGCAGATTACAAGGTCAGGAGATCGAAGCCCTGTCTTTACTAAAAATACAAAAAATTAGCTGGGTGTCATGGCATGCATCTGTAATCCCAGTTACTCAGGAGGCTGAGGCACAAGAATCGCTTGAACCCAGGAGGTGGAGGTTGCAGTGGGCCAAGATCATGCCACTGCACTCCAGCCTGGGCAATAGAGTAAGATTCTGTTTCAAAAAAAAAAAAAATTGGCTGGCATCGTGGCACACGCCTGCAGTCCCAGCTACTTGGGCTGAGATGGGAGGATCACTTGAGCCTAGGTGCTTGAGGTCACATTGAGCTATAATCATGCCACTGCACTTCAGCCTGGGTGACAGAGCTGAGCAAAATCCCTATCTCTTACAGGGGGGCGGGGAAGAGCGGACAAAGCAAGATGGCAGAATAGAATGCCCTACCAATCATTTTCCCAGCAGGGACACCAGTTTAACAACTATACACACATCAAAAAGCACCTTTTAAAGAATGAAAACTCAGGTGAGCATTCACACTACCAGCTTTTCATATCCCTGAAAGAGGCACCAAACAGGTCAAAGCTAAGAAAAACAGTCTTGAATTACTAACATCACCCCTCCCCCACCCCCCAGCAGCGGTAATGTGGTGCAGAGAGCATTTCCGTGTGTGGAGAAGAGTGAGAGTTCAGCAATTGTGAGGCATTGAACTCAGTACTGCCCTATTATAACAGAGACAAAACCAGACCAAACTCAGCTGATGCCTGACCACTGAGGGAGCATTTAAACCAGCCCTAGCCAGAGGGGAATCGCCGATCTCAACAGTCTAAATGTGAGTTCCCGCAAGCCCCGCCATCTGGAGCTGAAGTACTCTGCAGCCTTGAATAAACTTGAAAGATCGGCTAGACCACAAGACTACAGCTGCTGGGTGAGTCCTAGTGCTGAACTGGGCCCAGAGGCAGCGGACTGGGGGGCATGCAACCTACTGAGATACCAGGCAGGGTACCCGGCTATGAAAGTGTTGACATTGCCCCTCCCCTAGCCCCGGGCTGCACAGCTCGTGGCCCGGAAAGAGACCCCCTCTCTCTACTTGAGGAGAGGAAAGGGAAGAGTTGGGAGGACTTTGTCTTGCATCTTAGATACTAGCTCAGCCACAGCAGCATAGGGCACTGGTCAGAGTCATGGGATCTCCTTTCCAGGCCCTAGTTTCTGGACATTTCTTGACATACTCTGTGCCAGAAGAGAACCCACTGCCTTGAGGGGAAGGACCCAGTTCTGGCAGTATTCATTACCTGCTAACTGAAGAGCCCTTGGGCCCTCAAAAACCAGCAGTGATACCCAGGTACTAGGTCAAGGGCCACTGGTGAGACTCTGAGACATGCTGGCTTTAGGTGAGACCCAGCACATTCCAAGCTGTGGTGGCTACTGGGTGAGACTTCTTCCACTTGGGAAAAGCAGAGGTAAAAGTAAAGGGGACTTTATCTTGTACCTTAGGTACCAGCTCAGCCACAGTGGGGGAGAACACCAACCAGACTCTCGGGGTCCCTGATTCTAGGACTTAGCTCTTGGATAGCATTTCTGGACCTGCTCTGGGCAAGAGGGGGAGTTCACTATCCTGAAGGGTGAGTCCTAGGCCAGGCAACATTCACCACGAGCTGACTGAAGAACGCTTGAGCCTTAAGGGTGGTAGTCTGGCAGTACTCCCTGTGGGCCTGTGGTGGTGGTGGCCATGGGATGAGGCTCCTCTACCTTTGAAGAAGGGAGAGAAGAGAGGGAAGGACTGTGTCCTGTGGCTTGAGTGTCAGTTCAGCCACAGTATAATAGAACACCAGGTAGACTTCTAAGGGTTTTAGGTCTAGCCCCTGGCTCCTAGATGGCACTTCTGGACCTGCCTGGGGGAACTCACCACCCTGAAAGGAAAGACACAGGCCCAACTGGCTTTGCAACCTGCTGATTGTAGAGCCACAGGGCCTTGGGTGAACATAGGCTGTAACCAAGGGGTGACTACAGGGAGCCTTGAGTGAGACCCAGTGCTGTGCTGGCTTCAGATCTGACCCAGCACAGTCTTAGTGATGGTGGCCACAGGGATGCTTGTCACTCCACCCCCAGCTCCAGGTGTCTCAGAACAGAGAGAGAGAGAGAGAGAGAGAGAGAGAGAGAGAGAGAGAGAGAGAGAGACTCCATTTGTTTGGAATAAAGTAAGGGAAGAGAACAACAGTTTCTGTGTGGCGATTCAGAGAATTCTTCTGGATCTTGTCCAAGACCATCTAAGGCAGTACCTGTGTGGGTCTACAAGAACAACAGCGTTACTGAGCTTGAGGTGCCCCCTAAAGCAGATACAGTTTAGATCACAACACTGAAGTCTTTTTGAATGTCTGGGAAGCCTTCCCAAGAAGATGGGTACAAACAAGCCCAGACTGAGAACACTACAAATAAATACCTAACTTTTCAATGCCCAAACACAGATGAATATCTGCAAGCATCAAGACTATCCAGGAGAACATGACCTCACCAAATGAACTAAATAAGACACAAGGACCAATCCTGGAGAAATAGAGAGATGTGACTTTTCAGACAGAGAATCCAAAATAGCTGTTTTGGACACATGAAAAAATGCTCATCATCACTCGCCATCAGAGAAATGCAAATCAAAACTACAATGAGATACCATCTCACACCAGTTAGAATGGCAATCATTAAGAAGTCAGGAAACAACAGGTGTTGGAGAGGATGTGGAGAAATAGGAACACTTTTACACTGTTGGTGGGATTGTAAACTAGTTCAACCATTATGGAAAACAGTATGGCGATTCCTCAAGGATCTAGAACTAGATGTACCATATGACCCAGCCATTCCACTACTGGGTCTATACCCAAAGGATTATAAATTACTCTACTACAAAGACACATGCACACGTATGTTTATTGCGGCACTATTCACAATAGCAAAGACTTGGAATCAACCCAAATGTCCATCTGTGACAGACTGGATTAAGAAAATGTGGCACATATACACCATGGAATACTATGCAGCCATAAAAAAGGATGAGTTTGCATCCTTTGTAGGGACATGGATGCAGCTGGAAACCATCATTCTTAGCAAACTATCACAAGAAGAGAAAACCAAACACCGCATGTTCTCACTCATAGGTGGGAACTGAACAATGAGATCACTTGGACTCGGGAAGGGGAACATCACACACTGGGGCCTATCATGGGGAGGGGGGAGGAGGGAGGGATTGCATTGGGGAGTTATACATGATATAAACGTCATGCACATGTACCCTAGAACTTAAAGTATAATAAAAAAAATAAATAAATAAAATAAAATTATGACCATCAAAAAAAAACAAACAACAACAAAAAAAAAAACAAAATAGCTGTTTTGAGGAAACGCAACAAAATTCAGTAGAACACAGAAGGAATTCAGAATTCTATTGGATAAATTTAACAAAAAGATTGAAATAATTAAAAAGAATAGGGGCTGGGCGTGATGGCTCACACAGTACTCCTGGCACTTTGGGAGGCTGAGGCGGGTGGATCATCTGAGGTCGGGAGTTCAAGACCAGCCTGACCAACAAGGAGAAACCCTGTCTCTACTAAAAATACAAAATTAGCTGGGCGCGGTGGCACATGCCTGTAATCCCAGCTACTCAGGAAGGCTGAGGCAGGAGAATTGCTTGAACCCAGGAGGCTGAGGTTGCCAAGCAGAAATTCTGGAGTTGAAAAATGCAATTGGTATGCTGAAGAATGGATCAGTCTTTTTCTTTTCTTTTCTTTTTTTTTTTTTGAGATGGAGTTTCACTCTTGTTGCCCAGGCTGGAGTGCAACGGCATGATCTTGGCTCACTGCACCCTCGCCGCCCGGGTTCAACTAATTCTCCTGCCTCAGCCTTCCAAGTAGCTGGGATTACAGGCATGTGCCACCACACTGGCTAATTTTGTATTTTTTTAGTAGAGACGGGGTTTCACCATGTTGGTCAGGCTGGTCTCCTATTCCTGACCTCAGGTGATCCGCCTGCCTCGGCCTCCCAAAGTGCTGGGATTACATGGGTGAGCCACTGTGTCTGGCTGCATCAGTCTTTTAATAGCAGAATTGATCAAGCAGAAGAGGGAATTAGTGAGCTTGAAGACAGGCTATTTGAAAATACACAATTATAGAAGACAAAAGAAAAAAAGAATATAAAACAATGAAGCATGCTTACGGAATCTAGAAAACAGCCTCCAAATGGCAAATCTAAGAGTTATTGGCCTTAAAGAGGAGGTAGAGAAAGAAAGAGATAGGGGTAGAAAGTTTATTCAAAGGGACAATAACAGAGAACTTCCCAAACCTAGAGAAAGATATCAATATCTAAGTACAAGAAGGTTCTAGAACACCAAGCAGATTTAATTCAAAGAAGACTACCTCAAGGCAATTAATACTCAGACTCCCAAAGGTCAAGGATAAAGAAGGGATCCTAAAAGCAGCAAGGGAAAAGAAACAAATAACATAAAATGGAGCTCCAGTATGTCTGGCAGCAGACTTTGCAGTGGGAACCTTACAGGCTAGGAGAGAGTTTCATGACATATTTTAAGTGCTAAAGGAAAAAACTTTTACCCTAAAATAGTATGTAGAAAGAAAATATTCTTCAAACATGAAGGAGAAATAAAGGCTTTCCCCAGACAACAAAAACTGAAGGATTTCACCCTCAGCTTTCATCAGACCTGCTCTATAAGAAATGCTAAAGGGAGGCTAGGGGTGGTGGCTCATGCCTGTGATCCCAGCACTTTGGGAGGCTGAGGCAGGTGGATCTCTTGAGGTGAGGAGTTTGAGACCAGCCTGGCCAAACATGGTGAAACCCCGTCTCTACTAAAAATATAAAAAATTAGCTGGCACGGTGGTGAATGCCTGTTATCCCAGCAACTCAGGAGGCTAAGTCAGGAGAATCGCTTGAACCCAGGAGCCGGAAGTTGCAGTAAGCTGAGATCATGCCATTGCACTCCAGCCTAGGTGACAGAGTGAGACACCATCTCAAAAAAAAAAAGTGCTAAAGGGAATACTGGGAATACTTCATTTAGAAAGACAAGGATGTTAATGAGCAATAAAAAATCATCTAAAGGTTCAAAACTCACGAGTAAGTATGCAGAAAAACAAAATACTATAACACTGTAACTGTGGCGTATAAACTTTTATCTTAAGTAGAAAGACTTAATTATGAACCAATCAAAAATAACTACAACAGCTTTTCAAGACATAGACAATACATAAGATTAAAGAGAAACACATAAGTGGAAGTTGAACAATGAGAACACATGGACACAGGGAGGGGAGCATCACACATTGGGGCTTGTTGGGGGTTGGGAGGCAAGAGGAGGGACAGCATTAGGACAAATACCTAATGCATGCAGGGCTTAAAACCTAGATGACAGGAATATAGCAGGAGTAGCTATACTTATATCAGATAAAATAGATTTCAAGACAAAAACTATAAGAAGAGACAGAGAAGGTCATCATATAACGATAAAGGGTCAATTCAGCAAAAGGATATAACAATTTAAAATATATATGCTCTCTCACAGCCATTGCAGTACATTGAGCTCCATAGAGACAGCGCCGGGGCAAGTGAGAGCCGGACGGGCACTGGGCGACTCTGTGCCTCGCTGAGGAAAAATAACTAAACATGGGCAAAGGAGATCCTAAGAAGCCGAGAGGCAAAATGTCATCATATGCATTTTTTGTGCAAACTTGTCGGGAGGAGCATAAGAAGAAGCACCCAGATGCTTCAGTCAACTTCTCAGAGTTTTCTAAGAAGTGCTCAGAGAGGTGGAAGACCATGTCTGCTAAAGAGAAAGGAAAATTTGAAGATATGGCTAAGGTGGACAAGGCCCGTTATGAAAGAGAAATGAAAACCTATATCCCTCCCAAAGGGGAGACAAAAAAGAAGTTCAAGGATCCCAATGCACCCAAGAGGCCTCATTTGGCCTTCTTCCTGTTCTGCTCTGAGTATCGCCCAAAAATCAAAGGAGAACATCCTGGCCTGTCCATTGGTGATGTTGCGAAGAAACTGGGAGAGATGTGGAATAACACTGCTGCAGATGACAAGCAGCCTTATGAAAAGAAGGCTGCGAAGCTGAAGGAAAAATACGAAAAGGATATTGCTGCATATCGAGCTAAAGGAAAGCCTGATGCAGCAAAAAAGGGAGTTGTCAAGGCTGAAAAAAGCAAGAAAAAGAAGGAAGAGGAGGAAGATGAGGAAGATGAAGAGGATGAGGAGGAGGAGGAAGATGAAGAAGATGAAGATGAAGAAGAAGATGATGATGATGAATAAGTTGGTTCTAGCGCAGTTTTTTTTTCTTGTCTATAAAGCATTTAACTCCCCTGTACACAACTCACTCCTTTTAAAGAAAAAAATTGAAATGTAAGGCTGTGTAAGATTTGTTTTTAAACTGTACTGTGTCTTTTTTTGGTATAGTTAACACACTACCGAATGTGTCTTTAGATAGCCCTGTCCTGGTGGTATTTTCAATAGCCACTAACCTTGCCTGGTACAGTATGGGGGTTGTAAATTGGCACGGAAATTTAAAGCAGGTTCTTGTTGGTGCACAGCACAAATTAGTTATATATGGGGATGGTAGTTTTTTCATCTTCAGTTGTCTCTGATGCTGCTTATACGAAATAATTGTTGTTCTGTTAACTGAATACCACTCTGTAATTGCAAAAAAAAGAAAAAGTTGCAGCTGTTTTGTTGACATTCTGAATGCTTCTAAGTAAATACAATTTTTTTATTAAAAAAATAAAATATATATGCACCCACTACTGGAGCACCCAGATATATAAAACAAATATTATGAGAGCTAAAGAGAAAGACAGGCCCCAATTCAATAACAGCTGGAGACTTCAACACCCCACTTGCAGCAATGGATAGATCTTCCAGACAGAAAATCAACAACAAAAAAAAATCACACTTATCTGCACTACAGACCAAATGGACCTAATAGATATTTACAGAACATTTCATCTAATGGTTATAGAATATACATTCTTTTCCTCAGCACATGGATCATTCTCAAGGACAGACCATATATTAGGTCACAAAACAAGTCTTAAACATTCAAAAATGGAAATAATACCAAGCATCTTCTCTGATCCCAATGAAATAAAAATAGAAAACAATAACAAGAGGAATTTTGGAAACTATACAAATACATGGAAATTAAATGGTATGTTCCTGAATGGGTAAATGAAGAAATTAAAAAGAAAACTGAAAAAAATTCTTGGAACAAATGATAATGGAAACACAACATACCAAAATACATGGGATACAGAAAAAGCAGTACTATCAGGAAAGATTATAGCTGTAAGTGCCTACATCAAAAAAGAAGAAAAATTTCAAATAAACAAGCTAATGATGCATCTTAAAGACCTAGAAGAGGCCGGGCGCGGTGGCTCAAGCTTGTAATCCCAGCACTTTGGGAGGCCGAGACGGGCGGATCACAAGGTCAGGAGATCGAGACCATCCTGGCTAATACGGTGAAACCCCGTCTCTACTAAAGAATACAAAAAACTAGCCGGGCGATGAGGCGGGCGCCTGTAGTCCCAGCTACTTGGGAGGCTGAGGCAGGAGAATGGCGTGAACCCGGGAGGCGGAGCTTGCAGTGAGCTGAGATCTGGCCACTGCACTCCAGCCTGGGTGACAGAGCGAGACTCCGTCTCAAAAAAAAAAAAAAAAAAAAAAAAAAAAAAAAAAAAAACCTAGAAGAACAAGAGCAAACCAAACTCATTAATAGAAGAAAAGAAATAACAAAGGTTAGAGCAGAAATAAATGAAATTGAAATGAAGAAAACAATACAAAAGATCAATAAAACAAAAATTTTTTTTGTTAAACAAAATTTACAAATTAACCAGACTAGTGAAGAAAAAAAAAAAAAAGAGAAGACTCAAATAAATAAAATCAGAGATGAAAAAGAAGATATTGTAACTGATACCACAGAAATGCAAAGGATTAGTGGCTGTTATGAGCAACTATATGCCAATAAATTGGACCTCTGGAAGAGATGGACAAATGTCTAGACACATACAACCAACCAAGATTCAACTAGGAAGAAATCCAAATCCCAAACAGATCAATAACAAGCAACAAGATCGAAGCCATAATAAAAAGTCTCTCAGTAAAGAAAAACCTGAGACCTAATGGCTTCACTGCTGAATTCTACCAAAAATTTAAAGAAGATCTATTACTAATCCTGCTCATAGTATTCCAAAAAATAGAGGAGGGAATACTTCCAAACTCATTCTACAAGGCTAGTATTACCCTGATACTAAAAGCCAAAGCCACATTAAAAAAAAAAAAAAAGTAAATGACAGGCCAATATCTCTGATGAATATTGATGCAAAAATCCTCAACAAAATACGAGCAAATGAAATTTAACAATACATTAAAAGATCATCATGACCAAGTTGGATTTATTACTGGAATGCAAGGATGGTTCAACATATGCAAATCAATCAATGTGATACATCATATCAACAGAATGTAGGATAAAACCATTTGATCATCTCAGTCCTGAAAAAGCATTTGATAAAATTCAACATCCCTTCATGTTAAAAACCCTCAAGAAACTCAGTATATAAGGAATATACTTCAACATAATAAAAGCCATATATGACAGACTCACAACTAGTATCATATTGAATGGGGAAAAGCTGAAAGCCTTTTCTTTTAAGTTCTGGAACACAACAAGGATACCCACTTTCACCACTATTATTCAACATAATACTGGAAGTCCTGGTTAGAGGAATCAGATAAGAGAAACAAATAAAGGGCATACAATTTGGAAATGAAGAAGTCAAATTATCCTTATTTGCAGACAATGTAGTCTTATATTCAGAAAAACCTAAAGACTCGACCAAAAAATTGTTAGAACTGATAAAACAAACTCAGTAAAGTTGCAGAATACAGATCAACATACAAAAATCAGTAGCATTTCTATATACCACAGTGAACAATCTGAAAAATAAAAAAGTAACCCTATTTACAGGCCAGGTATAGTGGCTCACTGGCACATTGGAAGGCCAAGGTGGGCAGATCACCTGAGGTCAGGAGTCTGAGACCAATCTGGCCAACATGGTGAAACCCTGTCTCTACTAAAATTACAAAAAATTAGCTGGGCATGGTGGCAGGTGCCTGTAATCCCAGCTACTCTGGAGGCTGGGGCAGGAGAATCACTTGAGCCCAGGAGGTGGAGGTTTCTGTGAGCCGAGATTGCACCACTGCACTCCAGCCCGGGTGACAGAGTGAGACTCTGTCTCAAAACAAAAAAACAAAAAAGGAATCCTATTTACAATAGCCACAAATAAAATTAAGTACCTAGAAATTAACTTAACCAAAGAAGTAAGAAACATCTGGCCGGGCGCGGTGGCTCAAGCCTGTAATCCCAGCACTTTGGGAGGCCGAGATGGGCGGATCACGAGGTCAGGAGATCGAGACCATCCTGGCTAACACGGTGAAACCCCGTCTCTACTAAAAAAATACAAAAAACTAGCCGGGCGAGGTGGCGGGCGCCTGTAGTCCCAGCTACTCGGGAGGCTGAGGCGAGAGAATGGCGTAAACCCGGGAGGCGGAGCTTGCAGTGAGCTGAGATCCGGCCACTGCACTCCAGCCTGGGCGACAGAGCGAGACTCCGTCTCAAAAAAAAAAAAAAAAAAAAGAAACATCTACAATGAAAAACATAAAACACTGATGAAAGAAATTGAAGAGGACACAAAAAAATGGAAAGATAGTCCAGGTTCATAGATTGGAATAATTAATACCGTTAAAGTGTCCATACTACCCAAAGCAATCTACAGATGCAATGCAATCCCTATCAAAATACCAACGACATTCTTAACAGAAATAAACACAATCCTAAAATTTATATGGAGCCACAAAGACCCAGAATAGCCAAAGCTATCCTAAGCAAAAAAGATAAAACCTGGAGTAATCACATTACCTGACTTCAAATTATGCTACAGAGCTATAGTAACCAAAACACCATGTTACTGGCATAAAAACTGACACATAGATGAATGGAACAGAAAAGAGAACCAGAAACAAATCCACACACCTATAATAAACTCATTGTTGACAAAGGTCCCAAGAACATACACTGGGGAAAAGACAGTCTCTTCAATTAATGGTGCTGGGAAAACTGGATATCCATATGCAGAAGAATGAAACTAGACTCCTATCCCTCGCCATACACAAAAATCAAATCAAAATGGATTAAAGACTTAAATCTAAGACTTCATAATATGGAACTACCACTGGAAAACATTAGGGACACTTTCCAAGACATTGGCCAACATTTCTTGAGTAATACCCCACTAGCACAGGCAACCAAAGTCAAAATGGACCAATGGGATCACATCAAGTTAAAAACCTTCTGCACAGCAAAGGAAACAACAAAGTGAAGAGAAAATCCACAGAATGGGAGAAAATATTTGCAAACTATCCATCTGACAAGGGATTAATAACCATAATATATAAGAAGCTTAAATAACTCTGTAGGAAAATAATCTAATAATCTGATTTAAAAATGGGCCAAAGATTTGAATAGACATTTCTCAAAAAAAAGACATACGAATGGCAAACAGGCATATGAAAAGGTACTCAACATCACTGATCATCAGAGAAATGCAAATCAAAACTACAATGAGATACTATCTCACCCCAGTTAAAATGGCTTATATCCAAAAGACAGGCAATAACCATTGCTGGTGAGGATGTGGAGAAAAGGGAACCCTCAAACACTGTTGATGGGAATGTAAATTAATACAGCCACTATAGAGAACCATTTGGAGGTTCCTCAAAAAAGTAAAAATAGAACTACTATATGATCCAGCAATCCTACTGCTGAGTGTATATCCAAAAGAAAGGAAATCAGTATATCGAAGAGATAGCCACACTCCCAAGTTTGTTGTAGCACTGTTTACAATAGCTAAGATTTGGAAACAACCTAAGTATCCATCAACAGATGAATGGATAAAAAAAAATGTGGTACTTATACACAATGGAGTACTATTTAGCCATGATAAAGAATGAGATTCTGTCATTTGCAACAACATGGTTGGAAATGGAAGTCACTATGCTAAGTGAAATAAGCCAGGCACAGAAATACAAACATAATGGTCCAGTGTGGTGGCTCACGCCTGTAATCCCAGCACTTTGGGAGGCTGAGGCAGGCGGATCACGAGGTCAGGATTTCGAGACCAGCCTGACCAACATGGTGAAACCCCGTCTCTACTAAAAATACAAAAATCAGCCGGGCATGGTGGCAGGCATCTGTAATTTCAGCTACTCGGGAGACTGAGGCAGGAGAATCACTTGAACCCAGAAGGCAGAGGTTGCAGTGAGCCGAGATCATGCCATTGCATGCCAGCCAGGGCAACAGTGTGAGACTCTGTCTCAAAAAAAACAAAAACAGCCGGGCGCGGTGGCTCAAGCCTGTAATCCCAGCACTTTGGGAGGCCGAGACGGGCGGATCACGAGGTCAGGAGATCGAGACCATCCTGGCTAACACGGTGAAACCCCGTCTCTACTAAAAATACAAAAAACTAGCTGGGCGAGGTGGCGGGCGCCTGTGGTCCCAGCTACTCGGGAGGCTGAGGCAGGAGAATGGCGTGAACCCGGGAGGCGGAGCTTGCAGTGAGCTGAGATCCAGCCACTGCACTCCAGACCGGGCGACAGAGCAAGACTCCGTCTCAAAAAAAAAAAAAAAAAAAAAAACAAAAACAAAAAACAAACATCACATGTTCTCACTTATTTGTGGGATCTAAAAATCAAAACAATTGAACTCCTGAATATAGAGAGTAGAAAACTGGTTAGCAGAGGCTGGGAAGGGTAGTGGGTGGTGGTGGAGAGGTGAGGTTGGTTAATTGATACAAAAAAATAGAATGAATAAGACCTAGTATTTGATAGCACAACAGGGTGACTATAGTCAATAATAACTGTACATTTAAAATAACTAAAATAGTGTAATTAGACTGTTTGTAATACAAAGGTCAAATGCTTGAGGACATGCAAAAAAATGGGCAAAAAAAGAGAGAGGTTGTCAGGGAAAACTTTATCAACAAAGCCAATTTTGTGAAAGTAGGATCTATTTCATGCCCCTCCACCCTTAAAAATATACCACTGGTGGAAGAATAGTTTACATTCCATGAAAACTCTACCCCCAAGTTTAGAGTATTTACATTCACATCTTTATTAGTATGTTTCTAAACATGAGAATAATTAAATTATGCTTATAGTAATTGGCTCTTTCCATAGCATATATGGAGAGATAAATCATAGCCTTCCTGAAATGACTAAAAGTTGTGTATTATTCAGAAAGTGCAAGATCTGAATTTTGGTCCTTCCTTACAGTCTAACTCCTACTATATGTAAGTGAAAAACAACTGAAATGGTCAAAGTAAATGCTCAGTGTTAATATATGTGGCTTAGTTAACTTATCTATGTGATAGACATAACTCTTTTTTTTTGAAAAATAAATGAAAAAATTTTTATTGCATATCACTTTATTCATGCAAATTAAAAGTGAATCTATATTAAGTTGACTATTCCACAATAAAAACCTATGCAATGGGAATGATCAAAGCTGTCTACACAATACTAATGTGTTCAATAAATTATCCAGATGTTTTTCCACAAATATTTGGATTACCTGAATTGGCTGATTCTCCAACAACAGTCAAATTTTAGCTTTAATATGGTAGCAGCAGGATGCTACTTAAATTTAGAAGAAAAACATAAGAATGAAAACCCTGAATAGCATAGCCAAATCTTCCAAGAAATAACTTCACCAAAAAAGTAGCATACACCTATTTGGTATCCAGAGTAGGAAACAAAACAAAACACAGGCACCACCACCAAGTGATCATCACAAACATTCTATTATTACCAGAGCAACTGTAGATTGCGAACAACTGATATGCGAACTGTAGATTAGAACAGACTTACATATCTAAAAACAAACCAGTAATCAATAATATATACAGAAATACTAACTTGAAGTCACATTTAAATACCATCAACAGTTTGGTGTATCTGATATAGACTGAATTCATTTCATCACTGCTATAAATTCCTTAAAAGTGTTCTTTTCCGAATGTAACACTGTCTTTAAAAAATGGTAAGATACTTCCCAATATGAGTCAGTTCTTTCACTCCACCATTCAGTAAATGTTGCAGCAAATTAAATAGAACCTATTAACTAGATTTAAAAACAATGGCTGAATAATTAACACAAAGAAGTACTTTTGAGTAAACTATTCAGGTTAGACAGGCTAATGCTAACTAAGACTGCATTTTGTGCTACTGACATGCACTATATAGATACTACACTACTAGATGGAAGGTTGGTCCATGTCCATTTATTTAAAGATTCTGTAACACCTATAATAATATTTAATATAGCTCCTACATACAATATTCCTCTCACATAGACACAGTTATTTTTAGTGAGGATAAGGATATGACCCATGCTATGAGATTCTAGCTAAGTAAAACAAAAACAATATGGGCTCAGGTTTTCTTAGGTAATATTAGTTTAAGTTTTAAAACTGGGAAACAACCAACTTCCATATATCCAGGAGAAACTTAGCATGGGGGAAGGTGCCTTAGTTGATGTGCCTGATAAGCAAACTGTTACTTGTGTGATAGACGTAACTCTTAAAGTCACTTTTGAAATCTTTTTCAGAAGCACAATAATCACATTGTCTTTCACTAGACTTTTGAAAGTCAACAGAAATCAATAGAATTTTCACTGTGCAACAACAAATGTGACTTTCTGCCCTCTGGATAAATATTAGCATGTCCTGCTTTGTCAGAGTTTATTGGAACATTTTCCTTATAGACAACTGTCTGTTAAGCAGCTTACTGTTTTCTGTGTTCGTGATGACTGCAGGTCTTGGCCGGTAATGTTGACCTTATAATCCATTTATGAACATAATCATTAAATCATAATTTGTCACTATTAAAGTGCACATATTATAATTTAGGAAACTGGGCACTATGTCATTTATCTTAATTCTTGGGTGATATCCCTTTAACCTTCTTAATATGATTATGCTTGACTAAGCTAAGTTTATGTAAACTTGCCTAACAATTTTTATAGCCCGAAAGAACAGAAAGTTTTTGCCAAGTAAATCAGTATCTTCACTTAGGTGAGAGGCAGCATTTACATTTAAAATAGTAAATTTAACAAAAACCATATAACTTTACTGTTGACATATATTTGATTACATATATAATGTATCTCAAGTCATGGATTAATTCCTAAAATATTCATTGGCAATTTTATTATGGGTATGTATGAACAGAGTGACAGGAATTCCATCAGCACTTTGTAGTGATAGTAGATTTTATGATTAATCTTTTTTTAGTCCTACAAGTCAAAGTAATTCCAGGATTTTTGTTGTTGTTTTTGTTGTTGTTTTGTAGAAATAATGTGAGGCATAGCAAATAAAAAACCACCCTCAGTTACTTGAGAACTGCTGCTATATTAAGGATGATCACATACCTGGATGTTCCAGACCCTTAGGACCTTTGAAAACCTGAAATGCTGTGAGAACGTATGCCCGGAATTCTCATTCATATTTCAGCAATGTTTGTGATAAAATACATTCTGCCCCGTCTCTACGGAAAATACAAAAAATTAGCTGGGTGTGATGGCGGGAGCCTGTAGTTCCAGCTACTCGGGAGGCTGAGGCAGGACAATGGCGGGAACTCGGGAGGCGGAGCTTGCAGTGAGCTGATCATGCCACCGCACTCCAGCCTGGGTGACAGAGAGCGAGACTCCGTCTCAAAAAAAAAAAAAAAAAAAAAAGAAAAAAAATTGAACTTTCGTGGAAATCTCACATGTTGTCTTTCTTGACATGAAGTTTAAATAGAATTAAATATGATCATCAGTTTATACAGAGTAGTGTATATTAGACGTTTTAAAATTTTACAAATACATGCGGTATGGTGGCCTATGCCTGTAATCCCAGCACTTTGGAGGGCTGAGGTGGGCGGATTGTTTGAGGTCAGGAGTTCCAGACTAGCCTGGCCAACATGGTGAAACCCCATCTCTTCAAAACTTACAAAAGTTAACCGGGAGTGGGGGTGCACACCTGTAGTCCGGGCTATTTGGGAGGCTAAGGCACAAGAATCACTTGAATCACTTGAACCTGAGAGGTGGAGATTGCAGTGAGCCAAGACCACACTATTGCACTCCAGCCTGGGCGACAGAGAGAGACTGTCTCAATAAATAAATAAATAAATGAATAAATAAATAAAATATTACAAATAAACACAGATTAAAGTAGGAAAGGCATGAAAAAGAATCCCAATACATTCACATCTTCTATAAAGTATATGGCAAAAATCTTACTGAGATAAAATCTGGTTCATGATCACAAGAGGATATAAGCAATACTTTTAACATATCCATTTAAATTGCTAGTTGCTATGAAGAGAGCTAATTTGTTTTAGTACAAATAAGGTAAGTGCTTTGGACTCTACATTTTAAAATATTACACCTGGTTTGATGACTTCATATAAATATTATCATTAGCTCTGGATGGTGGTAAGCACTTGATAAAGTAAATACAGTTTATCACTAATACCTGAGATTCTCTAGACGTTTTTTTTTAGACAGTTTCACTTTTGTTGTCCAGGTTGCAGTGCAGTGGTGCGATCTTGGCTTACTGCAAACTCCACCTCCCGGGTTCAAGCAATTCTCCTGCCTCAGCCTCCCGAGTAGCTGGGATTACAGGCATGTGCCACCACGCCCTGCTAATTTTATATTTTTAGTAGGGACAGGATTTCTCCATGCCAGTCATGCTGGTCTTGAACTCCCAACCTCAGGTGATCCGCCTGCCTTGGCGTCCCAAAGTGCTGGGATTACAGCTGTGAGCCTCCGCACCGGCCGATTCTCTAGACATTTGTAAGAAAATGTTTTAGGGCCGGGTGCGGTGACTCAGGCCTGTAATCCCAGCACTTTGGGAGGCTGAGACTGGCGGATCACGAGGTCAGGAGAACGAGACCATCCTGGCTAACCCGGTGAAACCCCGTCTCTACCAAAAAATACAAAAAACTAGCAGGGCAAGGTGGCCAGTGCCTCTAGTCCCAGCTACTCGGGAGGCTGAGGCAGGAGAATGGCGTAAACCCATGAGGCGGAGCTTGCAGTGAGCTGAGATCCGGCCACTGCACTCCACCCTGGGCGACAGAGTGAGACTCTGTCTTAAAACAAACAAACAAACAAACAAACAAAAAGTGTTATTTGCAAAACTATAAATTGAAACTCACTACTAATGTTGAATTTCACCTCTTTTCCCTTCTCCCACTGATTGACTTTAAGTACCAAGAATGATTATTAAAATTGCATAAAATGAAGACAAAGAATAGTTCAGTTGTCAGCAAATCTCTACACATTCAAGAAATATTTTTCTTAGAGATTTCTCTAAGAAATAGATATATACAGATGTATAATAGGATATCTCCTATTTAGAAGTTGTCATAGTTTCCTCATTCGCACGCCTTGCATTAAAGGTTTGTGTAGCATTTAAATACTGCTATTAATATTTCCACTGGAGGCCGAGCACAGTGGCTCCTGCCTGTAATCCCAGCACTTTGGGAGGCCAAGGTGGGAGAACTGCTTGAGGCCAGGAGTTTGAGCCCAGCCTAGGCAGCAAAGCAAGATCCTGTCTCTACAAAACTGAAATAAAATAAAGAAAAAATAAAATAAAATTCCACTGGAGTCAAAAGTTCTGAAAATTATAGGTGAATAGGTAATTAAAAATAATTGAATAAGTAATAGACTTAAACTAAAATAAATTTTGTATTATTAGCAACTACTGATAACTTTATGACATACTAAAATTATTTCTCTATCTGCTAAATGCAACCTATGCCACTGTTACCTACTTCACAGAGATACAGATGTTATTTTGTGTGTGTGTGCTGTGTAAATATTTTATCCTCATTTCATTCATAAAGTTCACTGAGGTGGGGAAAATTTTTACTGATCTTTTCATTCAGCCTGAACAGTCAGCAAAATATATTGCATGTGGAATAGATGCTTCTTTTGCTCAATGGTTTATGGATTAGTCAGTTTGCACGCTGTTCATAAAGACATATCCAAAACTTGGGCAATTTACAAAAGAAAGAAATTTGTTGGACTTACAGTTCCACATGATTGGGGAAGCCTCACAATCATGGTGGAAGGCAAAGAGGAGTAAGTCACAACTAACATGGATGGCAGCAGGCAAAGAGAGAGAGTATGTGTAGAGAAACTCCCATTTTAAAACTCATCAGATGTCATGAGACCCATTCATTATTATGTGAACAGTATGGGAAAGACCCACCCCCATGATTCAGTCATCTCCCACTGGGTCCCTCCCACAACATGTGGGAATTATGGGAGCTACAAGATGAGATTTGGGTAGGAACGCAGAGCCAAACCATATCATTCCAACCCTGGCCCCTCCCAAATCTCATATCTTCGTTTGGACAAACAGAGGCAAGATGGCGCACTTCCCGGTTCTTCATCACCAACTTTTCCCGCGCGCGCGAAAATGCAGCCGGTGCCAGGGAAGGTGCAGACCAACCGGGCATGCGCCAGGTGACGTCAATCCGAGGAGACTAAGATTTACCTGGTCGCACCTGCGGAACGCCCCCCTGACACGCCCATGCCCCGCCTATTGCCCTCCCACTCCTAGAAAAGCCGCTCTGGACGGGCGCCACGCGCGGACTTCCCAGCCCCACTCCTGTCGGGATGTCGGGACTGTGTCAGGAACTCCGCCCGAGAGCCCCACCGGGGGACACTGTCCGCCTCCTTTGCCGGAGGCCAACAGACCTCTCCCTACCCACCTTCTTCCCCTGAAGCTAGGTGACCAAAAATAAATTTGCAGTTTTGCTCCTACCCTTGCCTACTCACTGGTTCTTTTGTGCCCACTCTGGTGGTCTTTAGAAAAACAAATCAGTTGGTGCCGAAGACCCGGGAGGAGACCCCTACTCAGGCCTCTAAGGGTTGAGGAACCTCCTCCTGCTCCCACGCTGCAGACGGACCAGGATCTGAGACCCACTTCCCTCACTCTCATGGCCTCTCTGGGGTAAATGCCCTTGTCTCCTCTTTACCTCCCTCGGCCAAAAATCCTGCGCAGATCCGAGGCCCACTTTTGAGCCACCAAGTGGCTCGGGAGACCCATTCAGGACAGAGACGTCCGCCTGAAGGTAATCTCCACTTTGGCTCCATGAGCCTCCAGTCTGTCTCTGGTGGTTCCAAAGGACACTTTGAAGCCAGGCAGAGATCCACTTCCATTTCCATTGTGTCCATTGTGTAAGTAAAGAGGAAACAAATGGGAAACCCCCAGTCCAAATTTCCAAAGAGCACCCCCTTAGGGTGCCTCCTAGCCAATTTAAAAACCTTACAGCTCGAACAAGACCTTAGGAGGAAGCGGTTAATTTTCCTTTCCACTGTGGCGTGATCAACCTCAGCAATTTCTGCCAGCGGCTAGGCAAGTGGTCCGAAATTAATTACATACAAGGCTTTTGGGCCTTAAGCTCTCGTCCCGACCTGCCCTATACTCCTCCTTCTCTCCCCGCTCTCTCCACCCCCTCCCTTCCTGCCCAGACTCCTCCTCCTTGCTCCTCATCGACTAGTAGCCCGCTCGCACCCGTGCCCCCTTCCACGTCCTCAGCCGGCCACCTAGGGTCCCCTATCTCTGCCCACACCCCGCAGACTCCAAGGCTACAAAAGGAGCCTGCTATAAGTGCGGCAAGGCAGGACACTATGCCAACAGGTGTCCGCAAGGTCCCTGAGCCCCAACGCAGCCTTGCTATAAGTGCAAGGCGTCAGGACATTGGGCCAGTGAATGTCCTAACCCTTGTCCACCAGCAACCCCCTGCCCTGCTTGCTAGCAGGGAGGACACTGGAAGTCTGATTGCCCCACCCTGAGAACAGGTGCTGCGTCTCCACGTGACCCCCTTTCCCAGGATCCTGGGAACTCCTTCCAGCTCCTACATCTGGACGATGACAACTGAAGGTGCCGAGACTCGGGGACCCCCATCACCCTCGCCGAGCCGCGGGTAACTCTCCTGGTAGCGGGTAAGACAATTAATTTTTTAATCAACAGTGAGGCTACCTATTCTGTTTTGCCGTCCTTCTCTGGACCTAGCCTTCCATCCAATATCTCTGTAGTAGGAGTAGACGGAAAGCCATCCACTCCACAAAAACTCCACTCCTTAATTGCTGCCTGGCCAACAACTACTTTGCGCATTTGTTCCTCATTATATCCTCATGCCCTACCCCCTTACTAGGCCAAGAAATCAGTTCAACTTTCCCCCACTCGCCTCAAACTTACTACATTTTCTTAACTATCTCATACTCCCCAGCCTTGCCAGGACTATCCTTCTGGATTTTGTCCATATTCCAACAAATGCTTCCATTCCTCATTCCTATACTAATACTGTGCCTTATTTTATTCTTCATCCGTACGTCCAAATATCAACCATAGGCCCTGACCTTAATGACGCCCCTTAACAGCAGGAAGTAGCCAGATAGACCACAGTGCCCCCTTATCACTATTATCAATAAAAGGTTGGACCGTTTGGACGAACGGGAGCAAGATGGCGCACTTCCGGGTTCTTCATCACCAACTTTTCCCGCGCGCGCGAAAATGCAGCCGGCGCCCGGGAAGGTGCAGACCAACCTGGCATGCGCCAGGTGACGTCAATCCGAGGAGACTAAGATTTACCTGGTCGCACCTGCGGAACGCCCCCCGACATGCCCATGCCCTGCCTATTGCCCTCCCACTCCTAGAAAAGCCCCTCCGGACGGGCGCCACGCGCGGACTTCCCAGCCCCACTCCTGTCGGGATGTCGGGACTGTGTCAGGAACTCCGCCTGAGAGCCCCACCGGGGGACTCTGTCAGCCTCCTTTGCCGGAGGCCGACAGACCTCTCCCTACCCACCTTCTTCCCTTGAAGCTAGGTGACCAAAAATAAATTTGCAGTTTTGCTCCTACCCTTGCCTACTCGCTGGTTCTTTTGTGTCCGCTCTGGTGGTCTTTAGAAAAACAAATCAATCTTCACATTTCTAAACCAATCCTGCTTTTCCAATAGTCCCCCAAAGTCTTGACTCATTTCAGAATTAACTCAAAAGTCCACCATCTAAAGTCTCATCCAAGACAAGACAAGTCCTTTCTGCCATGAGCCTGTAAAATCAAGAGCAAGTTAGTGACTTCCTAGATACAATGGGGGTACAGTCATTGGGTAGATACAGCCATTACAAATGGGAGAAATTGGCCAAAACAAAGGGGCTACACAACCCATGCAAGTCTGAAATCCAGCAGGGCAGTCAAATCTTTTTTTTTTTTTTTGAGACGGAGTCTCGCTCTGTCGCCCAGGCGGGAGTGCAGTGGCCAGATCTCAGCTCACTGCAAGCTCCGCCTCCCGGGTTCACGCCATTCTCCTGCCTCAGCCTCCCGAGTAGCTGGGACTACAGGCGCCCGCCACCTCGCCCGGCTAGTTTTTTTGTATTTTTTTAGTAGATACGGGGTTTCACCGTGTTAGCCAGGATGGTCTCAATCTCCTGACCTAGTGATCCGCCCGTCTTGGCCTCCCAAAGTGCTGGGATTACAGGCTTGAGCCACCGCGCCCGGCCATGGGCAGTCAAATCTTAAAGCTCCAAAAGATCTCCTTTGACTCCACGTCTCACATCCAGGTATGCTGATGCAAGAGGTGGGTTCCCATGGTCTTGGGCAGCTCTGCCTGTGGCTTTGCAGGGTACAGATTCCCTCCCAGTTGCTTTCATGGACTGACATTGAGTGTCTGCTGCTTTTCCGGTTCACAGTGCAGTCTGTCAGTGGATCTACCATTCTGGGGTCTCCAGGACGGTGGCCCTCTTCTCACAGCTCCACTAGGTGGTGCCCCAGTGGGGACTCTGTGTGGGGGCCCTCATCCCACATTTCCCTTCTGCACTGCCCTAGCAGAGGTTCTCCATGAGGGCCCCACCCCTACAGCAAACTTCTGCCTGGACATCCAGGCATTTCCATATATCTTCAGAAATCTAGGCAGAGTTTCCCAAACCTCAGTTCTTGACTTCTGTGCACTTGCAGGCTCAACACCACGTGGAAGCTGCCAAGGCTTAAGGCTTGCACCCTCTGAAGCCACAGCCCAAGCTCTACGTTGGCCCCTTTCAGCCACGGCTGGAGTGGCTGGGACACAGGACACCAAGTCCCTAGGCTGCACACAGCACTGGGACCCTGGGCCTGGCCCATGAAACCACTTTTTCCTCCCTGGGCCTGTGATGGGAGGGGTTGCTGCAAAGATCTCTGACATGCCCTGGAGACATTTTCTCCATTGTCTTAGTGATTAACATTGGACTCTTGGTTGCTTATGCAAATTTCTGCAGCCGGCTTGAATTTCTCCTCAAAAATGGGATTTTGTTTTCTATTGCATTGTCAGGCTGCAAATTTTCCAAACTTTTATGCTCTGCTTCCCTTTTGAAGCTGAATGCCTTTAACAGCACCAAAGTCAACTCTTGAATGCTTTGCTGTTTAGAAATTTCTTCCACCATATACCCTAAATCATCTCTCTCAAGTTCAAGGTTCCACAAATCTCTAGGGCAGGGGCAAAGTACTGCAGTTCTCTTTGCTAAAACATAGCAAGTGTCATCTTTGCTCCAGTTCCTAACAAGTTCCTCATCTCCATCTGAGACCACTTCAGCCTGGACCTTATTGTTCATATCACTATCAGCATTTTTGTCAAAGCCATTCAACAAGTCTCTAGGAAGTTCCAAACTTTCCTACATTTTCCTATCTTCTGAGCCCTCCAAACTGTTCCAACCTCTGCCTGTTACCCAGTTCCAAAATTGCTTCCACATTTTCGGGTATCTTTTTAGCAATACCCTACTCTACTCTATTAATTTACTGTATTAGTCCATTTTCATGCTGCTCATAAAGACATACCTGAGAGTGGGCAATTTACCAAAAAAAGTCATTTATTGGACTTAAAGTTCCACATGGCTGGGGAGGCCTCACAATCATAGCAGAAGGCAAGGAGAAGCAAGTCACATCTTACGTGGATGGTAGCAGGCAAAGAGAGAGCTTGTGTGGAGAAACTCCCCCCCCCTTTTTTTTTTTTGAGACGGAGTCTTGCTCTGTAACCCAGGCTGGAGTGCAGTGGCGCGATCTTGGCTCACTGCAAGCTCCGCCTCCTGGGTTTACACCATTCTCCTGCCTCAGCCTCCCGAGTAGCTGGGACTACAGGCGCCTGCCATCTCGCCCAGCTAGTTTTTTGTATTTTTAGTAGAGACGGGGTTTCACCGTGTTAGCCAGGATGGTCTCGATCTCCTGACCTCGTGATCCGCCCGCCTCGGCCTCCCAAAGTGCTGGGATTACAGGCTTGAGCCACCGCACCCGGCCGTAACTCCCATTTTTAAAACCATCAGATCTCATGAGACCCATTCACTATCATGAGAACAGCATAGGAAAGACTTGCCCTCACAATTCAATCATCTGCCATCCCACTGGGTCCCTCCCACAACACATGGGATTTATGGGAGCTAGAAGATGAGTTTTGGGTGGGGACACAGAGCTAAACCATATCAGTATATAAGACTGGGCCAGGTGCAGTGGCTCACACCTATAATCCCACCACTTTGGGGGACCAAGGTGGTTGGATCATTTGAGGTCAGGAGTTAGAGACCAGCTTGACCAACACGATGAAACCCTGTTTTTACTAAAAATACAAAAATTAGCCAGGCGTCGTGTCGGGTGCCTGTAATCCCAGCTACTTGGAAGGCTGAAGCAGGAGAATTGCTTGAACCTGGGAGGCAGAGGTTGCAGTGAACCAAGATTGCACCACTGCATCCCAGCCTGGGTGACAGAGCAAGGCTCCATTTCAAAAAAAAAAAAAAGAAAAAAAAAGAAAAAAAAGGTATATAAGACTGATCTGTAGTGTTGTATGATGTATGATCTGTATTTCATTGATTTTTATTGTTGTATGAATATATTTTAATTTATCAATTTTCTTTATAGTTAACATTCAGATTGTTCACAGTGGTTTTTGTTTTGTTCTGTTTTTGAGACAGGGTCTTGCTCTGTCATCCAGGCTGGTCTTGAACTCCTGGCCTCGAACTCCTGGCCTCAAGCAATACTCCTTCCTTGGCCTCCCAAAGTGTTGGGATTACAGGCATGAGCCACTGTGCCTGGCCATCTGTGGTTTTTTGATTATTCTCTGCTTTGTGGTATAAAGATACTGCTGAAAATGTCGAAAAGGCCTGCAGATACCCCTTTGGCTAATAGTGATAAAAAAAGGGGAAGCATTTATGTTAATCTGTGGCAAAGAAAGTCAAGCTATTAGAGAAGTTGGACAGCAGTATAAGTGTCAAAGTCTTACAAAAAGAGTATGGAATTGGAATAACCACCATATATGACCTGAAGAAACAGAAGGAAAAACTGTTGAAGGTTTATGCTGAAAGTGATGAACAGAAGTTAATGAAAAGTAAAAAAACAAAAACAAAGTACCCTCCCAGCACTTTGGGGGGCTGAGATGGGTAGATCATGAGATGAGGAGTTCAAGACCAGCCTGGCCAAGATGGTAAAACCCCGTCTCTATTAAAAATACAAAAATTACCAGCTGTGGTGGTGTATGCCTGTAATCCCAGCTACTCGGGAGGCTGAGGCAGAAGAATTGCTTGAACCCGGGAGGTGGAGGTTGCAGTGAGCTAAGACCGTGCCACTGCACTCCAGTGTGGGCGACAGAGTAAGACTCTGTCTGAAAAACAACAACAAAAACCCCAAAACTACATAAAACTAAAAAAAAAATCTCAATCATGTATTGAAAGCATAAATTCATAAGCACCATAGCGAACACATGCCATGTAATGGTATGCTGATCATGAAACAAAGATCTATTACAATGAACTACAAATGGAAGGGAATTGTGAATATTCAACAGGCTGGTTGCATAAATTTAAGAAAAGACAGGCTGTTACATTTTTTAAAAATCTGCGGCAATAAAGCATCTGCTGATCACAAAGCAGTGGAGAAATCTGTTGATGAATTTGCCAATATTATCACTCATGAAAATCCGACACCAGACCAAGTCTATAATATTGCTGAAACATCACTGTTTTGGTGTTATTGCCCCAGATAGATACTAACTACAGCTGATGAGCTAGCCCATAAAGGAATTAAGGATGGGAAGGATGGAATAACAGTGCTGACATGTGCTAGTGCAGCAGGCATCCATAAATGTAAACTTGCTGTGATAGGCAAAAGCTCATACCCTTACTGTTTTCAAGGAGTGAATTTGTTTCCATTCCATTATTGTGCTAACAAAAAGGCATGAATCAGCAGGAATATCTTTTCTTTTCTGATTGGTTTCACTTTTTTTTTTTTTTTGGAGTGAATTTGTTTCCATTCCATTATTGTGCTAACAAAAAGGCATGAATCAGCAGGAATATCTTTTCTTTTCTGATTGGTTTCACTTTTTTTTTTTTTTTTTTCTGAGACAGGGCCTCTCAAAGTGCTAGGATTATAGGCATGTGCCACCATGCTCAGAGTCCTATTCTGGGGTTTTCAAAAATATTTCCATTCTGGATATCTATTACTTTACAAGAAACCATTCCAATACATTTCATTATGTTCACACTACTGTGGGTCAGGAAATTTGGACAGGCCTTGACTACGTGATTTTTCTGCTCTCCCAGGTGTTGACTGGAATCAACAAAGCTAGTGAAAATCCATCAGTTGCTGGGATGTTGGGTCAGAGATAGCTTCACTTACATGCATGGTGCCTGGTGGAGACGGCTATAAGGCTGGTCTCAGGCCACCTCCCTGGCTTTACATAGTGCTCCAAGAGAGCAAGACAGGAACTGCCAGTCTTCTTAAAGCTTAGGTCTGGAATTGGCATAGTATCACTTCCATTGTATTCTTTGGTCAAATCAGTCACAGGTCAGTCCAGGTTCAAGGGAGGAGTTTCAAAGCACATGCAGTCATTTTAAATCTGGTATATTTCTGAGATAGAGTATTTTCAAGTAAATAAATATTCCTAAAGAAAACACTCTCACAAAGAAGTTACAAGCTCCTGACTTAAGTCTCATTTAAACTCAAGGAAGGCTTCAAATGCCAAAAAAAAAAAAAAGCAAAAATTAAGAGGAATGTAATATAAAAGATACGTACAACTTTTTACGTGTCTTATTTACTCATTTATTGATTTATAACACAATGAACATTATAAATTGGCGTAGGTCCTCTAAAATTATGGCCAAAAATTTGTGTGATGTGTCTGCTAAGACAAAACCGAGGCACAGTAACTTGCCCTTGGTCAGATAAATAGCACGTGGTGGGGCTGGAGACCTAGCATCCTGGCTTCAGAGGGACCAGTGCAGTGAGGTCCTGTTAATAAGTAACAGTCTGTTTGTAAATTGGGAATAAGAGTACTCAGTGTCATCATGGGGATAAAATGAGCTAGGCTAGTCCAGAGCTGCACATATAACAATAAATGTTTAATAAATACAAGCTGTCGATGTTTAGCCTCTGTTGTATTCCAGGCTCTGATATCTTTCGTCCTAGAGATGTTGGTATCATAAAGTGCAAGACCCAACAGGGGGTGGATGGGTGAGAATTTCAAAAGTGTAGCTAGAGCCAAAGCTGGAGATATTGCTTTCTCCATTGAACTCTTTATGGTCTCATTTTTCTCTTGAAATCGTACGCAAATGTTTCATTCTGTTCCACGATTCAATTGCTTATCTATTCACATAAAACTGGTTTACTCCAAAGCTTTCGGTATCTTTTTTTTTTTTTGAGACAGACTTTCCCTCTGTCGCCCAGGCTGGAGGGCAGTAGCTCTATCTCGGCTCACTGCAATCTCTGCATCCTGGGTTCAAGCAATTCTCCTGTCTCAGTCTCCCGAGTAGCTGGGACTACAGGCACATGTCACCACCCCTGGCTAATTTTTGTATTTTTAGTAGAGACGGGGTTTCGCCTTATTGGTCAGGCTGGTCTCGAACTCCTGACCTCAGGTGACCCACCCGCTTCGGCCTCCCAAAGTGCTGGGATTACAGGGGTGAGCCACCGAGTCCGGCCGCTTGATGAAACCTATTACAGAATAGATATTTATACATAATATGTAAAATGCGCAGCTAAAACGTTTATCTTACTGCAGTTAGTAGTAAAAACTTTTGAAAGTTACTGTAGGGAAGTGCACTATCCAGACGTGTAATCGGGAGGTACTTGGGTACCCCCGCCTTCCAAAGAAACCAATATAGGATCCACCTACTTTAGTGCCCGTGCCAAAAACCGAGCTCACACCACAGCACCGTGGTTCCTCGCGATGGCAGCGCCCCGCCGGCCCTCCGGGCGGCACCTGGGCAGGCGTCGCACCTCCCGCCTCTGGGTGGGACGGAAGGAAAGCTCGCGCCTCCTGACGTCATCACCGCGCGCCGCTGTCTTCGCCTTCTTCCACTTCGCGGGAGAAGTTGTTGGCGCGAATGGATCCTGAACCCCGATAACGGATTCATCAACCGGCCGGCCCGCCAGCCAGCCAGCGCCTTCATCCTGGGGCTGCGATGGTGAGCCGCTGGGGCAGGCCGTGCGGCTCGGGGTCTGGGGAGGCTTTGCAGGCCTGGTGTGGACGGGGCACTCCTGGTATGCAGGGTGGGGGAGGATGGCGGTGGGTGGCTCCGGAGGCGAGCAAAGGCAGAGAAGGGGCCGCGCACTGGGTACTGGACGCAAACTTTCCTTGCACCGCCGGCTGAAGCTCTGGGCGGCAGCCAGCGCGCAGGGATTTTGTTGCTACGTGTACTTGCACTTCCCCCCCCCCCCACTCCTGGGGGAAGGGAGAAAGGAAGAGAGGAAGAAGGATGGATGGTGGTTTTGGGACGCATTGGTAAAGTTATTTTCTTGTTCGGCCTTTCTCGAACCACAGTTTGAGTACTGCCTAAGGCGTGGATTTCAAGCTTTGGGTCATGAGGGAGAAGAATGTAACAAACTTTTCTTAGGGAATATATTGTGTAGGGCCTTAAACTTTTATCATTAACAGCTCAGCTCGTCTCATCTCCACTTGTCATTAACGATTACCTGAGCGGTGCTGAGACCGAGGGCATGGAGAGGATATTTTATTTTGTTTAGATGAGTTCATAGGAGTCAAAAGGATAACACGGCTTACTAGGAAAAAGAAGTGCAACGAATAGAAACAGATGCAAGACATTTGACAGCTGTCATCCTCTTACCACCTGGTGTTAAAAATAATCTTAAAAAAACCCAAACCTCACTGCATAATTCTGGATAAAACGTTCAGACAAATTGAAAGTGAAATAATTATGCAGCCAGCAAAGCAGACATTCCTGATGGTATGGCAATGGATATGGCTCTGTGTTTGAAATATTTTTAAAGGACAATTTAAAATGTTCCATTAAGCTAGAAGATACTTAACAATCCGATATAATTTTTTTCAACTTGTCACAGAGACAACATTCTAGGGGGTGAAAATTTTATGCCACATTGGGAAACGTTGCAGTCCTTTGTGTTTCTTCTCAAAAAAGGGCAACAGTAATGATAGTAGCTGCCTTGTACCAACCATCTTCTTTAGGTCAGTATGTGAACTGTTGGTTTTTCATGTTTTTTTTTTTTTTTTAATTTCGTTTCAACCCACATCGATGCAGTTTTACAGACAGTACAAGCATCTTTCTGGAATTTAAGCAGTGTGTCATGCAACTAGCAGGTGGTTGAACTAGAATTAGAATCTTGGTGTTTCTGGCCACCATGCTATACCACCTCCCTATAATGATCATCATTACATTTTGGAGGTCAAGGCACTGTGGTATTTTGGAAGCTTGATGAGATTTGGAGTCTTGAAGATGAAGAACGTGGTAATGTTTCAGTTTAATGGTTTATAGATTAATTTATTGTTATATTACTATGTTAGTATGGTCTAGTTTAATAGTTACGTGGTCTTGGGCAAGTAAATAGCTTACGTTTAATCTCTTTTTTTTTTTTTGAGACGGAGTCTCGCTCTGTAGCCCAGGCTGGAGTGCAGTGGCCGGATCTCAGCTCACTGCAAGCTCCGCCTTCCGGGTTTACGCCATTCTCCTTCCTCAGCCTCCCGAGTAGCTGGGACTACAGGCGCCCGCCACCTCGCCCGGCTAGTTTTTTGTTTTTTTTTTTAGTAGAGACGGGGTTTCACCGTGTTAGCCAGGATGGTCTCGATCTCCTGACCTCGTGATCCACCCGTCTCGGCCTCCCAAAGTGCTGGGATTACAGGCTTGAGCCACCGCGCCCAGCCACGTTTAATCTCTTTAAGCTTCTATTTCCTTATCTGTAAGAGGGGAAAATAATAGCTGCTATAGTGATTGTTTTGGGAATTAAGCAAGATGTATAGGTAAAGCTTCCGTTCTGGTGCCTGGCATGTTAGGCAACTACACAGCTACCCATGATCTATTTTCTCAGAAAGGACTCTATGGAAAGTTACATAGATTTTAAGAGGCGTGGTAGATTCCTCTGTCATTTATGGTGAACATAGCTTGTGTAGTCAACTTTTGATCATTCGGGTCCTTTTACTTTTGGTTCTTTTCTTTAATACTCCTGTTCATGGTGCAGATAAAAAATAGACCTCTTCTCAGAAAAGAAATAGGGCAAATTAGTCAGTTTTGTTGTTAATGGGAAAACGTTCTATGAGGTAGATAAGAATTTTGTATTATATTGATATTTAATTTAGCCCTCCAGTCTCTAGTGCAACAATTAGCAAAACCCTAGACTAAAATTGATTCAACAAATGTTTATTGAACACCTGTGCAAAGTTATAAGACAGTAGTTGTTTTTTTTTTCTTTCCCTCAAATTGTGTCATTGGGTATGAAGGACAGTAGTTCTCAATCTTTGTTTTAGTTACAGTTTCCTTTGATAAATATAGTGAATGATATGCAAATTTTCTGCCCAGAGAAATACATATAGGCACATACACACCATTTTAAGGCACTGACCTATCTTCTTTTTTTTTCTTTTCTTTTTTTTTTTTTTTTAAGACAAGGTCTTGCTCTGTTGCCCAGGCTGGAGTGCAGTAGTGTGATGATAGCTCACTGCCACCTCTAATTCCTGGGTACAAGCGATCCTTCCACCCTGGCCTCCCAAAGCTTTGGGATTACAGGCGTGAGCCACTGTGCCTGGCATATTCACTTCTCTTCTTCTTTTTCTTTGTTTTTTTTTTTTTTTTTTTTGAGAGTCTTGCTGTGTTGCCCAGGCTGGAGTGCAGTGGTGTAGTCTTGGCTTACTGCATCCTCTGCCTCCCAGGTTTAAGCGATTCTCATGCCTCAGCCTCCCCAGTAGCTGGGATTACAGGTGTGTGCCACCATGCCCAGCTATTTTATTTTTTTATATTTATTAGAGATGAAGTTTCACCATGTTGGCCACGCTGGTCTGGAACTCCTGGCTTCAAATTGATCCACCTGCCTTGGCCTCTTAAAGTGCTGGGATTACAGGTATGAGCCACTGTTCCTGGCCTATTCACTTGTCTTCTGAAGCCCATCCATAGACAGCTCTTGCCTTGGAAGCTGCAGTGAAAACAAAAATTCTAATTAAAAGTTATCAATAAAGAAATAAAGTGTATGTATTCACACAATGGAATACTGTGCAACCTTTATAAAATTGAGAAAACTTTATACTCTGATACGAATCAATTGCCAAAATAAAAATCTCTCTGGAAAGATACAGAAGGAACCAACTGATAACATTTGTTGCCTCCAGAGAGGGGAAGTATGTGTCTGAGAGGCAGGATAAGAGGGAGACTTTTTACCCTTTTGAAATTTGAACCATGTGAATATATTATCTACTAAAGGAATAGAAAGAAAATTAAAAATAAAGAAGCCATGTGGACATTTGAATTTCACTGAGATTTAATTGTTTGCACAAAACTTGAATAAAACCTGACAGATGCCATTTTTAAGAAGTCAGCATATATAATTAATTGGTTGGTATAATTATTGAAAATATGCATAAGATTGAACTAAACACACATGAACAGCCTTTTGAAGAGCTGTGAGGTCAGTTTAAATAAGTTGTGGTCTGAACTGTTTCATTGCTCCACTCCTAGAGGCAGCTTTCACATCATGGTTTAACTATGTGGAATGCTCTCCCTGGAGCAGTGTTTGACTTTGTTATAATATCATTTTTGCCAAATGATATGCTTTTGCCATGCGTATGTACCTGAACTTGGCCTCTAAGGCCCCTACCTACCTCTGATTTTCTCTCTCTCTCTTTTTTTTTTTGAGACGGAGTCTCGCTCTGTCGCCCAGGCTGGAGTGCAGTGGCCGGATCTCAGCTCACTGCAAGCTCCGCCTCCCGGGTTTACGTCATTCTCTTGCCTCAGCCTCCCGAGTAGCTGGGACTACAGGCACCTGCCACCTCGCCCGGCTAGTTTTTTGTATTTTTAGTAGAGACGGGGTTTCACCGTGTTAGCCAGGATGGTCTCGATCTCCTGACCTCGTGATCCGCCCGTCTCAGCCTCCCAAAGTGCTGGGATTACAGGCTTGAGCCACCGCGCCCGGCCTCTCTCTGTCTTTTGAGTGTGTTAGGTTGGTTCTGTTTCTCTTTTGGAGCTTTTATTGTTGCTGTTTTCTCTCTTTGAAATACTCTCCCTCCACATCCTTGAGTGTCTGCCTTTTTTTCATCATTTAAGTTTCTCTTGCCTGATCCCAGGTCATGAAGATTTATGCTTAAGAGCTTTGTAGTTTTAGCTCTTACATTTAGGACTTTTATCCATTTTTGAGTTAATTTTTATATATTGTGTGAAGTATAGAGGTCCAACTTTATTCTTTTGTATGTGGACATCTAGTTGTCCCAGCATCATTTTTTGAAAAGACTCTTCTTTCTCCAATGAATTATCTTGGCATCCTCATCAAAAATCAGTTGACTGTAAATGTGAGAGTTGTTTTCTAAACTCCCAGTTCTATTCCATTGATCTGTATATCTGTCTGAATGCCAGCAACACACTGCGTTACTGTGGCTTTGTAATAATTTTTGAAGTCAGGAAGTATGTCCTCCACCTTTGTTCTTTTTCAAGATTGTTTAGGCTATTCCATTTCCTTGAATTTCTATATGAGTTTTAGAATCAGCAAAGATACCACATGGAATTTTGATAGGAAATTTATTGAATCTGTAGGTCAATTTAGGGAATATTGCCATCTTAACAATATTAAATCTTCCTATCCATGAATGTGGGATGCCTTCATTTGTTAGGTCTTCAGTTTGTTTAAACAGTATTTTGTAGTTTTTCATAGTATGAGTTTTACACTTCATTTGTTAAATATATTCCTAAGTATTTTATTCTTTTTCGTGATTTTTTAAATGGAACTGCTTTCTTTTTTTTTTTTTTGAGACCAAGTCTCACTCTGTCCCCCACACTGGAGTGCAGTGGCACAATCTCGGCTTACTACAAGCTCTGCCTCCCGGGTTCATGCCATTCTCCTGCCTCAGCCTCCTGAGTAGCTGGGACTACAGGCACCCACCACCATGCCTGGCTAATTTTTTGTATTTTTAGTAGAGACAGGGTTTCACCGTGTTAGCCAGGATGGTCTCGATCTCCTGACCTCGTGATCCACCCGCCTCGGCCTTCCAAAGTATAGACATGAGCCATCGTGCCGGGCCAGAACTGCTTTCCTAATTTCATTTTTGGATTGTTTATTGCAAAAGTATACAGAAATACAATTGATTTTTGTATATTGATCTTGTATCCTTGCTGAACTCATTATTCAAAGTGTTTAGTGGATTTCTTATGTTTTTCTGTAAGATTGTTTCATCTGAAAACACATGGGTTTACTTCTTGTTCAATGTAGGTGGCTTTTATTTCATTTTATTGCCTAATTCTTTTGCTAGAAACTCGACAACATTGAGTACAAGTGGCAAGAGCAGACATACTTTTTCCTGTTTTTAGGGGGAAAGCCCTCCAACCGCTTACTTTTTGCTTGCAAAGTATAAGGCCTTAATATAATTTTAAATATTTTGTTTATTTGTTTATTGATTGATTGATTGAAACAGAGTCTCGCTGTTACCCAGGCTGGAGTGCAGTGGCATGATACCAGCTCAGTGCAACCTCCACCTCCCAGGTTCAAGCGATTCTCCTGCCTCAGCCTCCCAAGTAGCTGGGATTACAGGCATGTGCCACCACACCTGACTGATTTTTCTGTTTTTAGCAGACGGGGTTTTGTCCTGTTGGCCAGGCTGGTCTCAAGCTCCTGGCCTCAGGTAATCTGTCCGCCTCAGCCTCCCAAAGTGCTGGGATTACAGGCGTGAGCCACTGTGCCTGGGTTAAATACTTTAAAATTATTTCATGATTTTTTTTTTTCTGTCCTCCTACTAGTTAGATCATTTTATAATTTATTCAGATATATGATTTTGCATTTTAGTGATTTTTAGGATAAAATATTTTTATACCTAGATAGACTTGTGAAGTATGTTGATGATAATCAATTTCTGCTCATGGATTTGATGGACTTTTAAAAAATATTAACCAGAAATATTTGTATTTCTTTATTACTTTCAAAATAGAGAAGTAAAACCAAAATACAGTATTTTGTCAACCACTCTGCAGTGTACTGCGGTACTTACTTTGCATAAAACTGTGTACTCTTCAGAGATAAAATGAACACATAATTTGCTTTCTCTTCTTTTTTTTTTGAGGTGGAGTCTCGCTCTGTTGCCCAGGCTGGAGCACAGTGGTACAATCTCAGCTCACTGCAACCTCCGCTTCCCAGGTTCAAGCAATTCTCTTGCCTCAGCCTCCCAAGTAGCTGGGACTGCAGGTGCTTGCCACTATGCCCAGCTGATTTTTGAATTTTTTTTTTTTTTTTTAATAGAGGTGGAGTCTCGCCCTGTCACCCAGGCTGCAGTGCAGTGGCGTGATCTTGGCTCACTGCCAACCTCTGCTGCCCTGGTTCAAGTGATTCTCTTGCCTCAGCCTCCCCAATAACTGGGACTACAGGCATGTGCCACCACATCTGGCTAATTTTTTTGTGTTTTTAGTAAAGACGGGGTTTCCCCATGTTGGCCAGGCTATTCTTGAACTCCTGACCTCTGGCGATCTGCCTGCCTCGGCCTCCCAAAGTGCTGGGATTATGGGGGTGAGCCACCGCACCTGGCCAATTTCTGTATTTTCAGTAGTGATGAGGTTTCACTATGTTGGCCAGGCTGGTCTCGAACTCCTGACCTCAAGCCATCCACCCGCCTTGGCCTCCCAAAGTGCTGGGATTAAGGTGTGAGCCACCGTACCCGGCCAAAAAAAGAAAATATTTTTGTGTTGCCTTCATTTTTATTTATTAACTATTATTTTTAAATTTTTTATTTCCATGGGTTTTTGGGGAACAGGTGAGAGTTTGGTGCATCCATCACCTGAGTCGTATGTATGAATCCAGTTTGTAGTCTTTTATCCCTCACTTCCTTCCCACCGGTTCCCTGACTCCCTAGAGTCCATTGTATTATTATTATTATTATTTTGTTTTTGAGAGGGAGTCTTGCTCTGTCGCCCAGGCTGGAGTGCGGTGGTGATCTCAGCTCACTGCAAGCTCCGCCTCCCTGGTTCACCCCATTCTCCTGCCTCAGCCTCCCGAGTAGCTGGGACTACAGGCTCCTGCCACCATGCCCAGCCAATTTTTTGTATTTTTGATAGAGACGGGGTTTCACCGTGTTAGCCAGGATGGTCTCGATCTCCTGACCTTGTGATCCATCCACCTCAGCCTCCCAAAGTGCTGCGCCCAGCCCATTGTATTGTTCTTATGCCTTTGCATCCTCATAGCTTAGCTCCCACTTATAAGTGAGTGAGAACATACAGTGTTTGGTTTTTCATTCCAGAGTTACTTAGAATAATAGTCTCCAGTTCCATCTGGGTTGCTGCGAATGCCATTAATTTATTCCTTTTTATGGTTCAGTAGTATTCCATTGTGTGTGTGTGTGTGTGTGTGTGTGTGTGTGTATGTGTATATATATATGTCACAGTTTTTTTAATCTACTTGTTGATTGATGGGCTGAATGACTTAATATTTTAAAAGAGCTCAAATCCTTGCATGGCACAGAGTGAGGCCTCTAGAAAGGTGTGTTAAGTAAACAAATGAAGTCCTGAATCAGGGCAGTAGCAGAGGGAAGAGAGGGGAGAAGACAGCAGTATTTGGGAGATAGTTTAGGTTGGATGATTAGGTGGAAGGTCAGAGTGAGAAGGAAAAGCAGTGGCCATGTTTCTGTTTTGGGTGAATGGTGGTGCTGTGCATGGAGATGGGGGATAAAGGGAGAGAAGCAAGTCCCAGCTGAAGATAAATTTAGTTGAGGACATTATTAGTTGGAGGTACCTTTGGGGGATTTGCACAGAGATGGATTTGGCTGCATGTTGGCTGCAAAAATATGGAGTTCAGAGCTGGTCTGGAGAAACAGACACAAGATTTAGGAAGTATCAGTATGTACATAAGTGGTACTGGGGTTAAGTAGGCGTGAGTTAGTTCGCACAGTGTGAGTGTGTGGTTCCGGAGTTTTGACTTGGGATTCCCAATAGGCTTTAGGGGAAAACCCCTAACATTGGATACAAAGTTTTGTGTAAATGTTTGTTTTTTCATGTATCTGTGGAAAATATTATGTACTTTCATCCACAAAAGCATAAAAACAATTGGCATGATGAGTGGGAGAGCACCTGCTTTGTTTCCTTGGCACACATTTTGGCTTATTTTAATAAATGAGCAACTTGTTGCAGGTATTGACAACTTCCTTCACTAGCATATAAGCTCTGTAATGGCAGGGGCCACAAGGAGAGGGAACTGCTGTATAATGTGTGGCTCACGGTGCGTTTTTCACAAATATTAGAGGAATGAATAAGTACAAGTAAACTTTATATTTCCACTAAAAATGTAAATAAACTAGAAGGTAAAACTTCCTGGTATAAAAACATCTCTAGCACTGTTGCATGACTTTATATCTAAGCTATTAAAACACTTAGTGACGAATAATATAGCCTAGAGAAATACAGTTATTTTATTATGTTGTAGGTCTCTTCAGTTTGGACTTAATTTCTTTTTTTTTGAAATGGAATTTCGCTCTTGCCCAGGCTGGAGTGCAATGGCGTAATCTCAGCTCACCGTAACCTCCGCCTCCTGGGTGCAAGCGATTCTGCTGTCTCAGCCTCCCGAGTAGCTGGGATTACAGGTGTGCACCACCATGCCCGGCTAATTTTGCATTTTTAGTAGAGACAGGGCTTCTCCACGTAGGTCAGGCTGGTCTCGAACTCCTGACCTCAGGTGGTCCACACGTCTCGGCCTCCAAAGTGCTGGGATTACAGGTGTGAGCCGCCGCACCCGGCCCGGTTGGACTTAATTTCTGTGTTCATTTAAGTAGTTTAAATTTGATTTTTTTTGGCTCAGAAGTCAGTTGTAGAAAGCTAGCTTCTGGGCTCCGCGTTGTGGCTCATGCCTGTATTCCTGGCACTTTGGGAGGCGGATTGTGAGGTCAGGAGTTCGAAACCAGCCTGGCCAGCATAGTCAAACCCTGTCTCTACTGAAAATACAGAAAAATTAGCTGGGTATGGTGGTGGGTGCCTGTAATCCCAGCTACTTGGGAGACTGAGGCAGGACAACCACATGAACCTGGGAGGTGGAGCTTGCAGTGAGCTGAAATCGCCCCACTGCACTCCAGCCTAGGCGACAGTGGGAGACTCTGTATCAAGAAAAAAAAAAAGTTAGCTCCTGGATGAATAAAAACCATAATCAGAGTACATTAGCCCTGGTGAAAATGTCAAAATTCTGAAATAAACCGTTCGATCAGGCATAAACAGTCTCAAATGCTTTAGTTATGCAGGTATGAAAACATAACTTATTTTTTTAAACCTAATTTAGGTAATTGTTTCAATTTGCTATTTAATATGCCTGTGTCGGTTTGTATTTTTGGATCAGGTACTTGGAAACTTCTGTGATAAGAGTGTTTCATTGAATGCGTAGTCTAAAGCTCAATGATAGTAAATATTTTGACTTCAGAATCTTATACTTCCCCCTTGTCACAACAGCAGTAGAAATGGGTCTTTTTGCTCTCATGGGAGTGGCCTCTCAGGTAGACTTAACAGATACTGGGGTGAGTAGGGAAAGTAATTTCTATTCTCTATTTCTGTTCCCTCAGTGTGCTTTATTTCATCTGTTCTCTTTTCTGTGCTCTGCTTTGTTTTCTAAAGACGGATTAAAGAAAGATTAGGAACAGAAAGTAGAATGAAAGCTTCGCAAGAACAGAGTACCTAGCGTCTTTTGTTTATCCCAAGCATCAAGAATAGTTCCTGGGCCATAAAAGGCTCTGAGTAAATATTTCTTGAATGGATAAATGAATGGTTGAATGAAAAGAGTTGATGCGGGCTCTTAAAATTCTTCCTAGCTAGAACTTGTTACTGTTCAAAGGTTTTTCAGACCACACTTACATTTCACTCACCAGTGTTTTCCTCAGAGAAGTTTTTGAGACTCATGCTAGACTGTTAAATTAGTAACATCAATTATAAATCTAGAGATATTTCTGATTTCTTTAAAAAAACTTATTTGTTTGGCTTCAAACAAATTTTGAAGAAGAGGAAATGTCCTAATAAAAGTGAAAGTATATTTTTGTTTTTTGTAGCCACAATATTGTAATATGAGAGTAACAGAAAATCAGTTATAGAAACTCAATTTTATTAACTCAGAAATACTATATAATCAGCATTAATTTAATACCTTCTTAAAATTTCTTAGGTAAAGTCATAGCACAAAGTTAATCCCAATTAAAGATTCTTTTAATACATAATCTTTAAAAACAAATCTACCATTTATTTTGTTTTACATAATCAAGAACCTCTCTTTCTGAGTGCAGTTGTGAAGGTCAGTGGCCTGAGAAATAACAGTTCATGTGTTCAATGAATTTTTTTTTTTTTTTAAGATGGAGTTTTGCACTATTTCCCCAGGCTGGAGTGCAGTGAGTGGTATGATCTTGGCCTACTGCAACCTCTGCCTCCCGGGTTCAAGCGATTCTCCTGCCTCAGTCTCCTGAGTAGCTGGCATTACAGGCACACACTACCACGCCCAGCTAATTTTTGTATTTTTAGTAGAGATGAGGTTTTGCCATGTTGGTCAGGACGGTCTGGAACTCCTGACCTCGTGATGTACCTGCCTCAGCCTCCCAAAGTGCTGGGTTTACAGGCGTGAGCCATCACGCCCTGCCTACCATTTCTTTTAGAAATGAAATTACAGGGCAAAGGGTATGTACCTTTAAAATTTTGATAAGTGTGGCTAGATTGCCTTCCATAAAGGTTATACCAGTTTTTTTTTTTTTAGGTGAAGTCTCGCTCTGTCACCAGGCCGGAGTGCAGTGGCATGATCTCAGCTCACTGCAACCTCTACCTCCTGGGTTCAAGCGATTCTCCTGCCTCAGCTTCCCAAGTAGCTGGGACTACAGGTGTGCGCCACCATGCCCAGCTAATTTTTGTATTTTTAGTAGAGATGGGGTTTCACCATGTTGGCCAGGATGGTCTCGATCTCTTGACCTCGTGATCCACCCGCCTTGGCCTCCCAAAATGCTGGGATTACAGGCGTGAGCCATCGTATCCGACAGAGGTTATACCAGTTTTTACTTCTATCAGCAGTAGAGTGTGTGAGCATCTGTTTCCCCACATCCTTGACAGATATGGGCGTTATCAGTCTTTTAAAACTTAGGGGAAAATGATCAAGTTTTAATGTATCTGCTTATTTGTGACATCTAGCATTTTTTATGTTTGTTGGCTTTTTGCATATCTTTTATACTTTGCCTATTAGAGCTTTTATTTATTTTTCTATTGGTTGGGTTATCTTTTATTGATTTGTAGGAACCCTTTTTTACATGTTGTGTGTGTGTGTGTGTATGTGTGTGTATGTGTGTGTGTGTATTTTAAGATAGGGTATTGCTCTGTTGCCTGGATTAGAGTACAGTGGTGTGATGGTCATGGCTCACTGCAGCCTCAAACTCTTGCTGCACAAGTGATCCTCCCACCTCAGCCTCCTGAGTAGCTGGGACTACAGGCATGCAGGCATGTGCCACCACACCAAGCTGATTTTTTTTTTTTTTTAATTTGTAGAGATGGGGGTCTCCCTGTGTTGCCCTGGCTGGTATTGAACTCTTGGGCTCAAATGATCCTCCCGCCTTGGCCTCTCAAAGTGTTGGGATTACAGGTGTGGGCCACCACACCTGGCCTTTTGTAGATATATATATATATATATATTTTTTTTTTTTTTTTTGAGACGAGTGTCACTCTGTTGCCCAGACTGGAGTGCAAAGGGGCATTCTCGGCTCACTGCAACCTCTGCCTCCGAGGTTCAGGGATTCTTGTGCCTCAGCCCCCTGAGTAGCTAGGATTACAGGCGTGCACCACCACACCTGACCAATTTTTGTATTTTCAGTAGAGACAGGGTTTTGCTATGTTGGCCAGGCTGGTCTCAAACTGCTAGTCTCAAACAGTCCACCTGCCTCGGCCTCGAAAGTGCTGGAATTACAGGTGTGAGCCACTGCGTCCAGCCTGTTGTAGATATTTTTAAGTTAGTTGCTTTTTTTTTTTTTTTTTTGAGATAGTTTCACTATGTTGTCCAGGCTGAATTTGAACTCCTGGGTTCAAGCAATCCTCTTTTCTCAGCCTCTCTGGTAGCTGGGATTATAGGTGTGCACCACACTGCCCAGCTCTGTTGCTTGCATTTTAACTTTGTTTATGGCACTTTTATTTTTGTGTAGTAAAATCTACCTTTCTTTAGGGATGGTTTCTGGCCTTGATGTTCTGCTTTGAGGGCCTTCCACTTGCCAAGATTGAAAAATAAATATAAACACTTGTTCTTTTCTCCACTCATATGCTCAACAAGAATTATTCTATGCAGGCAAGAGAAATGTTTAGATCCATTATTTGGGAGTTAGACTTGTTTTTCTGCATTTCATGAATTCTTTGAAGGTCTAGAACACTGGACAGCAAATGTTAATTGGAAGAGTCAGGTGAAGTCACATGCTTTAAATTAAGGACAAATTGCTGACCTTTGCCTCTTAGATGTTTACACCCCAGACAACTGCTCACACTGGAGATAGTTCTAAAAAAGTATGAGTAAAATGTCTTCCATTCTGATGAAAATTATTTTCTAAAAACTTTGATTTTTGATGTATACTGAGTTAGGATGCTGAAATTTCTTTAACTCTTAGGTTGCCATCAGAGTATGGGGTAGTTTAGGGGAGTAGGGTAAAGTAATGCAAAAGGAAAGAAAGGAGGATGTGAGTGGAAATAATTACATAGGGAGGAAATGGTGTAACAGTGCTAAGGAGTGGCAGTGCAGATTTTTGTGCAGACAAAACCCAGACAACTCAATGTCACCAGTAGCTCGATGTCCTGAATTACATTTTGTTTTCTTTCTCTTCTCAGTTTTAAGCATTTTTGGTCTGAAAACAGGTTGAAAACCACCACTTGCTTTAACCAGATTATTAATTTACAGTTTGGTTATTTCCATGGCGCACATGAACTATCACTCTGTCTTTCTCTGTGTGTGTTTAAACAATCACTACTTTTTATTTTTATTTTTAAAATGTTTCCATCTATGAGCTCACTTAGAACAGTCACAATTGTTTGACTGAAGAATCACTGTGTAATTTCAAATAAGTGAAACTGATGTGAAACTCATTTACTCCAGAAGCAATAAAGTAGTTGTCAGCCTCAGACTTGATTCTCTGTAATTATAAGAAAGACGGTGGTTTTCTTTATTGTTCTTCTCCTCTTTAGCATCTGACACAGATGTCTCAGTTTCATAGCTGAGACACCCATTCTGTAAGCAGTATCTTTTAAACTTAGATTTAATTAGGATGGATTTGTAACTAGGAGATTTACAAAAGAGGATATATATAAAGCCAGAGAAGTCTTTAATCTTTTTTTAAATTTATTTTTATTTATTTATTTATTTATTTTTGAGACAAAGTCTCATTCTGTCACCTAGGCTGGAGTGCAGTGGTGTAATCTCACCACACTGCAACTTCTGCCTCCCAGGTTCAAGCGATTCTTGTGCTCCAGTCTTCTGAGTAGTTGGATTATAGGCATGCGCCACCATGCCTAGCTAATTTTCAGATTTTTAGTAGAAATGGGTTTTCACCATGTTGACCAGGCTGGTCTTGAACTGGCCTCAAGTGATTATTTCGCATCGACCTCCCAAAGTGGCTGGGATTACAGGCATGAGCTACCTTGCCTGACCTTTTAAAAAAATTATTTAACATGCTATGTACCTCAATTATCTGCTTTGTTTATTGGCTTAGCCACAAAGTTATTTGTGTGTGTGTGTGTTTCACACTTATTTGGGATTTTTGACATTGTAAGAGTGTAACAATTATTGTCAGGATCTAGGAAATAATTGCTAACTTTCCTTAAACTTTACAAAGTACTTTTGTAGGCATTTCTCTCATGCAATAAAGAGAGGTAGGCTATAGGGATAAAAAGTGATAAAAACTGGTGATTACAACCATCAAGGATAGGAAGAGGGAAAATGATACAGGTGGTTCTTAAACCCAGTTCTTTGGAATTCAGATCCTACGTTCTCATTATTTTTTCTTCCTTATACCCTTTTCTGTAAGCAGAGATTATGATAAACAGAGTGTTTCAGTAATATGAAGGGATGATAGTTCAGAAATGAGATGAGGGGAAGATTTTTACTGAGCCAGAATTGTGGTAGATGCATAATTAATCCACATAAAGGGTCAGTATTAGTCCCACTTTACTGAGGAGAAAACAGATAACACACAGTAGCTTGCCCAAAATCACACAGGTAGAAAACACTAGAGCACAGATTTGAATTAAGGCTTCCGATTCTAAGGTCTGTTCCCTTTCCTCTATACCGCAATTTCTTAAACTAAATTTTAGAGAGGTGGGGAAGACTATGCAAAGGTTAGGAAAAGTGATTGATTTTAATTGTAATTAAATACAATTACATTGTAAATGTTTTAGTATGATTAATTTGAATTCTGTGGTTTAACACGGGGGTGATTAAAGAGGATATTGTAATAAGCATCAAAGGTTTTTTTTCTTCAGAATGTTGAACAATCATATAAAGGAAAACAATTAGGAGGTTTTTAGTTGCCAGGAATGGTTAGGGTTGTGAGAGTTATTCTTCTTTCAGACTGGAGTATACGTTCCACCGACAAGGATCATATTCTCCAACTTTGTCTTCTCCCCAGTTGTTCCTGGGATGATGGGATGTGGATGTGGATGTGTATGTGCATGCATGATCAATAATAAGTAACTGCTACGTGCCTCTTTAGTAACTCTGCTGTCATTAGCAAAAATATCACTTGCTTATTTTGGTCTATTTTTGGCCTGATTCTGAGAATTTATATTACTTTTCATTAGACCAATTATTCTTTTGTTGTTGTTGTTGTTTTTTTTTTTTTTTTGAGACGGACTCTCGCTATGTCTCCCAGGCAGGCTGGAGTGCAGTGGTGTGACCTGGGCTCACTGCAACCTCTGCCTCCTGGGTTCAAGCAATTCTGCTCCCTCAGACTCCCAAGTAGCTGGAATTACAGGCGCCTGCCATCATGCCCAGCTAATTTTTTGTGTTTTTAGTAGAGATGGGGTTTCACCGTGTTGGCCAGGCTGGTCTCAAACTCCTGACCTCAAGTGACCCACTTGCCTTGGCCTCCCAAAGTGGAGGGATTACAGGCGTGAGCCGCTGTGCCTGGCTGACAAATTATTCTTAACTCAGGTAAAGTTATCAGTTAACTTGTGCACATGAAAAGAAAGCTACTGTATTCATGGAACTATCTTGATAGGGAGAAATTACTCAGGGTAACCCAGTGTGTATATAAAGCTGTCCCATCTTACAATTGAAATTATAATTTTATGCAGTTAATGTTTATTCATGAATCTCCTGTTTTTTTTTTTCTTTTAGGACATTCGGAAATTCTTTGGAGTAATACCAAGTGGAAAGAAACTTGTAACTGAAACAGTAAAGAAGAATGAGAAAACAAAGTCTGATGAAGAAACTTTAAAAGCAAAGAAAGGAATAAAGGAAATCAAGGTTAGTTTTCTGGATATAATTTTGCATTGTATGAAATGTAAAATAAGCTCAGTTCTTATACTTTTTTTTTTTTTTTTGAGACGGAGTCTTGCTCTGTTGCCCGGGCTGGAGTGCAGTGACACGATCTCGGCTCATTGCAAGCTCTGCCTCTCAGGTTCACGCCATTCTCCTGCCTCAGCCTCCTGAGTAGCTGGGACTATAGACACCCGCCACCACGCCTGGCTAATTTTTTGCATATTTAGTAGAGATGGGGTTTCACCGTGTTAGCTACAATGGTAGGATCTCCTGGCCTTGCGATCCTCCCCCCTCGGCCTCCCAAAGTGTTGGGAATACAGGCGTGAGCCACTGTGCCCAGCCTCAGTTCTTATACTTGATATCTTGGGAAGCTTGATAACAACTCAGAGGAAGTAGGTTTCAACTCAGAGGAAGAAGAAGAGTAATAAGGCTGTTCGTTTGTTCTTTCTCTCTCTCTCTCTCCTTTTCTCTTTTCTTTTTTCTTTTCTCATTCCTTTTTTCTTTTCCTCTTCTCTTCTCTTTTCTCTTCTTTCGACAGGATCTTGCCCTGTTTCCCAGGCTGGAGTGCAGTATCATGATCACAGCCCACTGCAGCCTTGAACTCCTGGCCTCAAATGATCCTCCTGGCTTTACCTTCCATGTAGCCAGAACTACAGGTGCTTGCCATTGTGCTTGGCTAATTAAAAAAAATTATTTTTTGATAGAGATGGGGTCTCAATTATGTTAGACAGGCTGGTCTTGAACTCCTGGCCTCAAGTGATCCTCCTGCCCTTGTCTCCCAAGGTGTTGTGATTACAGGTGTGAGCCACCATGCCTGGCCACTAATTCTAATTAATGTAACTTACTACATTCATAGCTTCATGTTTTCCTGATGTAGAGATATAACCCTTTTTAGTTGTTAACACTTTGCATTTTAAGACCAAAGTTTGCTCACAGAGACATGAACTCCTATGCTCAGGTGGATGGTATGAGATTTCTGGTGATGGAAGGCTTTGGAGGAAAGCTTTATTCTTTCCCCTGTTCTCTATGGGCCTGAGAGAAACTAAGATATAATGTCAACATGGAAAATAGGCCATGGCTGCAGTAGCATATTTGAATTAATATTATTTTACTTTATGTAAAGTGTAACCATTTTGCAACTCTGCAAGTCCATCTGCCACCATCACTCCATTCTTTACGCCCTAGTTGTCATATATATTACACCTACATATGTTAATACTGCACAATTCAATGTAATTTTGCTTTAAAAAGATGTGCATTTTTTAAAAAAAATTAAGGCAAAAATTGCTCTTTTTATTTTACACACGTATTTGCTATTTCTGATGCTGTTCATTTCTCACTGAAGATCTGAGTTTTCATCTAACGTCATTTTCTTTCAATTTGAAGAATTTTCTTTAGCATTTTTTTGTAGTGTAGGTCTGTTGGTGATAAACCTCTGCTAAGTTTTTGTTAATCTGAAAATGCCTGTATTTTGCCTTCATTCTTGAAGGTTATTTTTGCTGGATATGGAATTTTGGGTTGACCGTTTTTTTAAAAATTTAAGCCTTTTAAAGATGTTCCACTGTTTTTTGGCTTCCAGTTTGTCTGATGAGATGCCTCCAGTCATTCATATTGTTTTCTCATGTGTGTTGTTTTTCTCATGGTTCATTAAAGAATTTTTTAATTTTTGGTTTTCAGCAGTTTGACTATGGCATACCTGAGTGTGGTTTTCTTGTGTTTATCCTGTTTTGGGTTTCTGAGCTTCTTTAATCTGTAAATTTATATCTTTTATCAAAATTGGGAACTTTTTGCTATAATTTCTTTAAATATTTTTTCTGTCTCATTCTCTCTCCTCTTCTTGAACTATAATTACATAAACATTAAAAGTTTTGATATTATCTCAGGGATCATTGAGCCTTGTTCATTTTTATCAGTCTTTTTTTCAGATTGAGTACTCTCTTTTTCTGTCTTTAAGTTCATTGATTCTTCTTTTCTCACCAATTTGCTGTTAAGGCTATCTAGTGAATTTTTATTTTATATATTGTATTTTTCAATTCTAGAATTTTCATTTGTTTCTTTTTCGTAACTTTAATTTCTCTCCTTTAGGTCCTTGAGTGTAATTATAATAGCTGCTTTATTTTTTATTTTTTATTTTGAGACGGAGTTTTGCTCTTGTTGCCCAGGTTGGAGTGCAATGGCATGATCTTGGCTCACCGCAACCTCTGCCTCCTGGGTTCAAGCAATTCTCCTACCTCAGCCTCCCTAGTAGCTGGGATTTCAGGCATGCGCCCCCATGCCCGACTAATTTTGTATTTTTAGGAGAGTTGAGGTTTCTCCATATTGGCCAGGCTGGTCTCAAACTCCCGACCTCAGGTGATCTACCTGCCCCGGCCTCCCAAAGTGCTGGAATTATAGGCATGAGCCACTGCGCCCGGCCTAGTAGTGCACTGCTTGAAAATTCTTGTCTGCTAATGCTGACATCTGGGTTATATCAAGATTGGTCTTCATTAAGTGCCTTTTGTCCTGATTCTTTGGGTCATGTGTTAGTTCAGGTCACCATAACAAAATACTGTAAAGTAGATGGTACTGGCTGATTAGGTGTCTGGTGAGGGCCTTTTTCCTGGTTGGTACATGGCTCCCTTCTTGCTGTGTCCTCACATAGTCTCTTCTTAGTGCATTTGGGTGAAGAGAGAGATTGAGCACTCTGGTGGAGAAAGAGAGAGAGAGAGAAATTGAATGAGCACTCTGGTGTCTGTTCTTACAGAATGCGAATCCTGTCAGATCAGAGCCCCACCCTTATGACCTTATTTATCCTTAATTACTTGTTTAGAGATTCCACCTCCAAATATAGCCACCCTGAAGGTTATGGCTTCAACATGTGAATTTTGGGGACACAGACATTCGGGACATAACATTCCATCCATGGCCACTCAAAATTTATGTCCTTCTTGCATGCAAAATACATTCATTCCATCATAGCAGCCCCCAAAGTCTTATTTCAGCATCAAGTCTGAAGTTCACAGTCTCATATAAATATCATCCTAATCAGATATGGGTGATACTTGAGGTATGAATCATCCTGAGGCAAAATTTCTCTCTAGTTGTGAACCTGTGAAACCAGATGAGGAATGTGCTTCTAAAATATGATAGTAGAACAGACATATAGGGTAGACATTACCGTTCCAAAGAGGAAAAATCAGAAGGCAGGGAGGGGCGATGGATCCCAAACAAGTCCAAAACCTAGCACGGCAAATTCCATCAGAACTTAAGCCTTGAAAATAATACTCTTTGGCTTGATGCCCTGCCCTCTAGACCCACTGGGTTAGTGGCTCTACCCCCACAACCATAGGCAGCTGTCCTGCTTCTGCAGCTCTGCTGGGCCATCCTGCCCACAAGGCTTTGGGTGGTGGCTGTCTCATCTGTTGAAACCAAGCTCCATCTTTTTTTTTTTTTTTTTTGAGACGGCGTCTCACTGTGTCGCCCAGGCTGGAGTGCAGTGGCGCGATCTCGGCTCACTGCAAGCTCCGCCTCCCGGGTTCACGCCATTCTCCCGCCTCAGCCTCCGAGTAGCTGGGACTACAGGCGCCCACCACCGCGCCCGGCTAGTTTTTTGTATTTTTAGTAGAGACGGGGTTTCACCGTGTTAGCCAGGAGGGTCTCGATCTCCTGACCTCGTGATCCGCCCGCCTCGGCCTCCCAAAGTGCTGGGATTACAGGCTTGAGCCACCGCGCCCGGCCCAAGCTCCATCTTTTGAAGAGGCAGTTCTGATGGTTGGTCTCTGAATTGCTTTTGGGGCCATTCTTCCCTTTTCTTGAAAAATAGCCCTGTTGTCCTGTCACTGGAATCTCAGAAGCCTGACAGCCTTCTTTCATTTTTGTCCTTTCTCCATGCTCTTCAATTCAAACTGACAGTGTTTTTGCTTGTATAATCCCATAATCTCTTTATCCAGTGATACTCCAGCTACATCCTTGCTATTCTCTTTAGAACATGCTTTTTCTTTTCTTTTCTTTTTTTTTTTTTTTTTAAACAATCTTGCTCTGTTGCCCAGACTGGAGTGCAGTGGCGCGATCTCAGCTCACTGCAACCTCCGTCTCCCAGATTGAAGTTAATCTCCTGCCTCACCCTGGTGAGTAGCTGGGACTGTAGTCGCGTGCCACTGTCCAGCTAATTTTTTGTATTTTTGCTAGAGTTGGGGTTTCACCATATTGGCCAGGCTGGTCTCAAACTCCTGACCTCAAGTGATCTGCCTGCCTCGACCTCCCAAAGTGCAGAGATTACAGGTGTGAGCTACCACGTCCGGCCTAGAACATGCTTTATCATTTTTTGAAATATGGACAGGCTGAGAATTTTACAAACCTTCAAGCTCTGGTCCCTTTTTGCTGAACAGTTTCTTCTGTAGTTCATCTCTTCCCTTTTGCATTTGACTACAAGCAGTCAGAAGGACTCAGGCCACATCTTCAAGATTTTGCTTTGAGATCTCCTCAGCTAAATATGTGGTTTCATCGTTCACAAGTTCCATCTTTTACAAAGCACTAGGACCCAACTTGGCCAAGTTCTGTGCCACTTTATAGTAAGAATTGCCTTTCTTCCAATTTCCAATAATCTCTTTCTCATTTCCATGTAAAACCTCACCAGGTTGGCCTTTAACATTCATATTTATACCAACATTCTGTTCATGATGATATATGCTCTGAGATGAAAGAGGCTTCTTCTCTAGCTCTTCTCTTTTCTTCATCAGCTCTCATTGTTATTACATCTAAAGTTCATATTTCTATCAGCAGTCCCTTCATGGCTGTCTAGGCTTTTTCTACATGCTAGAAAACGTCTAGCCTCTACCCAATTCCAAAGTCACTTCTGTATTTTAGGTTTTTTTTTTTTTTTTTTACAGTAGTACCCCATTTCTTGGTACCAAAATCTGTATTATACAGTCAGAGTTCTGTAGAGAAACAGAAGCAGTAGGATGCATGTGTGTCTACATAGAGAGATTTATTACCAAGAATTGGTACCTTGATGTTTTAATTGGGAGTCCAAAGGCAGGAAGAAAGTATCCCAGAGATGTCCCAGCTCTAAGGCAGTCGGGCAGGAGGAATTCCCTCTCATTCAGGAGAGGGTTAGCCTTTGTTCTTTTCAGACTTTCAGCTGATTGGATGAGACTGAATGCCATCAGGGAGGGCAATATGCTTTACTTAGTCTATTGATTTAAATATTAAGCTCATTCAAAAACATCCTTGCAGAAACACCCAATATGATGTTTGACCAAATATGTGGACATCTTGTGGTTCAGTCAGGTTCACACATAAAATTAACCTCGACAGGTCACATTTCCTTTTTATTTGTATGTTCTAGTTATTTTGGATTATCTTGGACATTGTGAATGATACAGTGTAGGAACTTTGGATCCTGTTACATTCCTTCAAAGAGTGTTGATTCTTTTGGTTTATCAGGCATTGATCTTGGCTGCACTCAAGTTCTAAACTCTTGCCTACCCTGTAATGGGCAGCAGCTGAAATCTTTATTCAATTCTTTTAACCTTAGCTAAGCACTAGGAGTTGTTCCACGTATGTATAATTCAGGAGATAGCCAGAGATTTGGGTAAAGTTTACAGGCAGAATTTGGGATTTCTTTCTGTGGCTTTCTCCTTTCCTTGATACCTTCTTCTATTACTTTTGAGTTGTAGTTGATTCTGACTCTGTCCTTGATCCAGTGGTATATGTAAATTATAATTGCTCATTTGATCCATTTTATTGCAAGCTAGTTGATTGTTCTTATGTTTTTGAAGTTTTATTGTAATGGATAGGAATAGTTTCTATTTCTACCTTATAATTGATTATAATCAGTTTTTTCACTGTCTGACTTCTTGATGCTTTCTGAGAAAATTTGAATATGTTAGAAATGTGATGTTTAACTACAAAATATAAATAATACCTTTTGCATTGGTTTTATTTAGTGTTTTTTTTTTTTGAGGTGGAGTTTCACTCTTGTTGCACAGACTGGTGTGCAATGGTGCAATCTTGGCTCACTGCAACTTCTGCCCCCCAGGTTCAAGCGATTCTCCTTCTTCAGCCTCCCGAGTAGCTGGGATTACAGGCATGCACCACCACACCTGTCTAATTTTGTATTTTTAGTTGAGACAGAGTTTCTCCATGTTGGTCAGGCTGGTCTTGAACTCCTGACCTCAGGTGGTCCGCCTGCCTTGGCCTCCCAAAGTGTTGGGATTACAGGCATGAGCCACTGTGCATGGCCGGTTTTATTTAGTTTCCTAAGGGGCATTGGCAGTGGTAGGCCACTAGATTAGCATTTATTCCTGTTTCTGCCTTTTCATTTTCAGAAAGCACTTGGCTTGTAATATCTGATATCCTTTTATTCTTTGCTGTATACATAGGTTAGTGTTGAAAGTGGAGCTGAATAATATTATAGTGTTTTCTGTAATTCTTTTTTTCCCATTGTGGTACAGTTACTGTCTGGCCTAGTTTTAGCCAATAAGGGTATATTACTGACAGTTTAGGCTGGAGAATTCTTTGTTGTGGAGGACTGTCCTATGCTTTGTAGGATGTTTAGTAGCATCCCTGATCTACTTGTTAGATGACAGTAAACCTCCCTACCCCTATTTATGACAAGTAAAAATGTTTCTAGACATTGAAAAATGTCTTCTAGTGGGGGGCGGGGGTGCAAAATTCCTCCTGGTTAAAACGACTGAGCCCAAATCTAACGAGAAAAAAAGGATAGTTATATAGGCTTATTTATGTTCTGATTATACTGTGATGTTTATAGGTAAGTAGCTCCCGTAAAGAGGATGACTTCAAACAAAAGCAACCAAGCAAGAAAAAGAGGATCATCTATGATTCAGGTAATGTTTCTTCTGAGGAGCTTTAAAGTTTTAAAGTTATTGTATATCCCTTAGCACAGTGATGGGTGTGGTGGCTCACGCCTGTAATCCCAGCACTTTGGGAGGCCAAGGCAGGCAGATGACTTGAGGTCTGGAGTTTGAGACCAGCCTGGCCAACATGGTGAAACCCCATCTCTATTAGAAATACAAAAATTAGCTGGGTGTGGTGGCATGCGCCTGCAATCCCAGCTACTCGGGAGGCTGAGGTATGAGAATTGATTGAACCCCGGAGGCAGAAGTGGCAGTGAGTCAAGATCGCCACTGTACTCCAGTCAGGCTGACAAGAGTGAGACTTTGTCGCAAAAAAAAAAAAAAAAGTAAACTATGATCTGAGACACATAGCTCTCTGAGGTGTTAATAAGTGCTGTGAGAAGGGTGCTGTATGCTCAAGTGAAATTTCAAATAAGTTTATTATAGAACTTATCAGAACCAAAATCTGTTTGTATTAAAGATTCCTTCAGAAAGTGATAGAGTATGCAGCATTTGTCAAACTTAATTTGGATATATGTGTTTTTATTTAATTTAATTGATTTATTTAGAGACAGTCTTGCCCTGTTGCCCAAGTTGGAATGCAGTGGTGTGATCCTGGGTCACTGCAACCTCTGCCTCCCAGGTTCAAGTGATTCTTGCGCTTCGGACACTGCAGTAGCTGGAACTACAGGCGTGCAGCACCATGTCTAGCTAATTTTTGTAATTTTGGTGGAGATGGGGTTTTACCACGTATCCCAGGCTGGTCTCGAACTCCTGGCCTCAAGCAATTCACCTTCCTCGGCCTTTCAAAGTGTTGAGATTGCAGGCACGAGCCTCTGCATCTGGCCCTGTTATTTTTAAAAATACTTGTATTAATTTCTTTTCCAGTTGAGGTTGTTGGAAGTTAAATTTGAAAAATAGTGCCTTAGAATACTGTTTTTTTTTTTTTTTTTTTTGAGGCGGAGTCTCGCTCTGTGGCCCGGACTGGAGTGCAGTGGCCAGATCTCAGCTCACTGCAAGCTCCGCCTCCCGGGTTCACGCCATTCTCCTGCCTCAGCCTCCCAAGTAGCTGGGACTACAGGCGCCCGCCACCTCGCCTGGCTAGTTTTTTTTTTGTATTTTTAGTAGAGACGGGGTTTCACCGTGTTAGCCAGGATGGTCTCGATCTCCTGACCTCGTGATCCGCCCGTCTCGGCCTCCCAAAGTGCTGGGATTACAGGCTTGAGCCACCGCGCCCGGCCAGAATACTGTTTTTAAAGCAAAAATCTAAAATTTAATTTTTGTGCCTTATTGAAAGATCTGGCTTTTTTGGGTTGCATTTAAAAAGGAATAAACACAATTTAAAGGCTTTTCTTTGAATGTAATTTTAAAATAGGGAACATATTTTTTTGCATGCCTTTTATGATGCACAAAATGATGGTAAGATGATGATAGAATTCAGAAAGTGTCAGTTTTTGCTTTTGTGGAGAAGATCTGTCTCTTCTGTTTTATTTTTATTTTTTTTTGAGACAGAGTTTTGGTCTCTCACCAAGGCTGGAGTGCAGTGGCACGACCTCTGCTCACTACAACCTCTGCCTCCTGGGTTCAAGCGATTCTCCTGCCTCAGCCTCCCAAGTAGCTGGGATTACAGGTGCCCACCACCATGCCTGGCTAATTTTTGTAGCTTTTAGTAGAAGAGGGATTTCACTATGTTGGCCAGGCTGGTCTTGAACTCCTGACCTCAGGTGATTTTGCCTGCCTTGGCCTTCCAAAGTGTTGGGATTACAGGCGTGAGCCACTGTACCCGGCCTTCTGGTGTGAATTCTTAAAATAAAAAATGTGCCTAAAGAAGCATTTATGGATTGTCAAGATTTTCACAGTACTATCAAAGGTTCTGAATTCTGAAAGTACTTAAGTGTTTACTGTGTGCCTTTTATTGCTCTGTATTGTAAAGAATTTGAAAGAAGTACGTGTTCCTCTTCCCCAGGAGTTTTGTTTGTTGGGAAACTGGAAATGTGTTTGATATAGTTTACTACAGTGTGACAGGATTTATAAATGCATGGTGCAAGGGAAGAGGAAGGACACTAAAGTTTATGAAACATCTATTTTGTACCAGGCACTATGCCAGGTACTCACACTTTTTTCCTGACTTTTATTTAAGTGCCCTGGGAGATTAGGCTGTGGTAAACAGAATAATGGCCCCAAAAGATATCCACAGCCTAATTCCTAGAACCTGTGACTATATTAGGTTATATGGGAAGGGGAAGTAAAAGTTACAGATGGTGTTAAGATGGCTAATCAGATGACCTTAAAAGTAGGGAGATTAGGTCAGGCGTGGTGGCTCTTGCCTGTAGTCCCAGCACTTTTGGAGGCTGAGGCAGGTGGATCACTTGAGGTCAGTCAGGAGTTCCAGACCAGCCTGGCCAACATAGTAAAACCCCGTCTCTACTAAAAATACAAAAATTAACCGGGTGTGGTGGCACGCGCCTGTAGTCCCAGCTACTGAGGAGTCTGAGGCAGGAGAATTGCTTGAACCCAGAAGGCAGAGGTTGCAGTGAGCTGAGATCACTCCACTGCACTCCAGCTTGGGCAACAGGGTGAGACTCCGTCTCAAAAAGGAAAAATAAAATAGGGACATTATGCTGGATTATCTGGGTGGGCTCAGTGTAGTCACAAGGAATAGGGAGGCAGAAAAAGGGTTTAGAGAGTGAGATTAACTGTGGAGGAAGGTTAGAGGATCCAGGAGATGGCAACATGAGGACTTTCGCTTGATGCTGCTTGATGCTTTGAAGATGGAGGAAGGGTCCTTGAGCCAGGAAATGCTGGCATCCGCTAGAGATTGGAAAAGGGCAAATAAAATTCTTTCTTAGAGTGTCTAGAAAGGAACATAGCCCTGCTGGTACCTTGACTGGGCCAATGAGACCCATATTCACCGTCTATCTAACCTCCAAAACTGGAAGATAATAAATTTAGTGGCTTAGTTGTTTTAAGCCACTAAGTTTGTGGTCATTTATTATAGCTGGAATAGGAAACTAATACATAGTCTTAACACTGAGTAAAAGTAACCTGTGAGAATTCACAGAAGACATGTGCCTTGAAAAAGACCTTGAGGAATTGGTTCACCATGACTACTTTAAAAATGCACTGTATTATAATAGTTCTTTTCCAAGTTTCATTTTATTTTTCTCTCACATACAGATTCAGAGTCAGAGGAGACATTGCAGGTAAAAAATGCCAAAAAGCAACCAGAAAAATCGCCAGTATCTTCTAAACCTGGTAAAATTTCACGGCAGGATCCTGTTACATACATTTCAGAAACAGGTAAGGTTGCATTGTGTGTTATGTTCTTGAGTTTTTTGTTGGTGTCTAAATGTACCTCCTTCACTTTGAATAGAATTTCTACTGCCTTTTTGCTTTGTTGAGTTATATTTATCAGGGAAGGCTGGGATCATCTTTGGCATTTCCTGTGGATTAAGGACCAATTACAGGGAAATTGGCTCTTGGAATTTTTTTTAAGTGCTTGTACTGAATCGTATATTAAAATAGTATTGGGTTGTTTTAGAACTACTTTTTTAATGTAAGCTTTTTATCTGGCAGGCCAAAGTCAGTAATCTAAGTGTACAGTGATTACTCACGTTTTGTGATTTATTATTTAGCACTGATATTGAATTCCTTGTATTCTCTGGTGACACTGAAAATTAAAGTATTGGGTTTTTTAAAGAAGATTGTTTTGTACTTAAATTTAGTTCTGTTAGATCTGTTTTAAGAGTAATCAAAGTGCAAAGGACATTTATAAATAATTATGTGCTAATCTGAAATATTTTGTTGTGTAAATAATTGTTTCATGAATACTGTTCTTTTATGTAAGGATCCCAGAGTTATATTGTCATCCTAGAAGAAAAGCTCAGATAAGTTAGTGGTGAAGTCATTTCGATTGTAACGTTGTTAACCCTTGGAGGAGACCATAACCGAAATAATACGGGATGATGTACATGAAAGGGCCAGACCCAGTGCCTGACACATTGAGTAGGCAGTCCAAAGGAAAAAATAAAAAGGAAAACCAAGTCCATAGGTGAACTTTGTAAGTTATGTGAAACATTTGTTGATGAAATTGTTCAAAATATTACAGACAAAATGTAAGTGATGTGAACATATTTTTTTGAGAAATTTTTCCTAAACTGAGATGTTTCTTTGTTATAGGCAGGTGACTGACTCTTAACCTTTTCGTGCTGTTGCTAAATATCTGCTCAGGCACATTGTGTAAACGAACCCTTAAATTGAGAGGCTCTCCTCTTAGCTCTGGCTACCTTTGTGAAGTTTTGAACAGGTGGGAGGGGAGAGTAAGAACAGTATGGTGATAGGTTTATTATGTAACTGAAGGTGGTGTGATCAGGCTTTCCAGTGACACCCTGAAAAACGTCAAAGTTAGTGTGCAGCCAGCCATGGCCTTCAACTGTGGATCAAGGCTGTTGTTATCTGGTGATTTTAAGTAAATAAAAAGGTCAGACAATTTAAGTTCTGATCACAGTTTCTTTCACTTTGGACTGTTTATTTCAGACAAGCAATTTTTTTCTTTCTGTATCCAGTCATCCATTAAGATGAGCAATATTTGAATGTTACTATCTGAAGAGATGTCCAGCTTTTTATCTGAAAACTTTTTATGAACATTAGGCAGTGTTCGTGTCATTTGCTGGTAGCATATACATGTGAAAGTAAACATTGTCCTCTTGTTTTAGCTAAAAATCTTGGGGTATGATGTACCTATCTAAGGTGGTGTTCAGTATTATGCATTCTATTTTTTTCTTAGAATTGAGATGTAGGGAAGAAGCTTGCTTTATTATTGCCTGCTTTATCTTTTCATACTTTATTGTTTGAAATGATAGGTGAATGGGAAGAAGATAAGCCTTTTCCTTCATACAAGAGAATGAGACTATTAAAAAAAGTCCATAATAAGATTGGCATAATAAAATCACAAATACAAGAGTTTCATAAAAGAGAAGTGCAGCTTTTTCAAATTAATATTCTACTGGAAAATCCTTGACCTTAAAGTAATACTTTCGTTACTCTTTAGGCTAAAACCATACTTTTCAATATTGGGTCATAAATATTTTTGTTTTATATTAGCAGTATAAGGTTAAATAAAATGTGTGTGTGTGTGTAATAGAATTGGGCATTACCTCGTTCCATAAAATAGAATGAGTATTCCCAATATTTGTGTAATAGTTTAAAAGTAAAAATTCTAATCTAAAACTGTATTGTTTATCTGGAGATTGGAGCTTCTTGTGGAAAAGTATCATATGACATGATTCAGTTCTAAAAAACCTGTTAATTCCAAAAGATAGGATTTTTTTCATTATTGCATACTTTATCTTTTCTTATCTTCTGTTTTCTGATTTTAAAAACAACCTTTGGTTCTATTGGCATTTTTCTTGTGGCATAGCATGTATACTGTTTAAGAGCATGGCCTTGGTTAAATCTTTACTTAACTTTCCTTGTGTTTTAGTTTACTTCTATGTAAAATGGAGACATCACTAGTACTTGCATCAGCAGCCTTTTGTGATAGTCAAATGAGATAATGCTTGAAAAGCATTTAAAATAGGGTCTGACTTAGGATCTAAAATAGTAAATGCTCAATAAGTATTAACTGTTATTCTTATGTTTTGACTCTCTTATAAGCCTACATCTGCCTTTAAAGACATTTTGTATTTGTTTACTTACTTAGGGCTTTCTATTGATTTTGTAATTGAGCTTTAGAAATTTGGAAATGATATTTGGCCCACTTATGTTATGGATTTGTGTGGTCCAGTATGGGAACTACTAGTTATTTGTGGCTGTGGAGCACTTGAAATGTGCTTAGTCTGAATTGAGAATGCTGTGAATGTGAAATACACACAGATTTCACACAGCAAAGGAAACACTCAACAAAATGAAATGACAGCCTATAGATTGGGACAAAATTTGCAAATCATATATCTGATAAGGGGTTGATATGTAAAATGTGTGAATAATTCATACAATTCAATAGAAAAACAGTCAAACTTAAAAATGGGTAAAGGACCTGAAGAGACATTCTCCAAAGAATGCATAAAAGTGGCCAACAGGTATATGAAAAAGTGTTTAATATCAGTAATCCTTAGGGAAATGCAAATCAAAACCAGTGTGCAGTAACACCTCACTCGTTAGGATGGTTATCATTAAAGAGTAAAGGGATAACAAATATTATTCAGGGTGTGCAGAAAAGGGAACCTGTACACCATTGGTGGTAATGTAGATTGGTGCAGCCATTATGGAAAACAGCATGGAGGAGCCCAATGAAATTAAAAATAAAACCGCCATATGACCCAGCAATCTCTCTTCTGGGCATATACCTAAAGGAAATGAAATCACCACCTCAGAAAGTTATCTGCACTCCCATATTCATTGCAGCATTGTGCACAATAGCCAAGATATGGAAACAACCTAAGTGTCAGACGGTGGATGGATGAAGGAATTGTGGTATATGTAATAATGGAATATTATTTGGCTTAAAAAAAGAAGGAGGTTCTGTCATTTGCTACAGCATGTATGAGCCCGGCGGACATTATGTTAAGTGAAATGTCAGGCACAGAAAGAAGAATATTGCGTGATCTCACTTACAATGCGAACTCTTAAAAAAGGCCGGGCGCGGTGGCTCAAGCCTGTAATCCCAGCACTTTGGGAGGCCGAGACGGGCGGATCACGAGGTCAGGAGATCGAGACCATCCTGGCTAACATGGTGAAACCCCGTCTCTACTAAAAATACAAAAAACTAGCCGGGCGAGGTAGCGGGCGCCTGTAGTCCCAGCTACTTGGGAGGCTGAGGCAGGAGAATGGCGTGAACCCGGGAGGCGGAGCTTGCAGTGAGCCGAGATTGCGCCACTGCACTCCAGCCTGGGCGACACAGCGAGACTCCGCCTCAAAAAAAAAAAAAAAAAAAAAAAAAAAAGTCAATAGAGAATGCAACAGTAGTTGCGGGCGGTTGAGAAGGACATGGGGAGATATTGATTAGAGGTTACAAAGTAGCAGATACATGGGATGAACAAGTCCAGAGATCTAATGTATAATATGAGGACTATAGTTAATAAGGTTGTACTGTATTTGGGATTCCTGCTAAATTAGTACATTTTAGTTGCTCTTGCCACAAAAATAAAATGAGTAACTATGTGAGATGATGGATATGTTAATTTGCTTCACTATAGTATTTATTTTATTATCTATATATCCCCTAACATCATGTTGTATACTTTAGATATATACAATAAAATTTATTTTAAAAACACAGATTTCAAAGACTTCCTACACAAAAAAGGTAAACTACCTTATTAATTTTTTGTTATTGATCCCATTTTGAAATGCTAATAATTTGGATCTATTGGGTTAGATAAAATATATGGTTAAAATTAATTTCACTTCTTTCTACTTTTAAAAATGTGGCTATGAGAAAATTTGAAATTTTATATGTGGCTTGCATTTTATTTCTGTTGCAGAGTGCTTTATAAGCAATGAAAAACAGATTTAGGAAAAATGTAGGTTTCAAGTATTTTTGCTTATATTATTATACAGCTAGCTTTTTAGATTATTGTTATACAGATTTTTAGGCTTTCCATTTTGCTCAATGAGAAATATTTTTCATCATCACTTTGATTAGCTCTGTCTTCTACTAGGATTTATTGATTTTTAAAAACTAATTTAACCACATTAATTTCCCAAGTTACAGGAAAAGGAAAGAACTGCTTATAAATATCTTTATAGCCAACTATTGACTCTAGTAAAATGTTCTTCAAGGTTGGTAAAAACCCAAATACTTGTTGTACTGGGTAAATATATTTACTTTTAGCTGTTTAATGAAGTGAGAGACCTTGAGTCTTGTTTGGCAAAGATTGACCTTTTATTATGGTTTCATCAGGGCCTGCTGTTTGATCGAAAATGGTGGGGGTTTTTCCTGCCTTGAATTGTTTGACTGGTAATTTTAATTGTGCACATAATTCCGGAGGCAGTTAGTACTCCTGAATTTATAATTATTTGAGGAGTGTTAAATGGAAAAAAAATTGGTGATGTTGTGTTCTCTAGGTTACAGGTTACCATGTAATAACAGTGACTTATGACTTTGGAAAATAGTAGCAGAAAATATTCTTGGCGATGTGTGTAACATTCTCTTTGCTAACTTTTAGAGACATAGTTTTGTGCATGAGACAAATGGGTATAGATTCTGTATATGATAGAGAGCTTCTCTTAGATGTTTTCAGGGAAACCTAGAGTGATAAGGGTAGAAAATTTCCTTCAAGTGAGTATTATATTTTTTAGGTTATACTTGTTCAAAAATTAATACTGCTTTGTACACTAAAATTCTGTATAAAGGAAACTAAATTTAGAATTTTTGAAGATGAGGTATTTAAATTAATATTATTTTAAATTACCTAAGTAAATGTTTCACACACACACACACACACCACACACACACACATTTGAGTAGCATCTTACTGTAAAATTTCTACAGCTTGCTTTTTCTTTCTTTTTTTTTTTTTTTGAGACGGAGTCTCGCTCTGTCGCCCAGGCTGGAGTGCAGTGGCCGGATCTCAGCTCACTGCAAGCTCGGCCTCCCGGATTCACGCCATTCTCCTCCTGCCTCAGCCTCCCAAGTAGCTGGGACTACAGGCGCCCGCCACCTCGCCCGGCTAGTTTTTTTTGTATTTTTTAGTAGAGACGGGGGTTTCGCCGTGTTAGCCAGGATGGTCTCGATCTCCTGACCTTGTGATCCGCCCATCTCGGCCTCCCAAAGTGCTGGGATTACAGGCTTGAGCCACCGCGCCCGGCCTTACAGCTTGCTTTTTCTTTTCTTTTCTTTTCTTTTTTTTTTTTTTTTTGAGATGGAGTTTTGCTCTCGTTATGATCTTGGCTTACCGCAACCTCTGCCTCCCGGGTTCAAGCGCATCTCCTGCCTCAACCTCCTGAGTAGCTGAGATTACAGGCATGCACCACCATGCCTGGCTAATATTGTATTTTTAGTAGAGACGAGCTTTCTCCATGTTGGTCAGGCTGGTCTCGAACTCCCGACCTCAGGTGATCCACCTGCCTCACCCTCCCAAAGTGCTGGGATTACAGGCGTGAGCCACTGCGCCTGGTCTACAGCTTGCTTTTTCATAACTTAATGCCTAACCCTCCCTTCTCCCTTCCCTCCCAGTAGAAGAATTGAGTAGATCTTTGGATGTCTCTCGTACACTTAATTTTTTAATGTCATCTAGTTTTATATCTTCTACAAATTTGATATATTTATCTTTGTGTTTCTTCCAGAATCATTATTAAAATTGTTTGGCATTAAGGGACAAAATTTTTTTCAAAATTTGCTTTGAATCATAGCTGTTTAGTTTCTTATGTATAGCTAATTACTTATGAATCTTAGTAATGACTATTATTTTGTATTTCTCTATCTTACCATAAATCAGTGTTTCTCAACCAAGGCTGATATTGCCTTCTGAGGGACCTTTGGCAATATCTGGAGACAGTTTTGGTTGTCACAACTGGGGGATGCTACGGCATGTAATTGGCAGAGGCCAGGTATGCCACTAAGCATCCCACAATGCACAGGACAGAGAGTTACTTGGCTTAAAATGTCAATAACGTGGAGGTTAGAAACCCTGCCTCTTATCAGAAGAGAATTTGGTAGGTACTTTAAGTCCAGATACCGTTTATAGTGTTCATTTCACCTACTAGTCTGATAACTCACAGAGGAAATAAAGGCTTAGGCCTTAGTTTATGCTCAGTGAGACCTTGTCTGCTTCAGTTGAGTGCCATATGTTGCTCCTGACCTGTTCATGATGTTACTGCATAGCATTGTCACTAAATCTGTAATCTTCTGTAGTTCTGTGGTTGCGGATCTGCCTTTCTTTTCTTTTTTTTTTTTTTGACAATTAGGACTTCATTTATTTAATCTTCAGGGATTTCTATTTTATGTGATGATTCAAAGGTCACTGATAGTGCTTTAGCAATTTTATCTGCAAATGCACATATTTATGAGAGCTAGATGCTTTCTTATAATCTTTTTTGCTAATTTGTTCTTCAAACTCTTCTATTAGTGTATATTACGAGACCTGAAAAAAATCAAGTGGCATATGGAGAGGAAGGAGATTTGAAAAGGGCACAGTAAATAATGAGACATTAAAATATTGAGGTCCTGAAGCATCTTTGAAAATGAACAGACTGTTCTGGTGACACATACTTTGCTGTCAGGCACTTGTAAAATTATGAGGGACATAGGACTGTATTCCAGAAGGCCAAGGAAGTAGAATTATGTTATGAAATATCATTAAGTACTAATAATATACAACACAATATATAATAATAAAATAATATACAAAGTGACTTATACTTGGCTTTGATAGTAAGACCAGCACTGTTCTCTCCTCTTGTGTGGGGAAGATGTATGTGAATGGCAGTGGGGAAATTGCATTGCAGAATCACTCCCTTAGCTCTGTGGCCAGGCAGGTTTCCTTCTATTGCCCGTTTTATGCCTTAGAATTGTAAGAAGCTTTGGGTAATTTATCTGTGGCAACTACCCAGGCCTTTCCCCCACTTTTTCTTATTCAGGCATTCCAGTGGACTCGGTACCCATGTGGTGGATAACATCACATTGCAAGCCAGTACTTTTTTCTCTTATTTATTATTGCTCAGCTACCTCACTAGACCCCATGAATTATAAAATAAGGTTTATTTTTAAAATGTAACTGGCTCTATTTGATTCTAAGAGGATTCATTTGTAGTGAATCATGAGATCTCTGGTTTCTTGATTGAAGATGAGCAGTCTTAGAAGTTTTATTTTATGCCGATAAGTATAGAATGTCTGAAATACCATATAAATGGGCAAAAGTGGTATGTTTAGTTTCTCTTCCATCCACTTAATTTAACCAATATTTATTGAAGGCTTGGCTCATACATGAACCTTTTTCTGTCTCTAAAACCAAAATGATGGTTTAGATTTTTGACTCATGGAAATATTGAAAAGAAGCTTTATAGAAAAAGACTTTGAACAGTTTGATTCGTTTTTTAGTTTTTGACTTGTTGCTAAATAAGTTATTTTTAGTCCCTGTAACTGGATCTCTTCATTAATTTGCTTTTTGTGTATTCTAGACGAAAGAAAAGAAAATCACATAATTAGAATTCAGAGATCTGTTTGGAAAGGCCAGATTCTCAGCAGTATGAATTCCAGAATTAGATTTTTTTCCTTCTTGCCTTATAAATAGATTTTTATATGGACCCCCACATTTTTTATTTCTCTTTTGTTATTCTTCTAAATAAATGAATGTATCTAACTCAGAATGTCAGAGCAATCTTCTCTCCCACGCAGTTCCTCTGCTGTGTGTAGGATAATATGATAATGCTAGTTTGCTTGGTTGTTGGTACCGCATTTGAGGTTATGTTGCCATAAATACAAATAAATGGTGTTTTTACAAGAAGACAGATATCCTAGAGGGAAAATCTAAGTGTTCAATTGTTCGTGATTTTCAACCAGTTCTCCTCAATTTGACTTAGATCTGTTTATCATTATTGTAAGTTTCTGGGGAGAAGAGAACATGGTTTGCCTTTGGCTTCTGATGAGGCAGAATCCAATTTAAGCTTATTAGAAAACAAGAACAAATGTTAAAAAAGAATAACTACAACTTTATTTGGAATGTTTCATCTCTACACACTGTGTAGGATTGTAAAATATTTATTTTACATGAGGATCCTCACAGCAACACCTGTTAAGTCACTGTGGGAAGCAGCTAGTTGTACCCTTGGCCTGTTTTGTCTTCTTTCCATAATATATTGGTGTAGCCTTTAAAATGTTAAAGGCAAAGGAACTTTAAGACAACTAGTTCAGAAGTCATAGTAGAGAAACAGTAGGACTGCTTGTTTTTCAAGTTTTCTGGTTTCATCAAGGCAAGATGACAGTGTTTTCAGATATACCTGTGGCTTATAGGATACCATATTTATTTATAAAATAAATATGTAATCCTTTATATTTGTGAGAAATATCTCAATGCTTAGGATCATGAATTTGCTTTTTTTTTTTTTTTTAAAAAAAAGTTATTCTCATAACTGTAAGGAGTATGGGGAAATGGACAGATCAGGGGGTACTAAATAGGTATTAAAGCAAGGGAGCCAGTCCTTGAGAATTACCCTCCCTTTGTCTTTTCATAACTGTGTTTTACTAGAGTTACTCGTACCTTCTGAGGGGCTTAGAGAGCTATTTATTTTGTAGTTAACAGAGAAAAGGAGCCTTATTTGCAATTTTTGTTTATCCCAATGAAAACATACTTAAAAGTATCTTGTAGAACACACCCATATTTTTTCTTTGGAGATCCATGTATAATTAAATTTTTTCAGAAATTATAAAAATGTTTATAAACTTATGCCTGTGTTTAGCTATAGCACATTTTTTTGATCTATAGCTTAAAGACATTGTTCAATTCAAATTCATGTATTCAGAGAATGGCTCTGTTACCCTCCACTATTGTACAGAGATCCCTGGTAGAGGAGGCTTATGACAAGAACCTCCCTTTTTAGGGGTGATGTTTATACCTATAACATTAGGGTGCACATAAAAGAACAGAGTCATGCATTTTGTTTTTTTGACAGCTTAATTTTGCTATTTTCATGAAATTTTTTTTTTTTTTTGAGTCTTGAAATTTGGGCTTAATTTTTCATGGCTTCATGAGTCCATTGTATAGTTAGACCATAATTTATATAAATATTTCCCGATTTCAAGCATTTCAGTTGCTTACACTTTTCATGCTCCTAATAGTGTGATGACTAGACTAAATTTATATGTAAATATTTGTCATCACCTCTGATTATCTCCAAGAGTTACTATGCTAAAGGAGATGAACTTCTTTAAGGTTCTGGGTGTGTTCTACCAAATTACTTTCTAGAAAAGTCACACTAATTTACACTTTTATAATTAGTGTTTTTATTAGTACAAACTCATATTTTCATCAATATTGTGTATAATATAAAAAAATCTATATGGCTACCCATAGAGTCATAAAATTGTAGAGGGGAAAATCTTAAGAGTTTGTTTGGTCCAACAGTTTACAGAAGACCACAGTGAAACCCTGATGATTAATTAAAATAAAAATAGTAAGTCAAACTTAGGTTAGAATTTCAGTTTTCTAGACTTCTGGTTCAGTATTGTTTTTCCCAGAGAATACTACTTTTATTTAATGAATGGCTGTAACATGGCTAGGTGCTACACTGGGCACTTAGCCTTTAAAATTTTGTCTTATTTTATTTTATTTTAGTTTAGTTTAGTTTATTTGTAGAGATGAGGTCTCGCTCTTTTCCCCAGGCTGGTCTTGAACTCCTGGGCTCAAGTGATCCTTCTGTCTTGGTTTCTCAAAGTGCTGGGATTATAGGCATGGGCTACCATGTCCTGCCCTTTAAGAAAAATTTAATCTTCCCAGTAACCTAAATGTTGAGTGGCTTGAAACTGTTGTACTATTTGTAGAGAAGGGGATGTAAGGAAGAAATAAGGGCAGTCTTCAGATGCTGAATGTGGAAAAAGTAGATAAACTTTTTCTCCCTGTTCAGCGGATAGGTTAAGGAAAGAGGTGGAATTCTCAGGGAAGTATTTTGACTTAATATAAGGAAAAACTTTCTTAAGGAGTATAGTATTTTGCTATTCACTAAAGAAAGAAGGTGAATTAACATTGCTAGATTTTGAAAGTATTTAAGTCTAGTCTATTTTTTTTGTTAGAAATGTGGAAAATGGGGTTTATGTATTGAATAAGGAGGTAGGACTAGTTGACTAAAGATAATTTATTTTACAGTTCTTGGCATGTAGTTTAATGCTCAATAAAAACTTATTAATAGTAAATTAAAAGGTACTATGAAGTCTGTGAAGCCAGCAACAGAATAGCAGAGATGCTGATAAATAATGAACAGAAGTAAGCAAAGAAGAGTGGAGAGGAGGTAGAAACTAAAGCACTGACTCTGAAAGCTAAGGGGTCAGAGAGTTCTAGGATGTAGTCAATTTGTTGTAAAACATTAGATGGAGAAAAGGGTGTATTAGTCCGTTTTCATGCTGCTAATGAAGACATACCCGAGACTGGGCAATTTATGAAAGAAAGGTTTATTGGACTTATAGTTCCACGTGGCTGGGGACCTCACAATCATGGTGGAAGGGGAAAGACACGCCTCAAGTGTCAGCAGACAAGACATCAGATCTCATGAGACTTATTCACTATCACGAGAACAGCACAGGAAAGACCCGTCCCCATGATTCATTCACCTTTCTCAGGATCCCTCCTATAACATGTGGGAATTCAGGATGAGATTTGGGTTAGGGACACAGCCAAACCATATCAAAGGCTGTGAAGAAAACATGAAAATTACCCATATTTCCCTAATCAGAGATAAACATTGTTAATGTTTTATTGATTCTTTTCAGATTTTAGAATGTGAATTTAAAAATTATGTATATATCTATAAACAGTGTCATTAAACATACTGTTACGTCATCTGCTTTTGCCACCTAATAAACATGAATATATTTCTCTGAGTAAATATGGATATTTGTTATAATTTTTATTGCTGTAGAGATTTTGTTACATGGTTGAATATACATATTAATAGATATTTAGGTTATTTGTTTTCCCATATTATAAACAATACTCACATCTCTCTGTTCATACTGCCATTATTATAGTTGAGGCCATCTTTGCCTACATGGTCACTTACTTTCTGTCTTCCCCTTTTCTTGCCCTACTGCAGTCTGCTCTCCATAGTAGTTGATCTCACCCCCTCAGCTATGGGGTTTTCTGTCATACTGCTTATAAGCATGGCTAGGTGTAGTGGAAATGGAGTGTTAGTATTTTTGGCATTTTTACGGTGGTGGGAGATTAGTAGAGCACCATCATTTCAGAGATAATTTAAGTTTGTTCTTTCTCCATTAAGGGACTCCTTCTTGCCCAGAAGTACAATTGTTGAACTTAAAGCAAATAAAGATTATAAAATTTGGCCGGGCGCGGTGGCTCAAGCCTGTAATCCCAGCACTTTGGGAGGCCGAGATGGGCGGATCACGAGGTCAGGAGATTGAGATCATCCTGGCTAACACGGTGAAACCCCATCTCTACTAAAAACACAAAAACTAGCCGGGCGAGGTGGCGGGCGCCTGTAGTCCCAGCTACTCGGGAGGCTGAGGCAGGAGAATGGCGTAAACCCGGGAGGCGGAGCTTGCAGTGAGCTGAGATCTGGCCACTGCACTCCAGTCCGGGCGACAGAGCGAGACTCCGCCTCAAAAAAAAAAAAAAAAAAAAAGATTATAAAATTTAATAAGACAAGAAATTTGGTATATTTAGGTGTAACTGGCCAGCTGTCAAGTATAAAAACTTTGAGTTTCTGTAATACCATGATCATTGTGTTATTATTTTAGAGAAAAGGAAAGAACTTTGAGATTATATTCTCAATGGTTAGTTACTAGGACTATTATGGGCGATCCACACGGCTGTTATAAATGGAGTGGTGATGTTACCTAGCCTTTTGCAAAGCCTTTTTCCTGTCTGACAAAGAGGCAGAGAAGAACCTGTAGTTAGGTAGGGAGAACAGATATTTGAATGACTGAACCTAGTCTGTTGACTCTTTGTAATGTGTGGTTGAACTGAAATCTGTTAATTGTATCAGACCTTGGATGTGCTTTAGAAAGAGTTATGGATAAATTTTTAATTAAAACTTTATGGTAGATTGACTATAGTTGAAGACAAGTGAAACAAATATGTTTTAATTTAAGTCTTTCAGTTGCAAACACTTTAGTGTAAGCAAAATGGGGGAATTTATTCGGAGCCTGCTAACTTATCTCACTGAATGTAGAAATAAACATTTTGCACCTTGGTTTGTACATACTGGTTCAGCAAATCAAGGATAAAGTTGGCCACACCTTGCTCAATTGCTCACTCCTGGTCTAGTTGATTGTGGTCAAGAGTGTGGCGCCATCTGATGGAATATATCTGTGTTTTTGGAGGCCCTTTGGAGGGTGGGGTGAGCTGTAAATTATTAGAGAAAATGTGCTTGTAGTGAAGGGCACTGGCATCCTCAGAGATGTCTACTACATGCTTGTTTTAAATAGTGGGTTATTTTTTACATTTAGTAATCAGAAACCTGTAAGAGTTATGTGTTGCAAAATTTATAGTTTCATTTTAATATAAATATAGTAATAAGAAGGTAAGGCTAAATCCTTTTAATTTTTACGTATCATTAGATACTTTCATGTTTGAAATGGCAGCCACCTAAGGATAACACAGGGCCTGGGACATAAGGCCTTGAGCAAATGTTCATAGTTGAATGAGGGAGCAGTTGAGAGGACATAAGAGCCACTCATATGTGGCTTTGCATACCAAATTTATAAAGTGAACTGTTCCCCATCCCCACCATGACCTAGTCTTCATGGTTGTCTTTTATTTAAAAAAAAAAAATTTTTTTTTTTCTTCTTTTTTGAGAGGGAGTCTCACTCTCGCCCAGGCTGGAGTGCAGTGGTGCAATCTCAGTTCACTGTAACCTCTGCCTCCCAGTTCAAGTGATTCTCCTGCCTCAACTGCCCAAGTAGTGGGATTACAGGCACATTCTACCATGCTTGGCTAATTTTTGTGTTTTTAGTAGAGACAGGGTCTCACCATGTTGGCCAAGCTGGTCTTGAACTCCTGACCTCAAACGATCCGCCCATCTGGGACTCTCAGAATGCTGGGATTATAGGTGTGAGCCACAGCACCTAGCCTGTTTTCAATTTTATTAAAAAAATTTTTTAGAGACAGGTTGGAGTGCAGTGGTACAATTGAGGCTTACTGCAGCCTCCATCTCTTGGGCTCAAGCGATCCTCATCCTACCTTAGCCTTCTGAGTAGCTGGGGCTACAGACATGCACCACCATGCCCAGCTAAATTTTTTTTTTTTTTTTTTTTTTTTTGAGATAGAGTCTTGCTCTGTCTCCCAGGCTGGAGTGCAGAGGCACGATTTCAGCTCACTGCACCCTCTGCCTCTGCTTCCGGAGTAGCAGGGACTACAGGTGTGCACCACTATGCCCGGCTAAGTTTTGTAATTTTAGTAGAGATGGGGTTTCACGATGTTGACCAGGCTGGTGTCAAACTCCTGACCTCAAGTGATCTGCCTGCCTCCCCAGCTAATTTTTTTTGGTAGAGATAGTCTCATTATGTTGCCCAGGCTGATCTTGAATTCCTGGGCTCAAGCAGTCCTCCACCTCAGCCTCCCAAAGTACTGGGATGACAGGTTTGTGCTACCATGCCCGACCTCATGTTTGTCTCTTAGATTTTCATTTTTATTGGATTTCTTTTGTTAATAGGCCAAATTGAAAAGCTTTTTTTTTTTTTTTTTTTTTGTGAATCACTGAAGCAAACAAATTTATTGAGACCCTTTTGAGGTACATTTTTGGAGCTTCTAATTATCTAAACATTGTCATGAATGCTTAAAAAGATGTTTAAAGCCAGATGTTTTGTGGAAACTTTTTAGAAAAATAAAATGTAACAAAGAGTTTATGATCTTAAATGAATGGTTAGATATCAGTAGATGGTTCACCTGCAATATATAGCTAGAACTTGACAACTTACCACCCTGCAAATACCACCATAGTCCAAGCCTTCCGCATCTCATCTGGAACTGCAGTAGCTTTCTAAATGGTCTCCCTGCATTTACTTTCCCCCCTCTTCAGTGTGTTCTCCAAAGGACAGGCCTTAAGTTGGGTCACAAACTATGCTCAAAATTCTCCAGTGGATTCCCATTCTATAATAAAAGACTAAAATTATTCCTACTGCCTAGAAAGTCCTCCAGGATTTGGCCCCTACCTCTTTCACCCGAACTCTACTGGCACGCCTCTGCATTGCGCTGCAGCCACATTGAACTCCAGGCACACTCCCATCTTGGCTTTTCCATTTGTAGTTTTAACTGCCTGAATATTCTTGCCTGAGGTATCTTCATTTCAGGCCTCTGTCAAAGTGTTGTTTATCAAAGAGGCATTCCCTGACTACCTTATCTCAAAGAGTATCCTTCATCACTCTTTAATTCTTTCACCCTGTTTCACCCTGTTTTACTTTTTATTCATAGAACATTTAACTTGACAATGTATATTTGTTTATTTGTATATCTGTTTCCTCTTCTAGACTTCAAGTTCCACGAGGGCAGGAATTTTGTCTTTTTTATTCACTGCTGTATCTTAAGTGCCTGGTACATAATGGGTGCTCAGTAAATATTTGTGTATTCTCGGTAGTAATTGGGGGAGACAGTGTATTACAGGCCTGGCACTGGTAAATGTGGGGCTGATGGTTGAATTTAGGAGATAGAAGGAAAAAAAGTTATTAGCATCTCAAAGTTTTTGTATACTTATTTTGTTTTTGAGACAGGGTCTTTGTTGTTTAGGCTGGAGTGCAGTGGTGCAATCACAGCTAACTGTAGCCTCAACCTCCTGGGTTTATATCCTCTTGCCTCAGCCTCCCTAGTAGCTGGGACTAGAGGTGTGCACCACCATGTCTGGCTAATTTTTTGATAGTTTTTTTGTAGAGATGGAATTTCATGATGTTGCCCAGGCTGGTCTCGGACTCCTGAGCGCAAATGATCCTCCTATCTTGGTCTCCCAAAGTGCTGGGATTACAAGCATGAGCCACCATGTGTAGCCTCTTGTATACTTTTTATAAAGCTGGTAGAAGTGTTTGCCTTGTATAACTGAATTGATATTTTATAAAAAATATTTGGTTACATTTCATTTAAGATGAAGAAGATGACTTTATGTGTAAGGCGGCAGCCTCTAAATCAAAAGAGAATGGAAGATCTACAAATAGTCATCTTGGGACATCAAACATGAAAAAGAATGAAGAAAACACTAAGACCAAGAATAAGCCTTTATCACCAATAAAACTTACACCCACATCAGTGCTTGATTATTTTGGAACTGGAAGTGTCCAAAGATCTAATAAGAAGATGGTGGCAAGCAAAAGAAAAGAGGTAAGTGTTCTACATATAAGCAAGTATGCTCAGGATTTATACCCATTCACTAATATTAATAACAGGAGAAACTAGGATGTAGTAAACAGGTCAACATGTTTTGATAATTAAAATAATTTTCCTATGATTATGGATAAAATGTATTGCCCTCATTTTAAAGGATGAGGAAATTAGAATGTTACATATTTAGTTTTTGAATTCTTGAAAGCGGGAAAAGATCTTTTAAGCCGTAAGAAAAAATTGTAATTATTCGAATTTAAATTGAGTTCTCAGAATGCAAACTCATTTTACTGTTGACCTCAGCCAGTCAATATTAGAAATAAATTTGTTTCCACATGAGATAATAAATACAGTCCTTACAAATAGAGCATACCTATGCTACACTTTTGACCTTCGCTACTTTGACAGATATTGGATTCATCTGTTTCTGGCCATTTAGGAAACAGACATACCAGATAAATTATGGTGAAAGTAGTCCCCTGAGTTAAAGAAAGCCTGCCCCATAGTGGGTGTTTGTTGATTTGATCACTTCCTCCATAGAACAATGTAATCATTCTCACATATTGGTTTGCCAATGTTCTGGACTACTTGTCAAGCCAAGACATTAATCTACAGGATTGGGTTTTTTTAATTTTTATTTTTGGTACTTCTCTTGAATATATCAATAGAACTAAGTGAGACAGGTCTGTCTATAGGCTATTTATTTATTAGGGAATTGGATATGGTCAGGGAGTAGCCATAGATTTGGCTTTCTGGCTGGTGTACATTGCAGCTATTACTGATACACTTATCTCTCATTGGTGTGTTTAATCAGCAGCAGTAAAGAAAAAGTGCCTTATTTTTCACTTAAGGTTTATGCTGATTTTGCTTGATTTTCTTTGAAATATAGCTTTCACAAAATACAAATGAGTCTGGATTAAATGATGAAGCCATCGCCAAGCAATTACAGCTTGATGAAGATGCGGAGGTATTGGCATTTTGCTTAGAATCATTAGTAACTTGATATTGTGACTAGCTATTTAGTCCAAGCAGACTTTGAATTGAACCTCATTGGAAGTTACATGTAAAATAAGTTAAAATCTAATAAATGAAAATCTAAATTTCCATACAAGATAAATAATGAGACCAGGGGAGAATTATTTACTACGGAAAGATTTATTTTTAGAGAAGATTGATAAGATGCTGTGAGATGATTTTGGAGAAATGGCTAGCAGCAAATCCTGTAGGTCATGATAGGTCTTTGATACCTACAAAAAGGATGTTAATGGAACCCATTGGAGTTTTTTTTTTTTTTTGAAGACAGAGTCTCACTTTGTTGCCCAGGCTGGAGTGCAGTGGCACGATCTGGCTAATTGCAACCTCCACCTCCTGGAATCAAGTGATTCTCCTGCCTCACCTGCCCCAGTAACTGAGGCTACAGGTACCCACCACTACGCCTGGCTAATTTATGTAGTTTTAGTAGAGATGGGGTTTCACCATGTTGGCCAGGCTGGTCTCAAACTCCTAACCTCAAGTGATGTGCCCTCCTCAGTCTCCCAAAGTGTTGGATTACAGGTGTGAGCCACCATGCCCAGCCCCATTGGAGTTTTGAATGAGAAGTGACATGACATGATGGATCTTAAAAGAAAATTATTTTGGCTTCGATGATGTTAATAGTTCATGGTGGGGGCAAGATCGAAAGCAGATCAGTTTGCAGACTGAATGGTAGGCGAGAGATGCCAGCTTGTAATAGGAAAAGGCAGTGAGAAGTGGTCGTCATCTGAATGTACCTTGAAAGGTACAAGTGTTTTTGACAGATGGGATGTAAGGTGTGAGGGAAGAAGATTCACAGATGAGGCTGGGCATGGTGGCTCACGCCTGTAATCCCAGCACTTTGGGAGGCTGAGGTGGGAGGACCACTTGAGCCTGGGAGTTCAAGACCAGTCTGGGTAACATAGGGAAATCCCATCTCTACCAAAAATACAAAAATTAGCTGGGCACGGTGGTGCACACCTGTGGTCCCAGATACTTGGGAGGCAGAGGTGGGAGGATTGCTTAAACCTGGGAGGTTCAGGCTGCAATGAGCTGTGATTGTAGCAGTGTACTCCAGCCTGGGTGACAGAGCAATACCTTGTCTCTGGGAAAAAAATATTCAGTTATGGCCTTAATAACTGGGTGAATGGTGATATGATTTGCTAAGGCTGGAACACGGGAAGCAGAACAGGTTGGTTCAGAGAAATCTTTTGGACAAGTTAAGTTTGAGATATCTAATAGACTTCAACATGGAAATGCAGAGTAGGTGGTTGGGTAGAAGAGTCAGGAACTCAGGGAAGAAGTCTAAACTGAAGATGGACATTTGGAAATCATTACCAGTTGAGTAATATTTAAACCTGTGTAACTGGGTGAGATCTTGGGGAGATAATGCAAATAGAAAAGAAAAAAAGTCTCAGGATTGAGCCCTGGGCCACTGTTAACATTTAGAGGTCAGGAAAAGGAGGATGATCCAGCAAAGGAGAGAAGAGAGTGGCTAGTGAAGTAGGAACAACAGGAGGGGTTGATATCTTACAGAAGTCAAATAAAGTATTTCAGGGAGGAGCGCCCATCTCTCTCAGAGGTTCTGGGCTTAGCTGCCGGCTGTTTGAACTCCCTTCCTCTTGTTTAGCTTAAGTGTCACTTTCCAAACTACCTTAACTATATTAGAAACCCCTCCGATATACTCTGTCACGCTGTCATAGCTACTATTAAAGTATAGGCTCTGAGGTCCCCTCACCAGGACTGTTTATGTCTCTCACTCAACCATTGTTACATCAGTGCTTATCTTAGTGTCTGGCATACAATGGGCTCTTGATAAGTATTATTGTGAGAGAACAATATTGTTTGTGATTGTTCACTTTTTATTCGGCAGTTTATAGTTTGTGTTTTCAAAATATTTTTCTATCTTATTTGATCACACTGAATCACATAAACTACAAACAAGTATCCACATGACTCAAGGTAGCGCAAGTAGCCTAGGTCAAACTAGGAAGTAATTTTTAGGAACCTGATTTCTCCTTATCTGATCCAAATACTAGAAGGTTACCTAATCCTTTCCAAACCAGGTGTGGTACTTTGTATCATAATCCCCTATTTTTCCATTTTTATCACATTCTTTCAGAATCTTGTTTGGGTAATTTATTAATCTGATTAAGGACTTTTAGGTGTTAATGACTGAAGATGTCTTTCCTCATTATCCCTCTAAGAGTTTTTCCTCCCTTCTTTTTTTTCTCTTTTAAAAGATTGAGTGGATTTTGAAGTCCTTTTCTTTATTTGAATAATGTATGGTGTTTTTTATTGAATATCACGTAAGGCCATTTTACCAGGGGGTATACAGCCATTTGGTTTATAATGAGAAAGATATTCCACTGCTACATAGTCTCTTTTGGAAGAGCTCCATTTTGCTGAAAGTGAAAGTATTTTGAAATAACTGAGATAACTAGAATGTCGGAGTGTTATATTAGCATGTTAGAACTCTTGATATGATGACTTAAATTTTCAAAAGAGAACAGATGCATTTGAATTAGTAATTGAAAATAGGAGTTTGATAGTAAAAGTGATTTTACATTTATATATAGCTTACTTATGTGCAAAAAAAAAAACTGTATAATTGTCTTAAATTCTTAGATTCACTATTTTTGTGCTCCCCAGATGATTGTGTTTTCCTGTTAGGTTGAGATTCCTTTCAGAGGTCTTTTTAGACAATAAATAGAAATAAGAAAGCTGTGTTGCATAAGGACCATTAAGAGAAAAGTACAGACCTAATGTTTTATAAGTAAGAAATATGACTTTAAAAATATGCTCACTTTATCTGTCATCCCTGCAAAACCAGAACTGTGTGTTCCAAAATCTGATTCAGCTTTAGTGAAACAAACCCGTGATACTTGACTGTTAATGTTGAGTGGGAAAATGTCATAATTGTTTTCTGAAAAATGTTTTTCTAGTTTCTTCTAAATATATGAATCTGACATTGAAAACTTTTATTTACAAAAAGAAAAAGAGCAACTCAACTCACTTTGCTGACACATTTTACAGCTGGAGAGGCAGTTGCATGAAGATGAAGAGTTTGCCAGAACATTAGCCATGTTGGATGAAGAACCCAAGACCAAAAAGGTGGTATAATGTTGGGCTGCTTGCATTCTGAATATACCGTACAGACCAGTGTTCACACTTGCGTGTCCTAGGCTCCAGCCAAAACGTGAATAACTTTTCCAGAAAGAAGTTAAATTATTTTGATTTATAAAAATGTTTTTGGGGAAGCTCATTGAGAAACTTATTCTTCCTAAAAGAAGGGTGACAGCATCAAAGCAAACCAGAACCTTTTATCTCAAAACAAAGAATTATATCTTTTCCTTTTTCTTTTTTTATATTTTACTTTATTTTATTTTATTTTATTTATTTTAGAGACAGGGTCTCTGCTGGAGTGCAGCCAGATGTGATCTGGGCTCAGTGCAACTTTTGCCTCCAGAGCTCAAGTGATCCTCCTGCCTCAGCCTCTTGAGTAGCTGAGACTACAGGCATGTGCCACCACACCCATCTAATTTTTGTATGTTTTTGTAGAGATGGGGTTTTGTTATGTTGGCCAGGCTGGTCTTGAACTCCAGAGTTCAAGCGATTCTCCTGCCTCAGCCTCTCAAAGTGCTAAGATTATAGATGTGAGCTACCATGCCTGGCCTTTTAGTTCTTTTTTTTTTTTTTTTTTTTTTTAGAGACAAGGTCTCTGTTGCCCAGGCTGGATTACACTGGCACATTCATAGCACACTGAAGCCTTGAACTCATGGGCTCAAGCAATCCTCCCACCTCAGCCTCCCAAAGTGTTGGGATTACAGGCATGAGCCTCTGCGCCCAGTTTACCTTTTCCTTACTCTTTATTATAGGAGTTCTTATGTACTTGTTCAGAAAATAATGCTCATAAAAATTCCTTTGGAACACCAGTTTAATAATTTTAATATTAATCACTGTCTTTTCAGGAAGCACAGTTTTGTCAGTTCTAATCAGTTAACTCTAAGATCTATATTATGACAGTCTCTTATAATAATGAGTATATTTTGAGGTTGGAGAATCTTTTTCTTTCCTTTTTCAAGGTCTCACTTTGTCACTCACGCTGGAGTGCAGTGGTGCTATCTCAGCTCACTGCAACCTTGACTGTCCTACTTCTTGGGCTCAATTGATCCCCTCACCACAGCCCTCCAAGTAGCTGAGACTACAGGCGTGTGTCACCACACCCAACTAATATTTTTGTTTTTTGTAGAGATGGAGTTTTGCCATGTTGCCCAAGCTGGTTTTGAACTCCTGAGCTCAAGTGATCTATCTGCCTGCCTCAGCCTTATTTTGGGGAATCTTTAAAACATCAAGACTTTATTTTATTTTTATTTTTTATTTATCTCCAGTAAATTAACTTTATTTCTGGTGAATCACATTCTGTTAATATAATTGTCAGTGTCAATATGTGACTACTTCAAAAGATTTTACTTCTTTTCTTTAAAGCAGGGAGTTGTAAATCTGGATACATCAGGAGCTGAGACTAAGCAGGCAGGTGTTAAGACAGTAGGGAGTGGTAGAGAGTTTCTTATTTGAAAAGTGTTACTTTGTCTGAAGACAGTCAAATTGTAATTACTTTAAAAGACTGTATCACACACCTTGATTTGTGAACTTTTTATAAAATGGAGTTTTGAAGGAGCAGTGGAAAGAATGGATATATTTTTTTCTCTTTCAGAAAGTGCTCTCATTTTCCTTTCAAGCTTTTGTTTATTTTTATTTTAGTCTTTTAAGTTTAGATTTTAGTTTTTAACTGCTTAATACTAACAATTTGAGAGTTGAGATAAAGGAAGCAGAAATAAGGCTTCTACTTCCAGATTTACAGGTTGGAATGAAGAGGGATACTTTTTATAGATGGATTTTTATACCCTTTCATCTGTTTCCTCATTTGTAACATGAAGTAATAAAACATGCCTCATTTGCCTTGGAAATTTTGTAGATGAATGAATGACAGTTTATTGTAGTGTCCTGCTAGTTGAAAGGTGACCCTTAAACTTAAAATTTTAAGGATTTTAACAACAGATTTTATGGTAATAGTTTTTCTATTATTTGTTACATTTGACACTTTTAAAATTTGTTTAGGCTCGAAAGGACACAGAAGAGGGAGAAACGTTTTCATCTGTCCAAGCCAATTAAGTAAAGCAGAAAAACGTAAATATCCTCATAAAGGTAATACTAGCAGAAAAAAGTAAGATGGAGCACTTGTCTTCATAGAAGTAAATTCATGATAATCTTGTTTAAATATTCTATTCAATAATTATGTATTGTTAGGTAGGCATTATTTCATAGGACTATTAGAGCATATTCAGCTTAGATACTTTGAAAGCTCTGTGGATACTAGCTGTTACAGAATGCTCATCTGCTCTATGATTACTGTGAGAAATGTATTACAACTCCAGGTTTCTTGTTAATTTCCAAGTATAGTACAATATGTGGACTTAAACATATAAAGATGAAGAACTAGATGTTTTGAGCTTTTCATGTCAGAGGTAGTCTCAGAGTTGACTCATAGTTGGCCAGGTCATCTTCAGCTCTCTTGCTTATTGCCTGTAGGTTTTATTCTTCGGTGGTCCTGATAGCAAATCATCTGCTAGTCTAGATGATCTTAGTCCTATAAGTAAATGTATTTATAGATTTACTATAAACAGATGGTCTTGACACTTTAGGACTTTGGGCCTTCAGGGTATATTCTGTGCTAAGATTACTCAGTTGAAAAATGAAAGAAAAGTTGATATAGGTTATCATTTTCCAAAAACAACAATCGTAATCTTTTCTTTCTTCCTAGTAAAAACAGAACAATTTTCAAATGAAAGAAAGAGCTACAGTCCCAGGAAGCAAACTAAATATGAAAGTTCAAAAGAACCTCAGCAACATTCCAAGTCATCAGCTGACAAAATAGGAGAAGTCTCTTCTCCCAAGGCCAGTTCTAAGCTGGCAATTATGAAAAGAAAAGAAGAGAGTGTTTATAAAGAAATAGAGCCCGTGGCCTCAAAAAGAAAAGAAAATGCCATTGAATTGAAAGGAGAGACAAAAACTCCTAAGAAAACCAAAAGTTCTCCAACTAAAAAAGAGGTAAGAACTTTTTTTGTTTGTTTGTTTGTTTTGAGATGGAGTTTTGCTCTTGTTGCTGAGGTTGGAGTGCAGTGGCATAATCTCGGCTCACTGTAACCTCTGCCTCCCAGGTTCAAGTGACTTTCCTGCCTCAGCCTCCCAAGTAGCTGGGATTACAGGCATGTGCCACCATGCCCAGCTAATTTTGTAATTTTAGTAGCGACAGGGTTTTTCCATGTTGGTCAGGCTGGTCTTGAATTCCCGACCTCAAGCGATCCGCCCGCCTCGGCTTCCCAAAGTGCTGGGATTACAGGCGTGAGCCACCGCGCCCGGCCTTGGTAGGAACTTTCTAGGGAGTACGGTATTTCCCCTTATCCATCGTTTTGCCTTCTGAAGTTTCAGTTACCTGTGGTTAATCATGGTCTGAAAGTATTAAATGGAAAATTCCAGGAATAAACAATAAGGTTTAAATTGTGTACTCTTCTGAGTAACATGATGAAATCTCTGGCCAGCCTGCTTCATTTCACCCAGGATGTGAATCATCTCTTTGTCCAGCACATCCGTGCTGGATACACTACCCACCGGTTAGTCACTTGGTAGCTGACTTGGTTATTAGATAGAAAAAACAGTACATGTAAGTATATATAGAGTTTGGTACTATTTGTGGTTTTAGGCACCTACTAGGGGGTCTTGGAACATACCCTCCTCGGATAAAGGAGGACTGCTGTATGTATTTTGGGGCTATGTGTTAGTCTGGGTTTGTTTTCAAGTTTTATTTCTAACGACCATAAGTCATCATAGTATTTTTAAGATACCTTATTTAGAAGCTGTTGTAGGATATGGAGTATTAATATAGCTAAATAAGCCCATATTTTTTATTATTGTATATTAGATACTGTGCCAGTACTTTACATATGGTAGCTCATAATTTTCACAGCCACCCTCTGAGATATTTATTTTTATTATTCAACTTTTAAAGACGAGGAAATAGGCTGAAAGAGTTTATTCCAAGATCATCCATCTGGTAAGTGGCAGGGCCAGCCTTGAACTCAGGTCCTCTGAAGCTGTATAACATAGTGGTTCCACACAGGCTCTGGAGCCAGTTTCAAATTATAGCTGGGCCCCTGAGCAGGTTTGGTCACTTCTCCTGTCTGCTTTGGTGCTGTTTGTAAAATAGGAATAATATTAATAGTACCTAATGACTTCATATGTAAAAGCACTTAGAGCAGTGCCTGGGACCTAATAAGTGCCATCTTAGCTATTATTATTAAAATGATTGTTATTTGGATTAGTTCTGAATTTGCTCTTTTTTATTCTTATATAACAGTGTTGAGATACTGAAATTATTTTTAAAGGAAAAAATGATGAGATAATGAGTATCTTTGAAAAGTTTTGTTAGGAAATATATTTGAGAAGCGAACAGTCTCTGAATCTCCAATTTGGAACTACTTTAAATTCATAATGAGAAACCACTATTCATTCATGCCTCTTAGGCACTTAGGATTAAAAGTAGAATATCACCTATTTTAACTGGTCATCACCATTATTTTTTAGTGCAGAACAGTGAAATGATGATGATTTCAGAATGCTTTTGTTTGTGGACAATTCTTATAAATACGCTTAAAGGAGCAATTAACTTTTTGGTCTCAGATTTTTTTCTTCACTAAATGCTTATCTGGTAGATGAATGGTTTTCTTCAGGCACACTAAAACATGTTCCATTTACAGAGGCGGTCTGTTTTTATGAAGAAAGAGGAAATCTTTAAATGATACTCTTCACTGTAGTTTTTGAAGTTGAATAGAAATAACTTAAAACTTTTACTTAAGCAGTTTTGGTTGGAAACATCAAATAAAGTCTATTTAATACATTTAGTTGGTCTTGGTCAAATAATTCTGACTTCATAAAATGGGTGTCCTTCAAAGTTATTTTATAAGCTGTTTATCATTCAGAATTCTTTTCATAGAATGAGTGTCATAAATTAATCGTTTTCCCATATTGGTATGCACTGGACTCTCTTGCAAAACTTGTTAAAAATACGGAGTTTGCCAGGGAATGTGGTGTGGGCAGTTGTGTTTTAATAAGCTCCTCATGTGATATGAACACACACCAACATTGGAGAACCATTGTTAGAAAGTAGGGTTAGATTCTAGGACCAGCCTGTTAATGGCTTATCAACCTTTTAGCCAAACCAGCTAAACTATTTTATTGGTTAAGCCATTTCTTTATATAAAAGTTATTATTTTGTCTACTCTCAAAAGGATTTGGGATTGCTTACAAGTTAAAAATAATGTAAAATAGAAAGTAGAAAATAACAAACACCTGATAGTGGTTCTTTCTTTTTTTTTTTTTTTTTTTTTTTTTTTGTGAGACGGAGTCTCGCTCTGTTGCCCAGGCTGGAGTGCAGTGGCCGGATCTCAGCTCACTGCAAGCTCCGCCTCCCGGGTTTACGCCATTCTCCTGCCTCAGCCTCCCGAGTAGCTGGGACTACAGGCGCCCGCCACCTCGCCTGGCTAGTTTTTTTTTGTATTTTTTTTTTAGTAGAGACGGGGTTTCACCGCGTTAGCCAGGATGGTCTCGATCTCCTGACCTTGTGATCCACCCGTCTCGGCCTCCCAAAGTGCAGGGATTATAGGCTTGAGCCACCGTGCCCGGCCTGATAGTGGTTTTTAAATGAGAACTATCTAGGATATTTTTCCCCCACATAAACACATTCTAGCCGTACCCCATATCTCCGAAAGAGAAACTTGGAGGTGGATCTAGGGATGCACAGTTTGAAAAAGTTCCCCAGGATTTTCTGAGATATACCCGTGGTAAATCTCCTGAGAAAAGTAGAAAGGGAGAGATGAAATAGCATAGAGAATGTGTCTTCTCTTTGGAGTAAAGCTTGTCCCTTCTTTGAACTGACTGTTTAGATTCTCCAACTGGAATGCTTACATCCTTAGGGATGCAGGCTGGTGCTTTAGGGGCCTGGAAGGTCATGGGTTAACACAGAATATCTTCTCGGGTGATCAGGTTTACTTGGGGAAAAATGTATTTTCCTGTTAAACATGGATATATGGATATATCATGGAATAGAATTTAAAATTCAGATGAATTTCTAAAGTAAAACACTTTTTGCATTTCTTTGCTTGGAGCTGGCAACTTGGCTTACTCCCATAATCTGCCCTGAGGTGTGTGGCTTTAGAGAGTGGAAAGTTTTGAGAAGCGCTGATGCAGGGATGTTCGTAAGTGAATTATCTGTAAGTTAGGAAGTACTTGTGTAGCTAAAACTTGTTAATTTCACGGCCAGACACAGAAGTGACATAATAAAAATAACATTTATTTCTAGATATGTATTTTTAATTTTGCATGAATTTTATATGACTTTGTTAATTTTCCTTTCCCTCTTCCCATAGTCTATAAGTCCTGAAGATTCTGAAAAGAAACGCACTAATTATCAAGCTTATCGAAGCTACTTAAATCGAGAAGGTCCCAAGGCTCTGGGCTCCAAGGAAATACCAAAGGTAAGAGTACTGAGAGGGCATGCCATTCTGTGAGGTCCTCTGCCTTGTGGGTCCATGTATGTATTCACTATGATTACAGCAGCAGAGGATTAATAATTAAAAATAATCAACAGAAAAACTTCAGTTACCATCTTCAAGAATTAGGGATGTTTATTCACGTTATGAATCACTGCTTGATACTAAGAAAAATTTCCCTTTAAATAACAAGTAGCCCTAGAAAGGCTGGGCTTTGAGACTATACCAGTGACAAAACTAATGTTTTTGCTTGCGTGGCACTTACAGCCTAAAGAAAGAGACATTAAATAAATAATTTAATTATAATTGGGATATGTGCTATGAGGGAAAAATCTAAGATGCCCTTAGGGAGTGTAGCAGAGGAACCTGGTCCTCGGTGGGGCATGTAGAATGTGACATTTAAATGGAGACTTGAAGAATGAAAGGGATTCAACAGGTATGAAGGGGTTGTGATGGCGTGGTAGTCTGGGCGGAGGGGCCAGAATGTGTGATGTTCCCGCAGGGGGAAGGTTCTTGCATGGTATGTTTGAGGAACTGAAAGAAAAATTATGGTAGTTGGAGCATAGTGACCAAGGGATGAGAACGGCCAAAGAAGTTAATAGGGTCACATCTTACAGGGCCTAATGTTTACTTTTGTCTAAGAGAAGGTTAATTTTTATTTTGTTTTTTTGAAAACGGAGTTTCGCCCCTGTTGCCCAGGCTGTAGTGCAGTGGCACAATCTTGGCTCACTGCGGCCTCCGCCTCCCGGGTTCAAGCGATTCTTCTGCCTCAGCCTCTGGAGTTGCTGGGATTACAGGCATGCACCACCATGCCTGGCTAATTTTTTATTTTTAGTAGAGATGGGGTTTCTCAGTGTTGGTCAGGTTGGTCTTGAACTCTCGACCTTAGGTGATCTGCCCACCTTGGCCTTCCAAAGTGCTGGGATTACATGCATGAGCCACTGGGCCCGGCTGAGAAGGAATTTTAAAGTGGAGGAATATGACCAGATTTGAATTTCTGAAAGATTGCTCTGGCTGCTGATGTACCAAGTGCAGTGGATGGGGCAGGAATAGATAAACAGAGATCATCAGGAGAGATGGTGAGAAGTGATAGGGACTTGTCTGGGGGAGCAGTGAAAATGTCGAAAAGTGGAGAGGTTTCACTGGAAGAGGCAAAATCTATGGGACTTGGTGATAATTGGAAGTGGAAGGTGAGAAGAAAGAGTATTGGGAATGATCTTGTTGTTGGCATGAGCAGCTTGGTGGATGCTGATGCGATTGGTGGCAGGGCTGGTTTGGGGAGATGTTAATGAGTTTGTTGTTGGCCACACTATGCATTAGAGTTATGTGAGATGTCCACATGGAGATGCTGAGTAGACAAGCAGATTTGTGGGACTGGAGCTTAGAACAGAAGTCAGAACTTGCTGGAAAAACTTGGGCATTCTTGGCATGAAGTGAGGAATATCATCTGGTAAACTAGTACAGACCAAGAAGAGAAGAGGGCCTTGGCCCCTGCTTCTTTGTGAAGTAGAAGAGGGTGGAAACCAAAAGGAAACTGAGAAGCAGCAGCTACAAATGTGGGGGAGAAGTTTGATAAGCATGGGATCACAGAAGCAAAGGGAAGAGAGAGTGTTTTAAAAATGATTGAGTGGTTAAGTCTGTCATGCTGTTAAGATTCCAGGTAAGGGAAGACCAGAAATTGTTGCATTTAGTTACATGAATTAATGATCCTTAGTGGCCTTAGCAAGAGCTAAGGACGGTGGAGGCAGAGCCTGATGGAAGTGGGTGGAAGAGTGAGTGTGAGGAGACAAAATGGAGACGGCAGAAGTAGATATTTTTGATAAGTTTGGCTGTGAAGGAGAAAGAAGTGGGAGGACTTCTAGCTAGAAGGACTAGAAGGGGAAATGACTTCTAGCTAGAATGGAAAGTGGGATTTAGGGGGAGATGTAAGTATTTTTATGGTAGAAGATATTTAAAGCTTGCATTTTGCTAATGGGATAGGTCCTACCAGAAAGGGAGAGATTGAAGTTATACCAGCAGGAGAAGGAGAATCAATTGTAGTATGAGATTTCTGAGAAGGCAGGAGGGGAGTGGAAACATATACGATGTATGTCTAAATTTAGTTTTCAGTTTGCTTGGTATGTATGAGTACATATAGAGATTAATAGTTCCCCTAATAAAGAGAGGGAGAGATGGTGTAGCTGGAACTGGAGTGGGGAGTGGGAAGGTCAGTCTTAACGAGCTAATGGGTTTTATGGGAACCTGCAGGAAGATGCCAGTCTTGCCTCCTATACATGGGTATGAGAGACCAAACAAGTTCTGCTTGAGAGGACTTCAGGCAAAGTGGTGCCCTGAGGGGACAACCAGGTTTCAGTGAAGGCAAGGCTATGGAGGGAATGTTGGAGAAGAGGTTGGGGATATTGAGGGTGGTTGGCTGCTCCTGGAGTAAGAGCTTAGATAAGTTCTAGAATAGAAGAGTTTTGGTAGGGAGGCTAGGAGTGCTAAGACTGGATAAGTAAAAAGATAATCAGAGCCATAGTGGGGATAATTTGGGAGATATAGATACATGGGATATGGGATATAGGGGCTTGCATGTGCAATTTTTCCGGGGTTGTTTTGAGTTTGTTCAGAAGTAGTTAACTTCCTGTAGTCTTACAGTAGATCATTTCAATCCAAGAACCCCTTCAAGGGACCCTGAGATGTTAGTCAAACCTTTTCTTTCCAAACACATTCGTAGCTGTTTCTTTTTGTCTTCCGAGAAAGATTCTTCACCTGAATGGTGAAGGATTGAACTTACATGGGGGTAGTCTTTGAATTTTGGTTGGCTGCTGCTTTTCAAGCCTGTTTTAAGTTTGTTAATCTCAATTCTCTGTTAAAAGAGTACTAAGTAACTTGGAATGTCATGTACAATTTTTATTTCATTTTGTTTTGTTGTATAATTTTATTGAACCATTGCAAAAATATATAACTATACATAGTTCCAATTAAGATTTAATGTCTTTTCCATCCAGCTCTCTTTGGCAAGTATCTCTTATTTTATATTACACATTATGAGAGTTATCTTTCCAATCCAGAGATAATATGATCTTGCCTTTAAGTTACTAGCAGGTTGCTAGATTTACTATCATAGAGTAATGAGCAGAGAGGAGGGCACGAGCTCACACTGGCTTAGCTTTTTAGAATCAAAACTTTCCCTTTTTAACAATAGCAAGAGTTGCCTTTTTTCTTCCTTTTTTCCTCTGAAACAGTAAATATTTTTGTTAAGCATTATAAGTTGCATTCAGTAGCCTTCAGATATGCCACACCACAATCCATTGGCAGACCATCAAACCCAACAGCAGTTTGTTCTTGTACAATCCATGAGTTCGGGCAGAACTCCCTTCAACTGACAGTTAAGATCCTTCTTAGCTCTTGCATGCAGGGATTGGGAAATTATACCTCATTTCTGATCACTAATGTGATGAAAAGCATCAGAAGTGTATGAAAATGATAAGAAGTGATTCTGATTTTAAAGTACATTGTTTGGAAACATTAACAGAAACATCAAAATGATAGGAGTATACCTGCTTCTATTAATTCTTGTTGGGAAAGTTCTTAAGAACAAGCAGTTTCCTGAATAGCAAGAGTTTCTATAGATGGATTGCATTTGGTTGTTTATTTATGGTTATGCAAGTTTAACTAGTGGTTTAGATATGAAGAGGGCATAATGGAAAATAGTATGAATGGGTAATTTTAATAGCTTTGCTAACAGTGTTGGATGTATGTTTTTCACTGCTTGTTTTGTAAGTTCATTAAATGTTAGCCATATCAAAATTTCTTAGGATCTAATTTCAGGTGGTGCTTATTTGCTGTAAATTTCTAGCAAACTTTCCATGCCAAGGTTATTTATGATGTGAAATGAGAAAAATCAACTTCCTGCAGTTTTGATGACAAATGTTTCTTTGGAAAGCTACCATGTAATTTCCTCTCTGCTTGAACATTTTGGTTTTTAGGGAGCTGAAAATTGCTTGGAAGGCCTTATATTTGTAATCACAGGCGTGCTGGAGTCTATTGAACGCGATGAGGCCAAGTCCCTAATTGAACGTTATGGGGGAAAAGTAACAGGAAATGTCAGCAAGAAAACAAATTACCTTGTCATGGGTCGTGATAGTGGACAGTCCAAGAGTGATAAGGTGGGTACTGCTGTGTTCTCAACACCATGACACCTCCTGCCTGCCGTGGCACACTCTTGATGTGATTTGCCCTTTACTCAGAGTTAAATGAAGGAAAGAAATAGAAAAATAATTTATTGCCTACATTATTTCTTCTCCACAGAAGTGTTATTGGCTCTGACACCAGGATCTTGGTTTTCCAATGGAAGGCATTGGTTGATTTTTTTTTTAGTGTATTTAAGTTTAAGTCTTTTTTTATCTTTGAAGATAGAAACAAATGCAGTTTTCTTTTTCTTCCAGTCCGAAGTATTCCTATGTATGCCACCGCATATAGCATCTTAGGTGTTTTTAAAATTGGTGCTTTTAGAAAAAGAATCAGCGGCCTCTTGGGTAGGATTTTGTTTGGCTACAAACAACAGAATACCTGATTAACCATGGCTTAAACAATTATCTGCTTATTTTTCCCACAAGAATTCTGGAGGTATTGCTGGGATAGTTCAGCATCTCAATGATGTGGTTCTTCCGTTTGTCCTTATTGTGTTAGCTTTTGTCCTCATGAATGTTGCCTTGTGGTTGCAAGGTAGCTGCAGCTCTAGGCATTTAAGTTCTTATTCAAGGTAGGAAAAGGGAACAGTGGCAAGATGTCATAAGAGCTGTGACTGGCCTGACAAGAGTTCTCCCAGAAACACCTCTTATAGAATTTCACGTAAGTCTCATTGGCCAGAGCTGTCACCTGGCCACTCAGAGCTATATGGGAGGTTGGGAAGAACCAAGATGTTTCTGGTTGCCTTAGACCAGTCATAATTCATCACTTGGAGAAGGACACATTGGAGTTCCATCAGCAGGGAAGAAGGTGGGGGAAATGTCTGCCATATGTATTCAATATGGGAGAAGGTATGAAGAGCTGGTCTTAGGTTCTAGTGGCATTGCCCATTCCTAGGGGAGGAAAGGTAAAGCAGTCCACAAAAGTAGTAATGGACCACTTCCTGTGCCAACCTGCCACGCTTAGGGAATGTATCTGTTATTTTCTTTCTTTTCAATGTTACTTTTTCAATGAATGTGTTATTTTTTGTTTTTCTTTTTTAATTCCAGTGTTATCTGATTTACAAATGTGGTTTTTCACCTACTAATAGGACCTAGAATTTTTTTTTTTTTTTAACAGAAAGGAATGGTAGGATGCAGTTTTGATGATTTGCATTTTTAATCAACAGGCCGCAGCCTTGGGGACAAAAATTATTGATGAAGATGGCCTGTTGAATCTGATTCGAACTATGCCAGGCAAGAAATCCAAGTACGAAATAGCAGTTGAAACTGAGGTTTGTATAAAATGAATGTGATTTATTTAAGTTGGTGTATAGTAACTTTTTAATTTCTTTTTTTTTTGTTTTTGTTTTTGTTTTTGTTTTTGTTTTTGAGACGGAGTCTCGCTCTGTCACCCGGACTGGAGTGCAGTGGCCAGATCTCAGCTCACTGCAAGCTCCGCCTCCCGAGTTTACGCCATTCTCCTGCCTCAGCCTCCCGAGTAGCTGGGACTACAGGTGCCCACCACCTCGCCCAGCTAGTTTTTTTTTGTATTTTTTTAGTAGAGACGGGGTTTCACCGTGTTAGCCAGGATGGTCTCGATCTCCTGACCTCATGATCCGCCCGTCTCGGCCTCCCAAAGTGCTGGGATTACAGGCTTGAGCCACCGCACCCGGCCACTTTTTAATTTCATAGACATGTGTCTTGGGTGGATACAGGCTTGTTGGCTGAAAGATTAACATTCCTGTCTACCACAAATGAACCACCTTAGTTCCTTTTGAGCTGGAGGACTCTGCTTTAAGATGTCTAGTTTGTTGTTTTTCCTTATCTTTGTCAGGGAATATGAGTAGAGAAAGGACAGTATATTGCATATAACATATCTAATTATCAAACTTTCCTTATTTTCCTATTATTATTATTATTACTAGTTTTTAATTTTTTGAGACAGAGTCTAGCTCTGTCCCTCAGGTTGGAGTGCAGTGGTGTGATCTCGGCTCACTGCAACTTCTGCCTCCTGGGTTCAAGCGATTCTCCTGCCTCAGTCTCCTGAGTAGCTGGGACCTGCTACCACGCCCACTTATTTTTATATTTTTAATAGAGACGGAGTTTCACCATATTGGCCAGGCTGGTTTTGAACTCCTGACCTCAAGTGATTTTCCCACCTCAGCCTCCCAAAGTGCTGGGATTATAGGTGTGAGCCACTGTGCCCAGCCGTATTCTCACGTTGACTTTATGCAAAGGTTATTGTTTAAGAGTTCCTTAAAGGATATGTTAATAGGTATCAGCATGATAAATTTGTTTTCAGTTAGAACTGTATTAGGATTTTTTAAGTTGTGCAGACACCTAGCCTGTATTAGCTTTTGCAAAAGGAAAAATGTTGGCTCACATAACTAAACTATGGGCAGGGAGGGTCTGGTCTAGGAACTACTGGATCCACAGACTACAAAGCTTTGAGGACTCCTTCAGTTTCTGTCTCTCAGTTTCTCCTAGTTAGCCTCATTCATTCCCACTGTAGACCATCCTTTTTTACACACAGGACACAGGATTGCCAGCATTCCAAGATTTTAATGTCCCTAGCTCTGTCACCTAAATGGCAAGATAGTCCACTAAGGTTATTCTGGTTAGAGAAATCTAGGGAATGATTTCGATTACATAACCATAGCATAGTTATAAAAACCAGGAAATTAACATCGATGCCATATTGTTAACTACTCTCTACATATTGTTAATTCGAACCTTACATTTTCCCCTGTAGTTCTTCTTCTGTTCCAGGGCCCCACACTGCATTTAGTTGTGTCTTCTTAGTCTTCTCCAGTCGATGACATTTCTTCAGTCTTTCCTTGTCTTCTTACAACCTTGACACTTTTAAAATGAGTACTGGTCAGTTTTGTGGAATGTGTCTCAGTTTGGATCTGTGATGTTTTCTCATGATTAGATTGAGGTTATGCCTTTCTTTCTAAGAACACCATAGATGTGATCTTGTGTCCTCAGTGCATCCTTTCATAGGTACAGGATGTCAATATGTCTTATTTTTAGTGAGGATAACCTTGATTATTTGGTTAAGATGATTCAGCATCCCACTGAAACTAGTGCTGGGTTTCTTCACTAGTAAACTGACTATTTTTTCCTTTGTAATTGATAACTATCTTGGCAGGAGAGGGAGGTACTTTAAAACTATGCTTATATACTGCTTGTTCTTAAACATTCATCCACTAATTTTAGCATCCGCTGCTACAGAGGCAATATTTTTTTTTTAAATTGAGATATTACATACTATAAAATCCACCCTTACAAAGCATACAAATCAGTGGTTTTTAGTATATTAACAGAGTATGCCACCATCAGCACTGTGTAATTCCAGAACATTTTCATCACACCAAAAAGAAACCCTGCACCCATTAGCAGCCACTCATTCTACCTACCCCCTGGCAATCACGGCTCTGCTTTGTCTCTATGGATTTTCCTATTCTGGACATTTCATGTGTAAATGGAGACATTAGAAAATATGGCATTTTGTGTCTGGCTTCTTTCAATTAGCATAGCGGTTTAAAGGTTGACCTGGGTTGTAGCGTGTATCAGTACTTCACTCCTTGTTATGGGTAAATAATATTTCATGGTGTGGAGACACCCTATTCTGTTTCTTTTTCAGTTGATGGACATTTGGATTGTTTCCATCTTTTAGCTATAATATGGTTGTGAACAACATTTGTGTACAAGTTTTTGTAGAGGTATTAACTTTTAATTAGGAAACTTTGAAACAAAAGTCTCAACACTATACCTTGTTTTTTTCAAACTAAAATTGGAGTACTTATTACTTTTAAAAACCAACATGTTCTCACTTTTAGAAATTGCGTTTGGTGGTTTCTGGTGTGTTTGTTAATTTTTATAGTTTAGAAGGTGGTGATTCCACAAACAGGAAAATCTGTCGTGACAAGACCAGCCCAGGTTGAATAGCCCACTTGGATATCTCTGATTGCTCTCTGTAGTATGTTTAGCAGGATAGAAATTCTGTGTATTTCATCAGGTTTCTTCTTTCCTCACTTTTCTGCTTTTTAAGATGAAGAAAGAGTCCAAACTGGAGAGAACACCCCAAAAAAAGGTCCAAGGCAAAAGAAAAATTAGTCCATCTAAAAAGGAATCGGAATCTAAAAAGAGCAAGCCGACTTCCAAAAGGGACAGTTTGGCAAAGACAATAAAAAAGGAAACAGATGTGTTTTGGAGAGGCCTGGATTTCAAGGAGCAGGTGGCCGAGGAAACAAGTGGTGACAGCAAGGCTAGGAATTTGGCTGATGACAGCAGTGAAAACAAAGTGGAAAATTTGCTCTGGGTGGATAAATATAAGCCAACCTCTCTCAAGACCGTAATTGGACAGCAAGGTGACCAGAGCTGTGCCAACAAACTCCTACGCTGGCTCCGAAACTGGCATAAGAGTTCTTCTGAAGATAAAAAACACGGTGATTTTACAACCTCACTCATTTTTTTGTGTGTGTATATCAACATGTGATTGCTCAGTGGCACATGTATGAGAAAATCTAACGGTTCATCCGTCTGTCAGCAAGTATTTACTAAGAGCTTGATCTGAACCCAGGTGCAGTACTAGACCCTGCTGGTGGTGTTGTGAACAAAATAGTCCCTCTCAGGAGCTCACAGGCAGTGGGGGAGGCATATCTGAACTAGCAATTAAAATGTATTGTGCCAAGTACTGCTAGAGGGGTAAGTCCAGGGTGCTGTGAGGATGAAGATGTGTGGTCAAGGCCTGGGTGTGTGTGCTCCTGTCCTGGAGGAAGGGATGGCTAAGCTAAGACTTGGAAACAAAGTAGGAGGTAGCTAGGCGAAGGGAGGGAGGGGTGAGTGTTGGGTAGGAAAGAGTATGTGTCCCAAGGTCTGAAGCCATGTGACAGCAAGACCCTGAGTGGCAAGGGCACTAGGAAGAAAGGTGTGAATAAATAACGGAGGCATGCGTGCAGGGCAGTCAGCCTAAACTCCCAGTAGCAAGCACAATTTGCTCTGGCAGGCCTGATAAGCCTGTGCTTCTGTAGTTTCTGTCCTTGTTTGTGATGTATTTGTTGTGGAGAGTGAAAAGCTCCAGTATGTATTTAATGTCCACAGTATTTCTTAAACGGAGGTTTGAGATCACAAATGTTTTAGTAGTGTTTTCAGCATAGACCAGTGATGACTACATGCCGATCACCATTGCTGATGATGCCTGTTTGTTTAAACAGATAATATAGTGTAATGATATAGGACTCAATTTAAGTTAAATCATTTTTTCATTCTGAAACTTCATAAAATCTCCCTTAAAAGAGAGACAGGCATTTCATGTGCCCAGAGAAGACTTTTTTTTTTTTTTGAAGGCAGTCTCGCTCTATTGCCCAGGCTGGAGTGCAGTGCTGTGATCTAGGCTCACTGCAACCTCTGCCTCTTGGGTTCAGGAGGCTGAGTAGCTGGGGCTACAGGTACACACCACCATGTCCAGCTAATTTTTTGTATTTTTAGTAGAGATGGGGTTTCACCATGCTGGCCACGCTGGTCTCGAACCCCTGACCTTGTGATCCACCCGCCTCTGCCTCCCCAAATGCTGAGATTGTAGGCATGAGCCACCGCCCCTGGCCGAAAAGACTGTTTTAAAGCTTCAGGTGAACTGTAGTCCCTGTCTCCATGCCTGCTGGCAGTAGGTTTAAAACCATTGTGTCTGTCAGTTATTGAGTATGAGTTGAGCCTGATGTATGTGCCAGGTGCTCACGTGGTGAGGGGAGGAAGAGTGCTAGTCTAGTGTTGAGGGGCACAAGATAGTTGCAGACACAGCATCTTCAAGTCATTTTTTTTCTTGTGACCATGTAGCTACTATGCTTGTTAACATTTAGTGAAGCATGCATGGCTCTGTGCTCAGCCATTCCGTCTTCACAACATCCTTAGTAGCAACTTGACTGTTGTTCTCCTTGTCTAACAAAGGAGGAGGCAGTCACAGAGGGGCTAAGTCACTTTTAAAGTACCCATGGCTGGTGAGAGGTGGCATGAGGATGGATGGAGTCGGGATCGAGCCCCGGCAGCGTGCTCCATGGCCTGTGCGTTCACAGGAGAGGAAACTCATACAATTATTCTTTCAAATCAAGAGTTTTAAAGTGAGTTAGTTTTAGTTTTTTATTTTGGGTGGGAGTGAGCTAGGAAGTAGAATTTCACTGAATACTCTGGAAACTTGTTTATGTTTTGTCGAAAATATTCTGCAAATTTAGAACTAAACTGGAGGATGGCTGTCTATGCGAAGTTTAGGCACAACTATCCCTGCCATGCCTGAATTTCTGTTAGGTGATATAGGTTAACACTCTGGAACTTCTTTTTTCCTAGCAGCAAAGTTTGGTAAATTTTCCGGCAAAGATGATGGCTCTAGTTTTAAAGCAGCGTTGCTGTCAGGCCCTCCTGGTGTTGGCAAAACCACCACAGCTTCCCTGGTGTGTCAGGTGGGTGCTTTGTCGCAGTGTGGTTGGACAGAACCTCGAGTGGTCATGGCTAGGAGATAAAAGTGTGTACCCACATGTGTGCCCGTGTGTGTGTGGTGTCTATATATAATCTGTGTTTATTTTTCTAAAATAAAACCTTTAGAACCTGTTTTGGTTCTGGTGATGTTTGTAATTTTAATCCTTTTAAAATATTGGTAATTAAAGTAATACGCAATACTTACCTATGAGCGAGGCAGCGTGCTAAGCACGTGGGTGTATTATAGATAACAAAAACATTTATTCTAGACTCTGAAAGATGCAAATATCTTAATGCCCTTGAATAATTCTATGTACTGAATAATCTGTACTGTCATCATCCACACGTGTGAAATGAAATAGGCTTAGGGAGGAGGGTGGAGGCCCAGTTTTCACCCAGGTGGCGCGACTCAGGGTTCTTCTCTTCAGCACTGTGTGGTCCTGCCTTTGTTCCTGTTGTCTCTATTGCTGCTGAATCCCTGTAGACAACAGGAGAACTTGACTTGCTTAGGTGCTAGAGCAAATCAGAGTTCATGTGTTGGTATCAGAATGATGAAACACCAGATTAGAAATTTATTGCTGGATTTCTCAATCCTCTGCTGCATAAGCTTGTGGTTTCTTTTGGTATTTGTTGTATGCATCTGCATAAAATTTAAATAAAAATTTATCTGTTTTCACTGTATTTATAAATATTAATGAAAAAGCAAAACAATATTTTTTCCCTAGTCCCTACAGTTATGAACACAACTCTTTTTCTCCCTTTATTATTATCATTATATTTTTTACAAATTAAGGCATAAGCTGATCAGTTTTGGGAAATGAATCAGAATAACTTGAATTTTCCTGATTTCAGAGGAAAATTGTTTATTGGGATAGCGTCATGACAAAGAATGATTTAACTTTATAAATTATCTTAGGATTACTTTTTGGTATCTTATTTTATTTTTTTGTTTTGGGACACAGTTTTACTCTGCCGCCCAGGCTGGAGTGCAGTGGCACGATCTCGGTTCGGTGTAACTTCTGCCTCCCAGGTTCAACTGATTCTCGTGCCTCAGCCTCCCGAGTAGCTGAGACTACAGGCACGCGCCACCACACCCAGCTAAATGTTTTGTATTTGTAGTCGAGATGGGGTTTCACCATGTTGGCCAGGCTGGTCTCAAACTCCTGACAACAAGTGATCCATCCGCTTTGGCCTCCCAAAAGTGCTGGGATTGCAGGTGTGAGCCAACACACCTGGCCGGTATCTTATAATAGATTAATTCTGTGTCTGATATTATTGTTGGGATTATTATATTTAATTCTTTTCTTAGGACTTTAAGAAGTAAATTTAGTAAAATTGCTTGTTTGAATATACTCTTCCAGATTAGTGATTTGTCAGCTGAAGTTTTGAGACTAAATTTATTAGTATTTATATGTGTATGTTATATGTATGTATATGATATTCTAAAAATGTCTAATATTGTAAGGCATACTATAGTTAATCTCATTGTCTGTTAGTATCATACTTTATATTTTTACCTATGGTTTTTTTATGTGATGTTTGTACCTTCTGACTTTCTTAACTGGCCTTTCTTGGCGGGGGTGGTGGAGTTAATTCGTATTGTGCCATCAGTGGTTTCCAATATTTTGATTAGGAATTGGGATACAGCTACGTGGAACTGAATGCAAGTGACACCCGGAGTAAGAGCAGTTTGAAGGCGATTGTTGCTGAGTCACTGAACAATACCAGCATCAAAGGCTTTTATTCAAGTATGTGGCTTTTTGAACTGCTGTTGTTGTTATATAAGAAAAATATGTTCATTTCAATGTTCAGTAACCAGTGTTGAACACAGGTTGTGTGCCAAACACCCTACTAAATTCTGGGGCTAACGAGAGAATAAGACAGTCCTCTGACATCATTCTTATGGGGTAGACCTTTCGTAGGTCTTGGAGGTTTCTGCGAATGTGATAAAAATGTGTACATGCACATATTTATGCATTTTTCACATGATTTTAGAGGATTCACAGGTGAATCCTGTAAAGAGAGAAAGAAAATAAAAAAACTGTATGTAATACAGTGTGACTTATTACTTCATTACCTTATTAACCTCACTCTGTGTATGTATGTAATAAGGTATGTAATATACAGTGAGGTAATAAGGCCAGCAGATGAAGAAGTAATTATGCTTGGGGCATTGAGTAAAGGGGTGATAATTGTTTTGAAAGACCTCAAAGAATGAGAAAGAAAACCATTTGGAGGTGGAAGAGGTCATTGCAGGCAAAGGTAGTAGAAGAGAAGACAGTGTGCAAATGCCCACTGTGTTTCAGGTTGTAGCTAGTGGTTCTCTATGCCAAAGTTCATGGAAAATAAGATGCTCAGGTTAAGGACCGCACAGTGCCTGTTTAGAGTCATCTATGGTGTGTTGTTTTGTCACCTGAATTTTTGGTGCCTTCACGTTGTTCAAAAGAATTTGCTCAGGAAATGTCACTCTTAGACATGGCTGTTGGGAGGGTGGATTGGTACTACTCTGGAGAGCAGTCCGGCAATATTTCTCAAATTACACATACCCATTAGGCCAGAAATTCCAATTGCTGGAATTTAGCTATTATTTTACTTATATATGTGCAAACTGGCATATATATGCCATATAGATAAGGATAGTCATTTAGTACGACATAAGAGAAAAAAGCTTGGAAGCATCCTATATATTTCATTAATGGTGATTAAGTAAAGTGTGATACAAGTGTAGGATGGAATATTAAATTGCCTTAAAAAATGAAGTGTTCTATATCTTTATTCAAATGAAGTGTTCTATATCTTCAAAGAATGAATCACCAAAATACATAAAATGACAAAACTAGCCGGGCATGTTGGTTCACACCTGTAATACCAGCACTTTGGGAGGCCGAGGCGGACGGATCACCTGAGGTCAGGAGTTCAAGATCAGCCTGGTCAACATGGTGAAAACCATGTCTCTACTAAAAATACAGAAATTAGCCGGGTGTGTTGGTGTGCGCCTGTAATCTCAGCTACTCGGGAGGCTGAGGCAAGAGAATCACTTGAACCCTGGAGGCGGAGGTTGCAGTGAGCCAATATCGCGCCATTGCACTCCAGCTTTGGCAACGAGTGGAACTCCATCTCAAAAAACAAAACAGGCTGGGCGCGGTGGCTCAAGCCTGTAATCCCAGCACTTTGGGAGGCCGAGACGGGCGGATCACGAGGTCAGGAGATCGAGACCATCCTGGCGAACACTGTGAAACCCCGTCTCTACTAAAAAATACAAAAAACTAGCCGGGCGAGGTGGCGGGCGTCTGTAGTCCCAGCTACTCGGGAGGCTGAGGCAGGAGAATGGCGTGAACCCGGGAGTCGGAGCTTGCAGTGAGCTGAGATCCGGCCACTGCACTCCAGCCCCGGCGACAGAGCAAGACTCCGTCTCAAAAAAAAAAAAAAAAAAACAAAACAAAACAAAAAACTCAGTTGCATATTTTTATGCACATATGTGTAGAATATCTTTTAAAGGATGTGTAAGAGACTATTGTTTGTCTCTGGGAAGGGAATTGGGGTCTGCAGGGGAAGGGGTGGCAGGGAGAGTTTCTCTTTGCTGCATATTCTTTTTTTTTCTTTAGCAACACTCTGAAGCCCAGTGCTGCATATTCTTGTAGCTTTTGAAGTTTAATATCTGTTACATAATTTTCTACAGAGCAGCAGTTTTTGAGCAATTGTTATTTTGTTTTTGTCTCATCCCATTGCTCCTCAACCTGGGTCAGATGGAGCAGCCTCTTCAGTAAGCACGAAACATGCTCTCATCATGGATGAAGTAGATGGCATGGCAGGCAATGAGGATAGGGGAGGAATTCAGGTAATTCAAGTGCTGTATTTTTGCAGTTTCACTATTGATAATTTAGATTTTTAAAACATTGTCATTCTCTCATGGCAGTCAAGGCATGTTGCTGAGGAGATTTTTAGAACCTAAATTACCTTGTGTGGTATTTGTCATTTTAAAAATAATTATTCTTGTGTTGCAAACTTGCCTTTCAGGAATTAATTGGCCTGATAAAACATACTAAAATTCCCATTATTTGTATGTGCAATGATAGAAATCATCCCAAGATTCGCTCTCTGGTTCATTATTGTTTTGATCTTCGTTTTCAAAGACCTCGGGTTGAACAGATTAAGGTATGATGATTAAAATTTTTTTCCCATCACACTAGCCTATTTATTTAAGGGTCAATTTTTAAAAGTACCTGATAAATATTTTTAAAATATCTGATTATATGAGTTAAAATCATTGAGGACTCCTCCCTTGTCAATTTCAGGGTGCTATGATGTCTATTGCATTTAAAGAAGGTTTAAAGATTCCCCCTCCAGCAATGAATGAAATAATTTTGGGAGCCAATCAAGATATCAGACAGGTAAATTAAATATATATTACGTAACAGTTGATTGTTTTAGGTAATGCTTTCAATCTTGTAAGGGTGGGGAGCAACAGGATTTTCCTGTCTTGACGTTGTCTTATTTGTGATTGTTTTAGGTTTTACATAATCTGAGTATGTGGTGTGCACGAAGTAAAGCATTAACCTATGACCAGGCCAAAGCTGATTCTCTCAGAGCCAAAAAGGATATCAAAATGGTAAAATAAATTTCCATGTCTTAGTTACTTTCTTAAGTCAAAACACTTCTTGTTCGGTAGGTAGTTTGATAGAAATAGTTATTATAGTTCCTTGATATGCCTGTGGAATCCAGGGATATATAGTAAGAAGTACAGACAGCTGCTAAAAGTGTTTCTAATTCAAATGAATTTTTTCTCGAAGATTGTCAGTGTCTATTATAAATTTTGAGAAAGGGATAAATTTTAAATTATACTCATGCTTCAACAATTATAAAATGGCTTTTCCAGAGTTCCTTATGTTTGACTTTCATGTTTGGAGTGGTTTTGCACTGTTCAGAATAATCCATGTCAAATGGTTTAGTTTAATGACCTCTCTGAAACTAGAGGTATGTGTCAGTTACCTCTGTGTTGTATTTTACCTAGTTGCTAATCAGAATTTATAGTTAGAGCAATGATTAAGCAGGTTCTAAAAAAGTTAATACACTTTATTTATTTAAATTTTCAAAACTTTTGGTAGAGACAAGGTCTCGCTGTGTTTCCCCGACTGGTCTTGAATTCCTGGCCTCAAGCGATCCTCCTGCTGTGGTCCCCAAGGTGCCGGGATTACAGGTGTGAGCCACCACGTCTGGCCTATACGCTTTATTTTTTAGAGCAGTTTAGGCTCAGGAGTTTGAGACCAGCCTGGACAACATGGTGATCCACACCCGGCCTATGGATTCAAAATTGAGTGGAAGGTACAGAGTTCTCATATACTTGATGTCCCCCTCACACGCACAGCCTCTCCCACTGCCAGCATCCCCTACCACAGTGGTATATCTGTTATAATCGATGAACCTACAGTGATACCTCATTATCACCCAGAGTCCATAGTTTACATTAGCATTCCCTCTTGGTGGTGTACATTGTATGGTTTTGACAAATGTATAATGACATGTATTCATCATTATAGTATCATACAGAATAGTTTCACTGTTCTGAAAATCCTCTGTGCTCTACCTGTTCATTCTTCCTTTCCTCTCTCCTCCCTACAACCCCTGGCAACCACTGATCCTTTTACTGTGTTTATAGTTTTGCCTTTTCCAGAATGTGGTATAGTTGGAATCATGTAGTATGTGGACTTTTCCAATTGGCTTCTTCCACTCAGTAGTAGCATAGAAGGTTCTTCCATGACTCTTTTTTTTTTTTTCGAGTCAGAGTCTTTCTTTGTCACCCAGGCTGGAGTACAATGGTGTGATCTTGGCTCACTGTAGCCTCCGCCTCCCGGGTTCATGTGATTCTCTTGTCTCAGGCTCCTGAGTAGCTGGGATTTGTACAGGCACCTGCTACCACACCTGGCCAATTTTTTATTTTTAGTAGAGACGAGGTTTTACTATGTTGGCCAGGCTGGTCTCGAACTCCTGACCTCAAGTGATCTGCCCACCTCAGCCTCCCAAAGTGCTGGGATTACAGGGGTGAGCCACCATGCCCAGCCCCGCCATGTCTTCTCATGGCTTGATAGCTCACTTCTTTTTATTGTTGAATAATATTACATTGTGTGAATGTACCACAGTTAAATTGTTTATTCACCTACTAAAAGGACATCTTGGTTGCTCCCAGCTTTTGGTAATTATAAATAAAACTGCTCATAAACATCCATGTGCAGGTTTTTGTGTGAACGTAGTTTTTAATTCACTTGAGTGAATACCAAGAAGCGTGGTTGCTGGATCGTATGGTAAGAGTATGTTTAATTTTGTAAGAAACTACCAAACGGTACAGTTTTGCATTCCCACCAGCAATGAATGGAGTTCCTTTTGTTCCGTATCCTCGTTAGCATTTGGTGATGTTAATGTTTTGAATTTTGGCCATTCTAATAGGTGTGTCCCTCTTTTTTTTCAGGGCCCATTTGATGTTGCCCGGAAAGTGTTTGCAGCTGGAGAGGAGACTGCTCACATGTCACTTATGGACAAGTCAGATCTCTTTTTTCATGATTATTCAATAGCACCCCTCTTTGTCCAGGAAAATTACATACATGTGAAGCCTGTAGCAGCAGGGTGAGTGTCCAGAGCTGGTGAGAGGCATGGTTAATATCCTCCCAGCACCGTGAAGGAGGGACCTGGGGTGTGGAGAGTGAGATAATCCAGACTGATTCTTTCCTGCAGGGGTGACATGAAAAAGCACTTGATGCTTTTAAGCAGAGCAGCAGACAGCATATGTGATGGTGACTTAGTGGACAGCCAGATCCGGAGTAAGCAAAACTGGAGTCTTCTGCCTACGCAGGTGAGCAGAGAGCTCTCCCTAAAGTGCAGACTGTGCTTTACTGAAAAGAGAACTAAATAGCTTTTAGCTCCTGTACTTATTTTATTTTATTTTGTTTACTTTATTTTTGAGATCGAGTCTTGCTCTGTCGCCCAGGCTGGAGTGCAGTGGTGCGATCTTGGCTCACTGCAAGCTCTGCCTCCTGGGTTCAAGAGATTCTCCTTCCTCAGCCTCCTGAATAGCTGGGACTACAGGTGCCTGCCACCATACCCAGCTAATCCTGTAGTTATTTTAAATACTAGATAAATGTTATGGCTCTTGTGGCAAAAATACAGTCTGTTACAGATTATAATACTCTGTGGTAACTCTTGTCTGTTTCTTAACCTGGCCTTATGTTTCTTTTTTCTTTCTTTCTTTCTTTTTCTTTCTCTTTCTTTTTTTGAGACAGAGTCTCGCTCTGTTGCCCAGGCTGGAGTGCAGGCGTGCGATCTCGGCTCACTACAAGCTCCACCTCCCGGGTTCATGCCATTCTCGTGCGTCAGCCTCCTGAGGAGCTGGGACTACAGGCGCCCGCCACCACGCCCAGCTAATTTTTTGTATTTTTGGTATCGACGGGGTTTCACCGTGTTAGCCAGGATGGTCTCGATCTCCTGACCTCGTGATCCGCCCGCCTCGGCCTCCCAAAGTGCTGGGATTACAGGCATGAGCCACTGTGCTCAGCCCAATCTGGCCTTATTTATCTATATTTCAAAAATTTTTTAATGTAAATGGATACATAGAAATAGGAATGTTAGATTTTGGTTGTAAGATGTGAATCAAAAGTTTCATTTGCTGTGTTTTAACTTAAGAATCCTTGTTTTTTATTTTTGGTCATTCTTGGCTCTCTCAGGTGGTCACTGAGTAGCGGCTCCTAGAAGCAGTGCAGCTAGGGCAGGCCAGCAGCCATGTCTCTGATGCATTCATTCAGATTTTCGTCTTCCTTGCTAAAAAAGCAGTTTTATATTGGGTACTATATTTAGGTTGAGATCTTTAACTCAAAACAGAATTTGGTAGACATTTGTAATTAAGAGAGTTATTTGTTCTTTTTGACTTTTGTATAGTTATACAGGATTATTGGCCTGAGTAATAAAATAAGCAAGGCACTTCCAGAAGGCCTAATGCTTCTCTTGATTCTACCCAAACATTGCTTGAAAACAAGAAACAAAATTTCATTCTGGAGACACAGAACTTTTTATTTTTATTTTTGAGACAAGGTCTCACTCTGTCACCCAGACTGCAGTGCAGTGGTGTGATCATGGCTCACTGCAGCCTTGACCTCCTGGGCACAGACGATCCTCCCGCCTCAGCCCTGCAAGTAGCTGGGACTATAGGTGTGCGCCACCATGCCAGCTAATTTTTGTATTTTTGTAGAGGCGGGGTTTCACCATGTTGGCTGGGCTGGTCTTGAACTCCTGGGCGCAAGTTGTCTGCCCATCTCCCAAAGTGCTGGGGTTATGGCATGAGCCACTGCACCTGGCCCAGAATCTTTTCTTTTATATTTTGTGTGTTTAGTTTTGTTTACTTAATAATTGTACCTCAAAGGCATAATGTGTTAACACAGGAATACGTTAATGTACAAAAATACTTCCAAAAGTGTTCTCATAACAAAAAGTTAGAGAAAATCTCCAGGTCTAGCAGCGGGAGAATGATGATGATGAATCCTCTTAAGGAAATAATTATAGCCTTTAAAACTATTTGCAAAGATTGTCTAATAGGAAAAAGTGCTTGTGAGGGAATTACTAGAATAAGCAGTATACAAAATTTATGTAGACTATAATTCCAGTCTTTAAGAAAGTGAAAACGCTGGACATAGAAGACATCTAAGGATACATTTTTTAAAAAATTTTCTCAAGTGCCAGTTTAATGGACTCTAATCATTAGTCTTTCTATGCTTTAATCTACCTATGCTGTCAATCATTTATGTTAAAAACCATCATATCCCTCTTAAGTAATTATTTGCTGTGACGTTGTGAGGTAACTGGTATGTTGAGATTAGTTGCTTGAGGAGGCTGAGTTGGCGAGATGATCTCCCTGTGAGCCATAACACGTCAGATCAAGGTGTGTACCACAGTCTGTTGTTTTCTCTGGGAGAAGTTTCCCGTACCAACAGATCAGAGTTAGAGAAAGCATCTGACTGGCCTGTAGGTAGGTATTTGGGACAGTGTTGCTTTATCTTCCATAGACTGTTTGGAAGCCAATAACTGTTAAAGAAGTAACTTTGTACTGAACATAAATTCGGGACTGCAATTGATTTTTTGCAGGCCATTTATGCCAGTGTTCTTCCTGGAGAGTTGATGAGAGGGTTCATGACCCAGTTTCCCACCTTCCCGAGCTGGCTGGGGAAGCACTCGTCTACAGGCAAACACGATCGTATTGTTCAGGACCTGGCCTTGCATATGAGTCTCAGGTAGGTGGGATTACTCTGTTTCGGGTATTTTATCGATTTGATGTATTTGGCCTTTATCCAGTAACAATCATGTGAGTCAAAAGATTTGTGTTTTAGTTTTTATTTTATTGCTAACTAGATGAATGATCCTAGATAAGTTCCTTATATTTTACGGGCCTGAGTGTTATCATCTATAATCAGTATAACACTTGTTTTACCACTTAAAAGGATACTTTGGAGAAAAAAATGGTAGATGTCATAATTTAAAATTTTAAAGACTGCATAAGTCTGAGATGGCACTGTTATTGTTATTATGCCTCTTACTAGTGGGAATAGCTTCCCAGCTTCAGAATAACTAATCGGAAAATAATTGAACTATTTAAAGAAACAAACTGTTTTTTACCAATTTTCTCTAGTAGTAAACTGACCTAGTCATGTGGGATTGGAAATAACAGTTTAGCATGCAATAGGAGGAGGCTGCTCACATCACTGAAAACGAATGTGCTTGGAAAAGTTTAAGGAAGTTCAAAAATACTTGCATTTGGTACAATTTTGTTGAACTTTAGAAACTTGGAAAATGTGCATACACATAAATATTATGGATTCTTCTTTTTTTTTTTTTTGAGACGGAGTCTCGCTCTGCCGCCCAGGCTGGAGTGCAATGGCCGGATCTCAGCTCACTGCAAGCTCCGCCTCCTGGGTCTATGCCATTCTCCTGCCTCAGCCTCCCGAGTAGCTGGGACTACAGGCGCCCGCCACGTCGCCCGGGTAGTTTTTTGTATTTTTTAGTAGAGACGGGGTTTCACCGTGTTAGCCAGGATGGTCTCGATCTCTTGACCTCATGATCCGCCCGTCTTGGCCTCCCAAAGTGCTGGGATTACAGGCTTGAGCCACCGCGCCCGGCCTCTTCTTCTTTTTTGAGACAGGGTCACACTCTGTCACCCAGGCTGGAATGCAGTAATGCGATCTCTGCATTATAGTGAATTCACAATTTTTAAAGTAAATTAAGACCTCCCTACTTTTTAACCCAGATCAAGTCACTGAACTTTTTTGTAGGTCTGTTTCTCTTTAAAAAATGCAAGTGTGATCTTATTATTGGTTCGTAACCTTTTTGGGGTCATAGGTGCCTTTGAGAATCTGAATGCTTTGATTTTTATGCCCCCAACAATGCACAGATCCACAAAGAAAACACTTTTACGGGAATTACAGATTCCTGAGGTTAAGAACGCTTGGTTTAGGTACACTAAATGGCATCTTTGACTTTTCTGTGAGTCTACTAGAAAATGATGATGCTGTAAACATTGTAGGAGAACAGTTTTGGAAATGGTTTCATGATTTTTGGGGGTAGTATGGTTTAGGGTCTCACACTACTTCCTTTAAGTTCTAGCGTGCTTAATTATGGAAGACAATGTAGAGGAAATGGATGAAATTGAAATAGGAGAGTTTTAAATACTCTTTGTCTAGGTAATAGTTGCGAGGGTGAGTCTAGATTTCTGATCAGGAGAAAAGCTGTGGCTTCTTGTGGTTCACACATTCAGTTCCTTGAAGGCAGGAGCAGGACCCATAGATAATTTGTAAAGAATCATTTCTTTCTGCTTCTGATGCTGGTTCTGATACCAACAGCTTTTGAGGTTGCTTGTTTAAAATACGTATACAGACTGGGCGCGGTGGCTTACGTCTGTAATCCCAGCACTTTGGGAGGCCAAGGCGGGCGGATCACCTGTCAGGAGTTTGAGACCAGCCTGGGTAACATGGTGAAACCCTTTCTCTACTAAAAATATAAAAAAAAGTAGCTGGGTGTGGTGGCTGGTGCCTGTAATCCCAGCTACTCGGGAGGCTAAAGGCAGGAGAGCCTCCTGAACCTGGAAGGTGGAGGTTGCAGTGAGCTGAAATTGTGCCACTGCACTCCAGTCTGGGCAACAAGAGCAAGACTTCGTCTGAAAATAAATAAATTAAAAAAAAAAAATGTATGCATATAATTGCCTGGTTTGAAGATAGAGGCAGCTGTGTTGGAAAGATTTAGGATGGTGGCATTTGAAATATTATTTTGTTCAGTAGCTTTCTGTCTTTAAGAAGTGACAACATTTAAGAGAGAAAGAAAGTCATTTTATGATAACATTCTAGTTCTCAGCAGACCAGAGACTGTTTCCCTAAACTTTCCTCTGGCCAGTGTGGATCACTTTTTGATTTTGTGGGAACACTCTGCAATTTTCTTAGATTTGGGGAAAAACCAGTTCTAGAACTGAAGATTTCAGAGTAGCGGTTAGGAAATGGTGAGGGAAACATTCATATATGATTTTGTATGTTATAATCAGAGACCAAAAGGTGTTACACACATTCACACACTTGAGATAGGGAATTTCATTGCCTTCTACTGATGCTTTTAATATTTTGGAACTTGGAACGAGTCATATTTATGAACATAAAGAAACATCCTGTTGCCTGGGCCTTAAGAGTAGGGTAGAATCCACATTTGTTTTTCAGTCACTGATGTGGGTAAGTAGAAAACTTCCTTTGGGCATGTGATGTGTACCCATTACCCTCATGCTGTGGTGCTGGGCTTTCCAAACTACACCAGCTGGCTGTCAAGTAGTAGGCGTTCCATTCAGCATTATTGAAATTGGATTGAACTCTGCCTGATTAACTCAGTGCTGGTATGCACAGTATGACTTGAGTTGATACTCTGCTGTTGACTATGTCTTTTTTGTTGTGGTTTCAGAACTTACTCCAGCAAAAGGACCGTCAACATGGATTATCTGTCACATCTAAGGGATGCACTTGTACAGCCCTTGACCTCACAAGGAGTTGACGGGGTACAGGATGCTGTTGCACTTATGGACACATATTATTTGATGAAAGAAGACTTTGAGAATATCATGGAAATTAGCAGCTGGGGTGGCAAACCTAGTCCCTTTTCAAAGCTGGATCCCAAGGTAAATCATGTCACTCACTGGTTCTCCATCACTTTCTAATACCAGGTTTGTACTGACAGTCCTTCAGAGGTGTTTTAGATGCTTTATAAAAAGATTTACTTCTTTTTCCCCTTAAATGCTTGTTGCTTCTTATGACCTATATTTTCCATAGATACTATTTGAATGCAGTATTAAGAGTAGACTTCTGGACTTGACTTTACAATTTGTATTTTTATATTTGCTTTATGCTCAGTAGAAAAACAAGAAGTGAAATTTGAGGAGCAAATATAAATATATTCTTTATAAAGGGTGAGAGGATGAGCCTAGGGAATTAAAAGTTGAGCTGTGAGCTCTGGTGGTAATGGGTCGTAAAAATAAAATGTGTTTATTGGCTGAGGATTTGTATAAATTTTCTTAGCCTACCTAATCTGTGGATTCAGCATTTATTCCAGTTGGATAATCTTCCCTGTAATAATATATCCCTGCTTTTCTTATAATGAGCACAAAAAAACTAAAGTGAGACATCATGAATATGTAACATCCAGTACCCAACTCTTGCACCTGCATAATGAATGCGTTTAGAAGACTCAGTCTCTCTAGTTTCCCCTCTCCAGAATTTTGACCCGACTTTATGGTTATCAGTAAATTCTCACAGCAGACATCTGTTGTTAGAATTCATGGACTAATTCAGGAATTATGATTAGAAGCTTGAAGGTAAGACTTTCAAGTTTCGTAGTATTTTGAAGTAACTACTACTATTATTATGGAAAAGGTATCTTGTGTTTTGTGGAAATTAAAGGCCAACTTATATCTTATGATGAGCTCCCCCCACTTTTTTTTTTCTTTTTCTTTTCTTTTCTTTTTTGGAGACAGTCTCATTCCTTTGCTCAGGCTGAACGGCAGTGGTATGATCTTGGCTTACTGCAACCTCCACCTCTCAGGTTCAAGCGATTCTCCTGCCTCAGCCTCCCAAGTAGCTGGCATTACAGGTGTGCTCCATCACGCCTGGTCAAGTTTTGTATTTTTAGTAGAGACAGGGTTTCCCCGTGTTGGCCAGGCTGGTCTCGAACTCCTGGCCTTATGTGATCTGCCTGCTTTGGCCTCGCGAAGTGCTGGGATTACAGGCATGAGCCACAGCACCCAGCCAAGCCCCTTTTTGATTTACTGATTCACTGACTAACTTTGCTTACTACTTTGTAGAAATGTGGAGAATGCTGAATAGGTAAACGTGATGACTTGAAGTGACCTTTTGTTTGTTTGTTTGCCTAAAGTTCCCAAATACTTTTTTTTTTTTAGACAGAATCTCACTCTGTCACCCAACTTGGAGTGCAATGGCACGATCTCAGCTCACTGCAACCTCTACCTCCTGGGTTCAAGATTCTCATGGAGAGGTGTGAGCCCGCCGGCCTTCAGTCTTTTTTGTCATGGGCTCTGTTAAGAATGTTATGAAAAATACGGAACTTATCCATAGAAAAATGCACATACTTAGATTTACATGTATATACATAAATACTTTGCAAACAGTTGCAAGGGGCCCTCAGGGTCTCTTTAGGCTTCCAGAGTTTAAAATAATTGTTTGGGACTTAGATTTTTAAAAACTCCATCTACTCCTTTCATGTAGGTGAAAGCAGCCTTCACAAGAGCTTACAATAAGGAAGCCCACCTTACTCCATATTCACTTCAAGCTATAAAGGCATCTAGACACAGCACAAGCCCATCCCTGGATTCGGAATACAATGAAGAGTTAAATGAAGATGACTCTCAATCTGATGACAAAGACCAAGATGCTATAGAAACTGATGCCATGATCAAGGTAGTATTTTAAGCCACTGACAGGAGAACCTCAAAATAGATGATCTTTCCTTGCCTGGTGAATAATAGGGCCTTTTCAGCACATGGCAGAATAAATTGAAAATACTTCTAAGTTTTTTTGTTCATCATGGTTGAGGGTGGAGAAGGTAGAGATTTCATTTTTATAAACAGTTTCTTATAGTAGTCGAAGAACCAAACGGCAAGAAAATGGGCCATGATTTTGATGGCCATATGTTCTGTTAGAAGAAGTACCATTTTTATTTATCTGGCCATTGGTATATGCTTTCAAGAAAAATGTTTTTAACAAAACAGTTTCTTCTGTTGTGTATGTTTTGCTATAGCCACTAAACTGCTTTGTAGAAGCTTCTCAGAGCAAAACATTCTTGTCTTTTGATGGGAAAGATGAAAGCCAACTGTGGTATCAGCCTGCTCTTTACAGCTGGTTGAGCCAAGGAACCTCGTCCGATCCTCCCCTGTCCTTTGCTGGGTGTGGTGCTGCTTGCCCTTCGTTTCTGTTTTCTATATGCAGGAGTGGGAATAGTGGCCTTCTTCACTGTGGCTCATGTAGACCCTAAGGGGTGGCCTCCCTCTCTCCCTCTCTTCTGCTTTCACAAAATGACTGTGTTTACACCTCTAATCTGAAACTGAAAGAAGAGGAAATTCTTCATCTAAACATTACCCTATTTGTCAATTATCTCTTGCTTATTTTGTGTTTTCTAAGTGTACCTCTGTTCTAAATCCAAGAAACTGCCTTACATGGGGAACAGATCTTAGTTCTAAATTCTAAATACTCTCTCAGTTTTTACTGCCAGCTTTTAAAGGCTGTAAGTAGCGCAGTTGTTGCTTGAAAGTAAGCGCTTCATGGGTCACAGTAGTTCCAGATCTTGATGTTTGCAGCCTCCCTTCTTTAATTAAGTTGCAGGTAAAGATTAGATTTGTTGTAGAGATGAACTTATTTCATTTACTCATAAACACAGCTATTAACTATTTTGTTATCTTCTCCCTCCCCCTAACAGAAAAAGACAAAACCTTCAAAGCCTTCAAAACCAGAAAAAGATAAGGAGCCCAGAAAAGGAAAAGGAAAAAATTCGAAGAAATGAAACAATTTTTCACTAGCGACAGCCACTTTTTACTCTCCCTCCTGGCCAGTCCAGCTGGTCTAGAGAAAGCCTTGTTTTTTCCCAGAGCAACCATGTTTTAGCATAATGGGATGACCTGGTGTCCCATTATAAATAAAGGGTGGTATGGCTAGAAGGGTATGAGCAGTAGGCTTATGTACACCTCTTATAGAGGTTGATAGGACTGCTTGGGTCCTCTACTGTCCCTTGTCAATCTAGTTAGATGTGCTTTTGAATGACTGTAGAATTGGAACTAGAAACTACACCTGGGCCTTGGAGTCAGATTTTAGTTAATGATATTGAGCCTGGGAGCAGTAGTACTAAGGCGTCTTTTGTAGGCTTAAGAATTTATCCTAATGGCCTTTATAGGACCAATGCTGATTTTTTTTTTAAAGGTAGTTCCTATTATGTGGTGAAATTTTGTAAATAAATGATTACACAAAACAGTCATCACCTAGAACTGGGTATTCTTTGTACATTGTCAGATATCTTTCAAAATATAAATTAGGAATAAAAATGTTCCACATGATACATGTACAAATTCTTTTTAAGATTGTCATCTTGTACAGCAAAATATTATGTTGGTATATTACTTCCTTATTAATTTGCAAATGATTGAATTAAAAAGCTCACTGTATTCCTTACTCACCTGTTGTGTGAAACATAACATTGGCAGTCGAGGAGTCAGAACTTGGGATTCCCAGCCTCACTCCCTCTGTGTGTGCTGACCACGTCTCTGCTGTGAATCGGATTTCAAGGAGAGGTCTGTTATGGGACTTTGCAGTGTGGGGGGCTGCAGAAGATTCTCAGACATTCTTATTCTTCAGGAGTCTCAACCCATCAGGTTCAAACCAGTAGGAACCAGGCTGGGTCAGGCTCTTAAGTTCACTAGGGTGGGGGACAAAATGAACATTGGCTTTCATTCACTTTGCCCCTGGGAGATCTAGTCCCGTCCTGTGATGGCTTCCACAAACCCTGTTGGAAGTTTGGGTTATTCCTATAACCGAATGTATTGAGTGGCCCTGAGGCTGTGGACCTAGCCTAGAATTTAGATGTCTAGCTATTTTTTAATCTTGTTGGTAAATGCTCAGAGGTCTGTGCTACCTCTGTGAGGTATATACTAAAATGAATGTAAAATAAGGATCGTATTCCATGCTTTACGGAACTGGTAGTCTTGTTTGGGTGATGAGACAAAGTTCTTGAGTCATTTAAACTGTATTTACCAGTGTGAAAAATGTCCTTTTTGGAGATTAATTCATTATGGAAATAAAACATTGCCTAAGCCCTTGCCTGCTGAGTCATGACCCTGTCTTTGTTAAAGTCTGTCTTGAAACTTTTCTGGTTTGGGAAAGGTTTTCTCACCAGTAGGGTGAGGCTGGCTTTCCTATTCATGTTCCATTTCTATGCCTTTTGGATATGCAAGTCTTGTCTCCCTAGTTCTTCTGCAGCCCCCAGGGGAGGGACTTGAATCTCTATGCAGCCAGGATGCGGCATAGTGTCCTTCACTTGTTCATTATGATTTTGTTTATAATTTTAAATGTTTTAAACACAAGATTGGGATAATATGTGTGTAAATAAATAGCATTTCTTTTAGAATTAGAAATTGTAAATACGCCCTTTATGAGGATGGCATAGGTCTGTCTGATTCCTCTTTTAAGCCCTCGTGACCATGAGGTGAATGACTGAGATTCATGGAAGGAGGCAGTTGGTGGTTCTGCAGCAGTTTGGATGTGAATCGGAATGGTCTGCATTGGGGTTGAGTCTTCATTGGAGCCACCAGTGATGTGGTCTTTTGGAGCCACTTGATGCCACGTGGTATCTTTGCAGCATAAAACTATATACTTGGATGGCCGAATAGGAACAGCTCCAGCCTCCAGCTCCTAGTGTGAGCGACACAGAAGACGGGTGATTTCTGCATTTTCAACTGAGGTACCGGGTTCATCTCACCGGGGTGTGTCAGACAGTTGGCGCTGGTCTGCGGGTGCAGCCCGATGAGTGAGAGCTGAAGCAGAGCGAGGCATCGCCTCACCTGGGAAGTGCAAGGGGGAAGGGAATTCCTTTTCCTAGCCAAAGGAAATTGAGACACATAACACCTGGAAAATCGGGTAACTCCCACCCTAATACTGTACTTTACCAAGGGTCTTAGCAAACGGCACACCAGGAGATTATATCCCACACCTGGCCCAGAGGGTCCCATGCCCACGGAGCCTCCCTCATTGCTAGCACCGCAGTCTGAGATCTAACTGCAAGGCGGCAGTGAGGCTGGGGGAGGGGCGCCTGCCATTGCTGAGGCTTAAGTAGGTAAACAAAGCCGCTGGGAAGCTCGAATTGGGTGGAGCCCACCACTGCTCAAGGAGGCCGGCCTGCCTCGGTAGACTCCTCCTCTGGGGACAGGGCATAGCTAAACAAAAAGCAGCAGAAAACCTCAGCAGAGGTAAATGCCCCTGACAGCTTTGAAGAGAGCAGTGGATCTCCCAGCACAGAGGTTGAGATCTGAGAACGGACAGACTGCCTGCTCAAGTGGGTCCCTGACCCCTGAGTAGCCTGACTGGGAGACATCCCCCACTAGGTGCAGACCGACACCTCACACCTCACATGGCGGGGTACACCCCTGAGACGAAGCTTCCAGAGCAAGAATCACACAGCAACACTTGCTGTTCAGCAATATTCTATTTTCTGCAGCCTCCGTTGCTGATACCCAGGCAAACAGTCTGGAGTGGGCCTCAAGCAAACTCCAACAGATCTACAGCTGAGGGTCCTGACTGTCAGAAGGAAAACTAACAAACAGACAGGACACCCACACCAAAACCCCATCAGTACGTCACCATCATCAAAGACCAAAGGCAGATAAAACCACAAAGATGGGGAAAAAGCAATGCAGAAAAGCTGGAAATTCAAAAAATCAGAGCGCATCTCCCCCTCCAAAGGAACGCAGCTCATCGCCAGCAACGGAACAAAGCTGGACAGAGAATGACTGACGAGAGAAGAAGGCTTCAGTTGATCAAACGTCTCAGAGCTAAAGGAGAAACTACATAACCAGTGCAAAGAAACTAAAAACCTTGAAAAAAGAATGGATGAATGGATAACTAGAATTATCAATGCAAAGAAGACCTTAAAAGAACTGATAGAGATGAAAACCATAACATGAGAACTATGTGACAAATGCACAAGCTTCAGTAACCGACTCAATCGACTGGAAGAAAGAAAGAGTATCAGCGATTGAAGATCAAATGAATGAAATGAAGCGAGAAGAGAAGTGTAGAGAAAAAGGAGTAAAACAAAATGAACAAAGCCTTCAAGAAATATGGGATTATGTGAAAAGACCAAATCTACGTCTGATTGGTGTGCCTGAAAAAGTGATGGGGAAAATGGAACCAAGTTGGAAAACACTCTGCAGGATATCATCCAGGAGAACTTCCCCAACCTGGTAAGGCAGGCCAACATTCAAATTCAGGAAATGCAGAGAATGCCACAAAGATACTCCTTGAGAAGAGCAACTCCAAGACACATAATTGTCAGATTGACCAAAGTTGAAATGAAGGAAAAAATGTTAAGGGCAGCCAGAGAGAAAGGTCGGGTTACACACAAAGGGAAGCCCATCAGACTAACAGCAGATCTCTCGGCAGAAACTCTCCAAGCCAGAAGAGAGTGGGGGCCGATATTCAACATTCTTAAAAGAATTTTAAACCCAGAATTTCATATCCAGCCAAACTAAGTTTCATAAGTGAAGGAGAAATAAAATCCTTTACAGACAAGCAAATGCTTAGAGATTTTGTCACCACCAGGCCTGCCGTACAAGAGATCCTGAAGGAAGCACTAAACATGGAAAGGAACAACCAGTACCAACCATTGCAAAAACATGTCAAAATGTAAAGTCCATCAATGCTAGGAAGAAACTGCATCAACTAGCAAGCAAAATAACCAGCTAATATCTTAATGACAGGATCAAGTTCACACATAACAATATTAACCTTAAATGTAAATGGACTCTGGTCCAATTAAAAGACACAGACTGGCAAATTGGATAAAGAGTCAAGACCCATCAGTTTGCTGTATTCAGGAGACCCATCTCACATGCAGAGACACTCATAGGCTCAAAATAAAGGGATGGAGGAAGATCTACCAAGCAAATGGAAAACACACACACACAAAAAGCAGGGGTTGCAATCCTAGTCTCTGATAAAACAGACTTTAAACCATCAAAGATCAAAAGAGACAAAGAAGGCCATTACATAATGGTAAAGGGATCAATTCATCAGGAAGAGCTAACCTAAATATATATGCACTCAATACAGGAGCACCCAGATTCATAAAGCAAGTCCTTAGAGACTTACAAAGAGATTTAGACTTCCATACAATAATAATGGGAGACTTTAACACCCCACTGTCAACATTAGACAGATCAACAAGACAGAAAGTTAACAAGGATATCCAGGTATTGAACTCAACTCTGCACCAAGCGGACCTAATAGACATCTACAGAACTCTCCACCCCAAGTCAACAGAATATACATTCTTCTCAGCACCACATCGCACTTATTCCAAAATTGACCACATAGTTGGAAGTAAAGCACTCCTCAGCAAATGTAAAAGAACAGAAATTATAACAAACTGTCTCTCAGACCACAGTGCAATCAAACTAGAACTCAGGACTAAGAAACTCAATCAAAACCGCTCAACTGCATGGAAACTGAACAACCTGCTCCTGAATGACTACTGGGTACATAACGAAATGAAGGCAGAAATAAAGATGTTCTTTGAAACCAATGAGAACAAAGATACAACATACCAGAATCTCTGGGACACATTTAAAGCAGTGTGTAGAGGGAAATTTATGTCCACAAGAGAAAGCAGGAAAGATCTAAAATTGACACCCTAACATCAATTAAAGGAACTAGAGAAGCAAGAGCAAACACATTCAGAAGCTAGCAGAAGGCAAGAAATAACCAAGATCAGAGCAGAACTGAAGGAGATAGAGACACAAAAAACCCTCCAAAAAATCAATGAATCCAGGAGCTGGTTTTTTGAAAAGATCACCAAAATTGATAGACCGCTAGCAAGATTAATAAGAAAAGAGAGAAGAATCAAATGGACGCAATAAAAAATGATAAAGGGGATATCACCACTGACCCCACAGAAATACAAACTACCATCAGAGAATACTGTAAACACCTCTACGCAAATAAACTAGAAAACCTAGAAGAGATGGATAATTTCCTGGACACTTACACTCTCCCAAGACTAAACCAGGAAGAAGTTGAATCCCTGAATAGACCAATAGCAGGCTCTGAAATTGAGGCAACAATTAATAGCCTACCAACCAAAAAAAGTCCAGGACCAGACAGATTCACAGCCGGATTCTACCAGAGGTACAAGGAGGAGTTGGTACCATTCCTTCTGAAACTATTCCAATCAATAGAAAAAGAGGGAATCCTCTCTAACTCATTTTACGAGGCCAACATCATCCTGATACCAAAGCGTGACAGAGATACAACAAAAAAAGAATTTTAGACCAATATCCCTGATGAACATCGATGCAAAAATCCTCAATAAAATACTGGCAAACCAAATCCAGCAGCACATCAAAAAGCTTATCCACCATGATCAAGTGGTCTTCATCCCTGGGATGCAAGGCTGATTGAACATACGCAAATCAATAAATGTAATCCAGCATATAAACAGAACCAAAGACAAAAACCATATGGTTATCGCAATAGATGCAGAAAAGGCCTTTGACAAAATTCAACAGCCCTTCATTCTAAAAACTCTCAAAAAATAAATTCAGTATTGATGGAACATATCTCAAAATCATAAGAGCTATTTATGACAAACCCACAGCCAATATCATACTGAATGGGCAGAAACTGGAAGCATTCCCTTTGAAATCTGGCACAAGACAGGGATGCCCTCTCTCACCACTCCTATTCAACATAGTGTTGGAAGTTCTGGCTAGGGCAATCAGGCAAGAGAAAGAAATAAAGGGTATTCAGTTAGGAAAAGAAGAAGTCAAATTGTCCCTGTTTGCAGATGGCACGATTGTATATTTAGAAAACCCCATTGTCTCAGCCCAAAATCTCCTTAAGCTGATAAGGAACTTCAGCAAAGTCTCAGGACACAAAATCAATGTGCAAAAATCACAAGCATTCTTATACACCAGTAACAGACAAACAGAGAGCCAAATCATGAATGAACTCCCATTCACAATTGCTTCAAAGAGAATAAAATACCTAGGAATCCAACTTACAAGGGATGTAAAGGACCTCTTCAAGGAGAACTGCAAACCACTGCTCAGTGACATAAAAGAGGATACAAATGTAAGAACATACCATGCTCATGGATAGGAAGAATCAATATTGTGAAAATGGCCATACTGCCCAAGGTAATTTATAGATTCAATGCCATCCCCATTAAGCCACCAATGACTTTCTTCACAGAATTGGAAAAAACTGCTTTAAAGTTCATATGGAACCAAAAAAGACCCCGCATTGCCAAGACAATCCTAAGCCAAAAGAACAAAGCTGGAAGCATCACGCTACCTGACTTCAAACTATACTACAAGGCTACAGCAACCAAAACAGCATGGTACTGGTACCAAAACAGAGATATAGACCAATGGAACAGAACAGAGCCCTCAGAAGTAACACCACACATCTACAGCCATCTGATCTTTGATACACCTGAGAAAAACAAGAAATGGGGAAAGGATTCCCTATTTAATAAATGGTGCTGGGAAAATTGGTTAGCCATAAGTAGAAGGCTGAAACTGGATCCTTTCCTTACTCCTTGTAGGAAAATTAATTCAAGATGGATTAGAGACTTAAATGTTAGACCTAATACCATAAAAACCTTAGAAGAAAACCTAGGTAATACCATTCAGGACATAGGCATGGGCAAGGACTTCATGTCTAAAACACCAAAAGCAACGGCAACAAAAGCCAAAATTGACAAATGGGATCTAATTAAACTAAAGAGCTTCTGCACAGCAAAAGAAACTACCATCAGAGTGAACAGGCAACCTACAGAATGGGAGAAAATTTTTGCAATCATCTGACAAAGGGCTAATATCCAGAACCTATAAAGAATTCAATCAAATTTACAAGAAAAAAACAACTCCATCAAAAAGTGGGCAAAGGATATGAACAGACACTTCTCAAAAGAAGACGTTCATAGAGCCAACAGACACATGAAAAAATGCTCATCATCACTCGCCATCAGAGAAATGCAAATCAAAACCACAATGAGATACCATCTCACACCAGTTAGAATGGCAATCATTAAAAAATCAGGAAACAGGTGCTGGAGAAGGTGTGGAGAAATAGGAACACTTTTACACTGTTGGTGGGACTGTAAACTAGTTCAACCATTGTGGAAAACAGTGTGGCGATTCCTCAAGGATCTAGAACTAGAAATATCATTTGACCCAGCCATCCCATTATTGGGGATATACCCAAAGGATTATAAGTCATGCTGCTATAAAGACACATGCATGCATATGTTTATTGCGGCACTGTTCACAATAGCAAAGACTTGGAATCAACCCAAATGTCCATCAGTGACAGAGTGGATTAAGAAAATGTGGCACATACACACCATGGAATACTATGCAGCCATAAAAAAGGATGAGTTTGTGTCCTTTGTAGGGACATGGATGCAGCTGGAAACCATCATTCTCAGCAAACTATCGCAAGAACAGAAAACCAGATACCGCATGTTCTCACTCATAGGTGGGAATTGAACAATGAGATCACTTGGATACAGGAAGGGGAACATCACACACCGGGTCGTATTGTGGGGAGGGGGGAGGGGAGAGGGATAGCATTAGGAGATATACCTAATGTAAATGACGAGTTAATGGGTGCAGCACACCAACATGGCACATGTATACATATGTAACAAACCTGCACAACCATTTTGTTACTTACAAATCATTCGGCTTTATCCTTCATCTTGTTAAATGTTGGCAGTTATGTAGCACCATGGTTTGATCTCTTAAAGTTATTGATGGGGTAGATTATTTGTACTAGTATGAGTGGCTTCCTAAACAAGCTCCAGTATGAGTATGCTCATGGGTGAAAGTCTAAGGCCTGTAACTCCCAACGTAGAATCTACCCACCCTCACAGTCCTAGGTGCCTGTGGTTCTTATTTCTACAGCCTTACAATATACCTCCAGGCATATTAGAGGAAGCAGGGGACTGTGGGTAGGTTTTATGATAATAACTTTGTACCACTTAGTAAAGCCAAGGCCTCTGGCCTGTTCTCTGGCTGGTCATTGGGAGGGAAGGACAGGTCCTAAAGCTGGAAGCATCATGCAGGTGGGATACTTGATGCTATACAACATTACTGGCACCTTGGGCCCTAGCTTAGGCCCGTGGGTACCACTGTAATGCTCAGGTTGCTGGGGCCATACTGTAAAATATCATCGGATTCATTCACAGTTGACTCCCTGACTCATTTCTATCAGCTGCTCACTTTGGTGACTGGCCTTGGATGGCCTAGGAAGCAAGTACTGATGTGGGAAAAGTATGGACTCCCTTGGAGAGACAGAGTGTGTGTGTGTACTGATGGTGTGTGCTGTATGGGTGATATGGGGAAAGAATCTTCACGCAGTCTCAGAGAAGATTCCAAATAATGTATGTTTTCAGGGGTAGTCAAATGACTTAATTTTGTGATGGGAATTCTGTAGTATGCAGTAGAATGATTTGGCAGATATAAGCTGATAGTTTCATTCATTCTTTACAAGACTGGTTTTCCTAATTTCCTATATTTTGATTTCCTAATTAATTGCTTCTTGCTGTGATTTGTATAAACTTCTCATTTCAAGCTTTTTACACTGTTCACATCTGTGTTGCCCAAACTTGACAATGTCCTTCAGAGCTACCTTTATCTCTTTTTCTGTCTCCAAATCCAGGAAAATGTCACAAATGATTAGATATTTTATTATCTAGATAAAACATCTAGTCAACAATTTTATTTTAAAGTATTTCAAAATACAAAAGTTATCAAAAAGCTGAATATTTACAATTATGTCATAGGTTACTATTAAGTGTGCAGAGGATAGAGTGTGTAAGACTTTGAAGAGGAAATATACAAAGTACAATAAACAGCAAGGTTACACGTCATCGTTTTGCCACTGTACGGAAGTGGGAAGTGCCGACCTGGAGAGGTCACTGTTGGTTCATTTCTCTGTATCCAGAAAGGACCGTCTCTTAAATCCACCAGGGGAGGAAACAGCCTCCTGTGGAAAATGCTGTCTTCTCAGGAGCATTGTATCTAGAAAGGACAAACAGAACACATGCCTCTAGAAGCGTTTCAAATAATGGCTAGCATTTAGTAATAAAGCCAAACATATTACAAAGAATTTTTTTTGCCCGTTTCTAGAATGTGGAACAGGAAACATTCAAGTTGGAAATCTCTAGTCTGTAATCTGCATCAAGTTTCGGTACTAGCCTTGCCAACTGACTCAAATTGTGTGGGCAAGCTCTTGAGCCTTTGTAATGAAGTAAGCATGCTGATAACAGCCACCTCACTGGGAAGAACGAATGTAAAGTGCTCAGAAATTAATTTGTAGGAAAAATTTTCCTGAAATTAAACAGTTATATTTGTTTAAAAGCCAGTGAACAACAGCTTCAACCAGTATTCACTGTATAAGGATGCTTACAGTGACTGTGTGTGTGTGTGTCTTTTTTTTTTTTTTTTTTTCCTAGGAGATGGGGTCTTGTTACATTGCCCAGGCTGGATTACTGTGGCTCTTCATAGGCATGATCATAGTCTCCTAGAGCCCTGAACTCCTGGGCTCAAGTGATCCTCACGCCTCAGCCTCCTGAGTAGCTGGGACTAGGAGCACAGGCTCTGTGCCTGGCTATAGGACAGTGCACAGTCATAACTCAGTGAAGACATACTGCAAGGAGCTATGATGTACCATGGTCTGGTTCCTTGAAGTTTTCTGTAAAGCAGTATCTAATGCCGTGATAGTGTGTGGAGAGGTTCTGTGGACGTTTTTTAAAAATACAAAGTTCCACTTGCAGTTTAATCTTCCCATAGATAACAGTTAGAAACTTGTGACAAAATCTGAATTTTTTTTGTCTTTAGAAGGCCAGGAATGGTCGCTCACACCTGTTATCCCAACACTTTGGGAGGCTGAGGTGAGAGGATCACTTGAGTCCAGGAGTTCAAGACCAGCCTGGGCAACATAGTGAGACTCCATCTCTTAAAAAAAAAAAAGGTGGCACGTGCCTGTAGTCCTAGCTACCTGGAAGGCTGAGGCAGGAAGGTCATTTGAGCCCAGGAGTTTGAGGCTGCAGTGAACAATTATTGTGGCCCTGCACCCCAGCCCAGGCAACAGAGGGAGACCCCGTCTCAAAAAAAAAATTAGAAGGTCAGTGAGCTAGAATATAGATCAAAACTACCCAATATGAACAGAGAAAAAAGAGGAAAGAACTTTAGTGACTTTAGATATCAAGTAGTCACAGATATTACTGGAGTTCCAGAATGACAAGATAGAAAGGGATAGAGAAAGTATTTGAAGAAATAATGGCTCAAAATGTCCCAATTGAGGAAAAAATATACAGATTCAAGAATTCTAGGAAATCCTAAGTTAAAAAAATTTAAAAACCACATCCAGGCAAGTATAGTCAAAATTCTGGAAAATTTGAATGCCAAAAATAAAGAATGCCTTGAATGTAGCCACAAAGAAACCAGTAAACTCAAGGGAACAATGAAGTTTGATATTGGAGACAATTGTGAAAGTGCTTTAAGAAAACCTCAGAATTGCATATCAAGCTAAAATATCCTCAAAAATGAAGGAAAATAAAGACAGAGAAGAAGTCACCAGCAAACCTGTACATGTAAGAAATGTCAAAGGAAGTACTTCAGGCTGAAAGGAAATAATACCATATGGAAACTTGGATTCAGGCAGGAATAACATGGAAATTATAAATGTGGGTAAATGTAAAGCTACATTGTATTTTTTTTCTTTATAATTTCCTTTAAAAAGACACAACTAAAGAAAAATTATATCATTGTATTACAGGATTTAGAATGTGTACATATGTATATTTGTGTGTGTGTGTATATATATATATAATAGGATATTAATCAAGTACAAAATTTTGCAAAGACATAGGTAAAAAATAGAAGAATCAAATGAAATACGAAAAAATATTTAGTCAAATAGAAGGCAAGACAAGAGGAACTGAACAAAAAGTGGATAGGACAAATAAAAAACAAGTAACAAAATTGTAGACCTAAATTCAGCCTTATGATAACACTCGAAAAAAAAGAATCACAACAGAGGAAAACTGCAAACCAGTATCCCTCATGAACACAGACACAATATTCTCAATATATTAGCAAAATAATCCAGCATTAGGATAATACATCATGATCAAGTGAGTTTATCTCCAGAATAAAAGTTGGCTTTCACACTTGAAAATCAATATAACTTACCATATAAATGGATTAAAGGGGAAAAGCCATATCATCTCAATTGATAGAAAAAAAGCATTTGACAAAATCTGTCACCTAGTAAACTAGAAAGAAACTTCCACAATTTGTTAGGAGACTCTGAAAAACCTTACATCACGATAGTGAAATACTAAATGCCTTCCTCCAACACTGAGAACAAGACAAGGATGTTGACTGTACTATTATTTTAATTTTATTTATTTATTTATTTTTTGGAGACGGAGTCTTGCTCTGTCGCCTGGGCTGGAGTGCAGTGGCTGGACCTCAGCTCACTGCAAGCTCCGCCTCCCGGGTTTACGCCATTCTCCTGCCTCAGCCTCCCGAGTAGCTGGGACTACAGGCGCCTGCCACCTCGCCCGGCTAGTTTTTTGTATTTTTTTAGTAGAGACGGGGTTTCACCGTGTTAGCCAGGATGGTCTCGATCTCCTGACCTCGTGATCCGCCCGTCTCGGCCTCCCAAAGTGCTGGGATTACAGGCTTGAGCCACCGCGCCCGGCGACTGTACTATTATACAACATTGTAGAGGAGGTCCTAGCAAGTGCATATAAGAAGAAAAATGAAAGTTATAAAGATTGGAAAGATGAGTACATTTTTTTTTATTTGTAAATGACTACACAGAAAATCTGAAGGATTCTACAGTACAACTACTAGACATAAGTCAATTTAGAAAGGTTACAGGATGCAAGGTCAATATATAAAAATTAACTGCACTTTCCTATGTAAACAATTAGGAAATGAAAAAAAATAAATTTCATTTAGTATTAAAATCTCCCCAAATTATTTAGAAATAAATTTAACGAAAGACTTCTTTATTCAAAACTGCAAAATAGACCGGGCACGGTGGCTCACACCTGTAATCCCAGCACTTTGGGAGGCTGAGGCAGGTGGATCACCTGAAGTCAGGAGTCCCAGACCAGCCTGGCCAACGTGGTGAAACCCCGTCTCTACTAAAAATACAAAAATTAGCTGGACATGGTGGTGGGCGCCTGTAATCCTAGCTACTCGAGGGGCTGAGGCAGGAGAATGGCTTGAACCTGGAAGGCAGAGGTTGCAGTGAGCCGAGATTGCACCATTGCACTCTGGCCTGGGTGACAAGAGTTGAAACTCCATCTCAAAAACAAACAAAAAACCCTGCAAAATAGTGATGAGTAATTGAAAAAGATCTAAATAAATGTAGAGATATACCATATTCATAGACTGGCAGACTGTTGTTAAAGATGTCAGTTCTCAAAATGATCTACAGAATCAATGTAACTGTTGTAATAGGCAGATTCTAGGATGGTCCCTAAATTTCCCATACCCAGTGATACTTATCCTGTGTAATACCTTCCTCTTGAGTGTGGGCAGGGCTTGTGATATGATGTGATAATAACCATATTAGGTTCAATTATATGATAGAGATAAAGGAATTTGCAGATGTAGTTAAGGTCCCAATCAATGGACTCTGAATTATCAAAAGAGAGTTTGTCGTGGGCTTCACTAATCAGGTGAACCCTTTATAATAGGGTCCAGACTTTCCCTGAAGGGAGAGATTGTAAATATGAGAGATGACCTTACACTGGACTTGAAGCAGTTTCATGTTGTGGGGAGGGTCACATGTCAGGAAACTGCCTGTAGGAGCTAAGGGCTTCAGTCCTCTGACCATAAAGATCAGAATCTTCCCCCACCGTCCCCAAAGAAAACAAAACCCAACAGACTAGAAAAAGACTTCAGATAAGATTGCAGCTCCAACCAACACTATGATTATAGCCTTGTGAGACCCTGAAGAGAAGACTCAGCTAAGCCATACCTAGACTACTGACCCATAACCATAGAAATTGTGAGATAATAAATGTGTGTTGTTTTAAGATGCTAAATTTGTGATAATTTGTTATATAGCAACAAAATTAATACAAGTCCCAATCATAATTTGAGCAGGTTTCTTAAACAGAATTTGAGAAACTGATTTTAAAATTGTCTACAAAGATAAAAAGAATAACGGCCAAAACAATCTTAAAAAAAAAAATGACAAATTGGAGGATCCACAATACCTGACTTTAAGAGATTCTATAAAGCCACAGTAATCAAAATAGTGTAGTATTAAAATAAGGGAGAAGCACATCAATGCCAAAGAAGAGACGGTCCAGAAATAGGCCCACATTTTATATCTATTTGAGGGGAAGAAAATCCAACCCTTCCTCACACTGGAAACAAAAATTATTTCAAGATAAATTGCAGATCTAGAGCTTCTAGAAGAAAACAGGAAAATGTTTCTGACTTGTTAGTAGGCAATATATATATAAATACACACATATATTTAGGACAAAGAAGGCAACAACCATAAAATTTCAAATTTAAAAATTAATGAATTATAATTCATCAAAATCAAAACCTGCTCATCAAAAGACACCATTCAGAAAAATAAATGGGAAGCCACAGCGTGTGATATTTGCAAAATATATGTGACAAAGAATACATACATAAAAAACTTAGAACTCAAATAGACAATAATCCAGTGTCAATGAGGAAAATTTGTCTTTTTGGCAAATTCTGCCAGGTCAGCTGGATATCTACATGCAAAAGAAGGAAGCTGGATCCCTATCTCACACCAGACACAAAAACTAAGTGGATCAAAGACCTAAATGTAAGAGTAACAACCACAAAACTCCTAGAAGGAAACAGGTGCAAATCTTCATGACTTTGGAGATGGGGTCTTGCTATGTTGCCTAGGCTGGTCTTGAACTCCTGGACTCAAGCAATCCTGACTCAGCCTCCTGAGTATCTGGGATAACAGGTGCATGCCACTGTGTCCAGTTTGCACAATAGTTGATTGGCTGGTTAGTTTTTTGAGACAAAGGGGCTCGCTCAGTCTGTTGCCCAGGCTGGAGTACAGTGGCTTGATCATAGCTCACTTCAGCCTCAGCCTCCTGGGCTCAAGTGATCTCCTGCCTCAACCTCCCAAGCAACGGGGACTACAGGTGTATGCCACCATACCTGGCTAATTATTTTATTTTATTTTTGTAGGGACACTGTCTCACTGTGTTGCCCAGGCTGGTCTCGAACTTCTGAGCTCAAGTGATCCTACCACTCTGGCCTCCCATCTGGCTCATGGGATTATAAGCATGAGCCACTGTGCCCAGCCTGGCAATGGTTTTTGATACAATACCAAAAGCATAAGCAACCAAAGGGCAGGGGGAACCAAACAGATGAACTGGACTTCATCAAAATAAAATCCTTGTGCATGAAACAATGCTATCAGGGTCGAGCATGGTGGCTCATGCCTGTAGTCCCAGCACTTTGGGAGGCCGAGGTAGGATTGTTTGAGCCCAGGAGTTCGAGACCAACCTGCGCAATGTGGCAAGGCCCTGCCTCTATTAAAAAACAAAAAGGATCAAGAAAGGGGAAAAAAAAACCCACAAGAAAATATTTCCAAATCATATATATGATACAGAACTTATATCTAGAACACATAAAGAACTCTTAGAACTGAACAATAAAAAGACAAACACCCAGCTGGGTGCAGTGGCTCATGCCTGTAATCCCAGCACTTTGGGAGGTTGAGGCTGGCAAATCACATGAAGTCAGGAGTTCGAGACCAGCCTGGCCAACATGGTGAAACCCACCCGTCTCTACTAAAAATACAAAAGTTAGCCGAGCGTGGTGGCACATGCCTGTAGTCCTAGCTACTCAGGGGCTAAGGCATGAGAATCACCAGAATCTGGGAGGCGGAGGTTGCAGTGAGCCGAGATCATGCCACTGCACTCTAGCCTGGGCAACAGAGCAAGACTCTGTCTAAAAAAAAAAAAAAGGCAGACAACAGCTGTTGGCAGGGATGTGGAGTGGAGAGACGAACGCTTGTGTGCAGCTGGTAGGAATGTAAGAGGGTGCAATTGCTGTGGAAAACATTTTGGAGCGGTCAGGGAAGGGCGAGAAGGCCGGTGGGGCTGCAACATGGTGAGTAATCAGACCTGAGGCAGGAGGAGGAGGTTGGGCCTGTTCATGGGCAGCTTTGGAGGCTCTTTGTTTCTGCAGGTGCAATCAAAAGCCAAGAGAACCATGAACCAGATATACTGGAGATAGCCTGAAAGCCCTTGCTCATGGGGGCTAAGGGTGGGAGGAATCTAGATAACATGTAGGGTTTCTGTCCTGTCCAACTGGTTGGATGGAGCTGCCGCTTCCTGAGGAAGGGAAAACAGAGAGGTTGTGGGGGGAATCTCGACTTCTGTTTAACCAGGCTAAGTGTGAGATGCCGTGTCAGAGATGAATTACTTTCACTTCTCCCTTTGGTAAAAGAATATCCTGAGTTTTGGCAGGGCTTTTGGCTTCTCAATTAAAGATTACATTTCTCTGTCTTCCTCTGCAGTATATATGGCCATGAGTAAGTGCTTCCAATGGAATGAAGTAGAAGGAATATGTGCAGCTTCCATGTGACAAAAATGGGACTTGGAAAGAAAAAGAAATGGAGATTATTTCCAAATCTCTGGAAGCCAACATTTTTACAATATATTCTCCTGAATTATATCACAGACCCTAAAAAACAAAAACAAAAACAAACAAACAAAAAAAAACCTTTTATTAGCTGACTCTAGTTTTAATGGTGCGATTAAAAAGACCCCTGTGAGATTTGAAACAATCTGGTCTAGTCGGAATGATGCTGCTTGGCCAAATAACCTTTGTATGGAGACAATAATGCTTGCGTTTTAGCATTAAAAAAAAACACATCAAAAGGTGGTTGTCAGATTGTTCAAATCTGGCAAGTTCCATGATGCACTAAAAGGAGTTGATACTGATACACAGTGAAAAGCTGCATGCGACCAGGCGCGGTGGCTCAAGCCTGTAATCCCAGCACTTTGGGAGGCCGAGACAGGTGGATCACGAGGTCAGGAGATTGAGACCATCCTGGCTAACATGGTGAAACCCCATCTCTACTAAAAAATATTAAAAAACTAGCCAGGCGAGGTGGCGGGTGCCTGTAGTCCCAGTTACTTGGGAGGCTGAGGCAGGAGAATGGCGTAAACCCGGGAGGTGGAGCTTGCAGTGAGCCGAGATCTGGCCAATACACTCCAGCCTTGGCGACAGAGTGAGACTCCGTCTCAAAAAAAAAAAAAAAAAGCTGCATGCACACTGTGGACCCTTGCGCCCAGAAGGCACATGGGTGCTCTGCCACTCACCTGCACATGCCGCTCACAGTTCCTCCTCCGTTCGCAGGTACTGGGTACAGTCTGAAATCTTTTTCAGTTGAGCAGCGTTTAATCTTTCTGAACACATAGGACATGTGCTTTCAGTGTTTAGCATGCTGATTAGGGGAGGGAAAGACAGAGTAAATTAAATATATAACATTCCTTTAGCTTTGGGTTACTCTAATGAGAAAGACAACTACTTTCTGTCTACACCTCCTAATACATGTCCACCATGCAATTTGAGAATCAGAACTATTCAGTCTCATGCGAGATCCTCTTTAAGGATAATATTCTTAAAGACAATTTGAGTCTTTAGAGATCCTTAGGAACACAAATAAACAGAAGGATGCTTCAGAACAAAAGAAGTAGAATGAAAGGCCTGTGTCTGGACAAATCTGTCAGACTGGGTGACATGATGCACACTTACATCTTCAATTCGGAGTACAGAGCAGGGAAGTCACAATGTGGACACACTGTCCAGTCATCTTTCAACATGTGTCGACCCTGGAAACGGTATGTTTAAGAGTTAAATTCATCTTTGTTTTAAAAACTCCCACTGTTATTCAATTTTTTTTTTTTTTTTGAGACGGAATCTTGCTTTGTTGACCAGGCTGGAGTGCAGTGGTGCAATCTCAGCTCACTGCAACCTCCACCTCCTGGATTCAAGCGATTCTTCTGCCTCAGACTCCCAAGCAGCTGGGACTACAGGCGCATGCCACCACGCCCAGCTAATTTTCGTGTTTTTAGTAGAGACGGGGTTTTACCATGTTGGCCAGGCTGGTCTTGAACTCTTGACCTCAAGTGATCCACCCGCCTCGGCCTCCCAAAGTGTTAGGATTACAGGTGTGAGCCACTGCTCCCTGCCTGTTATTCAATTATAATAATTGAACTCCAGTTATAAGTCAGACCTCTAAATTATAAAATCATTGCTATTTCACACAGGTGGGTAACAGATGGCATTAAAAGGACTAAAGCTAGGTTTTTGCTTATCAGATTCATGTTTAAAGGAAGAATCATCTTCAATTTTGTGATATCATTACCTGAATTTAGTTTTCTTTAAAATAAAGCTTAAATTAGTTCAGTGAATTACAAATAAACTGATATGTTAAAGTTCTCTGACACTAGATCTCAATATTATAATAATGAAAACTACTGCTTTTTTTTTTTTTTTGAGACGGAGTCTCGCTGTGTCGCCCGGGCTGGAGTGCAGTGGCTGGATCTCAGCTTACGGCAAGCCCCGCCTCCTGGGTTTACGCCATTCTCCTGCCTCAGCCTCCCGAGTAGCTGGGACTACAGGCGCCTGCCACCTCGCCCGGCTAGTTTTTTGTATTTTTTAGTAGAGACGGGGTTTCGCCGTGTTAGCCAGGATGGTCTCGATCTCCTGACCTCGTGATCCGCCCGTCTCGGCCTCCCAAAGTGCTGGGATTACAGGCTTGACCCACTGCGCCCGGCGAAAACTACTGCTTATTAAGTCCTGCAGCCTGCCAGGATGCCACCAAGGCTTCACATGTTAGCTCATCAGTCTGTGGTTGGTGTTGCTGCAGAGGATTGAGCCTGGGACAGTCTGATCCCCGAGTCTGCGCTATTGAGCCCTGCAGTGATAGTGCCTCCACTATTATTATTTGCTTTGAATATCACCTTTAACTGTATTGACCACGAAATAAAATGCCAGATGTTGCAGGAAATTTGAGGGATAAGATTATTTTAAAAGTGAAGAAAATATTGACATATTCAAATGGGTTACAAATATATATGCAAAGAAAGGGAAATTACTATAAAGGAACTCACTGTTGCAATGCAATATGGGATACTGTTTTTACATCCAGGACAGAGGAGTTCACACTCTGGGAGAAGAAATTTGCAGAATGGACATGGAGTCATGGCCTCTTCTATCTCAGATGTATCGGGTCTCCTGTGAGGAAGAATCATGTCAATTAAAAATACCGTTTTATTCATGTACCGGGGAGGGCAAAGAGAAAGCATATTTGGAAAACCAGGGGCACGTGACACACCCACTTCATAGTCAGACTCTGGGCTTAGAGAGATACTTACAAGCTCACACTAGCCCTTGATCCACTCCAGGGAGGAGGAAGAGTACTTAGGATTGGTTAGGTTCTAGGGTGTTACATGGGCCACCTTTGGGAACCGGAGTTCATAGCACATTCAACGGCAGAAAGCATGGGTAGGTCTTGTGGTCTTCTCTCTTCCTGTGCTACTGGAGTGGTGAGCCTGGTATTTATCCTCTGTCTCTCTCTTTTGTGTAACAGAAGTGGTAAAAGCTATACCAGCACTGTCCAATAGAACTGTCTGTGACAATGGAAATGTTCGGATTCTGTGCTGTCTAATATGGTAGCCATGAGCCACATTTGAACACTTGAAATACGGGTAGTGTGAAGAACTAAGTTTTAACTTTTATTCCATTTTAATTAAATTTAAATAGCCACATATGGCTAGCAGATACCATACTGGACCACATAGCTATAAACCATTTGTGCATGGGGAGAGAATGACTAGCATCTCCTCCCAGCCAGAGCCTCAGCTAGCGTGATTCTATGCTGCGGGGGTAAATATGATCTTGCATTTTCTAGTTACCTTCTCCCCACCCCATTCTCCATGCTAGCAGGTATTCTGGGTCAGAGTGATTTGGTCTGAAGCTACGTAGGCTTAAAAAAAGGAGTATTCCACGTACTCCTATCCACCTTAGAGCTCTCTGCCATGAGGGTGGCTCCCAAGTCCAGCTACCAGTGAAGTGTCATTTGCTTCCATTTGTCATTACCAATCTTAGTCATCTCCCTGGGCTAAGGTCTGGGTCAAGACTCAGGGACCTGGGTCTCATCATAATGTAATGAACAGGAACCCCAAATGTCATCACTCCTCTGAATAAGTGGTTGTTTAGAATTACTCCATGACTGCAATGACTTTTTTCTTTTCCAAATGCAAGGGCTACTTTTTCCTAGTTTTCCTTTAGAAAAAGCAGGCTACTGACGCTTTCTGAAGCGAGGACATGCCTAAGGGCTTTTGGGGCTGCATAGGATTTGGAAATGGGGTCTCTGCTGGCAGTGGGCCCTGTGAGTAGGAAGTTCCCACAGAGAATGCCCACGATTTTCTATCCCTCTTTGGCAGACGGAGTTCGCTGCTTCTCTCCATCTCCTTGCCAGCAGAACTTTGTTTCCACTTAGCAGCCTTAAGTGCTGTGAGGCAGAGTACTGGCCACGGAGGTGAAAACTGAAGGTCCTGAGGATGGTGCCTTCCTGAGCAAAAAGGAGAAGATCCCTTTGACTTCTCATTTCCCTCCTTCTTCCTGCCTGGAACGAAGACATGGTGTCTGGGGGTGTGGCAGATGTCTTGCCACCATGAGGAGGAAACCTCTATGCTATGGATGGCAAAGCTGGAAGACAGGAGGATCTGGGTCTGGTGGCATCAAGGCACAGTGACACCAGCCCTGGACTGTGATGCCTTGTGTATGAGTCAAATAAATACTGACTTGGTCAAGCTGCTGTTAGGTTTTCTGCTGCTTGGAGCTGAATACAATCCTAATTGCTATGCCCACCTTTTTTTTTTTTTTTTTTGACATGGAGTCTCACGCTGTTGCCCAGGCTGGAGTGCAATGGCACAATCTCGGCTCACTGCAACCTCCGCCTCCAAGGTTCAAGCGATTCTCCTGCCCCAGCCTCCTGAGTAGCTGGGACTACAGGTGTGCGCTACCAGGCCCAGCCAACTTTTGTATTTTTAGTAGAGATGGGGTTTCATCATATTGGCCAGGCTGGTCTTGAACTCCTGACCTCAAATGACTTGTCCGCCTCAGCCTCCCAAAGTGTTGGGATTATAGGCATGAGCCACTGCACCTGGCCCCCCGCTGTTTTCTTATCGAACCTGCACATTGGCAGCTACATTTTGGGAAATACCTTTGGGAAATGTGATTAGATAGCAGAAATAGCTGTCTCTGCCTACCTGACCATTCCCTCGATCTTCTTTTTGTATTTGGCATCTATTTTGCTGCGGTATTCAGGCCTCATCAACATAGCTGCGAAGCTGAAAGCAGAGTTCTTCAGGCCTGCCCTGTGACACTCAATCACAGTTGACGTCAGGATTGGTACAATGTCTGCAAGAGAAAATGGGAGAGCAGTAAGGGCACAGTGTCTCCTGTCCTCAGTGATACAGGCGGGACTCCACCCTGGTTCTGTAGGAAAACAGGGTCACAGCCTCTGAACTTTGCTTTTTCTGCAAAGAACCAGATATGATCTGTTTAATGAGGAAAGTACGTAGCCATGGGATCAGGCTAACTGCCCATCAATTGCTTTTCCTTTGATTACACCATGTCTGCCTTGTAACACTGGGACCTGCATCCTTTGAGGCAACACTTCCATGAGTTTCCTTTCACACCTCTTAGATATACTTTTTTGCATCTGACAGGACTGCTGATAAAAGCATTAGGGGGATTAATGACTTTAGGCACTAATCTCTCTGCAGGCATCAAATTCTTTCTTCAGGACAGATACCCAGAATTACTGGCTCAAAAACAGGACCTTTTAAAAAATACTCTTACCACAAATTGCCGAACTGCTTTCTGGAAATGCCATACCAATCTCCATTCCCTCCAGCAGTCATGAGAGTGCTTGTCCTATCCAACACTTTGCCCGCATGGTAGACTTTCATGTAACGACGACAACAAAAATACACTTAGAGAATATGGGTTGGCCAATTATGACCCATGGACCAAATCTAGCCCTCTGACTTTTTATATGGCCCATGAGCAAAGAATGATTTTTACATTTTTATATTTATTTATTTATTTTTTGAGGCGGAGTCTCGCTCTGTCGCCCAGGCTGGAGTGCAGTGGCCGGATCTCAGCTCACTGCAAGCTCCGCCTCCCGGGTTTACGCCATTCTCCTGCCTCAGCCTCCTGAGTAGCTGGGACTACAGGCGCCCGCCACCTCGCCCGGCTAGTTTTTGTATTTTTAGTAGAGACAGGGTTTCACCGTGTTAGCCAGGATGGTCTTGATCTCCTGACCTCGTGATCCACCCGTCTCGGCCTCCCAAAGTGCTGGGATTACAGGCTTGAGCCACCGCGCCCGGCCACATTTTTAAATGGTTGAAAAAACATCAAAAGAAAAATATTTTTGTGACATGTTAAAAGTGTATGTGGTTAACATTTGTGTCCAAAAATAAAGCTCTACTGAAACATAGTCATGCCCATTCGTTTATGTATTATTCATGAGAAGATGGCAGAGCTGAGCAGCTGTGACAGAGACCGTATGTCTCACGAAGTCTAAAATATTTTACATCTGGCCCTTTACAGAAAAAGTTTGCTGATCCCTGTCACAATGTGACAGGATTTAATTATTTCAGAACGCTATCATGACATGGCTTTTAGAATAGCGGGGCCTTTTCAGAGGCAACATCCTACTGTGCTTATGAACACAGAGTCAGACTATTATTAGCTGACAACGTGATCTTGGGCAAATGTTGTTTCTTTTCTTTTGTCCCAGTTTGTGCAGAAAAGTACTTGTGTGTGCAGGCCTGAGACTGTCATCCTTGGAAAGGCTTGAACAGCTAACCCTTGGCTCGCATCTGGAACACAGATTTGGAGACGGTTCCCACCATTTCCAGAACTGATGAGTGGCTCACTGTGCCTAAAATCTTTGTACAAACAATGTGGTTTATGCTGAACACCTGCTCTCTGGGAGCCTGGAAAACTGGGTACATGCCAGGCAGGGGGTGCCTACATGACCACACCCCAACAAAACTCCTGGCTGCTGAGTCTCTAATGAGCTTCTTGGCACTCTACGTTTCACCATGTTGTACAAGTCAGTCTTGGAGGAGTTACTGAACTTGCGTCCTGTGTGTTCCACTGGAAAGGGACTCTTGGAGGTCCGTGCCTGCACCTGCTCGCCTTTGGGCGAATCCTTCTGCTCATTTTGCCTCAGATCCTTTTGCTGTGGTAAATCTCAGCTTTGGTACTATCGTGTGTTGACTCTTGTAAATCCTCCCAGTGAAGAATCATCAAACCTGGGAGTGGTCTTGGGGCCCTGACATGACACTTCATGGAGCTGCTGTGAGAATTAAACGAGTTAGTGACGAGGGGAGCCTGCACAAGGGGTGCCGTGCCAGCGTGGGGCATGGGGCATGCGGCCTGAGGAGCCTGCACAAGGGGTGCCGTGCCAGCGTGGGGCATGGGGCATGCAGCGTGGTCAGTGGTACTTACGTGATGGAAATTTGCTGATGTTGTTGGCCACCCGAATAAGCATGCGAGCCCCTTTCATGTGATCTCCATTTTTAACATGAATCTGAAACAAATGACGCATTTTACTCTTCTCATAGTCATTGATTATCCCCAATTCATGCTTTGTTCCCCCAAATAACTCCTTGATTCTGGCCCAGGGTCACTGTGGGATCCTTGTAGACTTTCCTGGCTGATGCCACTGGAGATCCCTCCCTTTTTTCTCTTCAACAGCTGCTGCCTGGCTCCATGGCCTCACCTACTCTATGCTCTGCTTTTGACTTTGCCCTAGACCACTTGATATGGGTTCAAATCCCCAGTCTATCTCTTACTGGCCATTCTTGGGGGACCAACTTCACCAAGTTGTGGTAAGACCTGAAAGCTGAGTGAGTCAGGAATCAGGCAGAAAGAAAGAGAATGATCTGCTAAAGGAAAGGGGCCCTGTCTGTGCTAAGAGGGCAATGATGGGCGGAAGGCCTGAGACTAGGCAAGGACCAGCAGGGTCAGTGACACATTGAGGGGTGCATTTAGGATGGGGTGAGCCTCAAGAGTCAGCAGGGGCCAGGCCATGAAGCCACTGCAGTCATCCAAGGGTGAGATAAGGAGGCCAAAAAGTGGGGCAGTGGGGAGGAGAGAAGCAGACAGATAAGGGGTCAGGGCTGCTGATACTTGGTGAGAATGTGCAGGGTGAGAGTGAAATGATGCCAACGCTTGGGGCCAGAGAAAAAGAAAAGGACGAGAGAAGCACCCCTGTGGCTTACGGTGCTAGAAAGCTCTGTTGCAGGAGGGCCTCTTACAGGAATTCCTATTTTTGCCCCACATCTCCCACCAATGTGTTTCCCCTCCCCCACTGCACTCCTAAAGGCTCCATTTTGCCAGATTCTGTGCTCCCAGGACATTGATATCACCACTCATGTCTGCAGCTGAGAAAGACTCTCCTCCTTCCAACCCCCTTCTTTATGGAAGAAGGGTCCTCCTGACTCTCTGAAGGGAAAAGTACTCTTGGAGGTTGCAAGTTATAACTTCAGATGCATTTCCCTTAGAATCAGCATTATAGACCTGTACAGTCTCATGTGGTAGTCATTAGTCATGTATGGCTACTTACATTTAAAAATTAAAACCATATACAATTAAAAATGTAGTTTATCAGCTGTACTAGCTGTATTTTAAGTGCTCCATAGCCAGGTTAGTGGCTACCATATTGAGAAGTACAGATATAGAATAGTTCTATCACTGTAGAAAGTTCTACTGGCCAGTGCTGATATAGACAATAATTAGGATATAAATCATTCATAACATGACTGCTCTTGTAGACAGGTCAGAGAACCAATTTAGCATTAATATGGAAAGATGTACTGTGACATAAATGAACATTTGAAAAAATATGTCAGTTGGATCTGCGTGTATCTTTACAGAGATATGTATATATATATAAATGTACACATGAATATATGTGACATTTATGTAAGTTGTATTGTGTCTTTTTCTAGAGTTGAGGTCTCGCTCTGTTGCCCAGGCTGGAGTTCCATGGTGTGACTGTAGCTCAGTGCAGCCTCAAACTCCTGGGCTTAAATGATTCTCCTCCCTCGTCCTCCCAAAGTACTGGGATCACATGTGTGAGCCACCATGCCCAGGCTCATTTATGTAAATCATACATACAAGTACTTGAAGTTTGCAGGATCTATTTTTGTTTGTATTGATAATTACTGATTTCAAAACAATATACACAACTAAACATAATCCCAATTTGGTAAAAGACATGCATTTATAGAAGTACAAAGAATATATACAACACAGTGTTAACAATTGTTATATCTGGACGATGGACTTAAAGGATGAATTTTTAAAAAATTATTTTTGATGTTCTTTACACTTCCTTAGTGAATATGTATTATTTTTATATTTGGATGAAGACTAAACAATATTTAAAAAAATGGAATTTTATGAAATCCACTAACAGAATAAATAAATTAACAAGTTTTGGATAAACAAAGATGTTTTAAATAAATCTATTTTTCTGGCATAGGTAATACATTTATACGTTTCAAAATCAAAACAATATAAGAAAGCTGGGTATGGTGGTTCACATCTGTAATCCCAGCACTTTGGGAGGTCAGGAGTTTGAAACCAGCTTGGCCAACATGGTGAAACCCCATCTCTACTAAAAATACAAAAAAATTAGCTGGGTGTGGTGGTGTGTGCCTGTAATCCCAGCTACTCGGGAGGCTGAGGCAGGAGAATTGCTTGAACCTGGGAGGCAGAGGTTGCAGTAAGCCGAGACCGTGCCACTGCCTGGGCGACAGAGCAAGACTCCATCTCAAAAACAAGACAAAACAACACACCACACTATAAGAAGATGCACATGGGGAAGCCTGGTCCCCCTCGTCTCCCTGTCCCCACACTGGAGTTGGTGCTGTGCCTCCTGCCCCGTGTCTCATTCCACACAAGGCAGCGTATTGTAGAAGTGTTCTGTATCTTGTTTTGTTACTTAACAATACAGAGATCTAGGCAATCGCTCTAATCCAATGGAGAATGCCTGGAGAAAATCTCAATGGGGGACAAACACCTGGCAGGTTATGTCCCAAGTCACTCCATGGGCCTCACCTTCACTAGTATATAGCTGTGCAGAATCATGAGGTTGGTGGCCATCTCGGAGGGAATTCTGATCTTCTGGGATTTCAGTTCTGCGTACATACTGAAAAGAACATCGTGTGCATTCCGGTAGTTGCCTTGAAAAAAAGGTGGTAAAACTACATTACTGCAAAGGGTGAAATCTGAGGACGTTCTATGGACCCCCATCTTACAAGTGGATTTTGTTAATCCTGTTATTAGTAATCGCTTAATAATGTCTTATTCAAAGCAGCTCAGCAGATTTCCTATCTGTCTGTCTGTCTGTCTATCAGACACAGGGTCTCGCTCTGTCACCAAGGCTGGAGTGCAGGGGCACAATCTCTGTTCACTGCAACCTCTGCCTCCCGAGCTTAAGTGATCCTCCCATGCCTGGCTAATTTTTGTGTTTTTTGTAGAGACAAGGTTTTCACCATGTTGCCCAGGCTAGTCTCAAATTCCTAGGCTCAAGAAATCCACCCTCCTCAGCCTCCCAAAGTGGTAGGATTACAGGCGTGAGCCAATGCATCCAGCCAGATTTCCTATTTTAATTGATGTTATGAACACCTAGCCAGTCCCTCTGGTGAAAAATGGTGGTGTCCTCCTTGATGTCTTACTCTTCCTCAGGGCACCCCCCTGGCCCTGAAGTCTACCAGGCCATGGAGTTCTGAGTCTCTCAGTCTCCCAATTCCAGCCTCCCTTCCCATGCCCACTGTGAAAGCTTCTCACCATTTCCTTCTGCAGTAGTGCTCATCAGGATCGCTCTGGGCCCACATCTGATGTCAGAGTATGCTTTGAAAACCCTCAAGCCTTCATCCACTCTCAGATATCTCAAGGTCACACCCCTGCATAAAACCCTCCAATGGCGCCACTCACGCCTGTAAGTGCAAATTCCTGAGCAGAGGACTCGTGCCCTTCAGTATTGGCCTCTGCGCTCCTTTCTGGCCTGATTTTCCCTCCCTTCCTTCTCCAGGCATGTAAATGCTCAGCCTTGCCAGCAGTTTTCCTCATCCCAGCACTTCCCCACACCCCCATTTCCCCATATCCCAGCACTTTATCTCCTAGCACCTCCCACTCCCCGTCTCCTGCTCCCCCATCCTTTTAAAACTCAGCTAAAGCTTTCATTGCCTTCTCTCGTCTCCATCCTCCAACTCTCCCTACCCCAACCTTCAGGATGCTGTGGGTAACCCAGCAGTCGCTCTTATTTTAATTGTGCCTTTTCAGCCTATTTCTCTTTCTAGTCTGGCACTTGTCACCCTGTCCAACAACTCTGAATTTACTTTCTGTCTCTCCCATCAAATTATGACCTTGAGGGCTGAACTGTGGCTCACTTCTCTCTGTATCCTGAGCTCCTAGCACGCATCTGACAGGAAGAAGGTGTTGTTAGATCAATGTAAGCTCAAAAAAGTAATGATTTATTTGACTGCATATTTTCCAAAATTGTGTCCACATTTATAAAGATTTAAGATCAGCTCACAAAAATTAATGAAGATATCAGACTAATTCTGTCACTCAATAAGTACTGACAGAGCACATGTGAGCAGAACCATCCTGAAGAGTCTATCAACAGTCTCTGCATATTATAAAGAACTAGGTCCATAACAGCACCGCATCATTACCCTCCATCGCCTAATGTCTCATATTGTTAAGGCCAAACACAGGGAATGGAAGAAAATGTCATGAGTCTGTAGGAAGGGGGTTGTGGGCTGGAGGGGTGAGAGGAGACATCATTCATGAGGCAGAAACTCTGAGGCTATGGGGGAGGAGAGGAAATAGCACTTGACAAGAGACGGTCTTAGTCTCTTACATTTAAACAGTCCCCTAGGACAGTACATTGTTTAACCCCTCTGAAACCTAGAAATGGTCATCTCTTTAGTCTTTTGGGTTCAAAGCAAGCCTATGTTAGAAATGTAGGGGCTACTCTTTCCTACACAGAAAAGGGGCTGGGGCTTGATTCTGCTGCCTGTTTGGGGAGTAACACGTATGTATCACGGACCCACCTGCAGACTGCTCTTCTCTGGCAATGATGATGGCAGTCTGGGCAGCTTCTCGGTATTGCTTCAGAGCCATGTACAAGCGGAACAGGTACTTGGCATCCTGACATATAAACCATTATAGAAACATTAGTTTCTTCATTAGCTAAGGGGAGATTAAATTTTGTATTTCAGTTAGAATCACATTCATCTGCCAGTAACTGAGAATTGATACTGCTTTAAAAAACTCAATGAGGCCGGGCGCGGTGGCTCAAGCCTGTAATCCCAGCACTTTGGGAGGCCGAGACGGGCGGATCACGAGGTCAGGAGATCGAGACCATCCTGGCTAACATGGTGAAACCGTCTCTACTAAAAAATACAAAAACTAGCCGGGCGACATGGCGGGCGCCTGTAGTCCCAGCTGCTTGGGAGGCTGAGGCAGGAGAATGGCGTAAACCCAGGAGGCGGAGCTTGCAGTGAGCTGAGACCCGGCCACTGCACTCCAGCCTGGGCGGCAGAGCGAGACTCCGTCTCAAAAAAAAAAAAAAAAAAAAAAAACTCAATGAATACAGAATTAGTTTATTTGTTAAACATTTATTCAGAGCTCAATATGGCCAGGTGGTATTCTAAGTACTTGAGAAATACTAATGCATTTAAAACCTCATACCCACCCTGAGAATAAGGCACTATTGTTATCCTGATTTCACAGATGAGAAGCTGAAATAACAGGAGGGAGTCAGCCAGGATTTGAACCATAGAATCTGAGTCTGTATTCCTGACCTACTCCACAGAGTATTTCTCATGTGCTTGGAGACAAACTATATTCTTACATGACACGTGAATTTTGCAAACTTTCAATAATTTTTATATGCATATCAGTTTTCTCTGACCTATAAAATTTTCTTTGGCCTTTGGCCATTTTCCATTCCTATTCCAACTCTAGACAGCTGCGAGATCTGATGCTGGTTTTCAGATTATTAGAGTCAGTGGACACCATGGGAGGTGGCTGAAGCAGCTGAAGGGCCTGTATCCTTTGATGAGTTAACTGAGCTGCTCTGGATCTCTGTGGCTTTATCTGTAAGATGCAGAAAATGGACTCAGGGACCACTACAGTCCTCTCCAGCGGTGACATGCTATTGCCCTTGCTTCCAATCAGTGACTTGAGTTCTTCACCAGCAAATGTCCTTGAACATAAAGCAAAGGGGAAGAAGGAGGTCTGGGGCATTCTCAAAGGTATGTGAGTCTCTCCTCACCAGGACTGGGAGAAGATGGACATTCTGTAGGAAGCCACACTGAGTCACATATTTTGAAAATATGCTTGTAATGATTTATTTCTTACTTTTTCTTTTTGAGATGGAGTCTCACTCTGTCACCTAGGCTGGAGTGCAGTGGCACAATCTCTCAGCTCACTGCAACCTCTGCCTTCTGGGTTCAAGCAATTCTCCTGCCTCAGCCTCCTGAGTAGCTAGGACTACAGGCGCGCGCCACCACACCCGGCTAATTTTTGTATTTTTTGTAGAGACGGGGTTTCGCCATGTTGGCCAGGCTAGTCTCCAACTCCTGACCTCAAGTGATCCACCCGCCTTTGCCTCCCAAAGTGCTGGGATTACAGGCATGAGCCACCGCACCTGGCCAATTTATTTCTATTTTATGTTACAGAGAACTACCTTTATGCTTAATCTGATTTTTGTTAATTTCCATAATGTTGGGAATGTAAACAAAGCACACTCTGAGTTTTAGAGATGAGTGCTAGGTCATAGTTTCAATGTCAGTGATCTTTTTTCATAGTTCCTAGAACAAACAAAATTATAACATTTGAGAAAAACTGCATGTGGTGAGGATTGTTATCTAGAGGGGCATGGCTATCTCACAGTTGGCAAAGCCAATTTTAAAGAGTAAATATACGTTATCCCCCAAAACGCAGGGTCTATCTAGATCAAGCTTGCTCTAGCCATGGCCTGCAGGCCACATGTGGCCCTGGACAGCTTTGAATGCAGTCCAACACAAATTTGTAAACTTTTAAAAAACAGTACGAGTTTTTTTTTGCAATTTTTTTTTTTTTTTAGTTCATCGGCTATTGTTAGTGTATTTTAAGTGTGGCCCAAGACAATTCTTCTTCTTCCAATGTGACCCAGGGAAGCAAAAAGATTGGACACTCCTGGTCTAGCTTATCTACACTACTGGCAGGGAGAAAATTTTTCACGTCTATGTTGTAAAAGCATGATGGGTAAAACAGGCAGAATCAAACTGTAACTGAGATCTGAGGACGCACACGAAGCCCACGTGTTCAGTACCTTAGGCATGCCATCGTTTTCCCCCAAGAGGTGGTCTATCAGCTGATTGGTCAGCAGTTCATCTTTGGCCTGACCAACCTGTTTAATGAGAGAGAAAGACCCAGCAAATTCACCATCTTAAATCGAGCAAGACTGGAGAAAAAGACAATCTTCTGCTTAAGGAGATGGAATAAAAAGCATTAATAGTATCTATAATAAAGTGCCTGAAAGATGACATAGGATCAGGATCTTTCTTCATTTGTTGCTAGACTCTCCATTAATAAAAATCCATCCTTAGATGCTATAGCTTTTCTTAGCTGCTGTATCAAAATACCATATTTTCTTTCACATGCACAGAGAATGTACTTCTGGATTTATTTATTATTATTATTACTATTTTTTGAGACGGAGTCTTGCTCTGTTGCCAGGATGGAGTGCAGTGGCACGATCTCAGCTCACTGCAATCTCCGCCTCCTGGGTTCAAGCGATTCTCCTGCCTCAGCCTCTCGTGTAGCTGGGACTACAAGCGTGCGCCACCACACCCAGCTAATTTTTATATTTTTAGTAGAGACGGGGGTTTCACCATGTTGGCCAGGATGGTCTTGATCTTCTGACCTCATGATCTGCTCACCTCAGCCTCCCAAAGTGCTGAGATTACAGGCGTGAGCCACCGTGCTCGGCCCTTGGATGTTTTAATAAAAACTTTAAGATAAATGACTATGACACCTTGAGGACAGCATCTTAAGCACAAGCGCTGACACAACGATATCATTCCAGGTGCCCTCCTCTGCAGCGGCTCCCTGAGGAAAAGGTCTTGCGCACGACTACATGTCATCGAAAGTGTAAAGAAGTGAGGGTCCCAGCCAGAGAAGCCTGGATAAAGGCAAGCAGCTGAAATGTGGGTACGGCTCTGGAGACAAGGCTGGCTTAGAAATCTTTACTTAAAAGTCATCTCCAGGCCTGGCATGGTGGCTCACGCCTGTAATCCCAGCACTGTGGGAGGCTGAGGCAGGTGGATCACTTGAGGCCAGGAGTTCAAGGCCAGTCTGGCCAACATGATGAGACCCTGTCCCTCCTAAAAATACAAAAATTGGCTGGGTGTGGTAGTGCATGCTTGTAATCTCAGCTACTTGGGAGGCTGAGGCATGAGAATCGGCTTGAGCCTGGGAGGCGAAGGTTGCAGTGAGCTGAGATCCTGCCCCTGCACTCTAGCCTGGGCGACGGCGTGAGACTTTGTCTCAAAAAAAAAAGAGGAAAAAAAATTCATCTCCATAAAAGTGAGTTAAATCATTGAAGTACTGGGTGGTGTTGAACCAGAAAAATAATGTACCACATTGCAGGATGGGCACGTATGAGTTTAATACGAACAGAATGTGTGAGGTCAGGAATTTAGGGGGAGCACTAGGGAATTACTGACAAAATTAGGAGGCTTCAGAATTCTGTGTCTATTAAAAAGGAGTGAGCAAAAAACATAGCTGGAGCTCAACTTAGGGGAAGGAACACTGAACAGTCTTGTCATGGTAACGACATTACAATGGGATAAACCACCGGACAATGGAGGAAATGATCACTAGGGACTCAGCAACACATGGCCTTGCTTGCTACACCTCAGGGGAGGTATGAGGACAAGTCTGCAAGTTATCTGTCTGGTAGAGGAAGGATACAATCAGTAGACTTGAGTAATAGAGAAATGGCCCTGAACCTGCAGGTGCAGAGGCTCTCAGGCTGCAGGATTTCTGCACACTGCCCCACCTGTGGTCACCGTCAGGGGAAAAAGCTAGGCTTTCACCAATCTGTGTCACCTCTGCTCTTGCCACTTCGGTAAAGCAGGGATGTTGGGACATAAATGATAGAGCTTGTTCTCTTGATGGCTTCTGTGGATGGCTTTGGGTGAATAAGCCAGGACAGAGAAATGGTTAAAGCAAAGGCTCTGGATGGAGCCAGCCTGCTGGGGGTCAACTGAGTGACACTACTTGAGACCCGTGTGATCTTGGGCAGGTTACTCTTGGGGCCTCAACGTGGGCAGTAATAGCACCTAACTCACAGAACTGCTGTGAGGATTAAATAAGTGAATACACGTACATGGCTTGAACAGGTGCCAAGTAGACAGGATTGTCAAATACAGACAACAAAAATACAGCATTCCCAGTTAAATTTAAATTTCAGAGAAGCACTGAGTAATTTTCACTATTACGTATGCAAAATGTGGCCTCCCCACTGGCAGGGTCAGTACTCGATAGGTGTCCCTATTTTTTTTTTTTTTTAGACGGGAGTTTCACTCTTGTTGCCTAGGCTGGAGTGCAATGGTGTGATCTCTGCTCACCACAACCTCTGCATCCCGGGTTTAAGTGATTCTCCTGCCTCAGCCTCCTGAGTAGCTGGGATTACAGGCATATGCCACTACTCCCGGCTAATTTTATATTTTTAGTAGAGATGGGGTTTCTCCACATTGGTCAGGCTGGTCTTGAACTCCCGACCTCAGGTGATCCGCCCACCTAGGCCTCCCAAAGTGCTGGAATTACAGCTGTGAGCCACCATGCCCGGCTGTCCCTATTGTTTTTGTCACCAGCAACAATGGCAGCTGTCCCCAGGGAGAGTGGAGCACACTCGAAGTGTCAGGACAGACACGCAGACAGGAGAGCCAGCAGGGAATAGATGTGGCCAGGCAAAGGCAACTCATGGCAGGGTGCGGATGGAATGCTGAGGGGCGCTTGCATTGAAGGGGCAGGGGGGCCAGGGAAGGAGGCTGAGAAGGGACCATCTGAGAAGGAAGTGGAGAACAGAAGATGCAGTGTTCTGAGGGGAAAACGTCCAGAAAGATATAGTATAATAGGGTAAAATGTTACTGTAACATGGAGTAGGGTGAAGACTGACACGAGACTTCTATATTTAGCAAGTGAGAGATCTGTGGGGACCTTTTCAAGCAACTTCATGGAGTGGGGAAGGCAGAAGCTGAGTGCAAGGAGGTAAGGAGGACTCTCCCAACTCACCTGAGGGACACCAGTGAGCCCCACCTTCCCCATCATCTCCCAGTGAGGGGTCTCATACTTCCCTTCCCGCTCCATAAACCAAGGGGGTGTTTCAAAGCTTTGAGGTGTCGAGGATGGGGATGGGTGGGGGTGGGTGAAGCACAAGCATTTTGACGGTGAACCCAGTAACTCAGGGGTGTGGCTTCTGGCTGCGAATCAGCAGGTGAAAGAGCGCACAGATTGTGAGAAAATGCAAGTCACGAGTAAAAGCGATATTTCTCCCCCCAGGGGAAGGTCCCCAAGAAAGAAAGAAAGAAATGGAAGACTGGGAAGGAAACTTGTTATCACCTGTTTTCACTGAGCTAGGGACCAACATGTGCTCGATTCAACAAGTATTAATTGAGTGACTGCCATGTGCTGAACACTCTATAAAGAGATGGGTTCTGGACCTTGAGGAACTTGTAAATCTGAAGGGAGTTACTATAGCAGTAAGTGACGTTCAAAGTACTTAGACCATTCTAGGGAGGGTGAAATTTCATCTCAAGGACAGTTTAGGAAAGACTTACTGGGTAGGAGTATGAGATGCAGAGGTGCAGGGGTAGGGGTGTTTTAGGTGTAAGGCGCAAGAGTGAAGGAACGAAGGAAGGGGAACCCTGAACTATTCAAAGAAAAGAGGGCAGTTTAAGACTGAGCACTGTGCTCACACATGTAATCACAGCACTTTGGGAGGCCAAGGTGGGAGGATCACTTGAGCCTAGGAGTTCAAGACCAGCCAGGACAACACAGCAAAAACCCATCTCTACGAAAAATATAAAATTAGCCTGGTGTGGTGGCATGTCTGTAGTCCCAGCTACTTGGGTGGCTAAGGTGGGAGAATTGCTTGAACCCAGGAGGTCAAGGCTGCAGTGAGCTGTGATCATGCCACCCGGGCAACAGAGAGAGACCCTGTCTCAAAAGGGGGTAAAAAAAGAGTGGCCAATTTAGTTGTAGCACAGGCTGCTGACCTAGAGGAGTGTAAGAGGTAAGTGGGAAGGAAAGAAAGCATTGGTTTTAGTCCCAGATCGATTACTTTCTATTTGGGTGTCTGTAGGTTAGTCATATCATCTTCTGGTATCTCAGTTTCCCCATCAGTAAAATGAAGGAGGTTAGACTGGTTCACTTCCAGGTATTTCTAAGATTTTATGATCCATGAAGGATAATTTGGGAATAAATTGTGGAGGCAATGGGGAACCACGAGAGGTTCTGCAGCTTAAGCATAAAATGATTTGCAGCTGCACTTGAAAAAAAAATCCAGTAGTAAAATTCAGAATGGACTTGTCTGAATGAAGTAATCCCAGCAATAAGTACAAATATGTTGGTTTTACTGACTACATGTCCTTGACCTTAATAAAATGTAACAAAATCCATTAGAAATACAACAATGAGAAAGTATTGTGGGATTACAGAATACTAATGAAAGGAGAGAAATTTGACAGCTGCAAGGGACATCCACAATTTTGTCTAATATTCATTCCTTCAACTCTTCTGAGAGATGCTTCTGCTTCACTTCAACCATGGAGTTCCAGTGGAAATTCCATGTCTTAAGAGACCCCATCTCCATGGCTACTGAACTTTGTCTAGTGGTGGGAATTTTACCCAATTTGCCCAGGCATGATATTCCATCCCTGTGGCCACCAGTTGATTAATCCTGCGATGGACACTTGAACTACCCAAATCAGAGCCCTTCTGGACTTATTAATTAAAGGCAAGTCTTCTTCTTCCAATGTGGCCCAGGGAAGTCAAAAGATTGGATACCCCGATCTAAGTAATAATCATCAACGGTTGCTGAAATCATTGGGTGACAAGTTGATGGGAAAGCTTATCATAGATTGATTAGGTTGACCACACCTACACCCAATAATCAATCTTAACACCATAAAAAGAGAGACCAGGCCGGGCGCGGTGGCTCTCCCCTGTAATCCCAACACTTTCAGAGGCCAAGGTGGGTGGATCACCGGAGGTCAGGAGTTTGAGAACAGCCTGGCCAACATGGTAAAACATCCATCTCTACTAAAAAATAGAAAAAAAAAAAAAATTAGCCAGGTGTGGTTAATTTTTTTAACCATAGGAGCCAGGTGGGCACCTGTAGTCCCAGCTACTCAGGAGGTTGAGGCAGAAGAATCACTTGAACCCAGGAGGTGGGGTTTACAGTGAACCAAGATCATGCCACTGCACTCCAGCCTGGGCAACAACAACAACACAACAACAACAACAACAACAACAAAAAGACCACAAAAATATGGGCTACTATGAACTGAGTGTTTGTGTCCCCCACATACCCCAAATTCATCTGTTAAAGCCCCAACCTTTATGTAATGGTATTTGGAAATGGAGCCCCTGGGAGGTAATTAAGGTTAGATTGTAGCCTTAAGAGGAAGGGAGAGAAATCTCTCTCCTTGCATACATGTATAGGAAAGGCCACGTGAGGACACAGTGAGAAGGCTGCTGTCTGCAAGTCAGGAAGAGAGCCCTCATCAGGAACCAAATTACCAGCACCTTGATCTGGACTTCTCAAACTCCAGAAGTCACCCAGACTATGGTATTTTGTTATGGCAGCCCAAGTTGATTTAAGATATGGCCCTACTAGGCTGGGTGTGGTGGCTCATGCCTTTAATCCCAGCACTTTGGGAGGCCAAGGTGGGCAGATCATTTGAGGTCAGGATTTTGATACCAGCCTGCCCAACATGATGAAATCCTGACTCTACTAAAAATACACAAAAATTAGCTGGGTATGGTAGCACACATCTGTAATCTCAGCTATTGGGGAGGCTGAGGCAGGAGAATCACTTGAACCCAGGAGGCAGAGGTTGCGGTGAGCTAAGAATGTACCACTGAACTCCAGCTTGGGCGACAAAGTGAGACTCTGTCTCAAAAAAAAAAAAAAAAAAAAAACAAAACAGAAAAAAAAAAAAAAAAGATATGGCCCTACTGCTGTGATGAGAATAGGAAGTACACGGTACCATCTATGAAGTTGCTTTTACAGAAATATCATCTATATCTGATCAAGTATCTAGATTGAACTACTAGTGAGTGGGAAATACAGGGTAATTATACCACAAGGATATAATTAGCTAAATCAAAATGTCAGAAATTCCTCAGGATAAATGACCCATTTTCTTAACACATAAATAGCAAGTATGCATGTGCGGGCGGTGTTTAGGAGATATAAATACAGTTGAAGAGAGAGAGAGAGAGAGAAGGAGAGAAGTGAGGGGAAGGGAGATTAAAAGAGACTTAAGGCCCATATAAACTAAATGTAATACATGAGCCTTGTCTTGATACTAAGGTGAACTAACCAACTGTATGAAAGCATTTATGCAAGAGCTGAAGAAATTCGAACCCTAACTAGATAGTTGACAATATCAAGGAATTGCTATTAGAAAAACTGGAACCCTCACACAGTGCCTGTTGGAATATAAGTGGTCAGCTGCTTCAGGAAAGAGTTGGACAGTTTCTCAAAATGTTAAACATAGGGTTTACATATGGCCTAGCAATTCCACTCCTAAGTAATACACTTAAGAGAAATGAAAACACATGTCCACATGAAAACTTGCACACAAATGTTAATAGCAGTATTACTCATAATAGCCAAAAAGAAGAAACAACAAATGCCCAATAACTGATGAATAAACAATGTGTGGTATATTCATACAATGGAATATTATCCAGCCATAAGAAGGCATGAATTCTTGTCACATGCTACAACATGGACAAGCCTTGAAAACATGGTGCTAAATGAGAGAAGCAGGCACAAAAGGCCACATATTATATGGTTCCATTTATATAAAATGTCTAGAATAGGCAAATCCACAGAAACAGAAAGATTATAATATACAATACATACAGTAATCAGGACAATGGAGTATTGGTACAAGGACAGACTAAAGGAAAAGACTAGAGGATCCCAAACCAGATTCATACTACATGGTAATTTCATGTCATTTCATTTATGACAAATGCTTTGTGGCAATTCAGTGGTGGAAAGGATGGTATTTTGATAAATGGTGCTGGTCAACAGGATATCCACATTGAAAAGAAATATCCTTGACCCCTACCTTATACCATATACCTAATTAATTCAGGATGGGCATAAGCCTAAATGAGACAGATAGAACAAACTACTAGAAGAAAACATAAGGGAAATATTTTCATGACCATGGGATAGGCAGAGATTTCTTTTCTTTTTTTTTTTTTTTGAGATGAAGTTTCGTTCTTGTTGCCCAGGCTGGAGGGCAATGCCACAGTCTCGGCCCACTACAACCTCTGCCTCCCAGGTTCAAGTGATTCTCCTGCTTCAGCCTCCAAAGTAGCTGGGATTACAGGTGCCCGCCACTATGCCCAGCTAATTTTTGTATTTTTAGTAGAGATGGGGTTTCACCGTGTTGGCCAGGCTGGTCTTGAACTCCTGACTTCAACTGATCCACTGCACCCAGCTTAAAATTTCTTAATTGGACCAAAAAGCACTAACTATAAAAGATTCATGAGTTGAACTTTATTAAAAGTTAAGAATTTCTGCTCATCAAGAGAATAAAAAGGTAAGCCATGCCTTTGAAGATTTTTGCAACATATATCTGGCAAAAAGACCTGTATTTAGAATACTATGACCTAATGATTCTACTCCTGGATATATACCCAATAAAACTGAGGGCTTTTGTTCACCAAAAGACATGAACAGCTTTATGGCAGCTTTATTCATAATATGCCCAAACTGGAGACAACTCAAAAGTCCATTAACAGAGTAAGGGGTAAATAAACTGTGGTACAGTCATATAGTAGAATACTACACAGCAATGAAGAAGAATGACCTATTGCTGAGCTGGATGCGGCAGCTCATGCCTGTAATCCCAGCACTTTGGGAGGCTGAGGTGGGCAGATCACGAGGTCAGGAGTTCGAGACCAGCCTGGCCAACATGGTGAAACCCTGTCTCTACTAAAAATACAAAAACTAGCAGGGCACGGTGGCAGGCACCTGTAATCCCAGCTACTCGGGAGGCTGAGACAGGAGAATCGCTTGAAACTGGAAGGTGGAGGTTGCAGTGAGCCGAGATCACGCCACAGCACTCTTGTCTGGGCAAAAGAGCGAAATTCTGTCTCAAAAAAAAAAAAAAAAAAAAAAGAATATAAGTCAGAACTGTGGTTACCTTTGGTGGGGGATATTAACTGGGCGGTGACATGAGGGAGACTTTCGGTCTGGAAATGTTCTATATCTTGATCTGGGTGGGGGTTACACAGGTATGCACAGAGGAAAAAACTAATCCAGTTGTACACTTAGGATTTGTGAACTTTACTGTACTCAAGTTACACCTAAAAGAAAATCCAACGTTTCTTATCTTTTAGACACTGATATTGTATCTACAAGTGAAATGATACGGTGACTACGATTTACTTAAAAAAAAAAAAAAAAAAAAACTCCCAGGAAAGAGGGTGAGGGCATGAATAAAATGAGGCTGTCTATGCATTGACAGCTGTTGAAGCTACATGATGGGTATGTAGGGGTTTGGTATACCGTTTGGTCTACTTCTGCATATATTTAAAATTTTCTTCAAGAATTTTTTTAAAAAATTGGCATTCTTGAAAGTTTCAGTCAAAGTGTACTTACAGTTTCAATTGCCATTTCTATTGCCACATTGTCTTCTGAGCTTGGGCATTTCAGGAAGTGTTTAAGTGCCTGAAAAGAGAATTATAGCAATTAAAAATTTTCAGAATATTTTCACATTAGGGAAAACAAAGCTTTCACACAGCTTTTACACAAAGTAATTACAGTCTGTGAAAGTATCATCATCTCAACCAGGGGCTCGCATAGTGTTGGATCTTAAATATATCCTTAAAAGCTGGGTATAGTTTAAAAATGGAAGGACCCAGTTAACCCTCTGAAGAATCTAGTCCTGATGAAATGAAAAGGCAAAATGTGCCCTTTTCAGTAGGAAGATTTAATTATTTTCATTCATTTATTCTTTCAACAAATAGTTACTGACAACCTGCTACTATGAATGTGGGACTTCGCTAGACCCCGTGGAGAATACCAGGAATGGTATGGCATGGCCCCTCTCTTCTGCGTTATGTACAATCTTACCAGGAAGATCTGTGTGATATGATGATAATATAAGAGACCAATTATTTTAAGTCATAATTGTCTAATTCCTGCACACCATAACACCACACTTAGGAAGAAATTTACAACTATAAAAAGACAAAGGGACTGGATTGTCAGTGTTTTTTTTTTTTTCTTTCTTTTATAGGTGCTCTGAGGAAGAAAAGATGGTTTGGCATGGAGATGATCCTGAAGGTGTCATTTGAAGGATGAATAGGTTTGTGGTAGGTGGCGTAGGGAACAGAGAGGAACCCAGATGGAGAACAGGATGGATGAAGTCCTGGCTGTTAGAGGAATGTGGGACTCTTCTATGGAAACAGCTGGGTGCCAGATTAGGGAGTTCTGGCTGGTTGGTCAAATTATGGAAATTCTCTTAAGTGCCAGCTAAGGAGTTTGGACTTTATCTAAGAGCCAGCAACAACAAATTGGTGGTGGCCTGTAGGCTGAATTCACACACAGACACGTTTTTTTTGGCCAGTGAGGTATTCTATAAATATCAGGGCACATATTTCAAAACTGGCAGCCCCAAGCTTCCATTTCTCTTGAAAAAATCATATGATCTGGCACTACAGGGCCTGGATTCCTAAAAAACAATTTTATGGAGGTGAGCAACAGCTGGCTTCTTAAGATATGTGCCATTCAGTAGTCCCTACCCTGTCACATGAACAATGCGCAGCTTTACTCCGTAGCTTCACTTATCGTGTCCCTTCTTTGGACACTGTAACCCCTGCCTTAGGCCAATGGACTCTGTAACAATGAAAGCAACTATTATTTGGGGAACAAAGTGAAGGATGACAAACTCTAAAGGCGGACAAACTAAAAACAGGAAAAATAAGAAACTACTTCAATAATCAGAAGCAAGGTCATGTGGGCCTGGACTGAGTTGATGGTAGTTAGAATGAAAGTGACAGATGTGAAAGGAAGGTTGTGACTGGGTGTGGGAGGGAGAGGAAGATTTCAGAGTTAGCTCTGAGATTTCAAATCTGAGTGGGAGTTACTGGCATTTACATATATTTCCTACAATTATTCCTGCGTAGTCAGTGTATATTTTCTTGGCAAATACTAACTCGTGAATATTGGCCACACAGCAAGAAGAATTTTCCAGCCTGAAGATACCTCTTTTCTCCTTCAAAGTATAAGGCAATGCTTTGATAGTCTTCATTAGTAGTGTCTTCAGAACCTATAACAGAAGTTTACTGAGTAAAATATCTGAGCAAAATTTGTTTACCTTTTACTGCTAACCTGAAAATAAAGAACGAGTGATCTAAAAATAGGTGAAATCTAAGAGAAATCTAATGAGAAATCTAAGAACGAGTGATCTAAAAATAGGTGATTAAAAACTCCTAACAGCAAACATCAATGTAATTATTAATGTCTGTTTTCGTCACAAAACATACTTATCACAATTACCCCAAATACTGACTCTGTTCCATCTTTTTTTTTAACTCTAAATGTGATCCAGGAGAGGAAATTATAAGGTTTTTGTTAGTAATACAAATGGAATCCATCCCTCTCAGCAATGCCTGGTTTAAACAATAGTCTGTGTATTTGTCAGACAAGTAGGGAAGATGACATTCGAGTAGCCAGTAGATGCTGGTTAAAGATATGACTGTTCTTCCTGTGGCTTGGGGCTTAAATACATTAAGCATAGAGGAAGAAGGACCCCCAAAGCTGCTGGAATTCCAATTCATCATTTACATTTACCTATGGGAGTTGAGGCCCAATAGAATACTAAAGTATGACAACCACCCTGTGCCTCCAGCTGGAGGAAAAGGGGGTTTATAGGAGAAAGGCATAAAGCTAAGTGGGGAAAAGTATGTGTGTGTTTTGAAGGTGGGAGGAGGCACACACACACATACACACACACCCTTAATATACACACCTTATATAAGACAAATCATGTTCTTAAGAACTTAGAAAAATTGCTTTAGTGAAATGGTGGTGGTAATGTTAGGACAGAAATGTCATCAGTCAAGTTAAGCATTGGCAATTCTGAAGTTGCTTATCTGTACTTCCTTTTTTTTTTTTTTTTTAAACTCTATTTTCTCTAATTATCTTAATGACTTCGCAAGAAGTCATTTGGGAAGCCAAAGCATCCCAAGAAGCTTTTACCTAATTTGTTTCCTTGAAGACTGAAATAAATATTTTCTTGTGAATCCTAACATCAATTCTTATGGTCATTTTGTGAATTATAAAAAACAAAATAACACAAAATAACAAATATTTTATGATTCCACTTATATGAGGTACCATGAATAGTCAAATTCATAGATACAGAAAGTAAAATCGTGCTTACCAGGGTCTAGGGAAAAGAGGGCAATGGGGAATTACTATTTAATGGGTACAGAGAAAGTCTGGGATGATGAAAAAGTTCTAGAGATGGACAGTAGTGATGGCCACATAACAACGTGAATGAATGTACCAAATTGTACACTTTTAAATGGAAATTTTATGTTATATATATTTTAGCACAACAAAACAAAACAAAACACACATAACATTATGTATGGTCCATGAAATGAAAATTTGAAAATTATTTCAGTAGTTTCTAAAAATAATTGCAAACATGAGAAGAAAACCTCTAAGCAGGCATTCCCAGAATATCAAATTCTCCTTTGGACTGTCCAAATCTTTGAAAAACACATCTTGGGTATATCACTCTTCATCATTTGTAACTCGATTTTTTAATGAAAATATTTACATTTTCAAAAATCATCCTGCATTTTCTATCACCTTCATTTTGAAATCTTTGATTTACTACTGGCTGATAAATAGCAGGATTTGGGAAATCTAGCCTCTCTTGGAATTCACACAGAAAGACCCTTAATTTTTAAAATAATCCTTTTTAACAATACCATCTTACCTTGAAGTAGCAGGGATCTTCAAATCCAACACATAACATAGATACATGTGTGTCTACGTATAAATGATAAACATTTACACCAAGCGCATTCTTGTATGTATACCAATCTGATAATTAGATCATAAGCGACAAAGTGTTTTTATGATAAACATCTTGAAGAGAACCAGGGAAAAAATGATATTTACCGATAATATCTGCATAGATTTCCATTTTGTTGTGTTGCTGAGCCAGTGTGAAAGCTTCATTGTTACATTTGGACATGACAAGAAACTGGATGGCAGACCCATAGTCACCAAGCTGTAGAAAAAACCTGAAGCAAAGTACTTTCTTTAATTAGCTAGACTCTTAAATGAGTTTGTGATTTACAAAATTTTTCAACCAGGGGAAACCATTTAAAAATCAAAATTTATTAGATAAATTGCAGTTCTTTTTTTTTTGAAATGGAGTCTCACTCTGTCACCCAGGCTGGAGTGCAGTGGCGCAATCTCGGCTCATGCAGCCTCCGCCTCCTGGGTTCAAGGGATTTTCCTGCCTCAGCCTCCCAAGTAGCTGGAACTACAGGCATGCACCACGACACCCAGCTAATTTTTTGTATTTTCAGTAGAGATGGGGTTTCACCATGTTGGCCAGGCTGGTCTTGAACTCCTGATCTCAGGTGATCCATCCATCTCGGCCTCCCAAAGTGCTGGGATTACAAGTGTGAGCCACCACACCCAGCATGCAGTTCTATATTATATGCTTACACTTGAAAGACATACTCTTGTCTGCTGACCACAACAGCCTTTGAATTTAAATACTTAGACCTGATAAAAAAAATAAAGACTAAATATTCCTTTTGAATTAATATATTTGATGATAGAAGGTGGAGGCTTACTTTTATGGTTAGTTTTTGAAAGTCCAAAAATATTAATGTATTATGTTACCTGGCTACCATTTTGGCTCCATCCGGAGACTGGGTCTCTCTAACAATACTGACAGCTTTTTCAGGATTATTGAGGTGATCCAGATAGATGCGGATTACACTTTGCCATTGTTTTGCATTCTCATAAGCCACAACAGCTTCTTTGTATCTATAAAAACATAGCTCAGATAAACTTTTTTTAACACTGTCAATCTGGAGAGAAAATGTTGATAAGTGTTTAGGACACTTTTTCATGTTATTGATGGTGACTGCTTATTTTTCCTGAACTTCTTTTTCCTTTAACAGAAAAATACCAGAAACCACCCCACTAAAATGTTCTTTTTAGCAATTTGATAAATGAACAGTAAAATATCAATATTAAACTGTATTTTCCCATTTGAATCAAAGCCATATTTTTTTTACATTTTACTGCTTTTTTTTTCCTTTTAAGTAGGAAGATTATAATAGTAATATAGAAAACATAGAAAATGTCGATTTTTTTTCACAATTATAGATACAGCTTCATGGTGATATATAAAACCTTTACATATCCTCAGTCACAAAGCTCATACCTTTGTGTTGACCTCCAGATAGAGCTCAGGATCCCTCTTCAGTTCCTGACCGGCTCTCAGCTCCCTCCATTTCAACAAGACATTCGGTATATATCTCTATTTCCTAAGGTTACTTTTCTAAAAGTGCAGGGTATTAAATCTCCTTTAAAAGTTTCTTCGTAGATATTTCCAAGTTAATTTCCAGAGGCTATAGAAAGTTACAGCTCTTTAAAAAATTTTTTTTTATTTTTAAACTTGTGGAGATGGGCTCTCTCTCTGTTGCCCAGGCTGTCCTCAAACTCCTGGCCTCAAGTGATCCTCCTGCCTTGGCCTCCCAAAGTGCAGGGATTCCAGGTGTAAGCCACCATGCCCAGCCCAAAAGTTACATTTCTATTGGTTGTGTACATATAAGCACATTTTGACAACATGGTTATTAGTTTAAAATAAATATTTCCAAATATGGCAGGTTGCCTTAATTTAATTACTATTAGTGAGGTAGAACCTTTTCATGTTTACATCAAATGCAATTTCATAATTGTATTTCCTCCTCTGGCACTTGTGTTCTTGTCTTTAGCCCATTTTCCTATTAGTGTCTTTGAGTTTCTTGTATTAAGTAGTGGGAGATCTTTGTATGTTTAGGATATTAACTATCCATTGCTATATTTTAACTGTATTACAATAGAGTTATAAATTTTTAAATACAGTTAAAATATAGCAATGGATAGTTAAGCAGCTTAAACAAGCTTAAACAAGCAGCCCTATGTGGCTTCAGCAAGCAGCTGTATGTTTCTTCACTTTTCTTTCCCCCTGCATCTGTGATTTATAAAATAGTAATCCTCCTTAATAAAATAACAATCACTTTATTTTCATGCCATATTATATCAAAATTTCAACTTCCACTATAAAACCCTCAAATAAAAAGAGATACTAGTCTATATTTGAGTATATAAAGGAAACACTGAGATATATGAGGTACAGGAGGATTTTAATAGTCTGGCACTTCAGGTCAACAAAGGATTAAATAAAGGTGTTTTCTGTCTTTCTCTACTTTGCCTTTCTTACAGGGTTGCAAATATCAATGGTTAATTTGTAAAGCTTATATTACTTTAAATTGGTATAAATTTGAGAAAGTGTACAAACCTTCCATCTGCTTCCTTGGCTTTGGCATACTGCAAATGGATCTTAGGAGAAGAAACGTGGGGCAGAAGATCACCAACTTTTGCCCTGGAAAATTAGGTCCAGGAGAACAATATGAGTACCATGTTCACTCTAAAAGTAGCCTGCTATAACCAAATGTTAGGTTTTAGGATGCAAAAAACAGTTATTACTATCTTTCAAAAATCTTGGTTCCTGGTGGGGTGCAGTGGCCTGTAATCCCAGCACTTTGGAAGGGTGAGGCGGGCTGAGTTTAGGGGTTCAAGACCAGCCTGGACAACATGGTGAAATCCTGTCTCTACTAGAAAAAAAAGTACCAAAATTAGCCAGGCATAGTGGCGGCATGTCTGTGATCCCAGCTACTCAGGAGGCTGAGGCAGAGAATTGCTAGAACCCAGGAGGTGGAGGTTGCAGTGAGCTGAGATCGTGCCACTATGCTCCAGCCTGAGCAACAGAGCGAGACTCTGTCTCAAAAAAAAAGAAAAGAAAAGAAAAGAAAATCTTGGCTCCTATGGGTAAAAGCTGATTTAATTGCTGTTTCTCCTAACACCCACTCCACTCCCACCCCCAAGGGTAGGAAAATGGTTAGTCCATTAACTCTGTTAGGACAAGGGGGGTTTTTGTTTTTTCCTACTAATGTATCTGATTAAGGATTTCTTCACACCAAACCAGGAGAATGTGCTATTCTTTGGAAAAAGAACTATTAACATGAACTTATCTAAGGAGAACAAAAGAGATGAAGGGCAGGTCTAGATAGGGGAACAGAATGGACAGGGAGAAAGCATGGCAAGGAGGCAAGTGGGGAGACCCCAGAGGCACATTCATTTCCAATCCTGTTCAGAAACAAACCGCAGGCAGCTCTTACCAATTCTTAGAGCGGATATAAACAGATGCTGCTTTGTCATAGTAGAGACCCTTTTCATACAGTTGGGCTGCTTCTGAAAATTGCTAAAATAAGACAGGATTATTAAAATACTAAGTTATTATGTATAAAAGACCATATGAATATTGATGCAGATAAAAGAGGACCTTCATATTCTCCAATATGGCTCCACAGTCTCTTTTAAGGACCCTGCTGGGATGCTTGAGTGCTTGGTTAACCCCTCGACGTATATCTCCCATTCTTATGGACATCTGGGCCACTCCAGCCAGACAAGCTTCATCATGTTCCTGCAATCACAAGGCAAATACTAACAAATCAGATTCTAACTTAACACCATGTGTTTAAGAAAGAACAATGAATTTAACTCTAAAATGATTACAAAGGTTATGGTTTACTTTTATCTTTTCAGGGAAGTCTCATGATTTTAAAATAACACTTGGGTCTTTTTTTTTTTAAAAACCAGCTATTACAAAATTATATTTTGTTCTGTGAAAGCCTAGATCAACTTCATGCTTAAGACCAAATTTTTACTATCTCTCATATGTCTTGACCTTCTTTTCTTTTTCTTTTTTTTTGAGATGGGGTCTCGCTCTGTTGCCCAGGCTAGAGTGCAGTGGCGTGATCTCTGCTCACTGCAAGCTCTGCCTCCTGGGTTCAAGTCATTCTCCTGCCTCAGCCCCCCAAGTAGCTGGGACTACAGGTGCCCACGACCACGCCCGGCTAATTTTTTGTATTTTTAGTAGAGACGGGGTTTCACCGTGTTAGCCAGGATGGTCTCGATCTCCTGACCTCGTGATCCGCCTGCCTCAGCCTTCCAAAATGCTGGGATTACAGGCATGAGCCATCGTGCCCGGCCACCTTCATATGTCTTTTTGGTATAAAATTTTATATAAGAAGTAATATACTAGCTATATAGCATAAATGCTATGAATAAAATTAAGAAGAAAACCATTTATCAAATTGCAGATTTCTCTATGAGGCATGATTAAACATAAAAACTTCATTTCTTTAGTAATTGTTAAATTCATTAAAGATACCAAAGACAGCTAAAGAACTCACCAAATAACTAATCTCTACTAGTAAGATGTAATGTCAGATTATATTTTATCTAAAGCAGCATGTCTAGTAAAATTTTCTGTGATGACAGAAATGTTCTATATCTGCCCCATCCAATATGGTAGCTACTGGGCATTTGAAATACGGCTAGTGTAACAGAGGAATTGAATTTTAAATTTTATTTAACTTTAAATAATTTAAGTAGACACATGTGGCTAGTGGTTACTGTATTTGATGGTGTAGATAAAGAATGAACTAAAATTGATGTAGCCAGACAAAGAAAATGTCAAAAACCTAAGAGATAAATGAGCAAAGGACATGATCAGATAATTCATTAAAAAATACAAGTGGAAACAAAATACAATTGGCCAATAAATAAAAACATGCTCAACTTCACCAATAATCAAATACACATAAAATAAAATATCTTTATTTGCTTATAGAATTGGTAGAGATAAAACAACTGATAACATTCAGTTTTGCTGAGAATGAAGGGGGCACTATCATACATGGAGTGTGTGTTCACTATCATAGTGCTGTTCACTATCATACAATTTCTTTTGAACAGCAATTTAGCCATGTCAAAAATGAAAAGTACACTTTGTAACCTAGAAATCTAACTTATAGGAAAATATTCTTCAGAAATACTATCATAGGTAGCTAAAGATACATGTACTAGGTAGAATATTCATTGTAGTGATTTTTAAAAATGAATTTAATTTTTTAATTTTTATTTTTTAATTTAAAAAAGTTGTTTTTTTAAAGAGACTGGGTCTCATTCTACTGCCTAGGCTGGAGTGCAGTGATGCAATGCTACCATACCCAGCTAATTTTTTATTTTTAAATTTGTAGAGATGGGCTGGGCGCGGTGGCTCAAGCCTGTTATCCCAGCACTTTGGGAGGCTGAGGTGGGCAGATCACTTGAGGCCAGGAGTTCAAGACCAGCCTGGCTAACATGGCAAAACTCTGTCTCTACCAAAAATACAAAAATTAGTCAATCATGGTGGCACATGCCTGTAATCCCAGCTATTCGGGAAGCTGAGGTACGAGAATTGCTTGAACCCAGGAGGTAAAGGTTGCAGTTAACCAGGATCGCACCACTGCACTCCAGCCTGGCTGACCCAGTGAAAGACTGTCTCCAAAAGAAAAATAAACAAATGAATTTGTAGATATGGGGGTCTTGTTTTGTAGTCTAGGCTGGTCTTGAACTCCTGGTGTCAAGCATTACTTAGACTCACTTTTCTACTTTTTTTTTTGAGACGGAGTTTCCCTCTTGTTGCCCAGGCTGGAGTGCAATGGTGCGATCTCAGCTCACTGCAACCTCTGCTTCCCGATTCAAGTGATTCTCCTGCCTCAGTTACCTGAGTAGTTGGGATTACAGGTGCGTGCCACCACACCTGACTAATTTTGTATTTTTAGTAGACACAAGGTTTAACCATGTTGGCCAGGCTGGTCTCCTGATCTAAAGTGATCCACTGGCCTCGGCCTCCCAAAGTGCTGGGATTACCAGCATGAGCCACTGTGCCTGGCCCTGGACCCACTTTTTTTTTTTTTTTTTGAGACAAAGTCTCACTGTGTTGTCCAGGTTGGGGTGCAATGGCACGATCTCGGCTCACTGCAACCTCCGCCTCCCGGGTTCAAGCGATTCTCTCTGCCTCAGCCTCTTGAGTAGCTGGGATTACAGGCGCCCATCACCATGGCTGCTAATTTTTGTATTTTTAGTAGAGATGGGGTTTTGCCACATTGGCCAGACTGGCCTGGACTCACTTTTCATGTTAACATAGTTTGGTGATTTTTCAAATTAGCTATCATGAGGTTCCATTACTTTTGTAATAAAAATGCTATATATAAAACGGAAAGTCAAAAGATTTTCAACCTTCACAAGACATCACCTAACTTAAAAACAGTAATTATTATTATAAAGCTTAGCTTTTTAAGCTAGAATTCTGGGATGGGAAAAAGAGGTAGCATAGTGGGTCATGCTTTCCAGGGTCATCTTAAAAGATACAGTATGAGACAGTAACAGCAGAACAAAGTTTTATGGATTGGGAATTCACTTTCAAAATGGTTACTGAAACTTTTTTTTTTTTTTTTCCTTTGAGATGGAGTCTCACTCTGTCACCCAGGCTGTAGTGTAGTGGCACGATCTTGGCTCACTGCAACCTCCACTTTCCGGGTTCAAGCGATTCTTCTGCCTCAGCCTCCCGAGTAGCTGGGACTACACGTGTGTGCCACCATGCCTGGCTAAGTTTTGTATTTTTTTTTTAGTAGACGGGGTTTCCCCATATTGGCCAGGCTGGTCTTGAACTCCTGACCTCGTGATCTGCCCGCCTTGGCCTCCCGAAGTGCTGGGATTACAGGTGCGAGCCACTGCGCCCAGCCTACTGAAACTTTTAAAAAAGAGCAAAAGGAAAAATCTTATGAAAATCATAGCCTGTAGGTAAGAAAGGATAAAAATCTTATTTCCAACTTTACTTAGACTTATATTAAGAATGTAAAACTTATCAGACTGGTAAAAATATTGTCTTCATCAGATTTTAAGAGCTTGAAGTGTTTTAAAATGATTTAACTATTTCCTTGCAAGGTTGTTAGTAAACCAAAGAAAAGGCTCACCTGCTAGATAGGAAATACAATACAAATAAGACCATGATTTTTATTTTTATTTTATTTTTTTTATTTTTTTATTTTTTTTTGAGACGGAGTCTCGCTCTGCCGCCCAGGCTGGAGTGCTGTGGCCAGATCTCAGCTCACTGCAAGCTCCGCCTCCCGGGTTCACGCCATTCTCCTGCCTCAGCCTCCCGAGTAGCTGGGACTACAGGCGTCCGCCACCTCGCCCGGCTAATTTTTTTGTATTTTTTAGTAGAGACAGGGTTTCACCGTGTTAGCCAGGATGGTCTCGATCTCCTGACCTCGTGATCCGCCCGTCTCGGCCTCCCAAAGTGCTGGGATTACAGGCTTGAGCCACCGCGCCCGGCCTAAGACCATGATTTTTAAAAATGAAACTGAAAATGAACCCAAAGATTATTAGGCATATCTTATCTTTATCCAAGATTACCTTATTATCACCTGTTATTCCTTTCTCATAATGAGCCAAAGCATTTACATAATCACCCCTGAAAAAAAAAAGAGTGAATTTTAATATTTATTTTAGAATTTTATTTACATATACTTTTTCCTTTTTTTTTTTTTCTTTTTTTTAGAGACAGGGTCTTACTGTTGCCCAGGCTGGAGTGCAGTGGCACAAACACAGCTCACTGTAGCCCCGACACCTCACTGGCTTAAGTGATCTTCCAGCCTCAGCTTCCTGAGTAGTTGAGACTACAGGCATGTGCCACCATGCCTGGCAAATTAAAAAAAAAAAAAAATTTGTAGGGACAAAGTCTCACTATGTTGCCAAGGCTGGTCTTGAACTCCTGGGCTCAAATGATCTACCACCTTGGCCTCCCAAAGTGCTAGGATTACAGGCATGAGCCACCACTGGGGAGTAGTAGACCAATTTACAAATACAAGATTTAAAGGATAATCTTTGTCATTGAGTTGCTTAAGCTCACAAAAGATGTGGAACACTACAGATGCATTCTTTCAAAGTGCAGTATGTCATTATCTTACTACTTTAAAAGTAATTATTAAGCTGGGTTATGCTATACTGTAAGGTACTTACTGTGTGGTATGCTAGGCATTTTGAGGAGCTACATTAATTTTCTTTTTAAATTCCAGGGTACATGTGCAGGATGTGCAGGTTTGTTACATAGGTAAACATGTGCCATGGTGGTTTGCTGTACCTATCAACCCATCACCTAAGTATTAAGCCTAGCATGTATTAGCTGTTTTTTCTGATAAGAAGCTACATTACTTTTATTGGCTATTTTTGGTTAATTATTTCCTTTGGGGCACTAAATGACAATCACATGACCATAGAACACTTTTTTTTTTTTTTTTTTAACCAAAGGCCCAATATTTACAAGAATATATATTGAGGGAATCTAGAAGGCCATCAATTTATTAAAGGGTAGAAGTGGAGGAATACATTGGGGATTATAGTGCTGAGGGCCCTGGTTCTTATACCAAGTGTAGGTTTTTGTGTGCATATATTGGGTAGTGGTGAAGTCTGGACTGTTAGTGTACCCATACCTGAATAGGGGAAACTGCACCCAGCGGGTAATTTTTCAACCCTCATCCACCCTCCCACTTTTTGGAGTCTTCAGTGTCTATTATTCCTCTCTGTATGTCCTTGTGTACCCATGGTTGAGCTCCCACTTATGAGGGAAAACATGCAGTATTTGATTTTCTGAGTTACATCCCTTTGGCCTCCAGTTCCATCCATGTTGCTGCAAAAGACAAAATTCATTCTTTTTTTATGGCTGAGTAGTATTCTGTGGTGTGTGTGTGTGTCTGTGTGTGTGTGTACACCACATTTCCTTTCTTCAGTGCTCTACTGATGGACACTTAGGTTGATTCCTTACCTTGCTATTATGAATAGCGTTGCAATAAACATATGAGTGCAGGTATCTTTTAGATGTAATGATTTCTTTTCCTTTAGGTATACACTCAGTAGTGGGATTGCTGGGTCGAATGGTAGTTCTAGTTTTAGTTCTTTGAGAAATCTCAATACTGTTTACCATAAAGGTTCTACTAATTTACATTCCTATGAACAGTATATAAGCATTCCCTTTTCTCCACATCCTGACCAACATCTATTATTTTTAGATTTTTTAATAATAGCTATTCTGACTGGTGTAAGACGGTATTTCATTGTGGTTTTAATTTGCATTTCTCTGATGATTAATGATATTGACCATTTTTTCATATTTTTATTTGTTGCTTATATGTCTTCTTTTGAAAAATGTCTATTTATGTCCTTTGCCCACTTTTTAATGAGGTTATTTGTTTTCTTCTTGTTGAGTTGTTTGAGTTCCTTGCAGATTCTGGATATTCGCTGCTTGTTGGATGCACAGTTTGCAAACACTTTTTCCCATTCTGTTGGTTGTCTGTTTGCTCTGCTGATTGTTTCTTTTACTGTGCAGAAGCTTTTTAGTTTAAGTCCCATTTGTCTACTTTTGTAAGAAAAAACTATAATTCTAAGCAAATAGAAAATGTAGACCAAACCTTGGTGTTTTTCACTATGGTTTGAAATTACAGAGCAAATCCTTAAACTGTTAAAGGAGGTCAGAACCATGACGTAAGTTAGGAAAAGCAGTGTGATGCTATGCATAGTTGTTGATGACCACATGCGATTAAAAATAATATTTAGGCTGGGCGCAGTGGCTCACGCTTATAATCCTAGCACTTTGGGAGGCTGAGTTGGGAGGATCACTTGAGCTCAGGAGACCAGCCCGGTCAAGATGGTGAGACCCTGTCTCTCTAAAAATTAAAAAAAATTTAAAAATTAGCCAGGCATTGTGGTGCATGCCTATAGTCCCAGCTATTCAGGAGGCTGAGATGGGAGGATCACTTGAGCACAGGAGTTCGAGGCTGCAGTGAACTATGATCACACCACAGCACTCCAGCCTGGGTAACACAGAGAGATCCTGTCTCTATTAAAAATAATAATAAAATAATAATAATAACATTTAGATTCTAAGTGCAGAAACAGCTTAGATTGAGACTTAGATTTTGATGCTGAAAACTTAAAGTGGATAATTCACGGATAAGACATCATTAGAAAAAACATTTTTCAGATATATAATTAATATAGTATTTTTTCTCTAAAAAAATTATTAAATCAATGGAGGGCCTTATCATTAATGGAAGTTTCAAACTAAAGATATTTGCAGTCATTGGCTACTGACTGAAATGTATAAAAACAAAGACTTACGCGAATTCAAGCTGAATAGCATATTCTTTTGATATAAAAGGAATCTGGTCTGGGGCCAAATGCTTTGCCAGTTGTAGAGCACTGTCCCAATGCTGTAAATCCCTTCTCATCTGTTAAGAAGAGAAAGACCTTAATTTTAAATGAGCAAAATTATTTTGCAAAGTTACCACCAAGAGCTAGTTTTAATAAAACTAATTACAAAACCTTTTTGTTTAAATAATGAAACTTGATCTTTACAATGATAATATATTACTATAGCATGCATTCTCAATAGGGTTGACAGAGCCCTGAAGAAGGCAAAAACTGATTCTTGGAGGGGCAAAAAAACTTAGCTATTACAATGGTTTGTGGCCCTCCAAAACTCAATCTTATCTAACAAAATCTTAGTCCTTAGTATTTAATTTTTCTCAGCAGGGAGTAATCAAATTAAATTAATGTAATCAATTAAAGTTAAGTTTTATTTTTAGAAGGTAGTGATTTTAAAAAGTTGAGAACACTTTGCTATAGGAATTGGTGTGTTTTTCTCAGAAAATCTGAAGCTATATCACAACACGAGTAATAGCAAATGTAACTAAAATGTAAATATATCTTTCTTCCTAGTTCCTGTGGTCTTTTATCTCTGCCTGGTACATAATTCTAAATATAAACTAATCATTAAGGAATCTTTTACAGTTCATTCCTCACTTTATTCATACTTTCCAAACAATAATAGCTAACATTTTTCAAGTGTTATTATCTGCCAGATACTGTTCTAGGGGATTAGCTTATTTATCTTTCACAACTACCCTTTTGCAATGTATTAATACTTTCTTGTATCAATGTTAGAGATCCAGAAACTGAGGCAAAGAGAGGCTCCTCTGTACATAAGGTTACACAGCTGGTACATGACAGAGCTGGGCAGCAGGGCTCTGCCTCTGAACTCTTCACCTGGTTAACTCATCAGCTTTCAAAGTGAGGTTTAAGAGTAATCACCCTTCTCCATTATCAATCCATTACCTCAAATTCTTTCCAAGTCTAGCAGCACATGACAAGTGCCCACAGTTAAATGCAGAAGAGTTGAGATGACATCTTTCCCCTCAGTCATCGCAGCCATATTCCCATTTCAGTGAGTACTAATTCAAGTTTTGAAAACTTCTCAGGGTGTCCCAATTATCTTAAATAATACTGTAAAATTATCCACATTTTTCTTAAAGTTAATTTAGTTCACTTAAAATTTAAAAATGAAAATTTGCTATAGAATGATTTGTAAAAGGAAAGCTGTAAAATTAGTAACAAATGCTTCCAAAACAACCTCTTTTACATAGTTGTAGAAATGCCAGTTTTAGGTGAAATAATATTAATGATTACAAAAGCTAATGATATGTCTTTACTATTGATCATGCACTGTGCTAAAAGATTTCGTTCTCATTTTTAAATCTTTACAAATATCCTGTGAGCTAGATATTATTCTTCCTACTTTAAAGAAATAGGATCTAGGGCTCAGAAAGGTTAAATAACATGTCCAAGCTTACACAGAGCTGAATTTGAACCCAGACATGTCTAACCGTGAAGTCTACACTCCTCACTGCAAGTCTATATGGCCACGGTTCCCTTCTTCCCTGCCCTTGAACTAACTAGGCCCTTCATCCTGCTGTAGGCCCTCTCCTGCAATGCTCACCTCTGGGAAACCAGTGATGGTACACTAGTCCTTAGCTCACCTCTTAATACGCAACAGAATTTCACATAATAAGGATAAATGTGCCTCGGTTTTCCCATCTGGAAAACAGAGAAAAAACCAATCGTATCTCATAGGATTGTTGTGAGGGTTTAATGAGTTAATACATGTCAAGTGCTTAGAAAAGTGCTTGGCCCACATAAGCACTCAATATATGATGATATTTTTCCTTGTATATGTTTTTGTAATTTACACAATCTGTTCTCTTTGGACACATTTAGATTTCAATTAGTAATGTTGTAATACCATGCATTTTATGCCTCCACAAAATGCAGAATAAACATATTTTTGAATTATGATTTTAATGAAAAATATTATAATTAATGAGTACTCGGGGTTCTTAAACTGACATGTTTGAATTTTAGGAGGGGGAAGGCATATAGTGTCTGTGCTGAGAAATTTTAATTATATAGAAGGGGTGATCCTCCTTTGCATGCTCTTATGTTTTTTTTTTTTTTTTTTTTGAGACGGAGTCTCGCTCTGTCGCCCAGGCTGGAGTGCAGTGGCGCGATCTCGGCTCACTGCAAGCTCCGCCTCCCGGGTTTACGCCATTCTCCTGCCTCAGCCTCCGAGTAGCTGGGAGTACAGGCGCCCGCCACCTCCAGCAGCTAGTTTTTGTATTTTTTAGTAGAGACGGGGTTTCACCGTGTAGACCAGGATGGTCTCGATCTCCTCCTGACCTCGTGATCCACCCGTCTTGGCCTCCCAAAGTGCTGTGATTACAGGCTTGAGCCACCGCGCCCGGCCTTTTTTTTTTTTTTTTGAGACGGAGTCTCCCTCTGTCACCTAGGCTGGAGTGCAGTGGTGCAATCTTGGCTCACTGCAACCTCTGCCTCATAGGTTCAAGCAATTCTCCTTCCCCAGCCTCCAAGTAGCTGGGATTACAGGCTCACTGCAACCTCTACCTCCCAGGTTCAAGCTGTTCTCCTGTCTCACTCTCCTGAGTAGCTGGGATTACAGGCACATGCCACCACGTCCAGCTAATTTTTGTATTTTTAGTTGAGATGAGGTTTCATCATATTGGTCAGCTGGTCTCAAACTTCTGACCTCAGGTGATCCACCCACCTTGGCCTCCCAATCCCTCTCACGCTGGGATTAGAGGCGTGAGCCACTGCGCCAGGCCCCATTTTTTTTTTCCCCATTTCCCCACTGGATACCTCTTACACAATTTCCATTCTTAATTGCTGCCATACCTCCAGGGCAGCAATAGGACAGCTGGATGCAAGGTACAGGTCCTGAGCCAGGTTATAATCATTGGTAAACATGGCAAGGTGTCCTGCCAAAAGATTGTAGTCCTCTAGTCCCTACAAATAAAAGCAATTTTGATGAGAAAAAAATGTAAGAGTTTAACTTTTTTTTTTTTTTTAAGGACTTTGATCAGTAGGAAGTGGTAATATTCTATCGATTCACTTGTTTAAGAGTTAGGTAAGATTAAATGGAAAAAGTTTAGACTGCATTTAACTTAAAATAGCATTTACATCTTAACTTACTTGATAATTCTGTAACATGCTGTTTACCTTTATTTGTTCCAAGGACATCACCATGCCAACATTTCCAATTCTCCGATAAACACGGATTGCAAACTCTACTTCCATGTGATGTAGACAAGCTCTGGCCAACTCATTCCAGGCAGCCTCATCATTCAGAATCCTGCACATTTCCCAAGCATCAGAAAACCTGGGATGTAAGTACATAAGCTTAATCAGAATGCTCCACTTGCCACGTTAGGCAATTTTCAGACTACATGTTATCTAATAGTGTGCCCCAGATAAACTGTCTAAAACATTTCTTAACCTGTAATTGTCGTTTGCAAGTAATGAAAAGACACTTAAGCTTTCTTCCTTTTTTGTGCAGATAAATGTTTTTCCCTGAATTTCTTTTATTCATCTGAATCTACTCTGTAATCAGCCTACTCAATTAACAACTAAACTAATTCTGTTCATTTATTTCTTTTTATTTCACACATAGATGAATATTATTTTTGTTCTCCATAAGTCTAATAAAATTAGTATTCTATTCCTATAAATTTAGAAGTTTAAAACAGGGGTCAGCAAACTATGGCTCATGGGCCAAATCTAGTCAGCTGCTATTTTGAAAATACAGCTTGAGTGGAACAGTCACTCATCAGCCCACTCTTCTTTTTTTTGAAGACAGAGTCTCGCTCTGTTGCTCAGGGTGGAGTGCAGTGGCGCAATCTCACTTAACTGCAACCTCGGCCTCCCCGATTCGTTATTCTCCTGCCTCAGCCTCCTGAGTACCTGGGACTACAGGCGTGCACCACCACGCCAGCTAATTTTTCGTATTTTTAGTAGAGATGGAGTTTCACCATGTTAGGCAGGATGGTCTCGATCTGCTGACCTCGTGATCCACCCGCCTCAGCCTCCCAAAGTGCTGGGATTACAGGTGTGTGCCACCTCACCCGGCCCAGCCCACTCTTTAATGGATTGTCTGTGGCCACTTTCCGGCTACAACAGCCAGCCTGAGTAGCTGTGATAGAGACCCTATGGCCCTTAAAGCTTGAAATATTTACCATTTGGACCATAACAGAAAAGGTTTTCAGACCTCTGGTTTAAAACATGAACATAAATGCCAATTAAACTTTTGGTGGAACCTCTACATGAGTGAATATATTACATTCATCTATCTCTTCATTTATCCATTTATCTATTCACCTATTCATTTTTCCATCCAACACACATTTACTGAGCTCCTCTTATGTGCTTGGAAACATGACACAAAAATCAACCACAGTTGCTGTCCTTAAGGCAGTCACAATTGGGGAAGGTGGAAGAGACAGATAAGGAAACAAATGACTATAACACAGTTTGACAGAGGTAACTGAGTACTTACAATAGGTAACTCTTGGTGCTAAGACTTTTGCATAAATTCCCTTACCCTAATAACACTACCCACTAAGTATTATTATTATTTCTCCTTTAAAGATTAGGAAAGTGAGGCTTACAGATGTTAAAAGATTAGCCCAAGGCACACAGAGATAAGTGGTGTCATGCTCTTAACCACTGTGTATACTGCATCCTGGCTCTGAGGCAACACATCAGAAAGACCCCAAGCAGGACTGCCTGTGGTGGTGGGGAAGTCGGGGAAGGCTTCCTGGAGCAGGAGATGGCTCCACTAATTTCTGATGGGTAAAGAAAGAGGGGTTACTACATTCAGAGATAGGGAAAGGGTGTTCCAGGAAGAATCGTGAAATATATGCAATTTCAGCAGCCAGTGGAACAGAGAGGGAGTTGAGTGGAAACAGCTGAGCTGGTCTTAAATCATGAAGTACCTAGTAGGTCATGGAGGTCCCCCAGGAATTTGGATTTGTTTGTAAAAGCAATAGGAAGTCGCTGAAGGATCTTGAACAGGGAAACGAGGGGATCAAATCACATTTTCAAAAGTGTGTGGAGAACAGATGAGATCGTTATAAGGCTACCCGCAGACACAGCAGTTAGGAAGTGGAGAGTTACATTACACATTATTCCAAGTGAGGGCCTGGGTAAAGACAAGGGAACACAGGAGGAGGAAAGGAGCTGGTGTATGTGTGTGTTAAGGCATGTGCATGTGTGATTAGAGTGAGGGAAAATAGGGGTCTGTGGAAATTGATGAGTTCAGTTTTAGAAAGGGCAAGTTTGAAGAGCTCATGGACTTCCAAGTACATATGACTGGAAGGTAGTTGTAAGTACAGGTTTAAGATAAAGACACAGATTTTAAAGTCAACTTCATATGGGTGGTATGCTGAGCCATGTTAAGCAAAGGAGATTCACTCAGGAAGAATAATTAGAGTAAGAAGAGAAGGAAACTCATGAGACCCCAATAAATAGCACATTTAAGAGAGGCTCAGAAGAATTAGAACGTCAAAGGAAATTCACGGTGGCTCTAGGAGATAAGAGAAAAAAACAGGAAAAGGAAATTATAAGCAAAGCAAAAGTCAAACTTCATTATGATGAAATCAAGATATTGTTGACATAATTAGGTTTATTAGGATTTCACAATAACTGGGCTCTTTGGAAGCTTAGAAACCGTTTTGTTCTTACAGGCTTTTCTTATAATAAAGTACTCATAATAAAAACAGCTTACTATCTTATCTGAGCCTCACAATACCCCTGTGAAATGAACAAGGGAAGTACTGTTATCTCCATCTATTGAATAGGATTTGACATTTTATCAAAAAGACACCTGCACTCATATGTTTGCTGCAGCACTATTCACAATAGCAAAGTCATGGAATCAACTAAGTGTCCATCAACAGATGACTGGATTTTAAAACGTGGGGTGTATATATAGATATACACACCATGGAATACTATTCAGCCATTAAAAATGAAATCATGTCTTTTGCAGCAATATGGATGGAATTTGAGGTCATTATCCTAAGTGAAATGCCCCAAAGTCAAAAATTGCACGTTCTCACTTAGAAGCGGGAGATAAACAATGGTTACACATGGACATACAGGTGGAATAAGAGACACTGGAAACCCCAAAAGGTGGGATGGTGAGACGGGGTTGAGGGATAAAATACTATCTACTGGGTACAGTGTTCACTATTCTGGTGATGGGTACATTAAAAGCCCAGACTTCACCATACGCACTATATCCATGTAGCACAACTGCACTTATATTTTTACATTTACAAAAAATAAAAAATATTCTTGCAAGGAGAAAGAATAAAGCAATAAAATAAGATAAAATAATTATAGGATTTGACCTTTAAAATCACAAAAGCAAATGAGAAGTTCCAAAAGAAGTCTCTTTGACTTCTCTCTTTGAAAGCCTACCTTTTTAGCATTAAATTCTGTGCCAGCATTGGTCTCAGTTCATCAGGCCCCGTATCTTTGAAGTTGCTGAGAAAGCCATAGGTGCTAAGGTAGATGTTGTTTACTTTTCCACTCTGTGTTTGGCAGGTCAACTCTCCATTATATAGTAGTAAAGGTTTATGAGCAAAAGGAACTTTGGTGCTACCAGCCAAAATAACCTTGGCTCCTACATTATAAAACAGACATCTCAATGCTGAAAGCTAATACTCAGCACAAAAATCAGAAAGGCATGTTTTAATTTTACTGCAATGGGGAAATTCATTTGTCAGCAAATATACACAAAAGGGGTTTAGTACCTTGTATAGTGTCCTTGTGAAAGACATAAGTGTACACCTTATCATCATCATAAGCAATAAATACACCTTTATCCATTGGCCAGTTTTCCCAAAGAATACCTTTAATGGTTGGTGAAAAATCTGGAATCTCACAGGTAGTGTCATTAACCTACAAAATAAGATTTACAGATTTGCCCCAAGTCTGTACTTAAATCATTATCATTTGCTGTGGTAGAAGCCTGTTTGCAGCCCTAGCTGGCTTAGCTTACTAAGTCATATTCAACCTAACATCACTCCAACAACAACAGAAAAGAAAGTTTCTTCTTCCATTCTTATCCTAGGTCTGGCTTGAAAAAACTATAGTTATTTGGAAAATCCAAGGTTTGATCTAAAATCTGGCAAATTTATAGGAGATTGCACGAGTCTAGACACAAAGCTTCAGCGTAAGGAAAAAAAATTAAAGCTGCTCAAGATGACAGAAATTTAAACTACGAACACACTTGTACTTGTGTTTAGAAATTTTTCATAATACTGAGTATTTGATAATACTGGGTATTAAGAAACAAATTAATTCACATGATTGAAGTAAATTACACTAGGGATGCTTTATTTCAAAAGACTTCTCTAAAATCCATGTCAACAAATATAAATATACAACCATCCCTCAATATCCATGAGGGATTGGTTCCAGGATCTCCTACGGATAGCGAAACCCACAGATGCCCAAATCCCTGACCCATAAAATGGTGTAATATGTGTATAACCTGTGTACACCCTCCCTTATACTTTAAATCATCTCTAGATTACTTATAATACCTAATACAACATAAATCTCATGTAAATTGTTGTCATACTGTATTGGGAATATAGACAAGAAAAATTTTCTGCACAGGTTTAGCGTAGACAAAGCCATCCATTTTTCCTCTGAATATTTTTGATCCACAGTTGGTTGAATCCGTGGGTGAGGAACCCATAGATAGGGTGGGCTGACTGTACTATTATACTAAATAAGCTATTTATAAAAATCAGTCCATATAAGTCCTGTGAACGCAGGCAGATAGGCTTATATATATCCTGAGTAGGGAACTGAAAAATATCTGCCTCCTCCTACTCTCAAAATAAAAATGAAATATAAAATCCCTGCAAATAATAAGTAATACTACAAAGCTGTTATTTAATATAGTAGTTGCTATTATAACATCCACATGTAGCCAGATGTACCTATTAAGCACTGAAATATGCCAAGTCCGAATTGAGATATGTTTAAGTGTAAACTACACACTCAGAGAATTCGCATGAAAAAAAGATTGTAAAATATCTCATTACTTTTTTTATATTCAATTACACATTGAAATGATAATATTGAGATACCATTGAATACCAGTCAGAATGGCGATTATTAAGTCAAGAAACAATAGATGCTGGCAAGGCTGAGGAGAAAGAGGAATGCTTTTACACTGTTAGTGGGAATGTAAATTCGTTCAACCATTGTGGAAGACAGTATGGCAATTCCTCAAGGGTTTAATTAAATATATTAAAATTAATTTCACCTGTTTGTTTTTTATCTTTTAAAAAATGTAGCTAATATAAAATTTATAATTACATATGTGGTTCACATTATATTTCCATTGGACAGTGCTACTTACAAGATATTGTACTAATTACTTCATTTCATGCTAACCTTATACTCTAAAAGACAGGTACTATTATTATTCCCATTTTACAGATGAAGAAACTGAAGTACAGGGATATCTGCCCAAAGTCACACAGCTAGTAGGTTGATGAGCCAGTATTTGAACCCAGGCAGTCGGACTCCTGAGTCTCTGCTTCTAACCCATGTTAGTCTATGTTATAGTGATGTTCACTTTGTATAGATGAGCACATCAGTGCCACTGGACTAGTGGTTGAACTTTTTTTAAAAAGGTAACCATTTGTTGAGTGTTTATTATGTGGCTAACACTGTACTAAAAGCTTACATGCATCATCCTATTAACTTTTCATTTAACAACCCTACAAAGTAGGTACTAGAACTGTCTCCATCTTAGACAGACAGGAAAACTGGAAATCCAATCAAAGTGAGAGCTCGTTAACAGAAATTATCAAGAAAAAGAGAACTGTAAATGGAGAAAGTAAAAATGAATGAAATCACCTTGTTTAAGACTGACCTTACTCCTTACCCTTTCCTAGCAGCCACACCCTATTTTTGACTTTTAACTCCTGACAGACACCTGATTTACCCTCCTACTCTCGTATATTCTGTCTAAGCCACAGTTTCTAACTGTGGTGAACCCACACGGGGGAAATTCAAGGCAGCTCTAATTAGTTCCCTGTTACAGAAAGGAAACCTATACAAGGTGGAATTTCCATATTAAGTAGAGGGAACTCGAGGTTTATCTTCATTTATGTCATTCATCCTTCCTTATTTGCTTTGCAATTGGGGGAGGAGTGCATTGAGTAAGAACTAGCAAATGAGGAATTTGGCATAGATAATCCAGGTACATCCGTGGAAATTCATTATATTTGTCAAATAAAGAAAGAAAAGAAAAGAGAAAGAGAAGAGAAGGAAAGGAAGGGAAGGGAAAGGGAAGAGGAAGGGAAGGGAAAGGAAAGGAAGAAGGGGTGGGCATGGGGAGGAAGTAAGTCTTTGTATCAAGCAAAGTGTAGCAGTGAGGAGCAGGCTGTTTACATTGAGGGGACACCACAGTGAGACCTAGGGACCTGGAAACAGTATTAAGGATGGGTCCACAAGCAGCTGTAGTTTATGTGAATTTGACCAAGAACATAGTAAACTATTAACAGGATATAAAAAGTAAATGAAAAATCCAATTATAGTAACTAATGTAAAGGCACATCTCCTTTTTTCTAAATCTATTTTCAAAAAAGTTAAGGACGTTTAAAAATATGAGTGGCTGATTTTTAAAATGGGCTCATCCATTTTTATTCATCTAATACAGAAATACCTGTTCCTTGTGCTCAGGATCTTTAAGGAAAAAGGAAAATCAACTGAGGTGGGCAGAAAGGACAGATAAGCTCACTGCCTATCGGGAGAGAAAAGTCACGTACAGGAAGATACACTGTAATTATTGTATTGTGCAGTAAGTATACGATAAGGTTGAAAGTGGTATAGGATATAATAACTATTTTTTCCCATTAAAAATCTTTCTGGGATGGCCACTATGAAAAATTACAGAATAGGCCGGGCGCGGTGGCTCAAGCCTGTAATCCCAGCACTTTGGGAGGCCGAGACGGGCGGATCACGAGGTCAGGAGATCGAGACCATCCTGGCTAACACAGTGAAACCCCGTCTCTACTAAAAACTACAAAAAACTAGCCGGGCGAGGTGGCAGGCGCCTGTAGTCCCAGCTCCTCGGGAGGCTGAGGCAGGAGAATGGCGTAAACCTGGGAGGCAGAGCTTGCAGTGAGCTGAGATCCGGCCACTGCACTCCAGCCTGGGCGACAGAGCCAGACTCTGTCTCAAAAAAAAAAAAAAAAAAAAAAAGAAAAAAGAAAAATTACAGAATAATGGAAAAAGTTGTCTTGATATAGTCATAAGAAATCTATCATAAACATGATATGAAGATGATAGCGAAGAACTACAATACTTGGCACTAATTAATAGAAAATTTTACATGAGATACATTTTAAACACACTTTTTTCCCCCTATATTGCATTTGAAAAAATAAACATTTAAAAATGTTCTAGACTTACTGGACAGTAAACAAATCCATCACTTTTTTCATCAATGAAAACTAATCTGGTCCCATTTGGGTCAGGAAAAATCTTTTTCACACTGACAGGATGTCGATAATCATTAACGAACTGCCAGTCTTCAATGTAGAAATACTGAACGACACCAGTCTAAAAAAAAAAATTCAGTCATGAAAATATAAAAGGTAGTCAAGGAAATACTAACTTTCAACATTTAAATTAAACATACGTCCTAATTTTAAGAGAAAAATGTCATGTTTTTGATGAAGCGTCTAAGAATAATATTTAGTATATGTGAAAGGTACAGACTCAAGAAAATAAATAAAATGGGAAAAGTTGGCGCAGTGGCTCTCGCCTGTAATCCCAACACTTTGAGAGGGGTTTCACCGTGTTAGCCAGGATGGTCTCAATCTGCTGACCTCGTGATCCGCCTGCCTCAGCCTCCCAAAGTGCTGGGATTACAGGTGTGAGCCACTGCATCCGGCCCAGCCTACTCTTTAATGGGCGGATCTGCCTCCCTGGTTCAAGCGATTCTCCTGCCTCAGCCTCCAGAGTAGCTGGGATTACAGGCATGCGCCACCATGCCCAGTTAATTTTTGTATTTTTAATAGAGATGGGGTTTCACCATGTTGGTCAGGCTGGTCTCGAACTCCTGACCTCAAGTGATCCTGGCCTCGAACTCCTGACCTCAAGTGATCTGCCCACCTCGGCCTCCCAAAGTGTTGGGATTACAGCCATGAGCCACAGCACCTGGTCATGTTCACTATTGTCACTGAAGTGATGGTGTTTCATGGGTATATACATATGTCAAAACCTATCAAATTGTACACTTTTTAATTTTATTTGTTTTTTTGGAGACAAAGTCTTGTTCTGTCACCTAGGCTGTGTGCAGTGGTGCGATCTCAGCTCACTGCAACCTCCACTTCCCAGGCTCAATGATTCTCCTGCCTCAGCCTCCCGAGTAGCTGGGACTACAGGCATGCGCCATTAAGCCCAGCTAATTTTTGTATTTTTAGTACAAACGGGATTTTACCATGTCGTCCAAGCTGGCCTCAAACTCCTGAGCTCAGGCAATCAGCCTGTCTTGGCCTCCCAAAGTGCTGGGATTACAGGCGTGAGCCACCGTGCCCGTTCAAATTGTACACTTTAATAGTGCATTTTTTTGCATATCAGTGAAACTTCAATAAAGCTGCCAAAAACCATGATATTTTCTGAATTACTCAAGAATGAAACTAGAATAGTTGCTGCTTAATGAACAGACTACTACACTTATTCCAAAAGTACTGTGGCATAGTGGAAAGAGTAGATTTTCCATCAGGAAATCTTAGTTTAAGTTCCAGTTTGCTATAGACTTGCTAGCCTCTCAATCTTCAGTATCTTCCTCCTGAAAATTTCCCTGTGTGTATTTTTCCATATCACCAAATTACCTGATATATGAGACCTACCTTACTGATGTATATTATCTCAAAGACTTACTAGTTTCGGTCAAACTTAAATTTTAAAAAGTCTCTCATATGGCAACAAGCATGGTTTAAAACATGTTCTTTCAAAAAAATAATTTAGGTCAGGCACCTGTGGCCCATGCCTGTAATTCCCGTAGTTTGGGAGGCCAAGGTAGGAGGATCATTTGAGGCTAGGAGTTCAAGACCAGCCTGAGCAACATAGTGAGATCCAGTCTCTACCAAAAAAAAAAAAAAATTAATTAATTAGCAGGTTTCTAAAATAAATAAATAAATAAATAAATAAATAAAAAGAAAATATAAAAAAATGTTTCGGCTGGGCACGGTGGCTCACACCTGTAATCCCAGCACTTTGGGAGGCTGAGGCAGGTGGATCATGAGGTCAGGAGTTCAAGACCAGCCTGGCCAAGATGGTGAAACACCGTATCTACTAAAAATACAAAAATTAGCTGAGTATGGTGGTGGGTGCCTATAATCCCAGCTACTAGAGAGGCCGAGGCACAGTACTGCTTGAACCCAGGAGGTGGAGGTTGGAGTGAGTCAAGATCGCACCACTGCACTCCAGCCTGGGTGACAGAGTGAGACTCCGTCTTCAAACAAACAAAAAATTTTCAAGGAGGTCCATTTCTTGAAAAAAAAAATAAAAGAAAAAAGAAAAAAATTAAAAACTAAAAATGAACAGGGCATGGTGGCATGCCCTTTTAGTCCCAGCTACTCAGAAGGATGAGACAGGAGGATTGCTTGAGCCCAGGAAGTCGAAATTGTAGTAAGCTATGATTGTGCTGCTGCACTCCAGCCTGGGTGACAGAGTGAGACTCTGTCTCTAAAAAATAATAATGGTAATGATAATTTCATGTGAAAAAGTGGAAACTTTTAAAATAGTAAATAACTTTTTCTTTGTTGTTGTTGTTTTTTGTTTTTCTGACGGGGTCTTGCTCTGTTACCCGGGCCGGAGTGTAGTGGCATGATCTCAGCTCACTGGCAACCTCCACCCCCGGGGCTCAAGTGATCTTCCCATCTCAGCCTCCTGAGTAGCTGGGAGCACAGGCACACACACCACCACGTCTGGCTATTTTTTTGTATTTTTATTAGAGATGGGGGTCTCGCCATGTTGCTCAGGTTGGTCTCGAACTCCTGAGCTCAAGCGATCCACCCACCTCGGCCTCCCAAAATGCTGGGATTTTCGGTGGGAGCCACTGCACCCGGCCAATATTTTGCTAAAGTGGAAAATAATGCATTTTCTACCAACTTTGCTTAATTCTTTTACAGACTGATCAAGGTAACAGGTATGACATACTTTGAAAAATCTGTGAAAACTGTTTACAAATATAAGATGCTATAACTGTTTTAGGTGCATGTGGCTAATGTAATATTTGGAGATATAGGGTGCCTATGGTTCAAAGGATGAAGAAATTGAAGTCAGATTCTCAATATTCAATTAATTTTAATATTTGCTGAATGCCTACTAAATGCAGGCATTAGAGATTTGAAGTTGAATTGTCTATGTTAATCACCAAATTAAATCCTTAAGGTACCCAGATAGGGAAAATGGTGCTTGGAGGGGTTAAGCACCAGCTAGCAAGTAATAGAACTGGTGTTTGAGCCCAGATTTGCTAGGCTCTAAAGTCTGAGCTTTTCACTAGGCCATCAAAATTGCTTAAAATCACGAAAACACTGATATTAACAAATCATGCCACCTACGTGTTCTATATACGTACAGTTATTCACCACATAAGGTTTCGGTCAGCGATGGACTGTGTATATGATGATAGTCCCATAAGATCAGGATGGAGGTGAAAAATTCTTATTGCCTAGTGACATCGTGAATGTCATAATGTCAAAGCATAAGCCATTACTCATAAGTTTGTGGTGATGCTGGTGTAAACAAACCTCGTGTGCTGCCAGTTATATAAAAGTATAGCGCATATAATTATGTGTAGCACATAATACTTGATAATGATAATAAATGACTGTTACTGGTTTATATATTTATTATACTATACTTTTTATTGTTATTTTAGAGTGTACTCCTATTTATTTAAAAAAAGTTAACTGTAAAACAGGCTCAACCAGGTTCTTCAGGAGGTATCCTGAAGGCATTGTTATCATAGGAGATGAGAGTTCCATGCATGTTATTCCCGCTGAAGACCTTCTAGTGGGACAAGATGTGGAGGTGGGAGACAGTGATACTGATGATCTTGATGCTATGGTGGCCTGCACTAATGTGTGTGTTTGTGTCTTAGTTTTTATAAAAAGTTTAAAAGTTAAAAAAAAGTGAAAAATAGAGAAAGGCTTATAGAATAGCATATAATATTTTTTAAGAAAATATTTTGTGTAACTATACAATGCGTTTGTGTTTTAAGCTAAGTGTTACTACAAAAGAGTCAAAAAGTTTTTAAAAATTTAAAAGCTTATAAAGTAAAAAAGTTATAGTAAGATAAGGTTAATTATTGAAGAAAAAAATTTTAAATAAATTTAGTGTCCCTAAGTACACAGTGTTGATAAAATCCATGGTAGTGTACAGTAATGCCGCAGGCCTTCATAGTCACTCACCACTCACTCACTCACTCACTCACCCAGAGCCATGTCCAGTCCTGCAAGCTCCTGTCATGGTAAGTGCCCTATACAGGCGTGCTGTTTTAAATATTTTATATCATACGTTTATAGTACCTTCTCTATGTTTAGATACAATTGTGTTACAATTGCCTATAGCATTCAGTATAGTCACATGCTGTACTGGTTTGTAGCCTAGAAGCAATAGGCTCTAGCACACAGGCTAGGTGTGTAGTGGGCTGTACCATCTAGGTTCCTGTAAGCACACACACAATGACGAACTTTGTCCAACGACATGTTTCTCAGAATGTATCTCCATTGCTAAGAGACACATGAATGCATATAATTAATCACAGATAACTTCAGTAATTGTATTGGATTCAATATAGAAAAAAGGCTGGTAGGAGAAGGAAATGACCGAGATCACAAAGTAAAAATTAGAAATTCCCAATGTTCTCTAATAAAGAAGGTGATACATACATCTGTACCATAGATGAGGAAATCACTAGTTAAGGCATGGCATAAGATACGGCACTTATCATCCACTGCTGGGAAAAGCCGAGTCTCACGTTCTTCTTGAGCATCCAAGATTTCGCTTTCTATCTGAAATGTAAAGAATAATAATGGCTCACAGATTCATTTGAGTAAACCTGCTATACAACATCTAGGGGTGTCTTTTTCTCAAGTTCAACTGAACATTTAGACTCCCAAGACTACCAGAGGTCAGTTTAGTCAGAAAGCTATCAGACAGGAACCACAGCTTGCCAGCAAGGTAGCGCAGACGTACCTCTTAGTGTGAACAGTCTTTACTGCAGGCTCTGCAGCTATCTAATTGCTAATCTCTTTGTCTTCCATGAAGAGCCATGAAACATGTGAGAAATACCCTGACTTAGAAGCCCCCTCTTCACAGGTGCCAACATCTCTTGAACAACTCAGCAGGCATGGTTTCAAAGACCCACACACACAAATTGCCCAAATATGAGTTAGCACCTTCCAGGAAGCCCGAAGATACGGCATTCCCATCAGGTTTTTATGGTTCGTGTATCGTTCCTTCTAGTTGCAATTTACCAACAGGGTAATTATTATTATTTTTGCTAAAGGCTATGTTGTGAGTAGCACTGTTGATATTTATAAGGTTTTTGGGGAATAGGGTTAGAAAGTCAACAGAACTTCTCATATAGAAGGGGAAGGGTTTTGTTAGTCCTTTACTCATATCTGGCTTTCTAGTTAGTCTGTACATCCTTGCTTCCTGACCAATATTCTTGATAATCAGACATTAGGCTGTTCATCATAACTTAACTTAGCATGTCTCCAGGACATCAAAATTATACTTACCAAATGTAACTGGACTTTGCCTTCAAAAAGTGCAGCAGCATAGTCAGAATGAAGGCAAATACTGGCTACTGTTCCCAGATACTCCATATCTTTCAATTTTTTCACAGCTGTAGCAATTTTTAAAAACCAACACATTATTTGTAAAACTATCTCATACATACTTGCAAATAATTTTAAAAGGTGTGCTTTTGCAAAAATATTCTGAACTTAAAATTTCATTTTAATCTTAAATGATTAAATGATTAAATTGAATCTTAAAGATTAAATTTCATTTTAGTCTTAGTTGCCATATAAATTTGCCTTCAGGCATTCCATTATGGTTTACATGAAACAAAGTAATAGAAAATAAAATCACATGCAAAACAATTAAGAATTAAACTTTAAGTGGCAGTAAACTTAATGGTATTTCCTGTTTAACCAGTTAATTTTCAGGTTTGTTCTATTCCTGAGGGTTACCTGACCTAGAATTGGGGAAAGCTGATGGGGAGGAAGAAGGGGAAGAAAAGACAAGACAAGGTTTTCCTCACATGCTAGTAGCTATTATTCAAAGCATAAAAGGGGAGACAGAACTAATATTTATTAAGTACCCACTAGGTTTAGGAGTGCTTAAAACAGTCACTGTGCCAAGTGAGATCACGCGTTTTATTTTATTTAATCTTCCTCATGATCCATTAAAGTAGAAGTATCCTCATTTTCTAGATGAGTAAGGCTCACAAGCGCAAAGTGATTTGTCTATAGTCACTTAACTAAACGAGGCAGAAAGGGAAATTAAATCCAGGGCCTCTCTAATTCTGAAACTCATACTCTACCCACTCTGCTATGCTGCCTTCACTACACAGGTAAAGAATAAAAGCTTTCTAAAAATTATGTGAATTTTTAGAAGACTTACAAAACCATTTAAGCTAAGAATGAGATATGTGAACAAAAGAGTGAAAGACTTTGTCCTAAAAGAAACTTCCAGTGCTTACCAAATAAGAACAGAAATTATATGCTAGATAAGAATAAACAACTAGATTTAGACTTGCCATTCTCTCCAAGGACATAAAACCAAGCTCGATTATTCATTCCTACAGCCAGATGATAAAGACCTACTGCCACAAAGTTGGGTTCCACATCAACAGAAACTGTGATTGGTAGCTCCTATATAGAGAAAAATTGTAATAAATCAACTGCTAAACTTATTTTATTAATAAATAAGAGAAAAATAACACCATTTTCATACTCCTTCAATAGGGTTGGCTATGGCGACTTCAAGGAGGGAGGTGAGATAGGCAATCCTTGTGCTGCAGGCATTCCCAAGTATAGGAAGCTTGGTCAGGAAAACATGAAGTGAGCCCCTTTGGGTAGAGAGTGCTAGCAACTGGCCATCATCAGTCCAGGACAAGGTACCCAATCCTGAAATAATCGACAAAATAAATGATCATTCAAAAACAATATATAGTTGCAGGCAGCAAACAAATATTTTCATTTAAGCTACCAGAGACATAACAATTTTCAAATATTTTCCTTACCAGTTTAAGTAGTTTTTATTTAGAGTAGGAAATTTGCCATGGATTGGCATAAGAATATGGGCATTGGCTCATTCCCTGTGGCTCAAAGGGAAAGTACAGTTATGTGTAACTTAACAACAGGACTATGTTCTAAGAAATCTGTCATTAGGTGACTTTGTTGTTGTGTGAACATCAGAGTGTACTTACACAAACCTAGATGAAACAGCGTACTACATACCTAGGCTATATTGTAGAGCCTATTGCTCCTAGGCTATAAGCCTGTATGGCATGCTACTGTACTGAACACTGTGCAACTGTAACACAGCAGTATTCGCACACTGAAACATATCTAAACATAGAAAATGTACAGTAAGCCTGAGCAACAAAACAAGACCCTGTCTCAAAAAAATAAAAAAAAAAGAAAAAGAAAAAGAAAAAGTAGTAAATATGGACCATGTATGTGGACCACTGTTGACTGAAATGTCATTATGTGGGTCATGACTGTCTATAAGAATTTATACTTTACATTAGAATTAGGATAAAATTCACTATAAATCTCTGGATCAAAGTAGACATATCCTTCTAGTCAAAGTATGACAACATAATTACTAAAATAAGGAGACTATTTTAGGGAACTCTAGTGAAGAATATTAAAATTTATTTCTGGCGAGGCACAGTGGTTCACGCCTGTAATCCCAGCACTTTGGGAGGCCAAGGCGGGCGGATCACCTGAGGTCAGGAGTTCAAGACCAGCCTGGCCAACATGGTGAAACCCCGTCTCTACTAAAAATACAAAAATTAGCTGGGCGTGGTGGTGCATGCCTGTAATACCAGCTACTTGGGAGGATGAGGCAGGAGAATAGCTTGAGCCTTGGAGGTCGAGGTTGCAGCGAGCAGAGATCATGCCATTGCATTCCATCCTGGGCTACAAAATGAGATTCCATCTCAAAAAAAAAAAAAAAAAAATCCTCCTACAACAAATGCAAATCACACAATAATGAACACAACCTTATTCTCTGTAACTGGAATGATAAAATGTTGATCTGCTTCAGAAAAATCAGTACCTTTATTTTCCTCATCCAGGCTGAGTATAGCATACATGTCTTTTAAGTCAACCAAGTCTTGGATTTTAATGCTGAAAAACAAAAATGTATTTAAAATATATATATATGATCTTTATATAAAACTCTTTTATTTCACCAAAAATTATAAACCATGGAATAGGTTATTGGTCTCCAAAATGTGATGTACAGAACGATCTACTCGGTTAAAGTAAGAAAATATTAGAATTTCTATACTTCATTATATCTTTAAATTTTGGGATTTGTTGTTGTTTGTTTGTTTACTGTGTGAAGAGATGGGGGCTGGGTTGTACCTGGCTTAGTTTCTGATCCATGGCTTCAGGAATGAGGAGGTTAAAATGGTCCTGAAGAAATTTGAGTATGAAAATATTCTCCTGAGTAATATTAATTATTGTAAGATGATACACGCTTCTCTTTACAATGTGTTCCCTTTCTCCCATGCCCAGAGTTCTTTCATACAAAAGGAAGTGAATTATAGTACAGAAAGAACATTAAATTTGGATCAGAAGGATCAGGTTGAAAGCTCTGAAAAATGCGGGCATAATATTATTTCATAGTGTTGTAACAAGAATAAGTAAGTTGATGTAAATGAAAGTTGTGTAGTACAATGTTGAGACCCAATAGTTGTAACATTTCTTTCCTCCTAATCTCCTTTTCTCCTTTCTCTTCCCTTCCAGTATTTTCCTCTTACATTTTTTCCCTCATTATTTTCATTTAATTGAACTTTTAAGATAATTTTAGATTCACAGGTAGTTGTAAGAGGCAATATAGAGAGATAGACTCCATGTCCCCTTTTCTCCCAATAACATCTTGAAACACTATAGTGTAATATCACAATAAGGATACCGACATTGATAGAAACCACAAATCTTATTCCGATGCCCCTAGTTTTACTTGTACTCAGTGTGTGTGTTTACTTGTACTTGGTGTGTGTGTTTACTTGTACTCAGTGTGTGTGTTTAGTAACTTTCTCACACAAGAGATTCATGAGATCCACAACCACAGTCAGGATACAGATAGTTCCATGACCACGAGGATCTCTCATGTTGCCTTTTTATAAACACTCACCTCTTTCCTTCTGACCCCAGCCCCATCCTAACCTCTGGCAATCACTAATCTGTTCTTTGTTTTTATAATTCTGTCTTTTCAAAAACATTATATAAATGAAATCATACAGTATGCAACCTGTTGAGACTGGCTTTTTTCCATTCAGCGCAATCCTTTGGAAATTCATTCAAGTTGTTGGGTGTATCAATAGGTTGGTCCTTTTTATTGTTGAGTAGTGTTCTATGACATGGATGAACCATTCACCCACTGAAGGACATCTGGATTGTTTGCAGTTTTTGGTTATTACAAATAAAGTTGCTATAAACATTCATATACAGGTTTTTTATTTTTTTATTTTATTATTTATTTATTTAGTTTTTATCTTTTTTTTTTTGAGATGGAGTCTCGCTCTGTCGCCCAGGCTGGAGTGCAGTGGCCGGATCTTGGCTCATTGCAAGCTCTGACTCCCGGGTTAACGCCATTCTCCTGCCTCAGCCTCCCCAGTAGCTGGGACTACAGGCGCCCGCCACCTCGCCCGGCTAGTTTTTTTGTATTTTTTAGTAGAGACAGGGTTTCACCGGGTTAGCCAGGATGGTCTCGATCTCCTGACCTCGTGATCCGCCCGCCTCGGCCTCCCAAAGTGCTGGGATTACAGGCTTGAGCCACCGCGCCCGGCCCTTATTTTTTTTTATACTTTAAGTTCTAGGGTACATGTGCACAACGTGCAGGTTTGTTACATATGTATACATGTGCCATGTTGGTGTACTGTACCCATTAACTCATCATTTACATTAGGTATATCTCCTAATGCTATCCTTCCCCCTTCCCCCTTCCCCACAATAGGACCCAATGTGTGATGTTCCCCTTCCTGTGTCCAAGTGATCTCATTGTTCAATTCCCACCTATGAGTGAGGACATGCAGTATGTGGTTTTCTGTTCTTGCGATAGTTTGCTGAGAATGATGGTTTCCAGCTGCATCCATGTCCCTAAAAAGGACACAAACTCATCCTTTTTTACAGCTGCATAGTATTCCATGGTGTATATGTGCCACATTTTCTTAATCCAGCCTGTCACTGATGGACATCTGGGTTGAATCCAAGTCTTTGCTTTGTGAATAGTGCTGCAATAAACACACGTGTGCATGTGTCTTTATAGCAGCATGATTTATAATCCTTTGGGTATATTCCCAGTAATGGGATGGCTGGGTCAAATGGTATTTATAGTTCTAGATCATGGAGGAATCACCACACTGTTTTCCACAATGGTTGAACTAGTTTACAGTCCCACCAACAGTGTAAAAGTGCTCCTATTTCTCCACATCCTCTCCAGCACCTGTTGTTTCCTGATTTTTTAATGATTGCCATTCTAACTGGTGTGAGATAGTATCTCATTGTGGTTTTGATTTGCATTTCTCTGATGGCGAGTGATGATGAGCATTTTTTCATGTGTCTGTTGGCTGCATATACAGGTTTTTATCTGAATGTAGGTGTTCATTTCTCTGGAATAAATGGCCAGATGTGAAACTGCTAGATCATACAGTAATTGCATGTTTAGTTTTTTAAGAAACTGCTAAACTGCTTCCCAGAGTAGCTGTACCATATCATTCCCACCAGCAATGTATGAGTAATCCAGTTTCTCCTCATCCTTACCCACATTTGGTGTTATCACTATTTTTCATTTTAGCCATTCTAATAGATGGGTAGTAAGAGTTAATTGTGGTTTTAATTTGCATTTCCCTAATGGCTAATTTTCATGTATTTGTTATTATTTGGTGAAATCTATGTCTTTTGCCTATTTTCTAACAGGGTTGTTTGCTTGTTTTTTACTGTTGGGTTTTTGTTGAATGGTAACTATATAAGTAAGTTTATTATTTTTGTGTTGCATAAATAGATTGACATTTAAACAAAAATAGTATCAACATAGTGTTGGGTTGATAATATATACAGATATCAAACATATGACATACTGTTGGGTCTTGAGAGTCCTTTACATATTCTAGATACTAGGTACTAGTCCTTTGTTGGATATGTGGTTTACAAATATTTTCTCATTCTGTAGCTTATCTTTTCATTGTATTTGTTTATTTATTTTCAGAGTCAAGGTTTCACCATGTTGGCCAGGCTGGTCTCAAACTCCTGACCTCAGGTGATGTGCCTGCCTTGGCCTACCAAAGTGCTGGAATTACAGATATGAGGCACCGCATCCGGCCATCTTTTCATCTTTAACAGAGTATTTCACAAAGCAAAAGTTTAAAATTTTGATGAAATCTACTTTACCAATTTTTCCTTTTATAGATCATAGTTTTGGTTTCAAGTCTAAGAACTCTTTGCTTAACCCTAGATCCAAAAGATATCCCTCCTATATTTTACATTTTATATTTAAGTCTATGAGTGAATTTTTTTATTAAGGTGTAAAGTTGGTGTTGAAGTTTCTTTTTGTTTTTTTTTTTTTCACTTTTGGATATCTAATTACTCCAGTACCATTTGTTGAAAAGGGCATCTTGCTTTTATTGAATTATTTTTTGCCTTTGTCAAAAACCAACTGTGCATATTTGTGTGGGTTTATTTCTGTCTTCTCTATTCTATTCCATTGATTGATATGTTTTTTCCTCTGCCAATGATGCATAGTCTTGATGATTATAGCTACACAAGTTTTTATATTGGGAATAATGATTTCTCCCATTTTATTGTTCTTTTTTAAGATTGCTGTTGGCTATTTTAGGATCTATGTCTATCTCTCTATCTCTCTGTCTCTATCTATCTATATTAGAATAAGCATGTCTATGCCTACAAAGAAGCGTGCTGGGATTTTGATATAAATTTCATTAAACAATAGATCAACTTGGAGGAACCGACATCTTCACTTTGTTGAGCTTTTCAATCTATGAACACAGTATAACTCTCCATTTATTTGGGTCTAATTTGATCTCTTTCATCAGAATTTTATAATTTTCAGCACAGACACTGTACAGGTTTTGTTAGAGGTATACTTAAGCAGTTCAGTTTCTTTGGAGTGGACTGAAAATGGTATTGGTTTTCATTTTTGTTTTCATTGTTAATGTTCATTGTTAGTATATAGAAATGTGATTAATTTTTGTGTGTTGATCTTATATCCTACAATCTTGCTCAACTCATTTATTAGTTTTAGTTCTAGGAGTTGCTTTTATGTAGAAAATTCCAAGATTTTTTATGCAGAAAATCCCAAGATGATCATGACATCTGCAAATAGAGATAGTTTTCCTTCTTCCTTTCTAATCTGAGTGCTGTGTATTTCTTTTTCTTGCCTATTGCAGTGGCCAGAACTTCTAATGCTAGGCTGAATAAGAGTAATGAGAACAGATATTCTTGTCTTGTTCCTAATCTTAAGGGACAAGCATTCCATCTTTCACCATTAAGCATGATATTAAGTGTAGGTTTTTTGTAGCTCTTTTTTTTTGAGACAGGGTTTCACTCTTTTGCCCAGGCTGGAGTACAGTGGCATGATCACAGCTCTCTGCAGCCTCAACCTCCCAGGCTCAAGTGATCCTCCCACCTCAGACTCCCAAGTTGCTGGGACTACAGGCAACGACCACAGCTCACTGCAGCCTCAACCTCCCAGGCTCAAGTGATCCTCCCACCTCAACCTCCCAAGTTGCTGGAACTACAGGCAACTTGTAGAGATGGGGTCTCGCCATATCGCCCAGTCTGGTCTTGAACTCTTGGGCTCAAGTGACTCTCCTGCCGTGGCCTCCCAAGGTGCTGGGATTATAGGAGTGAGCCACTGTGCCTGGCCTATATTGTTCTTTGTCAAACTGAGGTAATTACTTGCTATTCCTAACTTGCTGAGAGTTTTTATCATGAAGGTGTGCTGGACTTTATGCAATGTTTTTTCTGTGTCAATTGATGTGATTATATGGCTTGTCTTTTTTAGCTTCTGATATAGTGATTACAATTTTTTTTTTTTTTGTTTTCTTTTTGAGACAGGGTCTTGCTCTGTTGCTCAGGCTAGAGTATAGTGATGCAAATGCAGCTCACTGCAACCTCAAACTCCTGGGCTCAGCAATCCTCCCACCTCAGCTTCCTGAGTAGCTAGGAATACAGGCACATGCCACCAGGCCTCGCTATTTTGTTTTAGAGATGGGGTCTTGCTATGCTGCCCAGGCTGGTCTCCAACCCCTAGCCTCAGGTGATCCTCCTGGCTCAGCCTCCCAAAGCGCTGGGATTACAGCCATGTACCACTGCACCTGACCTAGATTACACTGATTTTTGAATATTGAACCATTTGATATTTTCAGTATCTGAAATAAATCACACTTGGTCATGAAGTATAATTCCTTTTATACACTGCTACATTGTTTGCTAAATTTTCTTGAGAATTTTCATGCTCAAGTTTATGAGAAATACTGACTTGTATTTTTCTTTTTTAATACACTGTCTTTGTTTGGTCTTGGTATAAAGGTACTACTAGCCTTATAAAACAAGTTGAAGAGTTCTTCAACTTGGTATTAATTGGTATTAATCCTTTCTCAAGTGTTTGGCAGAATTCTTCAATGAAACCATACAGGCCTGGAGATTTATTTTTTGGGAGCATTTAAATCACTAATTCCATTTTATTGTAGTTATAGGGCTAATCCAGATGATCTGTTTCATTTGGGTTGAGTTTTGGTAGTTTATGGTTTTCAAAGAATTGTCCCATTTCTTCTAGGTTGTCAAATTTTGAGTGTAAAATTGCTTGTAGTATTCCTTTATTATTCTCATAATGGCTTTCAGATCTGTAGGGATACTCCTGTTTCATTCTTGATACTGGTGATTTGTTGTGTCTATTCTCTTTTCATTTTTGTCAGGCTTGTTAGAGGCTTATCGATTTTATTTTCTTCAAAGAACCAGCTTCTTGTTTAATTGATTTTTTTTTTTTTTTTGGAGACGGAGTCTCACCCTGTCACCCAGGCTGGAGTGCAATGGTGTGAACTCGGCTCACCGCAACCTCTCTCTCCTGGGTTCAAGTGATTCTCCTGCCTCAGCCTCCCGAGTAGCTGGGATTATAGGCATGCACCACCATACCCGGCTAGTTTTGTATTTTTAGTAGAGACAGGGTTGCTCCATGTTGGTCAGGCTGATTTTTAAAATTTTCTCATTTTTCCATTTGAACATTTTTTAGTATCCCATTTTAATTTCTCTATTTTGCTTTTGTATATTTCTTTGAATAGTTTTCTCATAGGTTGCTCTAGATTATAATATACATATTTAAGTTTTCATAGTCTACTTAGAATCAATATTTTACCATTTCGAGTGGAATGTAGAAGTCTTATCACATACAAAACCTTTTACCCTCTCTCCCCTTTATGGTATAGTTGTCTTATATATTGCATTTTCATGCATTAAACACCCTACTGAACAATATTATAATTTTTGTTTTAAACCATCACATATACATTAAAGATCTCAAAAGAAAAAAATGTCCATTATATTTACCCGGATATTTACCATTTCTATTGCTCTTCCTTCATTCTTAATGTCCTAAATTTCCTTGTGTTCTCAGTTCTATTCCATCTGAAGAACTTCCTTCAGCAATACTTTTAGAGAGCAAGACGGTCTCTTCATTTTCCTTCATCTAAAAATGCTTTTATTTCATTTTCATTTACTGACATACATTTTCACTGGATGACAATGCTTTTATTTTAGCACTTTAAGAATATTGTGGCATTTCCTTCTAGCCTCAATGCTTTATGGTGAGAAAATCCACTGTCATTCGAAATGTTGCTCTCTGGCTGCTTTCAAGATTTTTTCTTTGTCTTTATTTTTCAACAGTTTGATTATGATGTGAATAGCTCTAGATTTCTTCTCGTTTATCCGTTTGGGGACTTGCTGAGCTTCTATAATATGGAGGTTTATGTCTTTTGCCATAAGTTTCCAGTCATTATTTTTGGGATTCTGAAGACACAAATACTAGACCTTTTGTTATTGTCTAACAGGTCTCTGGGACAAATAATTTTGTTTCATTTTTTCTTCCATGTTCAGATTGGATATTTTCTAATGATCTCTCTTCAAGTTCACTGACTCCTTATTATCTCCATTTGCTATTAAGTCCACCACATTTATTGCATTTTATAGTTCTAAAATTTCCATTTGGTTCTTCTTTATTGGTTCTATTTCTTTTCTGAGACTTTATAGCTTTCCATTTGTTTCAAGAGTATTAGCCCTTACCTCTTGGAGCATTTCTATATCTGCTATCTGCATCTTCTTGGCATTGGTGTTTTTTTACTGTTATTTCCTGAGCAAGTTAAAATTTTCCTAATTCTTCATATATCAAGTAATTGGGGGTTATATTCTGGACATTGTGAAATTATGAGACTGTGTCTAATCTAAATCTCACGGAGAAGGTTAATATTTTTGTTTCAGTAGGCCACCAACCTCGCTGGGTTCAGGTCACAAGTTTCAAGGAGACTTCTGTGGCTGCCCACTCAGTGGCTAGTATAAGACCTTGGCTATGATCTATGTCTTAGTTCAGTTCACAAGGTCTTTGGTATATGTTTAGGATAAGTGTATACATATGAGCTTAAGGATGAACCCAGGAGTTCATAAATATGTTTACAGGGTTGCTTTCCTGGGTTCCTTCCTCTCTGTGATCAATCTGGTACTTTCTAGTTCCCTAGGGCTCCTAATTTTGGTCCTCTATTAATGCTTGATCTCCGGTTACTCTGTTCTACCACATAATTCCCACAACTGTATGAGCACTTGTGACCAAGAGAGGACAAAGAGAAAAATAGGCAACAGTGGTTTGCCCTATCTTCTTGAAACCACAGCCTCTAATTGGAGAGAAGATCATCCTCCATCAGAGTTTTAGATGCCTGTGGGTCCTTGGTGCCATTGTTCCTGCTGCCACTGTCATGGGGAGATTGCTTGGTGGCTGGAGCATTAGAGAACAAAGAACAAAAAAAGAAAAAAAGAAAACCAGGGGATTTCCCCAACTGCCTTTGAGCATTACAAGTTCTCTTTTCCACAACTTAAGCCAGAACCAGAGAGCTTCCTTAAAGCTCTCTCTGTGCTCTGGTGCCTAGTTCTAGGTTTCAGACTTCCTGGAGTCCTGGCTGTGAGACAGCAGAGGACAAATGGGAGACTCACTGCTGGTTAGCTGGCACTTCAAATTCCATCTTCTTTTCCAATCTGCCTGCTACTATTTACTTTTCAGAGTCCTTAAATATCTGCTCCATGCATTCTGCTCACGTTATTCAGCGGGAGACATGGGGTGGAATGTGCTTACTCCATGTTACCCAGAACTACCTATTTTATTTTTAAGACTGATTTTCAACTATATTTTGTTTTATATTTTTGCCCTGAATATTAAAATCAGGAGTAAAGTAGTCTTAGATGTCTTAAATTGTAAACATGATTGCCAGATTCATATTAGCTACCAAAGTTTGGCTGATTCACTTGAGTATTTACTATACAAACTTTACTAAAAATATGTGAAAATAACTTACCAGTTATCTCCACATGTAGCAACTTTGTTAAGAGTCTGTGACACTGCAATGCTAGTTAGATTATCTTTATGGTTACGAGCCTGAAATATCTCTTGACCAAGCTCTCCAGTATGAGTAGAAACAACCACAAAATGTCCACGTGAAAAACCAATCATGATGCGGCCATCACCATACCTATAGCAACGAAGGCAACAATATGGTAAACAAGGAGATTAGCTATCAGTGGCAACATGGTAAATTAGCAAGTACCTTAAAATTAAGGAATTACAGAATATAATTTATCAAGGGCCTACTTTGTATCAGATAATATGCTAAATAGTTCTGCATACTAAATCACAGACCGTGAATCAGAAAATGTTATGTATAGAATTGAATGTTACAAACAAAAATTGAATACAATTAGTAAGGAAAAACCTATAGATGTCCTTCTGTAATGAGCTTTTTGTACATACCAGTTATAGCAGACATACCAATTATAGCAGACAATGTTGCCAAAGTCCTGCTGAAATTCAAGATCAGCTGGGTTATCTGGTTCATTCAGATTAAAAAGAAACAAAGCTTTCTTGCCAAGCACCACACTTATCTGCCAGAAAAGATTAGGAGATTGTGAAATGAGTTATTTAGTACTTCATGAAAAGACCAATAAGCAAATCCAAAAGCTGAACCTAATTTGTGAAAATAATAAGCCCAATTTAGATGTGCTACGTGCTGTAACTAGCACAATAATATGACTGACTAAAAAATGCATTTACTAATATATAGTCTGGTAAGGGTCCTTGGTTTTACACATCTTCAATATACCCTTTGAAATATACTAAAATTCCTTGTGGAGTAACCATTTAAACTTTCTATACGTTTCATTAGAGTACTGCACAATACAGGATTGTAAATCTGACAGTTCCACTGCAAATGAATTCATATTTTGATTATAAAGACTCTTCCACTCTAAGAGGCTGTTCTGTTTTTGAGCCATTTGGGATTACAGGTCCATACTCCTGTGGATAATCCAGCTTGGCTTTTATATCATCACTGGTTCCATCACCTGCAGGTCAGTGTTGGCTAAACTCGTGTCTCTCTGCTACTCATGCAAGTAAATTCTTCAGTGTAATTCCAGTGGAGGATGTAATTATGTTGGGAGAAAAAATAGTACATTACTTATTTGGGCTTATTATTGATATATTTCCTTGATTATAAGATGCTCTCAACTGTAAGTCACTATCAATTTAATAATAGAGTTTTAAGAAATAAAGAACTGGCCGGGTGCGGTGGCTCAAGCCTGTAATCCCAGCACTTTGGGAGGCCGAGACGGGCGGATCACGAGGTCAGGAGATCGAGACCATCCTGACTAACACGGTGAAACCCCGTCTCTACTAAAAAATACAAAAAACTAGCCGGGCGAGGTGGTGGGCGCCTGTAGTCCCAGCTACTTGGGAGGCTGAGGCAGGAGAATGGCGTAAACCCGGGAGGCGGAGCTTGCAGTGAGCTGAGATCCGGCCACTGCACTCCAGCCTGGGCGACAGAGCGAGACTCCGTCTCAAAAAAAAAAAAAAAAAAGAAATAAAGAACTACTACTTCATTAAATATATTCATATTGATTGTGAAAATCATCTGGATTTCAGAATGTTAAGATGTGGCAGGGAAAATGCATCTAAGTATTAACCAAAAGCTATAACTTTGGCCGGGCGCGGTGGCTCATGCCTGTAATTCCAGCACTTCGGGAGGCAGAGGTGGGCGGATCACCTGAGGTTGGGAGTTTGAGACCAGCCTGACCAACACAGAGAAACCCCATCTCTACTAAAAATACAAAATTAGCTGGGTGTGGTGGCACATCCTTGTAATCCCAGCTATTTGGGAGGCTGAGGCAGGAGAATCGCTCGAACCTAGGAGGTGGAGGTTGCGGTGAGCCAAGATCACATCACTGAACTCCAGCCTGGACAACAAGAGCAAAACTCTGTCTCAAAAAAAAAAAAAAAAAAAAACCACAAATCTACAACTTCAAGAGCTTTGCTAACCACATCTCATAGAGTAAAAATTTTAAAAATAATATACGAATTAATACTTCTGTTCTGCAAGGTACCCCTAATGTTTTGCTACCACAAGAATGAAAAGAGCAATACCAATTGTAACAGAAAGCTGTCCTCATTTGCTATAATGCCAGGCAGTCAGTAGCAACTACAACAACTTTTAGGAACTAAAAGTCCTAGCTCTACCTTGGCTTAAAATATAGTCAATGGACATAATTTATTTATCACTATTTTAGTCATCCAAGAAAAGGAAATTATATATTCCACAAAATTACCCAAATGATTTGCACATGGATTTGATTAGAATTCTTACCATGCTTTCAGCAGCAGAGGTTCGGTCATCTGTCTTCATCAAGGAAAACTGTATGTTACTAGGCTCTGATCTCACTTGTGTCTAAAGGAGTAAAAACATCATCACTATGAAAAACCCAATATTTAAATTCATTCTGAATATTAATAGAACAGGTAACTTGTTTTCATTCCTGACTAATGTTGGACTAAGAACCTGAAAATGCTACTGTCACAAATATCTAGAAATTCTAGATGAAACAGAAAATATATCTTATTAAATAGATAAATAAGCTTGAAAGAAGAAAAGGGAAATTTACAGGGACCATCAGCAAAGATCAAACTAAAACCAGAGTGTGTGCAGAAACTGATGCTGCAGCTATCCAGAGCAGCCAGTTATGGGAGACAATAAGGAAACCCATTTATCTTGGCCTGAGTGTTGAGTCAGACAAAACAAAGTTCATTCCAATAACTTAATTAAAGGATAGGCTCGGTGGCTCATATCTGTAATCCCAGTGCTTTGGGAGGCTGGGGTGGGAGGATAGCTTGAGCCCAGGAGTTTGAGGCTGCAGTGAGCTATGATCATGCCACTGCACTCCAGAGCAAGACCCTGTCTCAAAAAAAAAAAAAAGAAGGAAAAAGGATTTAAATATCTCCATTCCTCCCTTCCTATCCTCACTATAGTCTGAGGTTCAAATTCATATGTTGGGTTGTTTGGGAGCTCCCAAGATGAGAAATTAACATAAAATATGGAAGCATCCAGGCTTATACTACCCCTGCAGTTTCGGAAAAAACCAACCCAGAACCTCTACCAAGGTTTTAAAAAATTTCCACACATAAACCTTGCTAAAGATGAGCTCATAATTCAAAATTACAAAACTCATAAAGAAACAATGTATCAAGAGAAGGAGCTAGCAGATATAAAAATAATAGAATTATCAGAGACAGAAATATAAAATAAATATTTTAAAAATGACTAAAGCTGTAAAAGGACTCATAAATATCAGAAAAGAATTTTTTAAGTTCAGGCAGTTTTTTTTGGGTGCATATGTACTTTTGTATTATAGGAGGTGTATCTGAAGGGTAGAGTCCTAGAAATGGTATTGTTAGATCAAAAAGTAAGTAAAGATGTAGTTTTGTTAGCTATTTCCAAATTTTCCTCCAGACAGGACATACTTATTTTATCTATAGTTTCACCAACAGAATATGTTGTCATATTTTACATAATTTTGCCACCCTGATAGATGAAAACTGGTATTTCAGTGTGGCTTTAATTTGTAGTTATTTAATTATGAGTAAGTTTGAAATTTTTTCATATGTATGAGAGCCATTTTTTATATATTTTTGTGTGAACTGTCTATTCATGTATTTCAAGCAGATTTTTAAAAGAACTACAAAGTACTTTCTAAAAACAAGGAGTCATTAAAATAAAAAAACTCAATGGTATAGACAGATGATTAGACAAATTTGAAGAAAGAATATGTGAACTAATATGAGGAAATCATCCAAAAGGTTGCAGAGTGATAAAAAGTTAGAAACTATGAAAAGGAGAGATTAAGAGACATAAGAAGGTCCAACAGCTATCTAACAGATGCTCCCGAAAAACAGAATAGAAAGGGCAAGAAGTAATATTCAAAGAGATAATGATTATGAATTTTCCTGAATTGACAAAAGATAGCAATCTTCAGATTCAGGAAGCAAGACAAATCCTGAGCAGGATAAATAAAAATAAATCCATACAAGTAACACCATAGTGATCTTCAGAACACCAAAGTTAAAACAATTAAGAAAAAACACCAAACAAGGCAACACTTACAATGCATATTTTGCTTACTACATGACAGCTTAAGTAGGATGTCTAATTTTGGAAGCAGACTTCTTAAGGATTAGAAATGAAAAATAGTTATCTTGTACGTAAGTAACAGCTGAATTGTAGTGACTTCCTGGAATGCTATATGGAAAAAATATTCTAAGGCCATATTTTGATTCAGTGGAGGGAAAAAATCCACTATCTATTGGTGATATCTGATATGGACACAAGAGAGGGGAGTTGTAGCATTTGTACTATACCTAACATTCTATTTCTTAAGGGCATTGAAAATAGGATGATTAAAACAGACACAGGAATCGACTTTCTTCAGCCCTATTTTCTAATAATTCCCAATCAAAACCTGTATCTTCAGTTAGTCCAGGCTTGAACAACACATGAACAAGCTGTAGTAAGTTTCTCCTTGCTGTTCTGCTTGTACTGAATGAGTAAATGTTCTGCACTATCTACTAAAGTAAGTTTTAGCAAGGCACATAGTCAACTAGCTGGACTAAAATTGCAGCTTTCCTGGGAGCAGGTAGATTTGGCCACATGACTAGGTTCTAGTCATATGATATGAAGGGAAATAATAAATGCATCTTCCAGATCAAGTCCTTTACAAATTTCTTACATTCTATTTCTTCTCTTTGTCCTTTCCCTGGAGCTAAAATGCAGATGTGATCCTGGTACACTAGCTTCAATCATGCAGATGAGGGTAAAATACTCTAGAAAATGGCAGAGCAATAAGATGGAAGGAACCTGAGACTCTGTACAATTTAGTGAAGCAGAGGTACGTAGGTGACTTGTCTCTCTGTTACATGAGAAAGAAAGAGAGGAAACCCCCTGCCCCAACCCATACTATCATATTCTTACACCCCCTGAAGTTTTAGGTCTCTCTGTCCCAACAGTTTAGTTTATACCCTGACTGATTCAGATAGCCTTCTATCTTTGAGAGAGTCACAATCAAACTTTCATTAATCTTCTCTATCTCCCAAATGTTGTAGGACAGGTAAGCTGCACCACAAAATGTGACAATTAATCAGCAAGAGCATGTGTGTTTTATATTAGTAATGTCTTCTTAAGAGTGGGGCCCTATGATTGGCAACCTGTAAGGTGGCCCACAATGATCCCCACTTTCTGGTTTTATGCCTGTGTGATCCCCATCCCTGCCCTACTGAGTGTGGGCTATACCTTGTAATTCACTTCTAAAGAACAAAATATCGCAAAAGTGATTCTGTGATTAGGTTATAAAGAGATGCAGCTTCAGTCTTGAATGGCTTCTCTCACTCTCTCGCCAGCTGCTGTGTTGTGAGGCACTCTATGGAGAGATCCATCTGGCAAGGAAGTGAGGGAGGCTTCCAGTGAATAGCTAGAGAGAAACTGAGTCTAACAACCTATAAGGAACTGAACCCTGTCAACATCCACGTGAGTGAGCTTGGAGGCAGATTTTCTCCCTATCGAGCCTTCACATGAAACTGCAGCCCTGTCTGACAACACGATTGCAGCCTTGTAGAGACTTTGAGGCAGAGACACCCAGATAAGCTGCATCTAAATTCCTCATCCACAAAACCATGAAATCGTAAGTGTTGTTTTAAGCTTCTACATTTTGAGGTTAATTTGTTATGCAGCAATAGATTGGCCAATACAGAGCCATATTTCATATTCTTTCTATAGTATATAGCACAGTACCATGTGCCTAGCAGGTATTCAAAGAATATGTTAGTCAATATTACTCTAGCAATAGTAAATCATAAGCAGTAGTCCAAAGTGAACATTTCCCATTGGTTACATTGTGTATCTACTGGCGATACAAATTCCCATAAGGAGGGAGCCTCTGAAAGAGCTAATCAATCTTGAGAAATGTGAACAGTAGAAAAATTTAATCTTAAAATTAAATTTCATTAGCATTAGTTTAGAAGCAATTTATCAGTTAAGGGTATGGGCTTTATAATCAGGCAGATTTGACTCTGAGTTCAAGATCTATCAGTTATTAACATTTGCATTATAAATATACATATATAAAAAAGAGTTACTTCACAAATACACTGACTAGAACTACAGAGCTCATAATCCACGTTAATAACAAAGGGAAATATACAAAGGAGGATATTTGGAGAACATATTCATATCAAAGAAAAATGTTCTGACACATAAATAGAAAGGTTTTTGAAGTTATTGTGTACACACACACATATACATACCTCACATATAGATTTTTAAAAATTGTATAGATTAGTTTGATAGACAAACTATTTATTTGGGGGGAAAGCTTGAATATATCAGACCAAAGAGATGTTACTGTATTACCTGTCTTATTGTGTCACCTTCCTGATTACTGACTGTAATCATTTTATCTTCACCACCTAAAGCAAGCAGATTTTCTGTATTCCAACATCCACAAGTGATTCTCTTAGTATGTTTTCCTGAAAAAGAGATGATTTTTGTACAGACATGTGGATTTCTCAAAGAAAAAAATCTGTGATGCCAATCTGAATATACCAAGAGATTAAACAGACAAGAATTTAGAATTTCATCAAAGCAGTTAGTGTCTAAGCAACCTTATTTAAAATAGTTTATTACCAAGGTATCAATCAAAATAATGGTATATAAAGGCATTACTGTTTTCCAAATTTTTATCTGGATATAAGCATAGGGGCCCTAATGTAAAAAGATATTTTGCTCCTTGACAAGATTTATTTGCTCATCATATAACCAAACCTGCAAAGATAGTGTCTTTTTTTCTTTTTTGAGACAGGTTCTGGCTCTGTCATCCCTAGAGTGCAGTGGTGTGATCTCAGCTCACTGCAACCTCTGCTTCCCCAGTTCAAGTCATCCTCCCAAGTCAGCCTCCCAAGTAGCTGGGACTATAGGCACATGCCACCACACCCAGCTCATTCTTTTTTTTTTTTTTATTTTAAGACGGAGTCTTGCTGTCTTGCCCAGGCTGGAGTACAGTGGTGCGATCTTGGCTCATTGAAACCTTCGCCTCCCAGGTTCAAGCAATTCTTCTGCCTCAGCCTGTCAAGTAGCTGGGACTACAGGTGTGCCACCAAACCTGACTAATTTTTATATTTTCAGTAGGGACACGGTTTCACCATGTTGGCCAAGCTGGTCTTGAACTCCTGACCTCAGGTGATCTGCCTGCCTTGGCCTCCCAAAGTGCTGGGACTACAGGCATGAGCCACCACACTTGGCCATTTTTGTATTTTTTGTAAAGACGTGGTTTCATTTTGTTGCCCAAGTTGGTCTCCAACTCCTGAGCTCAAGCGATCCACCCGTCTTGGCCTCCCAGAGTGCTGGGATTACAGGCGTGAGCCACCATGCCTGGCTCCAAAGTTAATGTCTTAAGAGACGTAAACTCCAAAGCAGTGAAGTTAACTTTACTCATACTCAGCTTCATGGTGTGGTATACCTTTGACGTAAGCAGATTTAATATTCACAGTTTAACTGTTCATATATAACTAAAAGAGGCCAGGCACAGTGGCTCATGCCTATAATCCCAGTGCTTTGGGAAGCTGAGGTGGGAGGATTGTATGAGCCCAGGAGTTCAAGATCAGCCTAGGCAACAGAGTGAGACTTCATCTCTACAAAAATTAAAGAAAAAAAATTAGCCAGGTCTGCTGGCACACGCCTGTAGTCCCAGCTACTCGGGAAGCTGAGGTGGGAGGATCACTTGAGCCTAGGAGATTGAGGCTGCAGTGAGCCGTAATCCCACCACTGCCCTCTGGCCTGGGTGACACAGCAAGACCTTACCTCTCAAAAACACAAAAACAGCAACAGCTAAAAGATATATAATAATATATGATAACACTGATGTACCTGTTAAGAACTGTGTAACTAAGCTAATGAGTAATATCAAATAGCCACTAACTATCATGGTTTTTCATTGAGCTTTCCAGTCAGTGCAAAAATTACATTTTTTTTTTTTGGGGGGAAATCACACACTTGACACGATAGGCATTTCTGAAGGTCTTGGGATAGATAAATCCTCAAGAGTCCCAAAGGTAATTCTACTAATGAGAAGAACAGTTAAGTGTATAGATTCTGGAGCCAGACTGCTTAGCTTTGAGTCTTAGCTCTACTACCTACTAGAAAAATCTTCGGTAAGTTACTTAACCTTTTTTTTTTTTTTTTTGAGATGGAGTCTTGCTGTGTTTCCCAGGCTGGAGTGCAGTGGTATAATCTTCTTAGCTCACTGCAGCTTCTGCCTCCTGGGTTCAAGCAATTCTCCTGCCTCAGCCTCCCAAGTAGCTGGGATTATAGGAGCCCACTACCACAACTGGTTACTTTTTTTGTATTTTTTGTAGAGATGGGGTTTCACCATGTTGGCCAGGCTGGTTTCGAACTCCTGACCTCAAGTGACCCACCTGCCTCGGCCTTCCAAAATGCTGGAATTACAGGGATGAGCCACCATGCCTAGCCAACCTTTCTATTCCTTACTCACTTCATTCATAAATTGGGAATAATAATATGACCTCTCATAGGGTTGAGATTCAATTGCATTAAAGCACTGACCAAAGTGCAAGGCACATATGAAATGAAATGCTATCAAAGTGTCAGCTATTTTAGCTGTTACTGAAAGCAGAGACCACATTCATTTCATTCTTCATACCCTCATAGAATCTAATACAGTACCTATGCAGAAAGCAAGTATTAAATGAAAGGTTAAGTGAGTAGACCCTGAGGCAGGAGTTTGCCTGGTGTGTTAAGAGGCTCAGGAAGGGCCGGGCGCGGTGGCTCAAGCCTGTAATCCCAGCACTTTGGGAGGCCGAGACGGGCGGATCACGAGGTCAGGAGATCGAGACCATCCTGGCTAACACGGTGAAACCCCGTCTCTACTAAAAATACAAAAACTAGCCGGGCGAGATGGCGGGCGCCTGTAGTCCCAGCTACTCAGGAGGCTGAGGCAGGAGAATGGCGTAAACCCGGGAGGCGGAGCTTGCAGTGAGCTGAGATCCGGCCACTGCACTCCAGTCCGGGCAACAGAGCGAGACTCCGCCTCAAAAAAAAAAAAAAAAAAAAAAAAAAAAAAAAAGAGGCTCAGGAAGGACAGTGTGGTTGGAGCAGACAAATGACGAAGGAAGAACATGAGATGAGGTCAGAGGGGTTGCAAAGGCCAGATTATAGAAAATTTGTTCTGGCCATTTTAAGGCCTTTCGCTTTGATTCTGGGTGAGACGGAAACCATTGAAGAGTTCTGAGCAGAGGGCTCATTCTGGCCTCTGGGTTGAGAAGATTCTAGAGTGGGGCAAGAGTTGAAGTGGAGAGGCCAGTAAAGAGGAGACTGCAGAAATTAAGGCAGAAAATGTTTGAGACCACACCATGGTGGCAGCAGTAGAGATGGTGAGACAGGCTGGATTCTGGAGATATTTGGAGGTTGAGTCTATAAGATTTTCTGACAAATTAGATATGGAGAGTACGAGAAAGAAAAGAGTCAAGGGTGGCCCTAAATCTTGGCCTAAAGATTTGGAAGAATGAAATGTCAACAATAGTGGAAGGAAAAGCTGTGAGTCAAGAAGGTTTTGGAGATACTAAATTTGAAGTGTATATTTAGACACCTCATTGAAAATGTTGAGTAAGCAGCTGGAGGTATGAGTCTACAGTGTGGAAAAGATAAAAATTTGGGAGTTTTCAGGATATAGACAGTATTTCGTATCAGGAGACCAGAGCACAAAAGTGAAAGAAATATTCAGAGAAGAAACTGGGGCTACAGAGATTTTGCAGATCATAGATTAAGGGACTTGGGTGTTATAAAGGAACTGGGTCTCCAAAGAAATAGGCATTAGGAAGGGGAAAAGACTGTACAAAGACAAGTAGGAAGATGCCAAAGATATCTTTCTGTACCCAAGAAAGGGAGAAGAAAGTATCTTCTTCCTCCTCCTTCTTATATACCTCAAAGCCCTTTTGCTTTCAGTGCTCAGATATCAAGTTAGTCTTAACACCAATAATAACAGTTAATAGACAAACAAATTTAAAGTTGATATTTGTAACTTAAAAATTTTTAGTTTAACTTTTCAAATAGTTCAATGACATTAATGTTTAGCTGTAGCACCAAAAATTAATGTTAACATTAAAGAGATACATATATGTAAAAATAATTTGAAATGATTATCTTGAATGAAGAGCACTTTCTCAAGTATCTGTGGGTGCCACTATCTCCAGAGTGTAATTCCTTTATTAGCAGTAAGTTATACTTTTCCTGGCCACCTGGATACAATTAAGCCCACTAGGTTCTACCATTCATCACAATGATGTTACAATAATTGACAAGAATAGATGATTCTTCTTGGGTATTCAGAGGGCAGATGCCAAGTGGCCAGAGGTTGGGGGAATCAAAGAGCTGAAACAAGAAGGTCAAATAAGGAACACATAAAAACACCCTCCGGCTGCATATCCTGAGGCAAATGGAATTCATAGTCCACATCTAGATTTAACTAGGATTTGGAGAGGGTGAGGGGTCAGAATTAGAAATCTTGATATATTCTATCCAAGCAGTAAATTTTTTTTTTTTGAGATGAAGTCTCACTCTGTCACCTAGGCTGGAGTGCAGTGGCGTGATCTTGACTCACTCCAATCTCCGCTCTCCAAGTTCAAGTGATTCTCCTGCCTCAGCCTCTTGAGTAGCTGGGACTACAGGTGCCTGCCACTGCACCTGGCTAATTTTTTTGTATTTTTAGTAGAGACGGGGTTTCACCACCTTGGCCAGGCTAGTCTTGAACTCCTGGCCTTGTGATCCACACACCTTGGCCTCCCAAAGTGCTGGGATTACAGGCGTGAGCCACTATGCCCAGACCCAAGCAGTAAATGTTTTAATCTGCCTACTGTGTGGAGTAAAATTACCACATATTATAATGCAACTAAATTAACTAAAATTAACAAAAATAGCACATATTATCAATATGTGTTCATATGCATATGAGCTATTCCTTGTCCAGAGGTAGAGTCTGGGTGAGAAAGGACAAATGGAAGCCATGTTACAAATGGAAGCCATGTTATTAATGTCCTGATGCCAAAGGCACAGCCTGACTTTAACTCAATCTATTCTATGTACCCTGGGAAGTTATCAGTAAGCAGTGAACAGGGATCTTCATGTTTAGCTAAATGTAAGACTTTGGGGGAACATGGGGAGGGGGTTCATACTGCAAAATTTCCCTTGCAAGATCAGGGAAACCCAAGGCAGCAGAATTTATATTTAGGTAAAACATCTCAAATATTTAGCAGTGTTTCCAGCTATCACCTACCAAGGACAGGAATCTTTCGAGATGTCTGACGATTATAAATAAGCAAATTTCCTTTAACAGTTCCGACAGCCAGGAAACTTCCAACTTTTGACCAAAGAAGGAAAGACATTTGATCCCTGTAACATTAAGACATAAATTACTAAACAATTCACGATCATAACCTCTAAACAGTCCTTTAAAAAAGTACTCCATGGATAACTTTAACATCTACTTAGAAGCCAAAGTACAAAATACAACTTAATGCTTCAGAACAAAGACTAAATGCTAAAGACATTTTGGAGATGCTATAGGATGATCTTAGGGTCAGTTAGACTCAAAATACAAAAGTATAATGAATGTAGACTTCAATTCTGTTATGATAAACCTCAAAATTCATGAGATGACCTATGATGAGGTATTTATTAATTTGTCTATTAAAGAGTTTTAGCTCTAAATGTAATTACAAAAATATTAATGGATGGTGAAACCTCATGCTTTAAAAAAAGTGGCATCCAATAACATAATATATTAAATGGTAAAAATCATTGGGAGTTCATAACTTTAAAAAGGATATATCTTTTCTAGCTCCGTAACTATTAAGAGTAGCTCAAAAGCAGGCAGAAAACACTTTTGCCCACCACCAGTTCTGACATGCATTCTAGGATTCACGAGGTTGAAGTGTTATACAGTTCCCTACTAAGGGGATGCAGAACTTCTTGGAGTGTACCTCGTTCCATATATTGAGAAAAGAAATTACAATGGGTCAAGAACAGTGGTTCTCAAGATTTGAAATCAGAACCAGCAGCATCATCTAGGAACTTGTGGGAAATGCCAGTTCTCAGATCCCAGCCCAGACATACTAACCGAGGAATTCTGAAAGTGGCACCCAGCTCCCTGTGTTTTCATAAGCCCTCCAGGGGATTCTGATGCAGCTAAATTTTGAGCACCGCTGACAGACCATGGTATGGTTTTCAGAAAGCAGCACTGCTTCCAAGAATGTTGAGGGCAGTGATAAAAGGACAAAATAGTAAGTTTAAAGAGGTTTCCTCTGGCAAAATTAGGAGAACCTGAGGATTAAACATTACATACTTGTTTAATACAAGTTGAGTTTGTGAAACATCGTAAAATCATGATGTTACTTGGAAGAGAAAAAAATAATTTAAGGTATGTGGAAAAATTAGTTGTAATAATAGAAGCATATAATAAAATGTTTAGTTAAAAAATTAATTTTAGGCCGGGCACGGTGACTTACGCCTGTAATCCCGGCACTTTGGGAGGCCAAGGTGGACGGATCACAAGGTCAGGAGTTCAAGACCAGCCTGGCCAATGTGGTGAAACCTGTCTCTACTAAAAATACAAAAATTAGCTGGGTGTGGTGGCATGCACCTGTAGTTCCAGCTACTAGGTAGGCTTAGGCAGAAGAATCGCTTGAACCCAGGAGGCAGAGGCTGCAGTAAGCCAAGATTGTGCCACTGCACTCTAGCCTGGGCAACAGAGTGAGACTCTGTCTCAAAAAAAAAGAAAAAAAAATTAATTTTAGCAAGTAAGGGAGTAGTAACATACCAGGCTGTTAGGTTCTTCTATTAAGTATCTTTTTTACAAAAGATAAATATGCATTTTAATCTTTTTTTCCTTGTTTTAAGTAGGTGCCATAGCTACAATAATGTGCCTCTCAGATTTCCCTTTGTCTGCAGAAAGTGTAACTGGCCACAAGCCCCAACTGCTAGGCTTTGGAATCCATCACCTCAATGAACTGGGCTGTGCTTTCTCATGGGCTGCTCCCAGACAATGACTGAGTGAGGGAGGGATAACTGCTGGGCCCATTCCCGGGCAGAACTCCTTTGACAGGTAACTTTTGCCCAAAGACTCCCCACAGACCTAGCTGAACTTTCTTAATTAGAACTCTACTACAATTTAATGGGCTGGGCACGGCGGCTCACGCATGTAATCCCAGCACTTTGGGAGGCTGAGGTGGGCAGATCATCCGAAGTCAGGAGTTTGAGACCAGCCTGGCCAGCATGGTGAAACCCCATCTCTACTAAAAATACAAAAATTAGCTGGGTGTGGTCGTGGGCACCTGTAGTCCCAGCTACTTTGCAGGCTGAGGCAGGAGAACTGCTTTGACCCAGGAGGTGGAGGTTGCAATGAGCCGAGATCGTGCCACTGTACTCCAGCCTGGGTGACAGAGGGAGACTCTGATCCAAAACAAAAAAAAAAAACCCAAAAAAACCAAAACTGTGCTACAATTTAAGATGCTTCTTCCCAACCTTACTTCTTTCCCTCTCTCATTTATAAGGGTCAGACATACACTGAGGTCTGACAGCTCTTCCAATCTCTTCTCCTAACCTCTCTAGGTTCCCTCACAGGCATTTCCTGTAAGAAATCTCTTACACATTTAATCCTGTCTTAGAGAGACTCCTTCAAAGAAAATATGAATAAAAATAATTCTGCATGAGCTAAAAATAGTATCAGAGAAAAGAACTGTATAATAAGAACAAGATCTGATCAGCAACAGTGATCATATATAATAAGATAAATATAACATTAGTCTATTCAATAGTTTATCAGCACTGACAGTTACACAACAACCAACTAGAAAGAAAGTGTTAAATAATGTGTTCTAAGAAGATCAAGTAATCAAATGTCCTCAAAAGAAGAGCTAACTGAACAGACTCCATCCCTCTTAGGAGATAAGGCCTGTAGAAAGTCTTGCAAATTACAATATGATACTAAAGCATATGTAAATTTCCAATAATGCCATTGGATCAGGACAACATATAACAATCACATGTATCTCTGGCCAAGCAAAATTTAAAGAATATATCATCCTAGGGAAATGTACAGGTTACAAAAAATTGCAACCTATGTATAAGGCATGGGCTTAAAAGAATTTTACTAACATGACAACTGAAGGTCAATTTAAAAAGACACTGAGTAGGATACCTAGTACTCAGGTCCAAATTGCCTTGGGAGAAGCAACCATGTTCTGTGATCCATCCAAGAATGAATGGGTTGATGAAGCAGATGTTACATACACGGTTTTCTGTGGAAAGAAATGGCTATATCCCAGTCATATAATTAAATGACTACTTCTGTTAGGTCTAGGCAGGAGCAGAGTAAATACTGCTATAATCCTAAAAGAGTATAAAAGCATATATAGCAAAAATAAATGAATTCAGCTCATTGAATTAATGTAATATTTTTAGTTAAGTGGCACCACGGTTAAGTTTTGTGATAATTACATTTGGATAGGTTTTGGGTACTATTTAAGGTGTCTGAAGTGCTCAAAAGACTCACTTCAGATAAATTTTGTAAATGGAACCTAAATTGATTAAAAGCATTTATTTACTAAGGAATAACTGAACCTAGAGGAATCAAGGTGGCCATGTACAACAGGACCTTCTTAAATAAAAATACTTAAGAAAAATTGATATTCAAAGTTTTGTTTAATAACTAGCTAGTATAACAGATTGGCCTTTGAATAGAGAACAAACAATAGTGGGTATGCTTTTGTATATACAAAAGTCCTTTAGACTTTAATTATAAGCATCAACAGTAAAGCAACCTTAATTTTATTTTAATGATAATTACGATAACATCTACCATTTACTTGGGTCTTAATTTTATGCCTTGCCATGACATACATTTAAACACCACAACAATCCTAAGATGAAGTGGAGAAAGACACTCTGGGAAGATAGAGAGCTGAAGGCAGAGATAGACCAGTTAGAAACATCAGGGGATTAATTATGCACTTTTCTCTGAGTGAGAATTTGGCTCAGAACCAGTACTTGAAGTTTATTAAACATTCCCTTGAATGAAAGCACAGAGAGTGTATATAAAATCTTTCTGAAAAGTGATTTAAACCCAAAGTGTAAGAGGACAGAGTAAGAACTGAAGGTTCTTAGACTCAGAAAGACTTGACATTGGTAGACAGTATCTTCTGCAGCTACTTGCCTCAACACTCACTCTGGAGGGTCAATGGGACTGCACTCCCTAGGTTATAGCTGATGCTGCTCTACATGACTGCCTTGCTTCCTCTGGGTTCGGTTATTCCTTAGTAAATAACTTGAAAACTTATAGTCTGGTCTCATAGCATGTATATGATCTCTTCCTCCCCACCTGAGGGGTACATGAAGCCATGAAACATGCTTTACCCACGTCATACAGATGAAGAAACTGAGGCTTGGAGAGAGGTTAAGCAACTTGTCCAAGGTCAAAATGGCAAAGTTTTAGCTGGAAATACAAGTTTTTCTTTTCCATATCGGAAACTGATTTCTATTTTAGCAGATATCTGTCATTTATTCTGTCTGCCCAAGGTGTTTTTCCATTTGGGAACTGCCCTGCCCTTCACCCTTCCTTTCACTTGGTGGGAGTACCAATCCATGGCCCTGCCTACTCCATTCAGAGACCTTTTGAGGAACTGAATGGGCTCTGGTGATGTCAAGGCACATGCTCTTTTTTCTGGCATGGCTTGCTATGAAGAATGATACACACTGATAGCTACCAGTAGTCGTGGGTGAGAATCTGATTTAGAATGAAGTCAATACAGAGAAAAGAGGAGCTGAGAGATGGAGAAAAAGTCTTGATTGCACCTTTATAACTCCTAGATCCAGCCATGCCTATGGTCAAGCCCATCTCTGGATTTTCCCATATATATTTTGTCTCATCTCTGCACTTCTTAGTCTGTTCCACTGAAAGTAACTTTTTAAGAAGCTATTTATATTTCACAGTTATAACAATTTCATTCTAATTGGGTAACAATAATAAAATAATCATTTTCTAAGAAAATAACTCATTGAGGAATCTTTAAAATGAAAGTAGAAAAGAATTGTTAGCACCAAAGCTACAAATATTCATGTTTCTAAGTGAAGCTTTAAAAAATAAAAAAGTTATCTTACCTCATGCCATTATCTAACTGGCTAGTCTTATTTGTGTTGGCATCCCAAAGATAAATGCAGCTAGATTTCTCAGCAATCACTGCTAGGACATCTCCATCTTTATCCCAATCCATGGCAACACAGTTACTTTTTAAAAAGAGAGCAAAATATCACTATACATTTTTTTAAAGTAAAATCACTGTGATTTTTGTCTATAACAAGATTATTCAATCTATTTTGAACAGATAATAAACTCTCTAAAGTGAGAAATACAACTCACTATTCACTGCATGGGTGATATTAACTTCAATTTTTTGCTGTGGTTGAGGGGATGGTAAAATTCAAAATTTTACTTTTAATACCATTTTCATACACTACATTAAATATAATCATACTTAAGTTAGCAGATTTTCTTAAATCCTATAAAGAACCCTGCCTTTTGATAAAACAAACTCATCAAGCACCTTTACAAATGAATCACATCTGGAATTGAGACATAATTTGTATGATCAACTTTTAAAAGATCATTTTAGATTGACAGAGAAGAAAAGAAGGTATTGATAAGAAACAAAGTGGCTGGGCACAGTGGCTCACGCTTGTAATCCCAGCACTTTGGGAGGCTGAGGCAGGCGGATCATCTGAGGTCAGGAGTTCGAGACCAGCCTGACCAACATGGAGAAACCCCATCTCTATTAAAAAATACAAAAATTAGCTGGGCATGGTGGTGCATGCCTGTAATACCAGCTACTTGGGAGGCTGAGGCAGGAGAATCGCTTGAACCCGGGAGGCAGAGGTTGCAGTGGGCCAAGATGGTGCCACTGCACTCCAGCCTGAGCACCATGGTAAGTTCCTATCTCTACCAAAAGAAAGAGAAAAAAAGGGGGGCTGGGCATGGTGGCATGCACATGCTACTCAGCTACTCAGGAGGCTGAAGTGGGAGGATTACTTGAGCCCGGGAGGTCAAGGCTGCAGTGAGCCATGTTTGTGCCACTGCACTCCAGCTTGGGAGATACAGTGAGACCCTGTTTCAAAAAAAGAAAAGCAGCAAAATTATAGCTAAACTGAGTGATTGGGTAGATATAGGATTGTAAAAAAGGGAAAGATTGATTCTAAAGTGGTGAATAAGAAATGTTATTTTCCTTTTTTTTTTTTTTGAGACAAGGTCTGGCTCTGTTGCCCAGGCTGGAGTGCAGTGGTGCGATTATACTTGGCTATAACCTCACACTCCTGGGCTCAAGTGATTATAGTTCATGATAACCTCAAATTCCAGAGCTTAAGTGATCCTCTGCCTCAGTCTCCCAAAATACTGGGATTACAGGTATGAGCCCCTGTGCCTGGTCATTATTTTCATTTTATATCTTGATAGAAAATAAGCAGAGTAATTTGATTAAGGTAACAACATAGTTATAAATAGGAAATGGTCTATTATTCCAATTATTGACAAAATCATCTACTAATTAAAGATTATGTATTTAACAGCATTTTCCTTATCTGGGGATCCTCTGTCAGTCAATTTCCACTATTATGAATACAGCAAAACAATCCAGAAGAAATGAGGCCATCATGTAACAGAAATAGATGTCACAGAGATCACACAATAAAGCTCACACAATTTACTCAAAGACAACTTTTACTGAGCCTTCTTTTATTTCACATATAATTATAGCTTCTTTGACCTGCTTCCAGGAATATAGAAACCAGAAGTTACAATTAAGAGAGTTAACGGAAAATGCCAAAATGATGGCATTAGGTGGGTGGGGCAGGGCAAGAGGTTCCGGAAAGGCTATTAGAGACCGAGAAAAGTAAAATCTGATTTTCAAAAATGGTCAATAAACTACAGAAAGAAACATGAATTTTAAAAGCACAGCACCATAAGTCAGTTTAGGTGAGGGACTCTATACATATTTTTTTTTTTTTTTGAGACAGAGTCTCATTCTGTCACCCAGGCTGAAGTGCAGTAGTGCAATCTTGGCTCACTGCAACCTCCACCTCCCGGGTTCAAGCAATTCTCCTGCCTTAGCCTCCAAAGTAGCTGGGACTACAGGCGCATGCCACTACGCCCAACTACTTTTTTGTATTTTTAGTAGAGGTGGGGTTTCACCGTGTTAGCTAGGATGGTCTTGATTTCCTGACCTCATGATCCACCTGCCTCGGCCTCCCAAAGTGCTGGGATTACAGGCATAAGCCACCGCACAGAGCCTTTATACATCTTAATAACCACTGAGACTATCAGCAGAATGACTAATACAGGTAGTGATCACACTGAATCATTAAAAATGCTTCAATTATGCTTAGTATAATGTAGAATGATTTCCTGAAAATGGATAAAGCCTTTATCCTTTACAAAGTTATGTGGAAAGTAAGTATTTTCCAACAGTTTATTAGAGTGGAAAACTAAAGTAGACATAGGTTTATCTTATCTGCCTATACATACACTAAGACTTGTTTGTAATTTAAAAGAATTCTTTCGTGTGGACTCAGTTCTTTCACATGGTCTGATTTATGATCCTGTCTTAAGGCTTCTCTGTGAGTATATGGGTGTTTATATATAGAAACTCTAATTCATATATCTCTACATATTTCATAACTACTTACGGCTAAAAAAACAAATCCCTTTGCAAACAGAAGAAAAGAAAGATTCTATTTGATTATAATTTTAAGGCAGTATTTTTTTAATGTTTTAGGTAACAAAGCTTGACAGGTTTTTTTAAATCTACTTCTGGACTTACCCAGGTAAGTTAATTTCACTTCTTTTTTGACCATGGCGATCAAAGATTTTCACAATATAGTCAGCTCTGAAAGCAATGAGAACATAAAGATATGATAAACTTTTTTTTTTTTTTTTTTTTTTTTGAGACAGAGTCTCCCTCTGTTGCCCAGGCTGGAGTGCAGTTGTGCGATCTCGGCTCACTGCAACCTCCACCTTCCAGGTTCAAGCAATTCTCCTGCCTCGGCCTGCCAAGTAGCTGGGATTACAGATGCCTGCCACCACACTGGGCTAATTTTTGTATTTTTGTAGAGATGGCATTTCACCGTGTTGGCCAGGCTGGTCTCAAACTCCTGGTCAAGTGATCCGCCTGCCTTGGCCTCCCAAATTGTTGGGATTATAGGCATGAGCCACTGCACCCGGCCTAAATGTTTCTTTTATTTATCTATGTATGTGTATGTGTGTATGTATGTGTGTGTGTGTGTGTGTATATATATATATATATATATAGCTGCCATCCAAGTGATTTCAGTGTTTTCTCCCGATAGTTTAATAATTTGTATATAAAAAGTTATTACCAGGGAAAAGGTTCTATGAACTCTGATGTTAATGGAGATAAATATATTCCTTTTCCTACCATACAACTGTTACACAAAAACTTTTACTGAGGCCAGGTTCACTTGAACCTGGGAGGCGGAGGTTGCAGCAAGCTGAGATCATGCTGCTGCACTCCATCCTGGGCAACAAAGCTAGACTCCGTCTAAAAAACAAAAACAAAAAAAACTTCTACTGAGTAGATGGTATGGCTACATGGGCATACAACCACTGCTTAAAACATTCATTGGTTTCTTACCCTGTTACTGCAAGGTAGTTTCCGGACGTTTTTTGCCAGGCAAACTGTATTGGTGCGCCAAGCCAAGTCTTTTCTAGCAGTGAGAAAATACGCTAAAAAATAAACACAATTTTTAATATTTTCAAAACATACAATCAAGTGTTGATCAGAAAAATATCAAAACATGGTCATGAAAACAATAGGATTCAGGATGGTGAGGATTATTTTAGAGCTTATCTACAAGTTAACAACAAAACAAACAAAACAAAATCAACCAACCAAACATACACAACTACGTGGTAAATTACAGATCTTAAGATATAGGAGAGCTTTTATTATAAAATTTTTTAGCTTTTTAATGCTTCTGAATGTTAATTTTATAAAAATGTGTAATTTTAGTGTTTTATAGATGTTAAAGATTAAAATAAGTGAAGCCTGAATTCAGTTAATTATCTGTGGCACGGATTCCTGGTGATTAAACACAAAAATTGCTATCTTAAACATCATAAAAATACAGAATGTCTTTACTCCTTTCAACATTATTTTCTTCTATTAGTTTCATTGGTTATATTTACATCATCATTAAGTGTTTAACTTGGCTACTGGGTGAATAGTGTTATCAACTGAAAACTCTTTCTTTTCCTTGAAACAATCTAGAAACATGATGTCCAAGATGGAGGCTACAAACCACATGTAGCTATTGAGGACCTGGAATATAAGTAATCCCAACCTAGCTGTGCTGTAAATATAAAACGTATATCAGATTTCAACAACTGAAAAAAGAATATAAACTATCTCATTGTTAATTTTTATATTGATTACACGTTGAAATAACATTTTTTGATATACTAGGTAAGATAAAATATATTATTAAAATAAATCTTACCTGTTTTCTTAAAAAATTTTTAATGGTCAATAAAAATATGAAATTACATTGGCTCAAATTACATTTATATTAGACAGTGTTGATCTAGAACATTTAGGAATATGAGTTTGGGTGAAAAAATTTGGATTTCGATATTAGGTTAAATTATATATTAAACAATGATGCCCATATCTAGGCATATGAAGTTTAGATATTATTACAGGGGACTTAGTCTGTGCAGCAACACAAAACTCTTACAATCCTCAAAATTCCAAACACAGCCTGGCCAACATGGCGAAACCTCGTCTCTACTAAAAATAAAAAAATTAGCTGGGCATAGTGGTGCGCGCCTGTAATCCTAGCTACCTGGGAGGCTGAGGCACGAGAATCCCTTGAACCCAGGAGGCAGAAGTTGAAGTGAGCCGAGATGGCGCCACTGTACTCCAGCCTGGGTGATAGGGCGAGACTCCATCTCAAAATAAATAAATAACCAACCAAACACAAAGCAATGAGGTTTTTTATTTTTTATTTTTTTAGACGGCGTCTTGCTCTGTTGAGGCTCTGGAGTGCAGTGGGGCGATCTTGGCTCACTGCAACCTCCACCTCCTGGGTTCAAACAATTCTGCTGCCTCAGCCTCCCGAATAGCTGGGATTACAAGCACATGCCACCATGCCCGGCTAATTTTTAAAATATTTTTGGTAAAGACGGGGTTTCCCCACGTTGGCCAGGCTGGTGCAGAACTCCTGACCTCAAGTGATCCCCCTGCCTCGGCATTCTAAAGTGCTGGGATTACAGGCGTGAGCCACCACGCCCTGTCCCAACGAGCATTTTACATGCTAAAGAAATTAACCTCTATTGAAAGTAGAAGTGGGCTATGATCATGGGACATAAAAGTTTTGTAGAGCATAAAGAAACTCATGAAGAAAGAATACCTAAAAGCATCTTACTTTTGCAATTTTGTGACCATTTCACCCTGGAACTCCTTCATGCAAGTGACAAGTCCTTAAACTGGAATTTCATTACCTTCTATGGCTGACTTGCCTCTGTGATCTCATATTTATTTTTCTTCAGTGGAGCTCTATAGATGCTCCATATACCGTGCAGAGGAAAAAGTGCTAGTTTCACAACCAAAAAACGAAGATTTAAATTTTGTTGGTCGCTTATTAGCTGTAGGGCTTTAAGTAAGTCGCTTAAATTGCCTTCAGCAAAAAATTCTCAACTGTAAATCATGAATAATATCTTTTCACTACTAATATTTCATAAATTGTAAAGAGCTTTAGAAATAAAAATGGGAGTTATGGTTACTGGTCCGTCAATTCCAATTACCACACTAATAGCCACGAAGAAGCATGAGGACATCTAAAATAATTTTAAAATTGAGCCTTCGGGCCGGGTGCGGTGGCTCACGCCTGTAATCCCAGCACTTTGGGAGCCCGAGGTCGGCGGATCACGAGGTCAGGAGAGTGACACCATTCTGGCTAACACGGTGAAACCCCAACTCTACTAAAAATACAAAAAATTAGCTGGGCGTTGTGGCACGCGCCTGCAGTCCCAGCTACTCGGGAGGCTGAGGCAGGAGAATCACTTGAACCCTGGAGGTGGAGGTTGCAGGGAGCATAGATTGAGCCACTGCACTCCAGCCTGGGCAACAGAGCGAGACTCTATCTCAAAAGAAAAAAAAAAAGAGCCTTCCATTTCTTTGCCAGAGCAGAGCAAGGGGGAGACTGCTCTGATAAATCAGAAAGTGGGGTGGGCAAGAAGCCCAAGCCTAGAAACCGTGCGTGCAGAGGATGAGGCACATGAACGTGAGACCTCAATAATGTACACTCGCTAGCAGGTGATTGAACTGGTCACAGGTAATACAATTTGAGGTTATTCTTTAGGAGTCTTTTCATTCTTTTTAAGGCGCTGGGCAGCTGCGCCAGAGGTGTAGCCCCAAGAAATGAGGTAGCTCGTGATATCGGACCCAGTCAACTTTACTGCGACCCTCCAAACGCGTTTACTCGACCCCTTCTTTCCGCGTGCGAAGCTGGGGTATCTTTAGATTCAGTCCGCTCATTTCCGCCAGGGAGGGGTTCCTACTTTCTGCACTGCTTCTACAGCGTCTGCAGTCCCCAAAACGAGAGGCCTCTCTCTCCGCCCTCTCCTCTCATATTTTCTTTCCTTTCCCTCGTCCGTTCAACTTTGCCCCCTCCCTCTCTGGTCACCTCTCTCCCTCATTTCCAACGAACTCGGAAGGAGGGAGAGGGACAGACATCCTCTTTTGAAAGCGAGCGAGGGTCAGTAGTCGCGTTTTCCCGCCCCCCGCCCGGGGATTTGTGAGTTATTTACCTTCATCTCCAGGCTCGAGCTGCTACGCGAACTATGAAGTACGCAGGCGCACCCGGTCTCCACCAAGCAGGCTACCGCGTTCCCGTTACCCAGGAGACCGCGCGAGCAGCGACCAATCAGCGAGAGCTAACTGAAAGGCGGTGCCTCGCGGGGCCGGGTAAAGTGCACCGCCCTCTGCGAGGGTGGGCGAGAGGCGGAGGATGGAATCACCTGACAGTCGCTAACCCCAGGAAGTTGGGCGTCGCAAGGCCTTGCTGGGCCTCGGCTTCCTGGCTGGCTCTGATTGGATGAGATTTGTCCGGGAGAGACGGGCTCTGCGAGCCCTCAAAGGCGCGTGCGTATATTTTGGACCGCCATAACTAAGATGTCAGTGGTGGCCAAAGGGGGCGCCGGGAAGCTGAAGAAAAAAAGACGCAGAATGTTGGATTAAAGGAGGCAGGATGGGCCAAATACCCCTACACAGTCCACGCAAAGAGGGGTTGGACGAGCTCGGGTATATCTTTTTTTCTTCCAGGATTCTGGGGTATAAGGGATGAGGCGTAAGAGGTACAGTAGTTTGTTTCAAGATAGGGTTGTTGGTGCTTTTTTTTGTTTGTTTCACCAAAATCTTTTTTTTTTTTTCAGTTTCAACAAAATGTGCTAGGTAACGTGGGCAGGAAAAATGAGCTCCAATCATTTTCCTTTATAGTTTGGACCTGGCAGCTTACCCCAAGTATAAAGCCCTGTCGTATAGTATTTGTGCTGCGTTATTTATAGCATGAAAGTGCATTTTTTGCCCAAGCGTCTGAAAGTGTTGAAACAGTCTACCTTTTGCTTTTCTTTTCGACATCAGGTAGGAATCGGCTTAGAGAAAGTTAATCAGTGATTTGAAATAATTAATGATGAATGTTTGCAAATTCCTAAGTAGGGTGCTATGCCTTTGCACTGGGGTTTTCAATTATGTTACAAGACAGGGGTCCGGATCCAGACCCCAAGAGAGGGTTCTTGGATCGCGCGCAGGAAAGCAGGGCGAGTTCTCAGTGCAGAATAAAAGCAAGTTTATTAAGAAAGTAAAGTGGTGAAAGGACAGCTACTCCATAGACAGAGCAGGACATTCCTGAAAGTAAGAGGAGGGACGCATCCACCCTCGTTACAATGCTTGTATATATGGGGAGACGTGCTCTGCTACAAGAGTTTTGATCAAGGATTAATTTTCTTGATTATTTTGCAAGAATAGATATCTTTAAAGCAAAATTAGGAATGCCTTTGTTCTCCAGATATTGGGATATCTGGACACTCCCAAGTCTGGGTCTGTTTTAGTAAACATTATTAATTTGTTCCCTTAATTGTAAACATCTAGAGGCAAGGGATGCCTAACTTCTGAAAATGCAGCCCACCAAGTCTCAGCCTCATTTTCCTAGCCCTCACTCAAAATGGAGTCGCTCTGGTTCAAATGCCTCTTGACAGTTAGGTCAATTACTTAAATTTTTTCTGAAAGATTCCTCTGCTGAAAAGGTAAGCATTTAGAAATATACCAGAGCAATCAGTTCTTAACAAGACCTGCCCTCGGGAGAAAGTATTTTACCAAAGCCTAGTCTGCTGGGGTTTTATCAGAGCCTAAACTACTTGGGAGAAGGGAAATACACAACTCCAGCCTCCATAAACCATCCTGTTCCACTTAAGTGTGGGAGATTAAGAAGTATTGGTGGCTAGGCTCAGTGGCTCACGCCTGTAATCCCAGCACTTGGGGAGATCGAGGTGGGGGGATCACTTGAGGTCAGGAGTTCAAGACCAGCTTGGCCAACATGGTGAAACCTTGGCTAACATGGTGAAAACCCGTTTCTACTAAAATACAAAAAATTAGCCCCGCGCGGTGGTGCATGCCTGTAGTCCTAGCTGCTCGGGAGGCTGAGGCAGGGGAATCACTTGAACCCAGGAAGGGGAGATTGCAGTGAGCTGAGATCGCACCACTGCCCTCCAGCCTGGCGACAGAGCAAGACTCCGTCTCAAAAAAAAAAAAAAAAATTATCCTGGTGTGGTGGCACATGCCTATAATCCCAGCTGCTCAGAAGGCTGAGGCATGAGAATTGCTTGAACCTAGGAGGCAAAGGTTGCAATGAGCCGAGATTGTGCCAGTGCACTCCAGCCTGGTGACAGGGCTAGACTCCATCTCAAAAAATAAAAATAAAAATAAAAAAAAGGAAGTACTGGTGACATTCACCATCCACACAGATTCACCATCCACACAGGCTCACTAAAGGCTGAGGCCTAATCATAGGACTGCAGAACACTTGCCCTATCCTGTACCTTACCACACACTACTAAAAGCCTACTTACCAGCACTCCTTTTGTCTAGTACATCCTGTCTGGTGTTGTTTTCTATTGTTTATGACAGAATACATAAAACTGGGTAATTTATAAAGAAAAGGAACTCATTTCTTATAGTTACGGAGGCTGAGAAGTCCAAGGTCAAGGGAGTGTATCTGGTGAGATCCTTCTTGCTGGTGTGGACTCTCTGAAGAGTCCTGAGGCAGCACAGGATATCACATGGTAGGAGGCTGAGTGTGCTAACTTTCTAGCTAAGGTCTCCTTATAAAGCCACCAGTTTCACTCCCATCATGAGCCACTACTTCATTAACCCATTAATCCATGAATCTGTGGATCTGTGAATGAATGAATCCATTCATGAAAGTAGGGCACAGAGGATCCGTTTGCCTCTTAAAGGGCCCACCTTTCAATATTGCCACATTGGTGATTAAGTTTCAACATGAGCTTTATAGGGGACATTCACACCATTCCAGATTTCACCAAAAAATTATAAGGCATACTAAAAGGCAAAAAACACTGTTTGAAGAGACTAAACAAGCAGGAGAACTAGAGTCATATAGAGCAGGAGTGTTGGAATTATGAGACCAGGACTTTATGGGCGGATCACGAGGTCAGGAGATCGAGACCATCCTGGCTAACACAGTGAAACCCCGTCTCTACTAAAAAAAAAAAACAAAAAACAAAACAAACAAACAAAAAAAACTAAGATGAATGTGCTACTGGAGGTAATGGAAAAGTAGACAACATGCAAGAGCACATGGAAAATATAAACACAGAGATAGAAATTCTAATAAAGACTCAAAAAGAAATGCTAGAGATCAAAAACACTAACAGAAATGAAGAATGCTCATGATTAATTTCCCCCAAGTTCATGTCTGACAACAAATCACACATCGTAGAAGCTCAGAGAACTCCAAACAAGATAAATGCTCAAGAAATCACACCTAGGCATATCATATTTAAACTCTGAAAAATAAAATATTTTTTAAAAATCATGAAAGAAGCTGAGGGGAGGGGGGATTTTACATATAGGGGAGCTAAGATAAGAATTACATTGAATTCTCAGAAACCATGAAGAAGAGAGTGGAATAAAATATTTAAAGTGTTGAGAATTTTTTAAAAACCCACAAACCTAGAATTCTGTATCCTGTAAAATTATCCTTCACCAGTGAAGGAGTCCACTCCTCATTGATTAGATGCCAAACACAAAGTGGCTAACTTTGGTGAAAGGATCTTGACCTGCTTTTTTCAAACTGGAACTACTTTCCATGCATTTTCCTCCTGACTCAACAGTAAAGCTGCTTTAGTTCTAAGTGTTTTGATACTACAAGGATGTAGTGGTCAGTAATCAGATCAAGACTTGGAAAAAAAAAGTATTTTATGTAAACATTATTTGGGGGTTACTCAAACAATACCGCTAATTTATGCTTTAATGTAAAACACACACACACATTTGTGCAGAAACACTATATGAGGATTCAAATCCCTGAATATCAGTAAATGGAGTTGAGAAATATTTTTGTGTGAGGAAGTTGATTCTGTACTATGAAGGAGGTACAATTGTTTCATGTAGACTTAAAATTTTTTTCATTGTGTTTCATGGCCAGGAGTAGCAGCTCAAGCCCATAATCCCAGCACTTTGGGAGGCCAGAGGTGGGAGGTTCACTTGAGCCCAGGAATTTGAGAATAGTCTGGGCAACAAAACAAGACCCCTTTGCTACAAAAAAATTAAAAAATAAAAATTAGCCAGGCATGGTGGCATGTGCCTACAGTGCCAACTACTTGGGAGGCTAAGGCAGGAGAATCCTTTGAGCATGAGTTCAAGGCTGCAGTGAACTATGATCACGCCACTGCACTCCAGCCTGGGCGACAGAGTGAAACCCTGTTTCAAAAAAAAAAAAAAAAAGTGTTTTATGTTTTTTATACCGTTTTTAACTGAAGTTATAAAAATGTTTCCAACAAGTTATCTCTCCTTATGTTTTAAGAATCTAAATTATCTCGATGAGTTGAAATAAGGGTGTTAGCAGCTTTCTAATTAGTACTATAAATCTGTCTAAACAAGAGGACATCCTAGTACACAAAATAATGTCACTGTTTCAAACCAGTCTAGACCAAAAAAAAAAATAAATAAAATTTTCAGAGTCAAAAATGAACATCTGAAGAGAAACTAATTCCTCCTTAAAAATAAAAGTATCTTCAAAATAGAAAAAAAATTTCAGAATCATTTCATAGTTTAATTGCAGTATGTCACTAACAGATGGTGATTCTTCTCTTGGGAAAGATTTAAGTAAAAACTTTGATATAAAACCAAGGTAAACATACAGTGTTCATGTAAATGTACACATGGTATTACATATACTTATCATTAAGCTAATTTTTAAATTAAAATCAAAGATTTAAAGAAGTGAAGAAGTAAAGACTTTCTTAGACAAAAAAAAAAAAAAAAAAAAAATTGAGGGAATTTGTTGCCAGTAGACCTGCCTTGAACAAGAAATGTTAAAAGAAGTTTTTTTTTTTTAGAGAGAAAGAAAATGATATGTCAGAAACTCAAATATCCATAAAGAAAGAAAGAGCATTGGGAAAAGAATAAATGAAGGTATAATTAAATATTTTTTCTAATACTTAATTGATTTAACAGGTAACAGTTTGTTCTGAATAAGAATAGCAACAATGTATTCAATGGCATATGCTTATATATAAATATATGCTTATATATAAGGGAATTAATGATAACAATGATTTAAGGAATGGGAGGGAAGATATAGAAATAATTTATTATAGAGTACTTACGTTACCTGTGAGATGATAAAGTGTTATTTGACAGTGGACTTGGTAAATGTATATTGCTAAATATAGGGCAACTACTAAAAAAAGGTTTTAGAAAAGCGTAATTGATATGCTAAGAAAGGAGAGAAAATGGAATAATATAAAATGCTCAGTTAAAACCACAAAAGTCAGGTAAAAAAAAAGTAGAAGACAAAAATAAGAACGAGGAACAAATGGAAATGAAACCATACAATGTCTGATCTCAAGCCTTAGGCACTTAAACTAGAAATCAATAACAGAAAAATTGCTGGAAAATCCCCAAATACTTGGAGATTAAACAACACACTTCTAGATAACACACGGATCAAAGAAGAAATCTCAAGAGAAATTTAAAATAGTTTGAACTAATAAAGTGAAAATACACTTGTTAAAATTTGTGGGATGCGGTGAAAGCAGTGATTGTTTTGTTTGTTTTTGCTTAGTTTTTTTTTTTTTTTTTTTTTTTTTGAGTTGTGGTCTTGCTCTGAATCCCGGGCTGGAGTGGGGATGCAGTGGCATAATTATACCTCACTGCAGCCTCAGACTGCTGGCTTCATGCTATGCTCCCACCTTGGTCTCCCAACGTGCTGGGATTACAGGCATGAGCCACCATGCCTAGCAAAGATAGAAACTTATAGCATAGAATGCATATTTTAGAAAAGAAGAAAGCTCTAAAAATAAATAATCTAAGCTTCCACTTTAGGAAGCTAGAAAAAGAAAATTTAAATTAAAAGTGAAAAGAATAAAAGATATAGTAAGAATTAGAGCAGAAATCAATAAAATTGAAAATAGGAAATCAATAGAGAAAGAAGACCAAAAGTTGGTTATTTGAAAAGAGCAATACAATTGACTAGCCTCTAGCTAGACTAAGAAGAAAAGAGAGAAGACTCAAAAATTACTAATGTCAGCTGTTCTAATGAATTACTAATGAATAGCCTGTATCTATTTAAAACATCAGACCAGTAATTAATAATTTTCTAGGCCGGATGCAGTGGCTAATGCTTGTTATCCCAGCACTTTGGGAGGCTGAGGCGGGTGGATCACCTGAGGTCAGGAGTTAGAGACCATCTGGCTAACATGGTGAAACCCTGTCTCTACTAAAAATACAAAAATTAGCTGTGCGTGGTGGTAGGCGCCTGTAATCACAGCTATTCGGGAGGCTGAGACAGGAGAATTGCTTGAACTTGTGAGGTGGAGGTTGCAGTGAGCCAAGATCATGCCACTGCACTCTAGCCTGGGGGGCAAGAGTGAGATTTGGTCTCAGAATAAATAAGTAAATAAAATAATAATAACTTTCTGAAAGAGAAAGCACCAGGTTCTAACGGGTTCACTGGTGAATTCTGCCAAACATTTAAGGAAGAAATTATACCAATTATCTATAGTCTCTTTCAGAAAATAAAACCTGAGGGAATACTTCATCACTTATTCTATAAGGCCAGCATTACACCAATACCAAACCAAGACAAATACATTACAAGAAAAGAAAACTACAGACCAATATCTCTCATGACCATAGATGCAAAAATTCTCAACAAAATGTTAGCAAATCAAATCCAGCAACATATAGAAAGAATTATACACCATAACCAAGTGGGATTTATTCTAGGCATACAATGCTGATTCCACACTGGAAAAACAATTAATATAATCCATCACATCATCAGGCTAAAGAAGAAAAGGTATGTTTGTAGACCAATAGATGAGAAAAAAGCATGTGACAAATTCTAACATTGATTCATGATAAAAACTCTCAACAAACTAGGAATAGAGGAAAACTTCCCAACTTGATAAAGAATGTCTACAAAAAAACCTACAGCTAGCATCATACTTGCTGGTGAGAAACTTGAGGATTTTCCTACTAAGATCAAGAACAAGGCAAGGATGTCCCCTTCTTACCACTCCTTTTGAGCATCATACTGAGAGTTGTAGCTAATGCAATTAGACCAGAAAGAAAATGAAGGGTATACTAATTGGGAAGGGAGGGGGAAAAAACTGTCTTTGTTTGCACATGATGTGATTGTCTATGTAGAAAATCTGAAGGAATGGACAAAAAAGCCCTCTTGGAACTAACAAGTGATTATAGTAAGTTTGCAAGATACATAAAAGTCAATCGCTTTCCCCTATACCAGCAACAAACAAGTAGAACATGAATTTAAAAACACAATACCATTTACACCAGCATCCCCAAAATGAAATACATAGCTATAAATCTAACAAAATATATACAAGATCTATGTGAAGAAAACTACAAAACTTTGTTGGAGAGATAGTTCATGTTCATAGATGGGAAAACTCAGAATTGTTAAGATGTCAGTTTTTCCCAACTTAATCTACAGATTGAATGCAATCAGAATCCCAGCAAATTATTTTGTGGCTGTTGACAAACTGATTCTAAAGCTTATATGGAGAGGCAAAAGACCCAACTCAGTTTTGAAGAAGAACAAAATTGGAAGACTGATACTACCTGACTTTAAGACTTATGCCGGCCGGGCGCGGTGGCTCAAGCCTGTAATCCCAGCACTTTGGGAGGCCGAGACGGGCGGATCACGAGGTCAGGAGATCGAGACCATCCTGGCTAACATGGTGAAACCCCGTCTCTACTAAGAAAATACAAAAAACTAGCCGGGCGAGGTGGCGGGCGCCTGTAATCCCAGCTACTCGGGAGGCTGAGGCAGGAGAATGGCGTAAACCCAGGAGGCGGAGCTTGCAGTGAGCTTAGATCCGGCCACTGCACTCCAGCCTGGGCCACAGAGTGAGACTCCGTCTCAAAAAAAAAAAAAAAAAAGACTTATGCCACAGTAATCAGAGAACATGATACTGATGAAAGAATAGATGAATAGATCAATAAAACAGAATAGAAAGCATAGAAAAGACCCACATAAATTTAGTCAACTGATTTTTTTTGTTTGTTTTTTTGACATGGAGTCTCACTCTGTCGCCCAGACTGGAGTACAGTGGCACAATCTCGGCTCGCTGCAACCTCTGCCTCCTGGGTTCAAGTGATTCTCCTGTCTCAGTCTCCTGAGTAGCTGGGACTACAGTCGCACACCACCACGGCCAGCCAATTTTTGTATTTTTAGTAGAGATGGAGTTTCATCATGTTGGTCAGCTGGTCTCAAACTCCTGACCTCAGGTGATCCACCCATCTCAGCCTCCCAAAGTGCTGGAATTACAGGCGTGAGCCACTGTGCCGTGCCTGATCTTTGACAAATGAGTAATGGCAATACAATGGAGCAAAAGTAGTCTTTTCAACAAGTTGTGGTGGAACAACTGGACATCCACAAGCAAGAAATGAATGTAGACACAGAGCCTTTTCGAAAATTAACTCAAAGTGGATCATAAACCTAAATGGAAAATGTGGAACTATAAAGCTTCTAGAATATAGGAGAAAATCTAAGACGAACTTGGGTATGATGATGACTTTTTAGATACCACCTAAGAGCATGGTCCCTGAAAGAAATAATTGATAAGCTGGACTTCATTAAAATTTGAAATTTCTGCTTTGCAAAAGACAACTGTAAAGAGAATAAGACAAGCCACAAACTGGGAGAAAATATTTGCAAAAAACACATTTGATAAAGGATTGTTACCCAGAATATACAAAGAATTCTTAAAACCCAGCAATAGAAAATGAACAACATGATTTTAAAATATGTAAAAGACCCAAACACCTCATCAAACCAGTATACCGATGGCAAGTAAAGATAAAGAAATGTTCAAAATCATGTGTCATTAGGGAATTGTAAATTAAAACCACAACTATTACACACCCATTAGAATGACCAAAATCTAGAACACTGACAACAATAAATGCAAGTGAGGGTGTGGCACAACAGGAACTCTCACTCATTGCTGGTGAGAATCCAAAATGGTTCAGCTACTTTGGAAGATTGTTTGGCAGTTTCTTACAAAACTAAACATACTGTTAACATACAGTCCAGCAGTCATGTTTCTTAGAATTTATTTAAATGAATTGAAAACTATGTCCACACAAAAATCTGTACAAAAATGTTTATAGCAGCTTTATTCATAATTGCTAAAAGTTGGAGGCAATCAAGATTATCAAGATGTTTGTTAGTAAGTGAATGGATAAACAAGCTATGGTATATCCAGACTATGGAATATTATTCAACACTAAAAAGAAGTGAACTATAAAGCCATAAAAATATATGTAGGAACCTTAGCAGCAAATTGCTGAGTGAAAGAAGCCATTCTGAAAAGGCCACATACCGTATGATTCTAACTATATGACATTTTGGAAAAGGCAAAACTATGGATATAACTGTCAGTGGTTGCCAGGAGGGAGGGCGGGAGAAACAGGCAGAGCACAGAGGATTTTTAGGGCAGTGTCACTATTCTATACAATACTGTATTACTATGGTGAATACATATCATTATACATTTGTCAAAACCCATAGACTGCACAACCTCAAGAGTGAACCCCAATGTAAACTATGGACTTCAGATGACAAAAATAATTCATCAACCGTACAACCAATGTATCACTATGGTTAAAATGGAATTTTAAGGGACCAGAATACCCAAAACAAAAGAATAAAGTTGGAGAACTCACATTTTCAAAACTTACTATAAAGCTGAAGCAACTAAAATAGTGTGGTATTGGCATAGGATACTATATATAGATCAATGGAACAGAATTGAGAGTCCAGAAATAAAACCATACATCTGAGGCCAATTGATTTTCAATGATTGTCAAGACAATTCAGTGGGTGAAAGAATAGATTTTTTCAACAATTGGTGCTGGAACATGCAAAAAATGAAATTGCACCCCTATCTCCCAGAATATACAAAAATTAACTCAAATGGATCAAAGTCCTAAATGTAAGAGCTAAAACTATAAAATTTTTAGAAAAAGCCAAAGAATTCCTGACCTTGGTTTAGACAATTATTTGTTGGATCTAACACCAAAATCGCAAGTGACAGAAGAAAAAAATAGACAATTTGTACTTCATCAAAATTAAAAAGTTTTATGCTTCAAAAGACAACATCGTGAAAGTAAAAAGATAACCCATAAATTGAAAGAAAATAATTGCAAATCATATACCTGATAAATTATTTATATCCAAAATAGATAAAGAAATCTTACAACCCTAAAACAAAGACAAAGAACCCATTGAAAACGGGAAAATGATTTGAATAGCCATTTCTCCAAGGAAGATCAAAGGGTATGAAAAGTGTATGAACAGAGAGGGTATGAGAAGCACATATGATCAGGCAGAGTATGAGATACACCTATGATCAGAGAGGGTATGAGAAGCGCCTATGATCGGAGAGGGTAGAGAAGCGCCTAAGATCGGAGAGGGTATGAGAAGCGCCTACGATCAGAGAGGGTAGAGAAGCGCGTAGGATCGGAGAGGGTGTGAGAAGTGCCTACGATCAGAGAGGTACTAGAGTAGGGAAACTAAGTGCTTACGTAACAAGCAAGTTTTTTTTTTTTTTTTTTTTTTAAGTATGAAAGAATGTGGTTTCATTTCACAAGGTCATGCAAATGTATCCACATCAGTTGTTATGAAAGAAGTCGGTAGCAGTACAGTCTGAGATGGTGTGTGTGCTATCAGAAGAATTAAAATAGCGCATTTAAGAAGCAAGTTTTAAGCCTATATTTGTGGACCATAGGAACAACAAACTGTCATCCCCCAATGGTAGTGTTCAATAGGGCCAACTGATATGAAAGCATGCAATAGCATTTTTAAAAAATCTGGCCGGGCGTGGTGGTTCACACTTGTAATCCCAGCACTTTGGAAGGCCGAGGTGGGCAGATCACGAGGTCAGGAGATTGAGACCAGCCTGGCCAACACAGTGAAACTCCGTCTCTACTAAAAATACAAAAAATTAGCTGGGCATGGTGGCGGGCGCCTGTAATCCTTGCTACTTGGGAGGCTGAGGCAGGAGGATCGCTTGAACCTGGGAGGCAGAGGTTGCAGTGAGCTGAGATTGCATCACTGCACTCCAGCCCGGGTGACAGTGTGAGACTCTGTCTCAGATGAAATCAATCAATCAATCAATCAATCAATCTGTTGTTGCACAACAGCAAAATTTAATAGTCTAATAACCACTTTATTATTTCACAATTCTGTGGTTGACTGGGCTCTTCACAATGGTTTTTTTCTCCTCTGTGTGATGTTGGCATAGGCCCCTGTCATTTGTGGGCTTGATTAGTTTGGAATGTCCAAGATGGCTCACTCAGATGGCTGACATTTGATATTTGCTACTGGCTGCTGGCTATTGGCTGGGAGCCCACCTGGAGCTATTAGCCAAAGCTTACTTACATGTGGCTACTTAATATGTGGCCTCTCTATGTGGCTTGGGCTTCTCAGAACATGGTGGCTGGATTCTGAGAGAAAGCATCCTAAGAATAAACTTGAAGAGGTAAAATCGGAAGCTGTCAACTGGCATGATGCCCACATCTGCCACATTCTTTTGGTTAACCAATTCACAGATTGAGCCCAGAGATAAGAGGAGGGGAAAAATATTCCACCTCTCAATGCAAATAATCACAAAGAATTTATGGTCATTTAAAAACTATCACAAGCGCCAACAGAAATCAGAAGGAAAGCACAATGCAACCAGTTCTAATTTTAAACAAATAATTACCAGTAATTTTTCTCAAACTGCAAAGATTCAAAACTGCAATTCACCCATTTTAAAGTTTGAGACCAAAATTTTTCTTTGAAAGCTTCATTAAAAACAAATAGTGAAATTACTATGTGGAAAGACCTGAGAAGTATTATATTTAAACATAAACAGTATAAAATATTGATTTTCTTTCAACAAAGAATTTTAAAAAATCAATGACATTATTGTGCATAGTACATTTGTTTTCTTTTAACATGTAAAAACAGACTCCATTAACAATTACAGATCTAACATTTGCAGTTCCAGCTGCTTGCAAATCGCTGTGAAAATCATGGAGTATTTGAATTACAAGCTTTGAGGCTGATGTGTAGTGCCATCAGATCACTTATCTAGTGGGTGAGCTTAATTTTCTATCTGGCATTTGCAACTTTTTGGTATTTGTTTTATTCTACATGTTATTTTTATTAATAAGTATTAATAAATTTGTTTCTTTGTGGTAAATAATTCTCAAGAGGAAAAAAATACAGAGCCAAATTCTGACAGTAGAAAGCCAGAAGCCTGTACAAATGTTGACATACTCATGAATATGAGTGGTTCAACATGGTGAAACCCTGTCTCTACTAAAAATACAAAAATTAGTTGGGCGTGGTGGCATGCACCTGTTATCCCAGCTACTTGGGAGGCTGAGGCAGGAGAATCGCTTGAATCTGGGAGGTAGTGGATGCAGTGAGGTGAGATCACACTACTGCGCCCCAGCCTGGGTGACAGAGCAAGCCTCTGTCTCAGGAAAAAAAGAAAAAGTTCTCTGAGGTCACTAATGTCAAGAATCCAGTGTACTATGCAAGGGGACTTCAAAAAGTGTTTGAAAGATGGAATTAAAAGATTAAAAATTAAAAATGTAAATGTAGTTCTCAAAATAACTCCATCATGCTCAAGACAGTTTTGTAAGCCATGATAGCCACTTAGTCCACCCCTGAAGAACTGAGAATCCTGTAAATTTGACCAAGTCAATGCAATCTTTTTTACATAATTAACTGAAGGAAAATAGGTGCCTTTTCAAGATTTTTTAGGATTAGAAAACAAAAGGAAGTCAGAAGGGGCAAAATCAGGACTGTAAGGCAAAAACCTAGTGATTTCCCATTGAAACTTCTGCAAAATTGCCCCTGTTTGATGAGAGGAATGAGCAGTAACATTGTCATGGTAGAGAAGGACTCTGGTGAAGCTTTTCCAGGCATTTTCTTTTTAAACTAAAGCTTTGACTCACTTTCTTAAAACATTCGTAATAAGCAGATCTAATTGTTCTTTGGCCCTTCAGACAGTCAACAAGCGATATGCCTTGAGCATCCCTGAACATTTTTGCCATGACCTTTGCTCTTGACTGGTCTGCTTTTGCTTTGGCTGGACTACTTCCATCTCTTAGTAGCCATTGCTTTGATTGTGCTTTGCCTTTTGGATTGTACTGGTAAAGTCATATTTTACTTCCCATTATAGTTCTTCAAAGCAATACTTCAGGATCTTGATCCACTTTTTTTTTTTTTCTCTGTTGCCCAAACTGAAGTGCAGCAGCACAATCTTGGCTCACTGCAACCTCCGCTTCCCAGGTTCAAGCAATTCTCCTGCCTCAGCCTCCTGAGTAGCTGGGACTATAAGCATACGCCACCATGCCTGGCTGATTTTTGTATTTTTAGTAGAGATGGGGTTTCACCATGTTGTCCAGGCTGATCTTGATCTCCTGACCTTGTGATCTACCTGCCTTGGCCTCCCAAAGTGCCGGGATTATAGGTGTGAACCACTGCAAAAATTTTTATAATTTTTTTCTAAAAAATTGATGTGAGTGGTCTGCTGCTGTGGGTTTCATCTTCAACTTGTCTTGTTCCTTCCTAAAAGGATTGATCCATTTGTAAACTGCTGATTTCCTTGGGGCATTGTCTTCATAAACTTCCTGTAAAGCATCAGTGATTTCACCATCACCCATGCCTCACCATAAAGTTGATGTTTGTTTCTGCTTCAATTTCAGTAGCATGTTGCTCTGATAGGGATCTTTTTAAAACTGATGTCTTATTCTTTTTACTGCCTCAAACTAGATCTTGTTCAGACATGTTATAACAAGCTAGTACAAGTTTATTTTGGTGCAAAATAATCTTGTAATCCATATATGCATTTTTCATAATGCACTTTTTTTTTGTTTTTGAAACAGGGCCTCTGCTCTGTTGCCCAGGCTGGAGTACACTGGTACAATCATAGCTCCCTGCAGCCCTGATCTCCTGGGCTCAAGCAATCCTCCAGCTTCAGCCTCCTGAGTAGCTGGGACAACAAATATGCACCACTATGCCTGGCTAGTTTATTTGATTTTTAGCAGAGACAAGGTCTCGCTATGTTGCCCAGGCTGGTCTCAAACTCCTGGGTTCAAGTAATCCTCCTACCTCCGCCTCCTGAGTAACTAGGACTACAGGCACATGCCACTGCATCTGGCTGACTTATGTATTTATTTATAGAGGTGGAGGTCTCAGTTTGTTGCCCTTGTGCTGAGATTGCAGGTGTGAGCCACCATGCCTGACCTGTTCAACTTTTATGCGCCAGATACAGTATCATGCCAGTTACAGAGATCAAAGACTCAATCAGTCTTCAAGAAGCTACATAGTTGTACAGATAATAAACAATAAAACAAAATAAAACTATAAATCAAGCAGGACTCAGGGTTCTGACTTCTGCACCCAAATAAGTAGCTAAGATATACAGATAGATGAGATTTGGGGACTATCAGTTTGGTTTGGAGTATATTAAATCGTGAGGGACTCATGGGCTATCAAGTTGGAGATATCTAACTTGGAAGTGGGCCTTACAAGGGGTCACAGCTAGACATGTTGTCATTGGCATATAGTCACTGGCAGTTAAAGCCATGAGGGTGAGTAATGTTTTTCCCCAGAGGGCAATAAAAAGAAGAAAAGTGTGTTTTACTTGGTTTGATTTGGGGGTTGGGGGTTGGTTTTTGTCTTTATTTTTTCCTCTTCTTAAATGTTTGATGGAAGGCTTGTAACAGAACTGAATAGCAATAGGAAGTGAAACTGAATTCACTGAAGCTCGGATAGAGTATAGGAGGTGTTTGAATGAGAAAAGACCCTTAGCCAGGGGAAGGTGGGTGGTTAAGTTTCATGGGGTAGCTTCAAGGAGCACACAGGAAAAATCTTTTCAAGGAGAGACACCAAAGGAGCTGAGGACAATTTATCTTGACTGGAAGAACACAGGCAGTGCTACAATATGAAAGATGCTGAATACCTTCAGAACTAGTCGTAACTAATGGGAGCTCTACACTGAATGACATTTCCCATTCTTGTGAAAAAGAGGATGCTATTTTTTGCATTTAGAATTTTCTGTAGTGCTTTGAGCAGACTGGAAGATATGAGGATGGAAGTCTTCCAGTCTTCCACATGTTAAAACAGAAAGGAAAGTGGGGGACCTTGATTTGTGTTTTCTACAGTACCTTGAGTAGTGCCTTACACAGAATAAACACTCAGTTTATGTTTTAATATGAATTGATGGCATTTATTACCTAGGAATTGGCCATCAATAAGATACTTATTGATGTAAGAAACTTCTTAGCTAGCTAAAAAAGGAAAGAATTGATATAATTTTGCTCTTTTCATATAAGAATTAACTATTCTTTAACCTGTATATTTTTTTCCAGTTGCTTAGTGCTTTTGCAGCACTTATTTTTAGTGTAGTTTGTTTCATGTTTCTTTTTTTTTTTTTTTTTTTTTTTTATTGAGACAGAGTCTCGCTCTGTCGCCCAGGCTGGAGTGCAGTGGCCGGATCTCAGCTCACTGCAAGCTCCGCCTCCCGGGTTTACGCCATTCTCCTGCCTCAGCCTCCCAAGTAGCTGGGACTACAGGCGCCCGCCACCTGGCCCGGCTAGTTTTTTTTTGTATTTTTAGTAGAGACGGGGTTTCACCGTGTTAGCCAGGATGGTCTCGATCTCCTGACCTCGTGATCCGCCCGTCTCGGCCTCCCAAAGTGCTGGGATTACAGGCTTGAGCCACCACGCCCGGCCTGTTTCATGTTTCTTATGAAATGTGGTGGACCACCTTGGTCGGCAGAAGGGAAAATAGGGGTAGCAGTTAGATTTACTAGAAAGAGTGTAATGATTTTTAGTGTAGCTTTTTTCCTTCCTTTTTTTCCAACATTTCTTCCCCTCCTTTCTTCCTCCTCATAAACTCTTTCCCCCTCCCCACAAGAAGACAATACATGTTAGCAACTTAATATGAATTCTGTCATACTTTTCCTCCATGATCATAAATCATTAATGTGGCACACACATGTATATGTGTTTATGTGTGTGTATCCATATATGTAATACACACATATAAACACATATACATGTGTTTTCTGGCACTGTTGAACAAATGGTAATGTATACGCATTTTTTTTTTGGATCTTACCTTTCTCATTCGACAATATCTTCTGGATATTTCTCCAAATCCCATTTCATCTTTCCCCTGTGGCATCCACTTTATGCTCAGGGTTTTGCTACTAGAACATTGAGGTCCTTTTAGATATATTTTTTAACATAATCATACTTTTATTTCTTTGGAATAAATTCCCATGAGTAGAATTGTTGGGCTGGGGACTATATGTATTTTTAATTTTAATAGATTTATCAGAGTGATTTTCAAAAAGATTACAATGCCTAATGCTCCCACTAGCAACTTATGAAAGTACTTTTCCTTCACTTTCTCACCAGAAACAAGCAACAGTTTTCATAGGTTCTTTTAATTTTTGCTGGTCTGATAGGAATAAGGTTTCATTCTTACTTTAACTTGCATTTCCCTGAGTGCTAATGAATTTGAACACTTTTCATATATTTGTTGGCTATGTAAATTTGTTCTTCTGCTATCTAACTTTATGGAGTTTTCTTTTTTTATTGTCAGTTTGTAAGAGCTCTTTTTCATATTCGTGTATAGTTAAACATATCTATTTAAAAAATAGCTGCTTGGTTTCTAGGCTTGGGCTTTGAAGTTTTTATCTGCTTATAGAAGACTTTATTATTTTAATTTTTTTTACACTTAAGTCTTTAATATAGAGAGAATTAGTTTTTACATATGGTATAAGATGCAGATCTTCTTTTATACTAAACTCAGGCCAAACTCCTCTTCAGACCATCACCCAGGGTAGAGAGCTTGCTACCTCCTAACTGTGTTAAAATGCCACATATATTTTTATTATACTCAGGAGGGGGTCCTATAGCCAGGTCACCTTATATTTACTTAGTGTATTAGTCCGTTTTCATGCTGCTGATATAGACATACCTGAGACTGGGAAGAAGAAGAGGTTTAATGGACTTACAGTCCCACATGTCTGGGGAGGCCTCACAATCATGGCAGAAGGCAAGGAGGAGCAAGTCACATCTTCAGTGGATAGTGGCAGGCAGAGAGAGAGCTTGTGCAGGGGAACTCCTCTTTATAAAACCATCAGAATGCGTGAGACTTATTCACTCTCATGAAAACAGCATGAGAAAGACCCGCCCCCATAATTCCATTACCTTCCACTGGGTCCCTCCCACGACACGTGGGAATTGTGGAAGTAACAATTCAAGATGAGACGGGTGGGGACACAGCCAAACCATATCACTTAGTTCAGTCTCAAGATTATTCTTTCCAGAAAGTTAAACTGATGCTCTACTTTTGGCCTAGAATTCTGGTAGAAGCAAGAATGTAAACATTCCACATTAGTCTCCTCTTTATTTTGTCTTTTTTTTTTTTTTTGGTTGGATTTTGTTTTTGGTTTTCTATAAGGTCTTAGTAACTTACATAATTCCCCTGCTTTCACTGACTTTATTCTGTTTTTATTAACTAACCTTACATCTCTCCATCTTCTAAGTCATTTTCTTTATGATTAATATTGCCCACTCAACAATCCTTAGTCCTACCAAAGGACTTTTTTTGAAAGTCTTTTAGGAATGCTAGAACTTACTGATGTACTATAACCATTGTTATCTTTTTTAGTATATCATAAAATTCTACTGTCTTAGTTTTTCATTTTTAATATTCACTTTTACCTCAAGTTTGGTAAAAATTATATAATAATATGGTCAATTTAACATATTTTCAAGAAATTGGCTGAGACATTTTTCAAGCTTGTGAACACAATTTTTTAAACATTCCAAAAACCTAGTAACTAAACTAAGCTGGTATATAATGACCGTTGCACATTTAATCTTTAAACATGATATTAAACAACACATTTGGGTTCTTAAAAAATTTATTTTTTTTGCATTGCCTCACAATACATATTTATATTTTAAGTGTTTCTATTGTAAAATAAGACTTGCTGAAGGACCACGTGGTGTAATAGCAAATTGAACTTGGTCATGAACTCCTACTTTAAACCCAGGTCATTGCACTTACTCCTTCTTTGACCTTGGGAAAATTATCTTCTCTGAATCTGTGCTCCCATGTATCAAATAGGAATAAAAATGTTCACGGAATTTGGTTTTAGAGACAATTTAATTAGTTAAAAAGAGAAAAGAAAACAAAATCCCACTATCAATATATATTACTTTTTTTGCGTATTTCCTTCTGGTTTTTGCTCCTATGTATATCTATTTTACTATATATTTATGAGTGTGGTATATGTGTATATTTAACATGTTTATTTAGGTCAAATAAAAAATGTAACACTTTTATTAGGCTGTTCAGTATCGAGCAATAAAAAAAGCATATAATCTTAGTAAAATAGATTTTTAGTTTTCTCATAACAAATAAGTCAACTTATTTGCATTTCAAATTGCAGTTCCTGGCTGATGCTGATTTTGCTGGTCCAGGGAACACACTTTGGGGTCACTGATCCCTAGGTAATTGTTTCCCAAATCCTCTTCACTTTTTGTCATATGAGTTATATGAAAAACAGCATGTATTTTTTAATGTTGATTGTTTACGAAGCAACAAATCTTTTCCTATTATATGCCTTCTGAAAGTCACTTTTCAGTGTATTATTTTCAAGCTGCAAGATGCATTTGATATTATTTTATATAATTTTATAATTTTAAAATTAGGGACCCTGATGCCTCATTTTCTGATTTCTATTATGAATTATGTTTTTCTCATTAGGCTGACAGAATAGATAAGAAAATTTCAGTAGGTAGATAGGAGGGAAGGGATATTTAGAGGTAATTAGGTAGAGTGGAAAACACAGACAAGCTGATTTGAACTCAGTAGTAATCCTTTAATAACTTGGATAATATACTTTCTCAGCCTCACTTTTTTCTTTTTTTTTTTATCTATAATACAGCTAATGATATCCACCTTAGAGGGTTGTTGAAAAGATGAGATAACATACATGATGGTTGCTAGCCATGCCTCGTCTATAGTAGGCACTCAATAAGTAATAGGTGAGGTAATATTTTACTGTTATTAAGCAATGAGAAGTTCAAGTTTGAACTTGTTTTTTATTTCAACATTATAATTCATATATATCGCAATAAATCTTGATAAAAATAAAGGTATAATAACCATCAAACTAATAAAATACATTTTCTAGGTTGAAAAATGACAGATGCAATTTGTTCAAAAAAGAAAATGTACGGAGAATATTCAGACAGTGATGACAGGAAACAATGGAGATTACACAAGATCAGAGTAAAATGTTCATAATTGTTAAAGCTGGGGGATAATCACATGGGAATTTATTATACTATTGTGCCTATTCTTATGTATGCCTGAATGTTTTCATAATAAAAAGTTTCAGGCTGGATGCAGTGGCTCATGCCTGTAATCCTAACCCTTTGAGAGTCCAAGGCAGGAGCATTGCTTGAGCCCAGGAATTTAAAACCAGCCTGGGCAGCATAGTGAGACCCTGCCTCTACAAAAAAATTTAAAAATTAGCTGTGGGCTGGGTATGGCGGCTCATGCCTGTAGTCCCAGCACATTGGAAGACCGAGGCTGGTGGATTGCTTGAGCTCACGAGTTTGAGACCAGCCTAGGCAACATGACGAAACCCCATTTCTACAACAAATGCCAAAAAAGGAAAAAAAGAAAGGAAGGAAGGAAGGAAAAGAAAAAATTAACTGGATGTGGTGGGTCATGCCTGTAGTCCCAACTACTTGGGAAGCTGAGCTGGGAGAATCATTTGAACCTATAGGAGGTGGTGGTTGCAGTGAGCCAAGATCGTGCTACTGCACTCCAGCCTGGGTGACTGCAGTGAGACCTTGTCTCATAAAAACAAAACAACCCCAAAAAAGTTATTTTAAAATCAGTGCTCTCATTTAACAAACATTTTTTGAGCATTTATCAAGTGCCTTGCTCTACACTGAACTGTCCTTCAGTCCTATTGCTGTTACTGAGGTGTGAAGGAAGTGTGGAGCATAGGAGGAAGGGTTTAATATCAATGGATTGAGGGTATGTGGAAAGAATTGGGAAAAGCTTTACAATGTTGAAGATACGGGCTTTGAAGAACGAGTAGGGTTTGGTTGGATGGAAAAGAGATTAGAATGGGCATTCCAGAGAGGCAACAATCTAAACAAAGGCACAGCGATATGAAAATCCTGGCATTTTCCATGATCGATGCCTCTTCTAATATGCAGGCCTGTGGGAGCTGAGGCTGGAAGGACCTTGTATGTCATGCTGAGAAGTCTGGACTACGTTTCTTCAACTGAAGGCTCTTGAGTAGGAGAGCGATGTGATTGGATATGTGTTGTAGAAAGATAACTTCGCTTTTTAAGAAAACAACTTTATTGAGGTATAATTGATATACAATAAACTACACATACAATTGCTGAGTTTGGACATATGCACGTACCTGTAAAATTATCAATACAATCGAGGTAATAGACATAAGAAAGATAACTTTAATTATGAGTTTGAGAAAAGATTGGAAGGATAAGACACTAGAGACAGACTAGTTAGGATACTCTTAGAACCTATTGAAATAAGAACTAATTTAAGGACTCTATGAGTATTGGCAGTAGAAATGGAAGGGTGAAGACAAATTCAAGACATTTTCTGGGTGGAAATTCGACCTAGGATTGAAGCAGGGAGCTACACTGTCCTCCATAGTGTAAACTAAGTTGCTATGAGTCATATAAAATAGCAATAACTAGAATTTTTTTTCCGCTTCTGCTGGAAACATTTGAAGAATGATTTTTCTCACCTGAGCATCTTTTCTTCAAGTTCATGGTTCAGCTTTTATAAAGACTAGTATTGTGCTTTCTGGGGCTGTTTTCTTTTATTGATCCATTTATTCCCCCTCACCTTTCTCCTTTCTTCCTTTTGTGTGTGTCCATCCACACACACTCCTTTCTTTTAACCAAAAAATAATGTACTTTCTTATGACTTGTGGATATAAAATCATCATTATCTTTTGGGCTTAACATTTAAGACAATTTCATAAATGTGAAGCTTCAAACCTATTTCCCCAAATATTTTGCATTATTAGATTTTTGGGGGAAGTACATATTGCTGACATGTAGAAACTTTTTTTTTTTCTTTTGAGACGGAGTCACCCAGGCTGGAGTGCTGTGGCATAATCTTGGCTCATGGCAGCCTCTGTCTCCCAGGTTCAAGCAATTCTCCCACCTCAGCCTCCCAAGTAGCTGGTATTACAGGCACGTGCCACCGTACCCAGCTAATTTTTGTATTTTTAGTAGAGATGGGGTTTCACCATGTTGGCCATGCTGGTCTTGAACTCCTGACCTCAGATGATCTGCCTACCCCAACCTCCCAAAGTGCTGGGATTACAGGCATGAGCCACTGCACCCAGAAACTTTTTTTTTTTTTTTTTAATCATAGAATCTGTGTAGGTAGTGTTTTTTTAGGTGGAGTTTCTCTGTTTTTATTTTTTTCTCTCTCTCTTCCCATCCCCCACAACACTAGAAGACCATAAGTTATGCTTTGTTTTAGAAAAAAGAACATATCACATTTCTAGATCTTCTTGGTATATTACAACTTGAATATGTCTATAAGGAGAAAATAAATGGGTAGAAATGCCAGCACAATTAGAATAACCAAGACATTGATTTCAGGAGGCCTCTATTAACAAAAGGACCTAGAGAAGCTGCCACATGGCAGAAATCATGAATAATATGTTGAATTGACTTAGATCCCTTAAACCCAGTCTTGCTTCACATCAGGTACCTTTGTTGGGCTTCCTAGTTGGAATTTACCTGGAGTGCAGCTTTGCCATAAAGTAAACCATCGGCCTACGTTAGAAATTAGTAAAAGTTCCTGTCTCTCAACACTGCTAAATCAACTTGATGAGAGTGTTTATTTTGTAAGGAAATACTGCATTGAAATAATCATGTAATGAAGAAATATTTCTTACTGTATTTGCTACCACAGACATACACCATATCATATTATAGATCTAGACTTTTAAGTTATAAACAATTAGCAGCTGAAAGAAATAACAAATAAATGACTCTCGGGACTGTATTTTCTCTCTATATTTATACAACTATATTTGAGTTGTCTTTGTTGGCAAGAATCAGATATAACATAAAAATGCATTCCTGCCACAAGTGTGTACCTGTATCAAATCATAAGGAAACAAAGACAGACCCAAAGTGAGGGACATTCTACAAAATAACGGGCTTGGATTCCTTAAACATGTCAAGGCTAAGCAACACAAAAGCTGAGAGACTTGCACGTTTTTTAAAAACGTAGATGTGATAACTAAATGCAGTGCATAAACCTGGATTGGATCCTGCTCCAGGTGAAGATGACATCTATAAGAACATTATTGGGACCAGGTGCGGTGACTCATGCCTGTAATCCCAGCACTTTGGGAACCTGAGGCAGGTGCATCATGAGGTCAGGAGTTCGAGACCAGCCTGGCCAACATGGTGAAACCCCGTTTTTATTAAAAATACAAAAATTAGCCATGGTGGTAGGCACCTGTAATCCCAGCTACTTGGGAGGCTGTGGCAGGAGAATCGCTTGAACCTGGGAGGCAGAGGTTGCAGTGAGCTGAGATCGTGCCACTGCACTCCAGCCTGGGCCACAGAGCAAGATTCCGTCTCAAAAAAAAAAAAAAAAAGATTATTAGGACAAGTGATGAAATTTGGATACGGACCATAGATTAGAAAATAGGGCCTGGCGTGGTGGTTCACACCTGTAATCCCAGCACTTTGGGAGGCTGAGGCAGGTGGATCACTTGAGGCCAGGAGACCAGCCTGGTCAACATGGCAAAATCCTGTCTCTACTAAAAATACAAAAATTTGGTGGACGTGGTGGCACACGCCTGTGATCCCAGCCACGTAGGAAGCTGAGGCACAAGAATCACTTGAACCTGAGAGGCGGAGGTTTCAGTGAGCTGAGATGGCACCAGTGCACTCCAGCATGATCAACAGAGGGAGACTGTCTTAAAATCATTTTGTATCAGCATTAGATTTCTTTATTTCAGTGACTATGCTGTGGTTATATAATAAAATGTCCTAGTTCTTAGGAAAATGCATATTGAAGTGTTTAGGGCCAAAGAGACACTTTATGTAAACAGTTGGTAAATCCAAGTAAAAGGTAGATGTGATTTTTTTGTGCTATTCTTGATATTTTATCAGAAAGTAACCTCCACAAAAATATCTTAGAAAAAAATCATTATTTTTGAGAATATTTTATTATTGTCATAAGTTTTTATTTCAAATTGGTATGTTGAATTGTGTAAATTTCTTAATAAAAGACTTGTGTATTAAGCATATTACTTATTATTAAACGTTTTCTGATGACAGTTATTCACAATTACCTTCCAAACAGCTATTTATCACAAGTTCATTGTAAGTGCTGGCAATTAAAATAATATGTAACATATTAGGGATGCTGAGAAAGAGAAGGGCAGCCCTTCTCTTTCTGTGGGGCCAGCCTGGCATTCACTGGTAGGCCTTGGCGCTCTCCTGTTGGACATAGTTTCACAAAATATCAGCATTAGGCAAGGCCAATCTGAGACCATGCTAAATACAAGATAATAAATACAAGGTATCTTGATGCAGTACAAGATAAACACACATTTTTTTCTAAATGCACACAAAAATAAGGTTACTGTGTCATCTACAAAATACCAAACATCCCCCTTCCCAGCTAATGCTAGTGACAGTTGCTTCTCTACCAATTATAGCTTGAGCTATGCTCTAGTGTCCTCCCTATAGATAAGATTTATTGAGGTAGCTAGTCACAGAATTGTCCTCATATTCTGCCAACACTCAGTATACAGTGAACCCCTGCTTCCTTGAACTCTCCCCCAAATCACAACCAGAGTCCAAATCCATGACAGATTCTAACACGCTCTTACTGAGGTGCCCCAAGCCTCATGGTGTGCCTCTCAGGTTCAAGTGATTCTTGTGCCTCAGCTTCTCACGTAGCTGGGATCACAGCCTCATGGTGTGTGTGTGAATAATAAACACAACTTGTTCAACTACAGGTGTGTTCCTGACCACAAGACATTGACAATGTCTAAGGTGTGTTCCTGACCACAAGACATTGACAATGTCTAACATGATGTATAATACAAATCAATATGTAATAGGTCACTCACAGACATATATTTCTACCAATATGTAAGTGCTATTTGATTTTTTTTTGGCTTAAAAATAGAAGGTTTATAACTACCTGACTAAGATCATTTTGTAGTAAGGGATTTATAGCCCTGTATTTTAAAAATCAAGTTCTATGGTATAATAAAAGTAAGTATTTTCTTTTGTAAACATTAATATTTTACCATGTGGATGGTAAATGATGGACAGTTGTTGGCAACTGAATGAAAGAAAGATGCTCCATGTTTTCCCGAAAAACACTTGGTTCTTGGAGATGATTTAATATTCGGATTGCATATCTTTTTTTTTTTTTTTTTTTTTTTTTCTTTTTGAGGCAGTCATTCTCTGTTGCCCAGGCTGGAGTGCAGTGGCATGATCTCAGCTTATTGCAGCCTCTAGCTCCCAGGTTCTTACCTCAGCCTCCTGAGTAGCTGGGACTACGGGTGTGCCCCACCATGCCTGGCCCCTTTCCCCTAGCGTAATGTCTTCTAGGCTCATCCATGTCATAGCATGTATCAGTACTGCAGTCCTTTTAATTGCCAAATGATATCTTATTGAATTGATATACCACATTTTCTTTTTCCATTTATCAGTTGATGGCTATTTGGGTTGTTTCCATTTTGGGGCTATTTTGAATATTACTGCAGTTAACACTGGTGTACACAATTTTTGTGTGTTATTTATCTTGGGTAGGTACCTAGGAGTGAAATTGCTGGGTCAGGTGTTAACTCTATGTTTAGTCTTTTAAGGAACTGCCATACTGTTTTCCAAAGCAGCTGCACCATTGTACAATCACATCAGCACTCTGTGAGGGATCCAGTTCTCCCCATCTTTGCTAACACTTATCTGTTCCTTTTATTATAGCCATCTTAGTGAGTGTGAAGTGATTTTTTCATTATGGTTTTGACTTGCATTTTCTTATGACTAATGATGTCGAGTATCTTTTCATGTGCTTATTGACCATTTGTATATTTTCTCCAGAGAATTGACTTTTCAGATCCTTTGTCCATTTTCACAATTGGGTTAAGTTTTTATCGTTGAGTTGTATGTGTTCTTTATATATTCTGGATACAAATCCTTCCTTTATCAGATAGATGATTTGAAAATATTTTATCCCAATATGTGAGTTATCTTTTCAACTTTTTGATGCGTTTTGCAGCACAGAAGTTTTTAAATTTTTGGCTGGGTGCGGTGACTCTCGTCTGTAATCCCAGCACTTTGGGAGGCCGAGGTGGGCTGATCACCTGAGATCAGGAGTTCGAGACCAGCCAGGCCAGTGTGGTGAAACCCTGTATCTACTAAAAATACAAAAAATTTAGCTGAGTGTGGTGTCGTGTGCCTGTAGTCCCAGCTACTCTGGAGGCTGAGGCAGGAGAATTGCTTGAACCAGGAGGCAGAGGTTGCAGTGAGCCAAGATCACGCCATTGCACTCCAGCCTGGGCAACAAGAGTGAAACTCCATTTCAAAAAAAAAAGAAATGATTGCCTGATCCAAGTTCATTCAGAATTATGCCTGTGTTTTTTTCTAAGAGTCTTACATTTAGATCTTTGATCCATTTGGAGTTAATTTTTGTATATGGTGTTTAGTAGGGTCCAAGTCCATTCTTTTGTATGTGTATAGCATCATTTGTTGCAAAGACTATTCTTTTACCATCAAATTATCTTAGCACTCTTGTCAGAAATGATCATAAATGTTAAGGATTATTTCTGGACTCTCAATTCCATTCAATTGATCAACATGTCTATCCTTAGGACAGTACAGCATTGTCTCAATATCTATAGCTTTGCGGTAAATTTTGAAATGAAAAAGTGTGAATCCTCCAACTTTTTTCTTTTTCTTCAGCATTGTTTTGGCTATTCTGGGTCCCTTAAATTTTCATACTAATTTTTGGATTCAGCTTGTTGATTTCCGCAAAGAAGCCAACTGATATTTTGATTCAATCATTTGGTTTTTAAATTTATTTTAATTTACCCACTTTTGTGGGGTGATTTAGAATTTATAGAAAGCTTTTGTTTATGCTACTTGAATAATTGTCTCATTTGTCGTTTTTGCTAAGCATTGTTGTACATTTTGTAAATGAGGGCCTTAAAGGTTCAAAGAGGCTGACTATGTAATTGTTATTATTATTTTTTAACTCTAATACTTGTTCTTTATATTGTAGCTTCTTTCTTAATATGCCCTCAAATAGCCATTTAGAATAATAACGTCTAAATTATAAATGTGATACTACATTGGTGGGAAAATTAGTCAATAGCTAAATTAAAAACATTCTTATTAGGAACATTTTTTCAGTTAGAGGATATTTGACTGCTTAGAAAAATTATGAAGAATTTGTGTTAATCCCTTAAATCTAGTTAATTGTCTCAGGCGGGATTGAGATGACATGAAGTCACCCAGTGAGTAAGGAAGGTAGATAATGACAAGTTATTATTTGTAGTACACTGAATGAAGGATATTTTATTTAAAGGGTCCTAATTATTCTTTTTCCAGAATGATTTGAATATGGAACCATACACCTATTAAAAATCACACTTATGGGGACCACACTGATATAATTTTTGTTTGTTTTTGAGACAGGGTCTCACTCTGTTGCCTAGGCTGGAGTGTGATGGTGCAGTGCTGGGCTCAAGTGATCCTCCCATCTCAGCCCCCAAGTAGCTGGGACTACAGGCATGCACCACCATGCCTGACCAATTTTTAAATTTTTTGTGGAGATGAGGTCTCACTGTATTGCCCAGGCTAGTCTTGAACTTCTGAGCTCAAGAGATCCTCTTGCCTTGGCGTCCGAAAGCATTGGGATTACAGGTGTGTTAGTCTGTTTCACACTACCATAAAGAACTACCTGAGACTGGGTAATTTATGAAGAAGAGGTTTAATTGACTCACAGTTCTGCAAGACTGGGAGGCCTCAGGAAACTTACAATCATAGTGGAAGCAAAGGGGAAGCAAGCACCTTCTTCAGATGGTGGCAAAAGAGGGAGAGAGAGTGAAGGGGGAAGTGCCACACACTTTTTTTTGATCTCTTGAGAACTCACTCACTATCATGAGAAGAGCAAGGAAAATCCACCCTGTGATCCAGTCACCTCCAATCAGGTCCCTTCTCTAATTGCACATGAGATTTGGGTGGGAACACAAATCCAAACTATATTAACAGGTGTGAGCCACCTTGTCTGGCCCACATTGGTATAATTAATACAAAATAAACTTATATCTTGTTATCAAGTTTTTTTTTTTCATTATGTAGATATGGTCAAAGAAAATGTCATTAATGTTTGTGAGAGCTTTAAGTTCCACCTGAACTCAATTTTTAAATATTAAGAAAATATTTATTGAGGCCAGGTGCAGTGGCTCACGTCTGTAATCCCCATACTTTGGGAGGTAGGCAGATCACTTGAGGCTAGGAGTTGGAGACCAGCCTGGCCAACATGGTGAAACCTCTATCTCTACCGAAAATACAAAGATTAGCTGGGTGTGGTGGCACATGCTTGTAATCCCAGCTACTCAGGAGGCTGAGGCAGAGAATCGCCTGAACCTGGGAGGCAGAGGCTGCAGTGAACTGAGATCACACCACTGCACTCCAGCCTGGGCAACAGAGTAAGACTCCATCTTAAAAAAAAAAAAAAAAAAGAAAGAAAATATTTATTGAGGTAAAATTCATATAACATAAAATCAACCATTTTAATGTGAACAAATGCTGGACTTTTATCATGTAAAATTTCAGGGACACAGAACAATAAAAAAAAATGCCATAAATACTGTTATGCCTATCACCCAGATTCGGAATAGTCTTAGCATTGTGCCTTATTTGATGAGAACTTTAATACTTTTTTTTTTTTGAGATGGAATTTTGCTCTTGTTGCCCAGCCTGGAGTGCAATGACACAATCTCTGCTCACTACAACCTCCACCTGCCAGGTTCAACTGATTCTCCTGCCTCAGCCTCCCAAGTAGCTGGTATTACAGGCATGCGCCACAATGCCTGGATAATTTTGTATCTTTTTTAGTAGAGACGGGGTTTCACCATGTTGATCTGGCTGGTCTCGAATTCCTGACCTCAGGTGATCCGCCTGCCTTGGCTTCCCAAAGCGCTGGGATTATAGGCATGAGCCACTGTGCCCGGCCTAATACATTTTTAAAAATAAAACCTTATAGATAAGTTTAAGGCCCCATGCCTATTTTTCCTGATTCTATTTCTCAAAGGCAGCTGCTATCCCAAATTTGGTATTTATTGTTGCTATGAATATTTTCATACTTTTGCTACATATGTGTGTATCTGGAAACACTATATGGAATATATGGAAGGAATATATAGACTATATAGAATTGTTTGACAAATTTTTATATATACATGGTTTTATATTGAATCATGTTTTACATGCTTTTAAATTATTTATTTATTTATTTACTTATTCTTTAGACACAGAGTCCCAATCTGTTGTTGCCCATGCTGGAGAGCAGTGGCATGATCATAGCTCACTGCAGCCTGGAACTCCTAGGCTCAAGTGATCTTCCTGCCTGAGCCTCCCAAAGTGCTGGGATTCTAGAGATGGAGCCTGGGCAGCACTTTGGGAACCTGAGGCAGGTGCATCATGAGGTCAGGTGGACTGAGACTGTGCTCCTATACTCCAGCCTGGGCAACAGAGTGAGACTCCATCTCAAAAAAAATAAAAAATAAAAGATAAATAAAAAATAAAATAAAAGTTTTTTTGAGGAAATAAATCATTTTCTACCAATATTACATAGAAAGTCTTAAAAACATAATAACTAGAGAAAGATAGTGTATTTAAAAATAATACCTAACCAGAGAATTTCAGGTTTCCTTCTGGTTTTCTAACTATTGGTAGCTAAAAATGCTGATGTCATTTAAAATTATTAATTGCTATTTTATATGATCCATTTAAGCTTAAAATAAAACTGGATATTCAATATTAAGCCAATATTTTTATTCAATTCTGTGCCAAGAATGATTCTAGGTGCAGATACACGGCTATGAATCAAACAGCCAAGGGAATTAAGAAATGGAAATGAGTTCTGTTTCCATGACAATTTAATGATTCTTATTCTGTAGGGAAAACATTCTTGCACTACTTCCCCTGAGTTCATGTAGAGTAGTAGTTCTCAATCCTGGCAGCCATTAGAATTACTTCAGGGTCACTTGGAGTGGCATGGGCTCAACCCAGATTTATTAGAAATAAACAGGATTTCTAGAGATGGAGCCTGTTACCTTCTTCTTTTTGAGCTCCCTATGTTGTCGAGCCAGAGTTGAGAACCACCGATTTATTCTAGAGTATGCCAAATCCAAGGAAGCAGATGGAAAGCCTACTTCATTTCTGAAGATTCATAGCTTCTTTTTTTAAAATTCAATGCACAGGAATGTAAAATGGCTCTGTTGCTGTGGAAACTGGTTTGGCAGTTTCTCAAAAAATTAAACACCATAAAATTACCATATAACCCATCAGTTCCATTCATAGGTGATATACCTTCAAAGAATTGAAAACAGATGCTTAAACAAATACTTGTACATGTATGTTCATAGCAGCACTATTCACAATAGCTAAAAGGAGGAAACCATCCAAATGTCCTTGAATAACACACTGTGGTATATACAATGGAATATTGTTCAGCCACAAGAAGAAATGAAGTAATGATTCATGCTACATCATAGATGAATCTTGAAAACATGCTAAATGAAAAAAGCCTGACACAAAGGATCACGCTGTATGATTCCATTTATATGAAATATTCAGAATAGGTAGATTTCTATAAATGGAAACCATATTGGTGGTCGCGGAGGGCTGAGAAGAGGGAAGAATGGGGAGTAACCGCTAAATGGGTATGGGTATTTCTTTTGGGACGGTGAAAATCTTTTGGAACTAGATGTAGTGGTTGCACAACAATATGAATGTACTAGATGCTACTGAATTGTTCACTTTAAAATGGTTAATTTTATGAGATGTGAATTTTGCCTCAATTAAAAAAAAACCTATCATCTACAAACATTAAATCTTTACTTTTAATGTGATTTTCTTAATTAAAGAAAACTAGCTTTTCAGCCAGGCACGGTGGCTCCCACTTGTAATCCCAGCACTTTGGGAGGCCGAGGCGGGTGGATCATGAGGTCAGGAGTTCGAGCCCAGCCTGGCCAAGATGGTGAAACCCTGTCTCTACTAAAAATACAAAAAAAATTAGCAGGGCATGGTGGTGGGCGCCTGTAATCCCAGTCACTTGGGAGGCTGAGGCGGAGGATTGCTTGAACCAGGGAGGCAGAGGTTGCAGTGAGCTGAGATTGTGCCACTGCACTCTAGCCTGGGTGACAGAGCAAGACTCCATCTCAAAACAAACAAACAAACAAAAAAATACAAAAACAAAACAAAACTAGCTTTTTAGGAAATCAGATTAAAGCTTGTCATAAAACACCAGTTGAATTGACTTAATTCTGTGATCCAGGCTTTTCATTTGTCTCATAAATAGCCTAAGGGAGAAGCTGTGACTTGCCCACATTCTGAATACATCTAAGAAGATACTGTTATCTGGAAATCTGAATTTCTTTAAAACTCTGTGTTTAGGTCTTCACTGGGGAGTTCTCATGGACCAAAGGGTATCCCTTGTCTCAAAAATTCATGCTGGTGGTTTCAAAACTTCTGGCCATGTCTCTGAGGCGACAGAGTGAGACTCTGTCTTAAAAATAAATAAATAAAAAATTGAAGATACTACCTTCCCCAAAAGGACAGAGGAGAAGCATGCCAAAAGGAGGAAAGGAAATTATTATATCAAAAAGATACCTGTGCATGTATGTGTATTGCAGCACAATTTACAATTGCGGATATGGAATCAACCTAGGTGACCATCAGCTTGTGGATGAAGGAAAGTGTGGTGTATACAAGTCAAGCATAGTGGCTCATGCCTGTAATCCAGCACTTTGGGAGGCTGAGGCAGAAGGATCCCTTGAAGCCAGAAGTTTGAGACCAACCTGGGCAACAAAGTGAAACCCTGTCTCTATTTTTTAAAAAGTGATGTATATATACCATGGAATACTACTCAGCCATAAACAAGAACCAAATAATGTATTTTCAGCAGTTTGGATGGAACTGGAGGCCATTATCCGAAGTGAAGTAACACAGGAACAAAAAAACAAATACCACATGTTTTCACAAGTGGGAACTAAGCTATGGGTATGCAAAAGTATACAGAGTGGTATAAAGGACACTGGAGACTCAGAAAGGGGGAGGATGGGCTGGGCGCAGTGGCTCATGCTGGTAATCCTAACACTTTGAGTGGATCACTTGAGATCAGGAGTTCAAAACCAGCCTGGCCAACATGGTGAAATCCCATCTCTGCTAAAAATACAAAAAAATGTAGCTGGGCATGGTGGCATGCACCTGTAATCTCAGCTACTCAGGAGGCTGAGGCAGGAGAATAGCTTGAACCCAGGAGATGGAGGTTGCAGTGAGCCAGGATCATGCCACAGCACTCCATCCTGGGTGACAGAGCGAGACTCTGTAAATAAGAAAGGGGGAGGGTGAAAGGGGGATGAGGGATGAAAAACTACCTATTGGGTACAATGTACACTATTGGGGTGACTGGTACACTAAAAGCCCAGACTTTACCACTCTTCATCCATGGAACCAATAACCATTTGTACCCCTAAAGCTAGTGAAATAAAAAAGTTTTTTAAAAATTAAGGAAATAAGAGAAAAGGAAAAATCAGCATAAGAGATGTGAAAATGTCACAAGTAGCTAGAGACTTCAGGTTTTGAAAACATACCAGAAATCTGAATTTTTCTTAATAAAAAGATATATGAATACTCTAGTGGTATTTAAAAATGCCAAACAATGGATATATTTGGAACCTAGAAAAAACTTGTTATTGTTTGAGAAATAATCTTCTGGAGGAGTGAAAATGGTGGGCAAGTAATGTAACTGATTTACTGAAACATTCTTTAATAAACACTCAGGATCAGACTTACAGAGGAGGAATGATCAAAGACCCTGAAACCTGTCCTTAGATTTCTTCTATGTGATACCCATAGCCTTAGAAGGTTGGCAGGTATGACCCAGAGCTGAGGCCTTCACACACTCTGGTTACATCAGGTCTTTCAAACCCTGTGACTATCCCTGAATACAGAACACATTTTTATCTTCCTGGTTAGGATGTTAAAAATATGCTGTTCATAGGAAATGCTGCCATATTGCTATGGGCATACCAAACAGCTAGCAATTCCCTCCTCTGCTCCCCTGCTCATCTTTGTATCTTCAAAAAAGTCACCTTAAATACAAAGATTTAATGTGTGTACATGGGCTTTTTAAAATTTTTCTTTTGAAATAATGATAGATTTATAGGAGGTTGCAAAGAAATGTCCAGGAAATTCTCACATACCTTTTTCTCAGCCTCCTAAATATAAGCATCTTACACAACTGTAATATAATATCAAAACCAAGAAATTGACACTGGTCCAAAACATACAGTTTAATCAGATTTCACCAGTTACATATGCACTTGTGTGTGTGGGTAAAACTTTATACAATTTTGCCACATCCATAGCCTTGCATAACCACAACCACAATCAAGAGACTATGCTACCATCACCACAAGACTCCCTAGAGATATTCCTCTACAGCCACGTTCATCCTCTCCCCATATCTCTAATCTCTGACAGTTCCTAGTCTGTTCTTCATCTCTATAATTAGGTTATTTTTTGGATGTTACAAAAATAGAACCATGTTGTATGTACCCTTTTGGGACTAGCTTTTTTTTTTTTTTTTTTTTTTTTCCACTCAGCATAATTTCCTTGAGGTTCCTCCAAGTTGTTGCTTTGTTCCATTTTATGACTGGATCGTATTCAGTGGTATGGATGTCCCACAGGTTCTTTAACCATTCACCATTGCAGGACATTTGGGTAGCTCCCAGTGTTGGACTGTTGTGAATGAAGCTGCTGGGAGTCAGTCTTCGTTTCCTCTGGTGCACTGTGAGTAACACCAAGAGTGCCCTTGCTGGATCATAGGATGAGTCCATGCTTAGTTTCAAAAGGAACAGCTGGGTGCTTCTCCAGAGTGGATGCAGTCTTTTAAGAGAGAAAGTACTCTTTTTCAGAAATACCTTACCGAAGAAGCCTCCCACATTTCTCTAAATAAATCTTTTTTTTTTTTTTTTTTTTTTTTTGAGACGGAGTTTTGTTCTTGTCGCTCAGCTGGAGTGCAATGGCACAATCTCAGCTCATTGCAACCTCCGCCTCCTGGGTTCAAGCGATTCTTGTGCCTCAGCCTCCGGAGTAGCTAGGATTACAGGCGCCTGCCACCATGCCCAGCTAATTTTTGCATAAATAAATCAATTTTTTAAAGAAAAGGGAAATACAATTATTTTCTTAAAATGTTGAATTTTAATATACTGTATTTTAAATTTTATTTGGAACCCAGACATTTTATTTTTCTAATTTCTCTGTCATGATTCAGATGTCAAAAAGCAGCTGATCCTGTGTAGTTTGTGATTTCACGGCATGCTAAACATAACAGAATGGTGGGGTTGGTTGTGAGTGATAATGGCTCAGAGATAAAAATAATTGTTTATACAGTACTTTGGTTAAAAGAATCATGAAAACAATATTTTCAAAGAAAGACTAAGAAGACAATATAATTGTCTCTTTTTGCCCACTAAATTCTAAATGAGTTGCTCATGTTCTCTCATGATTCAGTAGCACAACACCTTCATATAGTCGAACTGTGGCTGCTGCTAGCCTCAACACCCTCTTTTTCTTTTTCCTTTCTTTTTTAAAAATAGATACAGTGTCTTGCTATGTTGCCCAGACTGGTCTTGAACTCCTGGGCTCAAGTGTCCTCCTGCCTCAGCCTCTCAAATTGCTGGGATTATAAATATGAGCCATCACACCACCTTCAACCCTCTCTTTTTTTTTTTTTTTTTTGTTGAGACGGAGTCTCGCTCTGTCTCCCAGGCTGGAGTGCAGTGGCCGGATCTCAGCTCACTGCAAGCTCCGCCTCCCGGGTTTACGCCATTCTCTCGCCTCAGCCTCCCGAGTAGCTGGGACTACAGGCGCCCGCCACCTCGCCCGGCTAATTTTTTGTATTTTTTTAGTAGAGACGGGGTTTCACCGTGTTAGCCAGGATGGTCTCGATCTCCTGACCTCGTGATCCGCCCGTCTCGGCCTCCCAAAGTGCTGGGATTACAGGCTTGAGCCACCGCACCCGGCCAACCCTCTCTTAAGACTAAAAAATAATGAAGGCGGGAATGAAGGAGGTGGAATGTTTAATACAGCTCAGAAATATAGACATTAATGAGACAGGTAGAAGATAAGTTTGGGAAATAGAGTATTCAGCATAAATGAACCTGTTTGTGGTAATCTTGTGTTTTTATTCTTTAAACTTTAAAAGTTCTGTTCATCTTCTCACTTCCTTTGACCCTGTCTCCTTGTTACTTTTCCTCTGCCGTGGAAATCATAACTGACTGAAAAGTAAGCTTTTCCCTTCATTGGCTTATCACTGGCAAGCTATTTTAATGTAAACATCACCTTAAACTCATAAAAATGATAATTTTGAAGGTCTCAGTGCTTCTTTTCAAACCTTCATTCACTTTCTCTTATCTCTTCCACAGGGAAGGGTATCAATTTACTTCTAAGAATTCCCCAAAAGGAACAAATGGAAAATAGAATTTTATCTGCTTCATTTGCAATGTCACAAATATGGATCATTTTCATAAAATTCATCTCATACCCCTGGGATGAAAGAGTTGATGAGGTAATGTGCAGAGAACCTTCATTGGCAGTTCTGGTATCAGATGTACAGTTTTCAATAATCAGTTATTTGTAGATTATTTTCAACTCTACTAATGTTTCTTATGCATCTGAGGAAGACAAAAATATTTGCTGTGTGGAAGTTGGAAGGAGGAAGCCTAGGACGTGGAGAACATGTATCAAGCCTGAAAATGGGCCTATTTTTGTTTTTTTACTATTTAACCAAAATTTGAACCAATCAGAAAATTACAGAAAAACTGAGAGTATAGTTTAAATAAACCTTTACCCCTGAACTGTTTGAGAATAAGTTGCCAGCATGCTGGTCCATCACCCTGGAATAGTTTGTATTTCCTACAAAGACACTCATCTATAAAACCACAATACAATCAAAAAGTTAGGCAGTAAACACTGATACATTACTATCATCTAATTCACAGAGCCATTCAAGTTGACAGTTGTTTCAGTAATGTCCTTTATAGCAAAAGGATTCAATCCAGGATTATGCACTGCTTTTAGCTGTCATGCTTCTTTTTTGTTTTGTTTTGTTTGAGACAGGGTCTCACTTTGTCACTGAGGCTGGAGTTCAGTGGGGTGATCTTGGCTCACTGCAGCCTCAACCTCCTGGGTTCAAGCAATCCTCCTGCCTCAGCCCCCCCAAGTAGCTGGGAATACAGGCATGCACCACCACACCTTGCTAATTTTTGTGTATTTTTTAGAGATGGAGTTTTGCCATGTTGGCCGGGCTGGTCTCGAACTCCTGAGCTCAAGTAATCCACCTGCTTCGTCCTCCCAAAGTGCTGGGATTGCAGGTGTGAGCCACCACGCCTGGCCTCATGTCTCTTTTTTCTTCAATCTAGTACAGTTAGTCTTTCCTCAAATCTCATCCCTTAGCACATTTGAAAGTTCCAAGCTAGCTATTCTGTAGGATGACCTGCCATTTTAGTTTGTCTGATGTTTTATTATGATTAGATCCAGATTATGCATCTTTGGCAGGAACATCACAGAAGTGATACTGTGTTCTCATTGCATCCTATCACGTGGGGTAAGATTTTTTAAAGAAATAGATTGTGTGGGGCGGAGCAAGATGGCCGAATAGGAGCAGCTCCAGTCTCCAACTCCAGCGCGAGCGACACAGAAGACCGGTGATTTCTGCGTTTCAACTGAGGTACTGGGGTCATCTCGCTAGGGAGTGCCGGACAATCGGTGCTGGTCAGCTGCTGCAGCCTGACCAGCGTGAGCTGAAAGCAGGCGAGGCATCGCCTCACCTGGAAGCGCAAGGGGGAAAGGGATCCCTTTTTCCTAGCCAGGGGAACTGAGACACACAACACCTGGAAAATCGGGTAACTCCCACCCCAATACTGCGCTTTAAGGAAACAGGCACACCAGGAGAATATATCCCACACCTGGCCGGGAGGGTCCCACGCCCACGGAGCCTCCCTCACTGCTAACACAGCCGTCTGCGGCGATCTATCCGCAAGGCAGCAGCGAGGCTGGGGGAGGGGCGCCCGCCATTGCTGAGGCTTAAGTAGGTAAACAAAGCCGCTGGGAAGCTCGAACTGGGTGGAGCTCACAGCAGCTCAAGGAAGCCTGCCTGTCTCTGTAGACTCTACCTCTGCGGACAGCGCACAGCTGCAGCCCATTAGGGGAAAGAGCAGGGGCGGTGCAGACCGAAGACTCTGTCTGACAGCTTTGGGGAGTGCCGTGGATCTCCTAACGCGGAGGTTGAGATCCGAAAACGGACAGACTGCCTGCTCAGGTGGGTCCCTGACCCCTGAGTAGCCTAGCTGGGAGACATCCCCCACTAGGGGCAGTCTGACACCCCACACCTCACAGGGTGGCGTCACCCCTGAGAGGAAACTTCCAAAGAAAGAATCAGACAGGTACACTCGCTGTTCAGCAATATTCTATCTTCGGCAACCTCTGCTGCTGATACCCAGGCAAACAGGGTCTGGAGTGGACCTCAAGCAATCTCCAACAGACCAACAGACAGTCCTTCTGACTGTCAGACGGAAAACTATCAAACAGGAAGGACACCTATACCAAAACCCCATCCGTACGTCACCATCATCAAAGTCCAGAGACAGATAAAACCACAAAGATGGGGAAGAAGCAGGGCAAAAAAGCTGGAAATTCAAAAAATAAGAGCGCATTCCCCCTGCAAAGGAGCGCAGCCCATCGCCAGCAACGGATCAAAGCTGGTCAGAGAATGACTTTGACGAGATGAGAGAAGAAGGCTTCACTCCATCAAACCTCTCAGAGCTAAAGGAGGAATTACGTACCCAGCGCAAAGAAACTAAAAATCTTGAAAAAAAGTGGAAGAATTGACAGCTAGATAATTAATGCAGAGAAGATCATAAACGAAATGACAGAGATGAAAACCATGACACGAGAAATACGTGACAAATGCACAAGCTTCAGTAACCGACTCGATCAACTGGAAGAAAGAGTATCAGCGATTGAGGATCAAATGAATGAAATGAAGCGAGAAGAGAAACCAAAAGAAAAAGAAGAAAAAGAAATGAACAAAGCCTGCAAGAAGTATGGGATTATGTAAAAAGACCAAATCTACGTCTGATTGGGGTGCCTGAAAGTGAGGGGGAAAATGGAACCAAGTTGGAAAACACTCTTCAGGATATCATCCAGGAGAACTTCCCCAACCTAGTAGGGCAGGCCAACATTCAAATTCAGGAAATACAGAGAACGCCACAAAGATACTCCTCCAGAAGAGCACTCCAAGACACATAATTGCCAGATTCACCAAAGTTGAAATGAAGGAAAAAATCTTAAGGGCAGCCAGAGAGAAGGTAGGGTTAACCACAAAGGGAAGCCCATCAGAATAACAGCAGACCTCTCGGCAGAAACTCTACAAGCCAGAAGAGAGTGGGGGCCAATATTCAACGTTCTTAAAGAAAAGAATTTTCAACCCAGAATTTCATATCCAGCCAAACTAAGCTTCATCAGTGAAGGAGAAAAATAAATCCTTTACAGATAAGCAAATGCTTAGAGATTTTGTCACCACCAGGCTGCCTTACAAGAGACCTGAAGGAAGCCCTAAACATGGAAAGGAACAGCGGTACCAGCCTTTGCAAAAACATGCCAAAATGTAAAGACCATCGAGGCTAGGAAGAAACTGCATCAACTAACGAGGAAAAATACCAGTTAATATCATAATGACAGGATCAAGTTCACACATAACAATATTAACCTTAATGTCAATGGACTAAATGCTCCAATTAAAAGACACAGACTGGCAAACTGGATCAAGAGTCAAGACCCATCAGTCTGCTGTATTCAGGAGACCCATCTCACATGCAGAGACATACATAGGCTCAAAATAAAGGGATGGAGGAAGATCTACCAAGCAATGGAGAACAAAAAAAAGCAGGGGTTGCAATCCTAGTCTCTGATAAAACAGACTTTAAACCATCAAAGATCAAAAGAGACAAAGAAGGCCATTACATCATGGTAAAGGGATCAATTCAACAGGAAGAGCTAACTCTCCTAAATATATATGCACCCAATACAGGAGCACCCAGATTCATAAAGCAAGTCCTTAGAGACCTACAAAGAGACTTAGACTCCCATACAATAATAATGGGAGACTTCAACACCACTGTCAACATTAGACAGATCAACGAGACAGAAAGTTAACAAGGATACCAGGAATTGAACTCATCTCTGCACCAAGCGGACCTAATAGACATCTATAGAACTCTCCACCCCAAATCAACAGAATAACATTCTTCTCAGCACCACATCGCACTTATTCCAAAATTGACCACATAATTGGAAGTAAAGCACTCCTCAGCAAATGTACAAGAACAGAAATTATAACAAACTGTCTCTCAGACCACAGTGCAATCAAACTAGAACTCAGGACTAAGAAACTCAATCCAAACCGCTCAACTACATGGAAACTGAACAACCTGCTCCTGAATGACTACTGGGTACATAACGAAATGAAAGCAGAAATAAAGATGTTCTTTGAAACCAATGAGAACAAAGATACAACATACCAGAATCTCTGGGACACATTTAAAGCAGTGTGTAGAGGGAAATTTATAGCACTAAATGCCCACAAGAGAAAGCAGGAGAGATCTAAAATTGACACTCTAACATCACAATTAAAAGAACTAGAGAGGCAAGAGCAAACACATTCAAAAGCTAGCAGAAGGCAAGAAATAACTAAGATCAGAGCAGAACTGAAGGAGATAGAGACACAAAAAACCTCCAAAAAATCAATGAATCCAGGAGTTGGTTTTTTGAAAAGATCAACAAAATTGACAGACCGCTAGCTAGACTAATAAAGAAGAAAAGAGAGAGGAATCAAATAGACGCAATAAAAAATGATAAAGGGGATATCACCACGACCCCACAGAAATACAAACTACCATCAGAGAATACTATAAACACCTCTACGCAAATCAACTAGAAAATCTAGAAGAAATGGATAATTTCCTGGACACTTACACTCTCCCAAGACTAAACCAGGAAGAAGTTGAATCCCTGAATAGACCAATAGCAGGCTCTGAAATTGAGGCAACAATTAATAGCCTACCCACCAAAAAAAGTCCAGGACCAGATGGATTCACAGCTGAATTCTACCAGAGGTACAAGGTGGAGCTGGTACCATTCCTTCTGAAACTATTTCAATCAATAGAAAAAGAGGGAATCCTCCCTAACTCTTTTTATGAGGCAACATCATCCTGATACCAAAGCCTGGCAGAGACACAACAAAAAGAGAGAATTTTAGACCAATATCCCTGATGAACATCGATGCAAAAATCCTCAATAAAATACTGGCAAACCGGATTCAGCAGCACATCAAAAAGCTTATCCACCATGATCAAGTGGGCTTCATCCCTGGGATGCAAGGCTGGTTCAACATTCGCAAATCAATCAACGTAATCCAGCATATAACAGAACCAAAGACAAGAACCACATGATTATCTCAATAGATGCAGAAAAGGCTTTTGACAAAATTCAACAGCCCTTTATGCTAAAAACGCTCAATAAATTTGGTATTGATGGAACGTACCTCAAAATAATAAGAGCTATTTATGACAAACCCACAGCTAATATCATACTGAATGGGCAAAAACTGGAAAAATTCCCTTTGAAAACTGGCACAAGACAGGGATGCCCTCTCTCACCACTCCTATTCAACATAGTGTTGGAAGTTCTGGCTAGGGCAATCAGGCAAGAGAAAGAAATCAAGGGTATCCAGTTAGGAAAAGAAGAAGTCAAATTGTCCCTGTTTGCAGATGACATGATTGTATATTTAGAAAACCCCATGTCTCAGCCCAAAATCTGCTTAAGCTGATAAGCAACTTCAGCAAAGTCTCAGGATACAAAATTAATGTGCAAAAATCACAAGCATTCTTATACACCAGTAACAGACAAGCAGAGAGCCAAATCAGGAATCAACTTCCATTCACAATTGCTTCAAAGAGAATCAAATACCTAGGAATCCAGCTTACAAGGGATGTAAAGGACCTCTTCAAGGAGAACTACAAACCACTGCTCAGTGAATCAAAGAGGACACAAACAAATGGAAGAACATACCATGCTCATGGATAGGAAGAATCAATATCGTGAAAATGGCCATACTGCCCAAGGTGATTTATAGATTCAATGCCATCCCCATCAAGCTACCAATGACTTTCTTCACAGAATTGGAAAAAACGGCTTTAAAGTTCATATGGAACCAAAAAGACCCGCATTGCCAAGACAATCCTAAGTCAAAAGGACAAAGCTGGAGGCGTCACGCTACCTGACTTCAAACTATACTACAAGGCTACAGTAACCAAAACAGCATGGTACTGGTACCACAACAGAGATATAGACCAATGGAACAGAACAGAGTCCTCAGAAATAATACCACACATCTACAGCCATCTGATCTTTGACAAACCTGAGAGAAACAAGAAATGGGGAAAGGATTCCCTATTTAATAAATGGTGCTGGGAAAATTGGCTAGCCATAAGTAGAAAGCTGAAACTGGATCCTTTCCTTACCCCTTATACGAAAATTAATTCAAGATGGATTAGAGACTTAAATGTTAGACCTAATACCATAAAAACCCTAGAAGAAAATCTAGGTAGTACCATTCAGGACATAGGCATGGGCAAGGACTTCATGTCTAAAACACCAAAAGCAACGGCAGCAAAAGCAAAAATTGACACATGGGATCTAATTAAACTAAAGAGCTTTTGCACAGCCAAAGAAACTACCATCAGAGTGAACAGGCAACCTACAGAATGGGAAAAAATTTTTGCAACCTACTCATCTGACAAAGGGCTAATATCCAGAATCTACAAAGAACTCAAACAAATATACAAGAAAAAAGCAAACAACCCCATCAAAAAGTGGGGAAAGGATATGAACAGACATTTCTCAAAAGAAGACATCCATACAGCCAACAGACACATGAAAAAATGCTCATCATCACTGGCCATCAGAGAAATGCAAATCAAAACCACAATGAGATACCATCTCACACCAGTTAGAATGGCAATCATTAAGAAGTCAGGAAACAACAGGTGTTGGAGAGGATGTGGAGAAATAGGAACACTTTTACACTGTTGGTGGGATTGTAAACTAGTTCAACATATTGGAAAACAGTATGGCGATTCCTCAAGGATCTAGAACTAGATGTACCATATGACCCAGCCATCCCACTACTGGGTATATACCCAAAGGATTATAAATTACTCTACTACAAAGACACATGCACACGTTTGTTATTGCGGCACTATTCACAATAGCAAAGACTTGGAATCCACCCAAATGTCCATCTGTGACAGACTGGATTAAGAAAATGTGGCACATATACACCATGGAATACTATGCAGCCATCAAAAAGGATGAGTTTGCGTCCTTTGTAGGGACATGGATGCAGCTGGAAACCATCATTCTTAGCAAACTATCACAAGAAGAGAAACCAAACACCGCATGTTCTCACTCATAGGGGGAACTGAACAATGAGATCACTTGGACTCGGGAAGGGGAACATCACACACTGGGGCCTATCATGGGGAGGGGGGAGGAGGGAGGGATTGCATTGGGGAGTTATACATGATATAAACGTCATGCACATGTACCCTAGAACTTAAAGTATAATAAAAAAAAAAAAAAAAAGAAAAAAAAAAAAAAAAGAAATAGATTGTGTTTTTTAGGTTCACAGCAAAATTGAGCAGAAGGTACAGAGTTCACATACATCCCCTGCCTTACACATGCATAGCCTTCCCCATTATCAACATCCCCCACCAGAGTGCTACATTTGTTACAACTGAGGCCCACATTGACACATCATCACCTAAAGTCCACAGTTTACATTAGGGTCCAGTCTTGGTGTGGTGCATTCTATGAGTTTTGGACAAATGCATAATGACATGTGCCCATAATTATAGTGTCATACAGAATAGTTTCACTGCCCTGAAAAAACCCTGTGCTTTGTCTGTTCATCCTTCCCTCTCCCCTAACCTCTAGTGTCCATCAATCTTTTTACTGTCTCCATAGTTTAGGCAAGATTTTCATTTGCCCCATTATTGATGATGAGCATTTTTTTTTTTTTTTTTTGAGATGGAGGGTCACTCTTATTGCCCAGGCTGGAGTGCAGTGGCATGATCTCAGCTCACTGCAACCTCCGCCTCCTGGATTCAAGTGATTCTCCTGCCTCAGCCTCCCAAGTAGCTGGGATTACAGGCACCTGCCGCCATGCCTGGCTAATTTTTATATTTTTAGTAGAGAGGGGGTTTCACCATGTTGGGCAGGCTGGTCTCAAATTCCTGACCTCAGGTGATCCACCTGCCTCAGCCTCCCAAAGTGCTGGGATTATAGGCGTGAGCCACTGTGCCCGGCCGATGGTGTACAGTTTGATCACTTAATTAAGGTGATGTCTGCAAGGCTTCTCAACTGAAAGTTACTTTCTGACCTTTGAAAAAAGTAAATATTTGGGGGGAGCTACTTTAAAACGATGTAAACATCTTGTTCCTCATCAAACAAGTAAATCTATGTATTTATTTTATTTATATTTATATGTGTTCCTATTTTATTCAAATGGTTATAGTTCATGACTCTCATTTTTTACTTTAATTTTTTAAACTTATTTTAAGTTCAGTGGTACATGTGCAGGTTTGTGACATAGGTAAACTTGTGTCATGGAGGTTTCTTGTACAGATTAATTCATCACCCAGGTATTAAGCCTAGTAACCATTAGTTATTTTTCCTGATCCTCTCCCTCCTCCCACCCTGTACCCTCCATTAGGCCCCAGTGTATGTTGTTCCCTTCTATGTGTCCATGAGTTCTCGTCATTTAGCTCCTACTTATAAGTGAGAACATGCAGTATTTGGTTTTCTGTTCCTGTGTTAGTTTGCTAAGAATAATGGCCTCCAGCTCTACCCATGTCCCTGCAAAGGACATGATCTCATTCTTTTTCATAGCTGTATAGTATTCCATGGTGTGCATGTACTACATTTTATTTATTCAGTCTATCATTGATGGGCATTTAGGGTGATTTCATGTCTTTACTATTGTGAATAGTGCTGTGATGAACATACATGTGCATGTGTCTTTATAACAGAATGATTTCTATTCCTTCGAGTATATACCCAGTAATGGGATTGCTGGGTTGAATGGTATTTCTGTCTTTAGGTCTCTGAGGTATTGCCACACCGTCTTCCACAATGGTTGAAGTAATTTACACTCCCACCAACAGTGTGTAAGTGTTCCTTTTTCTCCACAACCTTGCCAGCATCTGTTATTCTTTGACTTTTTAATAATGGTCTGGTGTGAAATGGTATCTCATCGTGGTTTTGATTTGCTTTTCTGTAATGATCAGTGATGCTGAGTTTTTTTTTTTCATGTGATTCTTGGCTGCATGTATGTCTTCTTTTGAGAAGTGTCTGTTCTTGTCCTTTGCCCACTTTTTAATGGAGTTGTTTTTTTCTTGTAAATTTGCTTACGTTCCATATAGATGCTGGATATTAGATCTTATTTATTTTTATGCTTAAATTATCTCCTGTTTGGCCAGTGGAAGCCCATCCAACTGGGCCACAATGTCTTTCACACATATCTTCATCAGTCTCTGAGCATAACCTTGTTTTTTGGTTAGATGGTAAGATGTTCCCAGTTCACCTTGTATTTTCCATGCCCCAGCCCTGGAATCAGCCATTTCTCCAAGATGTTTTATTCTTTGTTTGTTTGTTTTTGTTTGAGACAGGATCTCATTCCATCACCCAGGCTGGGAGTGCTGCCACGTGATCATGGCTCACTGCAGCCTTGACCTCCTGGGCTCAATCCTCCCACCTCAGCCTCCCAAGTAGCTGGGACTGCAGGGGTGCACCACCATGCCCAGATAATTATTTATTTATTTTTTTGTAGAGACAGGGACTCACTATATTGCCCAGGATGCTCTCAAACTCCTGGGCTCAAGTGATCCTCCCCACTTTGGCCTCCCAAAGTGAAGTTTTTTTTTTTTTTTTTTTGTAAAAAGTGGCATTTAGAAGCTAAGACCTGGACATAAGGTGTATTTATTGCTATTCTCAGGCTGGCTCAGTTCCGAGTTAGGGAATATCTGTTGGTCTATATACCTATCTTTCTACACACACACACACACACACACACACACATTTGCATATGTATTTATTTATCTAGTATCTCTCTCTATCTTGAAAACCACGAGTTTACAACAATATGCCGAATTCCAGTTCAACGCCACAGGGATCATCCTTGTTTTTTCCTCTTCTGTAGGCTGTTTTCCCTCACGGATGGCCTCCTTGCACTGCTTGGGCTCTGAAAGCCCACACCATGCACAGGGGTGCTGTCCTCTCCCTCCTGGGCCCTGGCTCACTCGCCACCGCAGGCTATCCCCTGGACAGGCACCTTCCCCATCATGCCCAGACTCTAATCCCCCAGGTGCTGGGCTGTTCTCAGCTGTGGATATCTCCCTCATCCTGCTCAGGCTCTGACAGTCCGGGCCAGGCTGCTGTGCTGTGTGGATGCTGTCCTTACTCTGATGGGCGTCTGAGACCCTGTGCCAGGCCACCCCCCCGTAGCCCATGCTCCTCACCCTGCTTGTACTCCATTATCCCACATTGGGTCACTGTGAGTCCTCTCAACACCACTGTGGATGCCATCCTTCCTATAATCTACCTAATAGCTTTGCGATTGAATTATGAAGGAAGGGGCCGGGTACGGTGGCTCATGCCTGTAATCCCAGCACTTTGGGAGGCAGAGGCAGGCAGATCACCTGAGGTCAGGAGTTTGAGACCAGCCCGGCCAAGGTGGTGAAACATCGTCTCTACTAAAAATACAAAAATTAGCTGTACCTGGTGGTGGGCGCCTGTAATCCCAGCTACTTGGGAAGCTGAGGCAGGAGAATCGCTTGAACCTTGGGGGCGGAGGTTACAGTGAGCTGAGGTCATGCCATTGCACTCCAGTCTGGGCTATAAGAGCAAAACTCCGTCTCAGAAAACAAACTGGCATATATGTTTATCAGCAGTACCAGACACCGCTGAATTATGATATGGTCCAAAAACAGGGAAGAAAAGGGACAGTGATTCAATTCATTCTAACACGTGTGTGTGTGTGTGTGTGTGTGTGTGTGTGAGAGATTGCCACTATATTCTCAGAGCTAAGGTAGCTAAAAGACATGAAAAAAAAATCTACTCAAAACATAGATAGTATTTAAGTAAAGTTTATTTTTAAAAATCATTTCCCTTCCTTAATAATATATATATATACACACACTTTTTTTTTTTTTTTTTTACTAAGTCTTTCTCTGTCACCCAGGCTGTGAGTGCAATGACATGATCTCTGCTCACTGCAACCTCTACCTCCTGGGTTCAGTGGACATGAGCCCTTTTCTCCTTCGCCAGCCTGCACGGTGCTAAATTTTGTCGGTAGAGGGTGCTGGAGACATTGCAGAAGGAAGGGGAGAGGCACTCTGCTGCGGGTTCTGAGCGTCCCCGCCCACTACTCTTTACCTGGGCCATTTCTCAGAGTTGTGTTTGCAGCGAGAAATCTCGAGCACAAAGAGCAGGAGAGCCTACCACTTACTATAAAAACAATGGAGTTCCCAAGCTCTATGGATTCCCACCTGGAATCCTCTGTCTTGTTCCTGGGGAATTGAAGGGCACAGGAAGTGAACCCAACACGATATCCCTACTGCTTTCTGTGCCTTCAGTAATAAAATCCTTTTTCTTCAACCCCTGGATGTCTTCTGCCAGCATCCATGAAACCATAACAGGTCAGCTTATTAGCTCCAGTAGGGCAAAAGCAAATCTGAGATCCTGATAACTAGCCAATCCTTTCTGAGTCCAGTTCTCTGTTATGGGACGTGATTATTTATTTAAAATCTTCCCTGTTCAGATGACCATGTGGTTTCTGTCTCCCGACTGGACCCTGTCTGATACATCACAGCAGCAGACACATCCTCCTTAGGTAGCTATGCGTAGTCCCTAGAATTGCGAAGCATTTGGCTGCCTTCAATGACATGAAACTTCTAATAATGGGTTTATGACTTCCTGCTAATGGCTCATCCTCTCATTTCCATTCATGACTGCTCAACTCAGCAGCCCTGCTCTCTGCTCTAGTGACAGCAACAGCCCTCTAAACCCAAGTCATTAACTATGCCATGCTTTCTAAAATGCCCTACTTTTGTCCTTTCACAGAGCATATTTAAAAAGAATATAGAAAGGCACTTACGAAAGCTCTCTGTGTGTGTATCCATTCATGCACACAACAGGCAGAATTATATAGCCTGTTTCTACTCACTAAAAGTAAAAACTTAAAATGTAGCACAGATGTGGTGAGGACGTATCTTGGCATCAAGTATGTATCATCCTGTGTAATGTAGACAGGTTAAACTCACCTCCATGTAGCAATCTTGCAAAGAGTTTTTAAAAGACTCTAAGGTCATACAGATCTGGTTGGTTTTGAAATTTGACTCTGACATTTACTAGCTAGTTTCCATATCATTAACTGGGAATAGTCATACCTACTTCATACAGCTGTTGTAAAAATTAAATGAGTTAACATACATATGAAATGCTTAGCACAGTGTTTGTCACATAATCAAGCTGACTCAGCCTCCCTATGTTAAATTAATCAAATGAACAAGTCTAAAGCAATTTAATAAAACTTGAATTTTTAACTCAATTTCACTTCAGTGCCTCCACAGCTAAGATATTCCCTAATTGTTTTCAGACCCAGAGAAAACTTTCTCAGAGACTCTTAGAGACTTTCTCAGGGTGACCCTGACATGTGGAGTTCAGGCCCACATTCCTCAGTCTTTCACCTCGTGGGCTCTTCTTGCAGTTACTTTCTTATCATTGGAAGCTTTACCTTGGCTTACCATTTTCTTTGCTAGTATTTGCTACCATTTTCTTTGTAGTTTTTTCCCCTCATTCTTCTCCTCTCAGAGGCCTCATATTCTAGGTGATGGAAGAATGATCCCCCATGCACAGGTTGGAAATGTTTTCTGTAAATGCTAAGAAAAAGATACGTGTATCTGTCACAGCTATTCAACGTTGTTGTCATAACATGAAAGCTGCTACAGACATCAACAAATGAGCATGTCTGTGTTCCTATAAAACTTTATTTATAACAACAAATAGCAGACAGAGTTGGCCTGTGGGCTGTAGTTTGCTGACTACAGAGCTATAGATTTTAGGTCTTTTGGCCTGCAAAGCTGAGGTATAATCTTATATTGGGCATTTTTCTCTATCTTTGTCCTTCAGAAAGGTGCTCATTTAAATATGTATTTGTTTGGGAAACTTTGCCTTACTACAGATAAAAATCTTTTTTTTTTTAATTAAAAACTTTTTTTCTTTTTTATTTAGGAAATGGGGTCTTGCTATGTTATCCAGGCTGGTTTTGAACTCCTGGCCTCAAGCAATCCTCCTGCCTCAGCCTCCCGAAGCACTTGGATTACAGGTATGAGTCATACAGATGAAACCCTTAATTTTAAGTATATTCCTTATTCCAATAATACTTGTCACATTTTATCATGAACTTTCATTGAATAGTCACCTGGCTCCCTGGGATTCTGTACCCACAGGTTATTATATGAATGTAGATAATTCAGTTCAAAGAAGTCTTTAGCTCAAATCTTAAAGCACAATGGAAATAGTTGAAAAAATGACAATGTGCTCAATAGCATTAACTATGCAGTATCAGCAAACAACCAAGAATCGTAAGTTAGCATAATTTTTAACACTTTGATATAATCTAAAACATCTGCTGGATAAGCCAAAGAAAAATTGACCTGAATCATTTTTATTACCAATAAGAGAGAATAATTTTAAAATTATGACTATTAAAATATATAATATTAAGTTATTATTTTATTATGGTCAGATGCCTTGTCACCAGTATGCAGATGTGGATGTACTGTGGTTTTGATTCCTCTGAATAGACTATCATTTAATATTTTTAGGTATTACAATACTTTCTGAAATGCTGAACCATTATTTAACACACTATAGTAATGGCAGTCAATCTCATGAGCAATATGAAAGACTAGACAGAAATAGAGAAGAAAGTCTTTCACCATATTTTGAGTAATTATAGAATGGCTTAGTGTAATGAAATGAACACGTTTTAGCATTGTTGAAGGTAATATGAATGACAAATGTTGTACTGAAATTGTGTAGCTAGGGCGTTTCCCTTGTGATATTTTCTGTGCTTAATTTTCTGGGCATTCATTATTCTGCTTAAATACATTTCAGAAAGATAGTGTTCCTTGACTGGTGGAAAATGCCAATGAAAATATCAAGGCCTAGAGTTTTCTTTTCTTTTCCTTTCTTTTTTTTTTTTTGAGGTGAGGTCTCACTCTGTCGCCCAGGCTGGAGTGAAGTGGGGTGATCTCGGCTCATGCAGCCTCTGCCTCCTGGGCTCAAGTGATCCTCCCAACTCAGCTTTCCAAGTAGCTGGGACTACAGGTGTGCACCACGACACCTGGCCAATTTTTTTATTTTTTGTATAGATGGGGTTTTGCCATTTTGCCTAGACTCGAACTTGTGAGCTCAAGTGATTCACCCACCTCAGCTTTCCAAAGTGCTGGGATTGTAAGAGTGAGCCAACACGCCCAGGTTTAGAGTTTTATTTGTGGGAAGATTTTCTTTAAATAAATAGCATTATTCAGATTCTTTTTCCCAAGTAATGTGAATCTGGGCTGCAACTTTCCAGAGAGACTGGTTTCTGGTCACATCTTCCTAGACATTCCAATGGATTTCCTTTCCTTTTTTGTATTCTCCTGATAATGGGGAGTGAGGTAGGTGTTCTTCCGGTTTGTCCTCACCTTCGAAGCTGTAGTACTTACAGGTCCCAGCTATGTAGAAGTAGGATCTTCCCACCTTGGACAGGTCCTAGGTTTCGAGTTCTCTATCCTATCCCCTGGGAGGTCAGCAGAACCGAAGGGGAATTTTTGAGAGTTTGGCAAATGCCCTTGGGGCAAAAGAGCTTCAGTTCTCTGCTTATTTTTCCATGTCTTCTCTCCTTTCACTTGGAGTTGTTTTTGTTTTTGTTTTTGTTTTTGAGACAGAGTCTTGCTCTATCACCCAGGCTGCAGTGCAATGGTGTGATCTTGGCTCACTGGAGCCTCAACTTCCCAGGCTCAAGCAATCTTCTCACCTCAGCCTCCTAAGTAGCTGAGACTACAAGCATGCACCACCACACCTGGCTAATTTTTGTGTTTTTTGTAGAGACAGGTCTCACTATGTTGTCCCAGGCTGGTCTCAAACTCCTGGGCTCAAGCGATCCTGCCTGGGCCTCCCAAAGTGCTAGGATTACAGGCATGAGCCACTGCACCTGGCTGGCTTTCACTTAGATTTTTGTCCTCTTAATCCTGAAAATTTTGTCTGTGCTTTAATGCTTTAAAGACAACATATTTTATGTTTCATTCTGAATTTGTGGTTGTTTTAAGCAGGATGATTCTTCTGAATAATCTACTCAAACATGGTACCCAGAAACCAATATCTGCTGAGTTGTTCATGGCTTTAAAAGCTACGATCCATTTTAGACTCTCACAAATATCTCTTTAAGTAACTTTGATTAAAATATTCAATTTCTTTTACAAAAATACTATTATTTGTCAGCCTCACTGATTTGGTATAATTTGGGAAAGCTCAACTAAATTAGTAGAAACCTCCACATGGTATGATGTTTTAAAATAAATTAAATTGTATATCTTGCACCGGCTTAATAAAACTAGTAAAGTACCTAGTAGTTGTCTTCAGGGAACTTTAGGTGGCTCACACCTGTAATCCTAGCACTTTGGGAGGCCGAGGCAGGCAGATCTCTTGAGGCCGGGAGTTCTTGACCAGCCTGGCCAACATGGTGATACCCCGACTCTACAAAAAAAAATACAAAAATTAGCCAAGCATGGTAGCACCTGCTTGTAGTCCCAGGTACTTGGGAGGCTGAGGCAGGAGGATTGCTTGAGCCCAGGATACAGAGGTTGCTGTGAGCTGAGATCACACTATTAAGCTCCAGCCTGGGAGACAGAGTGAGACCTTGTCTCAAAAAATAATAATAAAAAAAAGAATGATTTGTAATCTCATATTTATGTAAATGAATGGCTCTTGTAAACGTGCCTGAGGGTGCTCGAAAAGTTTGCTCATGGAATAACACAAAGGGCCCAGATATGAAGAAGTTGGTAAGTCAGGGACGCAGTATGCGAGGAGCCTAAGGCACCATTGTGTGGAATGGGGCCTGGTCATCCTCCTAAATGTGGCTGCACATTAGAATCACCTGGGTTCTGGCCGGGATTGGCATCCCAAGATGTCACACCTGGAGTGAAGTGCAGGCATCTGTGTATTTTAAAATTTCTTCAAGTAATCCTACCATGACACTGTAGTTGAGAATCACTGGACTGTAGTTTAAGCAATGGGGTAACAACTCCTGTGGCATTCCAGGTTCTGGCTGGGATTCACATTCAAAGATGTTATAGTTGCTGAGTGGGTTCCCAAGAGACAGTCATATGATATTCAACCTACCTTAGTGAATACTGGAGCTGGAAGGGATCTGAGCAATCATCTGGTACAATCTTTGCAAAGACATTTCTTATCGTGAAGGATTTATGTAATGTAAATAAATTATAAAATTCCTCCACAACCCAAATATTGAGTAAAATATCAATAGCATTTGAAAATCTGTTATGAAGGACATAAAGATGGAACAATAGATACTGGGGACTCCCAGAGAGGGAAGGGAGGTAGGTAGGGACTGTGGGCTGAAAAACTACCTTTTGGGTACTGTGCTCACCACCTAAGTGACAGGATCATCCGTACCCCAAACCTCAGCATCACACAATATACCCATGTAATAAACCTACACTTGTATCCCCCTAACCCTAAAATAAAAATTGAGGCCAGGCACAGTGGCTCACGCCTGTAATCCCAGCACTTTGGGAGGCCAAGGTGGGCAGATCACAAGGTCAGGAGTTTGAGACCAGCCTGACCAACATGGTGAAACCCTGTCTTTACTGAAAATGCAAAAAAATTAGCTGATGTAGTGGCACACACCTGTAATCCCAGCTACTCAGGAGGCTGAGGCAGGAGAATCACTTGAACCCGGGAGGCAGCGCTTGCAGTGAGCCGAGATCGCACCACTGTACTTCAGCCTGGACAACAGAGCGAGACTCCATTTCAAAAAAAAAAAAAAAGTTGTAATTCTTTTTTTCAAGAAAATATGTTGTAATATTGCTGGGAGAAGAGAAAATAGACTGCTTGGTTAATGTATTAATGTATTTTAGCTGGAAGCAGTCCGTATGGCTACTTAAACAAGGTCGGGAGGGAGGAGCAGGTAGACTGAGTGTATGGGGGCCTGCTTGCTGATTGCATCTTTTGCAGTTTTATGACCAGCTGCTATGTCTCCATATATTTTATTTTACTTTTTATTTTTTGAGGCAAGGTCTCACTTGTGTCACCCAGGCTGATCACAGCTCACTGCAGCCTTGACTTCTCAGGCTCAGGCAATCCCCCTGTCTCTGCCTCCTGAGTAGCTGGGACCACAGGTGCACACCATCACGCCCGGCTAATTTTTAAAAAATTATTTGTAGAGACGGGGATCTCCCTGTGTTTTCAGGCTGGTCTTGAACTCCTGGCCTCAAGTGATCCTCCCACCGTGGCCTCCCAAAGTGCTGGGATTATAGGCGTGAGCCACTGCATCTAGCATCCATAATATTAGTCAGGTACAGACAGAAGGCATGACTGGCATTTTAAAAATTAGTTTTATTATTATTTTATTTATTCTGCTAGCAGTCTTTATCCCAGCACTGAATGGCTGGCATTTTAAATTTGAAACAATGAATTACAAACTTTAACGATAAAATTAATTTTAAAAACAGTAAATTGGCGGACAGTTCCCTCCATCCCTCTGCACATGTTCCATGCTGCAGTCAGCCTGGGCCGCTCACTACTTTCTGAAGGTATCCCGGCTTTCCCTCTTCCATGCCCAGGTTTTCCACCCTAGTCCACTCTCCTAGTCCACCCCCACCAACATGTGAACAAGGAAGCCGCAAGGATTCTTTCTGTTCTGTGTTTCAGAATCTGTGGTGCTATAAACGCACACTCCAATACCTTGGAGATGGTTTACCTCAAAGACCAAATATATTTCCTATTTATATTCAATGAATAATTAGTGGAAGCGAATTATGTGAAGGTGTAACAATAGATAAAAAGGTAAGTGCTTAAAATACCCCCGTATGTGGCCTTAAGGAACTACCATTCTCTCCCCTCCTTTGTTTTATCATCTATTACTGTATAGGATCTCCGTCTCCCTACTGTTTTGCTCAATGCGTTAGATCAGAAAGTTTCTGAGGTAAAGGGATTCTCTATTGGATTAACTCACCCTCCCAGTCCTTCTCTGCTGCTTTGCTACTGAGTTTCTGATACGGAATCAGAAATAAGTAGGTCAGCTTTTGCCAAACTTACGACCCAACATTTTTCTTCTCTGAAGTTCTCACACAACACAGTTATTCTTGTCACTGCAGAGATGGCTCTGAATGACAGTTTCTCCCTAACCTCATCACTCCAGCTACCACTAAGCTGGGACCTCTTTCCTTCCACAAAATTCGTGCCAGGTCAGTGTGGTGACTCAGGCCTACAATCCCAGCACTTTGGAAAGAGGAGGCGGGAAGATTGCTTGACCCCAGGAGCCTGAAACCAGCCTGGGCAACAATGTGAGATCCTGTCTCTACAAAAAATAAAAATAGGAAAAAAAAAAAATTAGCCAAACATGGTGGTGCATGCCTCTAGTCCCAGCTGCTGACAGGCTGAGGCTGAGGCTGAGGTGGCTGCCTAAGCCCAGGAAGTTGTGGATGTAGTGAGCTATGATCAGGCCATTACACTCCAGTCTGGGCGACAGAGCAAGACCCTGTCTCAAAACAAAATCAACCAATCAACCCCCACATTTACTCTACATCCTTTTTGTTTTTCCTTTTTTTCCCTGAAGGTGAACGTCTCCCTGAAAATCAGTACTCATTTAAGTTGAACTATTTTTTTTTCTTTTTTGACACAAGGTCTCTGTCACCGAGGCTGGAGTGCAGTGGTGCAATGTCAGCTCACTGCAACCTCCGTCTCCTGGGCTGAAATGATCCTCCCACTTCAGCCTCCCAAGTGGCTGGGACTATTCTGGGCTAATTTTAGTATTTTTAGTACAGACAGGGGTCTCAAGATGTTGCCCAGGCTGGTCTTGAACTCCTGAGCTCAAGCAATCCCCCCGCCTCAGCCTCCCAAAGTGCCGGGACTGCAGGTGTGAGTTCTTTATAGCAGTGTGAAAATGGACTAACAACAAGGTATTTATGGACCTTAAGGGTAATTTTGACTACATTCGTTACACAGGCCATGGTAAATGATTACATTTGTAGACATTTTGGTGCCTTGATGTTAGCAAGGGTTGCACAGTAACTTTTCACACACATTCATTCTGGAGATGTATAAAAAGTTCTAATTACTTATATTAAATACATTTTTGGTAAAGAAGCCTAGTACCAGATGCTGGCTTTAGATAATAGGGCAGTCTAATGACTTCTGACTTCCTCAGATAAGGAGTTTTGCCTCTGGATGGTCTGCTTGATGGCCACCAGGTGATTTTTGCTATCCTCAAAACTATGTGAAAATACCTCAGTTAAACATAATTGTTTATTATCCACAAAGAAATATGGTCAAATGGAACCAGCTTGAGCCTGGGCAAAGATCCAGGGCACTAGATTTGCTTCCGAGCTTCCCTGGGTTTGCTCTCTAAATTGTACCTCGTTAGCCCAAATAATTACCCAGGACTGGGGGAAATGAGGGTGGCAGGGAAGTCTAGCGATGATGCCAATACCCACATCGGTCAATACGGCATTTCTTCAAGAGGCTTGCGAGTTGTTCAGCCCCAAGAGAAGATACAAAATAAACACGATACTCTCCTCCTATGCCTTAGGAAAGAGGACAGAGGCTGTGATGGGAGAGGTGGTGTGTTCTTACAAGTTCTTTAAGACTCAGAATGATGAAAATGCCGTAAGTAGCCTATAATTTTTCATGGCACTTGATTTTGTTTTACTCCAGTTAAAAAATAAAAAAATTACGTGAGAATTTATTATCTAGTCACAGTAAAATTAAATACCATTTTATTGAATATTTGTTTTTGAGTAAGACTTATTAACAATTCCAAATATTACAGAGTTCATGAAAAGATAACTATTTCAACTTTTAGAAAATATTTGTGGAATGCCTGCCATGTACCAGATGGGGGGGGGGAGTTCCTGTTAACTCTCGCCTCATGGCTCTCAATGTTTCTCACTCCCTTCTTAGGTTGAAATTAAGATTTAAGAGTCTTTCTGTCAGATTTTTAGAAATTAATTTATTTGCAAATTACATTGAAAAAATTCTCTTCCGGATGTATATAAATCCAGTGTTTTGATCCTAGTGAAGCATACAGAATGCTATTATTATGACATTTAAGTATCATAACATAATTTAAAACATTACGGTAAAGCGTATGTGAAATTTACCATTAGTGACATTGAGTACCTTCACCATGTTGTGCAATCATCCCCAATAAGTAGTTCCAGAACGTTTTCATCACCCTAGAAGGAAACTCCTTTTTAGCAATCACTCCCCACTCCTCCTTTCTCTTAGCCTCTTACAACCATTTATCTGCTTTCTGTCTCCATGGATTTGCCTATTTTGGATATTTCATATAAATGCACTCACGTGATACATTGCCTTTTGTGTCTGCTTTCTTTCACTTGGCAAAATGTGCTAAAACATCCATGTTTTAGCATGTATCAGCACCTCATTTCTCTTTATGGCTCAATATTCTATTGTGCCATGTGTAGATACCACCGTTTGTTTATTCACTCATCAGCTGATGGCCATTTGGGTTGTTTCCACTTTTTTGGCTACTGTGACTAGTACTGTGATGCATATTTGTGTGCATACTGCGATGCACCTGTTTCAGTTCTTTTCAGTATATGCCCAGGACTGGACTTGCTGGGTCATATGGTAATTCTTTAACTTATTGAGGAACTGCCAAACTGTTTTCCACAGTGGCTATACCATTTAACATTCCCACCAATAATGAATGAAGGTTTTCAATTTCTCCACATCCTCTCTAACCCTTATTTTCTCTATTATTTATTTTTTTCCTATAGGTTTAGATCCTAGGTCTATTTTCTTTAAAAATTATCGTCATTCTAATAGGTGTGAAGTGGTATCTTCCTGTGGTGTTGATCTGCATAATGACTGATGACATTAAGCATCTTTCCATGTGCTTGTCGGCAATTTGTATATCTTCATTAGAGAAATGTCTATTTAAGTTCTTTGCCCATTTTAAAATTGGGTTGTCTTTTTGTTGAGCATACGCGTTCCTTATATATTCTAGATACTAGTTCCTTAGCAGATATTTAAGATTTACAAAGATTTTTTCCCATTCTGTGGGTTGTCTTTTCACTTTCGTCATAGTGTCCCTTGATATATAGAAGCTTTTAATTTTGACGAAGCCCAATTTGTCTTTTTTTTTTTTTTGCTGTTGTTGCTTGTGCTTTTGGTGCCATATCTAAGAAATCATGGCCAAATCCAAGGTCATGAAGACTTATTCCTATATTTTCTTCTCAAAGTTTTATGGTTTTAGCTCTTACATTTAGGTCTTCGATCTATTTTGAATTTTTATATATGGTATGAAGTACAGGTACAACTTCATTCTTTTGCATGTGAATATTCACTTGTCTTAGCACTATTAGTTGAAGACACTGTTCTTTCTTCATTGAGTGGTCTTGGAACCCTTGTCAAAAAAATCAATTGACCATAGTGTATTGACGTAATTTATTTCTGGATTTTCCATTCTACTCTATTGCTTTATATATTTTTATACCAGCACAAGACTGTTTTGATTGAAGTAGCTTTGCAGTAAATTTTGAAACTGGAAAATGCAAGTCCTTCACCTTTATTCTTGTTCAAGATTGTTTTGAACAAACTTGAGTACCTTCAGTAACTTGCAATCCCGTAAAAATTTTAGGGTCAGCTTTTCTGTTTCTGTAAAAGGGTCACTGGAATTTTAATGGGGATTGTATTAAATCTATAGACTAATTTTGGGAGTAATGCCATCTTAACAATGTTAAGTCTTCCAACCTGCCAGCACAGGATATCTTCCATTTATTTAGGTCTTCTTTAATTTCTTTCAGCAACGTTTTGTACTTTTCAGTGTCCAAGTCTTGCACTTTCTTAGTCAAATTTATTTGCAAGTATTTTATTCTTTTTCATGTTATTATAAATGGTTTTAATTTTCTCTCAGGTTTTTCTTAGACTTTTGTGTGTTGATCTTGCAACCTGCAACATTGCTGAATTTTTAAAATCAGCTGGAATCATTGTGTGGATTCTTTAGGATTTTTAGTATATAGGACCATGTTTACTGCAAATGTAGTTTTACTTCTTCCTATTTGGGATTCATTTTATTTCTTTTTCTTGCCTAATTGCTCTGGCTAGACCTTCTAGTATAATGTTGAATAGCAGTGGGGAAACCAGGAATTTTCATGATATTAGGGGAAAAATTTTCAATGTTTTGCTATTATGTTGTTAGCTGTGGGTTTTTAGGAATGTCTTTATCAGATTAAGAAAGTTCCCTTTTCTTCCTAGTTTGCAGTGTTTTTACCATGAAAGAGTGTTGGATTTTGTCAGATGCTTTTTCTTATCAATTGAGGTGATTATGCTATTTTTTCCCTTCATTCTATTAATATGGTATATTACATTGATTGACGTTTGTGTGTAGAACCATGTTCCCTGCACTTCTTTGATAAATCTTGCTTGGTCATGTTGTATGATCATTTTAATAAGCTGCTAGATTTGGCCTGCTAGTATTTTGAAGTTTTTTTGCATCTATATTCATGAGGGATATTGGTCTGTAGTTTCCCTGTGAGGTCTTTGGCTTTGGTGTTAAGGTAATGATGGCCTTGGAGAATGGGTCACAGGGTGCTCCTTTCTCTTCCATTGTTTGGGAGAGTTCGAGAAGGATTAGTGTTAATTCTTCTTCATATGTTTGGCATAGTTTGCCAGTAAACTCATTTAGTCCTGGACTTTCTTTGCTGGGAGATTTTTGAGTAGTGGTTCAATCTCTTTACTTGTTATAGGGCTGTTCGGACTTTTTATTTCCTTTTGAGCCTGGTTTGTCAATTGTTGTTTTTTTAAATCTAGGTCATCTAAATTGTTGGCAACAATGCTTGTTTTTATGAATAAATTTGTTTATAGTTAAGTTGCCTAAAATACCATGCAGTTCATCTAATATGTATAAAACTTGAAATATATTATATTGCATCTACTTTTCTAAAGCAAAATCTGTAAAATTCCATAAGAGATTTAAACAATTAAAATAAATAATTCCTCACATAAAATGAAATCTTTTTTTTTTTAAGATGGAGTCTTGCTCTGTCGCCCAGGCTGGATGGAGTGCAGTGGCGTGATCTCGGCTCATCGCAAGCTCCGCCTCCCGGGTTCATAATTTTTTTTTTTTTTTTTTAGTAGAGACAGAGTTTCACCGTGTTGGCCAGGACGGTCTCGATCTCCTGACTTCATGATCCACCTGCCTCGGCCTCCCAAAGTGCTAGGATTACAGGCATCAGCCACTGCGCCTGGCCGAAATCTTTTTCTACCTAGTGGTAGGAATAGTAAGAGTGAAGACTGCTGAGTGAGATGGCCTTTGTATGAATCCCTGCTCTGCCACTTCCTTGCGATATATAACCTTGGGGCTAACTTCTCTGTACCCCAATCTCCTTAGCTATAAAAAGGTAATAGAACTACCTCATAAGGTTGTTGTGAGGATTAAGTGAATTGATGCATACAAAAACTTTGATTCTTAGTTCACAATAAACAATATTAGCAAATATTTTCCATAAAGTGGTTACTAATTGGGGTTAAAATAAAAAGCATCTTAGACATCTCAATGACTTATATCTTGTAGGATTTATCACAAAATGCTACTGCCCAGTGCATTTTTGCAAACAATAACAATTCATTGAGAGTAATAACATTCACATATGTAATTAGAGTTTACAAATGTAAAAAACTTAGGGTAACAAACACTTTAAACTTAGTTTTTAGACATTCAATAAGCCCATTCTCCCATAAACTTTGATTACAAAGAAGCACAATGGGTTAATTGTGGCAAAACATAAGAAATAAGGCAGGGGAGGCAGATACAGACTTGAGAACATAAGGATATCCAAACAATTTTGTCAATATCAAGAGACAAAATCAAAGCATCTTTTATAATATAAAACAAATCCATATAATTAAATACTAATTAGGTGAAAGAACATTATAGGGTATATAACATTTATTTTCTCTACATAAATTTGCATATCTTAAATTTAATGCAAAACATCATGTTTCAACTTCAACTTAACATCATAACATGTAGTTCTTGGTGAGTCTAGATGTAATGGAATGAATATTTAAATAGACTTCAAAAATCCTATCAAGTTTTTATTTGGTTATTGTTGCTTTAAGTCCTTAATGCTTTTCTTTATTTATTGGACTAAGCCAATTTTAGAAACAAAATCCACAACCAACACACATATAATGCAGATGTTTCTGAAAAAACTAAATAGTGTTATCTTTAGTGTATCATTAAAACAGTGGTTGTGGTTAAACAAACAAGCAAACAAATTACTGTAACTCATGTATGATAAGCTTACAAAAAGTAGCATTTTAAAGTTTCATCCGGTGTGTCTGCACTGTAGGAAAATAAATCTGGATGTGAGTAAGATGTGCTTGACTGAATAAGTGAAACCCCCAGTTAGCACTGGGTTATGTTCCAGGGCAGTGCATTTGTCCTCACATATTACATCAGGAATGTGTGTTCACAATCCACCAGCTGCAGGTTTTAATTTACTAAGAAATGAAAGGAATTAATCCTGGTCCATCCACTGCTTCCTCCTTTGTTTTACTATCTTCACTTTGAGATCAGGCACTTTGTGCCCAGGATTGTGACAATGCACGTTTACTAAAAATGTATCCATTGATAGAATAATTATACTAAATTAATAAAGGAAGACGGTGTCTTCATGTAGAAAACGGAGCACTAAATTATAATTTTACAGTCACAACACAAGCTCCAGCTCTTCCTAGGCACAGTGGAGCAACCTGAAAAAGAAAAAGAGATATGTATTGGATTTGTAGGTTAAAATGCCGACACTACTATACCAGTTGGTGAAATACTGAAGCAGCCTGTTCTTGCTGGCAAAGGGCTGCTGCCCTGGCCCCTGCTGTGTCAGTGCTGTTGCTGGCCTGGTCCCCTTCCCAAGAAGCACCCTCCATGGCAAAGTTTCACAGACTAAGTTGTTTTGGGTATATCATGATTGTGTAGCATTCACTCTTCTTTAAAGGTGATTTTTAAAAACAGCTCAAGAATTAATCTACATGAAACACTCTATTTTAGCCAAAATGATGCACAGTATGGATATGAAGAAATGCTGAACACTTACAGTAACACTCTGACCAATATGGAGGAAAGATGAAGTTTTATCTAGAGAGGTCCTCTAACAGCCATGCTGTCTCAGAGATAGCACACAAAATACTCTGAATGCCTGAGGATCTGCTTATTCTAGAAGAACTCGTAACCTCACATTTTTTGACTACCTTCTATGTGCACGGCTGAAAAGTCTAAACCCATTCCACTACTTTTTAGCAGACTAAATAAATAATAAATGCTACCCATCCAACTCCCCTAGGAGTGGAAACAAACTTAGTGAATGAGCTCTATTACAGTGAGACAGAAGTCGGGGGAGGGTTGCTAGGAAGGAATACAATCTAAATTTATGGATAAAGAACAATTATTAAATCTTTCACCTCTTTTTTAAACAATAGGAACTCTAGACACTGGGTAATTTGTAGTGGAAATAAAAGTGTGGACAAAAATAGTTTTTGAAGAGTTACTCTGAACGCAGTAAGAATCCATGCATTTGACCCAGGAGAGTTAAAATGTTAACATGGATTGGTGGGGTGAGTAATGCAAAGTACTAAGAAGGTTTGCTTTGTACTTATATATGTTAGGGTATATACTAAAGTATTTTTGTCAAATGCCAAAATGACTTCCTAATCAGTTTGACCCTGTAGACCAATGAGTAGATTTTAAGAACAGGTCAGATTTCAGTTATAAGAGAATTCTCAGCATTTCTCTATCTGAATCAGTTGTTTTGATCACTGTAAGTCTCTTGGAACAATCAAATAACCTATTTTAAAACCATATCTATTTATAGCATTATCAAACTGACCTCAAATCATTTTATATCAAAATGTCAGTTTATAATTAGTAGCTCTTCTCAAATCACCCAAGACATTTAGTCTCTACACTGTGAATCGTTGACACTGTCATGACAACCAGCTAGAAAGTGTAGCTTAGAGAATTTGTTAAATACAATGCAATCACCTCTTGCTTTGAGATAAGGCTGGTAGTGAGGGGGTAGTGGCTTAGGACTTTGTCATCTCATTTTAGTGCCTATACAAATGTCCATCTGAAAGGAAAACTTCAAATTTTTTTTATTTGGCTTGTTTTTGAGAAGGAGTCTTGCTCTCACCCAGGCTGGAGTGCAATGGTGCCATCTCACCTCACTGCAACCTCCACCTCCCGGGTTCAAGCAATTCTCGTGCCGCAGCCTCCTGAGTAGCTGGGACTACTGGCACATGCCACCATACCTGGCTAATTTTTTGTATTTTAGTAGAGACAGGGTTTTACCATGTTGCCCAGGCTGGTCTCGAACTCCTGAGCTCAGGCAAACCGTCCGCTTCGGCCTCCCAAAGTGCTGGGATTACAGGGGTGAGCCACCATGCCTGGCCCAGGAAAACTTACATTTTTCAGATACTATGAAAATGAGTTCACATTTTTAGGTGCTTTAACATAGTAATAGAGGTGGGTTGCAAGAAAAATAGCTATGTGGACACTGATGATAAATTTTGATATGGGGTTATTTAGCATAAAGTATTAATTATAAATAATAACAAGTCTCAAATAACTGGCTGATAGGGCTTAAATCATATATATAACTGGACTTAGGGCTTAAATACATGTCAGAAAAAGAGATTCTTATCTTTCTGAGCTCCTTGGGTGTCATTCACAACTGTTTTTGCCATAGTGGGAAGCTGATACTAGGTAATCATCTAATTTCCAATGAAATCTTGTAGCTCTCAATCTTATCCCTTCCTCCCTTCATCAAGTGATCTCACTTAAGAAACAGGATAAAGCCCACACAATCTAAGTCCTTTTTTTCTATCTTTCTCTTCACACTACACTCAAATTCTCATCTTTTCCCAAGCCTTGGAGGGTAAGATCTTTCTTCTAGTCTGAGGGTGACCAGTCTTTTTTTTTTTTTTGAGAGGGAGTTTTGCTCTCGTCGCCCAGGCTGGAGTGCAATGGTGTGATCTTGGCTTACTGCAACTTCCACCTCCCAGGTTCAAGCGATTCTCCTGCCTCGGCCTCCCAAGTAGCTGGGATTACAGGTGCACACCACCACACCCAGCTAATTTTTGTATTTTTAGTAGAGATGGGGTTTCACCATGTTGGCCAAGCTGGTCTTGAACTCCTGACCTCAAGTGACCCACCCGCCTTGGCCTCCCAAAGTCCTGGGATTACAGGCATGAGCCACTGCACCCGCCCCCCAGTCTTTGCTCCTAGTTCTGTTTCCTGCCCTTTTCTCAGAAAGGTGCCCTTCAAGTTTTGCTCTTTCTTTCTTTCTAGTATCTGGAATCTTCCTCTATCCTCTTGTCATCTCTATTGTGGAAAAAAAAATCCTTGGCTCAAATTCTAACTCTACCATTTATTTGCTATGTGGCCTTGGGTTAGCTGTTTAACCTTTGTGTCAGATTCCTCATCCTGTACAGTGGGAAAATACCAGAACTCAACCTTATAGGGTTGTTGAAGATTAAATTCTTTTTTTTTTTTTTTTTTTTTTTGAGACGGAGTCTCACTCTGTCGCCCAGGCTGGAGTGCAGTGGCCGGATCTCAGCTCACTGCAAGCTCTGCCTTCCGGGTTCACGCCATTCTCCTGCCTCAGCCTCCCGAGTAGCTGGGACTACAGGCGCCCGCCACCTTGCCCGGCTAGTTTTTTGTATTTTTTAGTAGAGACGGGGGTTTCACAGTGTTAGCCAGGATGGTCTCGATCTCCTGACCTCGTGATCCACCCGTCTCGGCCTCCCAAAGTGCTGGGATTACAGGCTTGAGCCACCGCGCCCGGCCGAAGATTAAATTCTTTACAGTGCTTAGAACAGAGCCTGGTCTGGCCGGGCGCGGTGACTCAAGCCTGTAATCCCAGCACTTTGGGAGGCCGAGGCGGGCGGATCACGAGGTCAGGAGATCGAGACCCTCCTGGCTAACACGGTGAAACCCCGTCTCTACTAAAAAAAATACAAAAAAACTAGCCGGGCGCAGTGGCAGGCGCCTGTAGTCCCAGCTACTCGGAGGCTGAGGCGGGAGAATGGCGGGAACCCGGGAGGCGGAGCTTGCGGTGAGCCGAGATCGCGCCACTGCACTCCAGCCTGGGCGACACAGCGAGACTCCGTCTCAAAAAAAAAAAAAAAAAAAAAAAAAGAACAGAGCCTGGTCTGTAAGATGTGCTGAATAAATATTCACTTTCTATCATCATCATTTAAAAACTGCATGCCTCTCTAGCTCCTACACCCTATTCTTTTGTTTACTTTTTTTTTTTTTTTAAGAGTCTTGCTCTGTCACCCAGGCTGGAGTGCAGTAGCACGATCTTGGCTCACTGCGACCTCCACCTCCTGAGGTCAAGTGATTCTTGTGCCTCAGCCTTGTGCCTCAGCTGGGACTACAGGAGCACTAATTTTTGTATTTTTAGTAGAGACGGGGTTTCACCATGTCGGCCAGGCTGGTCTTGAACTCCTGGCCTCAAAAGATCCGCCCACCTCGGCCTCCCAAGGTGTTGGGATTACAGGTGTGAGCCACTGTGTGCCTGGCCTCTTCTGTTTACTTTTGAAACTGTGTACTGGCTTCTGCTTCTATCAGATTCTCAGAGAGTCCCATAACTTTACAAATGACAAATCTTCATTCTTTCTTATACTGTTGAAACTCCTACTCCTCCCTTTAGATGCTCTATTCCATTGTCTTCTGAGAACTTCTCTCATCATTCCTTTCCTGTTTTCTTCAGAGACCACACCTCCCAATTCAACCCAGTGAGTGTGTGTATATAAAAGAAGATCAACAAGACTTGGCAATATCTCTTGAATGCTTGCAACTGAAGCAATCCTCTAAATATTTTTCCTTTTATCTAGCCCTCACTTCCCCTGCCCCTAATGCAACCTACGTGACCCCAACTGCATCATTCTCTTGGTTGAAAGTTTCTGCTGGCTTCTTGTTACCAAACTCTTTAGCTTGGCCTTCACACATCCCCATTCTTTAAAAAAATTATTATTAAATGATTATTTATTTTTAAGAGACAGAGTCTTGCTCTGTCGTCCAGGCTGGAGTGCAGTGTCATGATCATGGTTCACTTCAGCCTCAACTCCTGAGCTCATGCGATCTTCCGCCTCAGCCTCCCAAGTAGATGGACTACAGGTGCGTGCCACCACACCTTGCTAATTTTTCAAAATTTTTTGGGCTGGGCATGGTGGCTCATGCCTGTAATCCCAGCACTTTGAGAGGCCGAGGCAGGTGGATCATGAGGTCAGGAGTTTGAGACCAGCCTGGCCAACATGACAAAACCCTGTCTCTACTAAAAATACAAAAATTAGCCAGGTGTGGTGGCGGGCACCTATAATCCCAGCTACTCGGGAGGCTGAGGCAGGAGAATCACTTGAACACGGGAGGTGGAGGTTACAGTGAGCTGAGATCGTGCCATTGCACTCCAGCCTGGGCGACAAGAGCAAGACTCCATCTTGGTTTCTCCATCTCCAAGAAACCAAACAAAACAACACAAAAACCCCACAAATTTTTGTAGAGATAGCATCTCACTTTGTCACCCATGCTGGTCTGGAATTCCTGGCCTCAAGTGATCCTCCCACCTTGGTCTCACAGATCTCCATTCTGACCCCAATCTTCCTCTCTAGTAAGCACTCCTCCTCCTCTCAAGTATAGATCCTTATAACCAGTCATACTTCAATATGTCTTACATAATTTTGCTTTGGTGACATTTCTTTCACATTTTCTCACAGTTTCTTCTTTCCAATCTTTTTGAATTGGATCAATTCACTAAGGCTTGGTTTAAATCCCACTTCTTTCTCACTAAAGCTTTCCCCATAACCACTTTCTTTTTTCTCTTATCTCCTGTATCACTTGGCGCCTGTACCACAGGACACTAAATACCCACTGCCTTGTGTGGTGCATTCTCCCCTTGCACACGTAGATCTTACCTGCCCAAGACCTTAGGTTACATGACCGTGGGGCTTCTCAGAAGCTTTGTTTTCTTGACAATACTTACCATTGCTCCTTGTATACAATAAAATCTTGGCTCAGCTAAACATTTATTGTCTTTTATGTACCAAGTACTGAATTGGGTGTCATAAGCACAAATTCCTGATTCTGTTCTTGGTGATGATGGAAGCAAAGATCTCAAAAGATCATTCTTAGAAGTGCTAGACCCTCCCAGAAATACACAAGGGTGAAATTCTTTCTGTTAGTAAGATTGCCAGATAAGGTTTCTTACTTAGTGTAATTTAGGGTTGCTATCTTCATTAGGTTATCAGGACTTTAATCTGCTCCCAAATATCAATGGGTTGAGTATTTAAAAATCACTGCTCATGCATGGGCAAGTTGTTCAAAGTTTTCTGACTACTATCCTTGTTTTTATTTTCCAGTCTCCCCTCCCATTGTTACAGCCTGCCTGTAGTCCTATTGGCTTTAATCAGGCTAGAACACCTCATCATGCAAGTGGTAGCAGATAATTAATAATTTCTCTGAGTATTAACTTACATCTCAAAGGTAATTCTGGATTTTAATTATGTGATAAAATTAAACATTGCCTTTTTTTCTCATCTTTAATCAAGAGGTGATTGTCATATTTATGCCATATATTTCAGTATTGGACAAGATTGAGGGGATCTGTTTTACCATAAGAATTGTTTTAATAAAGAGAGTCAGTGTAATAATGAAACATGAAATGCCGTACCTGGGTCCACTCATTTGTCTGGGGATCATAAGCCTCCACGGTATTAAGGTATGCTTGTCCATCATACCCCCCAACAGCATATAACTTATCGCCAAGTAAACAGACCCCCACTGCATCTCTGCTGATGCTCATGGATGCTACTGCAGTCCACATGTCTGTTTTGGGATCATATCTGAAAGAAAATTTTAGAACCGGAGCTGACATTATTCTTAAAATATTTATGTAAAAACAGTTTTGTTCTTCAAGTCTATCTTCTGACTTATTATCTACTATGTAAATCAAATACATTTGAACATATTTTTGAGAAAAATACCAATATTTTTCTGAAAACTTTAACTTACAGTATTATATTAACAGATCCACTTAACAGATGTATAACACTTAAAAGGAGCTAGGGTCAGTACTGAAAACTGCTTTCAGACCTTAGATTACCTACTGAAAATTTGGGGAAATCAATGCATTAAGCTCTATGTAAGATGGCTCACAGCCTCAATCATTGTAGCTGTCCAATTTTGGGCTTTCTTGTTCCTTTCATGAGGTATCTTAACTAGAATTGCCCACAGTTGTATAGCTAAGAGCAGATACATCATGCTAGGATGACTGATATTGCTCCTAAATCTGTTGTATCAATGAACAGCTTTCCACTGACTGTAGTAAAACAGCAAGTCCATAATTCATGAGGCAAAGTATATAAACACTTCCACATTCCTTTCCTGGATTACAACATGAAACGAGCATAGGTCTGAATTGTTTTCCCCCCAATATAAGTGAAATGCAGTTGTAACTTTCCTGCTTTCTCAAACAACACCAATACAGAAAGCACTTGTTGTGGTTTGAATGTGGTTCATTCCCCCCAAAACTCATGTTGAAATTTAATTGCCAATGTAATAGTGTTGGGAGGTGGGGCCTTTAAGAGGTGATTAGGTTGATAAGATGGATTAATGTTTTTCTTCTTGGTTAGTTCTTGTGTGAATGCATTAGTTTCTGTAAGAACAGGTTGTTATAAAGTGAAGTTGCTTTGCATTTTTGAATGCCGACTTTCTCTTCCAGTTCTCCAACATGTTATCACACAGCACAAGGCCCTCGCCAGAACCTGTCAGATGCAGCCTCCCAATCTTGAACTTCCCAGCCTGAAGAACTGTGGGCTAAAGAAACCTCTTTTGTTTATAAATTACTCAGTCCTGGGTATTCTGTTATAGCAATGGGAAACAGACTAAGAGAGTGCTCATTATCATCAACAAACTTTGATTTTACTTTTTATCCTTTTTATGGTCACTTGGTCACGTGATAAACTAATCTTTAAAAAATAAATCAAACTAATCTTTAAAAAAAAATCTGATCACGTCCAACAGACATACACACACACACAAACACACACACACACTCTCTGTCACACATGGGTACTCATTAACTTCCTATTTTTCTTTATAATCCAAAACCCTTAACAATGCCTCAAGGAGTCTAGATGATCTGCACCCACCCTGCCCACTCCACCTCCTTTCCTGCCATTCCCTCCCCATCACTCTTTGCTCTCCAGCCACAATGGCTACCTTTCAGTTTCCTGTATGAACAGTATTTCTTTCTGCTTTGGAGTGTTCAGACAAACTCCTATTGATTGTACCGCCTAAATCCATTCAATTCTCTCTATTCCTTGTACTAGACTAAACATAAGAAATGGGAACCTGACCTACCATCCAAATCTCCCACTGCTCTTCAGCTGTCTACCTGGCACCACACTTGAGTTTTGCGAGGCCAGTTGGGATGACTTTTTGTAAGCCTTATTATTAGTTTTTTTAAATTTTATATCAAAACACACAGAAATGTCTCTATCCTTTTCGCTTTTTATTTAGCCTACAGCCCTTAAGTCATTCTGCCTAAAATTCATCAAGCTCCTCTTCTTATTAGGTCCAATATCCCATATAAAGTAAAATTGCCTTGTGTGTAGTGCATGCTCAATACAAACTTATTTTTCTGGAAGTATCAGTTCCTGTGAGAGCAGGCTGTTATAAAGTGAAGCTGCTTTGCATTTTTGAATGCCGACTTTCCCTTCCAGTTCTCCAACATGTTCTCCAAATAGACATAAGTATCAGAGACTTATATATATATTTTTTTTGTTCCTAGTTTTTCTTCGCAGGAAATTACCTCTCCACACAGTCGGAGAGTCTGGAAGTCAAGTTGGATGCGGGAGCGTCATGCCCCCCTATAGCATACAGCAGTCCGTTCCAGGTTGTCACTCCGACGCCACCTCTCCTTTTTGACATCTGTGCACACAGTGTCCACTTATTAGTATGAGGATCAAAACATTCTACTGATTTGAGACAAGAGCTTCCATCACGACCACCAACTGCATAAAGTCTGTAAAAAGAATAAATGAAATGATAAATAAGACATTGTGCCATTATGCTTAGAACAAAGAGGCTCTTCTTATGTTATTTCATTGAATTTAAGGTGCCATCAGTTATAAAACACACTGTCAATGTGTGTGTCATTAAAGATATGCTGTGTTTGAAATGACACAGGTAAGTATCTTGTATCACTCTGTATAAACATGAAAAGGAAAACAAACTGCACATGAAGGCAATGACAACTATTTCACCACTGCCATCTCTTTGACAAGTCACCATTGATTGTAATATGCACTGAAATTCTAGAGGTGTTAAAATGTGTGTCTTAGAATAGACAAAATATGGTGTATAAATATACCATGGCTTATTTTTTTTTAATAGTTAAGACTTTATTATCAAGGAAGGAAACTAACCTTCTCTGAGCACCTACCATAGGTTAGGGACTTTATATGTACTAATTTAATCATCACAGTGATATGAGAAACTGTTTGAATCCCTGTCTCACAGGCAAAGAAACAAGGGTTCACGGAGAGTAAGAGACTTGCACAGGGTCACCCAGTAAGAGGCAGAATCGGGACACATAGTTTTATTAATGAACAAACAGTTGGACAGTCAACACAGTCATGTAGAATGTACTTGTAATAGTGAAATAGGAGAATGAAAATATAGCTTGAAACACTGGCATAAAAAGTAACATTTGTTACATATGAACAATGATCCTTCATTAATTTAAATTACTGCAGAAAAGGATATAGGTTATCACGTGAATGACCTAAATGTTACCTAGTAGATCAATTTAAATTCATTATCAATCAATACACTGCACTAATTTGAAATAGTCTTTTACTATGAACCTAAAATGTTTGTAAAATATTTTAAATATTTGAACACAATATTTCTTGTTAAGCAAAAATCTTCTTGTATTTACTATTCATTTGGGAAGCTCTCTATAAATATTTTTTCTACTAGTTTTTTAAAAGAGTAAATTTACTTTGTTGCTCATCAAAAAGATTATACATTTTGAATTTACAAATGTTAGTTAATACTTAACTGTTTTTATCATTTCTCAAGAAATAGTATTTTAATTATCCCAAATTTCTGCCAATTAAAACTCTAGGTATTTATATTTAGGTAAATCTACATATTTAACCACGGATTTCCTAATTAAGGTATGCCACTATGTCACTGAAACTGTTTCTTAAATAATAAGATGACCATATCTTAAACAGCAACATATGGTTGTAGCAATATCTTGTTCTAAACTTAAACTATATTAATAGTATTGAAATTGAAATTTATTTGAAACATCTATTAAAATTTATCTTAAAACTTTTATCTGTTAAAAACTTTTATCTATTACTAACTTGTTTATGTTCTAGTTCTTAATATTATTCTTAGTCTTATCTAAATATGGATCACAGAACATAAGCCTTCAACAATTAGGGAGGATCAGTAATTTAAAATAATTCACACATGCGTATGTGTGTGCACACGTGTGCACACCCACACACACCCACACACAATAGGCTTTAAAGCCTCCTACCCTCTTGAACAGTGGACTCGTGGGTCTTAATTGTAAAGAATGGTACAGTACAATGATTAAGAGCATGAACTCTGGACCAGACAATTCTGGTTCTACCACTTACTAGTTGTGACTATGGACAAGTTATTTAACCTGCATCTAAATTTCATCATCTATAAACCCTGCCTCATAGGATTCTTGATAATTAAATTTAAAGTACTTTGAACACTGCCTAGTACATGATAATCATGGTGTAAACATTTACAGAGAAAAATTAATTGTCTCTGTGTTCTTGTAGAAAGTAGCACTTAGAGGAGATCTTAAGTGTACAATGTTTATATTCAGCTAATATTAAGGGTTAAAATCAACTGGTAACAGTTGCTAAATAATCATTATCTCAAGCAATGATTTTCAAACTGTGTTCTAAGAATAGGATTCTATGAAGAAATTGAGGGAGTCTAAAAAATGGTTCATTTGAATTTCAAATTTTAAAAATTATTTTTAATTTTCAAAAATATCACCTGGCTCAATTAAATGTCATGTAAGACTCAGAACTCATCTCTCTTCTCCATGATAGTGTCTATTATAATAAAAAGAGAAATATTATGTCAACCTGTGAAAGTATTGTACAACCTATATATACTTAATAATAAGATTTAGGTCTTGCCTGATTTTTAAAATTATGATCAAGAATGCAAGTAGGCTGGGCATGGTGGCTCACACCTGTAATCCCAGCACATTGGGAGGCCAGGATGGGAAGAATTACTTGGGCCCAGGTATTTGAGACCAACCCGGGCAGCACAGTGAGATCCCATCTCTACAAAATATCATTTTTTAAAAATTAGCCAGGCATGGTGGTGCACGCCTGTAGTCCCAGCTACTCAGGAAGCTGAGGTGTGAGGATAGCTTGAGCCTGGGAGGGAGGTTGAGGCTGCAGTGAGCTGTGATCGTGTCACTGCACTCCAGCCTGGGCAACAGAGCTAGACCCTGTCTCAAAAGTAAAAGGAATGCAAGTAGTTGGCAGATACTGTTTGAGATTCAACTTAGAAAAAAGATTTATTACTACTTTCAAACTGTTTGGGCAATTTAACTGAAGAATTTCCAGAAATTCCAATTAAATTACTCTAGTAGTTAAAATAACTGTTACCATTTCAGCCTCTTATCTGTGAATCAAGATTTTCCTCATATTAGAGAATCAAGACAAGACACAGACATAAGCTGAGTGTTCTTTAAAATTTATTTTTCTGTTCTTCAGCACTTACTCTTCTTCACAGATTTTTATAATAAGTAAATATGATAAGCTTGAACTTGTGATACATTTTAAGTAAGCTTAAAATAAACTTGAACTTCCATTTGCCTTTTAAATATTGAGGTATTTTTAAGATTTCATTTGAAAGAGAGATTTAACTGCTAAAAATATTTGCCAGCCAGTGGCTTAAAGGTAGCCCGAGCAACTGGAAGTCTAAATAAGGTTTCTTTCTGTCAAACATGGTAGGAAGAAAAATGTTAACACCTTAAAAATTTTAAGATTTGGGAGGACAAGGTGGGCTGATCACTTGAGGTCAGGAGTTCGAGACCAGCCTGGCTGACATGGTGAAACCCTGTCAAGAATACAAAAATTAGCTGGGAATGGTGGCGGGTGCCTATAATCCCAGATACTTGGGAGGCTGAGCCAGAAGAATCACTGGAACCCAGGAGGAGCTGAGATTGCCCACTGCCCTCTAGCCTGGGAGATAGAGTGAGACTCTGTCTACTCCCCCACCACCCCCCACCAAAAAAAAAAAAAGAAAAGAGAAAGAAATTATAAGTAAGTTAAAATAGGCCAGGTGCAGTGGCTCATGCCTGTAATCCTAGCACTTTGGGAGGCCAAGGTGGGTGGGTCACCTGAGGTCAGGAGTTCAAGACCAGACTGGTCAACATGGCGAAACCCCGTCTCTATCAAAAATACCAAAATTAGCTGGATGTGGTGGTACACATCTGTAGTCCTAGCTACTTGGGAGGCTGAGGCAGGAGAATCGCTTGAACCTGGGAGGTGGAAGAGGCTGTAGTGTGCTGAGATCGTGCCACTGTACTCCAGCCTGGGAGACAAAGTGAGACTCTCTCTCAAAATAAATAAAAAAATAAGTAATAAGTTAAAATAACAAAAACCACAAAAATCAAAGCTCTTCATTTTACAGAATAAAAAAATTGAGGCACAGAGAAATGATTTGCTCTAAACCACAAAGCAATAAGATGCATCGTTAGTTTTTTTCAACCAACCGCATACTTTCTACTTATTCCAGATTCTTTATACTATACTTTCAAAATCAAATTTCTTAATAGTTAGTAGATTAGAGATCCTTACCTTCTGATATGATTAATTAGGTTGTCTCTGAATTATATTCAATTAACTGTACTTTAGGTGGGTTAAGGATTGAAATATTTCTCATTAGAGGGCAAGAAAAGGTAAGAAAGTAAGATGTTTCTACGCCTAGAAAGCTAAGCTACTGTAGGTCCGGAAATCAGGTTTCAGAGAAGGCAATTATTGTTTTGTCCTCTATTAGAAATAAAGGCTAAGAAATATGCTGCTGAACAAAAATTAATCCAATGAATCAATCCGAAAGGTTTAAACCAAAGGGTCAAAACCGAGAAGATACTGTTTCATTTTCTTTTTCTCTCATTTACTAGATTATTTAATGGCTGACTCTTATCAAAGAGTTTAGAAAGATATGTAGTGATGAATTTTGAAGTGATTTCTTTAGCTAAAATATATGAGGGGAGGGGCATGGAGATCAAAAACATCTCAAAAGTGATTTCCATTTATCCATCTTATCACATGTAATAGTGCTTAAAAAAAGTATCAAAAAATAGAACATAACTGATGGGTCCTGAAGAAACAAGATCTTAGGTCCTAAAATATAAAACATTTCACTAATTTTTCATTTTTCTTATAATAATAACAAAATTCTATAAATAATTTTAATTCTATTTTAACCTTGATTCATTTATTTTTCTGGAAACAATGATAAAGCATTCTAAATGAGCAAAAGGTACCCTACAAATAACTTTTCTTTAACAACTACAGACGGCTTCATTTTATGGAAGAAGAAAGGACTGAAAAAAGACACATATTTACTATCCAAGTAACAGAGCTATTAGTGATGGCTCTACCTATATTTATTTATTCAGAGCAGACAAGAAGCAAGAGAGCACCTCTTTATAAATCCATTCTAGTTTTCACCAGTTTTCCAAGATAAGAAAGAAAAGAGGTGAAAGTCAAGATAAATCAGTAGAAATGATGGAAGGAATTTTTAGATAAATACTGAGAGAGACTACACTACTTTTAAAAGACCATATATGCTTTTAAACATAATACAGATAATATACTTTTAAGGTATATTAAATAAAATATTTTAATATAGATATACCAGATTTTTACAGTACAACTTATTAATATTGAACGTTAATATAAAATGTCTTCACTCAAAATGATAACTAGAAATGTACAGTATCTGCATATTAAAATGAAAGCCTAGCTTAACAATCAACTGTTTATATTTACAACTATTACAGAAAGAGACATTGTCTTAAAAGTCTCTTCAAATCACTGTATTTATGTATATCTTTAAATTAGAGATGGGCGGAGCAAGATGGCCGAATAGGAGCAGCTCCAGTCTCCAACTCCCAGCGCGAGCGACACAGAAGACCGGTGATTTCTGCGTTTTCAACTGAGGTACTGGGGTCATCTCGCTAGGGAGTGCCGGACAATCGGAGCTGGTCAGCTGCTGCAGCCTGACCAGCGTGAGCTGAAGCAGGGCGAGGCATCGCCTCACCTGGAAGCGCAAGGGGGAAAGGAATCCCTTTTTCCTAGCCAGGGGAACTGAGACACACAACACCTGGAAAATCGGGTAACTCCCACCCCAATACTGCGCTTTAAGGAAACAGGCACACCAGGAGAATATATCCCACACCTGGCCGGGAGGGTCCCACGCCCACGGAGCCTCCCTCACTGCTAACACAGCCGTCTGCGGCGATCTATCCGCAAGGCAGCAGCGAGGCTGGGGGAGGGGCGCCCGCCATTGCTGAGGCTTAAGTAGGTAAACAAAGCCGCTGGGAAGCTCGAACTGGGTGGAGCTCACAGCAGCTCAAGGAAGCCTGCCTGTCTCTGTAGACTCTACCTCTGCGGACAGCGCACAGCTGCAGCCCATTAGGGGAAAGAGCGGGGGCGGTGCAGACGCGAACGACTCTGTCTGACAGCTTTGGGGAGAGCCGTGGATCTCCTAAGGCGGAGGTTGAGATCCGAGAACGGACAGACTGCCTGCTCAGGTGGGTCCCTGACCCCTGAGTAGCCTAGCTGGGAGACATCCCCCACTAGGGGCAGTCTGACACCCCACACCTCACAGGGTGGCGTCACCCCTGAGAGGAAACTTCCAAAGAAAGAATCAGACAGGTACACTCGCTGTTCAGCAATATTCTATCTTCGGCAACCTCTGCTGCTGATACCCAGGCAAACAGGGTCTGGAGTGGACCTCAAGCAATCTCCAACAGACCAACAGACAGTCCTTCTGACTGTCAGAAGGAAAACTATCAAACAGGAAGGACACCTATACCAAAACCCCATCCGTACGTCACCATCATCAAAGTCCAGAGACAGATAAAACCACAAAGATGGGGAAGAAGCAGGGCAGAAAAGCTGGAAATTCAAAAAATAAGAGCGCATCTCCCCCTGCAAAGGAGCGCAGCCCATCGCCAGCAACGGATCAAAGCTGGTCAGAGAATGACTTTGACGAGATGAGAGAAGAAGGCTTCAGTCCATCAAACTCTCAGAGCTAAAGGAGGAATTACGTACCCAGCGCAAAGAAACTAAAAATCTTGAAAAAAAAGTGGAAGAATTGACAGCTAGATTAATTAATGCAGAGAAGATCATAAACGAAATGACAGAGATGAAAACCATGACACGAGAAATACGTGACAAATGCACAAGCTTCAGTAACCGACTCGATCAACTGGAAGAAAGAGTATCAGCGATTGAGGATCAAATGAATGAAATGAAGCGAGAAGAGAAACCAAAAGAAAAAAGAAGAAAAAGAAATGAACAAAGCCTGCAAGAAGTATGGGATTATGTAAAAAGACCAAATCTACGTCTGATTGGGGTGCCTGAAAGTGAGGGGGAAAATGGAACCAAGTTGGAAAACACTCTTCGGGATATCATCCAGGAGAACTTCCTCAACCCAGTAGGGCAGGCCAACATTCAAATTCAGGAAATACAGAGAACGCCACAAAGATACTCCTCGAGAAGAGCAACTCCAAGACACATAATTGCCAGATTCACCAAACTTGAAATGAAGGAAAAAATCTTAAGGGCAGCCAGAGAGAAAGGTCGGGTTACCCACAAAGGGAAGCCCATCAGAATAACAGCAGACCTCTCGGCAGAAACTCTACAAGCCAGAAGAGAGTGGGGGCCAATATTCAACGTTCTTAAAGAAAAGAATTTTCAACCCAGAATTTCATATCCAGCCAAACTAAGCTTCATCAGTGAAGGAGAAATAAAATCCTTTACAGATAAGCAAATGCTTAGAGATTTTGTCACCACCAGGCCTGCCTTACAAGAGACCCTGAAGGAAGCCCTAAACATGGAAAGGAACAAGCGGTACCAGCCATTGCAAAAACATGCCAAAATGTAAAGACCATCGAGGCTAGGAAGAAACTGCATCAACTAACGAGCAAAATAACCAGTTAATATCATAATGACAGGATCAAGTTCACACATAACAATATTAACCTTAAATGTCAATGGACTAAATGCTCCAATTAAAAGACACAGACTGGCAAACTGGATAAAGAGTCAAGACCCATCAGTCTGCTGTATTCAGGAGACCCATCTCACATGCAGAGACATACATAGGCTCAAAATAAAGGGATGGAGGAAGATCTACCAAGCAAATGGAGAACAAAAAAAAGCAGGGGTTGCAATCCTAGTCTCTGATAAAACAGACTTTAAACCATCAAAGATCAAAAGAGACAAAGAAGGCCATTACATCATGGTAAAGGGATCAATTCAACAGGAAGAGCTAACTCTCCTAAATATATGCACCCAATACAGGAGCACCCAGATTCATAAAGCAAGTCCTTAGAGACCTACAAAGAGACTTAGACTCCCATACAATAATAATGGGAGACTTCAACACTCCACTGTCAACATTAGACAGATCAACGAGACAGAAAGTTAACAAGGATATCCAGGAATTGAACTCATCTCTGCACCAAGCGGACCTAATAGACATCTATAGAACTCTCCACCCCAAATCAACAGAATATACATTCTTCTCAGCACCACATCGCACTTATTCCAAAATTGACCACATAATTGGAAGTAAAGCACTCCTCAGCAAATGTACAAGAACAGAAATTATAACAAACTGTCTCTCAGACCACAGTGCAATCAAACTAGAACTCAGGACTAAGAAACTCAATCAAAACCGCTCAACTACATGGAAACTGAACAACCTGCTCCTGAATGACTACTGGGTACATAACGAAATGAAAGCAGAAATAAAGATGTTCTTTGAAACCAATGAGAACAAAGATACAACATACCAGAATCTCTGGGACACATTTAAAGCAGTGTGTAGAGGGAAATTTATAGCACTAAATGCCCACAAGAGAAAGCAGGAGAGATCTAAAATTGACACTCTAACATCACAATTAAAAGAACTAGAGAGGCAAGAGCAAACACATTCAAAAGCTAGCAGAAGGCAAGAAATAACTAAGATCAGAGCAGAACTGAAGGAGATAGAGACACAAAAAACCCTCCAAAAAATCAATGAATCCAGGAGTTGGTTTTTTGAAAAGATCAACAAAATTGACAGACCGCTAGCTAGACTAATAAAGAAGAAAAGAGAGAGGAATCAAATAGACGCAATAAAAAATGATAAAGGGGATATCACCACCGACCCCACAGAAATACAAACTACCATCAGAGAATACTATAAACACCTCTACGCAAATCAACTAGAAAATCTAGAAGAAATGGATAATTTCCTGGACACTTACACTCTCCCAAGACTAAACCAGGAAGAAGTTGAATCCCTGAATAGACCAATAGCAGGCTCTGAAATTGAGGCAACAATTAATAGCCTACCCACCAAAAAAAGTCCAGGACCAGATGGATTCACAGCTGAATTCTACCAGAGGTACAAGGAGGAGCTGGTACCATTCCTTCTGAAACTATTTCAATCAATAGAAAAAGAGGGAATCCTCCCTAACTCTTTTTATGAGGCCAACATCATCCTGATACCAAAGCCTGGCAGAGACACAACAAAAAGAGAGAATTTTAGACCAATATCCCTGATGAACATCGATGCAAAAATCCTCAATAAAATACTGGCAAACCGGATTCAGCAGCACATCAAAAAGCTTATCCACCATGATCAAGTGGGCTTCATCCCTGGGATGCAAGGCTGGTTCAACATTCGCAAATCAATAAACGTAATCCAGCATATAAACAGAACCAAAGACAAGAACCACATGATTATCTCAATAGATGCAGAAAAGGCTTTTGACAAAATTCAACAGCCCTTTATGCTAAAAACGCTCAATAAATTTGGTATTGATGGAACGTACCTCAAAATAATAAGAGCTATTTATGACAAACCCACAGCTAATATCATACTGAATGGGCAAAAACTGGAAAAATTCCCTTTGAAAACTGGCACAAGACAGGGATGCCCTCTCTCACCACTCCTATTCAACATAGTGTTGGAAGTTCTGGCTAGGGCAATCAGGCAAGAGAAAGAAATCAAGGGTATCCAGTTAGGAAAAGAAGAAGTCAAATTGTCCCTGTTTGCAGATGACATGATTGTATATTTAGAAAACCCCATTGTCTCAGCCCAAAATCTGCTTAAGCTGATAAGCAACTTCAGCAAAGTCTCAGGATACAAAATTAATGTGCAAAAATCACAAGCATTCTTATACACCAGTAACAGACAAGCAGAGAGCCAAATCAGGAATCAACTTCCATTCACAATTGCTTCAAAGAGAATAAAATACCTAGGAATCCAGCTTACAAGGGATGTAAAGGACCTCTTCAAGGAGAACTACAAACCACTGCTCAGTGAAATCAAAGAGGACACAAACAAATGGAAGAACATACCATGCTCATGGATAGGAAGAATCAATATCGTGAAAATGGCCATACTGCCCAAGGTGATTTATAGATTCAATGCCATCCCCATCAAGCTACCAATGACTTTCTTCACAGAATTGGAAAAAACGGCTTTAAAGTTCATATGGAACCAAAAAAGAGCCCGCATTGCCAAGACAATCCTAAGTCAAAAGGACAAAGCTGGAGGCGTCACGCTACCTGACTTCAAACTATACTACAAGGCTACAGTAACCAAAACAGCATGGTACTGGTACCACAACAGAGATATAGACCAATGGAACAGAACAGAGTCCTCAGAAATAATACCACACATCTACAGCCATCTGATCTTTGACAAACCTGAGAGAAACAAGAAATGGGGAAAGGATTCCCTATTAATAAATGGTGCTGGGAAAATTGGCTAGCCATAAGTAGAAAGCTGAAACTGGATCCTTTCCTTACCCCTTATACGAAAATTAATTCAAGATGGATTAGAGACTTAAATGTTAGGCCTAATACCATAAAAACCCTAGAAGAAAATCTAGGTAGTACCATTCAGGACATAGGCATGGGCAAGGACTTCATGTCTAAAACACCAAAAGCAACGGCAGCAAAAGCAAAAATTGACACATGGGATCTAATTAAACTAAAGAGCTTTTGCACAGCAAAAGAAACTACCATCAGAGTGAACAGGCAACCTACAGAATGGGAAAAAATTTTTGCAACCTACTCATCTGACAAAGGGCTAATATCCAGAATCTACCAAGAACTCAAACAAATATACAAGAAAAAAGCAAACAACCCCATCAAAAAGTGGGCAAGGATATGAACAGACATTTCTCAAAAGAAGACATCCATACAGCCAACAGACACATGAAAAAATGCTCATCATCACTGGCCATCAGAGAAATGCAAATCAAAACCACAATGAGATACCATCTCACACCAGTTAGAATGGCAATCATTAAGAAGTCAGGAAACAACAGGTGTTGGAGAGGATGTGGAGAAATAGGAACACTTTTACACTGTTGGTGGGATTGTAAACTAGTTCAACCATTATGGAAAACAGTATGGCGATTCCTCAAGGATCTAGAACTAGATGTACCATATGACCCAGCCATCCCACTACTGGGTATATACCCAAAGGATTATAAATTACTCTACTACAAAGACACATGCACACGTTGTTTATTGCGGCACTATTCACAATAGCAAAGACTTGGAATCAACCCAAATGTCCATCTGTGACAGACTGGATTAAGAAAATGTGGCACATATACACCATGGAATACTATGCAGCCATCAAAAAGGATGAGTTTGCGTCCTTTGTAGGGACATGGATGCAGCTGGAAACCATCATTCTTAGCAAACTATCACAAGAAGAGAAACCAAACACCGCATGTTCTCACTCATAGGTGGGAACTGAACAATGAGATCACTTGGACTCGGGAAGGGGAACATCACACACTGGGGCCTATCATGGGGAGGGGGGAGGAGGGAGGGATTGCATTGGGGAGTTATACATGATATAAACGTCATGCACATGTACCCTAGAACTTAAAGTATAATAAAAAAAAAAAAAAAAAAAAAAAATAAATTAGAAATGATATAGATTAATAAATTTGGTGTATTGCATTTTAAATAGAACTTTAAATATTTCCTTACTTTCCACTTAGTACTGCCACACCTACTGTACTCCTGGGGGTAGACATAGTGGCAACAAAATTCCACTGGCGAGCCTGAGGGTCCCATCTTTCTACTGTGTTCAGATAGCTCCAGCCATCATGTCCTCCTACGGCATACATGGGACCTTCTAGCACAGCCACACCTATGAGGAGACAGGAAACAACGACTTCAGGTTGGCTGCCGTCTTAAAAATCACATTTTAATTGAAGTATAAGTACAATAAGCCTTAAACATACAAATGGAACTGAGTAAACATTTATGATGTAGACATGTGTCCTCAGTGTTCTTAGTAGGTCGGTGGGTGGGTGGGTGGGGGGTTGAAATAGCATGGGCATTCTGCTCTTAAAAGTTCTAGAGATTGGCTGGGCACGATAACTCATGCCTATAATCTCAGTGGTTTGGGAGTCCAAGGTGGGAGGACCATTTGAGGTCAGGAGTTCGAGACCGGCCTGGCCAGTATGGCGAAATCCCTTCTCTACTAAAAATACAAATATTAGCTGGGCATGGTGGCAGGTGCCTGTAATCCCAGCTACTTGGGAGGCTGAGGCAGGAGGACTGCTTGAGCTCTGGGGGCGGAGGTTGCAGTGAGCCAAGATCACGCCACTGCACTCCAGTCTGGGCAACAGAGTGAGACTCTGTCTCAAAAAAAAAAAAGTTCTAGAGGCTGGGCGAGGTGGCTCAAGCCTGTAATCCCAGAGCTCTGAGAGGCCACGGTGGAAGGATCTCTGTGAGATTAGCCTGGGCAACACAGGAAGGCTGCCATCTCTATGAAATTTTTTTGTTAAAATTAGCCAAGCATGGTGGCATTACCTATAGTCCTAGCTAAGGTGAAGGATCCCCTGAACTCAGGAGTTTCAGGATGCACTGAGCTATGATCACACCTCCAGCCTGGATGACAGAGTGAGACCCTGTCTCTAAAAAAAATTAAAAATTTTAGAGGCAATATTTTTAGGTACAATGGTGGAAAATTATTTTAAAACTGCACCAGATGCATACACTGCTACTATTTAAAACATTTTTCAACAATTTGGATTTAAGATATATTTGGAAAAGTATTTTTATACCTTCTCCCCTATTAATTCAAATTCATGAGATTTTACTATAGTTAGATTTGATACCATAATCTATTGGTATGATTCATCAGCAGGGAGCTGAGCTAGATTCATTTGTTAATTTATTCAACAAATATCTTCTGCATGTCTACTAAGTACCGGGCACTCAATAGAATGTAACAGGTAAGGGCTGTGCCCTCATAAATCTTATAGTCAGGAAACAGACATAAAATATATTTTAGTTAATAACAATTGCTAATTTAAAAAGTGGTGCAGAGTAAAAGGATAGAGAGGGTCAGGGGAGACCTTTCTGGTAAGGTAACATTTAAGCAAGAATGTGAATGAAGCTGGGAAACCAGATTTGGAGATAGCTGGGGGAAGAGAAGGTGAGGTAGAGGAAATGGCACGTGCAAAGGTCCTGAGGTATGCTCACTGTGTCTGAGGGACAACAAGGTGGCCAGTCTGGCTAGGCAGGGTGAGTGAGGCGGAAAATATAAGAGATGAGGGAGAGTGTAGAGCCAGATCATGCAGGGCAGTCAGAGACTGCAGATAAGGACTCTGATCTTATCTCTTGTAAGGACTTTGGATCTTATTCTGAATGAGATGGAGAACTGTCTCCATGATGGCTTTCAGATGGCTTTAAGGCTTTCAGATGGGATTTGAGAAGAGGTGCGACATGATCATGGCCAGGTGAGATAAAATGTCTCACCTGGGGGCCAAAAGAACCCCTGTATTACAGATATATTTTAATTTGTGAAATCACAGCCAGATAAGAAAAATACTCATCATTCATGCATGACCCAAATCAACATATTATTCCACTCATTTATTACATATCGTACCCCACCAGTACTAGCTTTTGGAGATTTTATATGTGTGTGTGTGTGTGTATATATGTGTACACACATATATGTGTATATAAATATTCATACATGTTATTTATATGCTTATATGTGCATATACACATTTTATATGTGTATATATGTATAAACAAAAATATACACATATCAAAATATACATGTATAATATATACACATACTGTATATACATGTTTATGATACATGTATATCTCTAATTTTACATATATACATGTATATATGTAAAATGCGTAATATGTCAAAGGGGGCAGAAAAGGGGTTCACCTAATTCAACCCATTAAAAAATGGCTTTGAAAAGAAATTTTAAGCCTGGTGTGGTAGCTCACAAGTGTAATTCTAGCACTTTCAGAGGCTGAGGCAGGCAGACTGCTTGAGCCCAGGAGTTCCAGACCAGCCTGGGCAACATGGTGAAACCCTGTCTCCACCAAAAATACAAAAATTAGCCAGGTGTGATAGTGCATGCCTGTAGTTCCAGCTACTAGACAGGCTGAGGTGGGAGGACTGCTTAAGCCCAGGAGGAAGAGGTTGCAGTGAGCCAAAAAGGTACCACTGCATTCCAGCCTAGGTGACAGAGCAAGAACCTGTCTCAAAAAAAAAAAAAAAAAAAAAAAAAAAAAATTTAGCAGAACTCTTTTTTTGAATGAAATGTCCATAAAATTCCTACATATGAAGAGATAAAAGGAATGTTTCTTAAATAAAAGATTATTTTAGGCCAGGTGTGGTGGCTCACGCCTGTAATCCCAGTACTTTGGGAGGCCGAGGTGGGTGGATTAAGAGGTCAAGAGATTGAGACCATCCTGGCCAACATGGTGAAACCCGTCTCTACTGGTGGAGATACAAAAATGAACTGGGCATGGGGGCACGTGCCTGTAGTCCCAACTACTAGGGAGGCTGAGGCAGGGAAATCACTTGAACCCAGGAGGCGGAAGTTGCAGTGAGCCAAAATTGCGCCACTGCACTTCAGCCTGGCAACAGAACGAGTCTCTGTCTCAAAAAAAAAAAAAAAAGTTTACTTTATAAGTTCAAATTTGTAACAGTTATTTAATTATAAGGTAATTTAGTAAGAACATTGCTGTGTTGAATGACACAAAACTTTTAAATTAGGGCTTAAAGAAGACAGTTTTGAGCTATGTGATCATTTTCCTTTCAACTTGCTGCAGTTCAGTAAAGTCTTCTGTATGGCACCTAGAACTACTGACAGTATTCAATGCACAGTGTCATTTGCACAGAATAGCTGGACTATGAGCAATCACATTCTATGTACTATATCCATAAGGATTTAGCCTGTGTTAGAATTACATTTTCTTCCCCATGGTAGGGGAGGGGAAGCACGCAGTTGACTCATTCTACCCTGGATTTTATGGTCAACCCAAATTTCTAAGTCTCATTCATGCTCAACTCACATTTTCCCAGTCTGTGCCTATATAATAGTTGATTTTGTGGACTCAAGAGTCATGTTTTACAAGTTTACTTTGTTAAATTTCATATAGTTAATTTTAAGCTCCTTCTCTCTGTCTTTGCCTTAACCCTCTGGTTTTATTTCCTTATCAAACTTCAAACTTAAGATGATCTTGCATTGAGAACTAATTACAACTAGTGGAAATCTATGTCTCTTTGATCTCTTACTGTATCCACCATCGTACCCATTTCAATCTTCATCCCTAGAGAGTTTTCACTACTGTCTACTGTTATTTAGTGGAAGCCTCTGCTCTGGTGGTCAGTATTAATAAACTGAGTATTGTATAAACCATACTATCTAAACTCAACCATACCTTCACTGGTATTGATCTTTTTTTTTTTTTTTTTTGAGATAGATTTGTTGCCCAGGCTGGAGTGCACGATCACAGCTCACTGCAGCCTTGACCTCCCAGGCTTAAATGATTCTCCCTCCTCAGCCTCCTGAGTAGCTGGGACTACAGGCCCAAGCCACCTAATTTTTTAATTAAAAAATTTTTTCCCAGCTAATTTTTAAATTTTTTGTAGAGATTGTTTTTTCCTAAGTTGCCCAGGACGGTCTTGAACTCCTAGGCTCAAGCAATCCTCCTGCTTTGGCCTCCCAAATTGCCAGGATTATAGGCGTCAGCCACTGCATCCGGCCTCATCTTTTATAATGACCTATCAAGTTCTTTATTGCAGCATGTGAGGAATGCTTGGTGACTGCTGCTGATGCAGTGGCTACCACACGGGTCTTCTGCCTGGTACAGAATGTAAATGTGCTGTGGGAGCTATTGATATTTTGAGTGAATCTGCACAGTTATACTTACCAAGGCCATGTCTATGTGTGGACATAGGTGGCATCACACTCCAAGTTTTTGTTTTGGGGTTGTAGCACTCTACAGTATTCAAAGTCTTCAGTCCATCTCTTCCTCCAACCACATACAGTTTGTCATCTAGCACTGCAACACCGAACTGTAGTCTCCTCCCATTCATATTTGCTACTGGAGTCCACATATTTGTACGGAGATCATACTTTTCAATGCTTGTTGCTCCTTCATAGTAATATACAGAAGTTATATAAATAAAAATTATACCGTAATTGGTAATTTTATGAAATTACAGATACAAAAATATAATCTTATTAGCATTGAGAATAATAATTTTATTATATTTCATGAAGGTCCTGCATGATCTAGCCTCTGCCTAACTCTGTGTCCTCGACTCTTACTATTCTCCAGGGCACACACAGGCCCCAGTAAGAAAAGGTCAAATGGACAAGGATTATCTGTCAAAGGAGGGTGAGAAACAACACCCAGAAGTGGAGGGAAAAAAAGCAGAGGCTCAGTTAAGTGTCATGGAAGCCAAAGGAAGAAAGTTTATAGCAGTAGGTCTGCTATACAGTATCCCACTGAAAGGATCAAATAAGATGAAGACTAAGAAGTAATATTGGATTTAGCTACATGGAGGTCATTGATGACTTCAGAGGGAGGTTCCTTATTGAGTGGTTGAGACGTGACTGGGAGGTGAGGAAACAGAGACAGTGAGCATAGAAGATTCTTCTGAGAAGTCTGGCTATCAAAGTAAGGAAAGGTAGAAATTACTAGAAGAGTTGAGGAAGGTTTTGTTTTGCTTTTAAAATTTGAAAACTCAGAGTTTGCTTAAATGTGAATGAAAAGGATCTGGTTGAGAGGAAAGCAGCTAAAAATACAGGAGATGAAAGGGATCAGAATGAACATAAGGAACCATGTTCATTATGGTTCGTGGGGAGGCAGGAGAGCACAGTACCCAGGGCACAGGCAGAAGAGCTGGCTTTCACAGGAGGAGGGGAACATATTCTACTGCAATAAGCAAGGACAGGGTAAGTACAGATCAGGTACTTTGGAAACTGTGAGGGTAAGGAGTTCAGGAAGTTGCTGCCTGAAGGCATCTATGTTTTCCTTCCTTTTTTTTTTTAAGAATTGGAAGATTCCAGGACTCCTTTGTTCTCTTTATGAGTTAAGATGAGCGGATGTTTAAAAAAAAAAAAAAAACCCTCTTAAAAAAACCTAACCCCCAATTATGAAGAGTTCAACTAGAACCCTCTTCTCTCTTCTAAGCTTCTAATACATCAAGTAAGCAGTGCTAACCTTACAGAATTATAATCATGACTAACACTTATTCTAAAGTATTTGTTATAATTTGGTCATCAGAGCACTAGTATTATTGATAATTTCCTAAAATTTAGAAATAGTTTTGTTATACACATGGATTTTCTCATGTTAAAGTTTTTATTTACCCTACAGAATTCTAAATTATTTGGGATAGACAGCAAGTCTTTTTCTACCTCTGCATCATGCATATATATATATATATATATATATTTTTTTTTTTTTTCTTTTTGAGACAGAGTCTTGCTTTATCATCCAGGCTGGAGTGCAATGGCATGATCTCGGCTCACCACAACCTCCACCTCCCAAGTTCAAGTAATTCTTGTACCTCAGCCTCCCAAACTGGGATTACAGATATGCACCATCACTCCCAACTAATATTTTGTACTTTTAGTAGAGACAGGGTTTCGCTATATTGGCCAGGCTGGTCTCAAACTCCTGGCCTCAAGTGATCTTCCCACCTCGGCCTCCCAAAGTGCTGGGATTATAGGCGTGAGCCACTTTGCCCGGCCTTCACCTCTGTATTTTTCACAGCACCAAATAGAGTCCCTTATACATAGTATAGCTATTCAAAAATATGTCTGAATACTTTTTCTTTATAGTTTCTAGCTATAGTGAGGTTTTTTACTCATATGCTTACATTATAATAGTAACATACATAATAATATATTATATTTTTAATTACTCTAATTTATTTATATATTATATATTTAATTACTCTAAATATGATCTTAAAATATCATTCCTGCCATCAAATAAATCAAATCAAATTAGAAAATTCCCTCCAACAAATAAAAAGCTAATCATCTCTCTTCACAAATATATTTAGGGAATACTTTTCTTTTGAATTTTAAGTTATTTCTTTTAGATCTAGTTTACTAAGCAGTATCATATTCACATGAATTGGTAACTAAAAGTTATTTTGCTAATTTGAAACATAAAAATATTAAAACATAGTCTCACATATATATTTAATATATATTATATTATATGTAATATATAATAATACATTTAATATATATTATATTATGATATATTTAATATATATTACACTATATTTATATATATTACATTAAATATAATATATAAATTATATATTATATATTATATATTATATATCATATGTATGATATATAATATGTAATATATACCATGCATATTATATGTATTATATATTATATATAATACACATAATATATATAATTTATATAATATATATTATATTATATTTATTATATATTATATAGATCATATATATTATATATGTATTATATATAATATATAAATATAATATATATTAAATATATATACATATTTAAATCCAAATATCCAAAACTAACAAAAGCCTAATAATTGTAAAATTTTATGTAAAACCTTGGGGCTTCCCTAATTTATACCAAAGAATTAACCTTTTATAAAAGTAAGCATAAATATACTCTAACATTTTCTGAGTGGCTATTTGGAGCCAGTATTAGCTTATTTGTTTGGCCCTGTACTAAACAGATATATGAAGGGACCAGGAGTCCAATGGTCAGACTACCATCTGACTAAGGCAAACTGCTCTTCATTATAAAGATGGGAAATAAATTAGGGCCAATCAGATAGCTTGAACAGGATAGGTCAGAGTATTTAATTATTAAAAAATACTCAGAAATAAAGTTGGTCAAACAGAAGGGTCAGATTAGAGAAAGTATTAAATGAGGCATTTGCATCTTATGTGCTAAGAAATAAAGACTGCTGGAGTTTTTGAGCAGAATAATGGCATGTTCATTGAAGAGTCAATGGAGTAGAATATCATCTCAAAAGCCAAAATGCCTTTTTGAATCTTGATCTTATCACTAATTAGTTGTGTAATCTTTTGAAAGTTACTTAAGTTCTCCAAATCTTAGTTTCCCTATCTATAAAAAGAGAACTGTTATGAAGATGAAATGAAATAACATAGGCTAAGTGCTTAGCATAATGCCTGCCACATATTAACAACGTAATGAATGCTATTCCCTCTAAATTAACATGACCAAAATATGTAGACTGACAGAAGGCTAACTGGAATTAGAAGGATGGAAGCAGAAATTTGGAAGAATTAGATATAAGACCCATTTGCAAAAAGACCTGACGACTGTCAGAATGTAAGATTTCAGAGAGACAGAGAAAGAGAATGAGAATTGTTTACTTTGGGTGCTTAGTATCTAGTTCCCTTCCCAAGCTTGGGGAATTTTCCACTGTATGTATGAGCCTTGATGGGAAGCAGGAACTCATCTCTTAGAAAGCTGAAAAGACAGATACACATTTTCCTTGCCATGTACCAAGGCAAGTTTCCTTGCCTTTCCACGTACCAGGCTTGAGTTAAAAGCTGAGCAGCATGACTTATAATCCTTGTGGGAAGGAAGGGGGAGGGATAGCATTAGGAGATATACCTAATATAAATGATGAGTTAATGGGTGCAGCACACCAACATGGCACATGTATACATATGTAACAAACCTGCACATTGTACACATGTACCCTAGAACTTAAGGTATAATAATAAAAAAAAAAGCTGAGCACCAAATAGATATTTCATACAAGTTGGAAATATGAGAATAAAATCAAAGTGAGGGTATTATACATAAATATAGAGATAACAGTTAAAGCCTTGAAAAGGAGAGAAAAAGATAGAGGGAGGAGAGTGCTAGTAATGACTCTACAAAAGCTAGCACCAGCTCCAGGTACACAGATGACAATAAGTATTTGCAGATTATCTAAACAATGGAAAATCTTTTCCAATGTTGAAATATTTATACTGTAACCCTAATCAGTTATCTTATTTATGTCTGTACCATGCAGTCATCAGGCCTATATCTAAAACGTAAGCATCTACAAATAAATAGCACTATGTTATATGTTATTTGGGTTAGAAAGTGGTAGTCAGGGGGTTGCTATTGAATGGTCATGGAAGGCCTCCTTGGTAAGTTGTCATTTGAGAGATTTGAGTGAATAATTTCTGCTAGGCACTTCAATATCTGGGGGCAGAGCATGCCAGTGAGAGCATCAGCTAAAGTAATATCCTGGATATGGATAAAATGTTTGGCCTGTTAGATGAATGAAAAGGCCAATGGGGTTGAAATAAAAGCATTAGTAAGGGAAGAAGTATTAACAGAATGAGCTGACATCAGAGAGGTAGCCAGAAGTCAGAGATTGTCAGGAGATTGCAGACTGCTAGTGCCAGGAGTTCAAAGGGGAGATCAATGCATATTGAGGGATAATACACAGAAAGTTTCTAGCATAATACTGGCACCCAGCAAGCACTGTGCATAGTGTTTATTACTATTATTTTTAATTATTATTATTTTTTTGAGACAGACTCTTGCTCTATTGCCCAGGCTGGGGTACAGTGGTATGATTTCCGCTCACTGCAATCTCCGCCTCCCATGTTCAAGTGATTCTCCTGCCTCAGCCACCCAAGTAGCTGGGATTACGGGCACCTGCCACCACGCCTGGTTAATTTTTTTAGGTATTTTTTAGTAGAGATGAGGTTTCACCATGTTGGCCAGGCTGGTCTCGACCTCCTGACCTCAAGTGATCCACCCGCCACGGCCTCCCAAAGTGCTGGGATTATAGGCATGATCCCTGCCTATTTTTAATATTAATAATAACTTGTGAGAGTGGTACAAAGAATTCTTAAGATACCTTTGACCCAGATTTCCCAAATGTTTACTTTTTACTGTATTTGCTATGTAGGTATTTTTTTCCCCTGAACTGTTTAGGAGTAAGTTGTGGCCCGGTGCACTGGTTCACAGCTGTAATCCCATCGTTTTGGGAGGATGAGGCAGCCAGATCACTTGAGGTCAGGAGTTTGAGAACAGCTGGCCAATATGGTGAAACCTCATCTCTACTAAAAATACAAAAATTAGTCAGGCATGTGTGGTGGCATGTGCCTGTAGTCCCAGCTACTCAGGAGGCTGAGGGAGGAGAATTGTTTGAACCCGGAAGGCAGAGGATGCAGTAAGCTGAGATAGCATCACTGTACTTCAGCATGGGTGACTGAACAAGACTCTGTTTCAAAAAAGCAAAAAACAAAAAAACAGTAACTTGCAGAAATTATGGCATTATACTTCTAATACTCAGTGTATCTTCCTCAAAATGAGAAATTATCTTATAAGACCAAAATACAATAATCAAAATCTGGAAATTAACTTTTTTTTTTTTTTTTTTGAGACAGAGTCTTGCTCTGTCACCCAGGCTGGAGTGCAGTGGCGCAATCTCGGCTCACTGCAACCTCTGTTTCTTGGACTCAGGTGATCCTCCTGCCTCAGCTTCCCGAGTGTAGCTGGGACTATAGGCGTGTGCCACCATGCTGGGCTAATTTTTTTGTATTTTTGGTAAAGACGGGGTTTCACCATATTGCCCATGCTGGTCTTGAACTCCTGACCTTAAGTGATCTACCCACCTCATCCTCCCAAAGTGCTGAGATTACAGGCGTGAGCCACAGTACCCGCCTGAAATTCACATTTATACCACATTATTATCTAATCTACAGACCTTATTTGGATTTTGTCATTTGTCTCAGTTATGTCTTTTACAGCAAAAGAAAATCCAAGATGATGCATTATAATAGCTGTCACGTCTCTTTAGTCTCCTATAATCTGGAACAATTTCTGAATCTTTTATTTCATGACACTGACATTTTTGAATACTAGATAAGTTATTTTGTAGACTGTCTCTCAACTTAGATTTGTTTCCTCCTCATGATTAGATTCAGGTTACACACTCTTGGCAAGGACGGCATAGATGGGTGGCTGAATTCTCCGTGCATCCTGTCCTGCACAATGCTGCTGCTTAGTCTGTTTTCTGTCAACATTATCTTTGATCATTTGCTTAAGTGCTGTGTGCCAGGTTTTTCTACTGTAAATATACTATTTGTGTATTTGTAACTAGTAAACATGTGGCTGAGAGACACTTTTAGACTAAGTATCCTGTTGTCAAACTTTTCCCACTAGTCTAGCATCCACTGATAATTCTCGACTGAATTGGTTACTGGTGGTTACTAAATGGTAACTTTTGTAATCTCATCTTTCCTTCTATATTCATTCATTGGCATTCTTCTGTAAGGAAGAGCTTTCCTTTCTCCCTTGTTTATTTGTATAGGTGTGGAACCATGGATACTTATTGATTTCATAGGTTATAATCTTTTACTATTATTTATTTTGAAGCTCAGATTATCCCAGATTTGGACAATAGTAGCCCCTACAAACTGTTTCCTGTGTCTTTTGACCTGTCTCCATCATTCTTTGACCACTTCCTTTTTTCTGGTCTAGAGGATGTTACACAATTATCTGGTACTTTTTCTGCCCCTGTCCTGCAACCAGCCATTTCTCCAAAGAGTTCTTTGGCCATATATGTACTTATTAAAATATCTTTTTCTTTGTTCCTCCCTCCCCCAAATAAAAGATTATTTGATACCTTTCGTTGAATCGATTCCCCCAACTGCAAATAATGTACCAACAGTTGACTTCCTAGGTTTTGTCCGAGGACTCTGTAACATGGGTCGTCTCTCTGGTAATAAATGGTACTTCATTGCTTCCATAATGAGTTTCTGACATTCTATATCATCCCGAAAAAGTGCATTATTTTCCATGTCTGCCAGGAACTAGAAAAGAATAGTGGTGGGTATGTATACTGAATGACTAAGAAAATGGTAGGGTTTACAGAAAAAAATGACACAACTATCAAATGGATTTTTACATATTTTTTAAAAATTCAAGCATAGGCACATATTTTTGACTAAAATATGCAACATTTACAAGATTTACATTTTAAATTTCACTGAAAAACAAAACATGAGTAGCATAAATGGTATCCTCTAAAATCTTAGTACTGTAGTGCTTATCTCTGGGTAGTAGGAATACTGGTGCTTTTTAAATAAAGTTTTTTTTACTACTTTTCTATAATTTCCAGATTTTCTAAAATAAATAATTTTACTATTAAAATCAGAACTAATTCTAATGGAAGAATAATTATAAGTGGGAGTTGACTAATTATGCTGCGTTAACTTTGCTAAACAATGTCCAACTAACAACTGCAAAAGCAAAAGTTACCAATTTCTCAAGGGACAATGAACTCCAAACAGTGATTGGTCTAAAAACATTAAAATCCCTTTTGTGTCACTGAATCCAACTTTATGTATTTATATAACACAAATACAATTTTTATATGTTTATATAGCACAAATACGATTACACCTTGTCTTTTTAAAAATGATAGTCTTTTAAAAAATAAAATGAAAGTACGATCACATTGGAAATTAAATAAAACAAACAAAAATTTTAAATCTTTTCCTTTTGTGCTTGGTTCTCCATCCCCCCTACCCATCCTGCAATTCTTCCCTGCCTTATAAAAACAACCTGGTGTGCAGCCTTTCATATTTTCTTCATATTTATGCAATCCTCTGCTGACATAATTCTCATACATTTATATGTATAACATATATAAATACATGTAGTAATTTTTACAGTTTTTTCTTTTAGTAATTGTTTTATTATATGCTTTGCTGCATCTTACCATCTTTACTCAACAATATCTCACGAAAATTCCTCCAGGTCTTCTAAAAAGGTATAGTTCTGATCTATTCTTTTTTTTTTTTTTTTTTTTTGAGACGGAGTCTTGCTCTGTCGCCCAGGCTGGAGTGCAGTGGCACGATCTCGGCTCACTGCAAGCTCTGCCTCCCAGGTTCACGCCATTCTCCTACCTCAGCCTCCCAAGTAGCTGGGAATACAGGCGCCCGCCACCACATCCGGGTAATTTTTTGTATTTTTAGTAGAGATGGGGTTTCACTGTGTTAGCTGGGATGGTCTCGATTTCCTGACCTCCTGATCCGCCCGCCTCGGCCTCCCAAAGTGCTAGGATTACAGGCGTGAGCCACCGGGCCCGGCCTGATCTATTCTTTTTAATAACTGCATAATACTCTATAGTATATAGATATGCTAATTTTTTAGCCATTTCCTTATTATGGTCATTAACTTTGTTTCAGTATGTACATACATATATTCATATGTATATATGTGTATATATACACACATGCATATGTAAATATACTTTTTTCTGCTACTAAAAACAAGTCCAGTACAAAAGTCCTTATGTATTAATTTTTACCTTTATAGGACAGATTTCTAAGAATTGAATTGATTCCAGGTGGGTCAAAGTATATATGTATGCATGTGTGTGCACATATATGTGTATCTGTGTGTGTCTATGTGTATGATCAATGTTGTCAGATTATTTTCCAGAGTGGCTCACATTCCATTATAGTCATGTATAATAAAGTGGCTCACATTCCATTTTATATATATATATAGAGAGAGAGGAAAGCCATGTATACATATATATATCTAGAGAGAGAGAGAGAGAGACCTATACATATAGCCATGTATATAGCCATATATATGTATATACGGCCATATATGTGTGTCTATATATAGAGACAGCCATGTATAGCAAAGTGGCTCACATTCCATTATAGCCATATATAAGAGCACAAGACCACAACATTCCTGCCAGGAATAAGTGTTTTAGCTCTTTTTGTTAATGATATCACATTTTCCCTTTAATTTGAATTTTTCTGATAAGTGAATATAAGCATTTAAAAATATTTTGACCATTTGTACTTTTTTCTTCCTTTATCTGCCTCCTTTTGTCTACTATCTTTTAATTAAAAATTTGTAAGAGTTTCTTATAATACACACACTAATCCTTTATTTTTCAACTGTATTTTTCTAGATTTTTAATCATTTGTCTATTAAGGTTGTTTCATAATACTTTTGCTATTCAAATAATTTTTCATTTTTAGGTCATCAAATATGTGTCTTTCTTTTCATAGTCCTGCTTAGAAAGTCTTTTTGCTGCAGTTTGTAGATGTAGTCTCCTGGATTATCTGGCAAGATTTTATTGCTTTCTTTCATTTAGGCAAGGATCCATGTGAAATTCATTTTTTTTGGAATTAATGTTTAACTAGAGTATGAGTAGAGGAGCATTTTTATTTTCTTTAAGATCAAGAGCCAGTTCTGTACCACTTATTAAATAACCCCCTCCATTTCCAACTGAATTGGATCTTGGTCATAAATTACATTCCATAAATAGATCTCAAGGTATATGAGGTTTGTTTTTTTAATTCTTTATTCTATCGATTTGTCTACTCCTATTTCTAAATAGCATATTTTATTACAGTGTCTTTTACAGCATATTCTGATACCCGATATTTTTAGGTTTCCCTCGCTGTTAACTTTCATAGCTTTCTTGGCTATTTTTGTGCCTTTATTTTTCATGTAAACTTAAGACAAATTTATCCAGTTTTTTTTTATCCTGATTCTCTTGGAATTCTAATAAGAACTTAAATTTATTAATTAAATTTATTAATTTTGGAGAACTGATGTTTTTATATTAAGTCTTTCTGTTCAAGAAGCCTTTCCATTTGTTGTATAGCTTTCTACATATTATACCTTTCTTGATTATATATTTCCTATATATTTTATTATTTTCATTGCTATTGGGAATGGATTTTAAAAGTTTACTTCATATATGTTTTGCAGGAGAGAAAATCTACTGATTACACTTGTATTAACCTATTGCTTTACCAAATTCCCTTATTAAGCTCTATGTGTTATGCAAATAATCATAACTGTCACCAAATAGGGATAGTCAAATATCTTTTTCTAATGTGTATGCCAATTATTTTATTATTGCAATTGCTAAAGCCTTCTAAAGAATGTTAAATAATTAGGATGATAGAGTATCTTGTTTCTGGTTTGAATTGATATGGTTTTAGTGTTTCATTATTTAGGACAATAGTTGCTGTAACATTTAGTTATCTATTTTTATTATATTCAATAAAGATAATATAGATTTTCATAGATTTTTTTTTTTTTTTTTTTGAGACAGGATGTCTCACTGTCACCCAGGCTGGAGTGTGATGGCGCAATCTCAGCTCACTGCAACCTCTGCCTCCCAGGTTCAGGCAATTCTCCTGCCTCAGCCTCCTGAGTAGCTGGGATTACAGGCATGCGCCACCACATCCAGCTAATTTTTGTATTTTTAGTAAAGACGGGCTTCACCATATTGGCTAGGCTGGTCTTGAGCTCCTGCCTTCAAGTGATTCTCCTACCTTGGCCTCCCACAGTGCTGGGATCACAGGCATGAGCCACCATGCCTCGCCCCTTCATAGATTTCTTAATGATCATTTCAGTATTCCTGGAAAAAGACCTTTCTGGTCAGAGTGTATACTTTCGATACACTGCGGGTTGTATTTGACTATATATTTCTTTACAATTTTATTGGGGCATACTTTACATGTCCTAATTTATCCATTCCAAGTACACAATTCAGTGATTTGTAGTAAATTACCAAGTTGTGGAACTATTACCATAAAACCGTTCTGAAACATTTTCTTCACCTCAATTAGATCCCACATGCCCATTTACTGTTGATCCTCATTCCCATCTTCTGTCCCAAGCACTAATCTGTCTCTACAGATTTGCTTTTGCTGGACATTTCATATACAGAGAATCATACAATATGGAGACTCTGGTGTCTTGCTTCTTTCCCTTAGCATACTTTTGAGACTTGTCCCTGCTGTAGCTACTCGTATCAGTGCTTCATTTCTTTTTATCATTGAATAATATTCCACTGTCGGTCTACTCCTCATTTTATCTATCCATTCATCAGTTGATGGATGCTTCTTAGGTTGCTTCCAGTTTCAAGCTATTATGAACAAAGCTGCCAAGAACGTTTATGTACAAGTCTTTGTGTGGATATATTTCTCTTGGGTAATTATTACCTAGGAGTAGAATTGCTGGGGCATATGGCAAATTTATGTTTAACTTTTTAAGAAACAACCAAACTGTTTTATAAAGTGGCGGCACCACCTTACATTCCCACCAGCACTGTACGAGGGTTCCTGTTTTTGCACATCCTCACCAATTGTTAGTTTGTCTCTATTTTAGCCATTCAGGAAGGTGGAAAATGTGGTTTTATTTTGCATTTTCCTAGTGACTAATGATGTTGATGATATGTTCATGTTTTTATAGAGGAAGAGGGAAACAGTCTCTAAAAAGAGTCACTATAAAAAAGTTGGTGGCATTTGGAAACTAGCACTGCATACCAAAGGCAAAAAAGCCAAAATATGATGTAAGTCCCCTGATCTACACCAGAATATACATTTTGGTATTAATTACTCCACATTTTTTTCTATGCATACAAAACATAGTTATACTTGTCACAGAAACCATTAGTGAATATGCATAAAGTTGGCTCATTAAGGTTAATTTTAATGTTTATGTTAATTCTATTATATACAATTACTTTAGTCATTTCTAAATAAAAATAAATGTAAAAAAATGTAGAAAGTAAACTCTTGGAAGACTCAATAGTAACTGCAATTTGAAGCAAAGTATATTTCCTAATATACAGATAATCTATAATTATGAATAAGTAGGATTAATTAAATGAATAAGTAGGATTAAACTATAATCTATAAATTATGAATAAGTAGGATTAATTACATTTGAATTAAAAAAGCCATTAATCTAAGTATCACATTAATCAAATGGGAGGAACCAGGTATCATTTAGAAAATTATTCAGAAGACACTGAGAGAAAACTACAAAATATATACTCTTATGTACTCTGCATTTTTGGTGAATACTAAATGCCTTCTCTGCTATAAAAGAAGAGCAAATTATTAAAATGAAAGCATTCATAATACAGGAACAAAGTTTCATTTTATAAATTTTTATCCTCACTCATATTTGTTCACCTTATGACTACTGCTCTAAAACTGTCCCCTCAAACACAAATAGAATGTGAATAATTTATGAACTCTATAGATGTTAAAAAAATGTTTTGGAGGCTGGGCAAGGGGGCTTATGCCTATAATCCCAGCATATTGGGAGGCTTAGGCAGGAGGATCACTTGAGGCCAGGAGTTTGAGAGCAGCTTGGGCAACAAAGTGAGACCCTGTCTCTACAAAAAATTAAAAAAAAAAAACAACTAGTCAGATGTGTGATGGGGCACAGTGACTGTAGTCTCAGCTACTCGAGAGGCGGAGGTGGGAGGATCACTTGAGCCCAGGAGTTTGAGGCTGCAGTGAGCTATGATTGTGCCACTACACTCAAGCCTGAGTGACAGAGTGAGACCCTGTCCAAAAAAAAAAGTTGTTTTAGTATCAAGACCTTGTAAACTAAAAGAATGCTAAAGGTAAATACTGACTCATTTTATATTTCCGACTTTCTTTAGAAAACAATACCAAACTGAGAGTGGAATAGCAGAGACTCAGATACTTATAAATTCAGGCTAAACATTGAAAACATTTACAATTTAGGTGTCAAAATCTTTTAAATAATGTATATATGCCCTAGTATTTCTATTCACATGGTTTAAAATTTGATCAAATGGAAATGTTTGGAATGCTTTCAAGAGTAAGATAAAATCAATCACAGTACTTTGAGAAGCTGAGGTGGGAGGACCACTTGAGTCCAGTAGTCAAAGACCACTCAGGGCAACATGGTGAGACCCTATTTCCACAAAATTTTTAAAAACTGGGCACCGTGGCTCACACCTGTAATCCCAGCACTTTGGGAGACCGAGGTGGGTGGATTTCTTGAGGTCAGGAGTTCGAGACTAGCCTGGCCAACATGGTGAAACCCTATCTCTACTAAAAATACAAAATTAGTTGGGCATGGTGGCGTGTGTCTGTTAATCCTAGCTACTCGGGAGGCTGAGGCAGGAGAATCTCTTGAACCCAGGAGGCAGAGGTTGCAGTGAGATAAGATTGTACCACTGCACTCCAGCCTGGGCAAAAAGAGCAAAACTCTGTCAAAAAAAAAAAAAGCCATACAAAAATGATCATCAGGCATTATTTCCTATATTATTTTAAGAATCTACTGTTGGAGACACTATGATAAAATTACTGTATGTAAATTGAATCCCTTCTAGCCAGGGTAAGTGGAATGTTTCATATTAACAGAGTAGGATAAAATCTCATTTAGTTGGTATCATTGGAAAAGGAGCTATTTCATAAAAATAAATTCTCTTGGTAACCACACCTAATCTGAATTTTAAAAATATTAGTCATTTATTATTTGATTGGCATATGGTAATTTAATAATTGTTATATTTTCCTACCTTTTAAAATAAAACATACAGGATACAATCCAACACTTTCTTCATTATTTTAGTGTCTACTTCAAAACTTTATTATCTGATAACTCTAATTCTGCAATCTTGCCATTCACTTATGGCAGTGAAAAAAAATCAATCCTGCCAGTATCTCTAAATGTCACAATACTGCAGCACAGTATTATCACTGTAGGAAAGAAAAATGTTCTGAGAGGTACAGTAACTTCTTTAAATTATACAAGGCAATGTGGCTTCCATCACCACTACTTATGGTGGACAATGGTTCTCACACTTGAGGATGCATCAAAGCCACTGGAAGACTTTTTTTTTTTTTTTTTTGAGACGGAGTCTCGCTCTGTTGCCCAAACTGGAGTGCAGTGGCCAGATCTCAGCTCACTGCAAGCTCCGCCTTTCGGGTTCACGCCATTCTCCTGCCTCAGCCTCCTGAGTAGCTGGGACTACAGGCGCCCGCCACCTGGCCCGGCTAGTGTTTTTTTGTATTTTTTAGTAGAGACGGGGTTTCACCGTGTTAGCGAGGATGGTCTCGATCTCCTGACCTTGTGATCCGCCCGTCTCGGCCTCCCAAAGTGCTGGGATTACAGGCTTGAGCCACCGCGCCCGGCCTGGAAGACTTATTAAAACACCATTTGCTAGGCCCCAGCCCCAGAGTTTCATATTCAGTAGGTGTGAGGTGAGGCCTAATCTGTATTTCCAAGAAGTTCCAAGTAGTGCTGATCTTCCTGTTAGGGACTGCACTTTGAGAACCACTGGGCTAATCCACTGGATTTTCCTTCCTTGTCTTCTCTGTAGCAAAGGATGATGATAAAACTTTGTCCTTTTTGAAGTATGATATCAATTTTTAATAACACTCCGGTTATTTAGCCAGGTTTGGGAACAACCTCTATATATTGTGTCTCCTAGGGTTCCATCCCGAGCACTCTTGTGTACTCCTTGGCCAGTGTCATTCTCTTGCCTTTGGATTCAACAAATCTAAGGAAGTAGTTTTCAAAAAAGTCTAAGGACTTCAGAGTCCTTAGACTCTAAAAGAATTAAAGGTGCCAAGAAGCTTTGGGAACATGATTCTTCAACTTCCTTCTCCATTCCCTGAATTAGCTCTTCATTCTATATTCCTTGTTTCAATTGAGAGCACCTTTTAATTAGCCTAATTGCACAAATCAGAGTCAGTCTCGATTCCTCTTTTCGTATACCCTCACCATTCAGTCATTAAGTTTTGTCAATCTGACCTCATAAATAGCTCTTGAGCCTGGTAATTTCTGTCTATATCCACTGCCAGAGTGTGCCTAATTCACTTGTCTGAATTCCAAAAGCCTTCCTAATGGGTTTTGGCTTTGACCCCTCAGATCCATTCTCCACAATGCAGTTACAGTAATCTTTCTGAAATAAAATTATAATTATGCCACTCCTACTAAAAAATCCTTTAGTGCTTCCTCATTGCTTTCAGGATAAAATTCAAACTCCTTGGCATAACTAGAGGTTCTCCATGTTCTGGTCCATTCCCCTCTTCAGCCTCATCTCTTGACTTTATCCCCTTTTATTTCTGCACTCTAGCGATGCAAACTACCTTCACATTCCAAAATACAATATACTTGTTCATGACTTCATGATGAAGTACAGCTCCTATTTCTCCTGGTTATCACCCTCTTTTGGGTGGCTAATTCATAATGTGGATCAAGTAACACTGTAAGAAGTTCTCCCTGTTTTCTCATCAACCCCTCTTTTGGGTGGGTTACTTCCATTATTTTCAGAATGCCACATTCACGTATCTGTCACAGTCTTCATCTCATTATAATCACTGATTTATTTTTTTAATCTATTTCTTCCTCCATCTGATACCATCTCCCTGCTACCTCTAGCAATTTTACACACAGTACATTCAAGAGGCAGAATGGTTTAGCGGATAAGGTACAGAACTGTTCTTGGGTTCAAGTCCCACCTCTGCCTCTTATTAGCCCTATGATGTTAGCCAAATAGCAAAAACCAATTAAAACCACAATGCAGAAAGAGAGGAATTTATGCAATCACACTGTGATTTTGAACATACGGATTTATTTTTTTGGTCTGTCACTTCATTTGCACAACAGGTGTTGGAACAAATGATCTCCAAAATGCCTTTCAACCCTAAGAACTTATGGCTAGGATTACCAGTAGTATCCTGGATAAGAGATATTTTAAAGGTCTATGAGAGTCGTGCAAATATAGTACCATGAATATTTGAAACTACAGAAGTGAAGTAAATTGTCAGGTTACTTAATTGCACAGATTCTTTTCAAAGTCAAATAGGATTTTTCAGATTTGGTATGATTTCATCTAGAAAGAATTTTAAAAAATCTGCTAAGTAGCAGTAAAAATGTAACTCCCTTTTAAAAATCTGATTTCAAGAGAAACATTTTATTATGTTACTTTTCCTGAATTATCAACTCATGCAGTTTCAGTCCTATGTATTCATACAATATTCTATTTCTGAAGAGGAAGGTCTTACAAAGCATCCACATTGATTACTGTCTCTGTAAGGTAAAGAACAGTAACTTTTGCTCACAACAGCAGGAAATAATGCTTTATGCTCAAGATAACTGCAAATAAGAGAACATTTATGACACTTTAAAAAAAGCAAAAGAAAGTCAACTTGAACAGTAACAGCTCATTCTTTTTCTGCTTTCAAAACCTCTTTCACCATTCAAGGCCTTGAGATAGGCAGCAAAGTATACAGGGAAAATTTTTATATACTCCAGTGAAAACTGTAAAAAGGGGAAAACTATGCATGTAAATGTTATGACTGATTGCCTTGAATGCACCAACTAGATAGCTCTTAATTCTGAAATAATATTTTTATTCACAGCACATTTTATATAATAGAGCATGTTTCTGATCCTTATAATAATCCTGTGAGATAGTCAGGGAAGACGTTATCTCTACTTGACAGATGAAGAAACTGAGCTGTGTGAATATGCCAAGTCACAGTTTTAAAATGTCAGAGCTTTGACTATTAATATACCTTATTAATTATATATCACCAGAATCCAATATTTTGTGGACACTTTATTAAACATGTGGCAAAGAAATTAAGCTAAATTTTCTGGTTTCTAGAGTCCAGTGGTCCTTTTATTAGCAGCTTTAGTAATTCTCCTCCAATTGGTAGGATAGGTTTGTAGCTGAGTCAATTAAATTACTAACCCCAAATCAAGAATGTTACTTAATTAAGGATGGGCACGGTGGCTCACACCTGTAATCTCAGCACTCTGGGAGGCTGAGGCAGGCAGATCACCTGAGGTCAGGAGTTTGAGACCAGTCTGGCCAATATGGTGAAACCCTATCTCTACTAAAAAATACAAAAATTAGCTGGGCATGGTGTCACGCACCTGTAATCCCAGCTACTTGGGAGGCTGAGGCAGGAGAATAACTTGAACTGGGGAGGCAGAGGTTGCAGTGACCTGAGATCGGGCCACTGCACTCCAGCCTGGGCAACAAAGCAAGACTCCATCTCAAAATAAAATTAAAAAAAAAAAAAAAGTTACTTAATTGAAGCAATTTAGGTAGCCAGATCTTCTGGACTGAAAACATAAGCAGAATTTTGTTAGCTACTATCTTTTCACCTACACGTTTCATAGGAATACGTGTAAAATTACTTTCTTTGATAGAATAGGCAAAGAAAAATTCCTATAAACAAGTACCTATTAATTACCTGTGGTGCAAGAAGAGGTAGCCTAATATAAGCCAAAAGTTTACTTAGATCTTTCCGTCTCTGTTCTAAATCATGACGGACCCAAGTAAGAAGTGCATTCAATATTGTCTCCTCATTAGGAATGTTCATGTCATCACTTGCCAAGAGCTTTGCAATTTCGCTGGCTGGTAATAATACAAATTCCTGGTTTCTGATTACTTCCATGAAATGCTCCTAGAGGGAAGAAATAGCAGATAAACAATATTGTCCCTTCTGACCATCACAATTTACTTAGAAGAAAGTAAAAGCTTTTTGTGTTAGCTACCACACACAATTTATATTTTAGACCTTACAATGTACTACTACTTGTTAGGAAAGAAACACAGCAGAGAAAAAAAAAATTAAACTACAATTATGTTGTTAAACATATATAAGTAGAATTAAAGTGTTATATCACTTATTACATTCAAAAAATGGACCTGGGACATTTAAGTATTGCTTCACTCAAGTTAGGAAATACTTCTGGCCATTCTTTTGAAGGAAGAGATAAAAAATGAATTAGACACTGAGATGTATGATACTCTAACATGAGAAGTAGTTAGATTTGTGGTTTGGATTTGTAGGTGCTGAAGAATTTGGCCAGCAGTGGAGCCAAACACCTAGAGAGCCTGGTTACTTCTCTAATTAGGAAATGGCCTCCAGGATGGCTAGATTTTCCAGAACCTTTCTAGACCACAGATGTCTTCTCATATCTTCCCTGGAATGAGTATTTGTCCTTAGGGTTATACTACAACCATATTGGTCTTCAAGATCGTTTTAATGATATTTATAAGACCATCTAGGATTTTGGGTCTGTTTTCAAATTTTTAATCTCTTTTAAGGGTCTGTTTTTTAATTTGTTATATGTTCTAAGTGTCTGTTTTTAAATTTTTAATCTCTTCTAATATAATTTACAAAGCTCTTTTGGTCTCATAGGAAAAAGGACCAAAGTGGGGGAAAAAAGTAGTGACCTACAATGCCATGGGATCAGGACATTAGATGACTCAGTCCTGGCCTCACGTTAGAATCAAATCCTCTATAATTGGAAATGGGAAATAAAAATGCCGTTAGGTGTGAGATGACCTTGATAGGCTATTATGCTAAATAATCAGGAGAGAAGGAAAACATACCATCTGATTTGAAAGGTTGTAAGTCTTAATGAATGGATAGTTGACATAGTTATAATATAAATGCAAATGCTAGACACATATTGTCCCTTAATGTTTTTCTCATATTTCCTGATGTATTATCGCTGTCTCAGCATGCAGAGGTTTACTAAAGAAGCTAAGGCTGTTTAAATTAGAGCTAGAGATAAGGACTATCAATAACTATCTTCTATATTAAAATGAGAATTATATTTTCCATATAGCCTGTGGTAACCTGAGTGAGGTACTGATCTAAAATATATATTAGCTTGGCATTCCTATCAGTAGAAGTTCTAAAGGGGAAAACCATTCATGAATAATTAATGAAGCTCAATTGCTTCAATTTATCATGATTTGTTCAAGGATGTCTAAATGAGTCTATTTTAAATGATGGATTATCATTTCAGAAACATATTTTAATAAAACTTCAATGCTAGAATGGCTCCAAGCAAAAGGTTCTATTGAATTGCATACTGACATTCTTTAGTAACACATAGCAAGAACTACAAAAATGCTGAAACTCTCAACCCAGTTATCCCATTTGTAATTTAAACCTTAATAAGTAATTTGTAAGCAAAAAACAAAGCTGAATACCTAACAATACTTCTCTGTATTATTATTTACAATGGCAAAAAATGGAAAATAGCCTACATGTTCAGTTATAGGGAGCTGTATATTAAATAAGCATTAAACATGTCAAAGACAAAGATCATGTAGCTACATGGAAAGACACTTATGATAAAATGTTAGGTGAGTGTGAAGAAACTGAAATAATAATATGTCTTTCCAATTCCTTAAACATATAAAGTATAATCGACAGATATATACATTGGTGTAACTATGCCATACTTTCAAATGGCATTAACTGGATTTCATCAGTAACAAAAAGACTATCATGTAAATATTCACTTGACAAATTATTTGTTGATGTATCTATCTCAGAATAATGCCCATTCCATTGTAGTATAATTTACATTAAGTGAAAATTGAGTTTTTCAACAACTTATGAAATACTACTGAACTCAAGGTTGAATACAAAGTATTTTTCAAAAGTATTAATTTGGTTTTGAAGCAGCTACTTTAGCAGATCTCAATGTTTTTTATGTCTTCTAGATTGAGAAAGACAATTTTAAGTTTTAAAATTAAATGTTTTTATTTGTGTCATAAATTCGAAATGACAATAAATAGTTGTAATGATACAACCAGTCTTAAGACTTTTTTAGAGGTTATATGACTTGCTCCAGGTCATGTTCAGCGGCAGGGAGAATGAGAAAACAGGTTTCCAGATTCATGGATCCTGGGGAGGACTCCTCATCCTTTACCACTTGTATTCGTGCAGGATCAGTGAACGTCCCCAGTCCATGCACCATTCACTGATTGGACTCACTGGCGTGGTATTATGCTGTATATTTTAAATCCATATTAAAATACACACAACTATCATGCTACCAAACACTTGCTAGCACTGTGCCCTTTCCCCCTTTGGAATAGTTTTTAAGCAAATGAAATTATGGAGGGATTTATTTAAATTGAAGATTGAATTTTGCTATACATTTTCATTTGGTTCCCATTGCAACAATTCAAATCAGACAATCTGCCTCTAAATTACTTATTGTTATTAGAATTCAATTTCATGTCTCTGTTAAAACTGAATAATGTTAAATAATGGCCTTGAGAAAAAAAATCTACCACAACTAATTGGCTATGAAAATAGCTTTAAAAACATTCAGCTAATTTAAATTTAATTTCTGTGTAAGCCTTAAAGCAGCAAGCATGCCTCTACTGTAAACAACAGGAGTGACCTAAATGCATATAAATGTTTTCACCTGAATAAAACTCCTTCCTAGAAAAAAGATGATTATTCAAATTATAAACTGATTATGAAGAAAAAAATCCAACTTTATATTCATCTCATTCAAAAAAGTAGTTGAAATCGCAGGTGTATGGTTAAAATGAGAATCTACAAAGAATGATAAAGACTGAGGGAAAAAAACATTTCAATGGACTTAATTTTTAAAATGTCAACATAATAGCACACTAGGGCTATATATTACTGTCCTGTTGTACAATCTCTTATTTTTCCAGTTGAGGCTCTGTGACTATCATAAACAAGAAACATTCCTGAGAAAATGACTACACCACAGGGAGGAAAACCAATCATAAAGGCTGTGGTTTTGTGAGTGCTTTTGTTCCCTCCCATAAATTTCTATTGTGTTGGATAGAGGAAATCTATATAATGATGACGACAACAATGGAATGAGACTCATTGACTGGATATATGACATGCCAATCAATGTTCTGACTGCTGAACTTCTATTAACTCATCTAATCCTCACACCAAGCTCAAGAAGTAGACAGAATTGATCTTCCCAATAGTTTGTAAATACCTATTCTTAAAATTTTTCCAAATCTCTATTTCTCTAATGAAAGATTCCTAAAGCACTCTCAATCTTTTCATATCCCAACTCAATGGAACGATGAAGGAGAGGGTAGGCAAAATAACATTTCCTAAATGCTGATAAAATCAGTAATCCACAACTGTACACATGTACGTGAATGTTCACATTTTTTCTTCTCTTAGAAACTGTATTGCCCTAAACTGAAGCATTTAAAGCAACAGTTTTCAGTCATTGCCCAGGTATGAAGAACCAACTGTTACAGTGTGGCAACATGAACATTCCTCAAAAACCCATGCACCCTCCCTTGCCTGCACCCTTCTACTGTTAAAACCATACAGGGTGGTCCTAACACTATGCTCTCAACATGACCTTATTTTCTTACTCTCCTAGGTCAACCCATTTTTTAACTTTTAAGTTCAGGGGTACATGTGAAGATTTGCTATACAGGTACACTTCTATCATGGGGGTTTGTACAGATTATTTCGTTTTATTATCCTTCAGGCTACTGAATCAGAACCTCCTCTATGATTTGAGCACATAATTTGCTATAATGAATAAAAACATCATTATACATGGTTGTAAATACTTTATACATAGTCAGATTTATCCTTAACAAAAAGCCTCCCATTCATCCTCTACCAATATGCTGCAACCTGTCACCAATTTCTATCAGTGAAATTTCTATCAGTGAATACAATCCTGAAATTCATCCACGTGCAGCAAAGTAAAATGTTTGGGGAGAGTCCTATTTTAAAAAGCAGCAAATCTGCAAATCTTAATGGAATAGGCGTAGGCCACTGTTCTGTTTCCCAGGGACTACTTTAGGGCTTGATTCATATACCCAGGAGAAGTATTACTTGGTGCTTTCCCATTATAACTCAATGAAAATATGACACACTAGGCAATGAAACTCAATCTCAAGACATGTGGCAGAGCCATGGGAAAACAGTAACATGTAGATAAGCCTGCAACAATAAGAAATATGCATTTGGAGGATACTTTCAAAAAATACATACCATAGTATAATTGTGAGCCACTTTATGCAAATCTGTACAACCTTGGGCATCAGCAAAAGAACGAATTCCAAGACAGTTGGATGGATGAAGCTGTTTCATTAAAAACTTACAGCATGCTTCTACAACCTGTGAAAGCTGAAGAAGGCAAGCTGTAGATAACAGGCACTCAATATTATCTTCTTTTAATTCAAGGCGGCCTTAATGATAAAAAGAAATTCCATTAGCTATGGAACTACATTAACCTTATTTTATAAAATAACTGATGTTAACAGTGGTGGTTCCATGTAAGAGCTCATTACATGCATTACAGACCTACATGGTTTAAGACATCCCAAAACGAAAAAAAGGACTAAATGGAGAAAAAAATTATTAGCTCCTTGAGACATCTACTAAAATAAAAACTAATGGCGTATTTTCAGAATTTTAAAATGATACATTAGTTAGTAACTTACATCTACTATATACCTGTGTAACTCTCTTTTTTTTTTTTTTTTTTTTTTTTGAGACAGGGTCTTTTCTATTGCCCAGGCTGGAGTGCAGTGGTGTAACCAATGGCTCACTGCAGCATTGAAATCCTGGGCTCAAGTGATCATCTGTCCCGCCTTGGCTTCCCGAAGTGCTGGGGTTTACAGGTATAAGCCACTGCATCTGGCCAACTCTCAAATTTTAAATGTAAAAATTTGACACTACATAATTAATTTAATTTTTATATTAACATTTTAAAGGGCCATTCAAAAACTTAATTATGATAACCATTTTAAAGGTTTTAATATGGAGATTTTAATTTATCACCAGGTTAAATACAAAAGGGTAGTGATGACAACAGCAGACTTAACTGTTAGCTATGGCATGCTTTCTAAAAACAGAAATCCGAAATCTAATAATACAACATAAATCTAAGAGGTTTTAATTTACATTTTCAGACTTGTTACCTGTATAAGCATACTGGATCAAGGACCACAATGAATTTGGTTCTACACCTTCCATTTTTATTTCTTCTTGTCTTGCTTCTCTGACATCATTAGTAAACATGGCAGCAAAATAGTCTGAGACAGAGGAGAGCACCAATCTGAGAACACATTAGGAAAAAAAAAAAATCAATGACCACATTCAAGTTGATGTTCATTAATAAATGCTGCTGCTTCTTTTTTATCTGTTACTCATAGTGCATGGTACTAGGAAATGCATTTTAAGCTTGACAAATTGCTTTATGCTCTAGTTCCTTCCTTTGAATAATAAATTACCATTACCAGATTTTCTGCTGAGGTGAATGCTTTACCAGCTCACTACTCAAATCATGCTTTATAACATCCAGAAAACAAGCTACAAGCCCATAGCATCAAATCAACTATATAAAGGAAAAAATGTAAAAGTTATTGTTTGCTTATCACTTTTGAAAAATAAATAAAGCCATTTAAAAAAAATTTAATTATAGAGTAGTGAATATATAGGAGACATCTGAAAATGGTTTTTGCTAGCAAGTTTTAAACTTTTATAATAGTCTGTTATCTTAGTCTGCATTTTGTTAAAAATTATGTTGTGATAACACTATAAAACTATATTTTTATAATATAATTATAAAATATATTAGCTATGTCTTTAAGTTTTTGATGGTCATATATAATACATTTAAATTATAATTTTTTTTTTTTTTTTGAGACAGAGTCTCATTCTGTCTCCCAGGCTGGAGTGCTGTGCTGTGATCTCTGCTCACTGCAACCTCTGTTTCCCAGGTTCAAGCAATTCTCCTGCCTTGGCCTCCCGAGTAGCTGGGATTACAGAGGTGGCCACCATGTCCAGCTAATTTTTTTATTTTTAGTAGAGACGGAGTTTTGCCATGATGGCCAGGTTGGTCTTGAACTCCTGGCCTTAAGTGATCAGCCCACCTGGGCCTCCCAAAGAGCTGGGATTACAGACGTGAGTCACGGCACCCGGCCTTATTTTTGAAACAGGCATTTTTTCACTGGATAATGTCTTGAAGACATTTCCATGTCAGCACACTTAAACAGATTTTAAATAAATATTTTCATTTTTAAAAGTAACAAAAATTATGATACAGATAATCATTGGGTCCCTCTCTAATTCCATTTTCTTACCTCCCCAGGAGTGGCATTGCTGAGTCATAAGATTTGCCAAAGTAAGGTACCAATTTAGACCCCACCAGCACTGTATAAGACTAACATTTTCCCCATAATATTATCAGATGTTAAAATTTTTGGCTATCTATGTAGTGTTAAATGCTATCTCATTGTTGTTTCAATTTTCATTTATCTGATTGCTAGTGAGGTTTTTCAAATGCTTATTGGCCACCGGTTGCTTCTTCAGAAAATTGCCTATTCATTCATTCATTCATTCAATGAACAAATACGGATGTGTGTCCAATAAGTACTGGGTACTGTTCTAGGTACTTGAGATACATCAGGGTACAAAATAAGACAAAAGATCCCTCCCTTATGGAGTCTTACATTTAGAGGGTAGGGAAACAATGATCAGCAGAAGTAAATTCTATAGTATATTAAGAGGTGATAAGTGCTAAGGGGAAAAAAAGTAGGGCAAAGGCAAATGGGGAAAGGGTGGTGAGTTTAAATAGGCGGTCTCACTGGAAAGTGACATGGGAAAAGACCTGAAGGAGGTTTAGGATTTGGTCATGCAGGTATCTGGGAATAGCCTTCAAGCAGAAGAAATAGTGCAAAAATCCAAAGGCAGGAGCAGCATGCCAGGCACATGCAAGTTACTACAAGAGGTTGAGTGGCTGATGCTGACTGACCAAGACAGAGACCAATAGGACAATACTAGAGAGATACGGCAGGCTGGATCGCATATGCCATTGCATGTACTTTGTCTTTCACATCCAGTAACATGAGGAGTCAATGAAAGATTCGATCAAAGAAATGACTGAATCTGGGTTCTACTTTAAAGGATCACCCAGGTAGCTATGTTAAAACAGAATGTAGGGGCAAAGAGTGGAGGCACGGAGACCAGTTGGGAGGCTTTTGCATCAGTCATCTAAGTGAGATGTTGATGGCTCACACAAGCATGGCAGGTAAGGTAATGAGTTCAGTTTTGGAAATACAGAATTTGAGGTGCTTCTATGAAATTCAGGTTGAAATAGCTTTTCTAACAAACCCATGTTCATAACCTGGACTTTCTGTCACAGTATATAGTAGTATCTCAATAAATGTATGCTAATTGAGTCACTGAAAACTGTAATACCAAACCAATTCTTCCTAATGATTCTATTTCCACTTTGGAAAGTTTTTTTTTGTTTTTTAATTTCAATAGGTTTTTGGGCAATGGGTGGTGTTTTGTTATATGAATAGTTCTTTAGTGGTAATTTCTGAGATTTTGGTGTACCCATCCCCCAAGCAGAGTACATTGTATCCAATGTGTAGTCTTTTATCCCTTACTCCCCTCCCACCCTATCCCCTAAGTCCCCAAAGTCCATTGTATCATTCTTTTTTTGGGGGTGCGGGGGAGACAGAGTCTCACTCTGTCGCCCAGGCTGGAGTGCAGTGGCATGATCTTGGCTCACTGCATCCTCTGCCTCCCAGAATCAAGCAATACTCGTAACTCAGCCTCCCAAGTGGCTGGGACTACAGGTTCACGCCACCACACCTGGCTAGTTTTTGTATTTTTAGTAGAGATGGAGCTCTGCCATGTTGGCCAGGCTGGTCTGGAACTCCTGGCCTCAAGTGATCCACCTTAGCCTTCCAAAGTGCTAGGATTACAGGTCCTGAGCCACCATGCTTGGCCCATTGTATCTTTTGTTTGTTTTTTTTGTTTTTTTTGGAGACAAAGTCTCACTCTGTCGCCCAGGCTGGAGTGCAGTGGCATGATCATGGTTCACTGCAACCTCCATCGTCTGGGTTCAAGCAATTCTCCTGCCTCGGCCTCCTGAGTAGCTGGGATTACAGGCACCTGCCACCACGCCCGGCTAATTTTTGTATTTTTAGTAAAGATGGTGTTTCACCATCTTGGTCAGGCTGGTCTTGAACTTCTGACCTCGTGATCTACCTGCCTCGGCCTCACAAGGTGCTGGGATTACAGATGTGAGCCATCGTGCCTGGCTTCACTGTATCATTCTTATGCCTTTGCATCCTCATAGCTTAGCTCCCACTTATGAGTGAGAACATATGATGTTTGGTTTTCCATTCTTGAGTTACTTCACTTAAGTCTCCAGTTCCATCCAAGTTGCTGAGAATCCCATTATTTCATTCCTTTTTATGGGTGAGTAGTATTCCATGATATATGTCCACTCTTTATCCACTCGTTGATTGGGCTGGTTCTATATTTTTGCAATTAAAAACTGTGCTGCTATAAACCTGTGTGCAAATATCTTTTTCGTAACTTCTTTTCCTCTGAATTGATAGCTGGTATTGCTGGATCAATTGGTAGATTTACTTTTAGTTTTTTTTTTTTACTTTTAGTTCTTTAAGGAATCTCCACACTGTTTTCTGTAGTGTTTGTACTAGTGTGCATTCCTGCCAACAGTGTAAAAGTGTTCCCTTTTCACCAATATCTATGCCACATTGATTATTTTTTGATTTTATGATCGTGGCCATTCTTGCAAGAGTAAGGTGGTATTGCACTGTGGTTCTGATTTGCACTCCCCGATCATTAGTGATGTTAACCATGTTTTCATATGTTTGTTGGCCATTTGTGTATCTTCTTTTGAGAACTATCTATTCATGTCCTTAGCCCACTTTTTGATGGGACTGTTTTTTTTTTCTTTTCTGATTTGAGCTTTTTGGTAGATTCTGGATATTAGTCCTTTGTAGGATGTATAGATTGTGAAGATTTTCTCACTCTCTGTGGGTTGTCTGTTAACTCACAGACATTCTTTCTTTTGCTGTGCAGAAGTTTTTTAGTTTAATTAAGTCCCATCTATTCATCTTTGTTTTTGTTGCATTTGCTTTTGGGTTCTTGGTCATGAAGTCTTTGCCTAAGCCAATGTCTAGAAGGCTTTTTCCAATGTTATCTCACTTTGGAAGGTTTTTTTTTTTTTTTAAAAAAAAAAACCTTTGGGACAGAGTGTTAATTAGTTTTGAAGGGCATCCAGAAAAGAAAAAAACCTTTGAGAATCATAGTGGTGATTAACAATGAACAACTGAATACAGAATTATAAGAAAATGAATTATTTTTTATTAAACAGCTCTTTTCCTTTTCTTACTTCAAGAAATAATATGTAATTTGTAGTAAAGGCTTTTTTTCCCTAGCACTGCTTTTCATACTTCTTGGAAATCAGCAAACAGAAATTGGGATAGATATGTCTATTTTAAAAACTCTTAAGACTTTGTGCTACTCCACTTCACCAGCTTTTCTTCTTCTAAATATCCACAAGCTTTAATTGCCATTGAGTTTACTTAAAGTATTTAATAGGTAGAATATTGCACAAAAGCTTGGTATAGTAGCTGAAGTCTATACCAAACAATATCAACTTATCTGAGGCTAGTATGTTTTGTTATTGTGCTTCTACAGCAGGACAATGACCCTTTTAGGATCACCAAACATGTAATAATTTCATATGCACTGTTTTCTTGATGAAAATTCCATGAAGATGGAAATTCCCCTTTCCCAAAACATAATAGTTAATTGAAGTAGGTTACCACAATATACATATCTAAATTACCGAGGAAATATTTAACATATACAGAAATATAGAAAACAACTACCTGTGAGCTGGAATTCTGCGATCACCAGCGACCAAAATTACATCGCACAACTGTTTATGTCTCAAATAGTTTTCCATTTTTTTAAATGTTTGTTCAGCATGATTAAGGGCTTGGAAAAATTCATCTGATGAACATGGCTCCATAGTATGACAGGATGATAATGTCTGACTACTATTGGAAGTCCTGAAAAGAAAAAAAAAACACATTTTGAAATATCACTATCACATTAAAAAGATCTTTGCTATTAAGTCCTTTGAAAGCCTTCAAATAGAAGAAATCATGCTACCTATCAATATTAATGTATAATCATTCATTTTAGTCTCTTAAAAATCAATGATGCCTCAAGTCATATGATTCTTGTAAACACTGTAAGTGAATTTAAACTGTTAATTAATTGCTACACATATTCTTTGTAGTATCTTTTTGTGAGGTCTTTTCTCTGTTAAAGCCAACGTCTCTGCTGAAAAAGAGCTAGCTATATTCATATTGATAACCATATCTCCTAACATTATATTTAAGGATATAAGAGATAATTCATCTTTGAAGGCAGAAAGGCAATTAAATTATTTTAGAGATACAAATTCAAGTCAAGTTCATTAAAAAATATGTTGTCATAAAAATAGTGTTATAATTCTTTTGGTTCTCTGTCCAGTCCTCAAAAGCCCAGGTAATCTATAACTTATATTATAGGTTAAAAGAATTTGATAGCCTAATACAGCTGTCTAAAAAAATTATTTGAAATTTCTAAATTATAATTTGAAGAGTATGAGTTCTATTTCCTTCCTTCCTTCCCTCCCTCCCTCCTTCCTTCCTTCTTTCTTTCTTTCTTTTTTTGAGATGGAATTTCACTCTTGTTGCCCAGAATGGAGTGCAATGGTGCGATCACGGCTCACCGCAACCTCTGCTTCCTGGGTTCAAGCAATTCTCCTGCCTCAGCCTCCTAAGTAGCTGAGATTACAAGCATGCACCACCATGCCCGGCTACTTTTGTATTTTTAGTAGAGATGGGGTTTCTCCATGTTGGTCAGGCTGGTCTCGAACTCCTGACCTCAGGAGATCCACCTGCCTCAGCCTCCCAAAGTGCTGGGATTACAGGTGTGAGCCACTGCACCCGGCCTTATGTTCCATTTTCATATGATTTACTGATAAAAACTGTGAAAAAGCGAAAAGGTTAGGACTAAGAATGAAGTCCTGAGCACACATTCCTCCTCACTCTTACTCCCAGTTCTCCTCTCCAGGATCACTTAAATCAAGCAATTAAAGTCGGTTGGTTATGCAATTAACTGTAAAACCACTGACTGTGCCATAACTTAGTTCTTATTTCTCATCAGATCTTCTTTTAAGGATATTATGGTTGTGACATATGCTTTGTTGAATCAAGTCCCACTATATCTTAAGATAATCTTGTTAATATAACTAATAACCTTATCAAAAAAGAAAAAGTCATCATATTTCTTACTTTTAAAGTAAAGGGAACTGAAGCCAAGGAGATTAAGTGCCTTGCCAAGAGTCAGAGTTCATTCATGGCAGAGATAGGGCTATCACAGAAACTGCTACGTGTTCACCAAAACATCCTTTTTTCCCCCTGAGAATATAGCTAAACTACATTTCCCAGCCCCTCTTGGTGTGTTCCATAGGTGTGTTCTTATGGAAATGAAGTATTACATCACACAGTTCACCTTAAAGAGGCTAAGAACAGGTACGGCTTTTCTGTATTTTCTTTCTCTATCCACAGGTTGAAGGGAGAGGACTGAAGACTTAGAAAAAGGAAGAAGTAAAATACACAAAAGATCACTAAAGCAAGAACACTCACATTGAACTAAGATTTATCTGTTTTAGAAGTTAACAATGCCTTAACTGATAAATATTCCTTCCTAAATCCTCCGAGTCTGATGTATTTTCAGTACCATACAAACATGGGCATCAGATAAATGCCCTTGGAAGATAATTGTCAGTAATGACAACAGAAGTCAAATGTATATTATCTAGAAAGGATGTGTTGTACAATATGAATATTACTGGTGTAATGACTTGGAAAATTCAAGTCAAGTAATACTTGACTTCACATTTAAGATCATTATTATAAAAATGGGTTGAATAGTATGTAATTACATATTGTTTATACAAATAAATGAGAATTAGAAACTATTTTAAAATTTAGGAAACAGCATAACATAAGCAAAAAAATAATGGTGGTTTTGATGAATAATAATTTGAAGATTTTGCAGTGGCTCACGCCTGTAATCCCAGCACTCTGGGAGGCCGAGGCAGGTGGATCACAAGGTCAGGAGATTGAGGCCATCCTGGCTAATATGGTGAAACCCTGTCTCTACTAAAAATACACACACAAAAAAATTAGCTGGGCATGCTGGTACACGCCTGTAGTCCCACTACCCGGGGGGCTGAGGCAGGAGAATTGTTTGAACCCAGGAGGTGGAGGTTACAGTGAGCCAAGATCACGCCACTGTACTCCAGCCTCGGTGACAGAGCGAGACTCCATCTCAAAAAAATAAAAATTAAAAAAATGAATATTTAAAATATTTTTTGATTAAGTTTTATACTGTTAAAATACTGACAAATGATTATAAGAGCATTAGTGACCTGAGGAGGGGAAAAAATTATAGTATCTAATTTTTATAAGCCATAAATTCAAGAACAAGTAAATAAATCAAGTACTTCTTTCTTAAGGCTTCTATATTTTGTATCACATTTCTTATACTTCATATCAAATTATAAGTAATGATTAAACAAATAAATTAGTTGAATGTTTCTTGAGTGATGAACTGCCATCAACTAACACAGATGCTAATCAATGTTAAAGTTCTGAAAGAACAACAGAACTTTGTAATACTATCATCATTGTTATTATAGGCTACTTCTGATGTTGGCATATGCCCAGTTAATAATTTTCTTGTCAAGACCTTTCAGGGTATTTTGGTTCAGATGCTGAAACAAGTCAGGATAACTGGGGAGCATTTCAGTCTCAGTGTTCAAGGCCTCATACCCTGAGACTGATTCAATAGTTCTGAGGTGAGATTTGAACATATTTTAAAAATAATTTTATTTTTAATATTATTGACAAATAACAATCGTATATATTTATAGGGTATAATGTGAAGTTTTGATACGTGTATATGTGGTGAACTGCTAAAATCAGGGTAATTAACAAATCCATTACCTCTAATATTTATCAATTCTTTGTGGTGAAAAATATGTAGAACACTCTCTTTTAGCTATTTAAAGCCCTTTTAGCTATTAAGCATAGTCACCTTCCTGTGTTCTAGTACATGAGAACTTGTTCCTCCTAATTGTAACTTTGTGCACACTGACCCAAGTCTCTCTTTGGCACTCCCCACCCTCAGCCTCTGGTAAGCACCTCTTGGTAAGACTTCCTTACTCTTTTTTCTCCTATTACATCTTTTGTGTAGCATGTAATAGGAAAATAGAATTAAGGAGGTATTGATGGGTGATGAAGCACATTTTAGGACGTTCTAGAGCTGTGCTGTCCAATACAGTAGCCACTAGCCCCATGAGGCTATTTTAATTTAAATAAAAAATTTAAATTCAGTTCTTTAGTTGGACTAGTCGTATCTCAAGTGTTCAATAGTCTCTTGGGGCTAGTGGCTACCAAATAGGATGGTACAGATATGGAACATTTCCATCAATGCTGAAAGTTCCATTGTGCAGTGCTGGTCTAGAGTCCTATAGACCTGGGTTCAGCTCTCACTCTGTCACTCACTATGTATAATTCTGGACAAGTTATTTAACTTCTCTAAGGCTTACTTTCTTTAACAGCACAACAGAAATAATACATAGTGCTGTCTTTTAGGGGATCCCTCAAGAGAGGATTATTAAATGATATAATGCATGCACAAGCCCTAGCACAGATTAGTACACAATCGAGGAAAGCTACTGTTAGTAGAACCCTACTTTTCAGTGGCCAATGGGAAGGCCTGTAATTACAGTCTTATGTCTTTATATAATGTTGTTTGGATGGTTGTCTTTTTTTAAAAAATGATCCCTGGCATTATCATTTTTCATAACTAAATTTCATACTTTTTTTTTTTTTTTTGAGACGGAGTCTTGCTCTGTCGCCCGGGCTGGAGTGCAGTGGCCGGATCTCAGCTCACTGCAAGCTCCGCCTTCCCGGTTTACGCCATTCTCCTGCCTCAGCCTCCGGAGTAGCTGGGACTACAGGCGCCCGCCACCTCGCCTGGCTAGTTTTTTGTATTTTTAGTAGAGACGAGGTTTCACCGTGTTAGCCAGGATGGTCTCGATCTCCTGACCTCGTGATCTGCCCATCTCGGCCTCCCGAAGTGCTGGGATTACAGGCTTGAGCCACCGCGCCCGGCCCATACTTCTTATTTAAAATGGCTTTTAGTAAACATTCTAACCCACAACACAAATATCTGGGAATAGGCCATTCCTGAAGCATTTAAAATATATTTCTCTCTTATTTCTACTTGATCTTTTACATAACAACAGAGGAAATACATCTAATATCTCTGCTTAGTTTTACTTATGTGATACCACTAAGATAGTAAATCATACTTCAAAAAATTACATAAGATCATTCAAATCTTTTATGTTAGACTTTCACTGTAATGAATACATTGCTGGATATTTCTAGTCTACAGGGAAACATTTAATTTGTAGCTTATGTCTTTCTCTGCAGTAGGCAATGAATTTTAAAGTCAGAAAAATGCCTAAACATAGAAAAGAGGCAAGTATCAAATAGAAACAAGTCACCAACTATTCACAGAGCAACTACTCTGCATTGCACCAGTTAGAAACTGGGGGAATGCTAACAAAGATATTATTCCCTAGTGAAGGGACTTGGAATTTGAAGAGTCAAGCTCCATATCTGGAAAAAGTGAAATAGCAACTGTAACCCTTGTAATTCCCTAGATTTTACATGTGCTTACATGTACATGTGCTCACACAATATTCACCATGACCAATACACCTTTTTACTGTAAACTATTTAGATCCTTTTACTTTTATCGCCAGAATTTAAACTAGAATGTCTTAATGGAGTACTTTTTCAAAAGAAGTTTTACAAATTAATTTATAAAAGTTATACTGTCTATGATTATGAGTAGAAAAAAAGCTCTTTTGAAACTGTAAATAGTCTCTTTGGCTCACTCTCTCAGGAAGTGATTTACTCCTAGTTTGTGGCATTCGGAACTCATGTTTTTGCAGAAGTGTGCTTACTATATTATGAATCTTTTGTCATCTTTTACAAATATTCAAAACTACAAGGTGCAAGGTATAGGCTAGCAGTCTCTAAATTTGATACATATCCTTTTCAGTATACTTTTAAGCATGTGCCCAAATATATATTTACTAATTTATAAAAGATATAGATGCCATTGTACAATTTTTATATAATATACAGACAAAAATAGAAATTTAAAAGATAAAATATAAACAGAAGCGTTTACATATATTTTTAACCATTACTCCAACTGATCATCTTGTGCATCTTTAATTGGAGTATAATTGCTATTGGAATACAGAAAAGGGGAAGATCAGTATGCGCTAGTGTTTAGAAAGTCAACAAGTAGTAGGTGCGAATTGAAATATGTCTTGACATTTAGATGGGTGAGAAAGAAGAGGAGACAAGGCAATTGTGTGAAGAGAAATAGTAAGAGCTAAGGAAAATGGATGTCTTCACTCTTTCCCTCCTCAACAGAAATATATTTTGATTTGGAAATTTATAGGGCATTTTTCCCCTGGGATAGTGCCAGAATATCTGTGGTAAAGAGAGTTAAATGCTGTTTATAAGAATCCAGTTTTCTTAAATAATAACCAGCATGAAGGGGAAGGGAAATGGACATTTTAATACAATGCTGATGAGAATTAAAATAGAAATGTTCCTGAAATGACTCTGAAAATACAAATCAAAACCCCTCAAATGTGAACATCCTTGGGATTTTGTCCAAAAGAAAGAATCATCAATATGTACAGAGATCTAGCTACAGGGAGGGTTTCTCACAGGTTGTTTCTAATAGAGAAATACTAGAAAACAATCTACATTCAAAAAAATAGAATACTGGTTAAATAAACAAAAGGACAATCCAAACACGGAAGAATGACGGAGCCATTTGAAAAGATACAGAATATTTAATGACCTAGAGAGCTATTTAGTGGACATTGTTTTTGCCTATCCAGCATTCCTTCTTACGGTAATAAAACCCATCTCTACTTTTTCAGAAACCACACATTCCCTGCCTCAGTCTACAGGGAATGGTCAGAGGTGTAGAAGCCAATGAGGCCTGGCCAATAAGAGTATCGTATCTCCTGGCAATAACAATTGGTTCAGGTGGACACAGGACCCAAACAAGACCAATCAGAGTCAACTTCATGATGTTTGATCACCCTCTTGGAAAAGTGTCACTTTCTTTCCATTGAGCTTGCTAAGCTGACAAAAAGTAAACTTGGAGCTGTTAAAGGCCTTTCTGCTACCACACTGACAGACTACCTGAGATGATGGCATCACAAAGGAAAACAGAATTTAGAAATGGAGAAAAACAGATTATTAGTGTTATTTGATCATTTGGATCCAGCCATGTCTAAAGCTAGACTCTATCCTTGGACTTTTTATTTATGTGAACCAAAAATTTCTAGTTTTTGTTTAAGTCAGTTTGATTTGGGCTTCTGTCATTTTCAACTACGAGTTCTAATTTACAAACTTACATTAGGGCAAAAAAAGCAGGCTACAAAACAATATGTACAATAAGATTGAGATTTTTATTTTAAAAACACATACTATACATGTATAGAAAATATAACAGGACACTTCCTCAAATTAACAGTTGGCATTCTGAGGTGGCTGGGTAGTTGATGATTTTTACTTTTTCCATTTTTACTTATCTCTATTTTCTAATAGCTCTATGGTAAAAAATATATATAATATAACAGGGAAAAATTCATTTAAAAATTAGATCTAAAGAACTCTGAAGCATTCTATTCAGCCATCTTCACTTCCTGCACTCTGTTGATTATAACCCCAGATCCATTCTTTATATCTACCACAGTAAATGACTTTTAGCTGGAGACATGGCTACCCAGGGTGAGACTGTATTTCTGAGCCTCCTTTGTAACTAGTTGTGGCCATGTGACCAATGAATATAGGCAGAACTGATATGTGCAACCTGTGTCGCTTCCTTAATGTCTTCCCTTTCCTCTCTTTGGTGCTTCCTACAGGTTGGCATGCTGAGGGACAGCTGAGTAAGCTTCAGTCATGCAGAAAAGATAACATCATACAGTAAGGAGAAACAATGTAACAGGAACCTGGGTCTCTGAATGAACTCGTGAAGCAGAGCTATCTACCCGCCCTGGGCAACTTGCCCACCTGTGAGGTGAGAAATAAACTTCAATCTAATTTAAGCCACTGTGTTTCTGAATGTCTTTGTTATATCATTTTAGCCTATGCCTTACTAATATACTTCCTAAAGTTAAATGAGCAAATTATGTAGTTATGTAGTTATCTATGAGGTATGTGTGTGTACACGCCATCATTTTCATGCCCAATATATCTGATTCTAAACACTTAAACCCTCACTCTCTAGTTCCAAGTGAAACACAGGTAAAATAAAATGTGAGTGATAAATGGCATAAAGACAGATTTTCTGCTTAAACAATTTGGAGTTTAAATTGTTGTGTAACTGTAGGACCTATCCTTTTCATATACCGATTCTTCAGCTTTCCCAGCAGTTCTGGGAACTATTATGATTCAATAAATTCCTATTTCTGGTTAAATCATCCAGTCAACTTCAGTTGCTTAAAACTAAGAACTCTGATGGATACAGCACACAGATAGCCTTCTGAGGGTTCATGAACTCCTTGAACCCTATATGAAATATTTCACACACACACACACACACACACACACACAGAGACAGTGTTTTCTGGGGAGAGGTTACATAGCTTACATCACATTCTCAATGGAGTCCATGATAAGATGTGGGCATATATGTGAGAGGGGAGACAATGCAATATTGTCCTTTCAAGTTCATTATAAACTTCTCTGCTACCGCTGGAAACACATTTTTTTTTCCATTATAGGATTTTAATTTAAAACTGAACCAGAATTAATAGACCGGATCAAACAATGAGATGCAGAGACAACATAAAGAGGGTCCAGAAAAAGGAGAATGCCCATGAGGAGTGGTGATATTATGCAGATAACCTCTTGTTGGGAGGGGAGGAGGACCTATGCCTTCAGGATGAGTTGAGGAGTAGCAAATCAATTGACCAAAAAATAAAAGAGTTTGAAATATCTGCAGTGGAAAGACAGAGAGGCAAGCAATCAGTAAGATGGGTTAGAAGACTGTGGATAAAGAGTTATGGGGCCAGGTGTGGTGGCTCATGCTTGTAATCCTAGCACTTTGGGAGGCCAAGGTGGACAGATCACTTGAGCTCAAGAGTTCAAGACCAGCCTGGCCAATGCAGTGAAACTCCATCTCTACTAAAAATATAAAAAAATTAGCTGGACATGGTGGTATGCGCCTGTAATCCCAGCTACTCTGGACGCTAAGGCAGGAGAATTGCTTGAACCCAGGAGGCAGAGATTGCAGTGAGCCAAGATCCCACCACTGCATTCCAGTCTAGCCTGGGTGACAGAGCAAGACTCTGCCTCATCAAAAAAAAAAAAAAAAAAAAAAAAAGACTTATGGGTGAGTCATATGGGTGAGTCAAGAGATTACACCTATAACCTAGCCAAGCTTGCCATTCTCAAGAACTAAAAGAGAATTAACTGAAGAAAGGTGAAACTGGTTAGAATGAGTAATTAGCTACATGCTATAGCTAAACTCTGTGATTAAATGAATAGTCACAGGTATGTAGGCAATATATTAATAGTACAGTGTTTGTTAAGAGCATGAAATCTACAACTTAATTGTTTGAGTTCAAAAATGCAACTATTTCCAAGTGATCAAGGTCAATACCAACTGTGGTAAGTCAGATTAACGGTGTGCATCTTTGATACGATGTGATAAAAATGGCATTTTATCTCTGTGGTATTCCTCCCCAAAGCCCATAACCTCAGTCTAATTATGGGAAAACAAATCTCAATTGAGTAAGACATTCTACAAAACAACTGATTAGTATGATTAGTACTCCCAAAACTGCCAAGGTCATCAAAAGCAAGTAAAATCTAAAAAACTGTCATAGCCAAGAGGAGGCTAAGGAGACATAATGATTTAATGTAATGTGATATCTTGGATAGGATCCTGGAACTCAAAAGAGCATTAGGTAAGAAACTAAAGAAATGTGAATAAAGTATGCACTTTAGTTAACAATAATGTATCACCACTGGTTCATTACTAGTAACCCATGCACCATATTAACATAAGATATAAATAACAGGGGAACCTGGATATGGGGTAGATAGGAACTTACTGTAACATCTTTGTAATTTTCCTGTAAATGTAAAATGGTCCTAAAAAAATAAAATTTCTTTTTAAAAAATGCAGTCATTTCACTTACTAACCTTGAGCAAGTTACTTAGCCTTTCTGTGCCTCACTTGACTCATCTATAAAATTAAAATTAGGTTGATAACGGCAGTAACCTAACTCAAGAATGTGCTGTGAAGACTAATATAATATAGTAAAGTGCTTAGAATAGTGCCTCACAGTTAGGAAGCACCTGTTTGGTATCAGCAATGATTATTTTTTAACACAGATGCTCCTTAACTTATGATGGGGTTACGTTTGGATAAACCCAACAAAAATTGAAAATGCACTTTCAACCTAGGATATTTTTTCAACATACTGTACGTTTATTGGGATGTACCCTATTGTAAGTCGCAGAATGTACTGAATGCATGAGACTTTTCCATCATTGTAAAGTTGAAAAATTTTATGTCAGGAAGCGTCTGTACTTGTAAAGTGCAGTAAAACTGTATGCAAAAGGAGTAAAAATAGCCTGATGATATTAAACTCTAACTTTATAAATGAAATTGAAATAAAATTCCTCCAATTGAAAATATGTCAAAAATTTCATAATTTCAAGGTCAGTAAATCAAGGGAAGTATAAACCACGTTTATACTATGGTTACATGGTGGGCCACCATATAGATTTTGCTAGCCCTGGTATGAATTTATCCTCAATTAAGGATCTAGGATCCTATTGCTCACATAAAAGGTGACAGCTCTGTTACTGAAGGTCTAAAATTCCTCATGTTATAAGAAGACTAAGTCTGTATTTTAATACCAAAGTAATGACTTAGATGACTCTCATGGAGAAAAGGTAGCTAGGCTACAGAGGCAAGGTCAAAGTTAAAAGGCGAGAAACTTTTAAATCATTTAGGTGGATGGTAGTAGAAATTACCAGAAGTCTAAGACTCAGATAGACATTTTTCCTTGTTAGAATACAACTGATAAAACATGACCAACATATGCTGCCTCTTAATTCCTGCTTTAAACTGTCCAGATCCACCGTGGCTAATGAGATTCTGAGTATGTAAAACCACTTAGCTGTCTTCCCCTTTTTCTAATAACTCAAAATTTCAGTTTAAGTTCTGAAATTCATGTAAATATTACGACGGTTAAAACAAGTAATTAGTATATCATATGGATTTCTTCATTATGTCTTTAACATTTTAAGATATCAATCTGTAGTATGCTCAGAATGTTTACTATATATTTACTATATATTATTTGCAAAATATTATATAAGAAAAAGAACTGTTCCGAAGTTATATAAAAAAAAAATTGATGAGGCCAGATGTGGTGGCTCACACCTGTAATCCCAGCACTTTGGGAGGCTGAGGTGGGCGGATCACTTGAGGTCAGGAGTTCAAGACCAGCCTGGCCAACATGGCAAAACAGTGTCTCTACTAAAAATACAAAATTTAGCCGGGCACACTTCTGTAGTCCCAGCTACTTGGGAGGCTGAGGCAGAAGAATGGCTTGAACCCGGGAGGCAGAGGTTGCAGTGAGAAGAGATCGCGCTATCGCACTCCAGTCTGGGTGACAGAGCAAGACTCTGTCTCAAAAAAAAAAAAAAAATTGATGAATGTCAGTGTGACATTAACAGTGACAGGCTTTGATTTGTTTACAGTAGATGAACAACTACTTAGAGGAGTCTGACTGCTCACTTAATCAAAAAGCTGAGTGCAAATAAATGTATCTTTATGACAAAGGTCAAAGACTCAGTCAGGGCGTTGAAGGAAAACATAAAAATTAGATCCATTTAATCTAGAAAAAAAATAGAGGAAAAGAATATACAGACAAAGGATTTTTCCAAAATCTTGAATGTTTGTTTTTTTCCTTATTTGCAATAAGAAGATTGAAATTTCAAACCATCCAAAATATTAAATTGCTTTGAAATATTTCCCCTCATATCTAAAAATCAAAAACATTTTTTCACAGTACATTTTATTTTTGAAATTTTATTTTTGGAATAGTTTGGTCACTGAAGATGTAAACTGTCTACACCCGTTTTACTTTGATGAGTCTTCTTGAGTAGCATTTTTTAAACAACTTCATTTATTTTAGATTTTTAAAAATGTCATTTTTTATATCTCCTATAAATTAAAAAGTCAATTTAAAATTATTGAAGAATGCACATAGCAATCTCTCACTCAAAAAAGGATAATCTTTTTATTTCATAATGAATAGCCCACCAAGATATTTCTGTATGCATACTAAAGAATAGCTTAATTTTATTTCAGTAATCATTAGCCACGCAAACTACCTTTGTTGTAAGGAATTATAGCAACCAATGTGTGTAAAATTTTTCCAAGATTACACATGTATAAAAATTTTATATTCGCATTATAATTTCTCCGGTAATAGATACATGTTAAGAGTTTCATATGTGAATTTACTTATGTTGGTAAATAAATGTTTTATTTTTTTAATTTTGTTAAAATATTCTTGATATTTTGATTTTCAAATGAAACATTTACTGTTTGGTTCTCCACAAAAATGATGACTCTTTTACTATATAAATTGTTCTCTTTATGGCAACAAGTCTCCAAAGAAAATACAAACAATGAAACCACATTAGCTCAATTGATTTCCAAATTAAATTATTAGTGGCTTCTATTCCCTTAAGATAATGCCAAGTCATGAACTAATTTAAAAAAATTTAAATTAAATACACTATTTACCTACATACAGATATTCCCCTCTCCATTACACAAATGATGACAGATGACTAGAGTATACATTTTTTATCCTTCCAATTCCACATTCTTTAATTTCTCTATATTAAGGTTAGAAGAGGAAAAGGTGGTAAATATCATCAAGTGAGAGATACTTCAATATATAAATTCATTTTGTCTCAATCCATATGATGCCTGTATCATTAATAACCAACTTATAAATTACAAATGTTATCAAAAGCTGCACAGAAATTTTAAAAGAAAAATTATCAAATTAGACAAATGATAAGTTATTTGTGCCTTTAAATATTTAGAAATATTTTTGAATGAAGATTGATGAGAAAGATGACTTTCATGCTCTAACTTGTTACATAATCTTATTGTAGTTTAAACTGATCAATAAGAAAATCCATTTCAAAGATAAAGCCAGATTCCAAGAAAAAGGCAGATAAAGTCACTATGAAATTACCAATTTTTTCCTGTATTTTCTTTCTTCTAACTGATTTCCCCTTCTTCCTGTCCCCTTTTCACCAGATAATCACATCTAGCCCCTCTACATTCCCTTAAACTCTCCTGAAGGAATGTCCTTCATTTCCTTAAATAGCACACATTTCAGTGAAAGTGAAGGTAACAGGAATTAGTAGCTGTCATCTTAGAGACATGTTACTCAGTATTCTCTATATTAGTCTGGAGAGCTGTAACACAGACAGGACAAAGAGAAATAACCATAAGAAAAATATTATTGACAACTACAATTGTGTCAAAAAATTGGTAACTATAATGTGCATCTCTTTGTAGAACCTTTCCTTTTCATTAAATTAAAAAATGACTCTATAATGTGTTAAAAACTAAAATGTCACATAAAATTTCATACTACAGAAATGTTTTCTATAGTTTTGATATGAATATAGAAGGTTAATGAATGAAGCAAACCATAGGCAATGATATAGGAAATTGCTACTGTGTATTATTTTCAAAGCTGAGCCAGATCTATATATAGAACACAAGATATTTCAAAATGAATGCTATTTGTTGTTTTGTAATTTTACAGACTATTAGAACATTAAAAAAATCCTAGAAGTATCACATGTTCATACCAAGATATATGTGTATGCAGATGTACATATATAATCAGATTTTAAATAATAAATACTAAATTATTTAAAAACATTATAGAGCTATATCCCCACACCCCTTTTCTAACAGTAAGAAAATAATCAACCTGCATGAACTGGAATCAGATTCATTTTCTTCTTCACTAGTGCCATCATCCACTTCTGGTCTATCCAGCCAATGTGCACCGCCACAATCTTCTGCTGTAAACTCAAATGCAGGGACTTCAGAGGTGGATGCCATTGGCCAAGAAGGTGAATTCTGAAAATCCAGTTGGCTGGACCTTCGGTAACCAATTGAAGCCAAAGGCAACTGTAGGCTACATGGATCTAAAAACTTTCTCCCACCGTTTGCGCCAGTCTGTCCTCGGTTCCAAAATTCTCCCTGCTGGCTGTCAACTGTAGAATTAGGAGATGATGCTTGATGGCCAAACCACCTCCATCTGATTTTCAAAATCTGTTTCACATCAAACTCTTTACGAGAACCAGACATCCTCAGAGAAACCAAGTGATCGTCTAGGCAACGGGCAAAAAGCACTGCACACAGATTTGTGCATCCAACCAAGACAAGAGAAGTATATGCCCTGCTGTACACAACAAAAAAATGTAAAGGAAAATAAATCACATTTATATATGTATCTACAATTACTTTTACGCCAATATATCAGATTTTAAAGAACAAAGGATAATGAATAAAGATGAAACACGGTGGAACATTCCGTTCAATCAGAGCAAACTCTCATCCACCTATCCTGAAGCAGCTAGACCACTTTCCCGGCTCTCCTTTCCCATACTGACCATCAGGTCTCACAAACACTGACAGCATTCATTAAAGTCCTTTCAAATGCAGAACACCACCCCCTTTTTCTTAAACCACAAATGACAGAGACAGAAAACACTATCCCCGTTGCAGTATCTCAGTCTCTGCTGCTTAGTATATTAACTCTTTTATTGCTGAAACTCTATAGCATTTCCCTTTGTACTTAAAAATAATCACTTTAAAACTAAAATGTTTCTATTTCTAAACTAAGTCCCTAAGTGAAATACCACAAAACAAGTTTTTTAAAAAGCATTTGTAAAATTAGATGAGTTATGGTGATTTTCAAGCTGTGCTCTTTGGGTGGGGAATGAGGAGGAAAGGGGAGTACAAAGGTGGGGCTCCAGATTGGTGTCTTCACCTCTATCTTCTCTCTTCATAAAACAAATGGATCTAATTAATATAGTAAGATCCTGGGTAAGATTTCACTCAGATAAAGAATAACGAGGAGAATAAAAAGTCTGAAAACTACAAAGGATCAAAAAGTAACAAATACTATTTTTCAAATAAATTGAGGCCAGGAATTCTCTATAAGTAGAAATGGGCCACTGCCAGTTAGTATAATACCCAAATGTCTATGACACTACTTAGGAAAAGGAAAGTGCCCCTCAAAAAAGCTACCAGGGACTGGGATGGGACTATTGGGTGTACAAGTGCCCTAATGGTGCCCTCTGTTGTTAGCAAAACAAACAATGGTTTGAACATGGTTACAGTTAAGGCAAGTTGATAAAGCAAATAAAAATAAATCAAACTAAAAAATACTGAGTAGTTATTGTGAACAATGCAATCTACTAGGCATTGTCAGGGACACAGAGATATATACATCTTGGTTCCTAACCCCCAAAATAATTAAATCTAGCTACTGAACCAAATACAAAATATTTGATAAGGTAAAATAAGAAACATTAAAATGTTGCAATATTAAAGTGTGATCTATCAATGCAGAATTTGAGTTTTCAGGGTGCTCAGTATTTACTCCTTTATCAACTAATTCCATATAAAAGGCGATACCTATGTAAGCTGACCAAAAAACAAAAACAAAAACTACTTTGGAGGTTTACAAAAATATTGTGAGGCATATATCTTAACCTCACACAACTCTTTAGGAGAATACAAATTATTCAGAGAAACAAGAATGAGAAGCATAAAAGGCCAAGTACAATTTCATGCTAAATAATACGGGAAAAACCCTAAAAACTGCATGAAAGAAAGGAGATATCAGGATGGCAATGGAGTGGTATGGGCCAGTTTCATTAGGGAGAAGGCTGCTAAGAATAGTAAAATGTTGTTTAGGTAGAATGACAGATTTCTATAGAAAAAGATTCTAATAAAAGCATGAGGTGGGCATATCTACAAGGAAGAGGTGGGAAATAATCAGTTTGATCAGCCAGCCATACCTAATTAATTTTAAGGTATAGGAAGAGAGGAAGTTAGATGAATACAATGGGATAAAATGCCTTGAGCATGCAGCAAAGGCATTATTGAATGGACTGTTGAACAGGACAATGTTTTAGAAAATTAACTTGGTGGTACTGTGCAGGACGCATTAGAAAGTGAAATGACACTTTCCCCGCTCCTCTCACCTTTGTCAGACTCCTTCTGATCAACACCCTTCTAACTTCACTCTACCTATCCAACTTTATTTCTAACTATTTTCCAACATAGACACACCACTTCATCGGTCAAGGCAGTCTACATTATGGTGTTCCCACTTTTATAACACTGCCTCCCAGAGAAACTCTGGTTTAAAAAACACACTTCATCCTTCAAAGTTTAGCTCAGGCACTATCATCTTTGCAAACACTTCAGTTACTCTAAGTAGGTGGTTCTCAACAAGGGAAGCACCAACCTGCTCCTAAGGGCTTCTGGAAGATGGGTAGTGCTGGTGGTGGTGGTGGTGGTAGATTTTTAGTTGTTGGAATGACCAGCGAGTGCTATAGGCGTTGAGTGGGCTGGGGCCAGAGACAGCAAACATCTGGCAATGAAAGATGATACCTTTATTTTGTCAATCCTCCTCCACTCATTCCCATGGTAATCATTGTTGACCCCAAGCTTGGTACATACAGCCTTTCACACCTCTCTCCATGTTTAAAAATCATGGACAAATTTATATACACATAGACAGATCATATTGTATTCATCTTTTAGCATTTTGCTCTTCTCATCTAATTTTATATATACATGGAAATATTAATCTTTTTAAGAGTCACATGATATTTCACTGCTGTAAAAAAACAATTTATTAAACTATCTCCTTGCTAATGGGCATTTAGGTTGATTTCAGGTTTTGGGGTTTTTGCCATCAAAATAATGTTGAAAGAAACATCCTTGTGAGGCTTTTATATCTACAGAATTTATTCCCAGGAGTAGACTTGCTGGGTTGAAGATATGTGTATTTTATTTTATTTTATTTTAAGACAGAACCTAACTCTGTCACCCAGGCAGGAGTACAGTGGTGCAATCTTGGCTCACCACAGGCTCCATCTTCTGGGTTCACGCAATTCTTATGCCTCAGCCTCCTGAGTAGCTGGGACTACAGGCACGTACCACCATGTCCAGCTAATTTTTTATGTTTTTACTAGACATGGGGTTTCTAGAGTGCAGTGGCGTGATCTCGGCTCACTGCAACCTCCGTCTCCCAGGTTCAAGCAATTCTCCTGCCTGAGCCTCCTGAGTAGCTGGGATTACATGCGTGCGCCACCATGCCTGGCTAATTTTTGTATTTTTTCAGTAGAAACGGGGTTTTACCATTTGGCCAGGCTAGTCTCAAACTCCTGACCTCAAGTGATCTGCCCGCCTCGGCCTCCCAAAATGCTGGGATTACGGGCGTGAACCACCGTGCCTGGCCATATTGTCTTTTTAATTTTAGTCATTCTGACAGGTGTGTAATGGTATCCCATTTGGTTTTCCTTAACATTTTCTTCATTATTAATGTGGCTGAGTAACTCTTCATGTTTATTGGTCATTTGGATATCCTCCATGAAGTGGCTATTTAGGCCTCTATTTTTTTTTTCTATTAAGTTATCAATCTTTATCTTCTTGATTTGTAGTTCTTATATTTCTGATATTTCTTTATAAAAATATGAAGCAAGCTTAAACATTAATGCCTTTATGGAATGAAATTCAGCATTTACTTAAAAAACACCTTTTCTTCTGTTCCAACAACTTTCACCAACAATATAAAATTATTTTGCCCCCAAATTTATCCAGCTCTGATGACAAGTATTTCCCAGGAAAAGTATTTATAAAAGATCAGTATGTATTAAAAACCATTACATTGTTAAATTATCAAAATAGTCTTCACTGACTACTCTCTGTAAACTAGACCCCTCATCATTCACAAGCCCGCTGACCCTCCTAATTTTTCTCATAGCGCTTACTACCACCTGGCATATTAGATGTTTATTTGCTTATTGTCTTTATCCTCACTACAAAGTAAGCTCAAGTGAAGCTTTGTTTTAGTTATGACTGTAATCCCAGCACTTATAATAGAATAGTACCTAGGAGACAGTAAGTGCTCAATAAATATTTCTCTAATGAATACATAAATTATTCAACAATTATAAGAGCAATAATAAAATCCAACAATTGTAAGAGCAATAATAAAAGTAGATACTTATACTGTCTATTTTTTAAATTATAAAATAAATTAAGAATCTAATTTTAAAATTACAGACACATTTACCTTGGTGATAAAATTTTTCTTTTTTTTTTTTTGAGACAGGGTATCACTGTGTCACACAAGCTAGAGTGCAGTGGCTCGATCTCAGCTCACTGCATCCACAACTTCCCGAGCTCAGGTGATCCTTCCATCTCAGCTCCCAGGTAACTAGGACTACAGGCACCCGCCACCACACCTGGCGAATTTTTGTAGAGCCAGGGTTTTGCCATGTTGCCCAGGCTGGTCTTGAATTTCTGAGCTCAAGTGATCCGCCCACCACGGCCCCCCAAAGTCCTAAGATTACAGGCCTGAGCCACGGTGCCTGGCTGGCAAAATTGTACAGTATTTTTTCAACTTAGGAGAAAAATTACAATGTTATTCTAAGAATTTCTTTTTTCTATTCATTCTTAAGGCATAAAATTCTATCACTTGAAATCCAATGGCTAAACAGCAGATGTCTTTTCAAGTGGACACACTTTCTTCAAACTAATTACAAAATTATATTCTGTACCTCTGATTTTATAACCTTGCTTTATTTCAGGTTAAACTTGAGATACAAAAGCTCAAGTATTATTTAAAATAGATAATATGTGTCAATTATGAATACATTTTTCAAAATGTAATTAAAGGACCCATGTGCAATTTGTTTCAAAACTGCTCAAATCTTAGTCTGTGAATTTAAAAGATGACACTATTCAGTATTACAATAGAAACACTGAAATGTCATTAAGATAGACTGAAGGTGAGCTCACTTGAACAGCGTGGCTTTTAAAGCTATGTCTTTACTCAATTTAAATCATGGCTATTTGGTAGCTACTTTATATTACTAATCATCATTACATCAATCTCTCTTCACATAGAGTTTTTTAGGTAACAGTATTTATGGCTCATCAATTTTAATAAATCTATTTCTAAAGTTTTAAGTGTGTGATATACACTGCATTAAAAAAATCAAGAATTTTACCATACTAACCCAGCAGCTCTTACCTTTCTGTTTTTCCTCAGTTATAAAAAGAGTAAGTTGCATTGCATGATTTTGAAGAGCCCTCCAAAGTTTAATAATTCTGGGATACTTTTTAAACTTTGTCAAATTAGGTCTATCAGAATTTGATTTAAAATATTTGAATATTAATATAATTCTACCAGCATGTAAATTCCCTAACACTTAAAAATGTATGATGGTGGAAAATTTCAGTTAATTATTTACCCTAAATGATTTGAGATCTACTTTTACTAACCTTGACTTTAATTCTAGAAATAACACCAGATATTCTGTACTGCTTCTCCATTCTCATAAAAAGCAAACATTATAAATGTGAAAAATATACTATATTTCTATAAATGCAACAAATCTTTTGTTCTGTAAGCAGAACAGAATGCAAAGATGAGGAAATAGACCACAAAAATCAATCAGGACAGGGACCACTATATCCCTAACGACCTGTACAGAACATGGTATTTAAATCATTTCTGAATTTAAATTTTAAAAAATGAATAAACTAATGGCACAGACCTTGATTTGAAAGATTTTAAAATCCAGCAACAGAGGGTCTGGAATGAAACTCTTACTGAATTAAAAAGAGGTAAATATGTCCTTTATTTGGGTGAAGTTGAGGTTTTTGAGGTGAGGGTTTAGAAATATACCTCAAGATTAATTTGGCAATGGTGAAAAATGGATTTATGAGGGACGATACCTCGTAAGGAAACCAGTCAGAAAACTCTACCATGTGAGAGGCACAGTTCAAACTTGACTGAAAGCAACAAGATCTGAAAGGGTGGTGGAAGCTGAAGATATTACAGAGGCCTTATAGGATGGCTGTGGCAAACGGAGAGGAAAAAGTCAAAGATGACAGCATTTTCAAGTTTGAGTGACTGGAAGAAGAACACTAAAATTAACACAAGTAAGGAGGTAAGAATATTGTTTCAGGAGGATTGAGTGCAGCTTTAGACATGTTTGGTTTTAACTATGTATCAAGCAATCAAACAGCTAGGATAGGAGTCTAGAGCCAAAAATTAATCTATTCAAGAAACTGGAAATTTAAAGTGTGAACAAGTGAGCCCTGGGTTAAAATCTTTGGTTATCTTTGTATTCTATTCACTCCATACCACAAACACATGGCACCAAAATGTCTTCTGTAATAAAAAAACTTACAGTTTGAAATGCAAAACTAAGATTTCTAGCACAATGTTAAATCTTTCACTTTGTTAAAAACAACTGGGAAATACTTCTAACTTAATTAATAAATGAAAAATTTTAAAATGTCAAATTTAAATTCAGGCTGGGTGCAGTGGCTCATGCCTTAAAAGTGTTAAATTTAAGTAAATGCTGAATTTCATGCCATAAAGGCATTAATGTTTAAGCTTATTTCTTATTTTTTATGAAGAAAATATCAGAAATATAAGAACTACAAATCAAGAAGATAAAAAAAATCCCAGCACCCCTGAGGGTGGATCACTTGAGGTCAGGAATTTGAGACCAGCCTGGCCAACATGGTGAAACTCCGTTTCTACAAAAATACAAAAATTAGCCGGATTCAGTGACATATGTCTGTAGTTCCAGCTACTCAGGAGGCTGAGGCAGGAGGATCGCTTGCACCTGGGAGGTGGAGGTTGCAGTGAACCAAGACTGTGCCATCGCACAGTTGCCCGGGCAACAGGGCGAGACTGACACACACACACACACACACACACAATTTAAATTCAGTTGCATTATACCAAGAGATCTGGCTCTACAAATCACATGGTAGACTGAAAACTAGGCAGTCAAGAACTTTGATATATGCTCAAAACTGAAGATGACTTCATGGTAAAAGCCATATAATATAGAGATTTTATTTCTTTGTGTATCCTAAATAAATCACTGTAATATATACCTATAAGTATACATTTATGAGAGAAGATCAATATGAAAAAGATCAAGGCAAAAAAAGTAAATGGAGTAAACTTTAACCTTTAAACTATGTCCCTTTACCATATCACTTACAATGCAGGAACTGACATTAAATTTAAAAATTATAATACAGCATGATGAAGCTACACACAATGCATAGGATAAGCTAAGATAGCAAGGCAAGCTTAGACAGCTGCAGAGGTCAAAGATTGATTTCCAGTCAACCTGAAACTCCGAGTACAGTGAAAGCCCCCTTTTCAGATGAAACCTACAGTTGGTCCACTAAAGAAAAAAGTCAATAATCATAAAAATAATATATACATTCCCTTAAAGATGTTCTTTTAACTTGAACATATACATGCACATTCATTTGTAAATCTTTTTATATAGGGTTAATACCACATACTTGATAGGGGTCTCCTACTGAGTTTGGGTCCTTTTTCTTGCATAAGCCATACCCATAATGATCCATCATCTATGATTTCCACTTACAGTTTCTATAAATGGAAACAGAACTTAAAAGCACTTCTGAAAGAATATGAATACAGAATCCATTAGACCAGTGGTCTGTCCACCATAGGAAAAACTTGTGCCAGACTGTAAATTAATGCATTGCTTTCTTCAAGGAGAAAGTCTCACCATGAAAACAAAACATCTGCTGAACCAGTGTGCATTAGTTTGCCTAATGTAGTTAATTAATATTCTAATATGCGCTCCTTATATCCTTGAGGACCCCTAATAGTCTGAAGACCAGGTAGCTGGTTGATGGCCCTTGACAGGCACTGCTTTAGACTTTGATGACTTTTTCCCTAGTCTCTTACAATTATCCAGCCTTTATCCAACTTGATAGAATTTTTAAAATAACTCATTTATAGAGAGGCATCCCAAAGCATTCAACTTAATTTTCATAGGAAGAATTCTCTTTTCTTTACACTTTCATCAATTTATATGTTTACTCATGTTTTATAATTACTATAATGAATATAATTGTTAAAAAAAGGTTCATGAATAAACAGAACCAACTTCTGGTAAGTACTCAATTCAACGAGTAAGCAGAGATGTACAGGTGAGCTATGGAGCTGCCTACTTACCCATGAGTGTTCAGTTGGCCCGTGGTATCAGTAAGTACATTTTACAGCAGAAGAGTGTGCATCAGGTTAGAGCTACAAATCAGTTCAGAAGTAGTTGGTGAAGAGTCCTTCTGCTGTTATTTTCCCACATTATCACTTATTAATGGTAGCCTAAGTGACACAGCAGAAAGAGTCTGAGTCAATAGCAAAGCCACTCACCAGCTAGCTGTATAATTTGGGCAAACCATTTCACCTCTTTTGTCTTCAGTTTTCTCTTCAGTAATAGGATTAAGTGGCACATCTAAGTATTGAGTAATGGTCAGGATTTGTAGCAGCAGCTACTATCTCTTAAGTGCCCAAATGAGCACAAGAATATATAAAATACTTTAGACTGACTGGGGCATTTTGCTGTCAGAAAAACTCTGTCAAACGGGTCATTCCTGCCCCCAGCCTGCCACTCCTTATAGACAAAGATAATGAAGTAAGATTAATTAACCTGACTTAATACCTATATCTGGTGAGTGGCAGGGTCCAGGATGGACTCTAAAAACCATATACTTTCGAATACACCACACTGCTTCTTGCTTTCAAAGCAAGAAGTATTCTCATTCACTACTCACAAATACCTTGTGGGGCAGGTAGAGTAGTTGTGAAAATGAGAAAGTAGATTGAGAGTATAGTTGACTTGGACAAGGATAGATGTCTAGTAGAGAGTAGCAGAGTAGACAAATTCTTTGCCGATAATATCTGACCAAACTAAAAGCAAGTAAGGCACAAAAGGGGGGGAAAAACAGAGTACTTAAGGAACACATGATTTCTTACATAACAAAATATTCAGTTCATCATAACTGCAGTTAAATGCCAAGTGACATTTATTCACCAAGTACAAGTGCCTCACAGATTTCTCCCTACTTAGCACCCTCCCAATTTCTGCTGCTGTTTCTTACAAAGTACTGGCCTACAGTAACATCAAAAGAATCGTTTTATTCCACAACTACCTATCAGTACTGACACCTGGTAGTAAAGCAAGGGCCATTTTAAAACTCAGCTAAATTAACATTATGTAGCCTTTATTTAAGCTCACCTGTAAAAGTTATTACGGTTGATACTACTATGGTATAACAAAATCATTACTTTTGAAAAGAGTCCTTTGGCTTGATGACTGGTAAAAAACAAAGTTCTCTTGCTGTCCACTCCTTAGATTTTTGTCAATGTAAGTATATATTTGCTGTGCACAAGGATGAAAACTGTAATATCATTAAAAAAATGACGGAAAACCACTGCTAAATTCTTGCCTGATCCATTATGGTTGGCATGTGCTGAGACACCCAATTATCTTATGTGCCATAAAAAGTAACAATCTGGATAACCACAAATTTGTCTTTTACTGACTTCAACCAAATCCAGACGTGCTTCAACCAAATCCAAAGCTATGTGTTTCACTACATAGCTTTATGGTGATGGAGGTTAAAAAAATTTTTTTTTAATCAATCAGTACTCTCCAGACACAAGTATAATCAATTAAAGTTGCCTGTGCTCTCTGAACACATTATGAGCCAATCACAGATCAACTTGATTCTGCTGTAGGACCAATCCAGATTTTATAAATTATATATTTTTGTCAGAATAGCATAAGTCAGGTAGGGAAAGGGTAGTAATGGGCAGTGTGAGCAATAAAGAGGAGAAAATGTAAAGCACTGTTTCTCAATTGCTCATAATTAGAAATGGTTAATCACTACAAATGTTAATTAAACCAGTTAAGCATTAAACTGCCTAGCTTGCCCTAAAACTAGACCCAAAGAAAAGCCACCAATAACCTGTTCAATAATTTAACTTCAGCAAAAAGCAAAATGAGGATGTTAGTGGTCAAATGGAGATTAGTGGAGACCAGTTGAGGCCAGAATTTCTTAGTGTTAATCATGTGTTAGATTAAATCCAATGTTCTTAGGAGGCACTTCAGAGTAGTCCTCCCAAACTCCAATGGGGGGAAGGAGATGACAAATAAATTTAGGACAAACTGATTTAGGCCTCTCCAAAGAACCACACGGAAACCAGGCGAGCAATTCTAAACTCCTGTGGAGCACAGACTTGAGTATTCCTTTTTCCTGCTTATCAAAGAAATAGCTCCTTAAAGAAAGGCAAATATTAAGGAGAAATGAACCAACCAACCTCAAGTCTAAATCCTCTCTTATTCTCCACGCTATCGCCAAAGTAGCCTTCTAAAGTGCAATTCCTGACTACATCACTCTACTTAAAATGTTTATTTTTGTTTGTTTTTGATCAGCTACAAGATAAATAAAAGCTAAGATCTCTAGCATGGAATTCAGGATTTTTAATGATCTAGTAGTCTTGCCTGTCTTTCCAGGCTCACCTTCCTCTCAACTTATTTCACTTTCTCCATTATAAAAAGGTGCAAATGAGCCGGGTGTGGTGGCTCACGCCTGTGATCCCAGCACTTTCGGAGGCTGAGGGGGGCGGATCACGAGGTCAGGAGTTCAAGACCAGGCTGGCCAATAGTGAAACCCCATCTCTAGTAAAAATACAAAAAATTAGCTGGGTGTGGTAGCGAGTGTCTGTAATCTCAGCTACCTGGGAGGCTGAGGCAGGAGTATCACTTGAACTAGAGAGGCAGAGGTTGTAGTGAGCCAAGATTGCACCACCACACTCCAGCCCAGGTGATAGAGCGAGTCTCTGTCTCAATAATAATAATAATAATAAATTTAAAAAGAGTAAAAACACACTACATCAAAATAAGCAAAAGAAATATTATGGAATACTTCTTAATGAAAGGCACTGCAGATAATACAAGTATGAGTAGAGTTAAGCTTCAGTTAACCCTTTTGGCTCTGTTTCCTGGCCATCTGTAAAACTAGGTACCTCAACTATGTTACTAGGTAACACTACTTACAGTAAAAATGATCCCTGTGATTAAATCAAGACTCAGGAACTATAAATGAACCATAAATACCTCATAAGGAAGCTATAGCTTTGACTTCCCTGTGATGGCTCTTTTAATTAGCATAGCTTTTACAGAACCCTGGAAACTCAGTCTATGGAGTTTGTGTTAAGAGTTACCGGCTCCTGTGGGACGTGTTTTTTTTTTTTAAGCTAAGGCAGCTCCTGCACCACCTAGCGTGAGCTTCCTCTGAGGTGCTGCCCAGATGGCTATGAGCTGCCTGCGTGGACTGCTGTGAAAATCACTCCCACTGAGGAACATTTGATGCTGCCCTGCTGGTAAGCTATGATTCCTGTCTGATAGCCTTCTGAGTAAACAAGCTTTCTGAACTTGAAGTTTAGTTAAATCCAAGAAAACCCCTTCATTTGCACAGAAACAAGTGTCTAAGAGTCTTAATATGACATTCCAGACATTCTACAATCTAAACCTAATCTCATATACAGCTTTTACTCATCTTTTTTTTTTCTGGGAAATCCTCTTCAGGTAACATATACCACCTCCCCATAGTTAATCTCTTCAGCCACTGCTGAGGTTGAAGCTATAGATATTTTTCAACCATGAAGGAGGTATCGCACAGTTTGAAAATGCAAGAGAACTCTGCTAGTGAAGCTAAGTAAACAAGTCTAACAGAAAATGATGGAAATATATTGAGAATAAAATTAGATTAAATTGGTGAAGAGATATGGTAATAGCATATTAAAATGTAAAATGTCCAGATAAAGAGTGTCTACGAGACCAGTTTGGATGTAAGAAAAGAGCAGAGCTAGGTAGTATATTACATATGCCCTTATTCCTACATTGTTACCCATGAGGAGAGGCCAGGGAGCCCTGTATCAGGATCAAAGCAGATGACTTGTAAGAGTTAGACAATTCAGTCAGTCCTTACCGTGGGAGAGGAAGAAGGGATGGGTGAAAGGATTACAACGGAGATGGCATTTGCCAGTGTTCAGGGAGGGAATATCGTAGTTACTTAAGTCAGATCCAGTTATACCTTCTTATCCTGATTATCATAATCAGCCTGTCCCACTAGAATTTGCAAGCTGATGTTAATTGTGTAGAACTTTTCATGGCACCTTGGTTTCTTTGATTGAAAGCTATTATAACTGCCTCTTTCTCTACTATAAAGTTGTCAATTACGCTAATTTGTTATACCTTAAGAGTCAACTGCATTATTTCCTAAGTCTGGTGATTAAGAGCTTACAAAGACAATGCACTTAAAAATTTTTAGATCGTCTAAAATTGCTAAAGCCTCTAGTTTCAAGTTCATAAACTCTTAGATTAAAACACCCAGTAACAGCAAAATAGAGAAAAATTAGTCAACAGAGAAGAAGAAAGAAATACAAGTGCAGAAAGAGACACTAGCAAGAAATCATATAGACCTGGAGAGAGAGAAAGTAGCCCTAGCTCCTAGGTTTCTGTTATTGGTGCCAGTTGCTTTTGAGGCCCAGCTGCACTTCTCGCCCTTGGCCTCTGATATAAACTATATTCCTTTTCTAATATGACATTCCTTTTGCTTATGCTAATTTAAGTAATATTGTTTAATTTGTCATGAAATACTCCTTAAGTCCAAAAAGGCAGAGAGGAACAAAGTATAACAGTTTATATATTTAGTATTTTTCACTATTTTATATATGTGTGTATACACATCATTTACACACTGTAAATGACGCCTTAAAGAGAAAGGGAGAGAGAACTCAAGTATAGTTATTTTCTACTGTGATTGTAAACTCCCCATTTATTTATTTATTTATTTATTTATTTATTTATTTATTTATTTATTTTCGAGATGGAGTCTCATTCTGTCACCCAGGATGAAGTGCAGTAGCGTGATGTCGGCTTACCGCAACCTCTGCTTCCCAGGTTCAAGCGATTCTCCTGTCTCAGCCTCCAGAGTAGCTGGGATTACAGGCGTGCACCATGATGCCCAGCTAGTTTCTTTTGCATTTTTAGTAGAGATGTGGTTTCACCATTTTGGTCAGGCTGCTATCAAACTCCTGACCTCAGGTGATCCGCCCACCTCAGCCTACCAAAGTGCTGTGATTAAAAGCATGAGCCACCACACCCGACACTCATTTATCTTTTTATCCTCACAGTGCCTTATACTATTTATTTATTTATTTATTTTTGAGACAAGGTCTTGCTGTCCCGTAGGCTGGAGTGCAGTGGCCTGACCATGGCTCACTGTAGCGTCGACCTCCCGCTCAAATGATCAATCATCCCACCTCCCTACCCCTGCCCCCGTGAAGCTGGGACTGGAGGCACATGCCACTACACCTAGCTAATTTTATTTATTTTTTGTAGACACAGGGTCTCGCTATGTTGTCCAGACTGGTCTCAAAACTCCTGGACTGAAGAATCCTCCTGCCTTGGCCTCCCAAAGTGCTGGGATTGCACAGTCTTGAGCCACTACACCTGGCCCCTTATACACATTTAACAAATGTTTATTGAATAGACATACAATTTAAAAAGAATGAAATTCATTTGGCCAAAATAACAAACCTAATCGTGGAGTTTTCAAAAGCATTTCATTTCGAACTAATAAGTTCTTTATAATTCTCATTAGCATAATTCTGATTAAACACACTCACATACACAAAGAAATGCTGTTTTCTATTTTCTAAATAGAATACTGCACTGACATAATTTGGGTTTTGATTTATTTAGATTCTGTGTCAGCTCATGGGACTCTGAAGCCTTTTTAGTAGTCATTAAGACCGTTCACAAACTATTCCAGTTCTCTTCTTTCTGGGCACATGGTAGAAATGCATTTCCCCATCTCTTTGAAGTTGGGGGTAGTCAAGTGACTTTTGGCCAATGAAATAGCAGTAGAAGTTACCTGTGTCACTTCCAGACAGAAGCCTTGAAGAGCCAATGTACACCGGGTGCAGTGGCTCACACCTGTAATTTTGGGAGGCTGAGGCAGGTGGATCACGAGGTCAGGAGTTGGAGATCAGGCTGGACAACATGGTGAAACCCTATCTCTACAACAAATACAAAAATTAGCCAGGCATGGTGGCGGGCACCTGTAATCCCAGCTACTCGGGAGGCTGAGGCAGGAGAATTGCTTGAAACTAGAAGGCAGATGTTGCAGTGAGCTGAGATCCTGCCATTGAACTCTAGCCTGGGCAATAAGAGTGAAACTCCGTCTCACAAAAAAAAAAAGAAAAGAAAAGAACCAATGTAAAATCACCACATCCTTTTCCCTGTCCTAACAACTGTAGAAGCACGTGCTGAAATACAGCCTCTGATAGCCTGAGACTGACCATTTGTAATGGAGTTCTCTTGCTGACCTGCTTCAGCATGTATATAACAGAAAAAAAATCTTTGCTGTTTAAAATCAATAGGATGTGAGAGTTCTTTCATTACCACAGCATAATCTATCCTGCCTGGTGTACTCAGCAAACCCCTTTCTCATAAATGGAATGAAGCAATGAATAGCTCTGGCCCTCTAGTTTCAGAATGGTATCATTTTGTATAGCACTATCATTTAGAGAATACTTTTGAATGGAAGTGCCCCTCATTATCCAAACTCATCATCCGAACACAGGAACTGAATGGATTTTGATAAATTTTTGGATCAACACCTCATTCTCTCAACTCTCTGTACCTGCCATCTCAAACTCTGGAACCAAATACATTTGGATAGGTGCCATTCCTTGCCTTCCATACTCTTGCCACCTGCACTCAGGAATGGAATAAATTTAGACAGTGAAGAATTCTTGATATATTATTTCATTTGCACTCTGCTGTTTTTCTACTACCCAGTACCCAGTAGATTCTCATTTATTCCATAAATGAATTTATGTACTGTCATCATTCTAATTTTACAAATAAGGCAATAGATTCAGGGAGGTTCATCGACTTGCTGGAAACAACCCTGCACATTCAGTAGTGACACAATCCCAGAGTTTCTGGCTTCAAATCTTCACTCTTTCCACTCTGTACTGTGCTTTCTTAGGTTTCTCATAGCTATAGAATGCTTATGATTTGATAGTAAATTAACAGTACAAATAGTGTTTGTGATTAAAAAAAAAAAGTCAATCACATATTTACATCCAAGAATAAAGTCATTCCTCAAGGACTTCAACTTGCCTATACCTAGTCTAAGTCATAGACACTAAATACCCTGAAGCACAGAACAAGAAGGTGCCTTAGAGGTCCTTCAACAGGCAACTTGCAGAACAATGAAGAAATGTGAAAGAACTGGGGGAAAGTAGCGTTCTCCTTTGCTATACAGTATGTTAAAATCCTGACTTTTAAATTATCTTCACTTTGGACCTTACCAAATTGGCTAACCTCAACTCTTTGCTTTCCAATTCTCATTGAACCTCAGTTGTAAGAAATACTAATGAAGAACTGCCTGAAGAATAGATAATTCATCTTTTTTTATTTTTATTTTTTGAGATGGAGTCTCACTCTGTTGCCCAGGCTGGAGTGCAGTGGCACCAACTCAGCTCACTACAACCTCCACCTCTTGGGTTCAAGCGATTCTCCTCCTTCAGCCTCCTGAGTAGCTGGGACTACAGGTACGTGCCATCACACCTGGCTAATTTTTGTATTTTTAGTAGAGATGGGGTTTAACCGTGTTGGCCAGGGTGGTCTTGAACTCCTGACCTCAAGTGATCCACCTGCCTCGGCCTCCCAAAGTGCTGGGATTACAGGCGTGAGCCACTGTGCCCAGCTAATTCATCCATTTTTATAGATTCAGTGGTCCTCAATTTGTGTTACATAGTCAAATAGATTTGGAAAAGATTACAAAATATATCCCTCTTTAAAATAGCAACTTGAACATTAGTATAATAAATCTCCAAGAAATTCTGTAGTAAAACCAATTTTCTAATCTAGTTGTCTCAAACTTACTTGAGCTCAGAACCTTGTTGCAAGAAAGGAAATATTTTCTCATTCCTTAGAACAGTTTGGGAAATACTGTTCTAGATCATTCTAAAAGTTATAAATGGACCAAGTAACTCCACTCCTTCAGAAAACTTATTGTTAACAGTTTTATTACTCTCCTGTATTGAAAAACACTGTTGTGCAAAATTCACTATTTTCCTTAGGGGTGTTTTAAAGATATTGTCAACTGCATCCCATATCTCCTTTTTGTATTAGGGCCCATGAGGAAAATATGCCTCTCAGGCCTCATTACTGGAAAACGCCTTGCTTAGGGCAGAACTGGTTTGTTTCTAATCTTGGAATTAGAAACAAATGAAACTTTGTTATTTTATTTATTTTTATTTATCTTTTTGAGCAGGGGTCTCACTATGTTGCCCAGGCTGGTCTTGAACTCCTCAGCTCATGTGATCTGCTCACCATGGCCTCTCAAAGTGCCGGAATCACAGGTGTGAGTCACCGCGCCTGGCCAAAACAGGCTGAAACTTACGTTGTTCCTTTTTCTCTTTTTACCTAGCTCCCAGGAAGCCCAAGGCCCAAACTGTGACTCATCTCTAGCACAGGATCTTTTAAACAGGAACTTGGTATTATCTTTTTTCTTGACTTTGTATTCTTCTTTTCCTGCTCTACCTCAATTTTTCCATTTAGTTTGTTTTATCCTATGGTACTACATGGTCCCTAGATTGCTTCAAATATATAGTTTCTGGAACTATATATTGTACATATTGCATCTTCTTACAATTTCATGTTGATTCCACCCTCCCTGCCCAATTACCCAATAATGTCAGTGTATTCATCTTTGTGTAAAAGTATTCACATGAGTCATAACAAGCCAATAGGACATACACATTCACAATACAGTCAAATCTGTAAATGCTGAAAACCAGAAAAAAAAAAAAAAAAGAAAAAAGGAAAAAAAAAGGTCATGATTTTTTTTTGCCACCAGAGGTCTAATAACCAAAAAGAGTTATTAAACTGTTTCCAAACAGGAAGGAGAATCAACATTTATTTAGCACCAGCAGATGCCAGGCACATAACAGCAGCTCCATTTTTCAAAGCAAGCAGGAGGGGCATCTGCACATCTAACCTCTGGAAGAAGACACCAGAAACAGAATATTGGGGGGGCGGTGCAGGGGTGGGTGGGGAAAGCCTGACTGTCCCTTTTGTACCTTTTGAATTCTGTGAACTTGTCGACTACTAAAGAATAATTTAAAAAATGAAACGAAGAGATAAAAAACCACAGTAATGCTTTACTCTTTGACACAGCAAACTTTTTCTGCCAGCTTCTGATTCCAGAGTATGCACTGAAATAAATGCCTAAATGGAAAAGTTTCACCAGACACGCTGGGTCTTGGGAAAATGAAGTCCTCGTCTTACTCTCCACACTCCGGGGGCGAGGCTATTATTTAAAAGAAAAGCTTAAAAACTTAGGTCAAAATTGCCTGCAAGTAATAAGGAGAGGAAAAAAAAAATCCGAAATGGTTTCCAGTTTGTTTTATTGGCAGGGACAGTCCGGGAAAGCAGCAACGTGTGCACCGCAGTCCGCTCCTCACCGCCGGCCACCAGCGCCGCATCCACAACTTTCCACAACTCCAGGGCGGCCCGGGCGCCGGCTCCAGCGCTCGGGGATGCGCAGCGGGGAGGCCGGGCCGGGGTTCGAGCCCCGGGCCCCGTGTGGGGAGGCCCCTGCCCGGTCCAGCCCCACCGAATCGGAGGGCCTCGCAGCCGCCTCCTGGAGGGGCCGCGTCTTCGCGCCCAGCGCGCTCCGGGCGGCCGCGGCTGGGCGTGAGAGTCGCGTGGGGGCGGGGAGCGGGCCCTGCCCGGAGCGGCCCCCTCCCCGACGCCGAGGAGGAAGTCGCACTTACCACGTCGGGCTCCGGAGGCTGCCGGGGGTGACGGCGGGCCAGGCCGGCCAGGCGGGAGGAGCGGGGGAGCCGGGGGCCGGGGCCGGCGAGCTGAGGTGTGGGATGCTCGGCCCCTCGCGCGCCCCTGGCCCCGTCCGGGCAGCCTCACCCCCGGCGCCGGCCGGCCCGGAGCGAGCCACTCCAGCTTCGTCAGGCGGCGCCAGGCCAGGGGGTCAGAGTACCCCGGCGGCCCCGAGGGGGCAGGCGAGTAGGTGGGGGTCGGGGACCGGTTAGCCAGTCAGTCCCGGCGCGGCGCAAGCGGCTGCCCGCCCCGCCCCCTCCCGCCAGGCCCCGCCCAGCCCCCCCTCCCGCCAGGCCCCCCCTCCCGCCAGGCCCCGCCCCCTCGCCGGGCAGCGCGCCCTGAGAGACCGCGGCAGTCATTTCCCCGCCGGGGGTTTCTTTGCTCTCCTGCGCGGCGTGGGGACGGCCTGAGCCGGGGAAGGGGTTGGGGGAAGGGGAGCGTCTGTGGCGAGAGGAGCTAGTGGGGGAAGGGGACGTCAGACTGGGCGGGGCTATGGCGAGGAGGGGGCGTGGCGTAGCGGACCTGACAAAGATTCTGGTTGTTCCCCGCCCCTTGAAACTGGGGTTAGGGGAATTCCTCGGGGTGGAAGTTAGGAAGAGGTCCCTCTGCAGGGCTGGAAGGCCGTGAGAGAGGCGGCCTCTGTCATCTCAGAGCTTAGAGGGAACTCACCAAGACTCGCCTCCCTTCTCCAGCCTCAGTAACCATTCCCCTTGCAATAATCTGATAATTATTGTGCTCTAGGTGGTGGGTTTGTGGCATCGCAAATATCATCCTCAGCACTGTGACTATAATCATTGTTTTCCAGTGGTGGAATAATAAGAATCTGAAAAACTGGGTTCTTTATTCAGTCCTCTACCCAACATTGAACTCCTATATGCTAGGCTGTGAGAATAACAACTAATTTATTTGGCACCTTATGAAAACACTAAAGTACTTGACATGTTAATTCACCATCAGGTTTGAGCAAAACAACTATGGTCCCTGCCCCCAGTAGCTCATGATGCATTAGGAAGGGAGGGATTTCCGTACTTTGTCTCTGAGTGATGCGTAAACCAAATGCCCATCTTTTGGTTCTTAAAGTAATGCCTATGTTCATTATTCGTAGATTAGTGTTTGCTACTCTGAGTTAGTTGTATGCTCTCCGTCCGTGATGGTTGAATGTGGTCATTCCCCGCAAATAACATTTGTTCAGGAGATCTTCAGTTTGTCTCCATAATAAAAAACCCAATGCAAGCAAAGCAAGTGGTCCAGAAGACTGATAATCAAATAACATAACCAAATTGTGGTAGCAGCCTGGGGTGGCTGGGAGATCTATTTAGGGATGTTTTGTGCACTTCCACTTGGGGAAGTGGTTAGGAAAAAACAATATGATGTAAAAGAATGAAGTACTGACATGGACTGCTAGTTCAAAGGGAAGTGGATGGGACAATTTAAGATTGTTACAGTCAGGAAGAAGATACATCACAAACTCTCCCAAGGAGGGTTCCAACCACAAAGTACAGGATACATTTTTTATCGGAGCTATGTGGAAGAGACACCCTCCACCTCCTATGCAATGACACCTATGCCCATAGATAAAAATTGCCTCAGTAACTTTGTTTTTAACTACAAAAGACAATTGTGTAAACAAACCCACTGCTTGAATTTTTGGAATTTGGTACTACGTTTCAGCCCTTACTGGATTTTCCAATGTTTACCTTTGTGTACATTAACAGCAAATGACATTCTTCTCATAGTTTTTTTTTCCCCTGCTCATAGTTACTTGTTCAGTTTTGGATTTTTAGTCCAGCATTTTTCTTTCAGTTTTATAATGAGGAAGACTAGAAAAGCATTGCAATCAAATCAGATTACAATTGCAGTAAAAATTCCTTATTTAAGAAATAGGCATTCCCAGCCAGGCACGGTGACTCACGCCTTAATCCCAGCACTTTGGGAGGCCAAGGCAGGCGGATGGCGAAGTCAGGAGATTTGAGACCATCCTGGGCAACATGGTGAAACCCCGACTCTACTAAAAATATAAAAATTAGCTTGGTGTGGTGGCATATGCCTGTAATCCCAGCTACTTGGGGAGGCTGAGGCAGGGGAATCACTTGAACCAGGGAGGTGGAGATTGCTGTGAGCCAAGATTGTGCCATTGTGACAGAGCGAGACTCCATCTAAAAAAAAATAAAAGAAAGAAAGAGAGAGAGAGAGAGAAAAGAAAGAAAGAAAGGAGAAAAGAAAGAAAGGGAAAAAGAAAGAAAGAAAAAGAAAGAGGCATTCCCATACTTAATCTTTTTTTTTTTTTTTCCTGGTGAAATATATTGTTTGTTCTATCCTTAAACCTATTTTATTTACTGATCTGTATTTTCAGCTCATTTGCTCCATCAGCCCAGTAAAAATGATGAAATAAAACATCCCCTGTGATCTGGCTCTCTCCACGGGCTCTCACGCTACTCCCAGACACTGGATTCCTTCCTCTTCTGCCAACAGGCCAAGTGCTTGCCCATGCAGCCTTCACATGTTCCTCTGTCTAGCAAGCTCTTAGCTACTCCCTCCTCCATCATGTCACTTTTCCTGACTATCCATGTAAACCTGTAACCCACCCCCCAACTCCTCTCTTCTCAGCACTGAGCACCACCTGACATATACATCTGTTTATCTCTGTACTCCCACTGGAATGTAAACTTCATGAGAGCAGAGCTTTGTTTTGTTACTTTTAAATCTCCAGTGCCTATTATTTCCCATGTCTGTCATACAGTAGATACTCAACAAATATTTTTTGAATGAATGAATGAATCCAAATAGGAGGGATAGCTTGTATTCCTTTTGTAATGGCCAAACAGCTTTCATGCAATTTATCTTATAACTGAATCATATGACTTAGATGTATTAATAAGGTCTAAAACACAGCCCACATTTACCTTATTTAAAAGTAGAATTTGGCTGGAAGTGGTGGCTCATGCGGGTAATCCCAGCATTTTGGGAGGCCCAGGTGGGTGGATCACTTGAGGTCAGGAACTTGAGACCAGACTGGGCAACACGTTGAAACCCCACCTCTACCAAAAATACAAAAATTTGCTGGGTGTGATGATGGGTGCCTGTAATCTCAGCTACTTGGGAGGCTGAGGCAGGAGGATTGCTTGAACCTGGGTAGGGGAGGTTGCAGTGAACTGAGATTGCGCCACTGCACTCTAGCCTGGGAGACAGAGCGAGATTCCATCTCAAAAGAAAAAAAAAACGTAGAGTTTGAAAAGGCATTTTATCTCTCATTCTGGCAATACTAAGGAACAGGATTTGAAGAAGCATTCGCAGCTAAGAATTTATGCTGAGATCTTACAACTTCGGCCATAAATGGATCCGTAGAATCAGAGGGAATGAGGGATCAATACATGCTGTGAAAGTCTTAATAATTTTTCATGAGAGGAAACACAGCCATAATCAGAAAATTTGAAAACTCTACTGATAATTTGATACATGATGTCAGTAGGATGTCTTTTGTGAATGCTTAAATAATTTTAATTGATACTTATGATGATGAGGTTAACAATGTTTTAGTCTGGTTAAAGTGTAATACCAATAGATAGTAAAGAGAACTTAACCCTAGTATGTAAATGCGCTTAATAAAGAAATGGTTTGATTTTTCATTTTGTGCTCTGCCTACTGGGTGTGTGGGTGGGGAGGATTAAAAGATTAAACTATGATTATATACAGTATATGTGTTCAAAATCTGGATCCCAGGAATGTGATCTTTTTTAGAGGAGTTAGGATTTCTTTTAGTAGTATTTCTGCTCTCCAAGTTCTGACATGAACAGCCTCCTGTGGAACCAGTCTCATTAAAATAGAGAGCTATATAAATATGACCAGATCATACCCCTGGGAAGCAAATCTCCAAATCAGGAGAGACAGGTGGCCAAGTAAACCTAACTAAAAGTGTGTCCCTTGAAGTTTACCTTATATTCTCACTCTAGTTTCTCTTGGTTCACCTGTCAATTTGGTCCAAATACAAAAAAAAAGAAAAAGAAAAGAGAATTTCCTTAGCTCTTTTTTTTTTTTTTTTTTTTTTTGAGACTGAGTCTTGCTCTGTTGCTAGACTGGAGTGCAATGGCATGATCTCGGCTCACTGCAGGTTCAAGTGATTCCCCTGCCTCAGCCTCCTGAGTAGCTGCTGGGACTACAGGCCCGCACCACTATGTCCAGTTAACTTTTTGTATTTTAGTAGAGATGGGGTTTCACCATGTTGGTCTTGATCTCCTGACCTTGTGATCTGCCTGCCTCGGCCTCCCAAAGTGTTGGGATTACAGGCATGAGCCACCACGCCCAGCCTCAGCTCTCTTAACCACAGCTAAACCAATCTAGAATTTCTAAGTGAACTTTGCTAAAATCTAAAGGAGAATAAAAATGAAATTATTACTATATTATGGAAAATATAAACAACACCAATAACTTTATTCATTTGTTCAGCTTCTCTTCTCAGTTTCCATTCTTCCAAGACCAAACTTCCATCCCCAAGGGGAGATATAAATTTGCAGGCAACCTACCTAGTTTCCTTCCCTCTAGGCTCTCTTTTTCTCTGCACAGTAAGGTCATTTTTCTGTCTTATTATTTTTTTTCTTTTTAGACGGGGTCCTGCTGTGTCGCCCAGGCTGGGGTATGTTGGCGCGATCCTCCCACCTCAGCCTCCTGAGTAGCTGGGAGTACAAGCCACCATGCCGGCTAATTTTATTTATTTATTTTGTAGAGATGGAGTCTTACTATGTTGCCTAGGCTGGTCTCAAACTCCCAGGCTCAAGTGATCCTCCTCCTCAGCCTCCCAAACTGTTGAGATTACAGGCATGGGCCATCACGCCTGGACCACTTTCTCTTTCACATGGCCACCACAAGCCTGTCCCAATCACAGCCAAGACTAAAAGCCCCACTTGTCCTCTGTCCCCATTCTTCTGGTGAGAGGGATATGGCATAGTCCGGGTCAAACTGCGAGACTATGGTGACTGTCATAATATATGAGCTACTTCTTCGGGTGAGACTCACTCTTTACACGTGTTAGGAAGGTCATTACCGGCCCGCTGTCAGGCCACTCCTTGCAGTCCCCAGAGCATTCCCGAAAGAACTGCCCAACACAGCGCTGGGGACATGGGGAAGGAATGTGCATTCTCTCATGCACGTATTTCCATTCACCCATTCATAAGTAGGTGTCCTATAACCAGGCCACAGTTACTGACTGAATAAAAAAGTCTTTGCAAAAGGAGTTTCCATACTTCCTGCCAGTCTCCTTAACCTTTCTAAAATACAAATTTAATTCTGTTCATCCCCCAGGACCGTGTTTAACATGCTTTACTGACTCTATTGCTTTCAAGGTAAAGTTCAAACACCTTAGCATTGTTGTAAGGTCCTTTATAATCTAACCCCTATCTACCTATTTAGCCCTATGTCTATTCTGAACTATTTGCAGCATTGAGAACATATCATTTTTCCCACAGCTGTGCTTTTAAATAAGTTTCCTCCTTCCGAAATACCCTTCTTTCCAATATCTGCTAGCCCTCAAGACTCAGCTCCAGGGTCACTTCCTCTGGCGATCTTTATCCTGAACTTTCCAAGCTGAGCGAGTTCCTTCTTTGTGCCCCCAAAGTACACTGGATGCCCCTTTGATTGTAGCAGTTACGCAATGGGTTGTGAACACTGGCTTACTTGTCTGTCTGCTTGACTAGCTGAGATGTCTTTGATGGCAGGCCCTCAGAAATACTTTCTGAATGAATGAATGAATGAATGAAATCCACCCTCCCCGCTGCCTATAAAGTCTTTACAAACAACAACTTATTTGAGTATGGCCATTTTTCCCCTGAGTGTTATAACATATACAGACAGGATCTTTCCTCTAATTTATAGTGTTTACTACGAATTTCCTTAAACTTTAGAAGTTTATTAACTTAGGATTTCAGAAACTTACAAGGACAAGGTTATGAACACAAAGTACTTGTATTTATTTCTATGCACTGAAAAAATTATTCCATACTTTCATATATTAAAAAATTATTTCAGCATTTCTATATAATTACTTTACATTTTGAAAATAACAGTTGAAAGACTACTAATTAATGTTGATGTCTCATGAGTTAAAAATGTTCCAGGATGGGACGGGTGCTGTGGCTCAGGCCTGTAATCCCAGCACTTCCGGAGGCCGAGGAGGGTGGATCATGAACGAGGTCAGGAGATTGAGACCATCCTGACTAACACAGTGAAACCCTGTCTCTACTAAAAATACAAAAAAAAAAAAAAAAAATTAGCCAGGCGTGGTGGTGGGCGCCTGTAGTCCCAGCTACTCAGGAGGCCGAGGCAGGAGAATGGCATGAACCTGGGAGGCGGAGCTTGCAGTGAGCCAAGATCCTGCCACTGCACTCCAGCTTGGGTGACAGAGCAAGACTCCATCTCAAAAAAAAAAAAAGGTCCAGGATGTATCTTTGTATTTGATATATTACTTCCTGATTCGCTAACAGAAGGGAACTACTCAATCTGACTTCTATTTTCATGTTCTGAGAGAACAAGTTCATAACCACTATAGAAGTTTAAACATTGTTACTGTGCTGACAGTTTGTGTACAGAAATCACAAAATATTTACCAAATATTAAGAAGAGGGCTACAGCATAGAAAACACTGCTACTTGTTATGAGGGAGAGAATGAATAAAGATGAATCAAACAGATATGTAAACTGAAAAGTTCTTATCAATTATTAAGCTTCTTCTACCTCCATCTTGTTCATCTTTGTAAAAGCACATATCCCTGTATTCACACTTGCATTCTATATTCAGTGACTATACTTAGCACAGAATTCTTGGGGAAAGATTCTAGTTAAGTAACAAGCAGCTGACCTGAAATACAAAAACAGTGAGTGAATAGAAGGTGGCACGCTCTGTACACATTTGAAGACATTCAGAGTCAATGAGCTAAACAATACAAAGATGGAAGAAAAACAACAACAACAACAAAACAACAAAACCAAGCATTTCATTCTCCTCTGCTCTATCCCCAAGAAAACCAAGAAATGATATTACTTAGAGTCAGACGAGCTCTTTTGTTGCAGCCAGTTCTTTTTATCTGAGACTGGATCTATTAGGCCTGATACTTTCAGACTCTGAGAAATTTATTTCAGTTTATCTCGTACATATTCAATGGTTGTTATATTTACCATCATGAAGAATGTTTTGGTTATGCTTTTCTGTTCTTTATGCATGTAATTAACAAGATAATGAATTCTGTTGTTCAGTTGCCAGACTTTGTTCCCAGAGGCTGAAATCTACCACAGTGGTCGCAGAATCCATTCCGGGGTTGTTTTCCCTCCTTGCTCCCACTCTCTGTGAGTATACAGCTGGGTAGACAAGCTTGACTCATAGTTCTTTTGAGGAAAGAGGCTCCAACAGGTTCTTTCCTGTCTAGGCTGCAATCTCAGGGTAGAAGGTTTTGTTAGTGAAAACAAACTGCCTTTCCAGCCACAGGTGATTGGGGTCAGGACACTATGGGCCAAGCAGCCCTGTGTGGGCTGGGCATGAGAAGCCCAGCCACATCTCAGGAGGCCTGAGTGTGAGGGCCTGGGGCAAACTCTGCCCATTGAGGATTCTAAACCTAGTGGTGGCAGGTCAAACCACATTTCCCCACTTAGAGGAGAAATGCACTGAGTGGGCCAGGTGCAGTGGCTCATGCCTGTAATCCCAGCAGTTTGGGAGGCCGAGGCAGGTGGATAACCTGAGGTCAGGAGTTTAAGACAAGCCTGGCCCACATGATGAAACACCGTCTCTACTAAAAATACAAAAATTAGCCAGTCGTGGTGGCGCATGCCTGTAATCCCAGCTGCTCTGGAAGCTGAGGCAGGAGAATGGCCTGAACCTGGAAGGCGGGGTTGCAGGGAGCCGAGATCATGCTCACTGCAATAAGAGTGAAACTCCATCTCAAAAAAATAAAATAATAATGATAAAAAAGAAATGCACTGAGTGAACAAAGATAAGGCAGCTTAGTGACCCACAGCCTGGGGTCTGAGCAGTGCTGAGCACCTTTTCCAGTTCTCTGAGGGGCTGACTGTACTTCCAGGTCAGGCTGGCTGACTCAACCTGGCTACTGAAGGGGTGACCTCCTGTGTGCACTCATGTTGTGGAGTTCTTTGCAGCGACCTTGCCACAGCCACTGAAGGTACCACTGCTGTCTCCTGTTGGCCTGCTCAGAGGTTCTCTCTGGATTTCTGCTCTATTAAGTTCAAGCTCCAGCCTAGGGGAGAGCCGCCAGCCTCAGAGACACCACAGCCCCTTTCTTAATTATCTGTTTCTAAAATAGCAAAGAGGCTATGTGAGTGGAGACAGAAAGAATTATGTTTATTAAATTATAATTTATATACAGTAAATGATGTACATCATTTTTTAGGGTACAGTTCCAGAATTTTGAGTAACACACAGTTGTATAATCACCACCGTAATCGGGATATAGAACATTTCCATCACCCTAAAAATTCCCTTATGTCCCTTTGTCATGAACCCCTCCTCTGTCTCCAGCCTCTGGCAACCACTGATCTATTTTCTGTCTCTGTGGTTTTGCCTTTTCCCAAGTGTTGTATTAATGACAAGGCCCTCATTAATGTCCTTATTTAAACCAACATGTGCCCTGCCCAACTTTCTGCTGGCACATCTCACCTTCATACTTTGCCTGATTTTTTTTTTCAGAACACCCACATTAACTGAAAATAAATTATTATTTACTTAATTACTCTCTCTCATTGGAATGTACACTGTCACTAGAATGTGAGCGTGAGAACCTTGCCTGCTTGCTGCTTGATCTCCAGGTTTCAGGATGCTGCCTGATGTATTGTAAGTGTTCGGTAAATATTTGTTGAATGAACCACAGAATGAATGAGGATACTAGAACTTCCGGGGACCCTCTCCATACTCAGGTAGACCTTGTTAAAAAGAGATTATTTTTCCCAACAAAAATATGTTAATCTAAGAATTGCTGTGTTTTCAAAGTAGATGATTATCTGCCAGTAACACAATTAGGAGTAATTAGGGGTGTGGTGGCTCACGCCCGTAATCCCAGCATTTCGGGAGGCTGAGGCGAGTGGACCACTTGAGCCTAGGAGTTTGAGACCAGCCTGGCCAACATGGCGAAATCCTTTCTCGACAAAAAATACAAAAATTAGCTGGGCCTGGTGATGTGTGCCTGTAGTCCCAGCTACTCAGGAAGCCGGGTTGGAAGGATTGCTTGAGCCCAGGAGGTCAAGGCTGCAGTGAGCCTTGATTGTGCCACTGCACTCCAGCCTGGGCAAAAGAGCAAGACCCTGTCTCAAAAATAAAAAAAGGAAAAGAAAAACAAATAATTAGGCTAATCCAGGTTATGGATTATCTTTTAAATTTACTTTCTGGCTCATTAGGTTACCTAGAACTGGCCTAAAGTGACTAAAATGGAAATAATGATAGTAACTATTTCATAAGGTGGTTACAAAAATTAAATGCTACAAATTGGGTTCAGTGTTTACTGTTCAGGTGATGGGTGCACCAAAATTTCACAAATCACCACTAAAGAACTTACTCATATAACCTGTTCCCCAAAAATCTATGGAAATAAAAAAAATTTTTTTAATGGCCTCATATAAGTGAAGCGTTTCATGCAGTGGTTCTCAGCTGGGAGCTATTTTGTCAACCCAGGGACATCTGGCAATATCTGGAAACTTTTTTTTTTTCTTTTGTTTGTCAAAACTGGGGTGGGGAAGCTAGGTGTTGTGTTTATGCCTATAATCTCAGCGCTTTGGGAGGTTGAGGTAGGATGATTGCTTGAGGCCAGGGGTTTGAGACTAGCCTGGGTAATACAGTGAGGCCCCATCTCTACAAAATTTTCAAACTAGCCAAGCCCAGTGACACATGCTTGTCGTCGCAGCTACTCAGGAGGCTGAGGTGGGAGGACTGCTTGGGCCTGGGAGTTCTAGGCTACAGCGAGCCATGATCATGCCGTGCACTCCAGCATGAGTGATAGAGACCCTGTCTCTTAATTTTTTTTTTATTAAAAAAAAAATTGGGGTGGAGAGGCCTGCTACTGGAATCAGCTGTTGAACATCCTACAATGTACAGGATATCTCCTACAACACAGAATGACCCGTCCCCAAATATCGATAGTGCCACCAGTGAGAAATCCTGGGTTAGTGCAGCATCAGGCACACAGTAAAAACTGCATTGGTGTTTGCTATGATTATTATTTTATAAGTGACCCTTCTTGACCAATGTTCACACACAGCCTGACAGTGGAGGTATAATGGAGTGTTGGGTTGAGAGTATTACGTCTGCAGTCAGATCTCTGGGTTTGACACCTAGCTTTACCCTTTATTAACTATGTGACTTTTAAGCCCTTACTTGACTTCGCTATACTGCATATTCTTTGTCTATCCAATTGGAATAACAGCAGCTCCCTCAGAGAATTGCTGGGAAATTGGATAAAATAATTCATACAAAACATTCAACACTGTGCAGTAGCACATAGTAAATGTCCAATAAATGCCATTGATTGTTGGTGCTGTTGTTGATCCAATAAAGACCTTTCCACAGAATATAGTGAAGGGATGGAGGACAGTTTCAACTAGGAAAAAAAATTACTTATATAAAGTATACACAAGTATATATTTCATATATTAATAAATAACTATGTAGAAGTTAAATTTAAACTATCCTTTTTAAGGCTGCTATTTATAATTTTCTAAAAAGTATATTGCTTTTGCTTTCCTAGGGTAGAGCACCTCCTTGATGTAAAAGATCCTCTCAAGTTTAAACATTTGTATCTAACACAAAATGCATAATTATTTAATTAAGACATTTGGTCTTGATTAGAAATATAAATACATTAAAGTATTTTTGAGAACACGGATCTCAGATATGAAATATAAGACTTAGGAAAGTTCAACACTAGTGTAGTAGGAACAACCTCTTGTGTTTTAGATTCGTTAATCTCTTATTCCTTCATTGAAACAGGAAGGAGAAGCTCGCAGTGGGTAAGTAATTGCAGATGCGTAGCTATTTGTAGCAGTTCCTAGATTCCCTTTTATAATGTAATATTTGTGTTTTTAAAAAAATAACCTAATATTTGTAAAAGTACTTTGGAAGTTGTAAAACAAAACTATGGTGATGTGGGCCATTAGTATAATCATCAACCCTAACAGGATGTTAGAGGGTCAGACGTTGCCACTTCAAGGGAGATGACCAAGTTTTGATGCATTTCAGGAAGCCAAAATCAGGCTGCAAGTAAACTTTGTATTTAAGAATAAATGAGACCGGGCTTGGTGGCTCACGCCTGTAATCCCAGCACTTGGGAGGCCGAGGCAGTCGGATCACGAGGTCAATAGATAGAGACCATCCTGGCCAACATGGTGAAACCCTATCCCTACTAAAAATACGAAAAATTAGCTGGGCGTGGTGGCACGCACCTGTAGTCTCAGCTACTCAGGAGGCTGAGGCAAGAGGATCACTTGGACCTGGGATGCAGAGGTTGCAGTGAGCCAAGATTGCACCACTTCACTCCAGCCTGGAGACAGATTGAGACTCCATTTCAAAAAACAAAAACAAAAGAATAAATGATTAATTGATAAACTATGAATTATTTCATGTAATATTATTAATACGATGAAGAACTGTGTTTCTCTGCATAAAACTTTTAGGTACGTATTTTATAATCTGTTACAAAATAGTTGGGTGGAAAAACTCCCACCATATACAAAATGAAAAGGCAAATGACAACCTGGGAAAAATGCTTGCAAAACATATGCAAAGATTCCATATTCCCAATAGAGAAAAAAGTCTTATAGATCAACAGGAAGGATCTAAATGCTGCAATAAAAGACATGAACATTCAGTTAACAAAAGAAATTCAAATTGCCAGCAAATATTAAAAATGTTGAGAATTACTATCAACCAAAGAAATGCAAATTAAACAATACTTTTTTTTTTTCTTTTAAATTGGCAATGGTTAAAGGACTATAATGGCTTGTGTTGAAGTTTTGTGATATATGGGCACTCCCGTGCATAGTTGATAAGAATGTATGTAGATACAACTTGCATGGAAGACAGTTGGCTATATGAATTAAGATCTTCAAAAACCTGTATACTCTTTGTCTCAGTAGGTCCACTTTATAATCAGACTCCCACAAATATTTATATATGTGAATGTTCACATTGTAGTGTTATATATGAAATTTTTTAATGACATAATTAGAATATGGAATTATGATCCATCTGTGGACCATTAAAAATGGAATGCTGCCTTTAAAACTAACTTCTGCAGCATTTTTAAGTTTGGATGATGGTAACAGAGGTTATAAGAGAAGACAGCATAGACACGATGAGTATATCAAAAGGGGAGTGTCGGGCAGCAAGGAGAACCTTTACTGATTTCTCAAATTCTGGGAACCCCCTGACTTCTCACAACTCTTCAAGGTAAATACATACATTAAATTCTAACAATATCCCAGAGTCATACACTTAAAGGTTTAGCATTTGCTACAAATCTGTGGTATATAAATCCAAGCCACAAATAACATTGTTAAAGTTTCTTACACAGCACTCAATGCTTGTCTACTCCCTTTTTATTTCTGACTTTTCTGTTGCTTCAGTTCTATCTTCAAAATAAAATGAAAAGTTAAATGAAATCAAGGGTTAGCACGATCTTGATTTATTTATTTCTGAGGCACTGTCACTTTAAGTAAGATTACCTGCAGCTTAATTCTTAAATTTAAGTGATTTCTAGTGTTTAAAATGCAAAGATTTAATGTATTTTATATATTTAGCAATTTCAGTTATAAAACATTTAGTGGATGAATTATGACAGTAAAAAAAAAAGCAAAACATTTTGAACCTTCAATTTGAACCTATGCTATTGAATCTTGGAAGATTTGACCCATGAGATATTTAGAACTTGTCATTGGCTTTTGCTCTGCTATCACTTTAAACAGTAACTGTTGGTAGAATGATTAAAAGTATTTATGGAATTGGATTATTAATATATAGAAAAATCATAGATAATAAGAGATTCCTGAAATATCTGGGTGCATATCTTAATTTACTCATTATTTGCTAAGTCAGAGATGACACACTGATGTCCAGCAAGTGAACCGCAGGCTGACTTTGAGACACTGATTCCTGTATCCTCAGAGCAGCCAGGCTATGATCTGGGACTTCGAGTCCCTGGACTGTTCTCCTAATATTCACCATCTGGCCATCTCCAGAGAAACCAGTTGCAGAGCACATGGGTCAGCCTATCGAAAACAAAGGATCCATAGAATTGCTGGATAATTTTGCTTTTTAGGTGTCCAAGAATAGGATAACAAGTCTGAGGTCAGACTGGCAGGAGGTGTGTGGGCAGTGCAGGTCTGGAAGAAATATTGCTACTGGGCCGGGCGTGGTGGCTCACGCCTGTAATCCTAGCGCTTTGGGAGGCTGAGGTACGTGGATCACCTGAGGTCAGGAGTTTGAGACCAGCGTGGCCAACATGGTGAAACCCCGTCTCTACTAAAAATACAAAAATTAGCCAGGCGTGGTGGTGGGCACCTGTAATCCCAGCTACTCGGGAGGCTGAGACAGAAGAATTGCTTGAACCTGGGAGGCGGAGGTTGCAGTGAGTTGAGACTGCGCCACTGCATTCCAGCCAGCCTGGGGGGTAGAGCAAGACTCTGTCTCAAAAAAAAAGAAAAGAAAAGAAAAAGAAAAAAAGAAAAGAAAAAGAAAAGAAATGAAAAAGAAATAGTGTTACAGTGGGAGCTAGTCAGGTATGAGCAGGGCAAGAGAATGCCCCACCCCAACAAAACCCAGGAGTGTTGGGTGACTATCAGATGATGGTCAGGCTGTTGTTAACTGGTTCGCTAAAGCAGTAATTGGTCACAGCTGGTGCCAGGGAAAGGCAGGCTCCTACTAGATAGAAAACACCTGAAACTGATCAGCAGCTTCCCGATAAGATCTCAGGAGTAAGGAGAAGTAATGCAAGATCCTGGAAGTATGCCAACGTATAAAATTCCAAGTCAAGAGGTCAAGCTGGGCACTGGGTTTCTCAAGTTGCCCACTTGGCCCTCTTCCAAGTTGTACTTTCCTTCTTTTCTTTTCTTTCCTTCCTTTCCTTACTGTTAAAAAGCTTTTTAATAAACTTTCACTCCTGCTTGGAAACTTACCTCTATCTCTCCTTCTGCTTTATGCCCCTCAGGTGAATTCTTTCTTCTGAGGAGGCAAGAATTGAGGTTGCTGCAGACACGTATGGATTTGCTGCTGGTAACTTAGGGTAACTCCAATGTCTGCCACCACTAACAATAGTGCTACCAAAAAAAAAAAAAACTCTCCCAAAGCAATAAACTTTGAAATAGACAAAATAATTAATAAATGAACCAAGATGTTGGAAACTTTACATAGAAAAGAATACATACTAACAAAACAAATTTCAAAATTAGTGAAAACTAATTAAAAACTAAAACGTAATTAATCAAAATTAAGGTGCAAAAAATTGGAGTGGCTTAACTACCCTTTTTAGAAAATTTATCAGGAATTAAAGTGAGTTAGCCGTGTTACATCAAGTCAGTACTTCCATGGTAAATTTCATTTCCATTGGTTACAATTATGGCTAGAATCCTTGTATTCGAAAATAAGAGTCAGAACATTTGGGGAATCATAATAGGGTCAAAATGAGAAGTATCACGCCTATAGTCCCAGCCCTTTGGGAGGCCGAGGCGGGCAGATCACCTGAGGTCAGGAGTTCGAGACCAGCCTGGCCAACATGGTGAAACCCCATCTCTACTAAAAATACAAAAATTAGCCAGGTGTGGTGGTGGGAGCCTGTAATCCCAGCTACTCCAGAGGCTGAGGCAGGAGAATTGCTTGAACCCAGGAGATGGAAGTTGCAGTGAGCTGATATCGCATCATTACACTCCAGTCTGGGTGACAGAGCGAGACTCTGTATCAAAAAAAAAAAAAAAAAAAAAAAAAAAAGAGATGCATTGTTCACCGACAACTTTGCGAAACCTGTAAGATGGAGAAGAATTAAGAGAGAGGGCCTCCTTTTTCCTTCCTTCCTTCCTTCCTTCCTTCCTTCTTTCCTTCCTTCCTTCCTTCTCTTTCTTTCTGCTTTTCTGCTTTGTCTTGTCTTGTCTTGTCCTGTCCTTCGGCCTCCCTCTGTTGCCCAGGCTGGAGTGCAGTGGCACAAGCACAACTCACTACAGACTCAACCTCCCTGGCTCAAGTTATCCTCCAGTCTCAACCTCCCAAGTACCTAGGACTGCAGGCACATGCCAATACACCCAGCTAATTTTTAAGTTTTTTTTGTAGAGACAGGGTCTTGCCTTGTTGCTCAGGCTGATCTCAAACTCCTAGGCTCAAGCAATCCTCCTACGTTGGCCTCCCAGAGTGCTGGGATTACAGGTGCAAGCCACCACACTCGGCCCGGACAGAGCTTCCTACCACTCCCCACCAGCATCTCTACTGAGCCCACGGCTTAACCTGTATTCCAATACCACTTAGTCCAGCCTATGAAACAAGCCATGACTCTCATCCGTTCTTCCCTTCCTTAGAATGAGCCTTGATGCTGTTCTTAAAGTAAGTCATATTTGATGTCCTTCACCCATTTTGACTGATCTTAGACTCGGGTGCCAATGTTTCCCAACCCGTGGTTCCCATCTATTCATCAAATTGTCCATTCAGAAGAAAAGACAGTTAATTCATGCTCACAATGTATTCACAGAACAGCCTTTACCTCCTGCTTCTTCCTGTTTACCCACCCATTGTTTCATAGAGCTCAGGTTTGGGTGAGTGATAACAAGAAAATAGATAAATGGAAATGGGTGGGTGGTGGGGGTATAGGAGAGAGTGAGCAGGAAGAAAAGATTGGAGACACGTAGTACCTTTTTTTTTTTTTTTTTTTGAGACAGAGTCTTGCTCTGCCACCAGGTTGGAATGCGGTGGTGCGATCTTGGCTCACTGCCTTCCAGGTTCAAGCAATTCCTCTGCCTCAGCCTCTTGAGTAGCTGGGACTACAGGCCTGTGCCACCACGCCTGGCTGATTTTTTGTATTTTTTAGTAGAGACGGGGTTTCACCATGTTGGCCAGGCTGATCTCGATCTCCTGACCTCGTGATCCAACCACTTTGACCTACCAAAGTGCCGGGATTACAGGTGTGAGCCATGGCGCCCTGCTGTGGTACCATTTTTTTAAAATCAGAAAACAGGAACAATGAAAGCACTGGATATCTGGATTTTCTAAATAATAATAGGTGTTTGCACATATGCTTTATTCACCTTAAGTTCTCCCTACCCTTCACTTATGTTCTAAGACAAAATATTTTATTTCACTGGGATTATCATCATGAAATATATATTTTTTTTGACATGGGAACTGGAAATGTGGATTCTGTAACAATAATGACTGTGTTTATAGCCGTAATGTTAATCAGTTCCATTCTACTGCTAGAATACAGCATAGGAAAGTAAAACCAAAATTTTACATGTGTCCTCAGTGTATCCTTACTTTTTGTACTGTTTCTATCTTCTAGATGTACTATTTTCTGAACACCAGAATTCAGCCCAGCACCTGGCACCAAACAGGATGGACAATCATTTAATAAGTAAATGAATGAGTGATGTCCATACAACCTAGACATGACTGACATTCACCCTTTTCTTTCTTTCTTTCTTGAGAAGGGGTCTCACTCTGTCACCCAGGCTGGAGTGCAGTGGCCTGTCATGTCTCACAGCAGTCTCAAATTCCTGGGTTCAAGTGATCCTCAGCTTCCTGAGTGGCTGGGACTACAGGGGTGCACCACCACACCTAGCTATATTAAAATTATTTTTGTAGAGAGGAGGTCTTGCTCTGTTGACCAGTCTGGACTCAGACTCCTGACCTCAAGCGATCCTTCTGTCTTGGCCTCCCAAAGTGCTGGGATTACAGATGTTAGCCACCTCACTCAGCCTACTGTTTTATTTTTGTGAGTATATTGTGGGTTTATATTTATAAACTGGGTGGGGAGAAGATCCCCTTGCTTCTTGAGATCATTTTACCTTTCTTGCTTAGAAAGAAAGGTAAATAATAATAAAGTATAGGTAAATAATAATAATAAATAATAATGGGAAATAATTATTTACCTTTCTTGCTTAGAAAGGTAAATAAATGATTTTAAAGTGCTTATTGGAGGGTAGTTTTTTTTTTTAAATGGAAAGTGACTCAAAAGTGAAGTCTCAGTTGAAGACCTCTTTTTTTTTTTTTAAGTCTTACTCAAAAGGAAGTGAGTATGAGGTGAATTGCATTAATCTAAAGTACTGCAGAGATGAAACTTAAAGCAGGAAGCAACATACCATGAGTGTACTGGAAGGGAACACATTTGTGTCATGTGAAGAGACATGACAAAAACAGCCCTCCTTAAATTATTTGTGGCAATAGTGATCACGTTCATTTTAATTTTGCCGGAATATTTCAAGACACCAAAAGGTGAGTATGTAATTGTAATCTAGCTTTGCCTTCTTAATTTTAAAAAAATAGTGTCAGCTAGTGGTTACAGAAAAGATCCTCTTTTTGGATACATGCTGCATAGGCTGAAGTTCTAGATCTGAAAAACTAATAAAATAAAATAAGATTGCAATTTTAGTTGACTGTTATATAGTACAGTAACCTAATTCGTAGTACTTAATTATTGTAGCATACCTAAAAATGAAAATATTTAAAATCTGTAGTCAAGATTTCAGACATTGAGATTACAACAATCTCATCATGATTTTGCTCTTTGAAACACTTTCTTCAAAGCACCTTTTTTTTTTCTTTTTTTTTTTTTGTGGGATGGATTCTCGCTCTGTCGCTCAGGCTGGAGTGCAATGGCCCAATCTTGGCTCACTGCAACCTCTGCCTGCTGGATTCAAGCAATTCTCCTGCCTCAGCCTCCCGAGTAGCTGGGATTACAGGTGCCCACCACCACATCTGGCTAATTTTTGTATTTTTAGTAGAGACGGGGTTTCACCATGTTGACCAGGCTGGTCTTGAACTCCTGACCTCGTAATCCACCCACCTTGGCCTCCCAAAGTGCTGAGATTACAGGCTTGTGCCACCGAGCCTGGCCCAAAGCAGCTTTAAGTATGCGTTTACATTCTGGAATTCTTTAATGAAGAAAGTGATATTTATTGTGTTAAAAATTCTAGAATTCCCTCTACTACAACTATTTCACACAGATAACTTACTGTCACCTTTTGACAAGAAAAAGCATTTATGTATTTTGAAAATACAATTAAAATAAGATGAGTGCAAATTTAAACAGATGTGTGTTTATGTATTTGCAACTGGAGAAAAATGGAACAAAATTAACTTTGTGAACATTTCAGAAAATTGTAATATAATCGCTGAAACCTAGATTAGGAAAATAAATAGGTCTAAATTTAAACTATTTTGATATGTTAGCAAAGGACTTGCAAATGTATTAATGTGAGTGTTCAGATGGTAATTGTGCTCCCTAGCACTTAAAAAGAAGAACGGGTGAAAAGAAAAGGCTGTATTCTATCATTAAATAGTCTTTATATAAATTTGATTAAAATCAGAGAAAAACTCATATTTGATGATTTGCTGCAATGAATATTTATTGTTGCATATACGTAATGCTAAGTAGCCAGATAAAAATATTTTTGCTAATTATATTTGATGACATATTTCAGTGATTATTTGATGTTGCATTTACATGATGCTAAGTTGCGAGTTAAAAATATTTTTGCTAAATAAACACTATGACTACAATTTGGTTTTCTGGCATTATGTTACTTAGATGAAGCAATCATAGCACATATTTTCAATGCTTTATTCCACTGGGTTATAAAGAGAATAGTTAGAATAAAGATAATCTAATTTTAAGATATTGTGGGCTGAGAGTAAGTTCATTTAATTGTTATCTGGAGTAGGTTCTATCTATATATCTATCTAGCTATCTAACTAGCTATCTACATCTAGCACCTCTTAAAATTTTTATCAGGTTGGATCTAATAAAAACCAGGTAATCATCCCAACAATGACTTAATTACTATTGGTTAGTATTTTATGAGAACTGGTGGCTACAGGAGCACGTTAAAGGTTTTCGCTTTGGGGCAGACACATAGTTCTTTTAGTTTTTGTTTCTCAAAGTAAGAAGCATGGCCTTCTGGGGCAGTGGTAAGCAGAAAGAAGACAGATGAAGCACAGAGAAATTCTTAGTAGGGGACAGATGGGAGCCCCTTCTGTTGGTGAGTAGAAGAAAGAGCTCTTATAAAATCCATCTTAGCCAAACTTCCTTGGCCTAATAGTAATGTATCAGTTCTTCTTCACCTTGTCAATAATCAACCATCATTTATGATGATGTTTGTTCTCTTGCTTTCAAAACTGGTTACATCAGCTCCCAATACCTTTACTGCCTTCCCAAACTTAAAATACCTGTTTCTCTTCTCCTGGTCCAAGAATAGCATAGACATTACTCCAAATTCTTTTTGGGTTGATGGATTTTTTTTTTTTTTTTTTTAAGAGATAGGGTCTTGCTATGTTGCCTAGGCTGACTCCTGGGCTCAAGCAATCCTGCCTCAGTCCCCAAGCAGCTGGGACTACAGGCACATACCACCACACTCAGGTGGATTTATTGGGGAATTTTGTTTCAAAGGAACCCTACTTGGGGGGCCAACAAACAAAAATATTCAAAAACCACTGTCTTCTTTTACATTATTTAGTGGTAGAAGGAATTTTGCACAGAGCTGCCATAAACAAAAAGTTGATTACTAGGCAAAATGTTATACACATGCAATTGTGTAATAATAATAAAGATTATATTTTTATAATGGTTTATGGATAACCAGGAACATCTTTTTGTAGCCTCATTTAATATATCCCATATTGATTAAACGAAGAAAACTTGGATATAATTGTCTTGGTTTTTAAAAATTAGTTCTTAATCACAATAATAGTTGACCTATGAAATGAGTTAAATTGACAACTAATAGTAAATAAAATAGCTAGTAAAATGATTTGATAAGCAAGAGTGTTCTAGAAGTGCTACAATTAACCTTGTGAAATTCCCCTGTCTAGTCTTACTTCATTAGTTTCTTGTCTTTTTTTTCATTTTTTTCTCATGTTCTATTCACTTTAATTTCTAAGATAAATATTATAAAATAATTTTACTTATAAATTATTCACTGATACCTTGTCTTTAACATGTCAAATGAATTCAAAAGGAATCTTAATGAGGAATAATATACTCATGAGGTTTAATAGATTTGATTTCAAAATAATAAACCCTCTGAAGTCCTAAGTTAAAAACAAAGCATCTTGTTTGATCATTTTTCATCAAGAATGTATCTGAATCTCTGAGTAATTATTAGTAGGAATATTCCATTATCACAATTATACAGTATAAGCTATTTAGTTTTACCTTTACCAAAAAAGGTAGCTACTTCAGCACTGAGACTTACAATGGGTTTGCATTGGCTATGCACTACTAGCAAGATAACCTATTTTACAGCAGTGTTTTTTAACCTTTCCATTTATTTGAAAGGCAGCTAATATATAGTAGTTAATATAATGGTTTGATGCATTTGTATTACATGTAGATAATGGAGATACAAAAGGGAGCGGTGGATATATTTTGACTCAGAGCTTCTTGCAATTAGGGGAGCTAGCTTACTCCCAAATAACAGACTTTCCAACCTGTTTTTGTTGGACTTACAGTGTTTAGGAGAGAGACTTGGCTAACTCTCATGTAAATCCTAGTCATCTTTTGTTTATTTATTCTTTCACCTGTGATAGAAACCTGGGGCTACAAAAATGAAAGGCAACTCTTCCATCAAGGAGTTTTCAGTTGGGGGGAATGACTGACTGGCAAACAACTAAATAAAATATAGAAATTAACTAAAACAGGGATGTAAACAAGATGCAATGGGAACACAAACATTGCTTCCACATCATTCTCTGGAAGGACATTCTTTGTATTTCCATTTGCAAAGAGAAATAATTGTCAGAGTTTGAATGATCAGCTAGTATGCCTTCTTATCTGCTTGCAAAAGCACTTTTCAAGAGAAGAAATGATGATTATTAAATAAAATATTCTCATATCGGTATATCAGTAGTTCCTGAAAGAGGAAATTGGAGTGTACTCCCAATGATTTGTGGCGATACAGGATAGGAATAGCACAGATGAGTCCGGCTGTGGTGGCTCACGCCTGTAATCCTAGCACTTTGGGAGGCTCAGGCAGGTGGATCACCTGAGGTCAGGAGTTTGAGACCAGCCTGACCAACATGGTGAAACCCTGTCTCTATTAAAAATACAAAAATTAGCTGGGGCTGGGGGGCGGTGTAATCCCAGTACTTTGGGAGGCCGAGATGGGTGGATCACTTGAAGTCAGGAGTTCAAGACCAGCCTGGCCAAAATGGTGCACCTGTCATCCCAGCTACTCTGGAGGCTGAGACAGGAGAATCACTTGAACCCGGGAGGTGGAGGTTGCAGTGAGCCGAGATTATGCCACTGCACTCCAGCCTGGTGGACAAAGAGGGACTCCTTCTCAAAAAAATAAAAAAGAAAAGGAAAGAAAGAGAGAGAGAGAGAAAGAAAGAAAGAAAGAGAAAGAGAGAGAGAAAGAAGGAAAGAAAAAGAAAGAAAGGAAGGAAGGAAGGAAGGAATGAAGGAAGGAAGGAAGGAAGGAAGGAAGAAAGGAAGAAAAAAAGAAAGAAAATTAGCCGGGCATGGTGGTGGCGTGTGCCGGTAATCCCAGCTACTCTGGAGGCTGAGGCAGGAGAATCTCTTGAGCTTGGGAGGCAGAGGTTGCAGTGAGCTGAGATCACCCCATTGCACTCCAGCCTGGGTGACAAAGCAAGACTCTGTCTAAAAAAAAAAGAAAAGAAAAAGAAAAAAGGAATAGCACAGATGAAAACACCTCAGACCTAATTTTATCTAGCTGTTTTGACTTCCTCACTTTCTTTTAAGAGCCAAACTGACACAAACTCTGTTTACCAGCTTTCATTTCCCCTTCTATTTCACACTTTGTGATGGAAATGGTGGTATAATGAACAGTGAAATTGAAGAAAACAAAGGATAAAGGAACTATAGGATAAACTGACATAATATGAGCATATGTTCACAGTGTTTAAGTCTATGTTATAAAGACCACCACATCAAGGGTAATTGCAATTAATTTCCTGAAAGCGTTATTCTAGTTCTCAAAAATGAATGCTCTTTTTTTATTCATAAATATTTAATAAGTAATCCCCAATAAGGCCTTATGACTATTCAAACAATTATTTTTAAATTTTAACAAATACATTTACATGTGCCCGTAATATGCCAAGTACTGTGACATATATTTTACAAAATAATAATTCATTTTAATGTATTAAATATTTCTACTCATGGTGCAGCATCATTCTCAAGAAAGAATGTTCTGAAAATCTTTAGAAAGAAGGAATAACACTAGATGGATAAATATACTTTGTGGTAAGATTTTGCTTCTTTTTAAAAATTTTTATTTATTTATTTTTGAGACAGCATCTCACTTTGTCACCCAGGCTGGAGTGCAGTGACATGATTTCGGCTCACTGCAACCTCCAACCCCCTGGTTCAAGCCATTTTCCTGCCTCAGCCTCCCAAGTAGCAGGGACCTCAGGCACACACCACCATGCCCAGCTAATTTTTGTATTTTTAGTAGAGATGGGGCTTTGCTATGTTGCCAATCTGCTCTTGAACTCCTGATCTCAAGTGATCCACTGGCCTCAGCCTCCCAGAGTGTTGGGATTACAGGTTGCAGCCACCACACCCAGCCAGATTTTCTTATTGAATTTTCTGAATCATTACAGTTTTAAAATGGCCACTAATGGACATGACATTTTCATGTATATATTTTAGGCACTATGTGTTGGTAAAAAAAAAAAAAAAATGTGTTAAATAAAACGCTTTTCATCACTTTGACAGAACTGGCTTTATTCTCTAATCTGTTAGGTTGCAACACCTACCAACAACCCTAGCGTAGGGTGCTTTCTAACTGCTTGTCTCATTGTTATGGTGGATAAATGCTCTCTTAGTATATCTCTTTTGCTTTTTAATTTTTGTTTTAATTTTTTAAGAGAGACAGGGTCTTGCTTTATGGTCCAGGCTGGACTCTAATTCGTGGGTTCAAGTGATCCTCCCACCTCAGCCTCCTGAGTAGCGTATCTTTTTTGCTTTAATAGAAAAAAAAGACTTTCTCTAAAACATTCATATGGTGATGTATATTCCCCTTACTCTGTTCTGTTTCTTTTCTCTTATCACTTATATTTTATTACCTATATGATTTATTTATTATGCATTTTAAAAAATTATCTGATTTCTCCAAATAGAATGTAAGCTCCATGAAACTGAGGTTTTGTCTGCTTTGTTCACTGATGTGTTTCAAGCAGTTGAGAGAGTGTCGTTCATATTAGGGGCACTCAGTGAGTATGTTGAGGGAGCAAACTTGCTGAATCATATGTTGAGGAAATCAAAAGAAAACCTTGAATGAGGCATTTCTGATCTGACCTTCCCCAACATCTTGTGATTTAGGCAGGCCAAGTGTTATCCTCATATTTTTGAAAGATTAAGCTTCATCACAAACCTAGAGATTTTAGGTTGTGCTAGCGTGTGAAATTTATTTTGCAGAATATTTTACTTATAAAGAAAGATATGTGTCTTTTTACCCTGAGTCATTTTCCTGCCATTTTCTGTATCTACAGGGAATTTCATAATATTCATTTACTGCTCTTATTTTGACAAGTAAAATGAGCAGTCTCCTATGTCTCAAACCTGCCTTTCAAATGTTGCTACTGTATGTTAAAAGTTATCCCAAACTTTGCTCCCTGCCTCCAGCAAACATTTTAAATGGTCTTTCCCAAATATCCTATGAATAAATCCATAGTCCCTTGCTCCTGATCTGGCTGACACTACAGATATATCACCCATACACAATATGATATGTTTTTCCCCATTTCCTGCTCAGTATTACCAGAGAACCTTCAATGATTGGCCCCCAAATTGAAATATAATCTAGTTTTTGCTATTGAAGTGGATACTCTTTTTGAGTTTATTCCAATCTTTTTTTTTTTTTTTTTAGACAGAGTTTTGCTCTGTCACCCAGGCTGGAGTGAAGTGGTGCGATCTCAGCTCACTGTCCGCCTCCTGGGTTCAAGCAATTCTCTTGCCTCAGCTTGCCGATTAACTGGGATTACAGGCGCCCCCACCACGCCCGGCTAATTTTTTGTATTTTTGGTAGAGACGCGGTTTCGCCATGTTATCCGGGCTGGTTTCAAATTCCTGAGTTTAGGCAATCCGCCCGCCTCAGCCTCCCAAAGTGCTACAGGCATGAGCCACCACCCCTGGCCTATTCCAATTGTTAAAAAGGGCAGACCTGTGACCAAAGGAAAATACCATACGTTAATGAATGTCTCTGTAAATTAGGCAGCTAAACCATAAGGTCTCTCCTATCCTGGCAGCTAATATTTTTAAATTGCTGAATTGTGCTATAGAATAACTAATAATGTGAAAGATTTTTAGAAATAATTGACTACGTTTTTAACAGGCATAATTTACATACAATAAAATGGAAAGATCTTTTAAAAAAACTTTTATTTTAAGCTCACAGCTACATGTGCAGGTTTGTTATATGGGTAGATCCATGTCACGAGGGTTTATTGTACAGATTATGTCATCATCTAGGTATTGAGCCTAGTACCCATTAGTTATTTTTCCTGATCTTCTGTCTCCTCCCACCCTCCACCCTCCGGCAGGCCCCAGTGTCTGTTGTTCCCCTCTATGTGTTCTCATCATTTAGCTCCCACTTATAATTGAGAACATGTGATACTTGGTTTTGTGTTTCTGTGTTAGTTTGCTAAGGATAATGGCCTCCAGCTCCATCCATGTTTCTGCAAAGGACATTATCTCTTTCTTTTTTATGGCTGCATAGTATTCCATGGTGTATATAATACCACATTTTCTTTATGGAAAGATCTTAAGTGTTCAGTTTCATGAATTTTGACATTTGTGTGCACCTATGTAACTACTATCACATACCAGATACAGATTTACATCGCCCCAATAAAGATTCCTCTGACTCGGCTGAGCATGGTGGCTCATGCCTATAATCCCAGGACTTTGGGAGGCCGAGATGGGCAGATTGCCGGAGGTCAGGAGTTCGAGACCAGCCTGGCTAACATGGTGAAACTCTGTCTCTACTAAAAACACAAAAATTAGCTGGGCATGGTGGCACGTGCCTATATTTCCAGCTACTCGGGAGGCTGAGGCAGGAGAATCACTTGAACCTGGGAGGGTGAAGGCTGCAGTGAGCTGAGATGGTACCATGTCACTGCAGCCTAGGCAAAAGAGCAAGACTCCATCTCAAAAAACAAACAAACAAACAAAAGATTCCTCTGGCTCTTTCCTTTCAAATCTCCTCCCACATCCCCAAGGTAACATCTGACCTATGTCACCATAAGTTAGTTTTGTCTCTTCTTCTATTTCGTGTAAATGGACTTATCACACAGTAAATATTTAAATATTTTTGGTCTGTTTTTTTGTTTGTTTGTTTGTTTTTGAGATGGAGTCTCGCTCTGTCACCCAGGCTGGAGTGCAGTGGTGCCATCTCAGCTCACTGCAACCTCTGCCTCCTGGGTTCAAGTGATTCGCCTGCCTCAGCCTCCTGAGTAACTGGGACTACAGGTGCCCACCACCATGCCTGGATTTTTTTTTTTTTTTTTTTGTATTTTTAGTAGAGATGGAGTTTCACCAAGTTGGCCAGACTAGTCTCAAACTCCTGACCTCAAGTGATTCGCCCACCTTGGCCTCCCACAGCGCTGGGATTACAGGCATGAGCCACCGTGCCCGGCCTGGTCTGGATTCTCTACTTAACATGTTTCTGAGATTCGTTCATGCTATTGAGTGATTCAGTAGCTCCTATCTTTTTGTTGCAAAGTACTCCATTACATACACACACAGCATTTGTCCCTTTATCTATTGGGTTATTTCCAGTTTGGGCTATTATAAATATGCTGCTATGAATATTATTGTACACATGTTTGTGTCAGTGTATGTTTTCATTTCTATTCAGTAACTGTCTAGTCGTGGAATACCTGGGTGTCTTAGTCAGCTTGGGCTGCTCTGACAAAGTGCTGTAGACTGAGTAGCTTGTAAACAACAGCCTTCACAGTTCTGGAGGTTGGAAGTCCAAGATCAGTATGCCAGCATGGTTGATTCTGATGAGGGTCCTCTTCTGGGTTGCAGAATGCTGACTTTTCTTTGTATTCTTACAGGATGGAAAGATAACTAGTTACCTCTCTGGTCTCTTCTTATAAGGGCACTAATCCTTATCCATTAGCTCTCCACTCTCATGACCTAATTGCCTCCCACAGACCCCACCTTCAAATACCATCATATTGGAATTTTAGGGGGACACAAACGTTCACTCCATTTGACTGGGTACATTTAATTTTACAAGAAGCTGCCAAATGTTTCTCTAAAGTGGTTGTACTAGCAATATGTCTAGTAGCAAAAAATTCTCATTTTCTCTAGTTTATATTTAATATACCGAATCAATAACACTTAGAATATGTATAGTCAAAGAAATAATCTACATTTCTTCCAAAGTTCCCTGACAACTAGTTAATGAGGTCTTGGGAAAATATGAGTTGACCTAGAGTAGCCTCTGGAGCACCCATTATCTGTCAAATAATAAAGATTTTAATGTAAGTTTTCACTTATTTGTAGAGGTCAACGGATAGTTGAGATTTCTTTTCTTGCAGTCATACCCTGAAAAATACTCCTGGCACAAAATATCTAAAAATGTGTAATACAATGTATTTAAAACTTTAGAAATGTAGAGTTGAACTGTTAAGAAAATAAGACTCCTTGGAGGCAGAAAATGAGTAGGAATTATAAATACATATGGGTAAGCAAGAGTGAACAAATTAGTGCCTCGGGAGCATCTGCAAATCTCTGGTGGCCTGGAATTTCAGTTTCACTGGGTCATATGTCAGGAGGCAGAAGGCAAAGTCTAAGACTGAGATATGACTGAGATACTATAAAGTGATATGCTCTATAAAACAGTAACCTAGGACAAATTATATCTGGTTTTGAGGAAACTTGTCTGTCTTCACTTTGGCTATGGGTGGAGAAAGGAAGAAGAGTCTTTTGAGAGTTTGTAAACACAGCTGGCCATAAGTAGGATGTTGAGGATCATTACCTGTGAGGTGTGAAAAGTCCAATCCAGGAACGTAGTTAAAGCCACTTTGGGTTAATGGTGCCATTAGACACCCGTCAGAGGAAAACGCCAATCCTCTCTGGAGGAAGACATCTTTACACCATTCCTCAAATAATTTTTCAAAGTGAAATTCCAAGGAACAATAACTATGATCAAAAATCATAAAACACATGAAAACTCAATGGACAAGAATCAACAGAAACAACAAACAGCAGAATTGGATCTTCAAGGAATTCAGATATTGGAATTATGAGATATAAAATAGAAAATAGTTTGTTTCAATACATAAAATATTACATCAAAAAGTATGAGTAAGCACAGAAGAATGTAATCAGACTCATTTCACACCATGTACAAAAACGAACTCAAAATGGATTAAAGACTTGAAGACCTAAACAGTAAAACTACTAGAAGGAAACATAGGGAAAAAGATCTATGACATTGGTCTGGGCAATTATTTTTTGGTTAGGATCCATAAAACAGGCAATAAAAGCAGAAATATACAAATGAGATTGTATTAAACTAAAAATCTTCTGCATAGCAAAGGAAACAACTGAGTGAAAAGAAGCCTATAGAATGAGAGAAAACATTTGCAAACCATATATATGATAAGGGTTTAATATCCAAAATATATAAGGAACTCAGACAACTCAACAGCAAGAAAATAACCTGATTAAAAAATGGGCAAAGGACACTGAAGAGACATTTCTTTTTTTCCTTTTTTTTTGAGACAGGGTCTCACTATGTTGCCCAGGCTGAAGTGCAGTATGGCTCACTGCATTTTTGACCTCCCAGGCTCAAGTGATCCTCCCACCTCAACCCCTTGAATATCTAAGACTACAAGTGTGGGTCACCACACTGGCTAATTTAAAAATTTTTTTTCCTAGAGATGGGGTCTCACTATGTTGCCCAGGCTGGTCCCAAACTCCTGGGCTTAAGTGATCCTCCTGTCTTGGCTTCCCAAAGTGCTACGATTATCAGCATCAACCACTGCATCAGTCTGACATTTCTTGAAAGAAGACATACAAATGATCAATACATATATGAAAAAATTCTCAACATCACTAATCATCAGGGAAATACAAATTGAAATTTTGTGAAAATACAGTGAAATATTATCTCACACCTAAGACTGCCATTATCAAAAAGACAAAAGATAACAAGTGTTGGTGAGGATGTGGAGAAAAGGGAACCCTTGTATACTGTTGTGGGAATGTAAGTTAGTACAGCCATTATGACAGACAGCAGAAAGGCTTCTCAAAAAATTCAAAATTAGGCTGGGTGCGGTGGCTAACACCTGTAATCCCAGTACTTTGGGAGGCCAAGGTGGGCAGATCGTGAGGTCAAGAGATTGAGAACATCCTGGCCAACATGGTGAAGCCCCGTCTCTACTAAAAATACAAAAATTAGCTGGGCGTGGTGGCGTCAGCCTGTAGTCCCAGCTACTTGGGAGGCTAAGGCAGGAGAATCGCTCGAACCTGGGAGGTGGAGGTTGCAGTAAGCCGAGATTGTGCCACTGCACTCCAGCCTGGTGACAGAGTGAGACTCTGTCTCAAAAAGAAAAAAGAAAAAAAAAAGAATTCAAAATTAGAACTATTAACTAGGCACAGTGACATGCACCTGTAGTCCCAACTATTTGGAAGTCTGAGTTAGGAGGATCGCTGGAAGCCAGGAGTTTGAGAGCAGCCTGGGCAACACAGTAAGATCCTGTCTCTTTAAAAAAAAGTAGAATTACCATATGGCCCAGCAATCCCACTTCTGGGTATATTTGAAGGAAAGGAAATCATTGTGTCAAAGAGATCTCTGAACTCCCATATCCATTGCAGCCTTACTCACAATAGTCCAGATATGGAATATCAACGTAAGTGTCCATCAATGGATGAATGGATAAAGAAAATGTGGTACATATACACAAGATAATACTATTTCATCTTAAAAAAGAAGAAAATTCTGTCATTTGCAACAATATGATTGAATCTGGGGGATACTATGCTAAGTGAAATAAACCAGGCACAGAAAGAAAAGTGCCACACGATCTCACTTATATATGGAGTCGTAAAAAGTTGAACTCATAGTGACAGAGAATAGAATAGAATGATGGTTACCATGGATGACAGGGTGGGGTGACGGGAATGGAGAGATGTTGGTCAAAGTGTACAAAATTTCATTTAGACAGATGAATAAGTTCTGGAGATCTATTGTATGGCATATTGACTGTATTTAATAATAATAGATTATATACTTGAAAATTGCTAACAGGGTAAATGTTCTCACTACACACAAACAAAAATGGTGTGTGACGGATGGATAGATACGTTATTAGGTTTGATTTAATCACCTAACAATATGTGTATATATATAGAATATATATATCAAAACATCACATTGTACACCATAAATATATATATGTATAGATATAATTTTTATTAGTTAAGTGTACCTTAATAAAACTTGGGGAAAGGCATCTGAAAATGTATAAAGTTTAAAATAAAATGTAAGGTACTATGATTGGGAAAATGGCAACAATTTGTACACACAAAGTTAACAGGGAGAACAAACAGAGTCGTTTATTCCCCCAGCCTAAAAATAATATAAAACAAATTTGTGGGGAGATCCAATACTCTGCCACATTTTGTGATTCTAAAAAACAATATGAGCAAGAAACAAAGACTATTAAAAATTATCAGGCAGATTTGAAAAAGAACCAACTGGAAGTTCCAACTGTGAAAATATAATAAATTAGAAATGCAAGGAATGAAATGAATAGATTAGATGCAACTAAATAATGAATTAGTGAACTGGAATAGAGATCTGAAGAAATTACCTAGAACACAGCACAGAAGTTAAGAGACATAGAAAGCAAAGGGAGCTATTTCTAATCAAAGCTGCAAAGGAGAGAAGAAATAGAATAGGGTAAAGGCAATATTTGAAGAGACAGTGGCTAAGAACTTTACGGAATCATTGAAAGACATAAATCCTCAAATTCAGGAAACCCGACAAATCCCAAGCAAAATAAGTGATGAGAAATTCTGCAGAACATGAAAACCGAAGAGTTTTTTTTTGTATGTGTGATGGAGTCTCGCTCTGTTATCCAGGCTGGAGTGCAGTGGTGTGATCTTGGCTCACTGCAAACTTTGCCTCCCAAATTCAAGTGATTCTCCTTCCTCGGCCTCCCAGGTAGCTGGGATTACAGGCGCCCGCCACCGCGCCCAGCTAATTTTTGTGTTTGTAGTAGAGACGAGGTTTCACCATGTTGGCCAGGCTGGTCTCAAATTCCTGACCTTGTGATCCGCCCACCTTGGCCTCCCAAAGTGTTGGGATTACAGGCGTGAGCCACCGCGCCCGGCCAAGATATCTTAAAATAACCAGGGATGAATGCAGATTGTCTTTAAAAAGTTTAAAGGAACAATAGTCTGATAGCTCACCTCTTGAAAACAACAGTGAAAATCAGAAGGCAGTGAAAAATGCCTGCAAAGTGCTGAGGCAAAATTGTTGTTGATCTAGAGTTGGTGAGATGTATATTTTCAGATAAACAACACAGAGTTTACAATTATTGGACCCTCAGTGAAAGAACTTCTAAAGAATTAGCTTTAGGAGAAGGAATGTAATCCCAGAAGGAAGGGCAGAGATGCAAGAAGAAATGGCAAGGAAGAAAACCTCAACAACAATTATAAATGTGTGAGTAAATCTAAACAAATCCTGAAAATATTAGTTGCATAAAATTTAAAAACTCAACTAATTTGTATGTCAGTGAAAAAACAAGATAGAACTAAAATGCTGTGTAAAAGTAGCATTTAAGTCGGGAAGCAGATGATCTGAGTTAAAGTATTCTAAGACCCTTGTATTGTTTGAGAAAGCATTACTGTTGATTGACTTTAGGCTTTCAGAATGCATGTTAAAAATTACGATGGTAACTACTAAAATAATAGAAATATAGTATCTAACCTCACATAACTAAAGGGAAAAATAATGGAATGAGAAAAAAAATCACTGAATCAATTTATCAGCCAGAAAGGCAAGAAACAATAGAAAGCATGGTACAAATAGGAAGCATTAATAATATGGTATAATTACATCTAAATATACCAATGATCCCAGTAAATGTAAGTGGGCAAATCCATCCAGGTAAAAAGACGAAAAAATTATCAGACTAGATTTAAAAAGCAATTTCCAGATTGCAATGCCATTTAAAAGAGACCTATCTAAAGCATTAAGATAAAAGCGAAAAGATGAGAAAAATATATGGAACAAATAGTAACTGAAGAAAGCACATGCCATTGTATTAATGTTTTATCATTACAATTAATAAATTATTAAATTAAGATTTTAAGATTAACATCATTACCAGCAATAAAGAAGGTCAGGATATATGGATAGAAGTTTCAATTCACAAGAATATGCATCAATTCTAAATTTATATGCCCCAACCAAGATAGCTTTAAAGACAGTTATAAATCCAGTATTTAGTGGGAGATTTTAAACATACTTCCCAGTTATAAAATACAACCAGGTGAAGAATAAGAATATAGACAATTCGAACAATTCAAATAGCTAGTTTTATCTAATGGATATATTTAGAATATTGAACTGAACCTCTGGAACACATATTCTTTTCAGGGAATAAAAATACATACTTGATATGGTTTGGCAGTGTCCCCACCCAAATCTCACCTTGAATTGTAATAATCCCCACTTGTCAAGGGTGGGACCCAGGTGGAGGTTATTGAATCATAGGAGTGGTTCCCCCATACTGTGTCTTGTGATAGTGAATAAGTCTCATGAGATCTGATGGTTTTATAATGGGAGTTCCCCTGCACAAGCTCAGTTCCATGCCACCATGTAAGACATCTCTTTACTCTTCCTTCACCTTTTGCCATGATTGTGAGGCCTCCCCAGCCATGTGGAACTTAAGTCCATTAAACTTTTTTCCTTTATAATTTACCCAGTCTTGGGTATATCTTTATTAGCAGTGTGAGAATAGACTAATACAATGCCAGACTATAAAAACAAGCCTCAATACATTTCAAGCAATTTTTAATATACATCTCTGACTAAATGAAATTAAATTAGATTCTACTAACAAAAAGAAAGTTAAAATAGATAATATATTTGAAATTTAAAAAATTCACTTCTAAGTAACCTATAGTTGAGAACAAGTTGTAATGAAAATTAGAAAATACTAGTAATTGAATGATTAAAAAATACTATCTGTTTAAACTTATGCAATATTACCAAAACATATAACTTTAAATGCTTATACATAAAACATCAGAAAAAGAACAATAAGATAAACCCAGAAAGTAAAAGCAGGAAATAATAAACACAGGAGCAAAAGTCAATGAACTTAAAAGAATAGATATAGAAAAGATCAATAAAATCACAAGTTGGTTCTTTTTTTTTTTTTTTTCTTTTTTTTTGAGACTGAGTCTCGCTCTATTGCCCAGGCTGGAGTGCAGTGGCCGCATCTCAGCTCACTGCAAGCTCTGCCTCCCGGGTTTACACCATTCTCCTGCCTCGGCCTCCTGAGTAGCTGGGACTACAGGCTCACACCACCATGCCTGGCTAATTTTTTGTATTTTAGTAGAGACATGGTTTCACCGTGTTGGCCAGACTGGTCTTGATCTCCTGACCTCGTGATCCGCCTGCCTTGGCCTCCCAAAGTGCTGGGATTACAGGCGTGGGCCACTGTACCTGGCCAAGTTGGTTATTTTAAAGGACTAATTGTATGCGCAAACCACCGGAAAGATTCATATGTTAGTGTATTAGTCCATTTTCATGCTGCTGATGAAGACATATATCATTTATAAAAAAAAAAAAAAAAAAGAGGTTTAATGGACTCACAGTTCCACGTGGCTGGGGATGCCTGACAATCATGGTGGAAGGCGGAAGGACATCTTACTTGGTGGCACGCAAAGAAGGAATGAGTGCCAAGGGAAAGGGAGTTTCCCCTTATAAAACCATCAGATCTCACGAGACTTATTCACTACCATGAGAACAGTATGGGAGAAACCGCCCCCATGATTCAGTTATCTTCCACTAGAGGGAATTATGAGAGCTACAGTTCGAGATGAGATTTAGGTGGGGACACTGCCAAACCATATCAGTTAATTTCTTAGTGCTGCTATAACAAATGATCATAAACTTAGTGGCTTAAAACAACACAAATGTATTGTCTCACAGTGTAGGTTAGACATTCAACAGAGGTATCCCTGGGCTAAAATCAAGGTATCAGTAAGATTGTGTTCCTTTGTGAGGCTCTAGAAGACAATCCATTTCCTGGCTGTTTCCAGCTTCTGGAAGCTGTCTGAATTCCTTGGCTTATGGCCTCCTTCCATCTTCAAAGCTAGCAATGGCCTGTTGAGTCTTTCTCATATTTTATCACTCTGACATTGACTCTTCTGCTACCCAATTCCACATTCATAATTACATTGGGTCCACCCAGATAATCCAGGACAATTTCCTTATTTTAAGATCAGCTGATTAACAACCTGAATTCCATCTTCTGCCTTAATTCCACTTTGCCATATTATATACTATATTTACAGGTTCCAGGAATTAAGATAGGGACATTTATTCTGCCTGCCAAAACTGAATAATAAAAAAAACGAGACAAGGTACAAGTAACTAATGTTAGAAATGAAAAAGGGGTATAACTATAGACATAGCAAAATTAAATATATAATAAGAGGATACTGTGAATAATTTATGTCAATAAATTTGAAACACAAAGACACATATCTAGGAAACTTACTTAGGAAGCAATAGAAAGCCCAAGAGTTTTACAACAATTAAAGAAACTCATTCCATGGTTTAATCTTCTCTGTTTCAGATGATTTTCATACTAGTTTCAGATGATTTTTCAGGCAAGTTCTGCCAAACTTTCAAGAAACAGTAATAAAATAAATGCAATTTTATGTAAATTTTTTCAAAACATAAAATAGAGGAGACATTTATTTCTTTTTAAACAAAAAGATGAAAATTTTATTTACTGGGAAATTCTTGCTGATTTTTTGTTGTTCTTGTTGTTGAGATGGAGTCTCGCTTTGTCGCCCAGGCTGTAGTGCAGTGGTACAACCTCAGCTCACTGCAACCTTAGCCTCCTGGGTTCAAGTGATTCTCCTGCCTCAGCCTCCTGAGTAACTGGATTACAGGCACGCACCACCATGCCTGGCTAATTTTTGTATTTTTAGTAGAGACAGGGTTTCACCATGTTGGCCAGGCTGGCCTCGAGCTCCTGACCTCAAGTGATCTGCCCGCCTCAGCCTCCCAAAGCGCTGGGATTACAGACATGAGCTACCACACCTGTCACTTGCTGATTTTTGCATAGGAGTGTGACAAAAGCAACATCAGAATTTATTGTGATTCTATCTACAGAAGCTGGAGAAGATGATTTCATTTGTTCATTAAACCCCTCAATGTCTTCTACCTGCCTTTCCTAACCTTTACATTCAAAATTATCTTCCTGCCTATATATCTGTTAGTAAATAATCTTTCTTCCATTAAGTTTATGAAATTCTTCATGACGTGATATGGATTTTGACAGTGCTGTTTTTGATGTCATAATACATGGCAGAATGACTTGCGACAATATCACTTATAGCTTATTCAGGGGTCAGTAAACTATGGTCTTTTACAGCCTCTTTTGTTTAAAATGGTTGGGAAATAAAGAATATTTTATGACGTAAAAATTATATTAAACTTGAAGTTTAGTATCCATAAATAAAGTTGTATTGTAATGCAGCTGTACTCATTTTTACATAAATTTTTTGTGGCTGTTTTCATCCTATAAGGTGAGAACTATGTAGGTGCAACAGAGACCATATGACCCACAAAGCCTAAAACATTTACTAAATGACCCTTTATAGAAACTAACTTGCAGACCATGGCCTATATATTTACATTACACTGCAATTATAAAATATAGGTGTTTGACAGTATTTAAACCTTTGGATGAATAATCTTACATAGCGAAATTTATAGGTATATCTATGTTACAGATATATCCTCTTAATTTTTACCATTTTTCAGGTGGCTGTTTTAGCTTTTCTAAATACATAATTTTGTCTGTAAATTATTATAACAATTGGACTGGTGCAGTGGCTCACGCCTGTAATCCCAGCACTTTGGGAGGCCGCGGTGGGCTGATCATGAGGTCAGGAGATTGAGACCATCCTGGCCAACATGGTGAAACCCCTGTCTCTATTAAAATACAAAAAATCAGCCGGGCATGGTGGGACGTGCCTATAGTCCCAGCTACTCGGGAGGCTGAGGCAGGGGAAATCGCTTGAATCCAGGAGGTGGAGGTTACAGTGAGCTGAAATCATGCCACTGCACTCCAGCCTAGCGACAGAGCGAGACTCTATCTCAATAAATAAATAAACCAATTATGTCATACTACTCTTTTTTTTTTTTGAGACAGATTCTGGCTCTGTCGCCTAGGCTGGAGTGCAGTGGTGAGATCTCTGCTCACTGCAACCTCTGTCTTGCAGGCTTAAACCATCCTCCCACCTCAGCTTCCTGAATAGCTGGGACCACAGGCATGTGCCACCACACCCGGCTGATTTTTGTATTTCTTTGTAGACGAGGCCTCACTTTGTTGCCCAGACGGGTCTCGAACTCCTGAGCTCAAGAGACTCACCCACAGTAGCCTCCCAGAGTGCTAGGATTACAGGCGTAAGCCACCATGCCCAGCCTCAGACTACTCTTTTCCAACACTTCCAAGCATTGTTTCCTTCACTTCTTTCTTTCTTTCTTTCTTTTTTTTTTTTGAGACACAGTCTCAATCTGTTGCCCAGGCTGGAGTGCAGTGGCACGATCTCGCTTCACTGCAATGTCTGCCTCCCCGGTTCAAGCAATTCTCCTGACTCAGCCTCCCAAGCAGCTGGGATTACAGGCACTTACCACCATGCCTGGCTAGTTGTTTTTTTTTTTTTTTTTTTTTTCTTTGAGACAGAGTCTTGCTCTGTCACTCAGGCTGGAGTGCAGTGGTGTGATCTTGGCTCACTGCAACCTCCACTTCCCAGGTTCACACCATCCTCCTGCCTCAGTCTCCTGAGTTGCTGGGATTACAGGCACCTGCCCCACACCTGGCTAATTTTTGTATTTTTAGTAGAGATGGGGTTTCACTATGTTAGCCAGGCTGATCGCAAACTCCTGAACTCAAGTGATTCGCCCGCCTCAGCCTCCCAAAGTGCTAGGATTACAGGCGTGAGCCACCACTCCTGGCCAATTTTTGTATTTTTACTAGAGACCAGGTTTCACCATGTTGGCCAGGCTGGTCTCAAACTCCTGACCTCAGGTGATCCGCCTGCCTCAGCCTCCCAAAGTGCTAGGATTATAGGTGTGAGCCATCACACCCGGCCTTCTCCACCTATTTCTAATCAATGTTTCCTCCTAATTGCATCGGCAGATTTTCCTGGCAAATATTTATAGGGAAAATTTCTTGCTTTTTCATAACTTTGACATAAATATTTATAGTGTTTCACCACTAAAATATATTTACATCAGTATCCTTAGTGCTATAATATATTGATAATTTGGTCTGAGACAGATTTTATAATGTAAGAATATTTCTCTTTTGCAAAGAGGATTTATAATAATTTGCAAATAAATTGGATATTTATTAAGTGCTTTTTAAGCATCTAGATGTAGTTCATATTGTTTTAGACCCACTGATGTAATGTATTTCATTAATATCTTTTTAAGTACTGTATAATTTTTAAATTTTAGATTCAGAGGGTACATGTGCAGATTTGTTACGTGGGTATATTGCGTGATGCTGAGATTTGGGCTTCTAATGATCCCATTGCCCAAGTGGTGAACATATTATCCAATAGGTAGCTTTTAAGCCCTTGCTTCCTTCCCTGCCTCCCCACTTTGGGAATACCCAGTGTCTGTTGAGCCCGTCTTTGTGTCTGTGTGTACCCGATGTTTAGCTACCACTTATAAATGAGAACATGTGGTATTTGTTTTTCTGTTTCTGCATTGATTTGCTCAGGATAATGGCCTTCAGCTGCAACCATGTTGCTGCAAAAGACATGATTTCAGTCTTTTTTATGACTAAATAGTATTCCATCGTGTATATGTACCATATTTTCTTTTATTATTATTATTTTTGAGATGGAGTCTCGCTTTGTTGTCCAGGCTGGAGTGCAGCGGTGTGATCGCGGCTCACTGCAACTTCTGCCTCCTGGGTTTGAGCAATTCTCTGCCTCAGCCTCCCAAGTAGCTGGGATTACAGGCGCATGCCACCACACCTGGCTAATGTTTGTATTTTTGGTAGAGATGGGATTTCACCGTCTTGGCCAGACTGGTCTTGAACTCCTGACCTTGTGATCCACCTGCCTTGGCCTCCCAAAGTGCTGGGATTACAGGCATGAGCCACCGTGCCCGGCCCATATTTTCTTTATTCAACCTACCACTGATGGATTGATTCCATGTCTTTGCTGCTGTGAGTAGTGCTGTGATAAACGTATGAGTGAAGATGTCTTTTTGGTAGAACAATTTATCTTCTTTTAGATATATTCCCAGTAATAAGATTACTGGGTCAAATGATAATTCTATTTTCAGTTTTTTCAGAAATCTCCAAACTGCTTTCCACAGGACCTGAACTAATTCGTATTTCCACTAACAGCATATAAACTTCCCTTTTCTTTGCAACCTTGTGAATGTCTGTGATTTTTTGATTTTTTAAATAATAGTCATTCTGACTAGCATGAAATGGTATCTCATTGTGGTTTTGATTTGTATGTCTGTAATAATTAGTGATGTTGAGCATTTTTAAATATATTTGTTGGCTGCTTGGATGTCTTCTTTTGAGAAGTGTCTGTTCATGTACTTTGCCCACTTTTTAATGGGGTTGGTTTTTTCTTGTTGGTTTGTTTCAGTTCCTTATAGATTTTGTGTATTAGCCCTTTGTAAGATCCATAGTTTACAAATATTTTCTTCCATTCTGTAGGTTGGTTGTTTACCCTGTTGATAGTTTATTTTGCAGTGAAGAAATCCTTTAGTTTAATAAGGTTCCAATTGTCAATTTTTGTTTTTGTTGCATTTGCTTTTGAGGACTTATTCATAATTTCTTTGCCTAAGTTCATGTCTAGAAAAGTATTTCCTAGGTTTTCTTTTAGGATTTTTATAGTTTATAGTCTTTTTTCTTTTCTTTTTTTTTGAGAGGGAGTCTCGCTCTGTCGCCGGGGCTGGAGTGCAGTGGCCGGATCTCAGCTCACTGCAAGCTCCGCCTCCCGGGTTTACCCCATTCTCCTGCCTCAGCCTCCCGAGTTAGGACTACAGGCGCCCGCCACCTCGCCCGGCTAGTTTTTTGTATTTTTTAGTAGAGACGGGGTTTCACTGGGTTAGCCAGGTTGGTCTCGATATCCTGACCTCGTGATCCACCCGTCTAGGCCTCCCAAAGTGCTGGGATTACAGGCTTGAGCCACCGCGCCCGGCCAGTTTGTAGTCTTACATTTAGATCTTTAATCTATCTTTAGTTAATTTTTGTATATAGTGAAAGGGGTTCAGTTTTATTCTTTGCCTATGGTTAGCCAGTTTTCTCCACAGCATTTGTTGAATAGAGTATCCTTTCCCCCGTGTTTATTTTTGTCAGCTTCATCAAAGATCAGTTGGTTGTAGGTGTGCAGCTTTATTTCAGGGATCTCTATGCTGTTGCACTATTCTATGTGTCTATTAATGTTTTTGTACCATTGCCATGCTATTTTTGTTCCTCTAGCCTTGTAGTATAGTTTGAAGTTGGAAGACGTGATGCCTCTGGCTTTGTTCTTTTTGCTTAGGATTGCTTTGGCTATTTGGGCTATTTTGTGTGTTTGTGTTGGGGGAGGTGATTTATATGAATTTTAGAATAGTTTTCTCTAATTCTGAAAAGTGACATTGGTAATTTGATAAGAATAGTGTTGAATCTGTAGATTGCTTTGGGCAGTATGGACGCTTTAATGATATTGATTATTCCAATCCATGAGCATGAAATGCTTTTCTATTTGTTTGTGTTATCTATGATTTCTTTCAGCAGTGTTTTGTAGTTCTCCTTGTAGAGATCTTTCATCTCCTTGGTTAGATGTATTCCTAAGTGTTTTATTTCATGTTTTTTTTTTTTTTTTGTGGTTATTTTAAATGGGATTGCATTCTTCATTTGATTCTCAGCTTGAATGTCATTGGTGTATAGAAATGCTACTGATTTTTGTATGTTGATTTTGTATCCTGAGACTTTGCTCAAGTCATTAGGTCTAGGAGTCTTTTCATGGAATTTTAGGGTTTTTTGGGTATATAATCATATCGTCAATGAAGAAAGATAACTTGACTTCCTTTTTTCCTATTTGGATTCCTTTTATTTCTCTCTTGCTTGTTTGCCCTGGCTAGGACTTCCAGTACTATGTTGAATAGGAGTGGTGAGAGTTGACATCTTTGTCTTGTTCCTGTTCTTGGGGGCAGCACTTCCAACTTTTGCCCAGTCAGTACAATGTTGGTTGTAGGCTTGTCATAGATGGCTCTTATTATTTTGAGGTGTGTTCCTTCAATGTCTAGTTTGTTGAGGGTTTTTATCATGAAAAAATGTTGGATTTTATTGAATGCTTTTTCTGCATCTATTGAGATGATCATATGGATTTTGTTTTTATTTCTGTTTATGTGGTGAATCACATATATTGAGTTCACTATGTTGAAATATCCTTGCATCCCAGGAATAAAGCCCACTTGACTGTGGTGAATTAATTTTTTGATGTGCTGTTGGATTTGGTTTGCTAATATTTTGCTGAGGATTTTTGCATCTATGTTCATCAAGGATATTAGCCTATAGTTTTCTTTTTTTGTTGTGTCTTTGCTAGATTTTGGTATCAGGATGATACTGGTTTCATAAAATAAATTAGGGAAGAATCCTTTCTCTTTAATTTTTTGGAATAATTTCAGTAGGATTGGTAGCAGCTGTTTCTTTTATGTCTGGTGGAAATTGGCTGTGAATTCATTTGGTCCAGGGCTGTTCTGGGTTGGTAGGTTTTTTACTACTGATTCAATTTCCTTATTCATTATTGGTCTGTTTGAAATTTTTGTTCCTTCCTGGTTCAGTCTTGGGAGGTTGTGTGTTTCCAGGAATTTATCCATTTTCCTCTAGATTTTCTGGTTTGTATGCATAGAGATAGTAGTCTCTGAGGGTCTTTTGTATTCCTGTGTAATCAGTTGTAATGTTACCTTTGTCATTTCTGATCATGGTTATTTGGATCTTCTCTTTTTCTTTATTAATCTAGCTGGCAGTCTATTAATCTTGTTTATCCTTTCAAAAAACAACTTTTGTTTCATTGAACCTCTGTATAGTTTTTGGGGCCTCAATTTCATTTTGTCTACACTGATTTTAGTTATTTCTTTGTTTCTGATAGCTTTGGGTTTAGTTTGTTCTTATGTTTTAGTTCCTCTAGGTGTATGGTTAGGTTGTTAATTTAAGATTTATCTTCTTGATATGGAATTAGCACTATAAACTTTTCTCTTAACACTGCTTTTGTTGTAACCTGGATGTTTTAGTAGATTGTTTCTCTATTTTCATTTGTTTCAAAGAATTTTTTGATTTCATTCAGGAGCAAGTTGTTGAGTTTCCATGTATTTGCCTGGTTTTAAGAGTGCCTCTTGGTATTCAACTTATTTTTTAAGGCTAGTATACTTCATTACTCAAACTCAACAAAAATGAAACAAAAAGAAAAATTTACAAGCCAATCTCACTTATAAATATAGATATAGAACTTTGAAACAAAACATTAAGAATACACAGGCTGGGCGCAGTGGCTCACGCTTGTAATCCCGGCACTTTGGGAGGCCGAGGTGGACGGGTCATGAGGTCAGGAGATCGAGACCATCCTGGCTAACACGGTGAAACCCCATCTCTACTAAAAATACAAAAAATTAGCCGGTCGTGGTGGCAGGGGCCTGTAGTCCCAGCTATACTCGGGAGGCTGAGGCAGCAGAATGGCATGATCCCGGGAGGCGGAGCTTGCAGTGAGCCAAGATCATGCCACAGCACTCCAGCCTGGGTGACAGAGCGAGACTCTGCCTCAAAAAAAAAAAAAAAAAAAAAATACACAAGCAGCAATGTAGAAAAATGATCAAATTAGATTTATTACTGGAGTGCAAGATGAAGTTAGCATTAGAAAAATCTAATAATGTAATTCACTACATTAACAGATCAAAGAAGAAATACGATATAATCATCTTAATTGTTAAAGAGCATTCAATGATATTCAATAGTTCTTATAACTAAAAATTCCCAGCAAACTAGGACTAAAAGAGAATTTGCTTAAATTGATAAAGGGCGTCTAAAATAATTATAAGAAATATTCTCAATGATGACACATTGTAAGTATTCTTAAAATCAGGAGCAGGCAAGAATGCCCACTCTCGTAATTTCTAATCAACATGGTACTGGACATCCTTGACATTGCAGTAAGACAAGTATAAGAAATAAAAAGTTTGAAGATTGGAAAGTAAGAAATAAAATTATCATTATTTGCAGTCAATATGCATATTTGCATAGAAAGCCCAAAAGCTACAAAAATTAAAGTTAATAAAAAAGTTTAATAAAATGGCAAAAAATAAGACTGATATTTATTTATTTATTTTTTTAATTATACTTTAAGTTCTAGGGTACATGTGCATAACGTGCAGGTTTGTTACATATGTATACTTATGCCATGTTTTTTTTTTTTTTTTTTTATTATACTTTAAGTTCTAGGGTACATGTGCATGACGTTTATATCATGTATAACTCCCCAATGCAATCCCTCCCTCCTCCCCTCCCCATGATAGGCCCCAGTGTGTGATGTTCCCCTTCCCGAGTCCAAGTGATCTCATTGTTCAGTTCCCACCTATGAGTGAGAACATGCGGTGTTTGGTTTTCTCTTCTTGTGATAGTTTGCTAAGAATGATGGATTCCAGCTGCATCCATGTCCCTACAAAGGATACAAACTCATCCTTTTTTATGGCTGCATAGTATTCCATGGTGTATATGTGCCACATTTTCTTAATCCAGTCTGTCACAGATGGACATTTGGGTTGATTCCAAGTCTTTGCTATTGTGAATAGTGCCGCAATAAACATACGTGTGCATGGTCTTTGTAGTAGAGTAATTTATAATCCTTTGGGTAATACCCAGTAGTGGGATGGCTGGGTCATATGGTACATCTAGTTCTAGATCCTTGAGGAATCGCCATACTGTTTTCCATAATGGTTGAACTAGTTTACAATCCCACCAACAGTGTAAAAGTGTTCCTATTTCTCCACATCCTCTCCAACACCTGTTGTTTCCTGACTTCTTAATGATTGCCATTCTAACTGGTGTGAGATGGTATCTCATTGTGGTTTTGATTTGCATTTCTCTGATGGCGAGTGATGATGAGCATTTTTTCATGTGTCTGTTGGCTGTATGGATGTCTTCTTTTGAGAAATGTCTGTTCATATCCTTTGCCCACTTTTTGATGGGGTGTTTGTTTTTTTCTTGTATATTTGTTTGAGTTCTTTGTAGATTCTGGATATTAGCCCTTTGTCAGATGAGTAGGTTGCAAAAATTTTCTCCCATTCTGTAGGTTGCCTGTTCACTCTGATGGTAGTTTCTTTTGCTGTGCAAAAGCTCTTTAGTTTAATTAGATCCCATGTGTCGATTTTTGCTTTTGCTGCCGTTGCTTTTGGTGTTTTAGACATGAAGTCCTTGCCCATGCCTATGTCCTGAATGGTACTACCTAGATTTTCTTCTAGGGTTTTTATGGTATTAGGTCTAACATTTAAGTCTCTGATCCATCTTGAATTAATTTTCGTATAAGGGGTAAGGAAAGGATCCAGTTTCAGCTTTCTACTTATGGCTAGCCAATTTTCCCAGCACCATTTATTAAATAGGGAATCCTTTCCCCATTTCTTGTTTTTGTCAGGTTTGTCAAAGATCAGATGGCTGTAGATGTGTGGTATTATTTCTGAGGACTCTGTTCTGTTCCATTGGTCTATATCTCTGTTGTGGTACCAGTACCATGCTGTTTTGGTTACTGTAGCCTTGTAGTATAGTTTGAAGTCAGGTAGCGTGACACCTCCAGCTTTGTCCTTTTGACTTAGGATTGTCTTGGCAATGCGGGCTCTTTTTTGGTTCCATATGAACTTTAAAGCCGTTTTTTCCAATTCTGTGAAGAAAGTCATTGGTAGCTTGATGGGGATGGCATTGAATCTATAAATCACCTGGGCAGTATGGCCATTTTCACGATATTGATTCTTCCTATCCATGAGCATGGTATGTTCTTCCATTTGTTTGTGTCCTCTTTGATTTCACTGAGCAGTGGTTTGTAGTTCTCCTTGAAGAGGTCCTTTACATCCCTTGTAAGCTGGATTCCTAGGTATTTTATTCTCTTTGAAGCAATTGTGAATGGAAGTTGATTCCTGATTTGGCTCTCTGCTTGTCTGTTACTGGTGTATAAGAATGCTTGTGATTTTTGCACATTAATTTTGTATCCTGAGACTTTGCTGAAGTTGCTTATCAGCTTAAGGAGATTTTGGGCTGAGACAATGGGGTTTTCTAAATTTACAATCATGTCATCTGCAAACAGGGACAATTTGACTTCTTCTTTTCCTAACTGGATACCCTTGATTTCTTTCTCTTGCCTGATTGCCCTAGCCAGAACTTCCAACACGATGTTGAATAGGAGTGGTGAGAGAGGGCATCCCTGTCTTGTGCCAGTTTTCAAAGGGAATTTTTCCAGTTTTTGCCCATTCAGTATGATATTAGCTGTGGGTTTGTCATAAATAGCTCTTATTATTTTGAGGTACGTTCCATCAATACCGAATTTATTGAGCGTTTTTAGCATAAAGGGCTGTTGAATTTTGTCAAAAGCCTTTTCTGCATCTATTGAGATAATCATGTGGTTCTTGTCTTTGGTTCTGTTTATATGCTGGATTACGTTTATTGATTTGCGAATGTTGAACCAGCCTTGCATCCCAGGGATGAAGCCCACTTGATCATGGTGGATAAGCTTTTTGATGTGCTGCTGAATCCGTTTTGCCAGTATTTTATTGAGAATTTTTGCATCGATGTTCATCAGGGATATTGGTCTAAAATTCTCTTTTTTTGTTGTGTCTCTGCCAGGCTTTGGTATCAGGATGATGTTGGCCTCATAAAAAAGTTGGGGAGGATTCCCTCTTTTTCTATTGATTGAAATAGTTTCAGAAGGAATGGTACCAGCTCCTCCTTGTACCTCTGGTAGAATTCAGCTGTGAATCCATCTGGTCCTGGACTTTTTTTGGTGGGTAGGCTATTAATTGTTGCCTCAATTTCAGAACCTGCTATTGGTCTATTCAGGGATTCAACTTCTTCCTGGTTTAGTCTTGGGAGAGTGTAAGTGTCCAGGAAATTATCCATTTCTTCTAGATTTTCTAGTTGATTTGCGTAGAGGCATTTATAGTATTCTCTGATGTTGTTTTTGTATTTCTGTGGGGTCGGTGGTGATATCCCCTTTATCATTTTTTATTGCGACTATTTGATTCCTCTCTCAGTTTTCTTCTTTATTAGTCTTGCTAGCGGTCTGTCAATTTTGTTGATCTTTTCAAAAAACCAACTCCTGGATTCATTGATTTTTTGGAGGGTTTTTTGTGTCTCTATCTCCTTCAGTTCTGCTCTGATCTTAGTTATTTCTTGCCTTCTGCTAGCTTTTGAATGTGTTTGCTCTTGCCTCTCTAGTTCTTTTAATTGTGATGTTAGAGTGTCCATTTTAGATCTCTCCTGCTTTCTCTTGTGGGCATTTAGTGCTATAAATTTCCCTCTACACACTGCTTTAAATGTGTCCCAGAGATTCTGGTATGTTGTATCTTTGTTCTCATTGGTTTCGAAGAACATCTTTATTTCTGCTTTCATTTCGTTATGTACCCAGTAGTCATTCAGGAGCAGGTTGTTCAGTTTCCATGTAGTTGAGCGGTTTTGATTGAGTTTCTTAGTCCTGAGTTCTAGTTTGATTGCACTGTGGTCTGAGAGACAGTTTGTTATAATTTCTGTTCTTGTACATTTGCTGAGGAGTGCTTTACTTCCAATTATGTGGTCAATTTTGGAATAAGTGCGATGTGGTGCTGAGAAGAATGTATATTCTGTTGATTTGGGGTGGAGAGTTCTATAGATGTCTATTAGGTCCGCTTGGTGCAGAGATGAGTTCAATTCCTGGATATCCTTGTTAACTTTCTGTCTCGTTGATCTGTCTAATGTTGACAGTGGAGTGTTGAAGTCTCCCATTATTATTGTATGGGAGTCTAAGTCTCTTTGTAGGTCTCTAAGGACTTGCTTTATGAATCTGGCGCTCCTGTATTGGGTGCATATATATTTAGGAGAGTTAGCTCTTCCTGTTGAATTGATCCCTTTACCATGATGTAATGGCCTTCTTTGTCTCTTTTGATCTTTGATGGTTTAAAGTCTGTTTTATCAGAGACTAGGATTGCAACCCCTGCTTTTTTTTGTTGTCCATTTGCTTGGTAGATCTTCCTCCATCCCTTTATTTTGAGCCTATGTATGTCTCTGCATGTGAGATGGGTCTCCTGAATACAGCAGACTGATGGGTCTTGACTCTTTATCCAGTTTGCCAGTCTGTGTCTTTTAATTGGAGCATTTAGTCCATTGACATTTAAGATTAATATTGTTATGTGTGAACTTGATCCTGTCATTATGATATTAACTGGTTATTTTGCTCGTTAGTTGATGCAGTTTCTTCCTAGCCTCGATGGTCTTTACATTTTGGCATGTTTTTGCAATGGCTGGTACCGCTTGTTCCTTTCCATGTTTAGGGCTTCCTTCAGGGTCTCTTGTAAGGCAGGCCTGGTGGTGACAAAATCTCTAAGCATTTGCTTATCTGTAAAGGATTTTATTTCTCCTTCACTGATGAAACTTAGTTTGGCTGGATATGAAATTCTGGGTTGAAAATTCTTTTCTTTAAGAACGTTGAATATTGCCCCCACTCTCTTCTGGCTTGTAGAGTTTCTGCCGAGAGGTCTGCTGTTATTCTGATGGGCTTCCCTTTGGGGGAACCCGACCTTTCTCTCTGGCTGCCCTTAAGATTTTTTCCTTCATTTCAACTTTGGTGAATCTGGCAATTATGTGTCTTGGAGTTGCTCTTCTGGAGGAGTATCTTTGTGGCGTTCTCTGTATTTCCTGAATTTGAATGTTGGCCTGCCCTACTAGGTTGGGGAAGTTCTCCTGGATGATATCCTGAAGAGTGTTTTCCAACTTGGTTCCATTTTCCCCCTCATTTTCAGGCACCCCAATCAGACGTAGATTTGGTCTTTTTACATAATCCCATACTTCTTGCAGGCTTTGTTCATTTCTTTTTCTTCTTTTTTCTTTTGGTTTTCTCTTCTCGCTTCATTTCATTCATTTGATCCTCAATCGCTGATACTCTTTCTTCCAGTTGATCGAGTCGATTACTGAAGCTTCTGCATTTGTCACGTATTTCTCGTGTCATGGTTTTCATCTCTGTCATTTCGTTTATGATCTTCTCTCTCTAATTAGTCTAGCTGTCAATTCTTCCACTTTTTTTTCAAGATTTTTAGTTTCTTTGCGCTGGGTACGTAATTCCTCCTTTAGCTCTGAGAGGTTTGATGGACTGAAGCCTTCTTCTCTCATCTCGTCAAAGTCATTCTCTGACCAGCTTTGATCCGTTGCTGGCGATGGGCTGCGCTCCTTTGCAGGAGGAGATGCGCTCTTATTTTTTGAATTTCCAGCTTTTCTGCTGCCTGCTTCTTCCCCATCTTTGTGGTTTTATCTGTCTCTGGTCTTTGATGATGGTGACGTACTGATGGGGTTTTGGTATAGGTGTCCTTCCTGTTTGATAGTTTTCCTTCTGACAGTCAGAAGGACTGTCTGTTGGTCTGTTGGAGATTGCTTGAGGTCCACTCCAGACCCTGTTTTCCTGGGTGTCAGCAGCAGAGGTTGCCGAAGATAGAATATTGCTGAACAGCGAGTGTACCTGTCTGATTCTTTCTTTGGAAGTTTCCTCTCGGGGTGACTCCACCCTGTGAGGTGTGGGGTGTCAGACTGCCCCTAGTGGGGGATGTCTCCCAGCTAGGCTACTCAGGGGTCAGGGACCCACCTGAGCAGGCAGTCTGTCCGTTCTCAGATCTCAACCTCCGCGTTAGGAGATCCACGGCTCTCCCCAAAGCTGTCAGACAGAGTCGTTCGCGTCTGCCACGGCCCCGCTCTTTCCCCTAATGGACTGCAGCTGTGCGCTGTCCGCAGAGGTAGAGTCTACAGAAACAGGCAGGCTTCCTTGAGCTGCTGTGAGCTCCACCCAGTTCGAGCTTCCCAGCGTCTTTGTTTACCTACTTAAGCCTCAGCAATGGCGGGCGCCCCTCCCCCAGCCTCGCTGCTGCCTTGCGGATAGATCGCCGCAGACGGCTGTGTTAGCAGTGAGGGAGGCTCCGTGGGCGTGGGACCCTCCCGCCAGGTATGGGAATATTCTCCTGGTGTGCCTGTTTCCTTAAAGCGCAGTATTGGGGTGGGAGTTACCCGATTTTCCAGGTGTTGTGTGTCTCAGTTCCCCTCGCTAGGAAAAGGGATTTCCTTCCCCCTTGCGCTTCCAGGTGAGGCGATGCCTCGCCCTGCTTCAGCTCACGCTGGTCAGGCTGCAGCAGCTGACCAGCACCGATTGTCCGGCACTCCCTAGAGAGATGACCCCAGTACCTCAGTTGAAAATGCAGAAATCACCGGTCTTCTGTGTCGCTCGCGCTGGGAGTTGAAGACTGGAGCTGTTCCTATTCGGCCATCTTGCTCCGCCCTACTTATGCATGTTGGTGTGCTGCACCATCAACTTCGCACCCATCAATTCATCATTTAATCATGTATAACTCCCCATGCAATCCCTCCCTCCTCCCCCCTCCCCATGATAGGCCCCAGTGTGTGATGTTCCCCTTCCCCAGTCCAAGTGATCTCATTGTTCAGTTCCCACCTATGAGTGAGAACATGCGGTGTTTGGTTTTCTCTTCTTGTGATAGTTTGCTAAGAATGATGGTTTCCAGCTGCATCCATGTCCCTACAAAGGACGCAAACTCATCCTTTTTCATGGCTGCATAGTATTCCATGGTGTATATATGCCACATTTTCTTAATCCAGTCTGTCACAGATGGACATTTGGGTTGATTCCAAGGCTTTGCTATTGTGAATAGTGCCGCAATAAACATACATGTGCATGTGTCTTTGTAGTAGAGTAATTTATAATCCTTTGGGTATATACCCAGTAGTGGATGGCTGGGTCATATGGTACATCTAGTTCTAGATCCTTGAGGAATCGCCATACTGTTTTCCATAATGGTTGAACTAGTTTACAATCCCACCAACAGTGTAAAAGTGTTCCTATTTCTCCACATCCTCTCCAACACCTGTTGTTTCCTGACTTCTTAATGATTGCCATTCTGACTGGTGTGAGATGGTATCTCATTGTGGTTTTGATTTGCATTTCTCTGATGGCGAGTGATGATGAGCATTTTTTCATGTGTCTGTTGGCTGTATGGATGTCTTCTTTTGAGAAATGTCTGTTCATATCCTTTGCCCACTTTTTGATGGGGTTGTTTTTTTCTTGTATATTTGTTTGAGTTCTTGTGGATTCTGGATATTAGCCTTTGTCAGATGAGTAGGTTGCAAAAATTTTTCTCCATTCTGTAGGTTGCCTGTTCACTCTGATGGTAGTTTCTTTTGCTGTGCAAAAGCTCTTTAGTTTAATTAGATCCCATGTGTCGATTTTTGCTTTTGCGCCGTTGCTTTTGGTGTTTTAGACATGAAGTCCTTGCCCATGCCTATGTCCTGAATGGTACTACCTAGATTTTCTTCTAGGGTTTTTATGGTATTAGGTCTAACATTTAAGTCTCTGATCCATCTTGAATTAATTTTCGTATAAGGGGTAAGGAAAGGATCCAGTTTCAGCTTTCTACTTATGGCTAGCCAATTTTCCCAGCACCATTTATTAAATAGGGAATCCTTTCCCCATTTCTTGTTTTTGTCAGGTTTGTCAAAGATCAGATGGCTGTAGATGTGTGGTATTATTTCTGAGGACTCTGTTCTGTTCCATTGGTCTATATCTCTGTTGTGGTACCAGTACCATGCTGTTTTGGTTACTGTAGCCTTGTAGTATAGTTTGAAGTCAGGTAGCGTGACACCTCCAGCTTGTCCTTTTGACTTAGGATTGTCTTGGCAATGCGGGCTCTTTTTTGGTTCCATATGAACTTTAAAGCCGTTTTTTCCAATTCTGTGAAGAAAGTCATTGGTAGCTTGATGGGGATGGCATTGAATCTATAAATACCTTGGGCAGTATGGCCATTTTCACGATATTGATTCTTCCTATCCATGAGCATGGTATGTTCTTCCATTGTTTGTGTCCTCTTTGATTTCACTGAGCAGTGGTTTGTAGTTCTCCTTGAAGAGGTCCTTTACATCCCTTGTAAGCTGGATTCCTAGGTATTTTATTCTCTTTGAAGCAATTGTGAATGGAAGTTGATTCCTGATTTGGCTCTCTGCTTGTCTGTTACTGGTGTATAGAATGCTTGTGATTTTTGCACATTAATTTTGTATCCTGAGACTTTGCTGAAGTTGCTTATCAGCTTAAGGAGATTTTGGGCTGAGACAATGGGGTTTTCTAAATTTACAATCATGTCATCTGCAAACAGGGACAATTGACTTCTTCTTTTCCTAACTGGATACCCTGATTTCTTTCTCTTGCCTGATTGCCCTAGCCAGAACTTCCAACACGATGTTGAATAGGAGTGGTGAGAGAGGCATCCCTGTCTTGTGCCAGTTTTCAAAGGGAATTTTTCCAGTTTTTGCCCATTCAGTATGATATTAGCTGTGGGTTTGTTTCATAAATAGTCTTATTATTTTGAGGTACGTTCCATCAATACCGAATTTATTGAGCGTTTTTAGCATAAAGGGCTGTTGAATTTTGTCAAAAGCCTTTTCTGCATCTATTGAGATAATCATGTGGTTCTTGTCTTTGGTTCTGTTATATGCTGGATTACGTTATTGATTTGCGAATGTTGAACCAGCCTTGCATCCCAGGGATGAAGCCCACTTGATCATGGTGGATAAGCTTTTTGATGTGCTGCTGAATCCGGTTTGCCAGTATTTTATTGAGAATTTTTGCATCGATGTTCATCAGGGATATTGGTCTAAAATTTCTTTTTTTTGTTGTGTCTCTGCCAGGCTTTGGTATCAGGATGATGTTGGCCTCATAAAAAGAGTGGGGAGGATTCCCTCTTTTTCTATTGATTGAAATAGTTTCAGAAGGAATGGTACCAGCTCCTCCTTGTACCTCTGGTAGAATTCAGCTGTGAATCCATCTGGTCCTGGACTTTTTTTGGTGGGTAGGCTATTAATTGTTGCCTCAATTTCAGAACCTGCTATTGGTCTATTCAGGGATTCAACTTCTTCCTGGTTTAGTCTTGGGAGAGTGTAAGTGTCCAGGAAATTATCATTTCTTCTAGATTTTCTAGTTGATTTGCGTAGAGGCATTTATAGTATTCTCTGATGGTTGTTTGTATTTCTGTGGGGTCGGTGGTGATATCCCCTTTATCATTTTTTATTGCGACTATTGATTCCTCTCAGTTTTATTTCTTCTTTATTAGTCTTGCTACGGTCTGTCAATTTTGTTGATCTTTTCAAAAAACCAACTCCTGGATTCATTGATTTTTTGGAGGGTTTTTGTGTCTCTATCCCTTCAGTTCTGCTCTGATCTTAGTTATTTCTTGCCTTCTGCTAGCTTTTGAATGTGTTTGCTCTTGCCTCTCTAGTTCTTTTAATTGTGATGTTAGAGTGTCCATTTTAGATCTCTCCTGCTTTCTCTTGTGGGCATTTAGTGCTATAAATTTCCCTCTACACAATGCTTAAATGTGTCCCAGAGATTCTGGTATGTTGTATCTTGTTCTCATTGGTTTCGAAGAACATCTTTATTTCTGCTTTCATTTCGTTATGTACCAGTAGTCATTCAGGAGCAGGTTGTTCAGTTTCCATGTAGTTGAGCGGTTTTGATTGAGTTTCTTAGTCCTGAGTTCTAGTTTGATTGCACTGTGGTCTGAGAGACAGTTTGTTATAATTTCTGTTCTTGTACATTTGCTGAGGAGTGCTTTACTTCCAATTATGTGGTCAATTTTGGAATAAGTGCGATGTGGTGCTGAGAAGAATGTATTCTGTTGATTTGGGGTGGAGAGTTCTATAGATGTCTATTAGGTCCGCTTGGTGCAGAGATGAGTTCAATTCCTGGATATCCTTGTTAACTTTCTGTCTCGTTGATCTGTCTAATGTTGACAGTGGAGTGTTGAAGTCTCCCATTATTATTGTATGGGAGTCTAAGTCTCTTTGTAGGTCTCTAAGGACTTGCTTTATGAATCTGGGCGCTCCTGTATTGGGTGCATATATATTTAGGAGAGTTAGCCTTCCTGTTGAATTGATCCCTTTACCATGATGTAATGGCCTTCTTTGTCTCTTTTGATCTTTGATGGTTTAAAGTCTGTTTTATCAGAGACTAGGATTGCAACCCCTGCTTTTTTTTGTTGTCCATTTGCTTGGTAGATCTTCCTCCATCCCTTTATTTTGAGCCTATGTATGTCTCTGCATGTGAGATGGGTCTCCTGAATACAGCAGACTGATGGGTCTTGACTCTTTATCCAGTTTGCCAGTCTGTGTCTTTTAATTGGAGCATTTAGTCCATTGACATTTAAGATTAATATTGTTATGTGTGAACTTGATCCTGTCATTATGATATAACTGGTTATTTTGCTCGTTAGTTGATGCAGTTTCTTCCTAGCCTCGATGGTCTTTAAATTTTGGCATGTTTTTGCAATGGCTGGTACCGCTTGTTCCTTTCCATGTTTAGGGCTTCCTTCAGGGTCTCTTGTAAGGCAGGCCTGGTGTGACAAAATCTCTAAGCATTTGCTTATCTGTAAAGGATTTTATTTCTCCTTCACTGATGAAACTTAGTTTGGCTGGATATGAAATTCTGGGTTGAAAATTCTTTTCTTTAAGAACGTTGAATATGGCCCCCACTCTCTTCTGGCTTGTAGAGTTTCTGCCGAGAGGTCTGCTGTTATTCTGATGGGCTTCCTTTGTGGGTAACCCGACCTTTCTCTCTGGCTGCCCTTAAGATTTTTTCCTTCATTTCAACTTTGGTGAATCTGGCAATTATGTGTCTTGGAGTTGCTCTTCTGGAGGAGTATCTTGTGGCGTTCTCTGTATTTCCTGAATTTGAATGTTGGCCTGCCCTACTAGGTTGGGGAAGTTCTCCTGGGATATCCTGAAGAGTGTTTTCAACTTGGTTCCATTTTCCCCCTCATTTTCAGGCACCCCAATCAGACGTAGATTTGGTCTTTTTACATAATCCCATACTTCTTGCAGGCTTTGTTCATTTCTTTTTCTTCTTTTTTCTTTTGGTTTTCTCTTCTCGCTTCATTCATTCATTGATCCTCAATCGTGATACTCTTTCTTCCAGTTGATCGAGTCGATTACTGAAGCTTCTGCATTTGTCAGGTATTTTCGTGTCATGGTTTTCATCTCTGTCATTTCGTTTATGATCTTCTCTGCATAATTAGTCTAGCTGTCAATTCTTCCACTTTTTTTTCAAGATTTTTAGTTTCTTTGCGCTGGGTACGTAATTCCTCCTTTAGCTCTGAGAGGTTTGATGGACTGAAGCCTTCTTCTCTCATCTCGTCAAAGTCATTCTCTGACCAGCTTTGATCCGTTGCTGGCGATGGGCTGCGCTCCTTGCAGGAGGAGATGCGCTCTTATTTTTTGAATTTCCAGCTTTTCTGCCCTGCTTCTCCCCATCTTTGTGGTTTTATCTGTCTCTGGTCTTTGATGATTGGTGACGTACTGATGGGGTTTTGGTATAGGTGTCCTTCCTGTTTGATAGTTTTCCTTCTGACAGTCAGAAGGACTGTCTGTTGGTCTGTTGGAGATTGCTTGAGGTCCACTCCAGACCTGTTTGCCTGGGTGTCAGCAGCAGAGGTTGCCGAAGATAGAATATTGCTGAACAGCGAGTGTACCTGTCTGATTCTTTCTTTGGAAGTTTCCTCTCAGGGGTGACTCCACCCTGTGAGGTGTGGGGTGTCAGACTGCCCCTAGTGGGGGATGTCTCCCAGCTAGGCTACTCAGGGGTCAGGGACCCCTGAGCAGGCAGTCTGTCCGTTCTCAGATCTCAACCTCCGCGTTAGGAGATCCACGGCTCTCCCCAAAGCTGTCAGACAGAGTCGTTCGCGTCTGCCACGGCCCCGCTCTTTCCCCTAATGGACTGCAGCTGTGCGCTGTCCGCAGAGGTAGAGTCTACAGAAACAGGCAGGCTTCCTTGAGCTGCTGTGAGCTCCACCCAGTTCGAGCTTCCCAGCGTCTTTGTTTACCTACTTAAGCCTCAGCAATGGCGGGCGCCCCTCCCCCAGCCTCGCTGCTGCCTTGCGGATAGATCGCCGCAGACGGCTGTGTTAGCAGTGAGGGAGGCTCCGTGGGCGTGGACCCTCCCGGCCAGGTATGGGATATATTCTCCTGGTGTGCCTGTTTCCTTAAAGCGCAGTATTGGGGGGGGAGTTACCGATTTTCCAGGTGTTGTGTCTCAGTTCCCCTCGCTAGGAAAAGGGATTTCCTTCCCCCTTGCGCTTCCAGGTGAGGCGATGCCTCGCCCTGCTTCAGCTCACGCTGGTCAGGCTGCAGCAGCTGACCAGCACCGATTGTCCGGCACTCCCTAGAGAGATGACCCCAGTACCTCAGTTGAAAATGCAGAAATCACCGGTCTTCTGTGTCGCTCGCGCTGGGAGTTGAAGACTGGAGCTGTTCCTATTCGGCCATCTTGCTCGCCCTACTTATGCCATGTTGGTGTGCTGCACCATCAACTCGTCAGCACCCATCAATTCATCATTTATATCATGTATAACTCCCCAATGCAATCCCTCCCTCCTCCCCCCTCCCCATGATAGGCCCCAGTGTGTGATGTTCCCTCCCCAGTCCAAGTGATCTCATTGTTCAGTTCCCACCTATGAGTGAGAACATGCGGTGGTTTGGTTTTCTCTTCTTGTGATAGTTTGCTAAGAATGATGGTTTCCAGCTGCATCCATGTCCCTACAAAGGACGCAAACTCATCCTTTTTCATGGCTGCATAGTATTCCATGGTGTATATATGCCACATTTTCTTAATCCAGTCTGTCACAGATGGACATTTGGGTTGATTCCAAGGCTTTGCTATTGTGAATAGTGCCGCAATAAACATACATGTGCATGTGTCTTTGTAGTAGAGTAATTTATAATCCTTTGGGTATATACCCAGTAGTGGGATGGCTGGGTCATATGGTACATCTAGTTCTAGATCCTTGAGGAATCGCCATACTGTTTTCCATAATGGTTGAACTAGTTTACAATCCCACCAACAGTGTAAAAGTGTTCCTATTTCTCCACATCCTCTCCAACACCTGTTGTTTCCTGACTTCTTAATGATTGCCATTCTGACTGGTGTGAGATGGTATCTCATTGTGGTTTTGATTTGCATTTCTCTGATGGCGAGTGATGATGAGCATTTTTTCATGTGTCTGTTGGCTGTATGGATGTCTTCTTTTGAGAAATGTCTGTTCATATCCTTTGCCCACTTTTTGATGGGGTTGTTTTTTTCTTGTATATTTGTTTGAGTTCTTTGTGGATTCTGGATATTAGCCTTTGTCAGATGAGTAGGTTGCAAAAATTTTCTCCCATTCTGTAGGTTGCCTGTTCACTCTGATGGTAGTTCTTTTGCTGTGCAGAAGCTCTTTAGTTTAATGAGATCCCATGTGTCAATTTTTGCTTTTGCTGCCGTTGCTTTTGGTGTTTTAGACATGAAGTCCTTGCCCATGCCTATGTCCTGAATGGTACTACCTAGATTTTCTTCTAGGATTTTTATGGTATTAGGTCTAACATTTAAGTCTCTAATCCATCTTGAATTAATCTTCGTATAAGGGGTAAGGAAAGGATCCAGTTTCAGCTTTCTACTTATGGCTAGCCAATTTTTCCAGCACCATTTATTAAATAGGGAATCCTTTCCCCATTTCTTGTTTCTCTCAGGTTTATCAAAGATCAGATGGCTGTAGATGTGTGGTGTTATTTCTGAGGACTCTGTTCTGTTCCATTGGTCTATATCTCTGTTGTGGTACAGTACCATGCTGTTTTGGTTACTGTAGCCTTGTAGTATAGTTTGAAGTCAGGTAGCGTGACACCTCCAGCTTTGTCCTTTTGACTTAGGATTGTCTTGGCAATGCGGGCTCTTTTTTGGTTCCATATGAACTTTAAAGCAGTTTTTTCCAATTCTGTGAAGAAAGTCATTGTAGCTTGATGGGGATGGCATTGAATCTATAAATAACCTTGGGCAGTATGGCCATTTTCACGATATTGATTCTTCCTATCCATGAGCATGGTATGTCTTCCATTTGTTTGTGTCCTCTTTTATTTCACTAAGCAGTGGTTTGTAGTTCTCCTTGAAGAGGTCCTTTACATCCCTTGTAAGCTGGATTCCTAGGTATTTGATTCTCTTTGAAGCAATTGTGAATGGAAGTTGATTCCTGATTTGGCTCTCTGCTTGTCTTACTGGTGTATAAGAATGCTTGTGATTTTTGCACATAATTTTGTATCCTGAGACTTTGCTGAAGTTGCTTATCAGCTTAAGGAGATTTTGGGCTGAGACGATGGGGTTTTCTAAATATACAATCATGTCATCTGCAAACAGGGACAATTTGACTTCTTCTTTTCCTAACTGGATACCCTTGATTTCTTTCTCTTGCCTGATTGCCCTAGCCAGAACTTCCAACACTATGTTGAATAGGAGTGGTGAGAGAGGGCATCCCTGTCTTGTGCCAGTTTTCAAAGGGAATTTTTCCAGTTTTTGCCCATTCAGTATGATATTAGCTGTGGGTTTGTCATAAATAGCTCTTATTATTTTGAGGTACGTTCCATCAATACCGATTTATTGAGCGTTTTTAGCATAAAGGGCTGTTGAATTTTGTCAAAAGCCTTTTCTGCATCTATTGAGATAATCATGTGGTTCTTGTCTTTGGTTCTGTTTATATGCTGGATTACGTTTATTGATTTGCGAATGTTGAACCAGCCTTGCATCCCAGGGATGAAGCCCACTTGATCATGGTGGATAAGCTTTTTGATGTGCTGCTGAATCCGGTTTGCCAGTAATTTATTGAGAATTTTTGCATCGATGTTCATCAGGGATATTGGTCTAAAATTCTCTTTTTTTGTTGTGTCTCTGCCAGGCTTTGGTATCAGGATGATGTTGGCCTCATAAAATGAGTTAGGGAGGATTCCCTCTTTTTCTATTGATTGGAATAGTTTCAGAAGGAATGGTACAGCTCCTCCTTGTACCTCTGGTAGAATTCAGCTGTGAATCCATCTGGTCCTGGACTTTTTTTGGTGGGTAGGCTATTAATTGTTGCCTCATTTCACAGCCTGCTATTGGTCTATTCAGGGATTCAACTTCTTCCTGGTTTAGTCTTGGGAGAGTGTAAGTGTCCAGGAAATTATCCATTTCTTCTAGATTTTCTAGTTGATTTGCATAGAGGCATTTATAGTATTCTCTGATGGTAGTTTGTATTTCTGTGGGGTCGGTGGTGATATCCCCTTATCATTTTTTATTGCGTCTATTTGATTCCTCTCTCTTTTCTTCTTTATTAGTCTTGCTAGCGGTCTGTCAATTTTGTTGATCTTTTCAAAAAACCAACTCCTGGATTCATTGAGTTTTTGGAGGGTTTTTTGTGTCTCTATCTCCTTCAGTTCTGCTCTGATCTAGTTATTTCTTGCCTTCTGCTAGCTTTTGAATGTGTTTGCTCTTGCCTCTCTAGTTCTTTTAATTGTGATGTTAGAGTGTCAATTTTAGATCTTTCCTGCTTTCTCTTGTGGGCATTTAGTGCTATAAATTTCCCTCTACACACTGCTTTAAATGTGTCCAGAGATTCTGGTATGTTGTATCTTTGTTCTCATTGGTTTCAAAGAACATCTTTATTTCTGCTTTCATTTCGTTATGTACCCAGTAGTCATTCAGGAGCAGGTTGTTCAGTTTCCATGTAGTTGAGTGTTTTGATTGAGTTTCTTAGTCCTGAGTTCTAGTTTGATGCACTGTGGTCTGAGAGACAGTTTGTTATAATTTCTGTTCTTTTACATTTGCTGAGGAGTGCTTTACTTCCAATTATGTGGTCAATTTTGGAATAAGTGCGATGTGGTGCTGAGAAGAATGTATATTCTGTTGATTTGGGGTGGAGAGTTCTATAGATGTCTATTAGGTCCGCTTGGTGCAGAGATGAGTTCAATTCCTGGATATCCTTGTTAACTTTCTGTCTCGTTGATCTGTCTAATGTTGACAGTGGAGTGTTGAAGTCTCCATTATTATTGTATGGGAGTCTAAGTCTCTTTGTAGGTCTCTAAGGACTTGCTTTATGAATCTGGGTGCTCCTGTATTGGGTGCATATATATTTAGGAGAGTTAGCTCTTCCTGTTGAATTGATCCCTTTACCATTATGTAATGGCCTTCTTTGTCTCTTTTGATCTTTGATGGTTTAAAGTCTGTTTTATCAGAGACTAGGATTGCAACCCCTGCTTTTTTTTGTTGTCCATTTGCTTGGTAGATCTTCCTCCATCCTTTATTTTGAGCCTATGTATGTCTCTGCATGTGAGATGGGTCTCCTGAATACAGCGGACTGATGGGTCTTGACTCTTTATCCAGTTTGCCAGTCTGTGTCTTTTCATTGGAGCATTTAGTCCATTTACATTTAAGGTTAATATTGTTATGTGTGAACTTGATCCTGTCATTATGATATTAACTGGTTATTTTGCTCGTTAGTTGATGCAGTCTTCCTAGCCTCGATGGTCTTTACATTTTGCATGTTTTTGCAATGGCTGGTACCGCTTGTTCCTTTCCATGTTTAGGGCTTCCTTCAGGGTCTCTTGTAAGGCAGCCTGGTGGTGACAAAATCTCTAAGCATTTGCTTATCTTAAAGGATTTTCTTTTTCTTCACTGATGAAACTTAGTTTGGCTGGATATGAAATTCTGGGTTGAAAATTCTTTTCTTTAAGAACGTTGAATATTGGCCCCCACTCTCTTCTGGCTTGTAGAGTTTCTGCCGAGAGATCTGCTGTTAGTCTGATGGGCTTCCCTTTGTGGGTAACCCGACCTTTCTCTCTGGCTGCCCTTAAGATTTTTCTTTCATTTCAACTTTGGTGAATCTGGCAATTATGTGTCTTGGAGTTGCTCTTCTGGAGGAGTATCTTTGTGGCGTTCTCTGTATTTCCTGAATTTGAATGTTGGCCTGCCCTACTAGGTTGGGGAAGTTCTCCTGGATGATATCCTGAAGAGTGTTTTCCAACTTGGTTCCATTTTCCCCCTCACTTTCAGGCACCCCAATCAGACGTAGATTTGGTCTTTTTACATAATCCCATACCTTGCAGGCTTGTTCATTTCTTTTTCTTTTTTTCTTTTGGTTTTCTTCTCGCTTCATTTCATTCATTTGATCCTCAATCGCTGATACTCTTTCTTCCAGTTGATCGAGTCAGTTACTGAAGCTTGTGCATTTGTCACGTATTTCTCGTGTCATGGTTTTCATCTCTGTCATTTCGTTTATGATCTTCTCTGCATTAATTAGTCTAGCTGTCAATTCTTCCACTCTTTTTTCAAGATTTTTAGTTTCTTGCGCTGGGTACGTAATTCCTCCTTTAGCTCTGAGAAGTTGATGGACTGAAGCCTTCTTCTCTCATCTCGTCAAAGTCATTCTCTGACCAGCTTTGATCCGTTGCTGGCGATGGGCTGCGCTCCTTTGCAGGGGGAGATGCACTCTTATTTTTTGAATTTCCAGCTTTTCTGCCCTGCTTCTTCCCCATCTTTGTGGTTTTATCTGTCTCTTGGCTTTGATGATGGTGACGTACTGATGGGGTTTTGGTATAGGTGTCCTTCCTGTTTGCTAGTTTTCCGTCTGACAGTCAGAAGGACTGTCTGTTGGTCTGTTGGAGATTGCTTGAGGTCCACTCCAGACCCTGTTTGCCTGGGTATCAGCAGCAGAGGTTGCCGAAGATAGAATATTGCTGAACAGCGAGTGTACCTGTCTGATTCTTCCTTTGGAAGTTTCCTCTCAGGGGTGACTCCACCCTGTGAGGTGTGGGGTGTCAGACTGCCCCTAGTCGGGGATGTCTCCCAGCTAGGCTACTCAGGGGTCAGGGACCCACCTGAGCAGGCAGTCTGTCCATTCTCGGATCTCAACCCCTGCGTTGGGAGATCCACGGTTCTCCCCAAAGCTGTCAGACAGAGTCGTTGGCGTCTGCACCAGCCCCCGCTGCTTTCCCTATTGGACTTCAGCTGTGGGCTGTCCCCAGAGGTGGAGTCTACAGAGACAGGCAGGCTTCCTTGAGCTGCTGTGAGCTCCACCCAGTTCGAGCTTCCCAGCGGCTTTGTTTACCTACTTAAGCCTCAGCAATGGCGGGCGCCCCTCCCCCAGCCTGGCTGCTGCCTTGCGGACAGATCGCGGCAGACTGCTGAGTTAGCAGTGAGGGAGGCTCCGTGGGCGTGGGACCCTTCCGGCCAGGTGTGGGATATATTCTCCTGGTGTGCCTGTTTCCTTAAAGCGCAGTATTGGGGTGGGAGTTACCGATTTTCCAGGTGTTGTGTGTCTCAGTTCCCTGGCTAGGAAAACGGATTTCCTTCCCCCTTGCGCTTCCAGGTGAGGCGATGCCTCGCTGCTTCAGCTCTCGCTGGTCAGGCTGCAGCAGCTGACCAGCACCGATTGTCCGGCACTCCCTAGTGAGATGACCCCAGTACCTCAGTTGAAAATGCAGAAATCACCGGTCTTCTGTGTCGCTCCACTGGGAGTTGGAGACTGGAGCTGTTCCTATTCGGCCATCTTGCTCCGCCCCCAAGACTGATATTTAAAAGTCAGTTGTATTTCCATATACCACCAACAGACAGAAAACACATTTCCTGAAAGATACTATTGGCAACAGCAACAAAAAGCAAGGCACCTAGGAGGAAATCTAACTGATTATTAATCTAATAATATATAAGATCATAATGGAGAAAATTTAGAAACTTTATGGAAAGATATCAAAGAAACCAAAGAACTCTATATAAATAGAGAGAAAAGGCTGGGTGCGGTGGTTCACGCCTGTAATTTCAGCACTTTGGGAGGCTGAGGCAGACGGATCACGAGGTCAGGAGATCGAGACCATCCTGGCCAACATGGTGAAACCCCGTCTCTACTAAAAAATACCAAAAAAATTAGCTGGGTGTGGTGGCGTGCAGGGAGGCTAAGGCAGGAGAATCGTTTGAACTTGGGAGGCAGAGGTTGCAGTTATGCAGTTAGACAAGATCGCACCACTGCACTCCAGCCTGTTGACAGAGCAAGACTCCGTTTCAAAAACTAAAAATGATAAATAAATAAATAAAAAGAAAAGAAGAAATGAATGATAGGAGGGATTCAGTTTCATATATTTCTTCTCCAACTGATTCTAGAATCAAGTCAAAAATACAACTGGGTTCTTCACCGAACTTAACAAGCTGATTTTAAAATTTATTGAAATGAGCAAAGGGCCAAAAATTGCTAAGATACTTCTGAAGAAAAATAACAAAGCGAGGGGACTTTTTCCTCTCAGATATAAGAGCTTTTATAAAGGAAAAGTAGTTTGTCAGCATGATATCTTTGCAGAGATGGAAAAGTGGACTAATGGAACAAAATTGAGAACTCAGAAACATGCTTATATGTACCTGGAAGCTTTATATGACAGAAGTGTCATTACAGATAAGAAAAGATAGACTACTCAATTAATGCTAGTATAATTGGTTATACATAAAGAAAAAACAAATTGGGTTCCACACATCATACTGTATACAATTCCATGTTGTTATTTTTTTTTGAGACAGGGTCTTGCTCTGTCACCCAGTCTGGAGTGCAGTGGTATGATCATGGCTCACCACAGCCTCAACCTCCTAGGCTCAAGCAATCCTCCTACTTCAGCCTCTGTAGTAGTTGGGACTATAGGCATGCACTACCACGCCTGGCTAATTATTATTATCATTATTATTATTATTTTGTATTTTTTGTAGATATGGGGTTTTGCCATGTTGGCCAGACTGGTTTCAAGCTCCTGGATTCAAGTGATTCACCCACCTTGGCCTCCCAAAGGACTAGGATTACAGCCATGAGCCACTGTGCCCAGCCATTCCATATAGTAAGAAATGAAATATGAAAGGCAAAACTTTAAAAACAACTTTTAGAAGAAAATATAGGTAAAGATCTTTTTAACCTTGAGGAAGAAGGACTTCAGACACAAAGCTCAAATTATAAAGAAAGTGGTTGATAAATTCACTGCATTAAGAGCTCCCCTTAACTAAAAGATCATAAAGAAAACAAATAGATAAGGTACTGACTGTGAGAAGATATCCTGATAAAAAATTTAGATAATGTATTGAAATTTTAAGCAGAAAACATAAAGAACTTCTAAACATTAATTAAATAAAAAGACAACCTAACAAAAAATCAAAAATTAGAAAAAAATAGAGAAAATTTGGAAAATATACATTAAAACCATGATGAGATTCTATTTAACACTCACCAAATTGGAAAAACCTGAAAAGCATTGGTCAGAATATGTGTCAGAAAGAACTGCCAGGCAGTGGCTCACGCCTGTAATCCCAACACTTTTGGAGGTCAAGGTGGGCGGATAACTTGGAGTCAGGAGTTTGAGACACCAGCCTGGCCAATATGGTGAAACTTCATCTCTACTAAAAGTACAACAATTAGCCAGGCATGGCGGCAGATGCCTGTAATCCCAGCTACTCAGGAGGCCAAGGCAGGAGAATCGCTTGAACCTGGGAGGTGGAGGTTGCAGTGAGATGAGATTGTGCCACTGCACTCTAGCCTGGCAACAGAGTGAGAGTCTGACTCAAAAAAAAAAAAAAAAAAAAAAAAGAATTTTTATACACTGCAGGTGGAAATATAAATTGATACAAACCATTTTTGTATAATGATATGGCATTTTCTAGTAAAACTGAAGAAACACTAAATACCCAGTAATTAAACCCTTAGTGTACACCAAAGACATGTTCATCAATATTCAGAGTAGCATTATTTTAACATCAACATTACTGACACATAATTTACATACAGTAAAATGCTCCCATTTTAAGTGTATAGTTTGATGAGTTTTGACAAATATACATACCAGTGTACCTAGCACCACAATTAGGATATAACCCTTTCTTTCACTCCTAAAAGTTTCTTCTTGCTTGTATTAGTCTGTTTTCACACTGCTATAAAGATATTATCTGAGACTGGGTAATTTATAAAGGAAAGAAGTTTAATTGACTCCAGTTCTGCATGGCTGGGGAGGCCTCAGGAAATTTACAATCATGGTGAAAGCTGAAGAGGAAGAAGTCACCTCTTCACAAGGCAGCAGGAGACAGAAGGGAGAGCGAAGGGGGAAGAGGCTCTTATAAAACCATCAGATCTTGTGAGAACTCACTCATTATCCCAAGAATAGCCTGGAGGAAACTACCCCACAATCCAGTCATCTCCCACCAGGTCCCTCCCTCAGCATCTGGGGATTACAATTCAAGATGAGATTTAAGTGAGGACACAAAGCCAAATCATACATTACAAAGCTCCGTTACAGAAGAGCCCTTTTCCTACTGCCAATACAGTTTTCCATTTTCTTGAATTTCATATAAGTGGAATCATACAATATATAGCTACTTGGTTTTGGCTTCTTTATAATGCCTTTGAGATTCATCCATGTTGTTGCTTGTAGTTTGTTCCTTTTTGTTGCTGAGTGGTATCCCATTACATGAATATAGCAAGAGTTGTTTATATATTCACTAGTTTTTAGACATCTGAATTGTTTCCAGTCCTTGGCTATTATAAGTAGAAAAGCTGCTATAAAAATTCATGTAAAGGGCTTTGTGTGGACATATGTTTTTATTTCTCTTGTATAAATTTCTAGGAGTGGAATTTTTGGGTCATATGGTAAGTATATGTTTAACTCATAAGAAAATCTGTTTTCCAGAATGATTATACTCTTTTACATTTCTACCAGCAATGTATGAGAGTTTCAGTTCACAGCAACATTATTCATAAAGCAAAAAATGGAACAACACAAATGTTCACTGTCAGAAGAATGAATAAATAAATTATAGTATATTCATTCATAGGAATACCATATATAATTAACTACAGCTCTATGTATCAACATGACTAAAACATATTAAGCAAAGTAAAAGCAAATCACAGAATACATACAGTATATTCTATATATATGTATATATTTCTAAACTATGCTATAGTGTAGGGGTGAGAAGAGATGTGGTGCTTCAAATATATTGGTAATATTCTGTTTCTGAATCTGGGTGATAGGTACATGGGTATTAGTTATTATTATTTAACTTGCACAATACAATTTATATATGTGTGTATAATATATTTTTATAATAAAAGTTTTAAAAAAGGTAGTAGATATTTCTTTAATCTTATTGTTGCATTTTCTTTAAAAAGAGAAAATAATTGACTTGAGCATTTGTCCTATAGCACCATGTATTTTTCCAATTCTATGTTTAGTATTCTAAACAATTCTATGTTTAGTATTCTATGTACTTCCTCTGAGAGGCTGCAGTCTTAGTACTGGAGTAATTCTGGAATGCATTTCCATCTCTGAGAGTGAGCATTTAGATGTTGACTCTCAGCAGTATTAATGGCAGCGGTTAAATTCGTAAATCCTTGTTTATGGAGATGAGAATATAGTCCACCTGATAGCAAAAATGATTGAGTAGAATTTATTTATTTCTTAAAATTATACTGGGGAAGGATGTGTCTTCTATTTATTTCTTTTCCAATTGAATTATTTAAAGCTGAGGTTTAAAAATCGTCATGAAATTACCCCATAGCTGAATATAAAGGATCTGTCATCAATTCTAGAAAGCTCAGTTGGTCACTTATTGAATAAGAAGACCACAATATTGACAGTAAAAATTTCTCTATCTCTCTTCTAGGTCATATCATAGCAATATAAATTGAAGTTGAAAGTTTCATAAAATGAAAAGTGCCAGTGAGGAAAATGGAAAAATGGCAAGAAATCAGTTTTTCATGTATTTTAGTGATATTAGAAAAGATAAAGATTATAGAGTTCCATCAGATGGTGCATTTCCATATCCTTCCTGGGGCATTATTAGTGAAGGCAATTTTTTTATTATAGTTACAATCTGATTACAACTCTGATTATAAATATATTAAGATCCCAGCACTTTGGGAGCTGGAGGTGGGCGGATCACCTGAGGTCGGGAGTTCGAGACCAGCCTGACAAACATGAAGAAACCCCGTCTCCACTAAAAATACAAAATTAACCAGGCGTGGTGGTGCATGCCTGTAATCCTAGCTATTCAGGAGGGTGAGGCAGGAGAATTGCTTGAACCCAGGAGGCAGAGGTTGCAGTGAGCCGAGATCATGCCATTGCACTCCAGCCTGGGTAACAAGAGCAAAACTCCATCTTAAAATAAAATAAAATAAAATAAAATAAAATAAATATATTAAGACATAATGAAATTGTGTATTTGAGTAAATTTTGTATAGCTGGAAATTAAATGTGAATTATTACAGAAGCAATTTCAAATACAGAAGCCTAGTAAATGAGCCGTTAATTTATTAAATAATAACAAAAATCACCAGTAATTAAACACTTATGGAATTACTATCAAAATACAAATTATACACATTTGAAAAATGCTTTAATATCAATCATGAGCTTGATTTTTTTCAAGTTTGAAGCCAGGCATATGAGTAGGGGAAATTATTTTAAAAAATGAAGTAATTCTTTCATTGTGCTCTATATTATTTAGAAATACTAAAAATATATTTATTTTTTTATATGAGAAATAATCATATGGGGCAAAATATATTTTTAGTATTTCTAAATAATATAGAGCACATAAAGGTGAAGATGCTACATAAAGGTGGAATTAACCATGTCAGTTGTGTTTCTTTTCTTTTCTTTTTTTTTTTTTTAAGACGGAGTCTCACTCTGTCGCCCAGGCTGGAGTGCAGTGGCACGATCTTAGTTCATTGCAAGCTCGGCCTCCCAGGTTCACGCCTTTCTTCTGCCTCAGCCTGGCGAGTAGCTGGGACTACAGGCGCCCGCCACATCACCTGGCTAATTTTTTATGTGTGTATTTTTGGTGGAGAGGGGGTTTCACCGTGTTAGCCAGGATGGTCGCGATCTCCTAACCTTGTGATCAGCCCGCCTCGGCCTCCCAAAGTGGTCAGTTGTTTTCTTATGCTAACAAAGGACTATCAGACCCGGCAATTTCTGAAAGATAGGTTGCTTATTCCTTAGTTGATCGTTACTGCTAAATAGGAATTCCCAATGTTTACACAGTAAGCTTTGATTATTTTTATGAATTAAATAATAGATAATTCTGTCCTAAAGGTAAGATTAATTTAAAATGTTTACTTTGGAATATAGGTTTGCATCTTATTTATTTATTTATTTATTTGAGATAGAGTCTCACTCTGCCACCCAGGCTGGAGTGCAGTGGCATGATCTTGGCTCACTGCAACCTTCGCCTCCCAGGCTCAAGCAATTCTCCTGCCTCAGCCTCCTGAGTAGCTGGGACTATGGGTAGCCACCACCATGCCTGGCTAAGTTTTGTATTTTTAGTAGAGATGAGGTTTCACTATGTTGGCCAGGCTGGTCTTGAACTCCTGACCTCAAGTGATCCAACTGCCTCGGCCTCCCAAAGTGCTGGGATTACAGGCATGAGCCATGGCACCTGGTCTGGATTTGCATTTTAAATGACATATATTTGTACAAATTTCAAAAGTGTTTTCATATGTACTACACAATTTGGTGTTACTATAACCCCATGAGATTAGCAGGCTTATCTCTGTTTTGCTAGTAAGAAAACTAGACTCGTGGAGATTAAGTAAATTATCTAAGTATCTTGACTAATGACAGATATAGCACTGGAACCTTTTTTCTCCTTTTCAGACACAGTCTCCCTTTGTTGCCCAAGCTGAAATGCAGTACTGTGATCATGGCTCACTGCAGCCTCAACCTCCCAGGCTTAAGTGATCCTTCTACCTCAGCCTCCTGAGTAGTAAGGACTACAGGAGTACAACACGATGCTAATCTAATTTTTGTATTTTTTGTAGAGATGGGGTGGCCATGTTGCCCAGGCTGATCTCAAACTCCTGAGCTCAAGCAATCTGTCCACCTCTACCTCCAAAAGGACTGGGATTACAGGTGTGAGCCACCACATCCAGCCTAGAGTGTTTGTCTTTCGTTTCTGAACTCAGTATTATTTCTATTATACCGTAATTTCCGTATCTGATGTATGTCTTCAGACAAAAGTAAAAATTATGATGTCATCTTGTTAAATTTCATCTTTAGGGGTTGTGGTAGGCTGAATAATGGCCGTCTAAAAATATCAGGTGCTAATTCTGGAAACTTGTCAATGTTACCTTATAAGGAAAAAGGGTCTTTACAGGTGTGACTAAATTAAAGGTCTTGAGATGTGAAGATTATCCTGGATTAGCCTTGTCGGCCCTAAATCCAATCACGAATGTCTTTATACAAGAGAGGCAGAGGGCGATTTCACACAACAGAAAAGTAGAAAACAGAGACACAGAGGAGAAAGCAATATGACTATGGAGACAGAGATTAGAGTGATGTGGCCACAAGCCAAGGAATGCCAGCATTCACCAGAAGGACAAGGAACAGATTCTTCCCTAGAACCTCCAGAGGTAGTATAATCATGTAGACCTCTCAGTTTCTGACTGTGGAAACTGATGTTGGACTTCTGGCCTCCAAAACTGTGAGAGAATGGATTTCTCTTGTTTTAAATGACCAAGGTTGTGGTAATTTGTTACAACATCCCTAGGAAACGGATACAGAGATACTGTTCAAACTTTTCATACCCTGTTCAACTCCATGCAATTGACTTGAGTCTCTATTTTGGAACAGATGGATTCAGAAGAACCTAAGGCTTGTCCATAAAAAGTTCCCCAGAATAGAGAATGGTTAAAATGCTGAGATTCCAAGCACTTCTTTATAAAGACACCTGTTCTCTGAGAGTTAATAGGGAATGTTCACAAGTTTAAAAGAGAAATGTTGCTGGGCACCGTGGTTCCCTGTCTCTACAAATAATTTTTTAAAAATTGACTGGGCATGGTGGCATGCCCCTGCAGTCACAGTTACTCTGGAGGCTGAGTTGGGAGAATTGCCTCAGCCTGGGAGGCCAAGGCTTCAGTGAGCTATAATTACACCACTGCACTCTAGCCTGGGCGACAGAGCAAGATCCTGACTCAAAATAAATAAATAAAAATAATAAAATAGAAATATTTAAATGGAATAGTTATTGTTAATTCATGTTAAAAAAAAAAAAAGTCTTATCTCTGATAAGCTAAAATGTACTGAATCCACCTAAGAAAAACTGGGAGCATACTGTGTATTTATTTGAATGCCAAACACTCAAAACTTTAGAGTAAAGAAAGTGTTTTTCTTTTTTCTTTACAGAAAGAACATTGGAGCTATCATGTCTGGAAGTGTGTTTACAATCTAATTTTACCTATTCACTCTCCTCCTTAAATTTTTCTTTTGTGACTTTTCTGCAACCAGTAAGGGAAACTCAAATTATCATGAGAATCTTTCTAAATCCCTCCCATTTTCATAATTTCACCAGGACTTGCCAAGACATCACAGGTGAATTTAAAATGTGCTCCTTGTGTTTGGTTTGTGAGTCTAAAGGAAACATGGATTTTATTTCTCAGGAACAAACATCAAAAGGTAAACACAAAGTAAAGGTGATAATAAAATGGTATCAGGTATAAATTAATGTATTCTGTTAAAAACGTATTAATAATATATTCCTTTTTTTTTTTTTTTTTGAGATGGAGTCTCACTCTGTCACCCAGGCTAGAGTGCAGTGGTGCGATCTTGGCTCACTGCAACCTCTGCCTCCCGGGCTCAAGGGATTCTCCTGCCTCAGCCTCCCGAGTAGCTGGGACTACAGGCGCGTGCCACCACGCCTGGCTAAATTTTTAGTTTTAGTAGGGACAGGGTTTCACCATCTTGGCCAGGCTGGTCTCGAACTCCTGACCTTGTGATCCACCCACCTTGGCCTCCCAAAGTGCTGGGATTACAGGCATGAGCCACCGCACCTGGCCAATATATTCCATTTTTAAATCCAGTGGCATTGGAACATTGAATGATGTGGCTCTTGATGAGTGACTTGTTGGGCTTTGGGATGTTACTTGGTTTTGGTTTACTTTGACTTATTGAAAACAAATAATTCTTAAAATGCATCAAAATGCCACTGTAATTCACATACATATGATGGGTGGAGGATTATTTGGTATGTACTCTCTTCAAAAGTAGTAAATCTTTAAAAAACAATTTTAAGTAAAGCTGTAGTTTCTCATAGTAAAATCAAACTTTGATTTCTAAGGAATCTTTGGGCCCTTGCATTTGTACCTACTCTTGCTTAACATTTAGTCATTGTATGTGAAGTCTTTTTACTTCTCTGACTCTACAGTGTGCATCTTGAAGGCAGGGCCTTTGTCTTTGCTTACTACTAAATCTCAAGCTTTGTACACAATGCCTGACATAATACCTAGTAGTCACTCAGTAAATTTCTGTTGAATGAATGAATAAATAAAGAATAACTGCTTATTATCTGCAGTGCCTAACTGAACCTTGCAGTTATCATGAGACCCATCTATATTATTTAATTAAATCAAATAAAAATGGATCATTAAGAAATTAAATAATTCCTTTACAATCATAAAATATGCTGATGGCCTCAAGCCCAAACATCAAATTTATTACTTATATTTATTCAGTGAGAGAGGTTGCCTCCTGTATCACTAGAACTGGAATTTATGTTTTTGGCATTCTTTGAGAATGGGAACATTATTTCTTGGCATTTACCTTGTTTTTCTGTTGTTGTTTTCATGTACTTATTGGGCATTTATGTATCTCTTCTTTTAAAAATATTTTGTCATTATAGATTCAGAGGGTCCATGTGCAAGTTTGTTACATGAATATATTTTGTGTAATTGTAAGACTTGGGCTTCTAGTGTACCCATCACCAAAATAGTGACCATTGTACCCAATAGGTAATGTTTCAACCCTCACCCCGCTGCCCCTTGGCATTGACTTTGGATGACGTTCTTACTCAAGTAGTGCTGTAACTCCTCCAGGTTCTGGGCTGAATCCAACAGAGAGCAAATTGTGAAAATACCTCTATGATGACAGAGAATTAGGAAGTGTTTTAAGGGTTGGTAGCTCACAGATCTTACTTCTCTGCTTCCTTTAAAGGTGAAAACAACACATTGACACGTTGTCCCAGTTGCTGTGGCTCTGTAACAAAGTACCCCAAAAACTCAATGGTTTTAAACAGCAATAATTGTATTATTTATTTTCTTTTTTTGTGTGGGTCCTAGCTATCTCTATTACATTTTCTTTATCCACTCATCTATCAATGGACATTGATCTCTCTCTCTCTCTCTCTCCCCCCCTTCTCTCTCTAGATACCCATCTAGCTAGATTACATTTTCTTTACTCATCTATCAATGGACATTGATGTTGTTTCTATTCTTGGCTGTTGTGAATGATGCTGCAATGAACATGAGAATGCAGGTTGTGTCTTCAAGATGCTGATTTCAATTATTTTGACTATATACCAAGAAGTAGAATTGCTGGATCATATGGTGGTCCTGTTTTTAATTTTTTGAGGAACTCCCATACAGTTTTCCATAGTGGCTAGACCATTTTACCATCCCACCAACACTGTGCAAAAGCTTCAATTTCTCCACATTTTTTGCCAACACTTACCTTTCTTTTCTTTTCTTTTCTTTTTTTTTTTTTAAGATGGAGTTTCACTCTGTCATCAAAGCTGGAGTGGAATGGCACAACCTCAGCTCACTGCAACCTCTGCCTCCTGGTTTCAAGCAATTCTCCTGTCTCAGCCTCCTGAGTAGCGGGGATTACAGACACCTGCCACCATGCCCGGCTAATTTTTTAATTTTTTTTTTTGTATTTTTAGTAGAGGTGGGGTTTCACCATGTGTTGGCCAGGCTGGTCTCAAACTTCTGACCTCATGTGATCTGCCCGTCTTGGTCTCCCAAAGTGTTGGGATTACAGGTGTGAGCCACTGCACCCGGTCTTTTTTTTTTTTTCTTAATGATGGCCATCCTGACAGGTGTGAGGTGTTTTTGATTGTAGTTTTGACTCGCATTTTCCTAATGATTGGTAATATTGAGCACCTTTTCACATATATCAATAGGCCATATGTCTTTGTTGGAGAAATGTCTATGAAAGTCCTTCGCCCACTTAAAAATATTTGATATGTATTTTTTTTTGTACTTGAGTTATAGGAGTTCCTGATGTATTTTGGATATTAACCTTTTAGCAGATAAATGGTTTGAAAATATTTTATCTCATTCTGTAGGTTGCCTTTTCACTCTGTTGATTGTTTCCTTTATGTGGTCTTTCTACCTGGGCTAGTTTGGATGTCTCCACATCATGGTGGCCTTAAGGTTTTGGACTTACACATAGTGGTTCAAGGCTCCAGTATGAGTGTTCTGAAAAGCAAGATGGTAATTTCTTTGCCTTTTCTGACTTAGTCATGCAGTGTCACTTCCTCTGCACTTGATTGGTTATGAGCAAATCACAAACCCTCCCAGATTCAAGGGAAAATAAATTATTTATTTATGTATTTATTTTTTTGAGATGGAGTCTTGCTCTCTCACCAGGCTGGAGTGCAGTGTCATGATCTTGGCTCACTGCAGCCTCCCCCTCCCAGATTCAAGTGATTTTTCTGCTTCAGCCTCCCAAATAGCTGGGATTATAGGCACGTGCCACCACACCCAGCTAATTTTTTGTATTTTAGTAGAGACGGGGTTTCATCATGTTGGTCAGGATGATCTCAATCTCTTGACCTCGTGACCCACCTGCCTTGGCCTCCCAAAGTGCTGGGATTACAGGCCTGAGCCACCGAGCCTGGCTGGGAAAAGGAATTATAAGCAAATTACAAACGCTACCAGATTCAAGGGGAAAGGAATTAGATTCCTTAATGAGCAAATGGTGAAGTTTTAGGGTAACATGTGTGTTATGGATTGAATTGTGTCCTTTCAAATTCACGTGTTGAAGTCCTAACTCTCAGTACCTCAGAATATGACATTATTTGGAAATAGGGTCATTGTATATGTAGTTAAGATGAGGTCATTAGGATGGGCCCTAATCCAATATGACTGATGTTCTTACAAAAAAGGAGAAGTTTGGACACAGAGACGTGCACACAGGGAGAATGACATGTGAAGATGAAGGCAGAGAGCAGGATGATGCATCTCCAAGTCAATGAATGCCAAAGGTTATCAGCAAACCACCATTAGCTAGGAGAGGGGCCAGAACAGGCTCTCCCACACAGCCCTCAGAACAAATCAACCCTGCCAACACCTTGATCTCACACTTCCAGACTTTAGAACTGTGAGACAAACTTCTGTTCTTTTTTATTTTGTTTTGTTTTGTTTTTTTGAGACAGAGTCTTACTCTGTTACCCAGGCTGGAATGCAGTGGTGTGATCTTGACTCACTGCAACCTCCGCCTCCCAGGTTCAAGTGATTCTTCTGCCAAGTAGCTACACCTACAGGCATGCGCCACCATGCTTGGCTAATTTTTGTATTTTTAATAGAGATGGGATTTTGCCATGTTGGCCAGGCTAGTCTCGAACTCCTGACCTCAGGTGATCTGCCTGCCTTGGCCTCCTAAAGTGCTAGGATTACAGGCATGATCACCGTGTCTTGCCCAAACTTCTGTTCCTTAAGCCCTCCAGTTTATGGTACTTTGTTATAGCAGCCCTAGAAAACTAGTACAGTGTGGAATGGGAAATATTGTTGTGACCATATTGGTCACACAATACAGTCTGTCCCACAGGTCACCGGGGAAATGTGTGTATTTTCTTTGAGATGCTCCAATCCTATTCCAACACTACCACTACCTGGTTTCCATGATCTTAAAAAATATAATCACCTTATTAATTATTTTTAGGTTGGCTGCAGTGGCTCATGCCTGTAATCCCAGCACTTTGGGAGACTGAGGAGGGAGGATCCCTTGAGTCCAAAAGTTAGAGACCAGCCTGGACAACATAGCAAGACCCAATCTCTACAAAAAATAAAAAAAATTAGCTGAGCATAGTGGCACACACCTGTAGTCCCAGCTACTCAGGAGGCTAAGATGGGAGGATTGCTTGAGCCTGGGAGCGTGAGGCTGCAGTGAGCCATGATTACGCCACTGCATTCAAGCCTGAGCGACGGAGTGAGACCCTGTCTCAAAAATATGTATATATTTTTAGTGTAGCTAACTTCTTGTTTCTACTTTCTTATATAGAAAGGAAGAGATTTAGTTTTCAATTGTATGTGTTTTCTTACTATGTATTAATATTTTGCAAATAACATTTTCTTAATCACTTTCTAGTTCTTATCAGGAGAGGATCAATGGAAGTGAAAGCAAATGACTTTCATTCACCTTGTCAGCACTTTAACTTCACTGTAGCTCCTCTGGTTGACCACTTGGAGGAATATAACACTAACTGTCATCTAAAAAACCACACTGGAAGATCAGCAATCATGGAGGATGAGCCAAGCAAGGGGAAATCTATAAACCATACTTGTAGAATCATGGAATACCCGAACGATTGTATACATGTTTCTTTGCACCTAGAGATGGATGTAAAAAGTAAGTTTTTAAGGAAACTAAAGGGAAAAGGCGTTATCTGATATAGATATATAAAGTTAAGTAAGGGCTATCACATTAACTGAAAGCCAAATAGCTGAAGAATTTTACTGATGAAATAATATAGCCTGAAATAATGTTAGTCTAGTTATCTGTTTATTTTTCCTTCAAAGTGTGCCTTTCATGGGGCCTACCTGTAACCTGAGAAAGAAGAGACATTTATGTGTCACAATTTGAGGAGCACTAGAAAGACCTTCTGCCCCAGAAAATGCTTTTCTTGTTGTTGCAGTGGGGTGGTGGTGGTTGTTTGAGACAATGTCTCACTCTGTCGCCCAGGCTAGAGTGCAGTGGCACGATCACAGCTCACTGCAGCCTTGACTTCCCAGGCTCAGGTGATCCTCCCACCTCAGCCTCCTGAGTAGCTGGGACTACAGGTGTGCACCACCACACCTGGTTAATTTTTTGTATTTTTAGTATAGACGGGGTCTTGTCATGTTGCCCAGGCTGGTCTTGAACTCCTAGGCTTAAGCAATCCACCTGCCTTGGCCTACCAAAGTGCTGCGATTACAGTCATGAGCCACCACAGAATAACTTTGAAACATGCCTATTTTCTGTGCATGAAGTAATACCACCGTATTTGTGTACTAAAGGGAGGCATTTCTTTTAAAATATAAATATCAGCCGGGCGCAGTGGCTCACACCTGTAATCCCAGCAAGAGGCCGAGGTGGGAGGATCACGAGGTCAGGAGTTCAAGACCATCCTGGCTAACACAGTGAAACCCCATTGATACCAAAAATACAAAAAATTAGCTGGGCATGGTGGCATGTGCCTGTAGTCCCAGCTACTTGGGAGACTGAGGCAGGAGAATTGCTTAAACTCAGGAGGCAGAGGTTGCAGCGAGCCGGGATTGCGCCACGGTACTCCAGCCTGGTCAACAGAGTGAAAATGTATATATATATACATAATATGTTATATATATATATATAATATGTTATATATATATATATAACATGTTATATATATATAACATGTTATATATATATATAACATGTTATATATATATATAACATGTTATATATATATAATATGTTATATATATATATAAAAGCACATTGTGATATGCTATTAAAGTTTTGTTTTGAGTTGATTTAACATGTCCTGTCTTTGACCTGAGAACCAGGCCTGGATGAAATGGGAGTTTGATGTAATGCTGTGAAGATAGGATGAGGTATAGATTAGGCACCTAGAGGAAAAAATAGGAGATTAAAAGGCAAATCTTATGTACTTGCATATCTTAATTCTGTTTAAGGTTGGTTAACTGCCTAGTTACCCTATTCCAAAATACCACAATTATTCCTTTCTACTAAGCAGTATGCCCTACTTCACCCAAAAAATCTATTCCTGAAGAGCATCTTTTGATACATTCATTTAAGGGTGCCTGCTGTATGCTAGGCAGTGTGTCAGGTATTGGGATGCTGAAGTTAGATGACGTGAAACAATCTAAAAAAGGGCGACCCCTCACCTACACCAGCAAGTGCCTTCCAGTGCTACAGGTGCTATGGGAGAGTAATTTGCTGTCCTTTTTGATATTCCAGACATACGGAAGCCTTTCAGATTGCTTTAGAATGCTTTCTTAGAGCTTTAATTATTGTAAAGATAATGATTTTCAAAATATTACTTTCACTGTAAAGCAAACAGAAATATACAATGTGCACGCACTTTTAAGATAAATCGTGAGACTTCAAAGAAATTTCTCCTGTGACTAGGTTTTCCCACAGCCCTATAACCTCTGCAATTAGGGGTCATTTCAAGGTGAGTGCATGTGTGGGGGCTGGAGGATCTGAGTAGATCTGAACAGAAGGATCAGTGCCCTCTGACTGAGGAGTGAATGAGTTGGAAAATGAACTCTGGAAAGATTGCCTAGAGAAGGTGACTGTAGTGAAATCTGAAGGGTAGAGAAGTTTAGATTATAGACATCAAAAACATATTTTTTTCAATGTACATTTGTAAATCCATCTAACTGTATTTTACATTTTTTTCTAAAATAAAGAAAAAAATAAGCACTTCCATAATAATAATTTTAAGATTTTGTGTGTGTGTTCATGGAAAAAAATCCATAAATTCTGATAATAGTTAATTATAGTTAACAGCTTTTTGGTGTCCACAACTCAGAAAGATAGCAGTGGTGCACAAATATGTACTCTTGTATTCTGCAAAAAGCATATTCATTTTGCCATGTGTAGAAAGTTAAAGGTGGCTGGGCATGGTGGTGGCTCATGCCTGTAATCCTAGCACTTTTGGAGGCTGAGGCGGTTGTATTGCTTGAGCACAGGAGTTCGAGACCAGCCTGGACAACATAGTGAAACTCCGACTCTACGAAAAAGGATGAAAATAAGCTGGATGTGGTGCACACCTTTAGTCCCAGCTATTTCGGAGACTGAGGCAGGAGGATTGCTTGAGACAGGGAAGACAAGGCTGCAATGAGCTGTGATTAGGCCACTGCACTCCAGCCTGGGTAACAGAGCGAGACACTGTCTCAAAAAAAAAAAAAAAAAGAAAAGAAAAGAAAAGAAAAGGAAAAAAAAGAAAGTTAAAACTTTTTTCATAGTTTACTCTTCTGTGCAAAAACTAATTTGATCTCGCTTAAAAGCCTTCTCAGCTGGGCACGTTGGGTCATGCCTCTAATCCTAGCACTTTGGGAGGCCAAGGTGGGTGGGTCACCTGAGGTCGGGAGTTCGAGACCAGCCTGACAAACAGGAAGAAACCCCGTCTCCACTAAAAATACAAAATTAGCCAGGCGTGGTGGTGCATTCCTGTAATCCTAGCTATTCGGGAGGGTGGGGCAGGAAAATCCCTTGAACCTGGGAGGCGGAGGTTGAAGTGAGCTGAGGTCGCACCACTGCACTCCAGCCTAGGCAACAGAGTGAGACTCCGTCTAAAAAACAAAAAACAAAAAACAAAACAACAACAACAACAACAAACTTTGTATTTTTGTGGTAGTAAAAGGCTTCTCCATCAGGGGGTGAAACTAAATTTAATCCAGTCTGGTAAATTTACTCTAAGACAATAATTTAAACTGTTCCTTGATGTTCCCCCTAGATTTCCATCTGTTTCCCCTTGCTCCTTTCCAAGAAGGCTGCAGGGATGGGTGGGCAGCACAGGACTCTAGGAGATACACTCTTCTGAGATCATGCTGGTGGCTGCACTGGCTGGTCTGGTCTCCATCATGCGTCTTGTGCTACTGTAATATGAAGTTGGTTCTGTTTCCATAGCTTTATCAGTGCCCAATGACACCTTGGTCTTTGGACCCATCCTGACCATTGTTGGCACTGCCAATGTTCCCTGCCATTTAACTTCATGCTTTTATTTTCCTGTATGAGGAATGCAAGCCTGGCAGCTGAAGAGCACGGAATAGTCTTGAGGAGGCTGAGCGCTGCCATCCCAATCCACCTCTGCCCTTTTTCTACTTAGCCGCTTCTCTAAGTGAATACTTAATGCCTATTTAGTGTACATCCGGGTTCCTGTAAAGGGGACACCCAGGTTATGAACCCCACAAAGGCAGTTTATACCAAGAGTATAAACATGGTATACATTCTGCTAAGGTGAATAAGTACTAGCTGTGTTTTGTATGCAAAGAAGAGTGTACACAGGGTGGGCTTAGGAAGTCAGTAGACAGGCTGGGCGCAGTGGCTCACGCCTGTAATCCCAGCAGATTGGGAGGCCGAGGTGGGTGGATTGCCTGAGGCCAGGAGCTCAAGACCAGCCTGGCCAACATGGTGAAACCCTGTCTCTACTAAAAATACAAAAAACTAGCCGGGTGTGGTGGTGTGCACCTGTTATCCCAGCTACTTGGGAGGCTGAGGCAGGAGAATGGCGTGAACCCAGGAGGTGGAGGTTGCCGTGAGCCGAGATCGTGCCATTGCACTCCAGCCTGGGCAACGAAAGCAAAACTCCATCTAAAATAAAATAAAATAAAATAAAACAAAAAATGAGTCAGTAGACAGTTGTATGTTAGCTATGATGAGGCCATCCTTGCGTGAGTCACTGATTCCTGGTTCTACTGGCCAGTGTATCTTTATGAGACCATGGGAGACCACGCTAAGCTATTGCTGCATGGTGACCGTCCTTCCCATGTTGCCTCATTGTCATCTGAATGAATGAGTTTATACCTGAATCCTTATTAAGTTTAGGCCAGGACAACTACGTTTAATTAACGCATGCACTTGACCTATCATTGGCGTGCAAAGCACTGTGTTTACCTCCTATTACCCTGTGGAAAGAGGGTCTGATTATTCGTTGTCCTCACCACTTATATGCCTTAGACCAGTCCTTTGACTGCCTGCCTTTCTCTTTCTTCCCCATCTTCCTTGTACTCACTGCATCTTTGTTGATTTGAGGACATAATTTTGGGCTGCCTGGCTCAGGGTCAGAATCTATGAATTGTAAGTGGCGCTGATTCTGGGACTGCTATGTTGTGGTCTTACCCTAGTTATAACAACATTACAACTAACGAGGATAGTGAAACTAATATCAGCATAACCTGTAAGTGAAATGAATCCTAGAATTTTGGAACCAAATGGATACCTGGAAGCTACCTGCTCAAGTTTTCCCATTTAATACCTTCATTTAATATATCAATAAATAATTCAGGAGAGCTAGTGACCCTGTGACAGTGATGGTCATAATTTCAGCTTTTCAGTTCAGGGCAGAATATGTTGTAGACCTCGGCTACTCTGCCACATTGCCTTTTACCTGTTGAATAATTTTACTGGGTTTTTACAGTATTTTTTTTCTTTACAGATATCACTTGTTCCATGAAGATCACCTGGTATATTTTAGTTCTATTAGTTTTTATGTTTTTGATCATCCTCACTATCCGCAAAATACTTGAAGGCCACAGAAGAGTGCAGAAGTGGCAGAGTAAGTATAATCCCTGTAGTGCCAAGGAACTCCTCATCTCTTCTTTGGATTTAATTTCCTTTTTAGTTCAATTTAGCATTTCTTGTGTACCTACTGTGTGTAAGTGGCGATTCTAGGTAACCCAAGGAATAAAAACATAGATAAGACATAGTTCCAGGATGCAAGGAGCTTCATTCATCTTTCTTCTACTCGGGCAAGTGAGTAGGAGAGGAAGAAAGACTGGGTGAATAGGCGGAAGCTGATGGGCTGGAAGTTGAGCAGGGCTTAGTGGAAGTGAGGACAGAGAGAGAGCTAGAAGAACAGGAAGTGGGGATAAAGAATTTCAGGCCGGGCCTGGTGACTCACGCCTGTAATCCCAGCACTTTGGGAGGCCGAGGCAGGCGGATCACCTGAGGTCAGGAGTTTGAGACCAACCTGGCCAACATGGTGAAACCTCGTCTCTACTAAAAATACAAAAATTAGCCGGACGTGGTGGTGCAAGCCTATAATCTCAGCTACTCGGGAGGCTGAGGCAGGAGAATCACTTAAACCCAGGAGTTGGAGCTTGCAGTGAGCTGAGATAGCGCCACTGCACTCCAGCCTGGACAACAGAACAAGTCTCAGTCTCAAAAACAAGAATTTCAGAGTTGGAGATCCTGAGCAGAGTGGCTGTAGGTGATGAGTGTGAGGAAAGTCAATCTTTAATAAGCATGGGGGTATCAGATTTTTGCTAGGGCAGATCTAAAAAAATTTAGAAATTAGGAATCAAGACAGCAGAAGCGATGTTAAAAATATTTAATAACTCATATGACCTAGGCACCCACCTATCAGGATGGACATTGATTGTAAATTACTGGCATGATGCTACTGGTGTGTACTCATGCAGATACTGGCTCTACTGGCATGTCCCCATGCATAAAATGGATGACTATCAGGCCCAATGGACAGTTCATAATATGAATAACTAGTCTCTTAAAGACAGTGCACAATGTGTCACTATGAGAACTGGCACTAAGAATAAATGGATTTATGTAAGAGTCCTGGTACTACCACTTACTAGCTATGTGACATTAAGCACGTTATTTAAATTGTGTGAGCATCCCTTACCTCCTCTGTAAAACAAGGATAATCACCACTACCACACAGGGTTGAGATAAGGAAATAAAGAGAAATTACTTCCAAAGTTTACCACAGTGTCTAGTGCATCATTAGTTTTCATTAAAGGACAGCAGTATTGTGGTGGTTGTATGATTTCCCAAGGCTCATTCCTCCTTTACCAGGCAAGGCTGTGTTAGCCAATTCAGGAGGCAGAACAAGTGGTTGCCTCTAGGTTTCAATAAAGTTGCGATTAATTCTTTTGACTAAGTATTTGTTGCAGGTATTTATGAGAGCAGTTTCATATCAAGTGTTATCATTGATACCTTAGTAATAAAGCCTTTTGTGCTGTGGTTAATAACGTAATCAATACTGTTTATTTGTGGAATAACCATTTTCAGAGTGTTTTCACTAGATTCTTAAAGTATGTAAACAGGATATATGCTATTTTTATTTTATAGATAAAAATCCCCTGAGACTTAGAGAGGTGAAATGTTTATCCAAAGCTGTACAGCTAGTAAAATGTCAGAACTAAGATGTAGGATATTTAGTTTTGAAAATTCTATTATTTAAAGTAAATGTGTGTTATTTATAAATAGTGTATAGTTCTGAGTTTCTTGACCCATTTTTCCATATGAAAAGCTATAAGCAAAAAGAGATAGAAGTGAGCTAGAAAAAATGTCTAGAAGGAGACCAGTAGTGGGGAGTCAAATTAAATTCTTACAAATATCTGCCCAAATGACAGACTTAGTGATTTTCAAAGGCTTGCCAATCCAAGCATACAAAGTAATAAAAAATGTCACACTACTTAGGACATTATGTTATTGAATATTAAATATTCATTAAATATTCTTCACATCATATCTATGTATATAATAAGATAAATAATATACTTTTCTGTGTATAAGCACTGTCGCTCTTTTTTTTTTTTTTTTTTGAGATGGAGTCTCACTCCTTCACCCAGGTTGGAGTGCAGTGGCACGATCTCCGCTTACTGCAACCTCCACCTCCTGGGTTCAAGCGATTCTTTTGCCTTGGCCTCCCAAGTAACTGGGACTACAGTGTGCACCACCATGCCTGGCTAAGTTTTGTATTTTTTAGTAGAGATAGGGTTTTACCATATTGGCCAGGCTGGCTTCAAACTCCTGACCTTATGATCCGCCTGGCTCGGCCTCCCAAAGTGCTGGGATTACAGGCGTGAGCCACCACACCTGGCCGTGAATGGCTCCATTCTTTTTGGTAATCCTTTGAACCAACATGGGAAATACGTGTTAACAATGTGCTTTTTTATCACCTAAATACTTCATTTCTTTTCTGGGAATAGGTCATAGAGACAAACCTACATCTGTTCTCTTAAGAGGAAGTGATTCGGAGAAACTGAGAGCATTGAATGTGCAGGTTATTTCAGGTAAGTTCTGTAGCATGTCAACAAAACAGCACTCAGGAAATTCCAAAGCTTCGTGGTTTCACTACAGAGTAAACTCAAGATCTGAGATCTGAGCTTATGTAAATTAGCCTTGTATCTAGAATCACAGAGCTGTGGGCAAATGAAATCTAGTTTAATACGTCTTATTATCAGGGGACAGTAACAATCTAAACTATCTCCTTAAATAATGGAAAGTTTGCTTAATTGGCAAGAAGAAATTCATGTGAGTAGGCAGAGGAGAGAAAGCAATAGGGATAAGCCTTAGATTTATTTTTAAATGAGACAAGATACATTATTCCCCAGAATTGCAAGAAGTAATTGCAGAGTGGGCATGACTTTCGCTGGAGCCTTCACTTAGCAGAGGGTGTCATTGTGTAAAGAGAACTTCTAATAGCCCCATTTAAAAAGCCCCCTGTCCTCTCCTGAGAAACAGAAATGGAGTAAGGGAATTCTAATTAGAGCAGGGAAGGGGGCTGTTAGCACAGATGTTGTGGTTCAATCTCTTTCTTCTAATTGTGAAGCCTCCTTTTGGATTCAAGCTGTCAAATCACGTTAAAAAGAGAAAGAGGGAGAGTATGACATGGACAAAGGCCTCTTCTTCAGCAGAGAGAAATAATATCCTTGACCGTGAAAAACCACAGAATTACGAGTCCTGTTAGCAAAGCTCCTTGTACACAGAAAGCGAGCAGGCGTCTTTGTACTTTGTGCGAAGTTAGAAAAAAAAGCAAGCTTCAAGTCTGGTGTGTAAACAGTTTTCAAAAATGGGAGGATGCCAAACAAACCTCCAGTCCCCCATCCTACAGCTGCATCGGTAGCGACATAGAGATTTGCACCACATTTCACTGGGGACTTTGTTCACCCTGGGCTTTTGTTAGCTATTTAAATTAGCAGATACACAGAATCCTAGCTTGAGTGCACCTAAGGAGCTCAAATATTTTAAAAATGTAGACATTCTACCTGGCATTAGCAGTGAAATTATTGGGCTATGACTGATAATAAGCATTAACTAAATAATCATTTGACACCAGTTCAATGTGGGGTAAGTTGATGAAAATTTTGTCTAGTCAATGAAAATTTTGTTTGATTAAAACATTAAAAGCCACAACGTTGTTTTAAATGGCAAAATTAATTTTTAAAAGAAGAAAATGCATTTTTCCCTGTGCTCCCCTCTTACTTAGTACATGTGTCCAAATATGAGGAATGTTTTAACACAGTTCTGTGGGGCTTTTTGGTCACCTTAGGAATTCTAGTGGTTTCTGTTTTCAAGTCGTAATTTTGAGCACTGCAGTCTTGTCTAAGAAAAAGTCCATAGTTCCCCTGTCAACCCATATAGTCAAGGGAATCACAAATTTTAAGTACTAGCTAACCACAAGACTAACCTCACAAAGTTGTATTTATGAGCCTGTGAATTTCATCCACCAAAGAAACCTGTCTTAGCCATCCTTTACCTTTAATAGCTCTCACTAAAAATCCTCTGGCTTTATTACCAGGCATATAATATTAATGTTTAGTGTAGGCCAAGGGGTGATGGCCTTTTTTAAATCCAAGAACTCTTTTGAGGCTTAGCATCTTAAAGAGAGAAAGAGGCAGACTCTTTCTTATTTATATTCTTTTAACCTAAATGCAGTCTTTTCCTTCCCTATTATAAGTTGCTTTTCTGAGAGAGAAATGGAAAGGAAATCACGTCTCCCTTGAGTGCCATTTTTAAGGCCTCTCTTTGTAGTGATGGATTATAGGCAGCAGTGAGAATGTACAGGAAAAATGTGTCAGCATGGTTCTCTGGAGATGCAGTAACGTGGGTAGAAAAAAAAATGTAGTTCAAAGCAGTGGTGACTGTGTGTCACATTCAGCAGAAGCAGCTTGTTGTTGACCCTAGCCACACATTCCAGGATGTCTCTCCACTTGTTCATGCATTTAAAAGTGAGTATTTTTACACACACACACACACACACACACACACACACACACACACAGAGAGAGAGAGAGAGAGAGAGAGAGAGAGAGAGAGAAATGGGCTCATACCTCCAAAAGAAGCTTATGCATCCTACAAGAGAGAAATAAGCAGAGGTTACCAGGACGCAGGCACCACATTGTGCCTGGCACGTTCTAGGGGCATGGTGGACACTGATGGAATAAATGCATCCTGCTGCTGTAGAAAGAGATGTCAAACCAAATCAAATCCCCATCTTTTATATGTCTCTAATATTTTCCTCCTTGCTTTGAGAAGTGTGAGAGCTTATGTTTTCTGGCTGGGCATTAATCTACTTTCCATATTATTCATTTAACTATCATCTTCACACAGGTGATCTCTGTCTTATTTATCTGTGGATTGTTGTTGCTAGCACAATATCTGGCACTATAAAAGCTTATTAAATCTCGTAAACCCTAAAGGGAAATGAGTATAGAGTAAAAAGAGAGGATGAGCAAGAAATGAGTCTGAGGGATTGGGAAATATGACAACAAATAAAGAGAGTAATTACAGGGCATAGAATTCTACTTTATTAAAGAAGGCATAGCATGCTTTGTAGAAGGGCTAAGAATATCAAAGAGTCATAAAAAACATTGACTGTCTTGAAGAAGGGATTTTGAAAGCTAGGCAAAAGTAACTCTAGGCCGAGTGTCATGGCCCATGCCTGTAATCCCAGCACTTTAGGAGGCCGAGGTGGGAGGATCACTTGAGTCCAAGAGTTCAAGACCAGCCTGGGCAACATAGTGAAACCCCATCTCTACAAAAAATAAACAAAATTAGCCAGGCATGGTGGCACATGCTTATAGTCCTGCTACTCAGGAGGCTGAGGTGGGAGAATCGCTTAAGCCTGGGAAGTTGAGGCTGCAGTGAGCTGAGGTCACGCCACTGCACTCTAGACTGGATAACAGAGCAAGACTGTGTCTCAACAACAACAACAAAAAAAGTAACTTTAAAACGTACTCCTAGAATCAGTGCTTAATGGGTTGACCATGTTGGGAAACCAAAGCCAGGGGCAGGAGGAGTGGATTAGAATCTGAATCGCTGGATGCAAATGATAGAAGCCCACTTGACTGACTGCAGAGAGGACATTTATTGGAAAACCAGTAGGTAGCCCATAGAAAGGACAGGCAGGCTAGGGAATCTGAACATGGAAAATAAACTGGCATTAAGGTGGGGGAGGGCAGGAAACCAAAAATACAGCCCAAGTTGCATGTCAGGAATGGTCTGGTGAGAATGTCTCTGCTGGTGTCCCCCCCTCTCTGAACTGCTGGGGCCACCCCTCTGACTGCCTTGCAGCTTTGCATCTTGCCTCAGGATTGCAAGCTCCAAGGGGACTGTTAGGGGAGGCCATACAGTGGTACTCTGGGTGCCGGGAAGCAGGCAGAGGGGATAATATCTGCCCTTCTGGCTTTCTGCATACTTGTCATCACCCCTGACATGTCCACATGCTGGACTGTCAAATAAATATCGACAACATCAGGTTTCCGGGATCAGAGTTTCCATCCACTCCTGCTGCATGGGTCAGTGAAAGGTTCATTTCATATCTCTCCTATATGTCCATTAAAAAGAGTGAAATCCTTAAAACTTGAAATTCTTCACCATTGTATTAGTCAGAGTTCTTGAGAGGGGTAGAACTAATAGGACAGATGTCTTTGTAAAAGGGAGTTTATTAAGGAGGATTGGCTCACATGATCACAAAGTGGGGTCCCACAATAGGCCATCGGCAAGCTGAGGTGTAAGGAAGCCAGTGCGAGTCCCAAAGCTAAAGAACGTTGGAATCCGATGTTTGAAGGCAGGAAGCATACAGCATGGAGAAAGATGGAGTCCAGAAGACTTAGTCAGTCTAATCTTTCCACGTTCTTCTGCCTGCTTTCATTCTGGCTTCATGGCTGCTGATTAGATGTGCCCACTCAGATTGAGGGTAGGTCTGCCTTTCCCAGTCCACTGACTCAAATGTTAATCTCCTTTGGCTACACCCTCACAGACACATCCAGGAACAATACTTTGCATCCTTCAATTCAATCAAGTTGACACTCGATGTTAGCCATTATAACCATTCAGTATTTAACCAATATTTATTGAATACTGACTATGGGCCAGCCATTATACTAAGCATTGGTGTTATAGTGGCACATACCATATGCATGGTCCCTGCCTTTATAGAGCTTCCAGCATAGGTAAGGAGATTCTACCTGTGGTTGACGTAGGAGAAGGGAAACTAATATCTCATTAAGCACCTTCCATGTGTTCTGTACTTTCATGCACATCATTTCATTTGATTTCAAAAGAACTCCATTTTCTTCCTGATGAGAAAACTAAAGAGAGTTTAAGTAACTGGTTCATAGCTGGCTTCTAACAGAGCCAGGATTCAAACTCAGTTCTGTCCAACTGATGCACTTTCTAGCATGCCATGTAATGTCAGTAGTGAGCTGGGAGACTGGGGATTTAAGCCACACATCAAAAGTCTTCCTGCTCTTTTGCATTTAACACCATAAACTGAGACGAAACATTTTCTCTATACAAGGTCGTAAGAGCTTGTGTGTGACAATGTGAGTCATCCTCATTGTGGCATTGGCTGAAATTTTCTTGCAATTAATGTGGGTGGGTTCTGAGGGAACATGAAGCAAAAGAAAACAGAGTTTTATTGTGAAAGAGAATTACTAAATGTCAAAAGGAAGTGGATGACCCAGTAATTTATATTACACCAAAATAAAACTAATGGCAATGTAAAATTATAATTTGCAACATGTTTATGGCCGGTATAATAAAGACTAAGCAGGTTTCAACTTCCCGCAGATGAGAAGATAAATTACTGGTGCCAGATGTCCTGCAACCAAGCAAGATAACATGAAAATTTAATTTTTACTTGCTTAACTATCTCGTTTATGACTCTTAAAATACAGATTTGGGTTCATAAAACAGGAAAGGTTACAGCCATCTGCTTGGTTGCAGAATGGATCAAAGTGAAGAGGATGATTCTTTTTGCAGGAAGAAATTCACAAATGTGAAGAATCTATAGGCGGAATAGGATGATTTATTCTAGTCATCATTGAATGCCTTTACGTGACAGGCATTTATGCCAGGTCTGGATGAATTGATGGTAAAACATGTGCACATAAACATCTCCTTCATCTTAATATAGATTGTCCCTGCCTGAACCATCCTGCCTCTCCTGCCACCCCCTACAAACCTGCTCCCCTCCCACCCTGACATTGGCTCATTAGCTCCCATCCTTCCCATCTGATCTTGGCTTAACTAACAAAGTTGTTTCAGGCCTCCTGGACTAGGTCGATTCTCCTTATGACACACCCTCATAACCCCAGACATATTTCTTTGCAGCGACAATCACTGTTGCTATTTTACATTTTTGTGTTATTGTGGTTTGTGTTATTATTTGATTAGTGTTTCTTCCACGAGCCAGTTGGCTCCTTGAGGTCAAGGACACTATCTGATGATACTCATCACTGCATCCCCAGCTCATAGCGTAATGCATATATATGGGCACATCGTAGGTACCCAATAAATATTTGCCAAATAAATACAATTCTACATTGACTGTGTTGAAAGAATGACTGCTGCTGTCTTACAAAAGCCTTTCACATACTTTTACCTCTAACTTACAACTTTTGCTTATGCCTATCCAAAATAATAAAAAGAAAATGGTTAAACACTTCATCAGTTTTATCCTTATGGAGTATTAAAGATATCTGCAGTGTGAATTAACCAGAAACTGAATCAGTGGCTCAGAATATTGGCAGCTGTCAGTTCAAGATGATTTTTTCTTTTTAGTTAATTCTGGAAAATTTTGCAGTCATTTATTTTCCACCCTCGTTTTATCTTCACATTGACTAGACTTGGAGCAGATGACTAGTTTTAGGATCATTGTTAATAACAGATGGAACTTTGAACATGGGATGAAGTTGGCACCTGGAATAACGGAAATCTATTTTAAGCAGCCATAATTGGTTCTGTTAGCCCTAAAAGGCTACTCGCTATCTTGGGCTTACAGAAAACTGCCAATGTTTTTATGTGATAAAAAGGTCAGAATGATGTATAGCAATATTGAAGTTCTGCATTTCTATGGTGATAAGGAGACATAATTAAGACTGGAAGGTTTTTTGAAGCCAGATCACAGAACTGAATAAAAATCACTAAACCGTCAGAAAATTTGCACAGCTGTCTTGGCCTAAGTAATCTATGGAGATTAACCTGAATTCCTTCATTTTTGGCGAAGCTCTTGTGAGGAAACCCAAGTACTTCGTGGATAATAGTTTAGACATTTATTGCCATAGTTTCCACAAAGAGTCATAATGGCTGCATCTCCCAAAGTGTGACGGAGAAAGGAAGGAGCTAGGGGCATCATTTCCAAGGTCAGCTACCCATAGGCCTCCCCTGCTGAACATATATATGGCTCCTACTAAATTCTGTGCATGCCCCCTGGAGGGCTTAAAAGATGCTGGTGAAAATATTTTTTGTGCTTGATAGTGCTTTCTATTTTTCCAAGTGCAATATATCAAAATTCACCATTCTCATCTCATTTTATCCTTACCTTTATTTTCCTCCTTTTAGCCTCAAGGCAGCCACACTAGCTTTGCGAAAGCCACAGGGAAGTGATCTTGGTTGCACAGGTGTCAGTCCCCACTGCCAAAACTTTGAATGGAACGTGTGGGGCAAGGCCAGGACCCTGCCAGGATTGGCCGCTTGGCCGCTGCTGCCCACAAGGCTGCACAGGGGCCTCAGGTCAGTGAATCTATCTGGTCCAGTGCTTCCCTTTAGGCCTGGGGACTTAGCCTCCTGCAATGGCAGCACATCAAGAAGGATCCATTGTATAATGCAGTTCACACCAACAGGTTTATTAAACCTCAAGGCCAGTATATTAATCCATAAAGAATGATACAATTGAGAGAAATACAGACCAAACGCTTCTGACAGCAAACGTATTTTCTCTCCCAAGACAGATCCATGCGGGAAGTCAAATCACAGCAAAGAGTTGTTGGTTAGGTCTTAATACGCATTCCCTTGCCAGACCAGGTGCAGTGGCTCACACCTGTAAGCCAACATTTCAGGAGCCTGAGGTGGGAGGATCCCTTGAGCCTGGGAGGTCAAGGCTGTAATGAGATGTGATTGTACCTCTGCACTCCAGCCTAGGTGACAGAGCTAGACCCTGTCTCAAAAGAAAAAAAAAATGCATTCCTTTGGCAGATAGCTTGAGACCTTTCTCCCCATTTTAGGGGTAGCCTGACAAGCTCATTTAACAGAGAGGTTTTAACATTTAACAAGCTTCGGATTGGGAATAATTTTTTTGAAGATGAATTTGTGTGTCTGTGTGCAGATCGTGTGCTGATTTTATAGATTAAAATCAGGGGACCATTTTATTTTTCTTACCCCTAAATCGTGGGTGGCCCTCTAGAATTGCTCCTTGAACTGCCTGAACCCATGCCCTGTTACTGAGAAAAATGAAGCATAGAGGCGTTAAATGATATTCTTTTGATCATTCAGCCCATATTTGTTGAGTACCTATTATGTGTCTAAGGTAGGTTTTGGGGAATAAAACAGTGCCCAGAATATAATCTTTGTGCTCCAGGAGGCAGACAAATGAATAATTACAACAAAGTTGGGTAAGTTCTCATTTGGGAAGTGGAGGGCACAGAGGGACATATACTATGTGATCACCTAACCCTATTTATCCTTCTTGGTATTTTTTTAAAAGTTACTTTTGGCTTTCCAATATAATAACCAAGTAAAATGTAGCTGAACAAGTAGTTTTGGAGATAAGAGCATAAAAAAAATGGATGAGACAAATTCCCTTAGTAGCCAAGAGAGGCTGACTAGGATGAGGAAGTTTTAGATGTGCCTTCATGGTGGGAGATGGACCTTGTCTTTGACATGAAAATCATCAGGACCAAAGTAACACCTTGCAAGTTTCCTTTGCTCAGTGGGAATCAAAAGTTACTTGGGAAAGATGAGTTGAGGTTAGATACCAGATATCATGGATATAAAGCACCTTTGAAAAACGATAGAAATCTTTTTCTAAAAGAAGAAAAAGAAGCATCTGAGGGCTGCCTGGGCATGGTCAGGGATAGTGTGATAAGGGCTTTATTTGAGAGCATAAGGCATGGAGTTTTATTTTTAATCAAAGTTTCTACTGCTGAAAATCCATTTTGTTCACTAGATTCAGCCAGGTCAAAATTCAGACTGGGATTTAAAAAAATTTTTTTTAAGGCTCTTTGAAGTTTCTGAAAAGAAGTCATAGAAATGTTTGTTTCAGAGATTTGACAAATTCATGAAAAGACTGCTGTGAAGCTTTAAAATATTTCTGACTGTTCCTACTGCCTTAACTAGTGCTGGTGAATTAATATTATTTGACAGAAATTGTATTTCCTATGTAGAACTAGAAAACATTTCTACCCCTTTTAGCTATGCTGAAGAAGGCATTAAAATGACATATATCCTACTTTTTTGCCTTTTAATCAACTTTTAGAAGTTTTGCTATTACCATATAAGTTACATGACTTTGGATACTGAAAGAAACGGAAGATAATGCCCCACTAGAGAATTACTTTAGCCATCATTTTGACAGGCAATCGCTTTCTGTTGTAAATCACAGTTATATTTTATGCTATAAACACCAGCAAACCAAATGAATAAGCAAATAATCAGCGGTTTGGCTTTTCAACCAAAAGAACTCTGTTAATTTCCTTGGATAAGTATTTAGTTTCATGAACAGGCTTTTTGGTATCTTAACCTTTGTAAAGAACAATCTCATCTGGGCACGGTGGCTCAAGCCTGAAATCCTAGTATTTTGGAAGGCCAAGGTGGGCAGATCACTTGAGGCCAGGAGTTTGAGACCAGCCTGGCCAACATGGTGAAACCCCGTCTCCACTAAAAATACAAAAGTTAGCTGGGTGTGGTGGTGCATGCTTGTAGTCCCAGCTTCTCAGGAGGCTGAGGCAGGAGAATTGCTTGAATGTGGGAGGTGGAGGCTGCAGTGAGCCGAGATTGTGCCACTGCACTCCAGCCTGGGCGACAGAGCGAGACTCCGTCTCAAAAAAAAAAAAAAAAAAACAAACTCAACAACAACAACAAAAGAACAATCGGAAATGTCAAATTGTGGGTTATAAGATGCTTTGTTATTTGCATGGTAAATTCACTCTGAAGCTTTAATGTGCGTCAGAATCAACTTGGATGTCTATAAAAATCCAGGCTTCTAGGCCTCTATGAAGAGAGATTCTTAATTCAATAGATCTGCAACATGCATTTTAAATAACTACCTCTGTTGATTTTCAGGACAAGGGTCTGTCGGTCACTGTACTTACTAGCTTTCTGTTGTTGTGTAACCAATTACCACACATATAGTGGCTTAAAACAGCACACACTGATTATCTCATAGTTTCTGTTGGTCAGATGTCTGTGTATGGCTTAACTGGATCTTCTGCTGAGGGTCTCACAGGCTGAAATCAAGATGTCAGCTGGACTGCATTTCCATCTGAATGCTATGCATCTATGCTCACTCAGGTTATGGGAAGAATTCATTTATGGCTGTGTCCTGAGGGCCTTGGCGTCTTTCTGGCTGTCCACTGGAGGCCGTCCTCAGGTGCCAGAGGCCACTTGGCAGTCACCGCCAGGAGTCCCTCTCCACAGGCATTTCACAGCATGGCAGTGTGCTTCTTTTTGTTTGTTTGTTTGGTTTTTGAGACGGAGTCTGGCGCTGTCACCAGGCTGGAGTGCAGTGGCATGATCTTGTCTCACTGCAGCTTCCCCTTCCCGAGTTCAAGCGATTCTCCTGCCTCAGGCTCCCAAGTAGCTGAGATGATAGGCATGCGCCACCTCGCCCGACTAATTTTGGTATTTTTAGTAGAGACGGGGTTTCACCATGTTGGCAGGATGGTCTCGAGCTCCTGACCTCAGGTGATCCGCCTGCCTTGGACTCCCAAAGTGCTGGGATTACAGGCATAAGCCACTGCGCCGGCCTGCGGTTTGCTTCTTTTTTTTTTTTTTTTTTTTTTGAGACGGAGTCTCGCTCTGTCGCCCAGGCTGGAGTGCAGTGACCGGATCTCAGCTCACTGCAAGCTCCGCCTCCCGGGTTCACGCCATTCTCCTGCCTCAGCCTCCCGTGTAGCTGGGACAACAGGCGCCCGCCACCTCGCCCGGCTAGTTTTTCTTCGTATTTTTAGTAGAGACGGGGTTTCACCGCATTAGCCAGGATGGTCTCGATCTCCTGACCTCGTGATCCGCCCGTCTCGGCCTCCCAAAGTGCTGGGATTACAGGCTTGAGCCACCGCGCCCGGCCCAGTTTGCTGCTTTAAGATGAGTAGGAGTCTTTCTGACCTCGGGGAGGGCGGTTTCTCTTTTAAGGGATTTTACCTCTTTAAGTCAGGCCCACCGAAGATGGCCTCTCCTTTTATCGATCTGGGTTATTAATCATACGTGTAAAATCCCTTTATGACCTAATCGCCAGGAGTGAAATCCCATCTGGTTCACGGTCTTGCCCACGCTCAAGGAGAGGAGATTATAATGAGTATTGCACGTCATGGGGGTGGGACTCTTGGGAACCATCTTAGAATGGTCCATAGCCATTCTTTTAGAAAGACAAAAATCACAGACCAGGCGCAATGGCTTACGCCTGTAATCCCAGCACTTTGGGAGGCCGAGGTGGGGGGGTCACCTGAGGTCAGAAGTCCGAGACCAGCCCGGTCAACATGATGAAACCCCGGTCAACATGATGAAACCCCATTTCTACTAAAAATACAAAAATTAGCCGGGCATGGTGGCGCATGCCTGTGATTCCAGCTACTTGGGAGGCTGAGGTATGAGAATCACTTGAACCCGCGAGGTGGAGGTTGCAGTGAGCCGAAATTGCACCACTGCACTCCAGCTTGGGTGACACAGTGAGACTCTGTCTCAAAAAAAAAAAAAAAAAAAAAAAATCACAGACTGCTAGGAACTTCTAGCGTGAGACTGGACTGACAGACACCGTCCCATAGATGTGGTTGGTACTTAATGACAATTAAATAAAAGTTAAGAATGCCAAGGGGACTCAAATGCAATGGATGTGTGTGGAAGAGAGCAGGAGATGAGTGCTGTGAGCCAGGTAAAGATGGCCTCGGGTCTCATTTTCACCTGTTTGTCCTAATCAGTCAAGGGAAGTTCTGTCATTTACCCTTTAGAAGCCTAAAGGGTAAGAAGAAATTCTTTTTTTTTTTTTTTTTTTTTTTTGAGGCGGAGTCTCGCTCTGTCGCCCGGACTGGAGTGCAGTGGCCAGATCTCAGCTCACTGCAAGCTCCGCCTCCCGGGTTCCCGCCATTCTCCTGCCTCAGCCTCCCGAGTAGCTGGGACTACAGGCACCCGCCACCTCGCCCGGCTAGTTTTTGTATTTTTAGTAGAGACGGGGTTTCACCGTATTAGCCAGGATGGTCTCGATCTCCTGACCTCGTGATCCGCCCGTCTCGGCCTCCCAAAGTGCTGGGATTACAGGCTTGAGCCACCGCGCCCGGCCGGTAAGAAGAAATTCTAACTTTAGTGGTGATTTTAGTTTTTCCATAGACATCCAAGGGCCCTCAATATCTGCTGGAAATGGCCTGTTTATTCCTGCCTCCTAAAGAGTAGTTACTCTCTCAATTTTTAAAATCTTCAGGCCAGGCACAGTGGCTCATGCCTGTAATCCCAGCACTTTGGGAGGCTGAAGCAGGCGGATCACCTGAGGTCAGGAGTTTGAAACCAGCCTGGCCAACATGGTGAAACCCTGTCTCTACTAAAAATACAAAAAAATTAGCCAGGCGTAGTGGTGGGTACCTGTAATCCCAGCTACTCAGGAGGCTGAGACAGGAAATCTCTTAAACCCGGGAGGCAGAGGTTGTAGTGAGCCAAGACCATGCCATTGCACTCTAGCCTGGGCGACAAAAGTAAAACTCTATCTCAAAAAAAAAAAAAAAAAAATTTACTTTTAATTAAGAACTTCAGTTAAAATGTATAATTTTCTGGGGAAAAAAATGTATAAAACCCAACAACAGAAGAAATAGAAAATCTAAATAATTGTCATGGAAGAAATAGAAAATGTGTTCGTTGTCCTTCAAAAAGCAACAAGAAGAGCAGTTCACAGGAGAATGTTACCAATCTCTAAGACATAGGTATTTCCTATGGTATTTAAACTGTTGCAAGACCAAACATATTTCCTAATTCTGTTTTTGAAATAAACATTATTAATAGTATTCAAATCCAAGAAAGATTGAGTCTAAAATGAAATCAGCTTGGATGCAGTGGCTCATGCCTGTAATCTCAGGGCTTTGCAAGGCTGAGGCAGGAGGATTGCTTGAGCCCAGGAGTTTTGAGACTGCAGTGAGTTATGATACCACCACTATACTTCAGCCTGGGTGACAGTGCAAGAGCTTGTCTCAAAAAAAAAAAAAAAAGAAAGAAAGAAAGAAAAAATAAATAAATCATTGAGAAATCTTACTTGTGTATATCCATACAAAAATCCTAAATAAAACATTAGCAATCCAGTAGCACAGTTTAAAAATAACACATACACACACACACACACACACACACACACACGCACTCCTGCCTGATCAAGGGGGCTTATTCCAGGAATTACAGGACAGTTTAGCATTAGAAAACCTGTTATCATCATATTTATAGAGATAAATGGTTGGTTATACTAAAAACATATTTGACAAAATACAATGCATTTTTCATTGTAACTTCTAATAAAAATAAGATAAATATATACTTCCTTAATGTGATAAAATGATAAAATATATTTGGCTCAAACAAACGAAAACCCCAGAAATATATTTAATAGGGAAACACTAAAAGCGTGCCCTGCCAAGCCAGAAATTTTCCGAGATGTCCACTACTGCCATTTTATCTACCATTATATTGAAAATACTAGTCAACACAGTTAAGCGATCAGAAATACCAAGTTTCAAAATTGGAAAGAATAGGTAAAATGATCACTTGTTTTGTAGATGATACCATTGTGTACCTGGAAAATCTAAGATAATTCCCTAAAAAAAATCATAAAAAAGAAATATTCAGTAAGGGACAGGGTATAAAAATATTTTAAAAATCAACAGGATCTACCTATTTAAACAATAACCATTTAGAGGATACACTGCATATAAAACAATTATAAATAGATAAAGTAACTAGGAATAAACTTAATGAGAAATTTGCAGGATCTTTCTGAAGAAAGCTTCAGTAAAATGCTGCTGAGTGACATAAAAATGACTTGAATAAAGGAAAAGTGTATCATGTTCTTGAAGAGGAAGTCGAATATCTAAAGATGCTAATTCTTCCTAAATAAGTAAAAATAATATCTTTTGAAACAAACAAGTTCATTTCAATATTCCTATGAAAAGTAAACTGTGAGTAGTAGCCAGGAAAAAATTGAAATGGAAGAATAGAGGAGAGGTATTCAGTCCATCAAGGTACTGGATTACCAACTGACTGGTATTGGGACGACTGAGTAATCATTTAGGACACAAGTTAACTTAATCAAGATCTTACACTCACATTAGGGTGACTTTTAAATGGATCAATGATCTTAAACATTAAACTATAAAAGTAATAGAAGAATCAATGCTATGACTCATTTATAACTGCAAAATTGGTCTTTCTAATCATGACGGTAACTCAGAGAAGAGACTCATCAAATTGACTATGTGGAAAAAAATGTACACAGCAAAAAGCTATCACAAGCTAAGATAAAAGACCAACCAGTAATAGGCAAAATTATTTGTAGTTTATCAAGTAAGTAACTAAATCTCTAGTAAATAAGGAGCTTCTAATAATTGAAGAAAAGACCACAATCCAGTAGGCAAATGGTGAAGGATAAGACTGGACTGCCTACAGAAAAGGAAATACAAATGGCTGGCACTTACACACATGAAAGGCTGCTCAGGGTCACTCAGAATAAATTCTTCCGGAAACAGTTTTTTTGTGTGTGAGCCTACTATTTGCCAATAATATTAATAATATTGACCTTCTGGATATAGAAGGCAGTGAATCCCTACCCGCTACTCCCCAGAAAAAAAAAAAAAAAAAAAGGCAGGGCATGGTGGCTCATGCCTGTAATACCAGCACTTTGGGAGGCTGAGGCGAGTGGATCACTTGAGGTCAGGAGTTTGAGACCAGCCTGGCCAACATGGTGAAACTCCATCTCTACTGAAAATACAAAAATTAGCCAGGTGTGGTGGCACACACCTGTGATCCAAGCTACTCAGGAGGCTGAGACAGAATTGCTTGAACCCAGGAGGCGGAGGTTGCAGTGAGCTGAGATTGCAGTGAGGCTAGAGTGCACTGCACTCCAGTGACAGAGCGACACTCCGTCTCAAAAGCAAACCAACAAACAAAACAAAACAAAAAGATTTTTGCTTCATGGAGCTTACATTCTAGTGGAAATGCAAATTAAAGCTACACTGAAATGCTGTTTTTAATCTATCAGATTGGCAAAAATCAGAAGTTTGACACCACACTCAATACAAAGCACAATAGGAACTCTCATACCTTATGTGTCAGAGGGTAAATTGGTACAACTTCTGGGATAGCTAATTTGGTAGTAACTATCAAAGTTACAAATACATAAGCCATTTGATCCAGCAAAATTATTCCTAGAAATTTATAGATTTACTTATACAGGAGAGAAATGATGTATGTACAATGTTTATTGCTAGAGGGTTTGCAATATCCAAAGATTAGACATAATAGAAAGAGGAGGCTGTTTACTTGATGATACATCCATGCAATGGAATATTGGGGAGTTGTAAAAAGAAATGAGAAAGTGCTATGTGGGAAGATGTCTAAGATATATTGTTAAGTATTCATATGCATATAGTATACATATATTTTCATACCAATTGGGTATGGTGTGAAATGTATATGTATACAGTAGACATATATTTTTTACCAATTATGTAAAAAAGGACCAAAATAGCATATACATAATGAAAGTATAAATTATATCACAATGTATATATTATATATACATACTCAGTATATATAGTATATACATATATAGTGTATTATACATATACAGTGCATATATTACATATATATACACATATAGAGTGTATATATGTAGCATGTATATACACACAAACGGATATACAAAAAACTAATAACCTGGATGGGCGCAAGTGGCTTACGCTTATAATCCCAGCACTTTGGGAGACCGAGGAGGGTGGATCACAAAGTCAAGAGATCGAGACCATGCTGGCCAACATGTTGAAACCCTGTCTCTACTAAAAATAGAAAAAAAAAAAAAATTAGCTGGGCATGGTGGTGCACACCTGTAATCCCAGCTACTCTGGAGGCTGAGGCAGGAGAACTGCTTGAACCCGGAAGGTGGAGGTTGCAGTGAGCAGAGATTGTGCCACTGCACTCCAGCCTCGTGACAAAGCGAGACTCTTTCTCAATAAGAAACAAAAACAAAAACAAAAAACCCCCACAAAAACTAATAACCTTGTTTACCTGTGGCAGAAGAAGAAAAGAAAGTAAGAAACTATGTGATGTGGTGGGAAGTGATTTCTGGGAGACTGGGGAAGAGGGAGCCATTTTCCTAACTGTTCCTTCATAGTTTAAAAAATTTTAATCATGAAAGTGTATTCCTTTTTCAGAAAATTAAATTTCAAAAATATTATTGAAGGAAATTTTCTAATTAAAAAAATGTACCAGGCCGGGCATGGTGGCTTGTGCCTATAATTCCAGCATTTTGGGAGGCCGAGGCGGGCAGATCACCTGAGGTCAGGAGCTCAAGACCAGCCTGGCCAACATGGCAAAATCCAGACTCTACTGAAAACACAAAAATTAGCTGGGCATGGTGGCATATGTCTGTATCCCAACTACTCAGGAGGCTGAGGCAGGAGAATCATTTGAACCCAGGAGGCGGAGGTTGCAGTGAGCTGAGATAGCACCATTGCACTCTAGCCTGGGTGACAGAGCGAGACTCTGTCTCAAAAAAAAAAAAAAAAAAAAAAAAAAATCCCAGAGAAGGTTCTACAGTATTTCTGTACCAGTGTTTGATCATCTTCATGGACAAGAAGCATCGTTTTCTTGAATATACTATATCTCCCTTTCTGATTTATCTTCTTAAGCAATCACCCAAATTTCTCTTTAAATTATAGGTCACCTTGGCTGGGCATGGTGGCTCACACCTGTAATCCCAGCAATTTGGGAGGCTGAGGCGGGTGGATCACCTGAGGTCAGGAGTTCCAGACCAACCTGATCAACATGGGAGAAACCCTGTCTCTAGTAAAAGTACAAAATTAGCTGGGCATGGTGGTACATGCCTGTACTCCCAGCTACTCGGGAGGCTGAGGCAGGAGAATCACTTGAGCTTGGGAGGTGGAGGTTGTGGTGAGCCAAGATAGCACCATTGCACTCCAGCCTGGGCAGCAAGAGTGAAACTCCGTCTCAAAAAAAAAATTGTAGGTCACCTCAATTCAGGGCTTTGTATCAAAAGTAGAGAGGTCTATGAAACAAAAACTCAATTCTTAATATTAAAGCTAGAAAAACAAGACCGTGGATCTCATGAGAATGAATGAGATGTCATGATATAGGAAATAAAGTTTCATCTTCCACCTTGAAGTCAGCTGAGGATAATATTAGAGGAATTTTATAAAGTCACACAGTCATGAGCAGGAAGACAGATTAGAACTCATCTAATTTGTAACTTTGCTTCTTGATAAAATTGTCCCTGAGATCAAAGACATCATTAATATTCTCCTTAGGGACATATTTCAACAAAATGTGATAGAATAAAATATTTGCAGTTTCCAAACAAAGATTCTTTGCTTGCTACTTGACATTGGACTTTAAATTTGTTCTCTACGTTGTCTTCCTTAAGTATGCTTCAGGTCTTTGTGCCCAGGACGTGGGGCAAGCAGTTGAGAGAAATGGGTGAAAGGTGTTAGAGAGGTAGGCAGGAAAATTAGAGAGGGTGGAAAGTCCCAAAATCGTTTCTAGAGGTCGAGCATGGTTCTCTTGCTACACTTACTACATTAGAATAAGCATGTCTCTTTTTGCTATTTACTAAATATAGACTAAAACAGTTCTCCTTCTTAAATAGCAGAGACCACGCAGAGGCTGCCTTTGGATGAAGTCCAGGAAGTGCTTCCCCCAATACCAGAACTATAAGTTACTTGCACAGTGTATCTGTGAGCTCAGTATACACGGTGAGTGATTATTTGGCTTTATCGACTTTATTCATTATAAACACAGATAGATTCAAGGGGGCACAGTTGAACCCCAACTCCATTTCTGTCTGGTAGGAGGTAGAAAATGATGAATTTGCAAAGTCAGTTCATATGAATTAGATGACGTGAAATAAAATGACTATTTTCTCCAAGATCTAGGAAGGATCAGTAGATGGATCTCTTAGTTTTTTAAACTGCTCCTGAGATGTTAGCTTATCCCTTCACCCTGTTTTTCCTGGAGTTGAGCCATAATTTAGTTAGACTATGAGAAAATAGAGAATGAGATGTGTAAAGCAAACTGCCTACTCCTCGATATGGAAATAAAAACTTCTCTAAATGTAACATCTGATAATCTAAATTAATGCATATTGATTTCCATGTATTTAAGTCTAAAAGTATGGTCAAAAGTGTTGAAATTTTTTTCATTCATTCATCAAATCTTCCTTAAGTAGCAATTATGTTAAAGGCACTAGGAATAGCCATGGTAGGGAGTATAAAAATTATAACAGGGAAGGGGAGGGAAACTAGCATTTATTAGTACCCCTCTTATTGTGCTTTGTGGTAATTGGTTATATCATTTACTCTTCAGAATACGTTGGTGGTTATCAGTCAAGGTACTATCAGGAAATTGATATTGTACTCAAATTGAATACTTTGAGAAGAGTTTAATGAAGGGCATATTAAGCCAGGATGTGGGAAAAACGAAAAGGGAGAATGCAGCACCCCGAGACAAGCAATAGTGGGGCTCTGCTACGGTCTTTAAGACTAAAGGGGAAAGAAACCCAGAGAGACAGAGACAGAGGCAGACATGCACGCATGTACACACACACACACACACACACAGACACACAAAATGTGTGAGGAGGGCTGTTTGACAGGAGCTGTGACATTTGCTCAAGGGACACTATAGCCTGCGGTCACCCTGAAAAGAGAGAATAACTATCCCAACTTTGGGAACTCTTATACACTGTTGGTAGGAATGTAAGCTAGTATAGCCACTATGGAAAACAGGAGGAGATTTCTCAAAAAACTTACACTAGAACTAGTGTTCCATTCAGCAATCCCACTACTGGGCATCTACCCAAAGGAAAAGAAATCACAGCAGGGTGCAGTGACTCACGCCTGTAATCCCAGCAATTTGGGAGGCTGAGGCGGGCAGGTTGCTGGAGCTTAGGGGTTCGAGACCAGCCTGAGCAACATGGTGAAACCCTGTCTCTACAAAAAATACAAAAATTAGCCAGGCATGGTGACATGTGCCTGAAATCCCAGCTACTGGGGAGGCTGAGGCGGGAGGATCACTTGAGCCTGTAGAGTTGAGGCTGTAGTGAACTGTGTTCATGCCACTGCACTCTAGCTTGGGAGACAAAGTGAGACCATGTCTTAAAAAAAGAAAGAAAGAAACAGAAAAAGAAAATAAATCACTATAGCAAAGGGATACCTATACTCACATGTTTATTATAGCACTATTGACAATAGCAAAGATATGGAATGGACCTAAGTGCCCATCAACAGGTGAATGGACAAACAAATGTGGTCCATATACACAATGAAACATTTGCTGTAAAAAATGAAATCATGCCACACGCAGCAACATGGATGAGACTGGAGGTCATTATCTCAAGTGAAGTAAGCCATGGATGAAAAGGCAAATATCACATGTTCTCCACTTGTAGATGACAGCTGAAAAAATTGATCACATGGAGGTAGAGTGGAAAGATAGAGAACAGAGACTGGGAAAGGTAAGTTGTGGGGAGAGGATGAAGGGAAATGGATTAAAGAGCACAAACCTACAGTTAGGTAGAAGGATTAAATTGAACATCTGAAAGCACAGTAGGGTGACTATAATTACACAAAAATGTATTGTACTTGGGCTACAGATATCCTAAATATTCTGACTTGATCACTAATCACTATGCATTACATGCATAGAACAAAAGTTAGCAGGTACCTCATAAATGTGTACAAACAACCCCAACTTTGCCATCCTTTCTTCCTCTAATGTGCTAGTACTCCCCCATTGACCAAACCCAGCCAGAGCCAGAGGGCACTAGAGCCCAGTGGAGGCAGTTATGTAAGTTGACCTCCCAGGGCACCAAGCAGGGTGGAAACGAGTAGAGGGCAGATCGGGAGAGACAGCCAAAGGGATCCAGCGTAGATGGCTCAATATGCCAAACTGAAACTAAGTGACAAGGATCTATCTGTATTCAAGAGCAAAGAGAGGCGGGTCTCAGTACTTTGGGTCTCAGTGCAACCGGGGTCTGCTGTTAGCTCAGAAATTCCTAAGTAACATATAGTGTAGTCATATGATTGTGTCAATCATATATTACTGGATATTATTATGCTTGAGACCTCTGATTCTGGTTCTTCATTCTGGGATGCTTATCTTTGCATCTGAAGGTTTCCTCTTTCTTTGTTCATTCACCAAATGATTTTTGAACACCTACTGTATGTTGAGAATTCTACTCATTGGCAAAAACAACAAGATAGTCAATGGAGGAGTCAGATTAGAGAACCCCTAATTCCAATAAAGACTCAAGTAACATGACAGAGGGATTCACATGGGAAGAGAGGGCCTTGGGGAGCACAATAGAGAGACTCCTCCTTCAGAGGACATGATGCCTAGCGTTTAGATGTTCAATAAGGATTTGTCGAGTGAATGAATAAATCCCAATTTCTATGTCTCTGTGCTAGAATTATAGAATATTATAAGTGAAAGAAACTGGCATGAACACTTACACTTTCATTTGATAGACATAGAAAATAAACCAAACATACTGTAGCAGCAAATGTTAGAGGAGACTCTAGGTGTCCTTGGTCCTAGGCTGAGAAGTTTGTTATCACTGAGCACATTGTCTTCTTAGGGATATAATGGGGGATGCCATTGCATCACACAGTATCAGCCCTGGGGTCACCCTGAAAAGAGAGAATAACTATCCCAACTTTGGGGACTCTTATACACTGCTGGTAGGAATGTAAACTAGTATAGCCACTACAGAAAACAGTATGGAGATTTCTCAAAAAACTGAAAATAGAACTACTGTTCCATTTAGCAATCCCACTACTGGGTATCTATCCAAAGGAAAAGAAGTCATGGAAGGGTGCGGTGGCTCATGCCTGTAATCCCAGCACTTTGAGGGGCTGAGGCGGTCAGGTTGTCCTGACAGAGCCCTGAATCAGAGACTTGAGGACATTTTTTGGTGGTCTTATAAGGCATAGTTTTAATAAACGGTTTTAAAATTGTTTTCTACCAGTTCTAATTCAAGTAACACTTAACAAAATGTTTGAATAATATTTTTTGCTTTTATTTAAATCTTCAGAATATCCCTGGGCACCTTGGACTGAGCCCTTTGAAGAATACTCATAATTTTATTTTGTGAATGAGTAGGCTGGAAAATGTTTGGGTCCAGCTGAGGATGCACAGTTGGAAAGCAGGAGGAATGCTGACTGGTTGATGAAAACTAGCTTAAGAGCATTCATTTGACCCATGAGATCAAGGGAACAAGAGTGTTTGCAAGAAGCCATTATGAGTCATGGAAAACAAGATGATGAAACCCATGGAAACAGCAAGAGAATTCCTACTCTTTCTCTTCTTAAAAAAATCTATCACATACAGCACAGAATGGAGTCAAGATTTTAATTTTGAGGAACCAAAAAAAGGATCAAATATGAAAACGCTTTCTTTTATTGGGCCACATTGTAGGTGCTGATTTGATAATTTTTTCCTATGCAGATAGATTATTTCTGTTTTGTAGATTATTTAAGAGGGTCTGGTTGTTTGTTTATACGTTTGTTTGCATTTATGAATCTTGCTGCCTTTTGGCACCAGGATGTTTTTAAAAAAATTCAAAGAGGCCGGGCGCGGTGGCTAATGCCTGTAATCCCAGCATTTTGGGAGGCCGAGACAGGAGGATCACAAAGTCAAGAGATCGAGATGATCTTGGCCAACATGGTGAAACCCCACCTCTATTAAAAATACAAAAATTAGCTGAGTGTGGCGGCACGTGCCTGTAGTCCCAGCTACTCAGAAGGCTGAGGCAGAAGAATCGCTTAAGCCAGGAGGCGGAGGTTGCAGTGAACCAAGATCATGCCACTGCATTCCAGCCTGGCGACAGAGCAAGACTCTGTCTCAAAAAAAAAAAAAAAAAAAAAATTCAAAAATACCAAAATAAAACGAATTTAAATAAAGTACTTAAGTACTTAAATCTAACAGCAAAACGTTTCCTTTGATTCTTTTGGCTTTCATATTTGTTATAGCCATTATTAATGTCAAGCATAATTATAGTTATTAATGACAATAAAAAAGCACATATAGACAAGAAGGCAGCTCTTAACATTAAAATATAAAAATGCTTTTCCAGAGTTAAGGTGGAACTTAATCTCCTGGCCATCATTATGTGGTTAAAATTGCTTATATGAGTTGATTTACAGGGTTAACTGCAGGGTCAGATTTAATAATCAGTGATGGGGTTGAGGACATGCTACCCCAAAATATGGCACCTTGGCAAACTGAATGTTTTAAGCTGACGGATTTGAGAAATGGCAAATTTTAAGTGGAAATATTACTCTGACCTTCCTTTGCCACCTTTCTCCCCAGAAGCAGGTAATAAAACCTTTGCTGACCTTCCTCGAAAACACATCATAGGACCCTCATGTGAGAGGTGCTCTTCCTATATCCACAGAGGAAAGGCGGTTCCCTATCTCCCAAGACACAGGCACACAGAGGAGAATCTGAACAAATGGGCCCTGCTAAGTTTCCCTCCATTTATTCCTATTAGATCTAGTACTCCTTTTGCCTGATCATATTTCTCCAAGTCTCTCTCCATTCTTCATCAAACCTACTACTAAAAACACTCAAGTGTAACTGTTTCCTCTGATCTTCATTTCCTAGAGATAGCCCTTGTGTTATGTAGAATTTATTTAAATAAATCACTATGTTTTTCTCTGGTTAATCTTTTGTTATAGAGGATTCAGCTCCGAATTTAAAAGGGTAGAAGGAAAAGATATTTTTCCCTTCCTACATAAGCAATCTAACAGGCATGAATATTCCGGAGTTTTTTTTTTTTTTTTTTTCTGGTATTCGATTATTTTTTTCTATAGATCACAAATTGAGATTCTAATTGTAAAATTTAGAGATTGAGTATTTGGCAAACGGAATTATAGTAGTCTCGCTTTTTCTTGTCTGTGTATCCCTAAATAATAGGTGAGTCAAACTCAGGTCTGGGATTTTTCAGCAGGCGTGTAGGGGTGTTACACCCTATGAGATATGGATATTATGCAACTTCTCAGAAGCAAAATTATTGTTTCCCTACACACTACCTCTTATGTTCTGACAAATGACTTAGAAATCAATGAGAACTTGGCTTGTAAAAAGCATATATTAAGCTTCGAGTCCAGTTAAATTGTGGCAGCTTTCGGGAAGCCAATGTCACCTATTCATTAAAATAATTGACTTTTAACAGATACTGTGAAGCCCACAAAGATGTAGATGGCCTACACTGCCTACAGAGAATTTACACTCTGGCAGAGGAGACAGGATGTATACGCCTCTGGTGAAAATACTAGACACAATACGGTAAGCTAAGTGTCAATTGCAGGATGCAGGCTTCCTGCTGAGAATTTACAAGCCAATAGGATCATTTCCAGTTGGGAGGAATTAGGGCAGGCTTTTGAGCAGGGTTTTGAAGATGGCTTTTCCCGATTTCTCAGAATCACCAAACCTCTCAAATATACACGTTCTCAGCCCCCATAACCCTTTTCATACCTATTACTTTGTCATTATTTTTGTGGTTACGAATTAATGTCTGGCTTCCTTTCTAGACTGGAAGCTGCATGAGGACACGGATCATGTCTGGTTCTGCTCACCATAGTATCCCCAGCAGCTGGTAGGGTGTTTGGCTCACAGTAGGTTCTTTGTAAATATTTGTTGGGTAAAGAACTAGGCCGGGTGCAGTGGCTCACACCTGTAATCCCAGCACTTTGAGAGGCAAAGGCAGAAGGATCGCTTGAGGCCAGGAGTGTGAGGCTGCAGTGAGCTATGGTTGTACCACTGCACTCCAACCTAGGCAACAGAGTGAGACCCTGTCTCCAAAAAATAAAGACCTATTTATCAAGCCTTCACTCTACATCTGGCATGGGCCTTGTGTACTCTCATTTCTTCCTCACAATGATGCCTTGAAACAGGTGTCATTCTCTCTGAGGAAGCTGAGGCTAAGAGAAGCTCACCAATCCTATTGATTGATATGCTTCAATCTTAGGTTGGTCAGGCTGCAAAGCCTGTGCAGCTTCTACAATCTGCCCTGTGGGGTAGAGACAGGGCAAAGAGAGCAAAATGGATGGGAGGGTGTGCCCGAGAAGTCGCTGTGGCTGAGAGTACTGTCAAAGATCTCTTCAAGGAGCTCAAGGAGGCTGGGTGAACTGGGCCCTGGAAGAAGACACCTCACTGGAGTTGCTATGTGGTCACTGGTCCTGTGTGTCTCCCCTAGCCTGGCAGTTCTGTCCCCCTCTCCATACAACTGGCCCCATTAACAACCAACCTGTGGTCCTTGGTGCCTCGTATGATTGATGGCTTCCCATTGACACCACTAGCTTTTTGTGTACCCTGCTTTCCAGTTGGCTCCAAACTTGACCTTGACCCACCCACACCCCCTCCCTATGACTTGTGGCTTAGTCCTGAGTTCGTGGCTCTCACTGCAGGCTTTCCTCCCCAGCTGTAAGCCACAGTCACCTCCTTGACCTCTGCATCCTGTTGAGCAGCCAGGTCCCTAACCTTCCATTCAAAGAATTCAGGTGTAGATTGAAGAGGGAGAGAGGAAACATGGCACCATGCAGGAGTCTTGTAGTCATTAAGCACGCAGTGGAATTTGAGTGACAGAAAGAAGAAGAGAAAGAAGAGAGGGTATGGATGGAGAATTGGTGGTGTTTGATAAGTGATTTGATGCAGGGGTGATAGGATAGGCAGAGAAAGGAGAGATGAGACACACGTGAAAATCTTCTAGACTCCTGTGTGCAGAAAATAAATATTGCCCAAACTTATAACTACTAGTTTTTAGTTTCTAGGAGAATTTTTATTTTCCAGAGGATTTCTGCCAAACTCTACTTTCATCCTAGCCTGAAGTTGTACTCTTCCCTCTCCTATACTCAGTCATCCCTGTATGGAACAGTCATTCAGACCACGTTCTCTTCCCTGCCTTTTTAATGATTGTTACATTTGCCCTTTCCTTTCATCCTTATAAATCCTTTTCATCAAAGGCAGATAGGCCACCTTGTCCATGAAGTTTCCCCTGCTCACCCCAGATGGCACAATATCTGGTTCTTTTTCTGTATTTTTCTAGGATTTAGTCCTCTTATCATGGTACTTCTCACATCTTGCCTTGTACCACAGCTAGTTGTATTCATTTCTCTTTCCCTACCAGACTGTGAGTGAGAGCGGGAACCATATCATCTCCAGCTTCTGAGTCTCTGATGATAGGTGCTCACTTCTCTCCAACCTGCTTCTCCCAAGCAATAATCATCTGGGTTAATGGAGTTAGCCAGATGTTGGCTGTAGATTCGGGTTATCTGTAAGGGGGTGGAATTGGAGGCCCACACATCAGGGCCTTCTAGCACAATGATAATGTCCTTTCATAAACTTGGTGGCAGGTGTATGAGAGTTCATTGGGTCATGATTCTATATAGCTTACATAAATTTTAAAATGAACTTTAGTACCTACTTAATATTTAGTAAAATAAAATTTAAAAATAGACATTGTACTGAATTGCATCCATCCTTACCTTCTCCCTCTGTCAGTAGATAACTTCTGTCTGTTTATCTCTCTCTGAACTATCTTCCTTTCCCTTTCTGTCAGACATTGTGGAATAAAGACTTGAACTCAATTTTCTGACACAGTTTATTCTCATAATTTGACTCTGTTTACTTCCTTCTCTGTCTCCTTGTCTATTTTACTTCTTTTTCTGTCTACATATTTCTTCACCATCTCCGACTATTTTTACTACTCTGATGGTTGGCAATCTTAGGATAATGAGTGGAAAAGAGTTCTTAAATCTTGAAAATTTAAGTAAGGCGCATTACCAGATTAACCTAGAGTCATGAAAACTAAAATATACATTTAAAAAATCTTCTGTGAACTGGAAATTATATACTTTGGTAAAGGTTCTGAGTAGACTTTTTTTTTTTTTGAAAAGAAGACATAAAAACAGAAAAGTAATGAAAAAATGTTCAACATCACTAATCATTAGGGAAATACAAATCAAAACCATACTGGGGTATCATCTCACTCCAAGTCAAATGGCCATCTTCAAAAAGACAAAAAATAACATAAATGCTGGAGAGGATGCAGAGAAGAGGAAACTCCTGTACATTATTGGTGAGAATGTAAATTAATATAGCCATTATGAAAAATAGTATGAAGGTTTCTTAAAAAACTAAAAATAGAACTACCACATGATCCAGCAATGCTACTACTGGGTATTTATCCAAAGGAAAGGAAATCAATGTATCAAAGAATTACCTGCACCCCAGTGTTTATTACAGCACTATTCAAAGTAGCCCAAATATGAAACCAACCTACAGATCCATCAACGGATGAACGAATAAAGAGAATGTGGTACGTATATGCATTAGTCCATTTTCACACTGCTAATAAAGACATACCCAAGACTGGGTAGTTTATAAGGAAAAAGAAATTGAAAGTACTCATAGTTTCACATGGCTGGGGAGGCCTCATAATCATGGCAGAAGGTAAAAGGCATATCTTACATGGCAGCAGGCAAGAGCGAATAAGAGCCAAGCAAAATGGGTTTCCCCATATAAAACCATCAGATCTCATGAGACTTACTTACTACCACGACAACAGTATGGGGGAAATTGCCCTCCTGATTCAATTATCTTCCACTGGGTCCCTCCCCACGATGGAAGCTACAATTCAAGATGAGATTTGGGTGGGGACACAGCCAAACCATATCAATATACACAATGGAATACAATTCAGACACACACACACACACACAAATAAAATTCTGTCATTCACAGCAACGTGGATGAGCCCAGAGGCCATCGTGTTAAGGGAAATAAGCCGGATATAGAAAGATAAATATCAAATGTTCTCACTCATGCAAAAGTTAGAAAAAATAGTTGAGCTCGTAGAAGTAGAAAGTAGAATTGTGGTTATTAGAAGCTGGGAAGGGTAGAGAGACGGAAGGATAGGGAGAGATTGGTTAATGGTTAAAAAATTCCAGATAGGAAGTCACTGTATAGTCACTACATGGTGGCAATAGTTAACAAAATGATATTGAACATTTCAAAATAGGTAGAAAAGAGGATTGTGAAGGTGCCCAATACAAATAAATGATAAATGTTTGAGGTGATGGACATGCTGATTACCCTGATTTGATTATTACATATGTATCAAAATATTACTCTATATCCCACAAATATGTGCAATTATTACATGTCAACTAAAGAAAAGATACTTCATCTGCAAATAGTAGAAGGTCCAAGTGAAAGTAATTTAAATGATGAGAAGATTTATTATGTTATCTAATGGGAAATTCTAATGGAGTGCTTCCAGGGTTGGTTAATTCAAGACTCATATCATCAAGCACTCAAGTTCTCTCTTCTTTTTCCTCTCTGCCATCTTCAGATTGTTGGTGTTTGTGTTGAGGCTTCCCCTCTCATGGTTTCAATGAAAGATTATATTAAATGATGGGGCCATAGCACCAACAATCATCACATCCTTTTTATCTTTTTTTTTTTTTTTTTTGAGATGGAGTCTCGCTCAGTTGCCCAGGCTGGAGTGCAGGGGCGCGATCTCAGCTCACTGCAACCTCTGCCTCTTGAGTTCAAGCAATTCTCCTGCCTCAGACTCTCAGGTAGTTGGGATTACCCACCACCACATCTGGCTAATTTTTGCATTTTTAGTAGAGATTTGGTTTCGCCATGTTGGCCAGGCTGGTCTTGAACTCCTGACCTCATGATCCACCTGCCTTGGCCTCCTGAAGTGCTAGGATTATAGGCGTGAGCCACCGCACCCAGCCCAATCATCATATCTTTACACCATGATTTTTCTTTTTTAGTTACCTAGGCTGGTCATGGACTCCTGGGCTCAAACATACTCCTGCCTCAGCGTACTAAGGAGCTGGGATTACAGGCATGAGCCACCACTATAACCTATAGCCACAATGTCCTTTATACAAGTGAAGAAACCTTTAGGAAAGTCTCCTCCACCACCAGCAGATTTATTCTCATGTCAGAGCATCTAGAACAAGGTCACAGAGCCACCCTTAAACCACCCAATGGCAGGGGGTATGGGACCATCATGACTAATTCCAACCAATCAAGATTAACCTGATTCTCAAGTTGGGGAGGAGAATTGACCATCAGAACAAAACCAGGGCTCTGCAAACATGGAAGAAGAGGAAAGTGACTCTTGGGTGCCTCTATGAATGTTCTTTCTCACATCCAAGGGGATGTGCAAAGAGAGAAACATTTATTTTTATTTTTATTTTTTATTTTTATTTTATTTTATTTTATTTTTTTTGAGACGGAGTCTCGCTCTGTCGCCCAGGCTAGAGTGCTGTGGCCGGATCTCAGCTCACTGCAAGCTCCGCCTCCCGGGTTCACGCCATTCTCCTGCCTCAGCCTCCCGAGTAGCTGGGACTACAGGCGCCCGCCACCTCGCCCGGCTAATTTTTTATATTTTTTAGTAGAGACGGGGTTTCACCGTGTTAGCCAGGATGGTCTCGATCTCCTGACCTCGTGATCCGCCCGTCTCGGCCTCCCAAAGTGCTGGGATTACAGGCTTGAGCCACCGCGCCCGGCCTATTTTTATTTTTTTCTGAGATGGAGTCATGCTCTGTTGCCCAGAGTTGGAGCGCAGTGGTGTGATCTCAACTCACTGCAACCTCTGCCTCCAGAGTTCAAGTGATTCTCCTGCCTAAGCCTCCCAAGTAGCTGGGATTACAGGTGAGCGCCACCACACCCAGCTAATTTTTGTATTTTTGGTAGAGATGGGATTTCACCATGTTGGCCAGGCTGGTCTCAAACTCCCGCCCTTGTGAGCCGCCTGCCTTGGCCTCCCAAAGTGCTGGGATTACAGATGTGAGCCACCGTGCCCAGCCAAGATAAACATTTAAAACAAAACACAGACTTGTGTTTTTTCCCCCAGAACAATCTCTTGAGGCACGTGAAGGCTGTTCTGCAAGCATGGGTCACTGTCTAACATTTTGAGATGGGTGGTCACATCTGTGTATGGACAGTGTTGTCATGGGGCCATTATCTCCATCCAAAGTTACATCCGTTTTCAGATGGGTTGTGAAAATAGTCCATCAATTTTGACTTAGAAAAGTTCTATTAGTGTGTGGTATCACAAAGACAGACACAACATTTGTAGTAAAGAGCTGCCCAGTAGTCATTGCACTTCTCATAATCATACCCCAATGTCCTCTTAGGGAATCCCTCTCACACATTGAACAATGTCTTGGTGGGACTATTAATCAAGGGTTCTTGCCCACCAGCCAATGAGTGGCATGTGATTTGAGCTAGACTAATTTGACCCCTCTATCTTAGGACTTTGAGTTTTGGATTCAGTGAGGTAAGGGTGGAAGAAATGAAGCTCATTCACTTCAGTAGCATAGTTCAGTTATTCCTGCCTCTAAACCCCAAACACATTCCCTATCCTCACCAAACTGCCTTGGTTCTAGTACTAGTCTGTTATGCTGCTAATGAAGACATATCCGAGACTGGGCAATTTATAAAGGAAAGAAATTTAATGGACTCACAGTTTTCCCTGGCTGGGGAAGCCTCACAATCATGGCAGAAGGCGAAGGAGGAGCAAAGTCACGTCTTACATGGCGGCAGGCAAGAAAGTGTGAGCAGGGGAACTCTCCTTAATAAAACCATCAGATTTCATGAGACTTATTCACTATCACAAGAACACCAAGGGAAAGACCCGCCCCCATGATTCAATTACCTCCCACTGGGTTCCTCCCATGACATGTAGGAATTATGGGAGCTACAATTCAAAATGAGAGTTGGCTAGGGACACAGCCAAACCACACCAGTTCTGAACCTGGTTCTCCAGCCTTCCCTTTGATTCTGTGGGCTACCAGTGATATCCTTGCAAAAATATCGTTTACCTGCTTACGTTTCCAGAGTTAGTTTCTGTTGCCTACTGGATACATTTAACATCTATTTTATTTTATAAAGTCATAGGATGTCGGAGCTATAAGAAATCTTATAGATCTAGTTTAACTCTCTCATTTTACAGCTGAGGAAGCTGATGCCCCCAGCGGTTGAGGGTTTTACCCAAGATCACATCACAGAGGTTGTCCGTGATGGAACTTGGAAAGAAGACAAGGTCTCCTTTCCCCAGGGTAGTGCAGGCTGCTTTTTTTTTTTTCTAAGTCCCTTTTTAGTATAAAGCACAAATTCTCTTCTTTTTTTTTCCTCTCTCTCTGTGTATCTGCAATATTTAATAGGAGACAGTGACTTTAAAATCCCCCTTTTCTCCCTTAAACTGACAGTTTGCTTCTTGTAGTTTAAAGGTTTTTCAGAGATAGATTTCTCAGGGACTTGGTATCTGGCAAAGACAGGCATTAGTTTATGTCCCTATATGGAGCCTTGCTTCTTTCCAGCTATGTGTAAATGTTTATTCTCTTACGTGAAATTCGTATTTGGAAAGGAAGTGGCTTGCCCTAGGGAAATATATGGGCTAGAGTTCTGAAAGTGATTATCTACCATTTCTAAGTCTGTCCCTTGTAGCTGTGTGTATTGGGAAAGGATCTTCCTTCAGTCACACTAAAGGATATATAACTGCTCTATTTTTTTAGTTGCTTTAGGGTAGCCATAGTTCATGCAACCACTGTAAAAAATAGCCCAAGGTTGGGATAGGAGTTGGGAAGGGAATTTAGAACAGTATTGACTAGGTGCCAGGTACCATATGAAGCACCTAGCATGTATTAATTAATGAATTCATATTCTCCTCACAAGGTTAGGAGCTAAGTACTGTTATTATTACCCCTTTTTATAAGCGAAGAAATTAAGTCAAAGAGAGGTTAAGAAACTTGTTCAAGGTCACACAGCTTTTAAGTGGCAGGGTTGAAATTCAAACCCAGGCAGTCTGGTTTTAAAGTCTGTGCACTTAACCCACTGCTCTGTTGCATCTTAATCACTGAATCATGGAGGTAAAAGTGAATCCTTTTTGTTGAACTCCTGACCTCAAGTGATCCTCCTGCCTCAGCCTCCCAAAGTGCTGAGATTATCCTACCATGCCTGACTAGGATCTTTTACTTAGGAAAAAAAGATTGTTCAATACAGACAAATACCTTTTCATAAATATTTCTAGTAGAGAGTTCTATATTGCAAATCTCTTGATCCCAACAATGCTTGGAAGGCCCACTTACAAACCGTACTCTACCACAAGTTCCCTACACAACAAACATTCTCTCATCTCTACCCATGTAACAAAGTACCTCAAAGAACTCAATTATTTGGTAGTTGTGAGAAGAATTACACAGAATTAAGCCTTTTGCTTTGGATGCTCATAAAATAGGATCAATAAGCAATGTGTTAATTGATTTTTTTAAGAGAAATTCTTTGAAGCCACGTCGAGATCCTCTGTGGTTAAAAAAAAAATTAATTACAATATGAAAACACCCAAGCAATGATAAGAAAAAGGCATGGACTGAGTATCTGGAAAGTCCCCTTTCTCTTTGCTGGGTTCAAAACACATTTTTCTACTTGAAATTTCATGTCTACAGAGAGACAGGAAATCATCTCTATTCCATTTTTATTTTGGCAAACAATGTAAGGTTTCTTTTTAAGCAATTTAGCATTACAAAGTTCCACTATGTCAAACAAAACAACAGTGCTTAATGATTACATCACAGTGAGATATTTTTCCTGTGTTAGTCTTTATTCAGGGTAGAAAACTCAGTAGAAAAAAAAGTATATTTAAAAAATTGTTGGCCAGGTGCAGTGGCTCACATCTGTAATCCCAGTTCTTTGAGAGGCTGAGGCGGGTGATCACCTGAGGTCAGGAGTTCGAGACCCGCCTGGCCAACATGGCGAAACCCTGTCTCTACTAAAAATACAAAAATCAGCCGGGTGTGGTGGCCGGCACCTGTAATCCTAGCTACTCCGGAGGCTGAGGCAGGAGAATCATTTGAACCCAGGAAACAGAGGTTGCAGTGAACCGAGATTGTGCCACTGTACTCCAGCCTGGGTGACAGAGCAAGACTCCATATCAAAACAAAACAAAACAAAATAAAACAAAACACAACAAAAATTGTCTACTTTATTTCTACTAACTTTATTCTGACAATTAGACTCATACTAGAAGGAAAGTCCTCCAGGATTTACTAATTGTTGCTTCTTTATAGAAGAATTAGACCAATGTAAGCAAAAAAGACCTTTTTCAATGACACGTTTTAGTGCTGGCAATTTCATCAGAGACAGAAATCACAGAAGGTATATTCTAGAGACTTTGCTGATTGGGATGGGATGGATGGGGGTGCAGGCACAGTAGGAAGGTGTGTTAGTCTATTATCGTATTCTTATAAAGATATATCTGAGACTGGGTAATTTATAAAGAAAAGAGATTTAATTAGCTCATGGTTCTGCAGGCTGTTTGGGAAGTACAGTGGCTTCTGCTTCTGAGGAGGCCTCAGGAAACGTACAATCGTGACAGAAGGTGAAGGGGAAGTGGGTGTCTTACACTGTAAAAGCAGGAGAAAGAGATGGGAGGAGGTGCCACACACTTTTAAACAACCAGATCTCGGGAGAACTCACTTGCTATTATGAGAACAACATCAAGGGGAGGGTGCTAAACCATTCATGAGAACTCTGCCCCATGATCCAATCACCTCCCACCAGGCCTCACCTCCAACACTGGGGATTACAATTCAACATGAGATTTGGGTAGGGACACAGGTACAAACCATATCAGGAGGTGAGAGAAGAAGAGAAGAGTAGATGTTGGAAATAAAGCTCGGAGTCGTAAGGAAAATGAGTACTTAGACAAAAGATTTCTTAACAAAGCAAAGTTACTTCTGTGCAGAGGGGTGCTTCTTGTTTGGCTAGTCACTACGAGAGCACACAGAACAAAGGAGAGTGAAAGTTTTTGTTCTTGACGTAAATTTTGCCCTTGTGCTCTTTTTTTATTGGCTGGGGTCAGATTGCACAATCTAAGCTAGACTTGATTGGCTAAACATTTGAACTTTTTCTTAGATAAGGTGGGTATGGGAGAGAAGGGAAAGGGGGAAGGGGTCGTCTGCGGTGAACTAGAGAGCTAGTTTTCTTCTTAAATAAGGAAAGGAATGTGATTTAATGGCATCCCTAGTATAATTAACAGTCGATTATGTGACTTCTCTTGGGACCCAGTTGTATGAGTCCTGAATATGTAGGCCTGTCTTCCCTGGGGACCCAGGTTGGCCCACCTGTACCCCAAACAAGCTAGTTTCTTGCCTGTTTAACCCCAATACAATAGTTGAGCAGCGTGGAGACTCCTCCATCATCTTAGCACCCAGACCTCGTTTGTTAACAGTTTTTCCAGTGAAATTTAATGGAAATTTATTACATATTAAAGCCCTGGATGGTCTCCCTTTTGATATTAACATATTGCTGAAGCAAAGGTCTTTTATTTATCCATCCATTTGTTAATATGACATCCAGCATATACCAGGCACAGTCCGATACCAGAGACAGATAACCCAAACAATTACAATGTAGTTTGGACAGGGGTAGGCTGGGTCTTAACTCCTTGAGGGACTAGTTTTATCCATCTCTAAATTACTAGTACCAAGCCGTGTACCTGACATGAAAATTACTCAATAAGTGTTGATTCAATGAATGGAGCACTGTGGCAGCCCAGACAAGGGACACCTGAATCTAGGTAGAAGACGGAAGTGAGGGAAGACTTCCTGGAGGAGGAGACACATCTGATAAGGATAAGCTAAATGATCCTTACAGGATTAGTTAAAAGATAAGTTGACTGGGGTGAAGGGAACACATATAAAGCTACTTCATCAGTGATGTACAGAAAATGAAGCCCCAATTCAAGGTCTACATGTCCTCCAACACACACACACACACACACTCACACACACACACTCACGTGCACATAACATGTGGGTTCCTGACATTCAGGAGACAGAAGTATACTTTCTTTGCAAATAATAACTACGCCATTCTCTATTCCAAGGACATTTCAGTCATTAACGTGAGAGAGGTGAGCTTTGTTACGTTTGAGAATGTCAGAGTTCTGTAGGAGAAAATTGACAATACTGTGATCTATTGCAATATTTTTATACCATATAATTTGAGGTTGTAACTACTTAACCAATTAAGGATTAAGCAGGTAGTCCTTAAATGCTACTGCACAGCTGAAAGAATGATTTATTACTTTGGAATACAGGGAAGCCAGATTGCATTCAAAGAAAATCACTATGGGGAGCTATTAATCAGTGCTCTGAAACCAGGCTTCCCTGTTCAACCTGGAGAAAAGCTGCCCCTTAAATCCCTCTCTTGGAGAGTTCCAATGCATAATAACAAACTAAGTCCTGATGGTTAAGGAAAAACAAGTTTATTAATGGCTAAGCAAACACATTTTCTAGAAAAATCCATTGTGTTTTCTTTCCAGTTTTCCCTAAAAAGCAGTTCTTGAATCACCACTGTAAGAATACTGAGACAGAGGAGGACACGTGGAATTTCTTTTTTTTTTGAAACGGAGTCTTGCTCTGTTGCCCAGGCTGGAGTGCAGTGGTGTGGCTCACTGCAACCTCCACCAACCAAGTTTGAGCAATTCTCCTGCCTCAGCCTCCGAGTAGCTGGGATTACAGGTGCACACCACCACACCCGGCTAATTTTTTACATTTTTGGTAGAGATGGGGTTTCATCATGTGGCCAGGCTGCTCTTGAACTCCTGACCTCATGATCCGCCCACCTCGGCCTCCCAAAATGCTGGGATTATAGGCGTGAGCCACCACGCCTGGCTGACATGTGGAATTTCATTTACTCTTTTGGGGTGGTACCCCAGCCAAATTAAAAAACAATCCAGTCCAGGATAAATTCCATTAAAGCCAGTTTCATTTGTGCTAATGATGCTATGTTGATTTTTTGAATGCATTGGTCTATGACATCAATACTATTGAATCTTTCAATTCATCTGGGTCCCTCGGGGTCTCTAATCAATGCATAGTAGTAGCTGCATGAGTTAAACTGCCACTCTATCGAGGTGAGAGGGCTCATGGTGCAAGGGATAACTCACAAGGATTTCTGAGGATTCTACACTGGAGTCTTGTGGGAGGTGCCTGAAAAGATAAACAGGGGCCGGGCTGTAAAGGCCATTGTTTGGGCATCTTCCTGAATGCTGGGGTGAGCCAGTGAAGGTCTGAAACAGAGGAATAACCAGATCTGCAGCTTCTGAGAGACTATGCTGACACTGCTGTCATGGATGGTTCGGAAGGGAACTGAGACCTGTGCTGAGACCAGGCTGGTATCTATCATGCTAGTTTGCAGGAAGGATGAGAAGAAAGTGAAGCAAGACCGAGGCAATGGGATGCAGGAAGATACACAAAGGAGTAGATAATAGCACTTGGAAACTGACTGTGTGTTGAGGGTGAGGAAAAGCAACAATCTATGGCCATAGCTGTGCTTCTGGCAGAGGCCACACTATACATCCAGCTCAGATAGAGAATAAGAGGAGAAGGAAAGAGGGTGAATTCAATTTGGATGTGTTTCGATTAAGTTTAGTGGGATACTTAAATACTGATGAACCAGGGTCTGGTAGAAAGTTGATGATAAAGCTGGAATTCAAGAGTGATGTCTGGGCTCCACGTAGAAATTTGAATGTCATCAGCACATAGTGGGTGGTTGCAGAAGCCCTAGATATAGCCAGTGGATTGCTTTGCTCAAGCTAATATATAATTTTGGATGAAAGAAGTGCAAAGTGAATTTCAAACTGATCTTTATTTTACTTGGGAAAGTGTACAACAGTTGTACTAAATGTTTGTGGACTGACTGGATGAACATATGGATAGAGAGGTGATTAAATGAATAAAAAGTATGAGTCCGTGAAAATCAATAGATGTTCTCTTTTGCTTTATCTCCTGACTTATTTCCATTTTAGCTCTGGCATGAAAAAAAGGCAACATTTGGATGCAATACAAAGAGGTCTTTACAAATCAAGGAGCCTTTTTTTTTTTTAAATTTTAGAAACAGGATTTCCCTCTGTTCTCCAGGCTGGAGTTCAGTGGTACAATCATAGCTTACTGCAGCCTCGAACCGCTGGGCTCAAGCAATCCTCTCGCCTCAGCCTCCCACAGTGTTGGGGTTATAGACATGAGCCACTGTGCCTAGCTGCTTTTCATTTCTAAAGCCTACTAATTTCAGACCATTTCACATGTATTATTCCTATTTGGTATTGATGTCCTAGTAGTGAACAATCAACTGCTTCCTTTGCAGCAAACCCAGATGGAGATGACCAGCAAGTGACAGACCTGTTCAGCAAACAAATATGTTATTTTGCACATGACTTCCCTTGAATAAATGTGAGCCTCCACTCTACAATCCTTGCCAGAGACCAAGTGGTTTTAAAATAAAGACAGATGTGTGATACCACGCATTGGCTTGTAACATCCATATCTTATATAAATGGCCACACTGTAGTCCCAGGGTCTGCAGAACAGACCAAGACTCCTTAGTAATCAATCACATCATTATCAAGGCAGTAAACAGGGAAGTGGAAACATGTCTTCCACTGTCATTGATGAAAAATTTTACCTTGACAGGAAAAGATATTTCGGAGCCTTCTTGAATCATTGAGGAACTGCTTAAAATGCACATTTGTGGTCTAAAGTGTCCAAAATACTTTAACACCTCACTACAGGCACCAAATGGTTTGGGCAATAGTAAGTAAATCACAAATCCATTTTGTAGTTTGGGAAGGTCATTAGGACGCAGATTCATTATCTGCTGAGACTTTTTTGTTGCTTTCCATTTATTACTCTCCTTTGAGTGAAATGGAGCTGTGAGAGCACAGCAGAGACCCTCAGTTCACTCAACCCTGACACATTACTGGTGTCTACAATTTCACTATAAATTTGGAGAGGGAGAGACAGAAATTGCAAATGCAGGGATTTAGATCCCCTTGTGCTGCATTTGTCAAGATGAGCAGATTGTAAACTGCCTCTTGCAAATACGATATGCATCTGGGCATCAAGCTAATAATTCTGAACCACAGAATCATTCATTTGTGTGATGCTTCCCTCCAGAAGTTTCTGAAATTGCTTCTGTAGTCATTATGTATCCCAGAGCTGTTCAGGTTTAGTCTGAGGATTAGAGAGACAATCTGGCTAAGGAAGTGAGAAGCCTTTTTCAATGAGGTGGAAATGACAAAATTTTCTGTGCACATCATCACAATCTTTACAAATTGTGCATTTGAAATACATGGTTTGGGCTTTTCTGAGGACAGCAAGGAGAGATTTGTAGAGTCATCAACTTTATGTTAGAAACTTACAAGCACGTTGATGACAAATAAATTCAAATCATTTAGACACTCTCATGGACACTTCTAGCTCTTCTAGTGAAAAACAATCTGTGTATTTTTACACTTTCTGCCTCTGGCAGGGTCCTATCCTTTTACCTCCCTGATCAGAAGCAATTTCTTTTGCTTCCTGTTTTGATTTCTAAAAATCTAGTTACGTTAAGTCATCCATTAATACGTTTCATTATACAAACATAAGTATTGCAAATAACATTGCAGTCCCTTTTGATTATTGTGAAATTCTGATGTTTTCCCCCACATATGGAACCCCCTTTCACTTCTGGTTATAAGCAATGTTAACAGTTTCATGTGTATCCTTCCAGATCTTCTAGCGGGGTGTGTGTGTGTGTGTGTGTGTGTGTACAAACATGTTATTGTAGACAAATATACTACAGTTTCTTTTTTTTCCATTCAATTACACATCTTGGAGCTGTCACTACGGGATCTATTCCATTCTTTTTATTTGTTTTGACTGTTGCACAATATTCCAGAGTATTGGTGCACCACTGTTAACTTCTTTAGGGCTTCTGAATTTTCACTGAGGTCTACCTAACCCTGAGGAATCTTGAAAGACCCCTCAAACAGCGAATTCTTCAAAGTAAAAAAGAGTACATTGTATTAATTTTATTGGGAAAAATCTTACTCATTTCTAAGCTCCCCAATCATACCCATTTATGCTATACCACCAAATACCATTAAAATGAGCACCATTACTTCATAGTTAACATTTCCTAATATAACTCAACCAGATACTTTCCCATGAATTACCCTATACTACAGCTACTTCCATTCTCTCATTCAGCATTTACAAATTACACACAGAAGACTTTGACCTATTTGGTTAATTCAATAAATAATTATCGAGCACCGACTATTTGCCAAGCATGGCTGTGGGTGCTGGGAATATGGTAACGAATAAAACACAGAAAAATCCCTCCTCTCCTGGAATCTACATCCTTGTGCAAGGCACCTAACAGACAAATCAGTGGGATATAAAGGATGTTAGACAGTGGTATGTCCTAAAGAGAAAAAACACGAAGGCGGGACAGGTGCTTTATTCAAAAGGTGGTTTTTGAATAAACACCTTCAAGAAGCGAGGGAGGAAGCTGATTGGATGTCTGGAAGAAAAGCCTTCCTAACTAAGATACCCTGTAGGTACAAATGATTCTTTCCTGACAGAGAAAAGACCGGAGTCTTTCTGTCCTGCAGTTCATCATTTGGGTTCTTGTCCTTTATCACTTCCCACCAGTGGAATTTTTTTCCCAAGGAGAGTTGACTAGAACTCTCCTGCAGAAATGTCAAAAGGCGATCATATTTTTCAAGGAGAAATGAATCACTCAACATACAAGGTTTATAACATGAGGGAGACCAGGGCATATAGGGCATCCATTTTCTCCTGAGATCAGGGGTGCTGGCAGGAGAAACGTGGCTGGCTCTCTGACAGACAGATTTGTGGAGTAATCTGTCTCTGCTTGAAGCCACAGGATAGAGAGCGGGAGGGGGAGCCCAGATATTAGCTGAAAGAGGGGAACTCAGCCCCAGGAAAAAATGAGTAAATTTTCTTCTTTATGACCAGGTATCTGCTTCTCCATGGCTATGTCTCGAATTCTATATACTGCTTGGATATAAATTCCGGCTTTTCTAATTCTTAGTCGGATAATCATAGGCAGATCACTCAATCTCTCTGAGCTTCATTTTCCGTCTGTAAAATGGAAATGATAATAATAGTAGCTATCTCCTAAGGTTGATATGGAGGATTAGATGAGATTGTAGAGGTAGAGGCTCTATACTGCGTGTCTGAAACACAGCAAATAATCAGTAAGTATGCCACCATCATCACATCACTATCACCACCACCGCGATCATCCGTTCCTGGGCTTAGCAGGAAACAAGCTCAGGGGTAGAAAGGTATTATTCAGTACTTCTTTAAACATCCATCAGTATCTCACAGGGCTTGGTACCGAAGATTCAGCTTAAAGGCTGTCTAGATAAGTGAAAAACTCCACGCTTCGGGAAGGTAGTAGAGGGTTAAGGATTTTCAGGAAGGTGGTAATGTACAAATGGGCTTCCTTGGCACCAGAGAAGGGGAAGCGAGACGGAAATGGAGATGTTTTTGTGATATCAAAGTCACCTGTGAGACAGGATGCTGTGTTGATGATGACCGGGAAACTGCTTGATGTAAGTGTCTGTGAAATGATGAAGAGGCCTGTGGTGAGAACCACCCAGGGGCCAAATGACCTCGCGTGGCTTCATTCTGTGTCTCTTTAGTCTCAGTTTGTTCTCAGTTGCATGGAAACAACCAAAGCTGACAACCAAACCTTTCAGCTACAAATCTACCTCACAACTCAAGTCTACCTCAGAGCTAATCTAAGCATTCAGGTGTCTCTAAAAATAGCCATGTTACATTTCTGTTTTGTTGGGAGGCTCTAATAGTTTAAAAACACTAGGTAGTCAGGCTGAACGGACCTGGGTTTGAATCTTGGCTCTTTTTTTTTTTTTTACTAGTTGTGTAATTCCGGATGAGGTAGATAATGTCTCTGGGTCTCAATGTTCTCATTTGTGCAGGGAGATGAAAATAATATCTATCCAATAGGGTGATTATGGAGATGAAGTGGGATAATGCAAATAATATCCTCAGCACAATGCCCAGCACACAGTCAATGCATGTTAGTGATTATGACTGAATCTTTTGTACCAATTGTTTTCTGGTTAATGGGGAAATAAGACAAAAAAAAGTAGAGGAAGAGAAGGGAAATAAGAGATATGGAAAAGAGAGGCAGGATGTTAAAAGCTGATCCTGGAAGACAGGTACTTGGTGACTGTCAAAAAAAATATCTTAAGAGAGAAAAAGGATAAAGATGGCAGAGACTCAGAGGCAGAAGCTCAGCCTTGTTTTTTGCCCAGGTTTCATCCATCTGGCCTTGGCTTCCACGCTTGCTTTTGCTTCCAAGTGGCAGCTTCCAAGCCTCGTGGTGAAACCCAGGGCAGGGAGATAGAACATCTCTGGATCACCCTAAACTTCTGCACTCAGTGAAGGCATTTAAGAAATAAACATATTCTTCTTTTGCAATATAGAATTCCTTTGAGACTAATACAAGAGACAATCCTGTCAAGTGAGTCAGCAGTGACCACAGGCTGATATAATCCAATTGCGTTTTGGCTGACAGCTCAGGCGGAGAAAAATTCACTCTGATCCAAAGGTAAATGTAGTTTAAATCCCAACACAAAATTCATAATCAGCTTCTATTCCTGGTCTATGATGACCCCAGACATCAGAAATAGCAGAAATACCATTAATACATTTCCTACTGTTTGGGGTGTAATGATTTAATCATTGCTAAAGGTAAAATGTCCAAAGGGTAGAATAATTCAGATTATTTTCAGGGTCTAAGAAAAAAAAAAAAAAAAGGCCGGGTGCAATGGCTCACGCCTGTAATCCCAGCACTTTGGGAGGCTGAAGAGAGTGGATCACATGAGCTCAGGAGTTCAAGACCAGCCTGGCCAACATGGTGAAACCCTGTCTCTACTAAACAAATACAAAAATTAGCTGGGTGTGGTGGTAGGCACCTGTAATCCCAGCTACTCGGGAGGCTGAGGCAGAATGGCTTGAAGCCGGGAGGCGGAGGGTGCCGCGAGCTGAGATTGCACCACTGCACTCCAGTCTAAGGGACAGAGTGACGGTGTGTCTCAGAAAAAAAGAAAAAAGAAAAGAAAGAAGAAAGAAGAGAAAGAAAGAGAGAGAGAGAAAGAAAGAGAAAGAAAGAAAGACAGAAAGAAAGAAAGAAAGAAAGAAAGGAAGGAAGGAAGGAAGGAAAAAAGAGAGAGAGAATGGTGTCTTTCCTCAGAATTGGATAGCAGTAGATATTCCACTGCAGCATCCAGTACGGATGAACATACAGCAAATGAACATAAACTTGCATAAGTGATGAGATAATCTAGAAAAATAAAACACATGGTTAACTATGTCTTTTTTTTTTTTATGGGAAGAATGGCTGGTCTGAATACAGTCCTGTGTTATTACGAATTCTAATCAACTACAAAACCAGAGTGAAATTGAAGCTCTAAAATGGATTTTCAGTATGATCTCTTCTGATGAGCCTTTACAAACACAGTAATTTAAGACACCAAGTTGAAGCCTGGATCTGCATATCAAAATGCAGGGCACGCTTACTTAGGAGGAAGATCAGAGGGCAGTTTTTACATTATAGAAAAACTAGCTTGACCCTGAAAAATAATTGCTTTTACAAAAAATTAAATATCATTTGAAGTAATGTATTATGATCAACCCCATCTGTTCAACACACACACACACACACACGCGCGTGCGCGAACACACACACACGTTTTTAGGAAAGATGAGAAAGTAAATGTTCACTTCAAATTTTTGCTAAATTGCTTCCCTGAGATGTTATATCCTGGACCTCTGGGATGGCTGTGATTGGAATCTGTCTGCCTTTATTTCTAACATGAAAACAGCATGGCCCGCCTGTGCAGAAGGTGACTTTCCAAGTATTTGAGCACCTTGGGGAAGCTGATCTCTACAAACCACTAAGGAACGCTCTTATTTCCCTATTCAGGCCTCTTCCTTGTATTCAGCACTTTCCTTCAGCCTGCCCAAGCTCTGAGCCCTCAACTGAGGCCCATAGTTCCTTAGCTGGTACTGCTGAGGCTGTAGCACATCCTCACTCACCCCTGCCAGGGCCTCCGCTCATCACACTGCTTATTTAGCTATGAGTTTGATGTGCAGCCCAGGGTGACATGCGGAGAAAACAGAGCCTTCTCTTCTCGGTGGGATACAATATTTAAGCTAAGGCCTCTGCTTTAAGATTTGGGACTCCATTTTGCCCTTTCGATCTGTCTGTATCAATACCTGAAAGCAGTTTTTCTTGAACTCATTTTACTTTGAATTTGAGATCCACTTTCGATGCTTCTTATTAAATAAGGCCCAGGCACAGGCCTACATTCATTATTTAGACTAGAACTTATTTTGCACTTGATGTTAAGAAAAAGCTGGCATGCTTGTTCAGGGTAATTGCATAGAAAGAAATGAACCCAATTTACATAAAGGATTATTGAAGGAATAAAAAACTTCCAAGGTAAGCCTGTTAAATCATTCATTTAGTAACTCACTGACATTTGCACAGATCTGGATCCTGCGCTTTGCCAGGTTTTAAAGCAAAGCAAAGAAGCAATTATTTAAAAGTGATGGCGAAAAACAGTATTGAAAGAAATCCTGGAGGGTGGATCTATTTTAAGTGATTATTCTCTCTTATATAATGTAATTCGCAGACTATGGAACTAGGCCCAGGGAATCATCTCTCAGCCTGTCTTCACCTGGCAACCTTAGACATTCCAGCATTAGAAGGTAAGTGCAATGCCAATGACATCAACTACTTCTTTTTGAATAATTATCTCTTATTCTTTTAAGCATTTATATTTCATTTTATCTTTAAAGTTTTTGCTATGGATGCACTACACAGGTGCCTTTAGGCTGAAAGTCTAAGCCTGGGATTCTAGCTCCTTGAAAAATACTTGTTTCCCTTTTTTTCTCTCCTTTTATTTTTTTAATTGAGACAGCGTCTCCCTCTGCCACCCAGACTGGAGTGCAGTGGTGCATCATGGCTCACTGCAACCTCTGCCACCTGGGCTCAAACGATTCTCGTGCCTCAGCCTCCTGAGTAGATGGGACTACAGGCGCGAGCCACTATATCCGGCTTTTTTTTTTTTTTTTTTTGTATTTTTAGCAGAGACAGGGTCGGCCAGGCTGGTCTCGAGCTCCTGACCTCAGGTAATCCGCACACCTTAGCCTCCCAAAGTGCTGGGATTACAGGTGTGAGCCACTGTGCCCCACCACTTGTTTCTCTTTCACATTTCCAGTTAATGTCTAAACCCATCTGATGCAAAAAACAAAACGACAACAAAAAACCAGTGTGAAGAAATTGTAAAGCTAAATCATTTCTTCTGCTCTACACATAAAAAATCTAAAATTGATGAAGAGGTAACTGCAACATTTTCATCAGTTAATCATTCTCTAGACTTAATAACAAAAGCATTTCTGGCAATCAGAAAAGGGATAAAATCTTTAATTGATTTCTCAGGTAATTTTTTTCCAGATTGTACATAAAGTGTTCTTATGTTTTCCATTTGAATGTTTCAGGAGACATACAAATGAAATACAGTACATAGACAAATGAAATGCTAATAAGAAGTAGGATGGTATTAAAATATCCCTACTTTGCCTGTATGGAACAAAGGCAGTCTACTCCATCAGGGGAATCAAAGCATATGTGAACAAGAGGTTTCCCCCTTGCGAAACTATGAGCTTCATTTGCACTGGAGGGAGCTACTAGGCAAGGCTTCACATGACAGTGCCTGTAGGGATGTCCATGGGGCTGTGAAGCAGGTGTATTCTACAGAACATGCAGCTGCAATGAAGGTGTGGAGCTCGGGAGAAGCAGCCACTGACAGTGCACCTCCCGGCTGCATGGTCTTCTGTGCAGCCTCTCATGGATCAATATACCGGTTAGTTAAAACACACATCAGTATTTTCTGTCCTTCAGCAACGATGACGATATTTGCCACCAGCGAGTGTGATCTGTGAAGCGATTTTAAAATGCAGTCCTGGGATTCTACTGTATTGAAACACCTTTGATTTTCTATCTGAATACTTCCAAGCTTTGTAATTATGCCATCATGTGCTTGTGATCATAAGAAATTAATTTTAAAGTAAATACTCTTCAGTATCCCTGTTCATATATATTTTCACCTCATATATATAGTTCGGGATAAAATAGTGTAAAAAGTATAGGAAAATACAACAAATTAAAGGGTAGGACATTAAAAAAACCCCACGAATTTACCTTGTTCTTCAAAGTTTTTAGGGTTTAAAAATTTATTGGTATTTTAAGCCAGTGGTCCCCAACCTTTTTGGTACCAGGGACCAGTTTCATGGAAGACAATTTTTTCACGGACTGGGGGTAGCAGGATGGGGGTGGGGGATGGTTTCGGCATGAAACTGTTCAACCTCAGATCATCAGGCGTTAGATTCAGATTCATCAGGCATTAGATTCTCACAAGGAGCACACAACCTAGATCGCTTGCATGTGCAGTTCACAATAGGGTTCACACTCCTATGAGACTCTAATGTCGCTGCTGCTGATCTGACAGGAGGCGGAGCTCAGGTGGTAATGCAAGCTATGGGGAGCAGCTGTAAATACAGATGAAGCTGTGCTCACTCACCCACCACTCACCCCCTGCTGTGTGGCCTGGTTCCTAACAGACCATGGACTGGTACTGGTCTGTGGCCTGGGGGTGGGGACCCCTGTTTTAAGCAGTTTAAGAATTATTCTCTTTCAGAATATCTACTTCTACTGGGATAAGATCATGTTTCTTTACTGTGAGCACACAGTAGGTGCTCAATACACGCTTGTTGCAAGAATGAATGACTGGCTGGGTGCAGTGGCTCATGCCTGTAATCCTAGCACTTTGGGAGGCCGAGGTGGGGGACCATGAGGTCAGGAGATCGAGACCATCCTGGCCAACATAGTGAAACAAACAAAAAATTGGCTGGTTGTGGTGGTGCATGCCTGTAGTCCCAGCTACTCAGGAGGCTGAGGCAGGAGAATCACTTGAATCCAGGAGGAGGAGGCTGCAGTGAGCCGAGATTGTGCCAACGCACTCCAGCCTGGTGATAGAGCGAGACTCCATCTCAAAAAAAAAAAAAAAAAAGAATGACCATATGTTCCTTTTTTTACCATAATAGGTAAAATCCATAAGTAGTGTTATTTTTGCCTGCGACATTTATGTAACAAAACAAAGTTCAGTTTTACAATTGATTTAAAGTAATACTATAAGAACGGAACATTTAAAGGTTGAAATTTAAAGGATAAAAAAAAAAAGCCTAAGGTCTGCCCATGAATTTTAAATACAGCATGCTTAACCAGGAAAATGAACATGAATATCTGTAAATAAATTTCAGATGAAAGGAAATTTTCAATATAAGCCGTGTAAGTTTAAATTAACTTAAAGAAAACACAATTGTTTGTACAAATAATTATACACATTGAGAGAAATGATAACTCTCTCTAAATTTGCATTCTCAATATTGTCTGTGCAAAATTGCTTGTAGTGTCCTCAAATGGGTGTCTGTGGCCAGGTGCACAGAGAACATCCCCTTAAATGGTACATATTGAGGCAAGGCGGCCAGCTGTCTCCTTTAACTAGATGGAGTCTGGCCAGGTCACGGCTGTGCTTTCAAACAACTGGTCTGGATATGTGAGACCTGCAGAACAGGCAGCAGCAGCTGGAAGGCATCCTGTATGTACGTCGTGCTGTTGCAGCCCTGCGAGAGGAGAAAAATGAGATTGAAGGGTTATTTTCATAGTTCAACCTTGACAATTCTTCCAGTTGGATAATGTCCCCACTCTTCAACCCACTCCCCAATACTGGATTGTATTTATCTTGCAATGTTGGTGCTTAAAGCAAGTGTAAACACATGCTTTTGGATGGGGCATGTCCAGCTCTCAATTATCTATACTAACAGAGAGAATAATTTACTCGAGATGAGGCAAATCATTTTCATGGATTTTTTTTTTTGAGATGGAGTCTTGCTCTGTCACCAGGCTGGAGTGCAGGGCACGATCTTGGTTCACTGCAACTTCCGCCTCCCAGGTTCAAGCGATTTCCCTGCTTCAGCCTCCCGAGTAGCTAGGACTACAGGCGGGTGCCACCACGCCCAGCTAATTTGTTTGTATTTTAGTAGAGACAGGGTTTCACCATGTTGGCCAGGATGGCCTTGATCTCCTGAATTCGTGATCCGCCCGCCTCGGCCTCCCAAAGTCCTGGATTACAGGCGTGAGCCACTTCTATGGACTTTTAAGATCCATCAGTGTGTGTACATTTTTGGCCCATGGTATTTCCTGTCTTATCTATCCCTTTTTCCAGATCAACCCTACTGCCCTGAAATAACACAAAAACACAGTATGAAGGAGGTCAGTTTGTCCTACCCTACAGATCGATAAATAAGAATCATCAACATAAAGCTAACTGGAGATATTATTGGGCAGTTATTCACAGCAAATTTGAACACTGTTATCCTATGCATGGTACTTCCTGCTTGGTTGGCATTGCTGACATTATTATTCCTGTTTTGTGGTGCACTAACACACAGTATTGGATGGAGAGGCCTTTTAAAGGCTAGGGTAACTAAAACATGTGAAAACATCTATTGGGGAAACAGAAAATACATTTGACCTTATATTCCTCATACCTGACATGGTAAGTTAATTTTACGTCTTCTGGGTGGCCAAGGGAGAGATTTTTCTTGTACCACATTCTGCCTCTGACTGCCAAGGTTTTCTCTTAGCTGTGTCTGTCCCTCCAAGACCTGCCCCTACAGCTCCTATTCCTTCTGGCTGATGCCATCCTACTGTGCAACTGCATCCTAAACAATAATATTCAGTGCCATCACTTAGTTATTTCTGTACCTTTGTCGTTTTCCTTAACCGTAAGGTGCAAGTCCCCTAAGCAATGCTATAAATATGTAGGTAGCTGATATGGTTTGGCTGTGTCACCACCCAAATCTCATCTTGAATTTCCCACAATTTCCACATGTTGTGGGAGGGACCTGGTGGGAGGTAATTGAATCATGGGGGCAGGTCTTTCCCGTGCTATTCTTGTGATAGTGAGTCTCATGAGATCTGATGGTTTTATAAAGGGGAGTTTCTCTGCACAAGCTCTCTTCTTTTGTCTGCAGCCACGTGAGATGTGCCTTTCACCTACCACCATGACTACGAGGCCTCCCCAGCCACGTGGAATTGTGAATTCATTAAATTTCTTTCTTTTGTAAATTTCCCAGTCTCGGGTATGTCTTTGTCAGCCGTGTGAAAATGGACTAATACAGTAGCCCTCCTGAACTTTTGTAATTTCCAAATTCTGCAATGGACAGCCACCTCAGAGAGCAAAATCCTATGATGTATGCATCGCCCATGTTCAAACTTAGCTTGTTAACACCTTGTGCCTTCAGCTAGGTGCCCTGGGCTGTGACTTATAGTTTAGCCCCTAACAGAAGATTTTCCTCTACCAATCTTCTACCTTTCCTCTACAAGTAGAACACAGTGCCTGTGATTCAAGAATGAGAATTCTTCCTGGACCTCTTTTCTTCTCTCTTAGGCGACCGTTTCTGGCAAAGACACAGCAGTGTTGGTTGGGGCAGCTTTATGTCAACACAGCTGATGCTGCACAGTCCTAGTGAGCGGCAGCTCACAGAGTGAGAAGGCACAGAGGATGGTGCCCTTGTCATTGACAGGGCATAGGCTAAACATTCTCCTGGTCATTGTTGCCAGCTTGGAGATTAGACCCAGCTAAACCAAAGGTTATGCTAAATCGAAGGAAGTGCCCATTTTAATGAAAATCACCGATGAGCAATAACCCCTCATTGCAGCCAATAATCACAGTGTTAAATCTAGTGTCAAATCTGGCAGCAGAAATCTGCTTCTGCTGGAGCAAACAGTGACGGAAATAACATGCAAGCTTAGCGTTTCTTTTTATAATCAGGAATTCTTGAAAATTAGGTATTGTTGCTTCATCAGAGGGTTTACAGCTGGTTGAGCTACACAAATATACTCAAAACAGACTTGATGATGAGATTCAAAATTGCAATAACATTTGCTGTGGGGGAGAAAGACAAAAGATTAAAAAAAAAAAGAAGAAGCAGTTCTAACATTTACTTTGATTCAGAAGCACTTTCTCTCCAGAGACCACTTACCTCTAACAATACGCTACTGAGCATGGGGTTGAGGACCTCGGCCTTCTTGTTGCTCTGTGGAATCAGAAGTATGAAATTGACAGATTAGTGCTCATACTACAGGCTTGCCACGTAAAATGTAATACACTGACTTTGTTGAGGGATCTCCTACAGAGGAAGAGGAGGGGAAGCAGAATATTTCCTACAGACCAGGCTTCATACCTGCTGCTGCACCCTTTTAGTCTCATTTAGTTGCAACAGAAATCCTAGGAGGTAGGCAGGTATCATGATAGCCCCAATTTAAAGAGGAGAAAATAGGGATCAGAGAGGCTGAGTAACTTGTTTAAGGTCACATAGCTAGAAATTGAAACCGAGACCTTTTTCACGATGTAAATTCCATAGCAGGTCTGGGATAAGAGTGAAGCGAGGGAGGCTGAGTTGTGTAGGCAGAGGGTTGGATGCTGTCTTTACTTAAAATTTTGATATTTTGATGATCATAATATTTTGGCATTGTTATTTTAAAATATTTCATTAAAATATCTATCTAGATTCCTGAGGTTTTTTTCTGTTTCTTTTTTGGGCTTCCATTTTGCAGCTAAGTCCCTCACTCACCTAACCTAGTCTAAGCCCTGGTCTACTCTTTTTTTTTCTTTCTTTCTTCTTTTAAATGCAAACATAGGAACTTGGTTATAGGGCATCTTCTAGAAGAGCAGCAAAATTAAGACATTCTTAAATACAACTTGAAAACAGGTCTGCAGATCTACATTTGAAAAACGCAAATATATGTAAAGCACAGAGTGCAGTGCCTGGTATAAAGCAGGGGCTCAAAAAGTGAAAGGCAGGCCAGGTGAGGTGGCTCAAGCCTGCAATCCCAGCACTTTGAGAGGCCAAGGTGGGTGGATCACCTGAGGTCAGGAGTTTGAGACCAGCCTGGTCAACATAGTGAAATCTTGTCTCTACTAAAAAAAAAAAATTAGCTGAGCGTGGTGGTGGGTGCCTGTAATCCTAGCTACTTGGGAGGCTGAGGCAGGAGAATTGCTTGAACCCAGGAGGTGGAGGTTCCAGTGAGCCGAGATCACACCACTGCACTCCACCTTGGGTGACAGAGCGAGACTCCATCTAAAAAGAAAAAATGAAAGTGAGAGGCAGAGTTGATATCATTATCTTTGCTTATGCTATTGGTCTATCAATCAATAGTCTTCTCTATCTAAGAGTTCAATCTACTCTTAGACCATTTACCATTAAAGGGATTGGAGAGAGAGAGAGGGCAATGTTAATAAGTTAGCTTCTCTTACAGTACCTGGAAGAGTTCAGAGTAAACAAAAACACATAAATTAAATATATCTTCCCAGAGCAGCCCACTTTCATTGACGTTACTCTACTGACGGTGAAGTAATGTCTTCCTGGGGAAATCATAATGGAGTCTTCTTGGGAGAAACCTCTTTAAAAACCTAGTCATTTTCGTAAGTAACCAGAAAATCCATTATGGTATTTGCTTTCATGTTTATTTGATTATCAATAAACCTCTAAAATATAATCAAATGAGGGCAATAAGATGACAATGGTTTTCAGAATCAATGAGGTGTGCAAGCAATTTAAATAGAGTCTAGAGAGCAATATACACTCATTAACTTCAAGTTATGAATAATGACGGCTTTAGAGAACAGAAACACTGACTTGATGTAAATGATTCATCACAGCACAAGATTGGAGGTACTGTTGTGGTGAGATGGCCTTTCTAAATTCTATTTTAGATTCAGGTTTTTCTTCCCCATAATGATAAACTGTGTAGTCCCAATCTTGTTCACGCAAACACTTGTACATATGTGTGTATATATAAATATAGGTAAGTTCAAGTGCACAGCCATCTGCTACAGCCTTGCTACATAAACTATGGACCATGGATCAGGAACATTGTCATCACCTGACTGCTTACTAGAAATACAGAATCTCAGCCTCGTCCCAGACCTACTGAATAACAATCTTCATTTTAACAACATCTCCAGGTGATTCATGTGCACCTTAAGGTTTGAGAAGCACTGTGCTGGGATACAATATGTGAAAAGGAATGAAAAGCAATATCATGAATACTACCCACTGGTGTAGATAAATTAATGTTTAACACATATCATGCAAAATAGAATACACACAAACATGCACACGGACATTCACACTCTCAAGCCTAAACAAACACGGAGAACCAAAGAGTTGGTATCTGTTTGATGTATCTGGTGGATAACCAACTGGGAATTAGGAGATCTACTGAGATGCTTGGGAGAATCAATTCACCCCTCTGGGCCTCGGTTTCCTCACTTAGTAAACTGTGAAAAGGGGGACAAGAGGTACAATAGAGCCTTAGGAACTGGAGTCACCAAAGCTATTCCATCTTGATTAAGACCTCACACCTCTCTGCAAGCCTAGTGTTTATATCAAAGTCCATGGACATGAGGTAACTTGGACCACACCAAGGGTGCAAATGCATTTTATCCAGCCTTTCATATCAATGAGCTTCCACCTCCCTTGTCATTCTGCTTGTATACAAGGCTGAAAGCCTGAAATTAGACCAACATAACAGGAGAAGCAGGTCAGATTTCTTGACAGCAGAATGAATAGGCAGTGCGTAGCTCACCCCTTCTTCACAGAGTCACTGACAGAAGTGTGGGGGACAGGTGTCTTCTTGGGTGACAGCCAGGTCCATGGTCATCTCTCATTTCTTTTGAGAAATGCTCTTGGCCTGAGGAGGAGGAGGGGGCATGCCCCAGAAGCCAGGTGGGTCTGCACAATGAGACACTGATCCCAGTTGCTGCTGAGTGAAGCCACGGCGGACCTGTGACCCATGCTGATGAGCTATTCAAACCTTTTTACCCAGGAACCAGGATTTTGAATGGAAAGACACAGGGTTAGGAACTGCTGCTGTCACTGAGTCACATTCATAGCAGCACTTTAGAGAGAGTATGTGTAGGCCGGGCACAATGGCTCACACCTGTAATCCCAGCACTTTCGGAGGCCGAGGCAGGTGGAACACTTGAGGTCAGGAGTTTGAGACCAGCCTGGCCAACATGGTGAAACCCCGTCTCCACTAAAAATACAAAAATTTACTGAGAGTGGTGGTCCACGCCTGTAATCCCAGCTACTCAGGAGGTTGAGGCATGAGAATCGCTTGTACCTGGGAGGCAGAGGCTGCAGTGAGCTGAGATTGCGCCACTGCACTCCAGCCTGGATGACAGAGCGAGACACAGTTTCAAAAAACAAAAAAAGAGTGTGCATGAGCTCTGGTGCTGGGTCCCCACAGCGGTACATTTCCCCCACTGCCTTTCACAAAGCCTCCTTTCTGTCTAAAGTTTTTGGAACATGTTTCTGTTGCTTCCTGGTACGGTTTGAATTGGATCCCCTGCAAAAAGGCATATTGAAGTCCTAACCCCCAGCACCTCAGACTGTGACCTTATTTGGATACAGGGTTGTTGCTGGTGTGATAAGTTAGAATGAGGTCATACTGGTCATGCTCTAACCCAATAGGCCTGGTGTCCTTATAAGCAGAGGGAAATCTGGACACAGACACGCATGGAGGGAAGGTGATGTGGAGACACAGGGAGAAAGCAGCCATGTCAAGACACACACAGAGAGACTGGAGTTTTGCAACCACAAGTCAAGGAACACCTGGGGCTACCAGAAGCTGGAATAAGCAAGGAAGAATCCTAGAGGCGTTGGAGAGATCAAGACCTCAAAACCACCTTGCTTTCAGACGTCTAGCTTTCAGAACTATGAGAAAATAACCCAGTTGATGGTACTTTGTCATAGCAGCCCTAGGAAACTAATATACTTGAAACCAAAAAAAAAAACCTAATTAGAATAGGAAGTAAAACTGCTGTTTCTCATGGAGAACATCATTAGACTTTGCATTCACGGTTTTAAAGGGAAAAAACAGGAAGGTGAAAGGGAATATTTTCCACTTTTCACTGGGCTCACTAAGGTGAAGCTATACAACATGACTGATTGCCAAAGAAAACAACCAGAGGCCACACCACCAAGTGAATGCTGAGCCTTTCAGACTTGTTACCCTGAGAATAGAAACACTTGAGCCAATCAGTAACATTTTTTTTCTTTTTGGTAAAGTCAAGTGCTACAATGAAGCAAAGAAAACTCTTATCTTGGCTGGATATGGTGGCTCATGCCTGTAATCCCGCACTTTGGGAGACCCAGGCAGGTGGATCACTAGGTCAGGAGTTTAAGACCAGCCTGGCCAACATGGTGAAACCCCATCTCTACTAAAAATACAAAAATTAGCTGGGTGTGGTGGCGTGTGCCTGTAATCCCAGCTACTCAGGAGGCTGAGGCAGGAGAATCGCTTCAGCCCAGGAGGTGGAGGCTGCAGTGAGCCAAGATTGTGCCACTGCACTCCAGCCTGGGTGACAGGACGAGACTCAGTCTCAAAAAAAAAAAAAAAAAGAAAAAGAGAAAAAGAAAACTCTTATCTTGCATGGTTTATAAAGTAGGCTCTGAGGCCAACAGTGAATGAGAATATTCAAAATTAATCATTTTAACAGAGATTCTGAATTACATATATCACAGATATTAAGTAATAAAAGGAACCTTTCATCTGAAACTTTAAAAAAAAACAAACAGGCTGGGCATGGTGGCTCACGCCTATAATCCCAGCACTTTGCGGGGCCGAGGCAGGTGGATCACGAGGTCAGGGATCGAGACTATCCTGGCTAACACCGTGAAACCCCGTCTCTACTAAAATTACAAAAGAATTAGCTGGGCACCTGTAGTCCCAGCTACTTGGGAGGCTGAGGTAGGAGAATGGCGTGAGCACGGGAGGCGGAACTTGCAGCGAGGGGAGATCATGCCACTGCATTCCAGCCTAGGCAACAGTGAAACTCCGTCTCCAAACACACACACACACATACACACACGCACACACACACCAAAACAAACAAACAAACAAAGAAAATGAGGTTCATAGAGGTTTGAAAACTCACTCACCCAACATCTTGTATGTCTGAAATGGCAGATTCAAGGCTGGAACCCAGTCAGGAGAGTCCTAAACTGCCTGTCCTTAGAGAAGCTGCTCTTGGCCTGACTTTAGCTTACATCATGGCACAGCTTCAGTTTTATGGAGCTACTAAAGAAGGCGCTGCAACTCCACATTTCCTCACAGCCCCTCACAGACATACTTCCCTTAAAAAAGGTGAAAAAAAAATCAAGACTGTAATCTTACCCCAACAGTGGTTAAAGAATTGGTAAACTTCTTTGATAAGGAGGCCACTTCATTGCACATTGCAGTAGTTAATCTGAAAGAAGAAAAAAAATGAGGCTTGGATGTTTTCAATAAGGTAAAATAATTTAACTGTCATGACCATTTCTGATACTAATTCATTATGACATTTAAAAGAATGCCACACACGCTTCAAGATGTTCTACAGAAATGTGCAGTCAGACCGTTTTCCTTAATCATCTTCCATGATTCGCAATCACAGTTTAATCTAATCCTGGTTTTCTTTCCATGCTTAATTAAAGAATAATCATCCAACTCACTTGACCTCTTTTAGAATGAAAACCATGTGCAGGAAAATACCAGCCTTGAGCTCCACATGTGTAGAGGTACACACGCTTGCCAGATGGCTGGTTTCCAGCTTTTTGGTCATTTCAAAATAATCAGGAACATTCACTGAGGCACTATGTTAAACACTTTTGTGTGCCTGATCATATTTAATCCTCAGGGTGACCTTATGGCTTATATTATTATTTCCATTTTATATAGATGGAAAATCGGACATTTAAGAAATAGGTGGTTAGACACAGTGGCTCACGCCTGTAATCTCAGCACTTTGGGAGGCCGAGGTGGGTGGATCACCGGAGGTCAGGAGTTCAAGACCAGTCTGACCAACATGGTGAAACCCTGTCTGTACTAAAAATACAAAAAAATTATCTGGGCGTGGTGGCAGGTGCCTGTAATCTCAGCTACTCGGGAGGCTGAGGCAGGAGAATCACTTGAAGCCAGGAGGTGGAGGTTGCAGTGAGCCAAGATCGCGCCATTGCACTCCAGACTGGGCAACAAGAGCAAAACTCCTAGAAAGAAAAGAAAGAAAGAAAGAAACAAAGAAAGAAAGAAAGAAAGAAGGAAGGAAGGAAGGAAGGAAGGAAGGAAGGAAGGAGAGAAAGAAAGAAAGAAAGTTAGGTAACCTGCTTAGGACATGCAGGAGAGGAGGGATTCAAACTCAGGTGACTCTGTATACTTTGATTATGTTTTGATTATATGCTTCAGAACAAGATCCTATAGAATATGCTTTTAATACTGATACCAAAATTCTGAGTTTATGCTAGGCATTCCACTTCTAGAACTTTATCCCAAGAAAATAACGCAAGATACACACAAAGATTTAATGAAAACAACATTTATCTTAACACTATGGATGACGACAAAAATGGACAACAATCTAATTACCTAATAATGTAGGTAGGGTCTGATAGTTTTCTATCAGTTAGTGCATACAGCTCTCTTGAATAGTGATTAAAATGCTATGGGATGAACAATAACCTCAAGTTAAGAATCTTACATGTTCAAAGATCTAGTAAAGTCAGTAGAGGTAAGTTTTGCTTTGATAAAAGAGGCCTTATCTAATATATACAGATTTTTATGAGCTGTATCCATCCATCCATCCACCCACCCACTCATCTATCCAAAACTTGTCTGCAGAAAGGGTCAAGAGTAAAGCCAGGCGATATCCCAGAGCCATTCAGTCTATGTTCTTGGGCAGGTGGGTGGGGAGGCACTTATTGTACAGACAAGTCAGAGACTGGGTGCAGCTTGGTAAGGTCAGGACAATCAGGGTTGGGAATCAGAAAGGAGTGAAGAGTAAGGTCATTTTCCATACCTAGGGGCTTCTGAACTTTGGCCCTCTTCTTTCCAATTAGTACTGCAAAGATAAACCAGTACCTACAGATTGTCCTCAGCATTTTCAACTTCTCTGACTTTGTTCTTTCCTCTTCCATTAAATGTTTAGGCAAGTGCATATTCTTTCTAGGAATATTAAGGTGGGGATTATGTGGTTCTCATAATAACTTTGATTTTTAGATTCTTAGATGTGGAAATCTAGACTAGATGACAGATCTTTACAAGTGAGGAAAAATGCCGCCAGTACAAAGACACTAATGCTGACTTTTTGGAAGATCTTTCCACTATAAACTTACTCCCCAACCTACAATGCCAAAGCAGTAATAAGCAAAGACTAGTTAGCTAGCAAACTGAGTGTGCTGAGACCTGTGTGTGTCCATCCCTGAATATTTTCAGGGGCTCTATTTTGGCTCCTGTGTCTGTCTAATAACATGAGGGTACTTAGGCCTATGTTAATTTTCCATATCACAGTATACAGTCATGTGCATAAAAGGTAAAGGCTTATTTTTCAGCTCCATACCAACTATTTTCATGTATATTCACTAGGTTGCATATTCATATATGCTACGTATATATATTTGTATTTGACTTAATAAACTAATGACAGTAGCTATTACTTATTGAAGAACATGATACAGGACAACACATATGTGCACACATACCACCCAAAAGTGAACTGGTTAATATTAGCGACCGTCATCACCAGAGTTCAGAACATAGAGAGCTGGTATAAGTCCCCAGGATCAGTGGAGTGTATTTGCCTATTTTGTGACTCTAGTTAGAAGTTACATTAAAGTGTCCTTTCTCTATTCATATATGTATGTTGGAAATGTAATTACCCTCAAAAGGTTTTACTTCTAAGACTCTGATCTACTAAATAAGCAATTTCATGCCTCTGAATGATTTAGTGTGTTTTTCCTTTAATCTCTTCATAAATAATTCCTAGGATGGCTAGTTAAGTCTTCTTCTTCTTGCTAACATAATGCATTTGTTAAATAAATCCTTATTTCCAGCTGGGCTTGGTGGCTCATGCCTGTAATCCCAGCACTTTGGGAAGCTGCGGCGGGCAGATCATGAGGTCAAGAGATGGAGACCATCCTGGCCAACATAGTGAAAACCCATCTCTACTAAAAATACAAAAATGAGCTGGGTGTGGTGGTGTGCACCCGGAATCCCAGCTACTCGGGAGGCTGAGGCAGAAAAATCACTTGAACCTGGGAGGCTGAGGTTGCAGAGAGTTGAGATCACGGCACTGCACTCCAACCTGATGACAGAGCGAGACTCTGTCTCAAAAAAAAAAAAAAAAAAAAAAGAGAAATCCTTATTTCTTAAGATGACCATAGAACAATGGAATTGGTTGACTTGAAATTTGAATATTTGGTCAGGTATGGTTGCTCATGCCTGTAATCATAGAACTTTAGGAGGCTGAGCCAGGAGCATTGCTTGAGCTCAGGAGTTCGAGACCAGCCTGGGCAACACGGCCAGGCTTTGTCTCTGTAATTAATTAAAAAATTAGCTGGATGTGGTGGCACGCACCTGTGGTCCCAATTCCTGGGAAGGCTGAGGCGGGAGGGTGGCGTGAGCCCACGAGTTTGGGGCTGCAGTGAATCATGATCATGCCATTGCACTCCAGCCTGGGTGACAGAGCAAGATCCCATCTCAGCAAAACAAAAACCAAAAACAAACAGAAAGAAATCTGAACCTTTTAGTGGCTTAGAGGGTGTGGGTGTGTATGTGTGTATCTGAACGGTACCTATATATAGAACTGGGAAAATAAGAATTTAAAGTAACATTTATTTACTTTATTAGAACTTTTGCCTGGTCCTGAGCTGGTTTTTCCTCTTCTTGTCCATGAAGAATCAATTCTGCTACTTTATGAAGCTGCTCAATACAGCGTGCTGTTACCTCTGCCAGACTTTCAATGGACAACATGTATACTTCCTGAAATGAATAAACACAAGGAAGAAATTTTTTACTGAGCAGATGCTTTTTTTAAAAAAATGCTGTGACAGTAGAAGTGATATAATTCTTTCAAAAATACCAGAAATATAACATGAAATTGTTAACCTGAAGACTAGGAGCATATCTAAGACTTTAAGTGCAATGCTGCCAGAAAATAGAAGTACCATCAGGTCCCCAGGGATGCGGCAAGTCTGTTCACAGCTGCATCCCCAGGGCTTACAGCAATGCTGGGTGCAAAACAGGCAGGCGCTAAAGACGGTGTGTGGAAGGCTGGCTGAATGAACAGAGCTCAATGGATATTTTTCCTTACAGTGATCTAATCACTGCAACCTCCACCTCCCGGGTTTAAGTGATTCGGATAACTCACTCTCCCAAGTAGCTGAGAGTAGAGGCACACGCCACCATGCCCTGCTAATTATTATTATTATTTTGTATTTTTAGTATAGATGGGGTTTCACCATGTTGTCCAGGCTGGTCTTGAACTCCTGACCGCAGGTGATCCACCTGCCTTGGCCTCCCAAAGTGCTGGGATTACAGGCTCCAGTGACCGCGCCCAGCCAAAAAGTTACTTTCTTTAAAATTAAAACTCGACGTAAGATGAAGTTACTACAAACTCCTTTATTGAACATAGGCAGGATATAAATTATGCACACATAAATTTATTAAATTACAGAATAAAAGCTATGGCAATGAATTTTTTTAAAGGCTTCAATGACCTCATTAGTTATGGGGCATAAAGACATTTTATAGTAACACATTTGCATATAAGATGAAATTCTACTCTAAAGATAAATCAACTATGTTCCTAAAGATTTTTGTCCCTTTAAATTATAATTGTAAAGCTATGGAGAAAAGTGACAAAATCTGTGTTAAACCATGAATTATCTTGGCATAGAGAAATTTCAGTGTTTATTGCATTCCTACTTATATTTATATAATATGGAACAAGTGAAAAAGAAATGGCCTCTCCTCAATTAAAATTAAGCTGCTAATAAAATGAACACACTCTTATTACCTTGTAGGTGGAACCCTAGAATAAATTTACCTCTATGGTCTTAGTTCTCTTTTCCTCCTTTTTGTCTTCTTGAGGGTCTTGAGGTTTCTCTTCCTTTTCTTCCTTCTTTGTTTCCTCCTCGGACTCTTTTGCCACATCTACTGACACCACGGTCTGATCCTCTTCCACCCAGTCATGAGCCTTCTTCATGGCCTGCAACGGTCCCCAACCAAACAATCCTTTTATGGTGCAAATATGAAATCTAAGTCATTCCAACCCCAAGACAAGAATCAAGTGTCTCTAAGCCTTCAGGAATAGATCTCCCTACGTTTGGAGGATGACGGGGCAATTTCTCAACCCCCTAAAAAGATAACCTTGTTGTTGCTTTCTGGCAAATATAAAGTAGAAAAAAGGGACAGAACAGAAAGTATGGAAAGAACAATGCAGGCCTGAGGACTCTTTAAAAAGCATTTAAAAATGATATTCAGATAAGAATAAAAATGGCAGTCACATTGAAAAATCTATAGTATGTTTTTCACTTTTCATGACCATCTATAAAAGAATAATAGTACTTTACAAAATATATGTTAGAAAGGCTCTGCGTTTCTTGATTCATGACAGGTCTTCCACCCTCAAGGGGGAGAAGAGAAGGGCTGCTGGAAAGGTCTGGTGCTACTCTGTGTCTAATTTCACACGAGTGCAGTTTATGCACTCTGTGCCCTACAAAATCATGGTTCAATTAAACAATCAGAAACCTCCTCCCCTACCTGTTATTCCCTGAATTTAGAATGAAAGGGCAGACTCACTCCAATTTTATCATTATAGTTTAAGCTGTTTGCTTAAGTAAAAGTTGTTTTGGGGCTTAGACTAAACTTACTTCCCACCTTAAATCTTACACACCAAAGTTAAAAATATCAGAGTGTTGAATGGTAAGTTAACAGCAAGAAGATCTGGGGAGACAAAACCCAACAAAACTGTCCTTAGTGTGTCCCCTATTAGAGACAAAGACTTAAACCTAAGCAAATAAGCCAGTGGAATCTCAGAGCCACCACATGCCCCCTCTGAGCAGTGGCAGGTGCTGCACGGAGATGAATGAGGCAATTTCCCACTATGTTCAAGTCGCTGACCTGCCGGAATCAGTGACCACATCAGAGATAAAGAAATTACTCATCTCACCTCCTCATTCTGCCCTTTTCCTCACCCACCCGGATAAGTGAGTACCTATGTAAACCACTGCTTGCTAAAAAGAAGAAAGAAAGAGAGAGAGAGAGAATGGAAAAACATCACGCAGTTTTAAGTAATTAATGATCATGGCCTCTAAAGAAACTTCACAGCAAGACCTTGTACTAACTTGCAAAACACACCGTGGTATTATTAGAGGAACCCAGATTGTTAAAGCTGGAATGGTCTTAGACATGACGAAGTCCCTGTTCTCCAGGTGGAGGAACTATGGGGTTCACCTGGCTGATTTGCCTCTCTCTACTGAATTCTGGCATGTTTCTTTACAGGGGTCGGGGGTGAAATTTGAAAAAGCCTCTTGGTGATTCTGCACCCTTTCCCCCTCCCCTAATCTGCTGATAACTACTGCTCTGGCATAACATTCTATTTTGCCATGAAAAGGTAAGTGACTTCTTCAAGGTCACAAGGTAGTTACTAGTAAAATTACAACTAAAATGCAGATCTCATGACACAGTCTAGCATGTTCTCCATCACCACATTCCATTATGTTGCCTCCTCAAATCTTTTCATTTTTCCTTTTTTTTTTTTTTTGAGATGGAGTCTCACTCTGTCGCCCGGGCTGGAGTGCAGTGGCCGGATCTCAGCTCACTGCAAGCTCCGCCTCCCGGGTCTACGCCATTCTCCTGCCTCAGCCTCCCGAGTAGCTGGGACTACAGGTGCCCGCCACCTCGCCCGGCTAGTTTTTTGTATTTTTTAGTAGAGACAGGGTTTCACCATGTTAGCCAGGATGGTTTTGATCTCCTGACCTCGTGATCGCTCGTCTCGGCCTTCCAAAGTGCTGGGATTACAGGCCGTTTTCCCCTTTTCTTAAATTTGAGATGGAGTCTCACTCTGTCACCTAGGCTGGAGTGCTGTGGCACAATCTCAGCTCACCGCAACCTCGGCCTCCTGGGTTCACGCGATTCTCTTGCCTCAGTCTCCCAAGTAGCTGGGATTACAGGCGTGTGCCACCACACCCGGCTAATTTTTGTATTTTAGTAGAGATGGGGTTTCACCACGTTGATCAGGCTGGTCTCAAACTCCTGACCTCAGGTGATCCACCCACCTCGGCCTCCCAAAGTGCTGGGATTACAGGCATGAGCCACCGCGCCCAGCCCCTCCTCAAATCTTAGTTACAGACCTCAAACCCCGCTTCCGGCACTATGCCTTATAAGATTTGGGGGTTTTCCATTTCAGATGCATCTCTGGAACTTTACAACAGAGACTCTTCCCTGCAGCTTTTTTTTTTTTTTTTAAATGAGAAACTATAAATCAGACAGTGCTGACCTTATTGAGTTTGTCAGGTGTGGCCGCCACATGTAATTCAAAGAGAAGTTCTGTAAGCGTGCGAGCAAATTCTTCTCCCTTTTCTTCTGAGCCTAGAAATAGAACACGACAGAAGAAGCGTGATTTATTTTTCATCCTTCAGGATGTGGCAGCTCCCCCAATGTTACAATCTGCAGTTGGGGTAGACTAAGTGGAGGCTGTAGCAGCCTGCCCGCCAGCCACCGGGCAAAGATGAATGTCTTCCATTCATGAGCATGGCAGTGAGGCAGCAGATGCATCCAGGTGCAGGGCCGCTGAAGTCTTGTTGCTTGGCAGCTACTGCAGGGACACCCCCAGGCCAACCCAAAGGCAAGAAGAGGGCAAGGAGGGACCTCCCCTGTCTTGTTCACAGCTACAGGTGGTCAGCAGCTATTTGCTGAAAGAAGGACTGGATGAACAAAGGCATGACCTTTCTCAGGCCTAAGGGACCTGGGACAACATCATATTTATGACTTTGATATTGTTATGCTTAGCACTGCGACCCTAATGATACCCAGGTGCCCTGTTATGTTCACAGAGCCACAGTGCTAAACAAGCTGAATTGGTCTCCATCTCTCCAGAGATATTTCCCAAGGTTCCCTAGAATACCTGGCTGGTCCTACAATATTTCTTAACGATCTGTCTTCCTTTCACCCTGGAAGCTACTGAGGGACAGAGACAGTATTTCTTCTGCTCACTCGTGAATCCAGAGCATCTAACACAATACCTCACATATAACAGGCGCTAAAATGAGTATCTACAGAATAATTTATTAATACATTGCCTAATATATAATATGATATATTACTATATATAACAGATAGTATACATATTAAAATATCATATATCATAAAATAAAAAAATTAAGATCATTGTGGGCAATAAAGAGATTGTTAAAGGTTACAATTTTACTTTTCTCTTTTGAAGTATCTGCAAGGCCAAGCCATTTTTAACATTTCTGGAAGGTGCCAAAGAATTGATTCCACATGGGTTTATTGCCAGTTTGGGGGAGAGTAAAAGTATCATTTATCTCACCTGACTACATGCTCTCAGCACTCTCTAAGAAGAAAATACTGTGGCGTATACCAGTGGGGAAAGGCAGAGCCTTGAGCGGGGACTAAACCGCGTGAGAAACACTGCATCCAGCCCTCGTCTGGAGATGCTATTTTCTGTTTTATGGACAAAATGGTTAATCTGCAGCCCATGAAGGTAGCCTGGCGTAGCTTGTGGGTATTTATTCAAAACATTTGGCTTAGATTCGTTTATTATTACCTATAACTCATATATTCTCATGAGGGAAACAGATAATCAGATAGGGGAACCCATGTAACTCACACATATAACTCATATATTCTCGTGAGGGAAACAGATAATCAAAACAGATAAGCAGACCAGGCACGGTAGCTCACACCTGTAATCCCAGCACTTTGGGAGGCCGAGGTGGGTGAAACATGAGGTCAGGAGTTTGAGACCAGCCAGGCCAAGATGGTGAAACCCCATCTCTACTCAAAATACAAAAATTAGCCGGGCGCAGTGGCGGGTGCCTCTAATCCCAGCTACTCAGGAGGCTGAAGCAGGAGAACCGCCGGGAGGTGGAGGTTGCAGGGAGCTGAGATCGCGCCACTGCACTCTAGCCGGGTGAAAGAGCAAGACTCCGTCCCAAAAAACAAAACAAAACAAAAACCAGATAAGTAAAACATTGATGTCAGGGGATACGTTTTATGGAGAAGTATAAACAGGGCTAGCCGGGGTTTAGGAGTTTTAAATAGGAGGTGCTGTGGTCTGAATATCCCTGTCCCCTCCAAATTCATATTTTGAAACCTCATACCAACATGATGATAATAGGAGGTGAGGCTTCAGAGGTGTGATTAGATCATGAAATGAGGAGCCCCCATGAAAGGGCTTAGTGCCCTAACAAAAGAGGCCCCAGGGAGCTAGCTGATCCCTTCCACCATGTAAGGACAAGCTAGAAGTCACCATCGGTGAACGAGAGATCAGGAGCCCTCATTAGACACAGAATCTGCCAGCAATTTGAGCTTCGACTTCAGTCTCCAAAACTGTGAGAAATAGATTTCTGTTGTTTAGAAGCCACACAGTCTACGGTATTTTGATATAGCAGCCTGGAGGAACTAAGACAGGAGGGAAGCTAATGAAGAAGGTGACATTTGAGTAATGTGCTAGAGGAGGAGAGCAATGAGCCAGCCACAGTCAGGGGGAAGAGTCTTCCAGCAGCAGTGCAGCAAGAGTAGAGTCCAGGAGGGTGTGTGCTTGGTTCGTCCATGGGAGCGGCAAGGGTGTCAGTGTGGCTGCAGGCAAGTGAGGGGGGTGCATGCAGGCAGGAGGGACAGATGGCTGTCTTTGCTCATGATGAAGCCACAACAAGCAAACCATTTTAATCCAAAGAAGTAAGTGCTCTAAGGGGTGCAGCATATAATCCAGTTTTCAGAGGGGTGTGAAGCAGGGTTCCTGGAGGAGGTGATGCCTGAACAGAGCCTTCAAGAATGAGAATGCATTAATCACACAAAGGGAGAGTTGGAGGGCTAGACAGTCTCAGAGACAGAGAGACAGAGACAGAGATAGAGATAGAGAGGGCCAGGCACAGTGGCTCACACCTGTAATCCCAGCACGTGAGGAGGCCGATGTGGTTGGATCACTTGAGGTCAGGAGATGGAGACCAGCCGGGCTAACATGGTGAAACCCCATCTCTACTAAAAGTACAAAAATTTGCCAGGCGTGTTGGCACGTGTCTGTAATCCCAGCTACTTGGGAGGTTGAGGCAGGATAATCACTTGAACCCAGGAGGGCGGAGGTTGCAGTGAGCTGAGATTGCACCACTGTACTCCAGCCTGGGCAACAGAATGAGACTCTATCTTGAAAAAAAAAAAGGAGGGGGAGAGAGAGACAGAGCTAGAGAGCTAGATTGATTCCATCAGAAGCTGAGATTCTCTCTGCTGGGCAGAGGTCTTGGTCTAGTCTTCCCCAGGGAGGGACAGTGAGAGGGGCTGGACACACCTGGGCAGCATTGACAAGGTCCCCTTCCCAAACTGCCTGCCCCTCACCCTGTATAAGGCAGTGTTGCAGAGCACGGAGAGTCCTGGGCTGGGATCTGGAAGGCATAGGTCCTACCCAGCTCCTGCATCTGCTGGTTCTGTGGCCTGGGGCCAGTCACAGAGCTTCCTCAGCTTCCACTGCCTCCTCTGAAAACTGAGGACAATAAAACCCACCCATCTCCTCTTTACAGATGTTATAAGGACCAAATACTACAACAAACATGAAAGTGTTTCGTAAACACGAAGTTTTATGTAAACAAATAATGATGTGCTACACTGATACAAACATAGCGAGATTAAAAGTATTTGGGAGGAATCAACACTAAATTAAGATATAAGCACTTTGTTGAGCTCCAGCTTTTAAAGGTGTATTAATTCTGTAAAACATACACCAACAACTTTTAGAAGCGATTTTAGAAAAAAAAAAAACATAGAGAAAAATGGAGGTTGATAAAAACAGATGATAATAAATGTTGCAACAAACAACACCTATTACTACAATTCTGTCTGTAGACATGGCCGAGAAGATCCTCACCAGAGCAATAAAAATAGAAAATGGCCTTTTAAAATCTCTTCTCAGCCATGATAAATCAAATTAAGGGATCTATGGCAGTGTGATAAAATTACACTCTGCTGGAAAAACAAACATGCAAATCATTAGCTAACATTATTACATGCAGGGGAGACCGATATTAAATTCATCTAAAAATGATAGTTTATTACATTTTCTGAGAGTACCAAATAAATTATTTAGTTGTTAGGAGGCTTTTAGGAATGCAAAGCTTACAAGGAAAAAAATGGATGAAAATGCTCAGTTTTCTTTCAGAATTTTGCTCCTAGATTTCCTGCTGGATTGCTCCTGGATTTCCCCCACTGCAAAGATTCCTTTCTATAGCTTTTGCATAATCCCAGAACCTTTCTGGAGTTGTGACACTTGATAATTGGATTGATTTAATGACAACGTCTCTATTCTTTCCTCCCAGTTCTTCATTAAGTTTCTGAATGACATTTATTTATTAGATTAAGTTAATTAACATTAATAGTGTTTTGATAATCTGGAGATGCCCTCTTGGGAAAATTGATATATTATGGGAGATAACAGGGTTTTGTCAATTAAGGCGAGGCAAATCTCCCATTGCTAAAGCATGCTGCTCAGCACTTCAGGTTTTTGTGTGTGTATGTGTGCATGTGTGGTATTTAAAGAAACTGAATTTATTGAAGGTCTACACTAGACTAGAACACATCGCTTATAGCAACATTTTCTATTTAAGTTGAAATTAGGTTTCCCCTCCAAGAAATAGCACCAGTTGGGGATGTAGTACTTCTTTAATTACACTGGCAACAATGTCTCCTTGATGTTAGGGGGAATCTAGGATTCTCTTTTTGTCCTTTCTAAATGACACCCTTAATAGGGCCAAGGTCTACCTCAGACATCATGACTTTTGAAGAGAAATAGCTTGATTCTTTTTGGTGACTGCTAGAAAGGGGCATCTGTTAGTTCACCCTGGGTCCACAAGGGGAGCTACATGACCTTTGACAGCTAGTGTTTTAGTTTCTTCATTAGAAAAACAAAGACAAGGCTGTCATCCTTTGTGACTCTGGGAGGAACATACTAATGCTCAAAAACATGATTCCCAGCTGTCTCTGATACGGCCTCTTTCTATGCTTCAGTATAATTGATTCTTTTATTTTGAAGCAATGAGCATAAATCTCATTAAGCTGAAGGCATGTAAGGTCAGTGTGTGGGGCTAAACAGGGAAAGGGTGTCTAAATGACAGTTTCTGAATGCTTAGAATAATGTTGCCCTGAACATCAAGGCTCAAGCATTTGAGCTCTTGTGTCAGAGCTTTGATTAAAGGAATCAGAACATGTCTGGGCACAAAACACTGCCAGCGATTTGAGAATGCACATTCTCATTACTTTGCATGCCGGGTAATAACAGCAAGCATAATACATGAAAGTTATACTTTATTGCACCTTTACTTTTTCCTGGCATTGCGTTAGCACTTTAAGTAACAAGCACAGCTAATATTTTTGAGTAGTTCTGTGTGCCAGGCACTCTAATATATGTTTTTACATATATTATCTAATATGACCCTTACAACAGCTCTTGAACCTTATATCTATACACACACACACACACACACACACACATATATACACACACATATCATTGTCTCCATTTTACAAGTGAAGATACTGCATTTCAGAAAGGTTATATAACTTGTTTAAGGCCATACAGCAAGAAAGTGGTGAAAATGTTTCAAATGGGACCCTTCCAAAGGTCCTAGGAGAAGCCAGACCTGTCTCTGAGGTTGTCTGACCTTTCAGCATAACCTACATGAAACAGCTGTGGGGTGGTGGTTATGACGTCGTAAGAAATCACTCTTCATGTACACAGCAAATGTTTTACTCTCTTCTGCTCCCAAATAGACAAACCTAAAGGAATCATTAACCATGCCCAACCCTGAGAATAAGTTTTCCCCTCTTAAGGAAGCCTTGCTTCTCATAAAATAAGTTCTAATCTCCTTGGGGTCAAGTTATTATCTGGGTGGAAGATTACTGGGAAGTGTGATTGCCAACCTGACGTAGCATGCTCTGGTGCACTGTCAGAAAACGGTACAGCCTTTGTCAGAACTGAACTTTTTAGGTAGAGGATAGGACACCTGCAAATATACCCAAACTCTTACACCTATAAATTAGAAGGATTAAGAAAAATATACAAAAAAATTCAGGGAAAGATGTGCCCACCATTAACATTAATCACACTTAATAGCTTTCACATGCAGATAAAAATTATAAGTGGTAGCATAGGCTGGGCGCGGTGGCTCATGCCTGTAATCCCAGCACTTTGGGAGGCCGAGGCGGGTGGATCATGAGGTTGAGAGATCAAGACCATCCTGACCAACATAGTGAACCCCCGCCTCTACTAAAAATACAAAAATTAGCTGGGCATGGTGGCGGGCACCTGTAGTCCCACCTACTCAGAAGGCTGAGGCAGAAGAATCACTTGAACCTGAGAGGCGGAGGTTGCAGTGAGCTGAGATGGCGCCACTGCACTCCAGCCTGGGTGACAGAGAGAGACTCCGTCTAAACAACAACAACAACAACAACAAAAAGTGGCAGCATAAACTCTAGTCATCAGAGCTCTGTTTAGCACGCTGCAGTCTTCCTTCATCTGACCATGTGCATTTACATTTATTGTACGCCTGTGAAGCGCCAGGGATTGTACCGAACACCAGAGAAACAACAGGAGTTCCTGCCCAGTGAAAGAGAGTCATATAAATCAGTGTGACCCGCTCCTGTAACAAGAGCAGATGCACACTGTATTTTGGAAGCATGGAGGAGGAGCACTTGAATGAAATATTTCAAAGGGCTGTGTTCATTAACAGCAGTTTCATAAGGATTATACCAAACAGTTTGTCTTGCTATTTATTTTCCTTTACCTTGTTCTTCTTGACTTTCTTCATTCTCTAATTCTTTGGCTGCAAAGATGTCTTTAATGGAAATTAGGTCATTTTTTAAGAGTTCCAGCTTCTTTCCATCAAGTGATGCTAAAAATGACTGAACCTGAAAAAAGAAATAGGTCAGCACAACTGTCATCTTTTCTTCTCATTAATAATGTTTATATACAGCAGTCCCCAGTTTTCCCAGGACCAAAGTGCTTCACGGTGTGGGAGGTATCGCTGGGTTGAATGTTGGCTTGATGCATATTAACTGTGCAACTTTGGGCAAGTTAGATAAACCCTCTGGGTCTCAGTTTTCTCAGTTTTAAAGGGAGATTCCTTGTGGAGTAAATGAGATAAAAAATGTGAAATACATTGCACAACTGCACACAGTAGGTGCTATGTAAATGGTGGTGGTAGCTCTTCTGTCACAGTGGTTAAAAACGCAGTTCGACATCAACCCTGCAGTCAAATATCAGCTCCTCACTTACTATGACCTTCGGTCACTTACTTAACGTTTTGATGCCTCAGCTTCCTTATCTGTAAAATGGAAACTAGTTCCACCTACCTTATAAGGTTGTTCTGAGGGTTAAATGAAGTAATCTACTTAAAATACTTAGAGTGATGCTCAATACTTATAAATACACATGTATACGGCCGGGCGCGGTGGCTCACGCCTGTAATCCCAGCACTTTGGGAGGCCAAGGCAGGCAGATCACGAGGTCAGGACATCAAGACCATCCTGGCCGACATGGTGAAACCCCGTCTCTATTAAAAATACAAAAATTAGCTGAGCATGGTGGCATGTGCCTGTAATCCCAGCTACTTAAGAGGCTGAGGCAGGAGAATCCCTTGAACCAGGGAGTCAGAGTTTGCAGTGAACCGAGATCGCGCCACTGCACTCCAGCCTGGCAAAAGCGACACTCCGTCTTAAAAAATAAATGAATGAATGAATGAATGAATAAATAAATAAATAAACACGCATCCACATGTAAACTTAAATAAATAAGCATTCTATAGATGCACATATATGCTTGCTAGATGTAGGTTATCACACTGGGGTTACAAAAATGCACAAGACACATTTTTCTTCTCTAACATCTTGCAGTCTAAAGGAGTGAGGCCATGTCAATTAAGAATGACCATGACAGGCAGGAGAGGAGGGTACAGTGGAGGGAGGCACTAGGAAGGGCGCTGTCCTTCCCCCTTGGGGAACTGAGAGGTACACACAGGGAGGACTTCACGGAGGAGGTGATGCTGGGACTGACGTCATCCCTGCTCCCTGTCTTTAGAGCCTCTCTTTTGAAACTATCCTCCGTGCACAGTTAAACATTATTTGTACAGGCCAGGCGTGGTGGCTCACCCCTGCAATCCCAGCACTTTCGGAGGCTGAGGCGGGAGGATCACTTGAGCCCAGGAGTTTGAGGGCTCAAGTGATCAACATAGTGAGACCCCATCTCTATAAAAAATTTTAAGGCTGGGCGCGGTGGCTGACACCTGTAATCCCAGCACTTTGGGAGGCCGAGGCAGGCAGATCAGGTCAGGAGATCGAGACCATACTGGCTAATACAGTGAAACCCCGTCTCTACTAAAAATGCAAAAGATTAGCTGGGCGTGGTGGCGGGTGCCTGTAGTCCCAGCTACTCAGGAGGCTGAGGCAGGAGAATGGCGTAAACCTGGGAGGCGGAGCTTGCAGTGAGCTGAGATCCGGCCATTGCACTCCAGTCTGGGTGACAGAGCGAGACTCCGTCTCAAAAAAAAAAAAAAAAAAGTAAGAAAATTAGCCAGGCGTGCTGGTGCACACCTGTGGTCTCAGTTGCTCAAGAGGCTGAGGTAAGAGGATTGCTTGAGCCCAGGAGTTTGAGGCTGCAGTGAACTACGATTGTGCCACTGCACTCCAGCAAGATCCTGTCTCAAAAAAATAATAAATAATTATTTGTACAGATGGCCACTCATTCTCTGAAGATGATTTGAATTTCCAAAATGGTAAAAGAGTGCAGGGAAGGTACCTTATAAAGTATTAAATATAAGTATAAAGTAGTAAAGTTTTATTTTTTTTCATTCTGCAGGTCAAACTCTTGCTCTGGAGAGAGAGACAGCAGTGGAGCCGCAGTCCTCTTTGGAATAGGTTTTAATATTCACTATGTCAATAGATGAGCACATCAGGACAAGTGAGAGAGGTAGAGAGGGCATCTGGAATACCAGGACACCATTTTCCTAAAAGTTGCTAAAGCACATTGCCAGGGCATAATGTAGCCAGCACCGAGGCTCCGGGAGGAAGCTCTGCAGGAAGTCATCGACACAAAACCCATTAGCGTGGAGTTCAGCAGGTGGAAGTAAACATGCCCAGCCTGATGGCTGCACGCCACTCCGTTCTGCCCTGACCTTCTCAGACTCTTCATTTCAGCTCACACACTCATGTGTAGGGGTCAGGGTCCCAGATGTGCATCAGTGTATTCTTAGGCTTCGGATCCACTTTCTAAACAGCAGTTTTCTAACATTAATTATTGAATAAATGTATTTGAACACCATGCTTAGTGAAAATGTATGCAGACCTGTGGAACATCTGCATTTGTCCATGTCTTCTGGCGGATGGCAATCATCTGGAAGGAGAAGCATTGGGGTTTTCCATTTGGGGCACCCCTGGGAAGGGTTCTCTTTAGCGAAGCACCCTTTCGTCAGTGTCTTTCCGCTATAGCATCTCTCCTGCCTTCTCCCAGCTCACTGCATTATGCCAAGGCCATGTGCATTGAGTCTTTAGTTCACTCCAATAATAAATAGGACATAATCACACACTCCTCCACAAATATTTGTGGAATGCTGACTATATGCTTGGCACCGTGCTGAGTGTTGTTCAGGACACAGGGTAGAGAGGCTGTCTTATAAATCTTTTCCTTGAAAGGAGGTGTGTGCTGCTATTGTAAAGATTTTTGTTTACTATTTCTAACTATGGAGTATAATGGTGATGAAAATGATTAGTTTTCCTGGTTTTTGTTTTTTGTTTTTTGTTGTTTGTTGTTTTTGAGACGGGTCTCATTCAGCCGCCCAGGCTGGAGTGCAGTGGTACCATCTTGGCTCACTGGAACCTCCGCCTCCCGGGTTTAAGCGATTCTCCTGCCTCAGTCTCCTGAGTAGCTGGGATTACAGGTACACGCCACCACACCCGGATAATTTTTGCATTTTTTGTAGAGATGGGGTTTCGCCGTGCTGGCCAGTCTGGTCTCAAACTCCTGACCTCAAGTGATCCACCTACCTTGGCCTCCCAAAGTGCTGGGATTACAGGCATGAGCCATTGCACCCAGCCGAAAACGATCAGTTTTTCTTTAACCTTTATCAAACACCACGTCGCCATGCCTGTTGCCATCCTAGAATCAATCTAGTAAAATAGTAATGATAATAATTCCTTATATTTCCATGGTGGGGTCTGAGTTTCAGTCAATGCACTGTCAGCAGAGATGATGTGCATCATTTCTCAAGGCTTTTAAAACATGGGAGCATCCTCTCTATACTCTGTCCTTACGCTGGTGCGACTCAGAAGACACTAAGGCCTCAGAGGGCAGGGGAATCCGACACTGCCTTTAGGCTTCAACACAGGGGAGTCCCCAGGCCCAAGAAATGGTCCCATCAGAGCCCACATCTCCATTCTAGAACACTCTCCAGGTCACCAAAGGTTCCCTCTCACAGCCTGCATGGAACTCTTCCCTAGGCTGTGCTCCTGACAGTGGGACAGCGCCACTGGTTGTGTATCCTTCGGCCCAAGGGATGGCTAAGAGGTGGCTGCTTACGCTTGAACTAGGGCATGCTCCCACAGCTACATAATGTTTCTTGGGGTGAGAGACAGAGCTGCAGATAGGAGGCAGGTAGGCTGAAGGGGAGTGTAGAAATTTGAGGAGTCTGGGAATTCAAATGGGAACTAAGCCTTCCAGGTCATTATGCCAGTGTTTGTCAAGGTAGGAGGACATAATACATTTTCTTTAACAGTTTGTTTCTAAAGTTCTTTAACTTTTTAATTTTTATTATTTTGGAGATGGAGTCTTACTCTGTCGCCTAGGCTGCAGTGCAGTGGTGCCATCTCCGCTCACTACAACCTCCGCCTCCCAGGTTCAAGCGATTCTCCTGCCTCAGCCTCCCGAGTAGCTGAGACTACAGGGATGTGCCATCACACCCCACTAATTTTTGTATTTTTAGTAGAGATGGGGTTTCACCATGTTGGGCTGGCTGGTCTCAAACTCCTGGACCTCAGGTGATCCACCTGCCTCAGCCTCCCAAAGTGCTGGGATTACAGCCGTGAGCTGCTGTGTCCAGCCAGCTCACCCAGTTTTACATCTACCTTAGACCACAGGCAGCGCCACCATGCTTGGCTCTAATTTTTGTATTTTTAGTTGAGACAGGGTTTTGCCATGTTGGTCAGGCTGGTCTCGAACTCCTGGCCTCAAGTGATCCATCCACCTCAGCCTCCCAAAGTGCTGGGATTACAGGTATGAGCCACCGTGCCTGGTCCAAAAGTTATTTAACTTTTAAATATGTGGTATGTGTAGGGTTGCCAGATAAAATACAAGATGGCTAGCTAAGCTTGAATTTCAGATAAACAGTGAATATTTTCTTCATATAATTGTGTGTCCCAAATATTACACGGGACGTATTTGTACTGAAAAAGTATTCATTGTTCATCTAAAGTTAAAATTTAACTAGTCATCCTGTATTTTTATTCGCTATGTCTGTCAACCTCAGTCTAAGGCCCCATTTGTTTTCTTGCTGGAGGCCTGTGCACCTTGAAACAGGTCTAGTGGAGCCACAAGATGGACACAGCCTCTTCCTGAAACCCTAAAGGCAGGAATGCTGCCTGCTGACCAGGCACTCCTATCTTGGACTATTACAGGAGTGAAGAATAACTCTTACTGTTTTTGACCCATACATTTATAGGACTGTTTATTTATTTATTATTATAATTATTTTGAGACAGGGTTTCGCTCTTGTTGCCCAGGCTGGAGTGCAATGGTGCAATCTCGGCTCACCACAACCTCTGCCTCCCGGGTTCAAGTGATTCTCCTGCCTCAGCCTCCTGAGTAGCTGGGATTACAGGCATGCGTCACCCTGTCCAGCTAATTTTGTTTTTTTTTTTCAGTAGAGACGGAGTTTCATCATGTTGGCCAGGCTGGTCTCGAACTCCCGACCTTAGGTGATCTGCCCGCCTCGGCTTCCCAAAGTGCTGGGATTACAGGCGTGAGCCACTGGGCCTGGCCTGTAGGACTGTTTATTATAGCACCCAGTAACTATCATTACTAAATCAAGACAAAAATTTATTTTCCTTACTATGAATATCACAAAAATCTCCAGGCTAGGGAAAGAAAGCAGAGCTTGTGGAGGCAATGGGCAAACTGTGCCCCTCCAAAGGCCAAAACTTCTTCCTAGAAACTGGGTCCTTTGGGGCTCTTTTTCCAGGGGCCTGGGGCTGTTTCACAGCTGAGAGCTGTGATGAAAGTCACCACAATGGAATCATTCTCCACCACCATGATATCTTGTAATGTGTTTTTTTACAGCAGGGCCACGCTCCCCTGTGATATTTTTAATAATAACAACAAATGTCTATGACATAAGAATGCATATAAAAATCAACTGTCATCAACATGTGTACATTATTGAGTGCCTACTTCCTTTCCGTGGATTATCTCATTTAATTCTGTTAATAATTCTGTGAGGTAGGTTTTATTATGCCCACTTCATTATCTATAGATAAGGAGATTGAGGTAAGAGGGGTCCAAAATCATACAGCTTCTGCGTGGTGTGTAATTAAATAACGTCTGACTCCAGACCTTGCTTTTTTTTTTTTTTTTTTTTGAGACAGAGTCTTGCTGGAGTGCAATGGCACGATCTCAGCTTACTGTAACCTCTGCCTCCCAGGTTCAGGCGATTCTCCTGCCTTAGCCTCCTGAGTAGCTGGTATTACAGGCACCCACCACCATGCCCAGCTTTTTTTTTTTTTTGTATTTTTAGTAGAGATGGCGTTTCACCATATTGGCCAGGCTGGTCTTGAACTGACGTCAGGTGATCGGCCTCCCAAAGTGCTGGGATTAAGGCATGAGTCACTGCGCCTGGCTAAGAACTGCATTTTCTAGAGCACATCTTATTGAGCTATTGGATTCTGAATTTATGGGAGCAATTTTATGACTCTATAAATGGTAAAGTGCTGATAACAATGCAAAGTCATTCTTGTCAATAGTCATGTGAATGAATTCTGTGCAGTGGGAGGGCAACCTCCCTGATGTGGAAAAGCAGGTTTGTGTCTATTGGCACATTCATATATTTTTAAATTATTATACTTAAGTTTTGGGATACATGTGCAGAACGTGCAGGTTTGTTACATAGGTATACATGTGCCATGGTGGTGTGCTGCACCCATCAACCCATCATCTACATTAGGTGTTTCTCCTAATGCTATCCCTCCCCTAGCCCTCCAACCCCCAACAGGCCCCGGTGTGTGATGTTCCCCTCTCTGTGTCCGTGTGTTCTCATTGTTCAACTTCACTTATGAATGAGAACATGTGGTGTTTGGTTTTCTGTTCCTGTGTTAGTTTGCTGAGAATGATGGTTTCCAGCTTCATCCATGTCCCTGTAAAGGACATGAATTCATTCTTTTTTATAGCTGCATAGTATTCCATGGTGTATAGCCACATACATACTACTCCGTACACATTCGTGCTTCTTTGGCTTTTCCTTTGAATCATTTATAACATCTGCCTGGTTCCCTGAATTAATTAATGAGCGAAATAAGTTCTTTAACATGGGTCATTTTGTATCTGTATGAGAGTCCCAATTTTGCTTTTTTTTGAAAATTATTCTTGAACAGTTTTAACCACAAGACTTTCCCTGAAGGCTCACGGATAACAAAGAAGGAAGTGAACAGAGTAACGTGTAGCTCCATCGTCTGGGGCAGGGGACAGTGTCTCCGTCCTATTTGGTTCTTGGTTGCCTGTTGTGTGGCAGACGTTGTCTTTCTCTGATTAGACAGGCATCAAGGATGGCTCAAAGTCCAAACATAGGAGGATAAGGTATAGGGAGAGTCAAAAACTACTTCTCCATTCTAAGGCTCACTGCCAAATTGAGCTTCTTGTCTGGGGACCTGCCTCTCCTCAGTGAATGTCACCATGGCCCCTCCCTCTCCAGAGGCCCGGAGGGTACTGCCTGGTGGCCTCCACTAGAAAACCACTCCGGAGCACAGTCAGCTTGACATCCACAACACAGCCATATATATACAGTTAAATAAGTTAACAGTTTTATGGTGTTTAGAATGGTGGCTATATAAGTGCCATGTAGGTGCTTGCTAAATAAACACACATACATACACACACACACACACACACACACACCCCACTATAGATACTCTAAGGGAAAAAAAAATCACCAAACCCTGCTGATTTTTGCTATTCATCTTTTGTTTTCCTGGGACCAAGTGGGGAGCATGAATGTGCAGGGTTATTGGGTAGGCTGGGCTTCCCAGGTGTCTGTATGGGAGTATTTCCTAACAGAACCTTAACCTTCAGTGGGATAATCCTGCCCTTTGTGGCCCAGGAGTCCTAACAAGATGGCTGAATAAATAACTATATAATCCATAAGAAAAATATATTAAAACCCTGCATTCTAAAAGGAACTCAAGTGCTTTGCTTTCATTGGGTAGGAATGAAGATGTGGGCTGGCAGGGCATCTCTGACCTGGGTACTTCGTTACCAAAGGGCGGCAGAGGGCCAGAAGCCGGACAACCACATTTCTGAGCAGCCTTTTGCACCATGAGATGGGTGGATAGTGGTGGCTCTTACTGTGCCAGCCTTCTTGGAGCTGGGGTGGGGTAATAGCTTGGCATAGGACAGAGAAGAGATGATATGGAGCTCAAGGGTCATCACATTGTACAGTATTTGCGACCTTAGCACAATAATAATGAGGCTCTAAAAATGAGATTTTTTAAAGGCAGATTTTCCAGTTTCTTTCATGTTTAAGCAACACGTGACTAAGCATGCCATTTCAAATGAGTAGTGCAGAAGTACCTTGCTTTCGCTTTCATGGACAGAATTTCCAGGGCTTCCAGGTGTGACAAGCCTTGATATTCATCAAACAGCATCCCGTAGTGTGCAGTTCTCTCCATTGTGAGCTGCTGTGCCAGTCTCTGCTTCTCCTTCTCCTTAGCTTCCCTTAACATCTGCAGAAATACACAATGTTTGTACTCTGGATGTAGATTTAAAAGCATCATTTCCTGTGTAAGACATGGGGGAGGTGGGGAGGACTGACTTTGTATTGGAGAGGGGGAGATTCTGGTCACTTTAGAATTTCTAAAAAATGATTTTTTTTTTTTTTTTTTTTTTTTTGAGACAGAGTCTCGCTCTGTCACCCAGGCTGGAGTGCAGTGGCCGGATCTCAGCTCACTGCGAGCTCCGCCTTCCGGGTCCACGCCATTCTCCTGCCTCAGCCTCCCGAGTAGCTGGGACTACAGGCGCCGCCACCTCGCCCGGCTAGTTTTTTGTATTTTTTTTTAGTAGAGACGGGGTTTCACCATGTTCGCCAGGATGGTCTCGATCTCCTGACCTCGTGATCCGCCCGTCTCGGCCTCCCAAAGTGCTGGGATTACAGGCTTGAGCCACCGCGCCCGGCAAAAATGATTTTTTTTGATTGATGCTATTGATAACTTTTACATCATATCCTACTTCACATTTTACACGTTCATTATGTGAAAGGCAAAACAAAGCAAAAATTCAATGTCTGGGAATAAACTGGTAAGAAACACACCAAAAGCTTTAACAGCGCTTTCCATTAAGGTGTTTCCCATGTGTGTGATTAACTTTCTTATTTTCTTATTCTTATTTTATTTTATTTAGTTTGAGATGGAGTCTCACTCTGTTGCTCAGGCTGGAGTACAGTGGCACAATCTCGGCTCACTGCAACCTCTGCCTCACGGGTTCAAGTGATTCTCCTGCCTCAGCCTCCTGAGGAGCTGGGACTAAAGACCCTTGCCACTATGCCCAGCTGATTTTTGTATTTTTTGGTAGAGACAGGGTTTCACCATGTTGGCCAGACTGGTCTCAAACTCCTGACCTCAAGTGATCCTCCTCCCTCAGCCTCTCAACGTGCTGGGATTACAGGTGTGAGCCACCACATCCAGCCAATTTTCTTATTTTCTAAAGTCCCCAAATTTTCTATAATGAGCGAGTTTTATGTATGCTTGAAAAGCTGAATCTCTTATGGCAGGATTAACTTTAAGTCCTGCACCTACACAGATGTCAAAGCAGAAATAAGCTGGTCTGATTTTTTCTAAGTTACAATTATTTATTTATGTATTTATTTATTTATTTATTGAGATGGAGTTTAGCTCTTGTTGCCCAGGCTGGAGTGCAATGGCATGATCTCAGCTCATTGCAACCTCTGCCTCCTGGGTGCAAGTGATTCTCCTGCCTCAGCCTCCTGAGTAGCTGGGATTATAGGTGCCCACGACCACACCCAACTAATTTTTTTGTGTTTTTAGTAGAGATGGGGTTTCACCATGTTGGCCAGGCTGGTCTCGAACTCCTGACCTCAGGTGATCCGCCCGGCTCAGCCTCACAAAGTGCCGGGATTACAGGTGTGAGCCACCACACCTAGCCGAGTTTTAAAATTTTTTAAATTTTTTGTGTGTGGTTATTAAATTTCCTCAATTTAAAAATTAATAAATATAAACTCATAATGTATTTGTCATCATATACTTACTGTAATTAAGAATATTAACTTAGGGCCAGGTGCAGTGGCTTACACCTGTAATTCCGGTACTTTGGGAGGCCTAGGTGGGCAGATCACTTCAGGTCAGGAGTTCGAGACCAGCCTGGCCGACATGGTGAAACCACGTATCTGCCAAAAATACAAAAATTAGCCGGGCATGGTGGTGCATGCCTGTAATTCCAGCTACTCAGGAGGCTGAGGCAGGAGAGGCAGAGGTTGAACCCGGAGGCGCAGTGAGCCGACATTGCACCACTGCACTCCAGCCTGGGCAACAGAGCGAGACTTGATCTCAAAACAAAAAAAACAAAAAAGAATATTAGCTTGTAGATTCTTAAGGCTGGTTTCCAGAAATATGACTGTGAACCAAGTTTCCTCTCCCCATTAATAACTTTTCTCCAGTTATTTTTTGTTGGTTAAACAAAAAGACAACAAATAAACACAAGCCCATCAGTCACTCTCAATTTTCTGCACTTGCATTCTTTGATTCTAAGCATCTTTTATGTGATTCCTCATTAAGTTTACTGAGGCATTACGTTTATGGGGTTCTTTAATTTCTGTGGAGAGCTCTGTGAAGACACTGGCCACCACCAGAAGGTCACAGGGGAAGAGAACTAAAGAATAGACTTTGGTTTTTATTGTGTGCCAGTGAAACAATCAGCCTCATTTCCTTTCGGGTTCTTGAGGTCGTCTGCCAAGAACCCACAGGGCTGCAAAGAGAATTCTCTCTCCTGTCTGTCTTTAAGACTAAATTAGCACAGACTCTGAATTTTAAAGTTTTTCAATCAACCCAATGAAACCATCACTGGAAAATTTTAACACTGGCAATAAAAACTAACTATCCCCACTGATCTCAGGGGTTGGTGGTGGTAAAATAAAATAACAAAGTGACACTGAAATCACTTCCTTTCTCTACACCAGCTTCCACCTGTGAATCTGGGCTTTGGGAGAGAAGAAAGAAGAGATGAAATTGAAGAGAAACGGAAAGGGTCACTCTGGAATGATGTGGACTCACTCAAAACTGGGGAGTAGGCCAGGGCCGGTGGCTCATGCCTGTAATCCCAGCACTTTGGGAGGCTGAGGTGGGCCGATCACTAGGTCAGGAGTTCGAGACCAGCCTGGTCAATATGATGAAACCCTGCCTCTACTAAAAATTCAAAATATTAGCCGGGCATGGTGGCGGGCACCTGTAATCCCAGCTATTCAGGAGGGAGGCAAGAGAATCATTTGAACCTGGGAGAGAGAGGTTGCCGTGAACCGAGATTGCGCCATTGCACTCCAGCCTGGGTGACAGAGTGAGACTCCATCTCAAACAAACAAACAAACAAACAAACTGGGGAGTGAAATTAAAGCTGCCTAAGGGATAACCAGCTTGACAAGGGATGCTGGTTCTATTTTCCCACTGGAAAAGAAAGGGAAGTTGGTTTCAATAGCAGGGAATGATCCTGGCCTGGAAGAATTTCTGACACAGAGAAGCTATGGAGACTTACATGTGTGGAATCCAAGGACCCCCTGTCCCCATGTTATTTAAAGAGTATTCCCTGTGCTTGGCTGGGCGCGGTGGCTCATGCCTGTAATCCCAGCACTTTGGGAGGCTGAACTGGGTGGATCATCTGAGGTCAGGAGTTCGGGACCAGCCTGGCCAACGTGGTGAAACCCCATCTCTACTAAAAATACAAAAATTAGCCGGGTATGGTGGTGCACACCTGTAATCCCAGCTACTCAGGAGGCTGAGGCAGGAGAATTGCTTGAACCCAGGAGGCGGAGGTTGCAGTGAGCTGAGATTACGCTCCATCCTGGGTGGCAGAGTGAGGCTCTGTCTCAAAAAAAAAAAAAGAAAGAAAGAAAAAGAAAGAGTATTCCCTGTGCCACTGGGATAAAAATGCGGGAGAAATGTAGTTAGTGCATGCATGCACGCTTCTAGTTTCTATAGTTATATATTTCTTTAGTGTGTAAAGGAAAAATATAACAGACTCCCCTGTGTCAGCTGATGTGAGCTTCATCTTTCCAGTTGTCCAAAAGACCTTGGAGCCATCCCTGACAACTCCTTCTATCTCACAGCTCACATTCATTCCAACAAGCGATCTGGATCTATCTTCAAATTATACCCAGAATCAGCCATTCCTCACTACCTACAAGGCCTCCATGCTGCATGGGGCCACGGTTATCTCTTGTTTAGAAAGTGCAATTGCCTGCAGCGGAGGGTGTGACAGTGCAACCTGCAGACCTCCCTCCTACTCCTGGGAGCATAAATGCCGGACTTTGAAATCCAGCCTTCAGCCTCCCACAGCTCCTCCCTGCCAATCACTGGTGCAGCAAGGCACTAAGGCAGACCTGTTCCTGGAAGATGAGGTCTCCTTTGTCAGCAGCCTTTGGCTGAAGGGCTTTCCCACGGCTTCGCCCAGCCTTTCCCAGGTCATACTGCAGTCTAGGACACTTCCACTCATTTTTCTCTCCCTCTTTCCTTCACTGGGATGGGACCGGCATCTTGGTCTAATGGTTCTCCCAGCCTTCCTGGACTCCCTCCCCATTTTCTCTCACACACACTTCCCCTAATGAAATCCTTGCACATTTAAGCCCATGTAAGCCCATCTTGGTGTCTGTTTCTGGGAGGGCACAGACTAATGCTCATTCTAACCAGTCTCCCTGCCCTTGGTCCTCCCAGCCAATTTTCTACCCAGGAACTAGAGGGGTCCTATTAAAGCACAAATCAGATTCTGTCACTTCTTTTCTCAAAATGCTACAATGGTTTCCCCATTTCACTAAGTCAAACCCAAGGTCCTTACGAATGTCTGCCACTTCCCATCACCACTCTGGTGTCCTCTTCAACAACTCTCACCCGGAGCTCACTCCTCTCCATCACAGGCATCCTGCTGTTCTGTGTTCATACCAGACACTCCTGCTTCAGGGCCTTTGCATGAGTTCTCCCTTGGCCTGGAATGAGCTTTACTCAGGTTCCTGCATGGCCGACGCTCTCATCTCCTTCCAGGATTTGCTCACATGTCATCATCTGCCCAAGGCCCCCTCACTATCCTACTTAACACTCAGCCTGCCCCTCACACCCATTTTCCTGATTCCTGATCACCTCTTCCTGTTCTACTTTGTCTTTTTCCCCATGGCACTTGTCACTTTCTGAAATACCAGATATTGCCTTCCACATCCCCTCTCCATGAGGCTGGAAGTAAGATATTTCAAGATGATGGGGCCAGAAGATGTGGGCTCAGCAGTGTGCTACCCATGAGAGCCCCCTGGGACGAGTCTCCTGTGTGAGCAGAATGTTCATGCTGCACTTTGTGAGAGCGAAAGGTAAACCTTTTTGTTCTAAGTCATACTGATACTTGGGGGTGGTTGTTCTTTTATGACATCTAATGCTAATTACCTAACTAATACTAACCTATTTTCCTCCTCCTCCTCCTTCTTCTTCTCCTTCTCCTCCTTCTCCTTCTCCTCCTCCTCCTCCTTCTTCTTCTTCCTTCCTCTTCCTCTTCTTTTTTTTTGAGATGCAGTCCCACTCTGTTGCCCAGGCTGGAGTGCAGTGGCACAATCTCAGCTCACTGCAACTGCCACCTCCCTGGTTCAAGCAATTCCCCTGCCTCAGCCTCCCGAGTAGCTGGGATTACAGGTGCTTGCCCCCATATCCGGCTACTTTTTTTTTTTTTTTTTTTGTATTTTTAGTAAAGACAGAGTTTCATCATCTTGGCCAGACTGGTCTTGAACTCCTAACCTCAGGTGATCTGCCTGCCTCGGCCTCCCAAAGTGCTGGGATTATGGGTGTGAGCCACCGTGCCCAGTCATCTATTTTATTTTTCAAGGAGCAGGAGGGTGATGGTCTAGATGATCCTGCAAAGTCCCTCCCTGGACTACAACATCAGAGTGCTCATACTTGGGTTATTCCAGAAGAGGCAAGAAGAAATAGCCTCAAACAAAAGCTTCTAGGGCTTGCCATGAACATATTCTCAGTGATAGCTGTTCATGAAGGCAACCTTCATGGGTTCCTAGTATAAGTCCTGCCTGTGACATTTACAAAATCCACTGCTGCATCAGCTGCCTCTGATTTCAGGAAAGCACAGAGACCTGGTGTATCAGTCTCTCATGGAGGAGGTGGACTGGGGCATGCCTGGACTGTGCAGTAAGTTAGGCATGTTTCAGATGGAAGAGTGAGTCATTATTTGGAAAATAAGACAAATATTATTTCCAATTTTCTTAACTATTGTAAGTAAGCAAAGATAGATTGAATTCTTTGTATTATGTTTTGCAAGAAGGGCTGGAAAACTTTAGTGCTGCAAGTGTGAGAGAAGACCATCCTTGCACATATCAAGAGAAATAGAATATAAAATTCCAATGAGATATTTTTCCACCTATTATGCCGACACATAATAACGAAAATGATGACAACTAACGTTTCTGAGTGCTTACTAAGAGCTGGGTTCTATTCTAACTCAGCTTAGCCTCAGAGCAAAGCTATTGGTAGGTATGTAAATTATCCCCAGTGTACAGATGAGCAAGCTGAGGCACAGAGGGGCTAAGTAACTTGCCCAAGGTCACACAGCTACTAAGTGGTAGAGATGGGATGCACACCATAACATAAATGGATCATCTTCAAGAAATAATATTAAGTGAATTAAGCAAGGAACAAGAGTGTGTTTAGTATGCTACCATTGGGTTGAAAAAGTATGTGTGTATTTATGTACATGTCTATCCATGTGCATACACATATACTTATACATCTGTATATTTATATATAGCTGCATCTATAGATCTATATCCATATCTACATGCTGTCTCTGATAGAATCCTTAAGAAACTGTTAAAAGTGGTTGCCTCCTCTGAGGAATTAAATGACTGAGGAAACGGAGGTAGTAGAAGCTCAATTTTCTCTCTCTGCTCTTTTGTGCCATTTGATTTGAATCGCATGCTTTAAATTAGCTATTCGAAAAGATAAATAAAAATTTATTTACTTTATTGACTGAAAGAAAAAATTGCAAAAGTATATAATCCAACCTGAGACAAGGAAACAGTTCTCTCCATGAGCGTCTTGGTCCGCTTAAAGCCCGGGTCACTTTCTGCAAGGACATTCATGGTTTTCTTGCCGATGAATTCCAACGCATCAAGGCCTCCAGTTAAGACGCTTTTACCCTGCAGATGAGATAACTGCATGATATTAGATTTTTAGGTTTTGCTGTTTCGCAGTGGTCAGCAACTCCTAGGTAACTGGCACTATCTTCAAATATTAAAATCAATATAAAGTCACAATTTTTTCTCATCAGGAAAAAATTATCATCCATTTAACCCTATTTTCTTTTCCTTGGAAAAACATGTTATATAATTTGTAGGACATACAATGTCATTAAAAATGATGCTTAGAAAAAAAACAAAACATATGTTTTGGCTCTCTGTGTATGAATAGATATTTATCTAAGACATAAAATTAACAGGTGACCCAATTACTGTTTTCTGTTTAAAAAAATTTTTAACCCAAGTAAAAGAGTTGCTTGGAGCAGCCTATTAAAATGTCAAGTAGTCCTGCTAATTTAGGGACTTCTTTAATCTAGGGCCCTGGAGGGTAAGACCTTCAGGCTGTTTCAGACTGTTCTTGCATACTCTCAGAAACTAGCAATAACTGCCTATAATTAGTATATCCATGAAATAAGACGTGTTGATTTCCTTGTACTTCTGGCTTTAGAAACTGGTGTATTATATAGTTATCCTTCTGCAAATCCCTTTGTCAGTCATTGTTGCCTTTTTTAAAAGATTGAAAGAACCCAGACTTACTCACATAAACTATTCAAGTGAACAGAACTGTGTACATTTCTTTGCAACTCTTTCATACATACACTCCAACTGTATAATTGCAATTATAATATGCATACATCTGCGTTTTTTCCCACCATACATAAAAATGATATAAATTTTATTTTATGATATTATTACTGATATGCAATTTCTAATCTTCATAATTATCATTGAAATAGAAATACTGAATTTCATAGAATTAATATACTTTATTTTCATCTTGGGCATTTAGACTGCTTTTAGATTTGGGAGCCAACCAGTAATCTTGCTATAAATCAGATTTTTCAGTGCGCACACTTCAGGGGGATGATGGGACAGCAGCAATTCACACTTCTGTGTAATTTGACTTAGTGCCTGCTAACATCCTACGAAAAATTATCTTACTGAGAATAAAATGGTGGAAGAAAGGACATAGGGATTTGTGTTAAGGATAGACCTGGAGGGGTAGTGCCTGGAACTTGGGAAAGAGGGGTCAAGAAGGTTGGAGAGAACCCAGAAAGGAATGTGAGGCTGCTGAAGACAAACTCAAGAGTGCTCTCTTGGTAGCTCAGATAGGCCGTGAATTCATTTCTTATACCAGAGATATTGACAGAGCTCCAATCATTTCCCATCCTACAAACCCCCCACAGGGGTGGTTGACTTGTATTGCTATTTGACTCCTAAGACAGATTTGCTGCTCCTCCTTCACCCCACCCCAGTCTAGAGGTCCTCACACAGCAAAGAGAACACCGGTCATTTTCTATATTTCTGGCATGTCCTGACCCCAAGGTCTGGGTGAGATACTCTCATGTTTGACCGCAGCCCTCACCTCTTCCCTAATTACATTGTGTTTATCTGTCCAGTCACCTCAGTCCTCCAGGATATTGTGCCCTCTTGTTTGTCAGCATGTATCCAAGATCCAGCACACATCCTGGAACATAGTGAGGGCTAATCATGTTTCTGTTGTTGTTTTTCTTTTAATGAATGAATGAATGAATAAATGGGACACGAGCCATATTTTTAGAAAAAACTAGTTAGTTTACACAGCAAGAAATAAACCTTCACATGTGTAATCCCAGCACTTTGGGAGGCCAAGGCGGGAGGATCACCTGAAGTCTAGAGTTCAAGACAAGCCTGGCCAACATGGTAAAACCCCGTCTCTACTAAAAACACAAAAATTAGCTGGGTGTGGTGGTGGGCACCTGTAATCCCAGCTACTTGGGAGGCTGAGGTGGGAGAATCGCTTTAACCAGGCATGCGGAGGTTGCAGTGAGCCGAGAATGCACCACTGCACTCCAGCCTGGGTGACAGAGTGAGACCCCATCTCAAAAAAAAAAAAAGAAAGAAAAGAAAGAAATCTTTCTCCCTGACCCTGAGGACCAGCTAGCTGCCTTATCTCAGTCGAGATGCCTCCCTTTTTTCAATATTCACCAATGTCTTGTTGCTCATATTGAGCTTCTTTTAAGAGGTAGGCAGGGATCGGGGGGGTACACTTAGGGTGATGTAAGGAAGAGGAAGGGTGGGAATGAAGAGGTAGGGAAGAGGGAAGAACGCTGGTCTCCGGAAACACTTCAGAAACACATTTGGGCTGTTTTTCCCTGTCTTGTAAAAGGTACTTTTTATTTAAACAGTTTAATGCTTTTTCAAATTTAGGGGTAAGATAAGAAGAGCATTTAGGAAAAACAGTTGTCCCAGCTCTGACAAAGAGTTCTCTCTCCCTCAACCAGAGGCTGTCTTTGCTGCAGCTAGAAAGGACTCTGTTAAATCAGATTGAAAAATGTTCCTTCCAAACAGCTCCTTTCTTTTAAACATAAAATATATTTCATTTTGCCCTTATTATTTTGAATCCAAGGTTATGTCTGCCTTGTAGCAGAAAACATAAAAAAAAAAAAAAAAACCATAATCCAAAGTTCTGAGCAAGGCCATCGTTTCTCTGATGTATCTAGGTCACTGGTAAATGGAAATATCAAAAGAAGGCCCTGGGAAATACAGGGGAAAGAGAGGAAGCAGCCAGCGACTCACAGTGTTTTGAACCACATTGGTGATGGCAGACAGCATACCCCGAGAGGCCGATGAAGGGGAGGTGGGTGGGCTTTCTGCAGGGCCCTGATCTGTGGCTGCATCTGTTACTAAAGAGAAGAAAGAAATCCTTTAAGAGTTCATGTTGCTGATCTGAACTTGGAAACCCTCTGATTATGCACACGGTATAATAAAGTCCAAGAACACCCACAGGAGACGCATCACTCACTTGCAGGGACTCCGTTTTCAGTGTCTGGTTGGGCCCCTTCAGAAGATCCAGAATTTACACCATGAATCCGTAGAGTGGCCCCTGCTTTTTCCTTGACTGCTGTCAATCCATGACCTGTTGGAAATAAAAATATGGTTCATGGATACATTAGAAATCCATGGTCTGGAAGTCTGCCACCTAATCTTACAAAGCTGTTTTAAGTTGTAGAAATACAGTGTTTTGTTTGTTTGTTTTAAGACAGAGTCTCGCTCTGTCACCCAGACTGGAGTGCAGTGGTGCAATATCGGCTCACTGCAACCTCCGCCTCCTGGGTTCAAGTGGTTCTCCCGCCTCAGCCTCCTGAGCAGCTGGGATTACAGATGCGTGCCACCACACCCGGCTAATTTTTGTGCCTTTAGTGAAGACCGGGTTTCACTAAATGTTGGCCGGGCTTGTCTTAAACTCCTGACTTCAGGTGGCGACCCACCTCGGCCTCCCAAAGTGCTGGGATTACAGGCGTGAGCCATCGCACCTGGTATGTACAAGTACATCCTGATTGAAAGAAAGAAGAATCCCTGCTCCCTGAGATGTGGGTTCCAATATGAGCTCAGTTTCACCCCTGCCTTGTTGAATGACCTTGGAGAAGTTACCTAGCCTCATTGAGTTATTGTGACGTACAAATGAGATACACGTAGGTGAAGTGCTCCCAGATGCTTCACTGTTTGCTTTTGCTTCTCACACCACCCAGTCATCAACCTGGAATTCTAAGCTCAACACACTGTCTTTGTATAGTGTACCTGTCTCATCCTCTTTACTCTTTTGTAGTTCCTTATGGAAGATACTCTTCGTTCATTTTTTTGATTCCTTGCAGGCTTAGCACATGGCAGATGATCAATTAATATTGGTTGGATTGAAATCAACTGAGTCTCAGAGTGTTTCTTTAAAGCATTAGGCCTTCCTTTAGGCATGGAGAGTGAAGGTTCTGGAGCCGACATCCCAAAATCAAAAGGCAGGTCAGCGGAGAAACCAGGAAGGCCACCCAACAGCCCTGACGGCTGTCTTAAACAATAATGCCCTGACAGTTGTCTTAAACAATAATGATACAGATCAGCTTTAACGGTAGTCAGGCAGGCGAAGGGCACAGGTTTTACTCCATCTGAGCAAGGACAATACCCACATTCCCTAGAGCCTGCACAATGGTTATTCAATAACTATTTGGTAAATACAGAGCTGACCTTCCTACCCACGTGGAAAAACCCCAACCTTCGACCTGATAGGGACATAGTCTTGTCTACATTTTATTCTGGAGAGATTTTCCTCCCTTTGAGGCCTTCACGATGAGTTATAGCTTTTCTGAATTGTCAAATCACTGAAGGAATGAATAGCCTATGGATGGTCCGAAGTGGCTGTCTGACTTCTTGAAGGAGAAACAGCACAGGCTGCCATCATCCTGAGCACTCACGAAGAAAATGAAAGATTTCTCTCGGGACCTGGGTAACCTCCGGTTGCTAAAACACAAGGCAGTAACATGAGGGAAAACTTCCCAAGTCCCAACAGAATTTAGGAGCTAACTAGAACCACCTAGTCTCAGAAGGCACTCTTAAAATAACCAGTTGTCCATTTCCTGAATAAGAAAGGGGAAGACATGGATGACTCCCAAACCTAAAGAGTAGCATTTTAGCAGTTGTAACCTTATTTATCCTAGTGATCTTAGCATAAACAAGGCACTGATATTTGACAAATATAGAAGGGATTATGTCCAATGGAAATACACTACCTAGAAAACCCTGAAAGTTAAACATTATTTACAACTGTAATTACATATAGAAATATGTGTTTCTATTCATGTGCAGATTAGACACAGTTCAAATTAATTACTGAGTTACTTGAAAAAATAAAGGTGTACTGTGACTGCTAATGCTTGAATTAATTATCTCTAGCTTCCAATGAATTTCAAGCATTGTTTCTTTTTTTTTTTTTGTAAAGCTGAACTTTACATTTCTAGTAGAAATATATCTAGTAGAAACTTGTTGAAGTTTCAATAATACATTTAAGCTAGAGGATAGAATATCTAACTCTTTTACATACTGCGTCCAACTTCCCTGCCATTAAAAATATATATAATATGCATTTTCCAAAAGGAAATAATGTGCCTCCAAATCTATGATTCTCATCTAGATTTCTGAGAGCCAAAATCAAGGAAAAAAATGAGGTCAAGGAGGCTGGGAGGCACCATCTTCTCCATCTTCTTTGCTTAAGCCATGCAAGAAAGATGATCACACATCCTTCCCTGAGACCGTTTCAGGAGATAATGAATCTCATATTCAGTATCTCTTCTTTCACCTTCTCCATCCCTTGCAGGTTAGGATAATGTCTGGTTCTTTTTGCAGGAAGAATGGCTTCTCGCCATCTCAGAACATAAATGATTACAGATATGTATATATGAGCTGCCTCTAGAAAAATCACTTTGTTTCTGGAAGGAAATACGATTTTATGTGCATATAAACGGGATCTATCTGTTTAACAATGAAAATAGGCTGCTATTCCAACTACATTTTCTTATTAACAGTTCTTTTTCTGAATTTTTTGTTAGGGAAAGTACCTTTTTACTGCATTCTGCTAGAAATATAAAGCTCAGCTTTACAAAAAAAAAAGAAACAAAAAAGTAAAGTTCAGCTTTATATTTATGTATGAACTATAATTTTTCATAGCTAAGGTTTAGACACTGTGCCACGCCTTACTCTAGAGAGTAACCTCAGAAACTTTACTTAGTGTGACATCTAGTGTCCAGAACAAGAAAACAGTAATATGAAGTCCCTGTTGCCTTTTGATTGGGAGTGATTCATCTCCAGAGGTACTGACTGGGACCTACCAATAAGAGAAAAACAATAAATATGAATAATACCATAAGGTACAGTATACATGGATTAATTTCTTCACGTGTCATCCCAAACCCCAAGTATCCTCAAAATCTGAAACCCCTCTAAATTCCATGGTTCTAAAGATGGAATATCCTCTACTCTTTGGCTCACTGCAATAGAAGGTGAGTGCTGCAAAGAAGATGAGAACGTCGTACAAATGCTGTGATAATGTATCATTTTAAAATAAATGCCAAATGATTGGCTGGTATTTAATTTACTACCTATACTCGAATGGAAAACACCTTAAACTTAGGAGTCAGGAGCCTTGTGGAGGATTTCTGCTCCCATCATTTATTAGCTGTGTAATACTGGTGAGCTGCTTAACCTCGCTGAATGTCTGCTGCTATGCATTCTCTGAAAGGAGGATTACCTCTCAGAGTTTTGCGAGATTATTGAGAAGAAACATGTGAAACCTCTGCTACGGCCAACATTTATTGAGCACTTACTATGTCCTAACACTGTACTTAGTACAGTACATTATCTCATTTAACCTTCTCAACGACCTTATGAGGTCCCTTAGGATATTAGTGTACTCATTTCACAACTGAGAAAACTGAGACCTGGTGAGGTGAAATCACTTTCCCAAGGTCCTAAAACCAATCAGTGACAAAGGCGAGATTCCAACTCAGTCCTTCTGACTCTAGAACCCGCATGTGTAATCACTATGTTATGTCAAGAAAGTTTTGTTGCCATTTATAGTTGAATAAATGTCATTTTAATCCCATTTCTATAACTCTTTGGAAATCAGATCCTTAGTTTGGAGCTTCCTACTTTTTAAAACATTGCTTTATTCTAAAATGCACTTGACTTACCTTACCATGACCAAAGAACAAGGTGAAGGTCACCTCCACGGTGAAACCTGACTCTAACCCTCTCCCTGTCAACTGTGTCGAGTGATGGCATAGCTTAGTGTTTTTAGGATCCTCCCTGTGCTGTGCAGGCTGCATTCTCAAGACACTGTGTAGGGCTATCTTATAGATCCACTTTGATTTTTTTCTTCCCCAAAAGCACTGTGATCTTATGAAGCCCTCTTCTTGTGAATTCCACCAAGATCAAAAAGTCATCGAAGGGAAGTCTCTCCTCTTTCTGGAAAGATGAAATAATTTGCTGGTTATCTGAAATAATCAAGATGAAATAATTTGCAAAAAGAATATGCTGGGCGGGCAAGGTGGCTCGCGCCTGTAATCCCAGCACTTTGGGAGGCCAAGGTAGGCGAATCACCTGAGATCAGGAGTTCGAGCCATCCTGGCCAACATGGTGAAACCCCATCTCTACTAAAAATACAAAAATTAGCCGGAGTGGTGGTGGGCGCCTGTAATCCCAGCTACTTGGGAGACTGAGGCAGGAGAATCGCTTGAACCCAGGAGGCAGAGATGTAGTGAGCTGAGTTTGCGCCATTGCACTCCAGCCTGGGTGACAAAGCCAGACTCTGACTCCAGCTCAAAAAAAAGAGTATGCTGGGAAGTTCTCTCTGACCAAGTGGTAACTCAGGGAAGCAGCAGCAGTTCTCTGCAGCACCTTGGATGACTGGGTAGCTCAATGGGTACTTCCTATTGGTCCCATATGCTAAAGGATCACAACAAGGGCACACGCTAAATCATTAGGAAGGTTTCTCCCTTTTAGCTTGTTTTATTTTTTAATACAATATTTCCTTCTTTTTCTTTTTTTAACTTTCTTTTTTTCTTCTTTTTCAAAAAATGAATATATTAAAAAGAAACTTTAAAAAATCCCATAATATCACATCTCTGATATATCTGGTTGAATTTTACTCCAACTTTTTTTGTGGTAAAATGCACATGACATACATTTTACCATCTTAACTTTTCCGACCTGAATAGTTCAGAGGTACCAAATACATTCACAATATTGTGCAACCATCACCACTATCCATCTCCAGAACTCTCTCTCTTGTGTAAAACTGAAACTCTATACCCATTAAACAATAACTCCCCACACCCCTCTTTTACCAGCCCCTGGAAACCATCATTCTACATTCCACTAGTCAGAACGTTCTCAAATCTCTATGATTTTGACTATTTCTAACTGCCTCACAGAAGTGGAATCACACAATACTTGTCTTTTTGTGACTGGCTCATTTCACTTAGCATAATGTCCTCGAGGTTCATCCATGTTGTAATATATGTCAGAATTTCCTTCGTTTTAAAATCTGAATAATATTCCCTTGTATGTAGAGACCACATTTGGCTTTTCCATTAATCTGTCCACAGACACTTGGGTTGCTTCTGTGCTTTAGCTATTGTGAATAACGCTGCTATGATCATGGGTGTACAAATACCTCCTTGGGACCCTGCCTTTAATTCTTTTGGAAATATAATCAGAAGTGGAATTGGTGGATCATATGGTAATTCTGTTTTTCGTTTTTTGAGGAACTGTCATACTGTCTTCCACAGCAGCTGTACTATTTTATAACCCCAGCGAGAGCACACAAGGGTTCCAGTTTCTCCACATCCTTACCAACACTTATTTTGTTTTCTTAAAAAATAATAGTCATTCTTATACTGAAATATTAGTGGTAAAAATTTTTTCAAAAAGTCATTCTAATGGGTGTGAGGTAGTATCTCATCATAGTTTTGATTAGCATTTCCCTAATGATTACTGGTGTTGAACATGCTTTGATGTGCAGATTTAAAAAATAAAAATGTTCATAATATTAGCAAGTCCAAAAAGTATAGAAACATAGATAACAGAAGGTGGACCAGCCTCTTTCTGCTTAGATTCCAGTAACTAATAAGCAATAGAGTGTACGAGCTTATAAGGGCCTGTGGAAATAATTAAGGCCTGCAAAAGCTGTTGGCTTTAAAAGAAAAAAATAAAATTACAAATTAGATAGTAATTAATATTTACTTAAATGTATTCAAAATGTAACACTGGATCAGTTGGTCAATTATCATTCAAATAAATTCAACTCCTACATAGTTGATATATATATATATGTGTGTGTGTGTGTAGTAAATTTAATGAGAAATGTGGGTACATTCTAATGCATTTGCTCTGATATAGGAGTGACTTCTTTTTTTTTTTTTTTTTTGAGACGGAGTCTTGCTCTGTCGCCCAGGCTGGAGTGCAGTGGCCGGATCTCAGCTCACTGCAAGCTCCGCCTCCCGGGTTCACACCATTCTCCCGCCTCAGCCTCCGGAGTAGCTGGGACTACAGGCGCCAGCCACCTCGCCCGGCTAGTTTTTTTTTTGTATTTTTTGTAGAGACGGGGTTTCACCGTGTTAGCCAGGATGGTCTCGATCTCCTGACCTCGTGATCCACCCGTCTCGGCCTCCCAAAGTGCTGGGATTACAGGCTTGAGCCACCGCGCCCGGCCAGGAGTGACTTCTAAAAGAAGCAATGCTTGGAGCTTTTGAAAGACTTAAGGTAGCCCTTTCTCTCCCCTCAACCCCTTCCTTCTAAAGATAACAATTCTAATTATTTCTTGTGATTCTTTTCAAGAATGTAAAAGCATATTTACCTATATATAAGTCTTCTGGACCTGGCTTTTCCATTTGGCAGTTCACAGTTGAAGTCTCAGCACATAGAGATAGTGCTGGGTGCTGTGTGCTGACTGGGAATCACAGTGCTCATTCTCCTTGATTCTGGGAGTGTTGTCTGTTGACAGTGCTCAACTAAGTAAATGCCTCCCTTTGAATTGCCTTTGACCAAAGGGAGTTGGTTCCACCAAGACTATACTACAGTGACAGGTCCATGAGGGAGCTGTTGATATAAAGGCCCGGCCCGGCGGATTAAGGCAAGATATCTCCTAAGACTCATCCCAAACCCCAAGCTCCCTATGGGATAGGCTAAGACCTCTGCTGTAACGACATTGCAGTTCAACTTCTCCCTTGGCTCAGTTTTGCTTTCCAATACTTTGCTGTCTTGCAAAGCTTGTTCCAGAAAGTACTTCACAGTAAAACTCCAGCACACAATTTCTGCCTCATCCCTCTGCTGGGCATCCAACCTAGAACAGTGATCTACCTTGGTCTTTTTAATGGCTGCATAGTATCCTGCTGAATGGAGGTAGATATATCTGTATCTGTCTATATATAGATATACACACTGACTGTGTTTCAGAGTCTTCTATCAATGAATTCAAGATATTATAAAAAGTTGTGAAGAGTAATTGTTCAGAAAAGCACAAGTTGATGCTACCATGCTCAACCAAAGCGAACTATAGTGCAGCAAAAAGGGAGCCAATCAATCTTCCTTTGTAATAGTCTTTCCTCTCCATATGATGGTTGATGTCCACTTTGTAATCAGATGCTTACTTCCCTTTAGGCTCAAAATAGAAAAGAAGTGTTACTGAACTGATGATATTTGCCCAGAAGTCCAACAGACACTCATTAACCCCTGTGTTTTATTCATAGAATCTAAAGGATGGTGGACAAACTCTAAGCATTCATCCTATTCTCTTTGTCTCAATTATCCTTGAGAAATTTCATATCATCAGCAATGTCACCTTCAAAAATGAATTCATGCCCTATCGACAGTGATTTACACAGTGATGATTTCTCATTCTAGTACCATTTTGACATGTTTGCCATTATCTGTAATAAACACTGTCATTTCTGACAGGGCTGGTAGAAGAGTTTCATTAAAATGTGCAGAAGGGAAAAACTATGTACCTTGGGAGAGGATGAGGAAGGGGAAAAATGATAATTTTGGAAAAAGCAAATATACAGATCAGGTACATTCCGTACACACCAACCCCCAACCTCAGGTACTCTTGCATAAGATGCTTAAACTCATAAAACTGTCAAAACTAGAATTTCAAATAAACATTTAAGCCTTTGGTGGTATCTAGAAATAAATGACTCATCCTACTATAGAGCTCTTCCTTTTGTATACTTACATATGTTTTAGTGTTGTTGACTTTCATTTTGACTAATGGTCTATTACTCTTAGCCTAGTAATACATTTTAGGAACAAGTCAGGTCTATAAGATGCTGTGGGATTTGGAACTACTATCAAAACCCTCTTTTCTTTTTTTTGAGACAGAATCTTGCTCTGTCGCCCAGGCTGGAGTGCAGTGGTGCAATATTGGCTCACTGCAACCTCTGTCTCCCAGGCTCAAGTGATTCTTCTGTTGCAGCCTCCAAGTAGCTGGTACTACAGGGGCGTGTCACCACACCCAGCTAATTTTTGTATTTTTTTAGTAGAGACGGAGTTTTGCCATGTTAGCCAGGCTGGTCTCGAACTCTTGACCTCAAGTGATTCACCCGCCTCAGCCTCCAAAAAAACCCTCTTTTCTAAAATGTTTTCCACTCTTATTTCTGCCTGGAAATGATAACCATGCTTATTTCATTTTACGAACTTATCCAAAGGCATGGGTGACAGGTGACCAAATCTTCTAAGAATGTGATAACAGTGTGGCTGTAGTTGAGCCTAATGCAAGAGTTAAGGCCTCTCCAAAAATAATTATTGGCTGAAAAATGTTTGACTTTGTATATGCATTGGGAAGGTCACTTTTTCTCATTTCCCTTAACCTCAGAGTCAAAGTAATGAGGCAAAAGATAAAATATTAAAACAAACAGTACAAATAATTTCAATTAATTTTTAATATTTTTTCACTTAGCACAGTGGGCACAAATATCTTTCTCCTTCTATGCACAGACACAGAATACGGTATCATCATATTCTGGAAGCTGGACGAGACCTTAGAATTTCTCAAGTTTTTCCACCCACACTTTTCCATACAAAGAACCTGAGTCTTAGGTTAAGGGCATGGTGTAGCTAGTTAGTAACAGTGCCTTGTGATCACAAGTTAGTAGCACTCAGGACTGGGTCCCAGGTCTTATGACTCATGGTACAGTGCTCATTCCAAGGAGTACCATTTTTCAATTGTTTCTATTCTCCTATTACTCTCCTACCAACTCTCAACAGTTCTAACTATTCTAACTGCAGTTTTTCAACAACTGTAAGAAGTAATGGTTTCCATTTCTACTGCTCAATTAACAGCTCTGTGTTTTGTGAAGGACTATATGTTTTGCACCCCTGTCTGCAGCTGGAATTACCCTGGGGTATACAAAAGGTTTCTGAGTGGAAATCAATTGCAATTGAGCATGTGGTTATTTCTTTACTTTCCACAGGCAATTTATAAATCTTCAAAGCTTGTCTACTACTGTGAGTGATCTGTTTTCCAATAAGTTTCTTGCCTGATGATAATAAACTGCAAATGCTGTAAAGCCGTGGGGTTGACATTATGCCTGTACATAGAGGAAGTTGTGCCTCGCTTGCCTCTCTCAATCGCAAGATAGCGGCTCAACATAGACCACAGATCAGGAAGGCACCCATAACCTTAAATTCTCTGTTCACAGAGATCTTTGAACTCCATTCCAACCTGTTTCAGGCTCTGAGCCTGGCACCATGTGTGGGCTGCTTATGATCCCTGTTACCTTTCAGGAGTCAAACTCCCAACCACCAGTGCTTGTTTCCAACCTGGGAACCCATGACTTCAGCCTCCTGTTAGGCTACATGTTTCAGTTCTGTACAGGTCTACAAAGACACTTATCCAGTTTTGAAATATATATTGCTCTTGTTTTAGCTACTATTGCTACATAAAGTCATAGCATGTCCTGATCAGAAACCTCCAAAATATGCAGTCAGAGCAATTTAGGCAGGGTTTTCAGTCATATTTCTATTGCATTCATTTTGAGGGGGAGGTGGGTAGTGATGATCAGTGGTGATAGACAATTTTAGTACCTGCTTTTCTAAAGATAGCTCTAAAATTTCTCCAAAGGGACTTTTAGAATGAGCATCAATATTTCAAAATGACCTTCCTCATGTACCCTTTGCCATTTTGTATGCAAACAAGAGAAAAATGCCAAGATTCTCTAGCTTTTCAAAATTCCAGCACATAGCCAGAGCCATAAAAAATACTAAGGTTCTGGAATTGGTGGTGTAACTGATAAAGATCTCAAACAGAGACGAGAAGAAAATTAAGGTAGGCAGGATGCACCAAATGACAAACTTTTGGTCATTGATGGGCCACATCTATGACAGTGGTCTCATAAGATTATAACACTGTATTTTTCCTGTGCCTTTTCTATGTTTAGATGAGTGGAATACACAAATACTTATTAATTATTGTGTTACAATTGCCTACAATATTCAGTACAGTAATAAGCTGTCCTGTGTTTGTAGCCTCGGAGCAACAGGCTCTACTACATAGCCTAGCTGTGTAGGTTTGTGTATACTCTGTGAGGTTTACACAATGATTAAATCATCTAACGACCCATTTCTCAGAAGGCATTCCCATTGTTAAGTGAAGCATGACCATATTGAGAGATGGCCCCAGGAGTCTTTTTTTTTTTTTTTTTTTGAGACGGAGTTTCGCTCTGTCGCCCAGGCTGGAGTGCAGTGGCCGGATCTCAGCTCACTGCAAGCTCCGCCTCCCAGGTTTACGCCATTCTCCTGCCTCAGCCTCCCGAGTAGCTGGGACTACAGGCGCCCGCCACCTCGCCTTGCTAGTTTTCTGTATTTTTTAGTAGAGACGGGGTTTCACCGTGTTAGCCAGGATGGTCTCGATCTCCTGACCTCGTGATCCACCCGTCTCGGCCTCCCAAAGTGCTGGGATTACAGGCTTGAGCCACCGCGCCTGGCCGGCCCCAAGAGTCTTGTCCCCAGATATATACACCCTATGTGATCTCTTCCCTTTGGAGTGTGAGCCGGAGTGTAAACAGGATGGGATTTCACTCCTGTGATTAGGTTACTCTATCTGGCAAAGATGAGGAGAATTTTCAGATGTAATTAAGGTCCTTGATTAGTTGAATTTCAGTGACTCACAAGAGAGATCATACTCAGTGCGCTTGCACTAATCAGGAACGTCTTTAAAACAAAGGGGCCCTTCCTGAAGGTGGCGATTTGAAGCGTCAGAGAGGTTTTCCTGCTGGCTTTGAAAGAGGACCTGAGGGCAGCCCCTAAGAGCTGAAAGTGACCCCTGGTCAATAACCAGCAGGAAACAGAGACCTCTGTCCTACAACTTCAAAAACTGAATTCTGCCAACAACATGAATGACCCTGAAAGATGGTATCTTCAAAGCAGAGGTGCCAGTTGAGCAGCTGGCAGAGCCACTGGCCTCATCCTCGACTCCGGGTCCCCTTCTAGCAGCACCACCCTATCCTCCAGAGACTTTACAGTTACGGGTACCTTCCTGATCTGTGGTCTAGGTTGAGCCACTCTCTTGGGATTGAGAGAGGTAAGCAAGGCACAACTTCCATTATATACAAGTATAGTGTCAACCTCAGGGCCATGCTGCCTCAGGCAAACGTGAGCCTTCGATGAGAATACAGCTGGCTGCCACCCTGATTTCAGCCTGGTGAGACACCAAGCAGCTGTCTCATACCTGAACTCTTGGCCCACAGAAACTGTAAAATAATGAATGCATGTTGTTTTCAGCCTCTAACTTTGTGGTAATTCCTTACACAGCGACAGAAACTAATACAAGAGGGTATACTGAACTTCATTCTGATATTGCATGAGGAATGTGCAAATGTCATACATTCTCAGAGAAACCACGTGTTTACCACCCTAGAGGAAAAGTGGCAAGTTTTTCCATCCATGGACTGACAGCTCGCCCATTGAATCTACTATCCAGCATCTTCTTAGGTGTCCTACTGTAAACTGATCTTTGCACATGCACAGTTTTGGTTCCAGTGGGCCGTGCTCCAAGGTTTCTAGGTTTTGTTACTTCGTTCAAATATTACCAGTAGATGGTGCTGACATTGCTACTTAAAAAGCGAGATATGATTTCTCATGGCACAGGGATCATGTGCGATGAAAAATATGACTGGCACAACGATCATGATGGCCTATAGGAAATTACCTCTCTAGGCTCTTCTGGATCAATTACTACTCAGAGTCAGATAAGAACCACCAGAATTTATAAATTGTTGTGAGAGTAACAAGATGCAGTATTGATCATCTGCATGGTGGCTCAGATACAGAGAAACTTTAAGAGCAACCCCAGACATAAGCACAGGCCGCAGATTAAGACAATGACATCAGATCAAGTCAAAAGGGACCTGCCATGAAAAAATCACATCTCGCTTTTTTTTTTTTTTTTGAGACAGACTCTCGTTCTGTTGCCCAGGCTGGAGTGCAGGGGTACAATCTCTGCTCACTGCAACCTCCACCTCCTGGGTTCAAGCAATTCTCCTGCCTCAGCCTCCCATGCAGCTGGGACTACAGGCGCCCACCACCATGCCCAGCTAATTTTTGTATTTTTAGTAGAGACGGGTTTTTACCATGTTGGCCAGGCTGGTCTCGAACTCCTGACCTCAAGTGATTCATTCACCTGGGCCTCCCAAAGTAGGATTACACCGGGCCTGGCCACATTCCACTTTTTAAGCAGTAAAGTCAGCACCATCTACTGGTTACATGTGACCCAGGTAACAAAACCCAGAGGCCTTGGAGCACAGTCTACTAGAACCAAAGCTGCATGTGTGCAAAGGTCAGATTACAGCAAGACACCGAAGAAGGTGTTGGATAGTAAATTCAGTGGGCGAGCTGTCAGTCCATGGACAGGAAATCTTGGGAGGGTCCAACAAAGCCCAAAGTCAAATGAGGTGCAGACACTGAATGAGAAACAACAGTAAATGGTCTGACCAACGAGGGCTAGAGCAGTTACAGGGAGCTGCACCTTTAAGTGTGCACAAAGAGCACCTGTAGCTGCTACCACAGGGCAGATGATTTCTGTATTTTCTGTGGCAGGAACTTATATTTAAAAGTTTAATGGAAGAGTAAATCCTCCATCTATTATGGAACCCTCGAAGCACCAAATACATTATAAACCAGAGTGGTTTGGATGCTGTTAAAACTGGAAACATCCAGGACACATAACTATTTTATGATATAAACCACGAGAACAGCTGTATAATTTTAGTGACCGTATTGTTTACTTTTTCATGACTTATTCCAATTAAAACAGTCTTTTAGAAACCCCTTTTTAGTTTTTGGCTTAGAAAACTAAACTTAGAGCATGCCACTTCTAACTAAGTGCCACCAGCGGCAAGATCCTTTTGATAGCCACTAAAAGTTCAAACGTTTTTCCAAGGACAGAGGATGCCTGCAGGTGCTTGTCCTCACCCTTATGAAGAGACACTGTCCTGTTCAAAAAACAAAACAGGTGCCTCTACTTGAATTTAGTTAATTTTGTCATCTGCATATGTGGTACTCAAGGCATATCCATCCCCTTCAATAAGCAATAGAGAAAATCTGCTCTCCAGGCTCTTACCAGAGAGGTCAACATTTATTTGGCCACTGCTACTTCTTCCCAGAGCCTTCCTGAGCAAACTGATATTTGACAGAGATGGAATTAGAGGAATGCAATCTATCCGTTCTTTCAGGCAGCCTAAGCTCTATAAAGTTAGATATCTGGCCCTTAACACTGTGGTTATGGTCCACTGAGGTGGGGCAAAAGACCTGAAGACCTTCCTGGTTTCAGGAGTAACAGTGAAGTGGACCAATTCATGGCCCATCGCAAGATCCTCATGGCCATGGACTGCACCTTAGAATACCTGAAGTGCATGATGTGAAAACTGTTACCTGTGGCTTCCCCTGTCTTCTCCTTACCTTCCACCTTCGAGATGAAATGCCTTTGCTAAATCATCTTAGATATATTGATGTTATACCTTCAGTTTTCATGAAGACAGAATATAAGAAATGGTAACATGAAGAATATCCTGACAAATTTGCACTCAGGAAAACACTATACTATCCATCATATTTTCTCTTTGTATAAGAACAAATACAGGAAATGTATTTAAAAATGTTAAACCAGAAAAATGGATTTATTTAAATTGAAATTTTGTTTTCAAAGAGAAATAAATAATATACTGGCAGCCAAGAAGCTCAGAGTTGAGGTCAATACTAAATTACAAAAACTCTATTAACCGTGGGATATATAAAATATATATCCTCCCTACCAGCACATTGTTTTCTACTTATATTTTAATATCCTGCTAATGAAATACCTTTTATCAAGATATCTCAAATCTTTTTTGGGAGTAGATGAGTTGTGCATTACAAAAAATTCAAGTGGAATGATAAACACGAAGCTTTAAGAATATATTATACTTGAAAAGACCGTATAATATAGTGGCTAAAAGCCATACTACTTGGTTTTTAAATTGCAACCCAGACATTCCTGACTTTGGTCAAGGTCTTAGTCTCTCTCTGATTAGCTTTCTTATCTGTAAAGTGCAACAAACGACAGTTCCTCCATACAGGGTTATTTTGAGGAATGAATGTATTGGAAGAATAAATGAAGCACTTAGAATAGTAAGCACTAAACATGGTTTCCTCATGGGCTAATGTTAAACTTTATTAGTATACGGTACGATCAAAACGTCCTATCCTATTAGGCTTCGGGACTTTGTCTTTTCCAATGCAACATACAATGCTTACCTACGGTGGCAGATGCAGATGACAGCAGAGATTTGCCCCAGGATCCCCAGCCTGCCCATCCTCCTCCACTTGGAGGGGAATCCACAGCCTGGAGAAAAACAGATTAGCCGCAGGTCAGCAATTCAGTATATCCCTGAATGGAAAAACACCTATTGGTTTGAAACAAAGAGGAGGTTTGGAAAAGAATCACCAACAACCGTATTTCATTGGTGTATAGTTTATAAGGGTCATAAAAGAATATCCCGACCCACACTGCAATGTGTACTTTGGAACCAAATTGATTAGTGCTGATCTTGGCTTCTGAAGGCTTGGTTTGAAGTGAGAAGGGAGTTTGATGTTAACTGAGCCTCGATTCTCTCGTATTATCTAGAAGACAAGGAAAAGGCTATATGGGAAAAAGATACACATGAGGGCACAAGAGTGATCTGAAAAAGTTCAAAATGACCTGGACCCTGTTAGTTCTTACAGGGCTTTAAAAAATGTGCTCTTCAAGGTAGAGTTAACTTTTAAACCTCTGTTGCAGCAGGCAGGTGCTTTGGCGTGGATGATGGGCAAAGTGTCTAAAAAGCATCAACATGCCTGGAGACGGATGGACAGCAGTGACAGGAAGTCTTGCAAGGTAGAAACCTTTGATTCAAGGTGCCCTGCTTCACTCACAGTGACTCCTGTAACACAGGGATAAGACTGTTCCTAACCTCAGTGGATTCCAATTCGTTTGCCTAGGTTTTTGGAATTGGAACTGAGAGACTGTGGTTCAGTGTGAACTGTGTGCATGAACAGAAGTTGAAAACTCAGGTTATGTGGGTGACCATGTTATACCCACCACACAGACTAAGAATTAAGAGAAGGCAGAGTGAGCAGAATGGAGATTGGCTTAGAGCTGCTGTTTGGATTCCTGACAGCTCCTTAGTCCCTGGTTTCTGTCCCTCCGAAGGCCCTGCTGCTTTCTGATCTTTGGGTTCTATGAGATTCTCTCACATTCTTGTTCACTCTTTTTTTGTTTTTTTAGTGTTTTGTTCACTGATATACTTCCAGAGCCTAGAAGAGTGCTTGGAATATAATGAGTGCTTAATAAATATTTGCTGAATAAATGGCTGAAATGCATCCACTTTCTCAGTGAGGTGTGCATGTTTCTGTTACTTGCAACCAATGAGTCCTGACTCAGGTAGTGGAACCACAGCTTTCTCTTTCTATCTGGGAACACACTCTAGAAAACAAGGCAAGAATAAATATTCTTTGAGTTACCTGTATGGAGAATCATAGCTCTTTTGTACTCAAAAGGAAAGAAGGAAGGAAAGAAGGAAGGAAGGAAAGGAGGGAGAAAGGGAGGGAGGGAGGGAGGGAGGAAGGAAGGGCAGAAAGAAAGTAAGGAGGCAGTGGAAAATTCCTACGGCGTTTGTAGATTCCATAACTTTTGACTCACAGCTGGTCCATTAGTCATCCCTAACTCCCGACTCCCTTGCTGGTTTTTGTTTTGTTTTGTTTTGTTTTTTTTGAGACAGAGTCTTGCTCTGTCACCAGGCTGGAGTACAGTGGTGCGATCTCAGTTCACTGCAATCTCCGCCTCCTGGGTTCAAGCGATTCCCTGATTCCCCTGCGTCAGCCTCCCCAGTAGCTGGGACTACAGTTGCACATCACCACGCCTGGCTGATTTTTTGTATTTTTAGTAGAGACGAGGTTTCACCACGTTGGCCAGGATGGTCTTGATCTCTTGACCTCATGATCCACCCACCTTGGCCTCCCAAAGTGCTGGGATTATAGGCGTGAGCCACTATGCCCAGCCTCCCTTTCTGTTTTCTACTCTTGCAGATAAGGATGGCCATATGAAACAGTTTTCAACTAATGAGATATATAAATGGTATAGTTTTTGCTTTCATGATACATTATAGTTACAGCAAGTGCCCACTCTTTCCCCTTCTCTTTTTTCCTGCCCTGAATGTGGATATGAAGCTTGAAATTGAAGCAGTCATTTTTGCTGTCACAAGGGAAAGGCCAAGGAGTCACAGTCACTGGTCCTGGCTCCGCTGAGCTACTAAACCAACATAAGTAGCTGTCTATCTCCATTCTTTCTATTAAGTGAGAGACAAAAAAAATCACTATTTTGTGAACTACTATATGTTGGATTTTAGTTACTTCGACTCAACAGCATTCCTAACTGATTCAAACATCACCCATCTGTGTAGAGTACTGGTTGAGCCTAAGTTATGGAAGTTAAATTGCTTGGGTTTGACTCCAGACTCTGCTGTTTTGGACAACAAATTACTCAAGTTATTTTAAGCCTTCATTTCCTCATTATAAAACGCAAAGAATAGTAGCATAAGTGCCATAAGTATAAGAACCAATAACTTCATTGGTGGTTGTGAAGATTAAAAGAAATAATTCATATAATGTTGTGAGCTTAGTGCCTGGCATATAAGAAGTACTCTTCTTAGTGCCTGGCATATAGAAATAATGATAAGAAGAAACTACACTTTTAAGACCTAGAAGCAAAAAGCTTTGAAAGCTAGCTGTCATTTTTTTCTCTCTGTCTGGAAACAATGAGAAGCTTGTTAACATGAACAGAAATATTCATGACTCATCACTGCCTCCTTTCATTTTTGGTGTCTACATTGATTTACTTCACTTCAGCAATGGAATCCAGTGGCAATTTTACACCATTATGAAGACAGATGGAAGTCAGTGATTAATATCATTCTTTCACAGGACAAATCACTACCTATGATTAGGAAGAGTTAATACAATTAGCGGTGACAGCTTCTGACTCAAATTTATAATATTTATTATGCTCTGACAGCTGGTAATTGACTAGCAAATGGAAATAAATGTTAAATGAGTCTAGAACTTTTTGCTGTATAATAAGTGACTACTTCAATTGCTTTATTAATAAAGTTCTTTGACATTGAGCTGTGACTTCTTGATCAGCTATAAAGAATATTTGTTATCAAACGGCAAATACTTGAATGACTAAATACACATATTTAATATAAAAACATATGGACTAAATGTTAAGCATGAATTATAAATATATCTCATCATGAATATGGTCTCCACTTCAAATGGACTTAATTAATGTCACACAATTAGGAGACGCTACAACAGGCAGCATGGAGCTGCTCAGGTTGCTTATTACCAATAGAGGGATTTTAAAACTTTTTTCTCACCCTCCCCCCATAACTTCCACCTCCTTCAATAGGCAACTTCACATCCTAATACACAGAGGAAAGAAAATCATCAGATGAGAACTCTCTCAACTTCCTGCCTGCTCCCCATAACTCTTATAACAGCAAATTAGATTTGGCTTGATCAAGAGGGATATTCGAAACTCAACTGGAGATCATTTAAACATCTAAACCTTTGTGTGGTCCTAAGAAAGAATGTAGGATTCTATCAAGTTCACAGTTCTTTTTTCTTTTTAGGAGACAGAGTCTCGCTGTTGCCCAAGCTGGAATGTGTAGTATGATAACAGCTCACTGCATCCTCCAACTCCTGGGCTCAAGTGATCTTCCTGCCTCAGCCTCCAAGTAACTGAGATTACAGGCGTGCACCACCACACTTAACTAATTTTTAAAAATTATTTTTTGTAGAGACAGGATCTCACTACGTTGCCCAGGCTGGTCTTGAACTCATGGCCTCCAGTGATTCTTCTCTCTTGGCCTCCCAAAGTGCTAGGATTACAGGTGACTGCACCTGGCCCAAGTTCAATGTTCTTTAAATAGGAAAGACATTTTCCTATCTAGTATCCCATTTAAAAGTCTTTATCATTAAATAGAAAATGGATTTATTTTAGGCTATTGAGTTTAAAGGTATTAGATAGAAAAAAATTAAATCCCAGAACTCCATCAAATTCAAAGGCCTTTAACATTTAGATGGAAAACATATGTACCTATCTTAAAGATGAAGGAGCAGCGTGGTTGTTCTATTTCCTTGAGCAGATCGAGAATCAGGTGCTGTGTATAACTTGCATCCAGGGATGTGGGCAATGAAACGTATGGGTTCGTAACTCATAGGGTGATCTATGCTTTTTAATTTTTGTAACTCATGACCTAGCTACTCTAAAAAGGGAGTCAGTATGACAGCTGGGAGGATGAAAATTGCTCTGCAGCCTGAAACTCTGTCAAAATATCTGATTGAAAATGGCCTCAGTTATTTCCAGCCAATTTTCTTCCTTGATAAGTATGCATCATTCAACTTTGGGAAGATTTAAAAATTAAATATAGAAAAGTTGAAAGCATTGAAGATATGCTATTCATATTTTTGTGCATATTTGGTCTTTTCTGTACTACTAATATTGAAGGAATCTGACCTATTGAAGTGACAATTTTTGAAAATCAATCAAAAATGAATAATTGAATTATTAGACTTCTGATTTTAAGTTGAAATCATGCCAAGTTTCTGCACATTATTGAGAGGTCTTTAAGTCAACTCTATAAACGTATTTTAGTAGCTTTATAACAATTATTAAGTACTTAGCAAGGTTTTGTATAAGTAGATAACTCAGGTACTCAAAAAGGAAGTAGAATATATTATAAATGCAGTTTAAAATATTTAAACGCGTTTAAGTTGGTAAAAAGGACCAAACCAAATATTAACCAAAAGTATCTTAAAAGTGACTGTTCGATATTGCTAGACTTCTAAACAGTGAGATTTGTGAGATTCATGTGAAGCCTAAGGATTGGGTTTTTGAGTTTGTCATCTTCATAGATGGAACACTAGCTGTTTAAACCCAATTAAACGTTTGAGTAGTTCTTATTATGCACAAAATATACACTGGCCTACACCAAAACCCCATCTAAACACAAATCTAAGTACACTACCCTGCGATTCACAATTACCTCCTCCCTTTCATTATTATGGAAATGCACCTTCCTCTTAGGTACCATAGCACCTCCACCTAAACGTCTCCTGGCCTGGGTAGGTTGGTTTTACTCTCTCCTGGCTTTTCTGGCTTTTCAGCCTTTTTCTATACAAACGGCTTCCCTGTACAGGCTACATTTCTTTTTTTTTTTTTTTTTTTTTTTTGAGATGGAGTCTTGCTTTGTCTCCCAGGCTGGAGTGCAGTGGCGTGATCTTGGTTCACTGCAGCCTCTGCCTCCTGGGCTCAAGCGATTCTCCTGCCTCAGCCTCCTGAGTAGCTGGGATTACAGGTGCCCACCACCATGCTGGCTAATTTTTGTATTTTTAGTGGAGGCGGGGTTTCACCTTGTTGGCCAGGCTGGTCTGGAACTCCCAACCTCAGGTGATCTGCCTGTCTTGGCCCCCCAAAGTGCTGGGATTACAGGTGTGAGCCACTGCGCCTGGCCCAGGCTACATTTCTATGCATGCTTTCTACATAGGTTACATTTAATCATGCACACGATTCCTCTATCTTGAAGTCAACAAATGAAAATCACAACACGAACAAAATGTTTCTTTCAAACTTATCTGGTGTCTGCTCCACATCTTTCGTCTTTGTCTCTTAAGAAAAGGTGCTTATAGTGGCCAGGCACTGTGGCTCACGCCTGTAATCCCAGCACTTTGGTAGGCCAAGGCGAGTGGATCACCTGAGGTTGGGAGTTCGAGACCAGCCTGGCCAACAAGGTGAAACCCCGTCTCTGCTAAAAATACAAAAATTAGCCGGGTGTGGTGGTGCATGCTGTAATCCCAGCTACTCGGGAGGCTGAGGCAGGAGAATCGCTTGAACCCGGGAGGTGGAGGTTGTAGTGAGCCGAGATTGTGCCATTGCACTCCAGCCTGGGAGGCAGAGTGAGACTCTGTCTCAAAAAAAAAAAAAAAAGGTGCTTATCTTCTGTATTCACCTCTCTTGTCCCTCCCTCCTCCCTCCACAGCAAGACTCCTGTGTCACTACTTCAGGAAATCGTTCTCATCGAGGTCAAGTGGCTTCCTGTTGTCAAAGCCGTGGACTCATTTTAGTCTTTTTATTACTCACTTGGCCTCTCGGTAGCATCCAAAGCTCACCCACTTTTCCATCTGCCTTAGAGTGTTCTGTTCTGATGGCCTATCTTCTGACTCTCACTTCTTTTCTTTTTTACCATCTTTTAGTATTATGGTTTCAGTAATTTACATTAGAATGCTTCTACATGCATATTGTGACATTATGGGTGCTTCTTAGATTAACCTACAATCCAAGTGCTGTCAGCATGCCAATAAAATATGCAGAGTCCAGTGGTTAGCCAGCATTCTAATCAGGAAAGCCATACTTTGAGGCAGCTATTTATAGAGATTCTATTATCTGTATCTCTAGTAACATCTGATGCTTTGCCAATTACCACACTGAATTGCAAAAATGGGTTTTAACTGGTAAACATGGTGGACTATTTACTAGCATTCTCAATATCTGAAAGGGGTTCTAGATGGTAAAAATAAAGGTATTCAAGGAGCTGGCTTCGGTGGCTCACTCTTATAATCTCAGCACCTTGGGAGGCTAAGGCAGGAGGATCACTTGAAGCCAGGAGTTCAAGACCAGCCTGGGCAACATGGCAAGACCTGGTCTCTGCAGAAAAATTTAAAAATTTACCAGGCGTGATGGCGTGCATATGTAGTCCTATCTACTTGGTAGGCTGAGGCAAGAGGATCACTTGAATGCAAGAGGTTCAAGACCGCAGTGAGCTATGATCTTGCTACTTCACTCCAGCCTGGGCAACAGAGAGAGAGAGACTTTCTTCTTTTTTTTTTTTTTAAAGGGCGGGGCCAGGCTTTGTGGCTCATGTCTGTAATCCCAGCACCTTGGGAGGCCGTGGTGGGTAGATCATCTGAGGTCAGGAGTTCAAGACCAGCCTGGTTAACATGGTGAAACCCCATCTCTACTTAAAATACAAAAATTAGCTTGGCATGGTGGCAGATGCCAGTAGTCCCAGCTACTCTGGAGGCTGAGGCAGGAGAATCGCTTGAATCTGGGAGGCAGAGGTTGCAGTGAGCCGAGATCACGCCACTGCACTCCAGCCTGGGCGATAGAGGGAGATCCTATCTCAAATAAATAAGTAAATGTAAATAAAAATTTAAAAAAGTATTTAAGATTTGTAAATAAGTACATTTTCTGCTCCTTCTAGATTTATATGAATAGGGTGTTACAAAGGATTTTGCCCGGTGTAAATGGTCTTCCATCCATCTTTCAACTCTGGGGAATTCTGGTGACTTGACACCAGCTATCAGGCAAGAAACCTTAGCTCTGAAATCCAGGCAGTTGCTTTGAGTAAACCTTTCATTCAAGATGGTGATCAAAGCACCTAAACAATGGGATGTTCTCAAGCCTACATGAGAAAGAGTTCCCATACACCATTTTCAACTCGCTTGTTAATCACCATTTCATTTAAAAATGTCAGTGTGGCACAATGTGATCTGAGACTTGATTTCACTTATAGAATATGGTAGTGGTGAGACTGTACTACAACTTCTTTGCTAGCTACCATAAGCTATTTTAAAAAAAAAAAAAAAAACAAAACCCTAAGAGCTGTGCCGAACCAAATTGGCTTAGAGACAGAAACCTTCCAGGGCTGAGGGCTTGTCCTCCGTTGTTATTTATATATTAACACCTGGTCCATCTTACCCACTTCCATTACTGAAATAACCACATAGGTGCTATTGATAGCCTCTGAATCACCTGTCTCTCCAGACCATTTTAACCAACTGTCCACAAAAAATCTTCACTTGGATGTCCTATGGCATAATTTAATACTGAACTCAGGCTGCTGCGGTGGTTCATGCCTATAATCCCAACACTTTGGGAGGCTGAGGTGAGAGAAGATTTTGAGCCTAGGAGTTTCAGACTTGCCTCGGCAACACAGGGAGACCCCGTCTCTACAAAAAACCAAAGACCAACTGAACTCACCATCTTCTCGATTCATTCTTCCACATACCCCAACTAGCTCTTTCTGTGTCCTAGTGTTAGTGACTCCCAAACTCTAGTCCACAGACTGACTGCAAGAGTGTCACCTGGGGGAATTCATTAAAAATAGAGTCTCAGCTTCCACTATGATCTTGTGCCTAAGAATCTCTCAGGGTAGAAACCAGGAATCTGAACTTTTAACAGGCTCCCCACATGATTCCAATACACCACCAGATCTGGGAAGCACTCCTCTCTATGGCGGAATGGCACCTTCATCCACCTGGTTGTCCAAGCCAAAACTGGGTGTCACCGTTTAGGGAACACAGAATAGGGAACGTAGGCAGTAGGGAACACTGTCCTTTTACAGCAGGCCTAAAAGGGGAAATACTCAAACAGAACTGGAGAAAACTCTACTCATCTGGTTTAGGAGGCTAAATGCTGTCATGTCTCAGCCTGTGTCCCCTACTCCTTGTCTCTCTTGACCGCAACGTTAGGCATTTAAACATTCTGCTTTTCCTTTTTTAGGGAGAGAACTATCCATGGTGGTCCACACGCCCATGTTTTCCCGTGAGAGTACTCACAGCATTAACATTGGGATTCTTCACCTTCTGCATAATTGGCCTTATGCGTTGGTGTTGAGCAGTAGGGATGACATTTTAAAACTTCTGGGTAACCTTTCTTGGTGTTAAGAATTTAGAGAAATTTGATCTAGATTGGGTCTTTTAAGGATTGACTAGCTAGTATATAATAAGGTCCCACAAGAGCTCTGGGACAAATGTCACTCCCAACCAGTACTCAAGACAAACATCTTTGAATTGAGGCTGAAGACTTCTCTGACTCTTTAAGATGAATTTAAATGCTCCATCTAAAGGTTCCCTTGTGCCTGTCCTATCTAGTACTAGAGGACACGTAATCATTGCTTTCATACAATACTGCCTTCTCAACTAGACTGTCGGCATCCTGAAGATAGTTACACCACTCAGGTTTCTGAGCATAATGCATTGCATCATGATGCTGCTAGAGGCCTTAGAGAATCTGGTCCAACCTCCAATGCTGAGGACAATTTCTCATGGAGGTTGTAGAGTGGGTTCCTACAGGAGAAGGCTAAATTCAGTGGCTTCTGAGTCTGTATGTCAAAAAGGACAAGAAAGAGAAGAAGCCCTAAAGATAGAGATAGTTTATCTGAGTGCATAAATGGTGTGGTCCTTCAAAGCAGAGGTGCCAGCCAGAAAGATGGCCTCATCCTTGACTCTGGCCACTTGCTAGTCGCAATACCCTACCTGCCAAGTTATGGTGGCCATGCTGCCTGAGGCAAATGTGAGCCTAACGATGTGGGTTTTAAGGGGACCCAGACTCAGGTACTTACAAATATATATGCGCGTGCGCGCGCGCGCACACACACACGCACACACACACATTTATGCACATTATCACAAAATCTAATGTGTCCTGGAAGTGTGTCCTCAAAGTCTATTCTGCCAGTTTTCTTTTTTTAGTAAAGCAAGAATTCTCTCACAGAAACTTTTTTTTCTTTTTTTGAGATGGAGTTTCGCTCTTGTTGCCCAGGCTAGAGTGCAATGGTGCAATCTCAACTCGCCACAACCTCTGCCTCCCGGGTTCAAGTGATTCTCCTGCCTCAGCCTCCTGAGTAGCTGGGATTACAGGCATGCTACCACGCCCAGCTGATTTTGTATTTTTGGCAGAGATGGGGTTTCTCCGTGTTGGTCAGGCTGGTCTCGAACTCCTGACCTCAGGTGATCTGGCCACCTCGGCCTCCCAAAGTGCTGGGATTACAGGTGTGAGCCACCGTGCCTGGCCAGAAACTTTTTTAAAGGGGTGATGAGAATTTATCAGGTGTAGACGAACATGGGGTCAAATAGGCTTTTGTACTTGGCTTTTTTCCTGCAGAACCTGCCATTCCTCAGGGGCGGCCTGTGTTCAATCCAAACAACCACCTTGTAATGAACTTTAGATTCAAGAATTTGTTTTGCGTAATTCACTCTGCTCTGGAGCAACAGGGAAAGAATTGTCTTCATCAATGCAAAATGATTCCTTATGAGTATGCAACGAGAGGCAAATAAAATAGAAAAAAATGAACAATAATCAAAGGCTAGATATAAAATTGACTTCTAATAAAAGGATAAACTACTAAGAGAGATAGTAGAATCGCCTTTCCTGGTAGGCATGTGCCACCACACCCGGCTAATTTTTGTGTTTTTAGTAGAGACGGGGTTTCACTGTGTTGGCCAGGCTGGTCTCGAACTCCTGACCTCAAGTAATCCACCTGCCTTGTCCTCCCAAAGTGCTAGGATTACAGTAGTGAGCCACCACACCCGGTCTTACTGTGCTATCTTCATGAACAATCCTGTTATAATTATTATGTCTGAAATTGGAATGTATAATCTATCAACAGCATATGGATTTTGAATTGGTAGAGCTTGTATAGTATAAGTCATCTTAGGTAAGAATGCTGTGGCTAAGTTATATTTTTCTTACTGTACCAAGGTATTTGTTAACAGTAGCACTTAGGACGAAAATTGGGAACCATAGCCCCCTACACGAGAAAGACAGTGTGGAGGCAAAGCAGGCTCTGGAGTCAGATCCTCACTCTGCCATTTCCTATTTGGGCTGATTCTTGACATAATCTAGTGGTCCATCTCTTCACCAATGCCATGCAAACTGCCAAGCCTGCATCTTATTAATGTCCCACTTTTACTTCCTGTGTGTTTTGTGGCTGTTATTGCTATTGTTTTTCTAAGATTAACGGATGAAAAAGTGTCCTAGCAGCCAAAAGAATGAAAGGGCCTGTCTCCAAATACTTTTGAAGTGTTATTGTAGCACTACAGCATTTTAGAGCTGGAATGATACTGAAGATCACCTACTCAAAGAATCATAAAAAGGACCTTGAAAATTCTTTAGCCTGAAGTAATTATTCTCAATCCTGGCCAAACATTAGAACCACTTGGGGTACTTTAAAAAATTGCTGATGTCCAAGCCCCATTCCTGAATCAGAATCCTTGGGGTTGGGACCCTAGCATCAATATTTTCTATTCTATTCTATTCCATTATACTCTATTTTATTTTATTTATTTTTTTGAGACGGAGTCTCACTCTTGTTGCCCAGGCTAGAGTGCAATGGTGCGATCTCAGCTCACTGCAGCCTTGACCACTTGGGTTCCAGTGATCTTCCTGCCTCTTCCTGAGTAGCAAGGACTACAGGTACATGCCACCATGACAGCTAATTTTTCGTATTTTTCACAGAGACAGGGTTCACCATGTTGCCCAGGCTTCAATATATTTTAAATCTCCCTCGTGGTTGGTAACATTCAGCTAAAGTTGAGAACTTCTGATCTAGGGGCTCTTAATTATTTAGGGCATCTAGAGATGGCTTCAAAGGGTCAGTGACCTCCTGAAACTCATAACCAAAATTTTGTGTATGTTTACCCTATCTGATCCAAACTCCCAGCTGGTCCTCAAATTCCATAACATCTCTACAAAATGACTGTTTGGCTTTTGTTCAAACATTTCCAGTGAAGGGAAATAAATACCTTGCCCCTGAGAAAGCCCATCGCAGACAGTTCTGAGGGTCAAACCCCTTGAGGAAAGTGGGTGTGAGGGAAGCCCAATCTTGAATACAAGAGTCATAAAACATCAGTCAGAAGGATGCGTCAAGGTCTTCATGTGAGAATTCTTCACTTCATAGAGGAAGAACCTGAAGCGCAGAGACATTAGGGTGTCTGGCCCAAGCTCATGGAGTTAATGATAGATGGGAGGGTGAAAGCCCAGGGCCCCTGATTCCCTGTTTAGTTCCTGTCCCTCACGTGATGCGCAAGTCACCTCAAGGGGGTGATCTGCGGTGGCACACTTCAGGATGAACAGGGCTGGACCTGGCTAAGGGAAGACCCCAATTCCACCCTCCTGCGCCCGCCTTCTAGAAGGCAGTCTATCCCAGACAGGATGAGGAGAGCGGCCTGTCTCCTCCTTTCATGCGGGGCGTCTCCCACCCCTGCCCGGCCCCACATGGCTGGAGGTGAAGACTCCAGGAAAACCTTGCTGGGATAGTCTTCTTGGTGGCCCAGGTGCCAACAGAGAGATCTGGTTTATCTCCTACCCTGAGAGACAGGTGCAGGCACTGAAAGGGGAGGGGTGATGAGTGCATTCTGCCTCTGTTCCCCTGGAAGGTGTTGTGTGATGATAAAACAGTGATCTGAAGGCTGAAGATCTCCACCATGGATTTGTAAGTACACATCAGATTTTAAGTGATCTTAAAGAAACATTGACTTGTTTAGGGTGGAATCAGGCTTATTAATTATCCAGAGACATGACGTCTGATATTACAATATCTTCCATTTACAGCCAAGTAGCCCAGGACAAGCTACCATCTCTAAGCCCGGCTGCCACAGGTATAAGCTGGAGTTAGTAATACCCAGGTTTGAACTGCTGGTGGAGTGAATTACATAACAGATAAAGTGCCTAGCAGAGTGCCTGGCACACAGCTTGTGTGTGATAATTGGTGGCTATTACTGTTAATAATATATTTATCAAAATGCAAATATTATGACAAATTATTTTCATATATGTTTAATCTCACTACACAGCACATTTCTGATGACAGAGGGGATGTCACAGTACATTTTGAACTCCCAATTCCCACCTGCAGAGCTTGCTGCTAGCTCTGTACATGGTAGATATAAGCAAGAACTTAGGCCGAAGTGAACTGAATGACCCATTCTTACCGATAACTCTGTTCTTGCAGGGGTATTTCGGATCTGGCTTCTGCCTCAAGGCTGACGGAATCAATACACTCAGCAAGTGTATCCTCAGTCACTTCTCCATTGAGAGGGGGCTCCATGGTGTTGGCATCTTGAGGCTGCACAGGGGGCCCAATGGTGGCAGCCCCTGCACACTGCACAGCTGCATTTTCATGCCTCTCCCCTCTGGGGTCAGCTGGTGTTGGCTCATGTGAAATTGCAGCTGAATCAAATTTACTTCTGCATCTTCAGGTAAAGAATCACTATTAGGCATCTCAGTAACTTCTGCTTTGTCTCCAGTGGCTAAGGTGTCGCCAGCATCATCAGACATTTTAATATCTGTCAACACAATACAAACACCTCATGCTTTCATCGGATTGTTAAGCTTCAATTCAAAGCTCTGGATAAATAAATCTGGTAGGGGTAAACTTTTTTTTTTTGAGATGGAGTTTCGCTCTTGCTGCCCAGGCTGGAGTGCAATGGCACGATCTCGGCTCACTGCAACCTCCGCCTCCCGGGTTCAAGCGATTCTCCTGCCTCAGCCTCCCAAGTAGCTGGGATTACAGGCATGTGCCACCATACCTGGCTTATTTTGTGTTTTTAGTAGAAACGGGGTTTCTCCATGTTGGTCAGACTGGTCTCAAACTCCCGACCTCAGGTGATCCACTTGCCTCAGCTTCCCAAATTGCTAGGATTACAGGCGTGAGCCACCGCACCTGACTGGGGCAAACTTTTTTTTAACCAATACTCTATGTAACCTTGTGGGAGACCGAATAATGCAGGGGTCCCCAACCCTGCATTATTCCCCATATCAGTCCATGGCCTGTTAGGAACTGAGCTGCACAGCAGGGGGTGAGTAGCGGGTGAGTGAGCACAGCTTCCTCTGTATTTACAGCTGCTCCCCATCGCACTCGCATTACCACCTGAACTCCGCCTCCTGTCAGATCAGTGGTGGCATTAGATTCTCATAGGAGCATGAACCCTATTGTGAACCGCACGTTTGAGGGATCTAGGCTGTGCACTCTTATGAGAATCTAATGCCTGATGATCTGTCTCCCATCACCCCCAGATGTGAGCATCTAGTTGCAGGGAAACAAGCTCAGGGCTCCCACTGGTTCCACCTTTTGGCGAGTTGTATAATTATTTCATTATATATTACAATGTAATAATAACAGAAATAAAGTACACAATAAATGTAAAGTGCTTGAATCATCCGGAAACCATCTCCCCCCACAGCTTTTCCGCTGATCTGTGGGAAAATTGTCTTCCACAAAACTAGTTCCTGGTGCCAAAAAGGTTGGGGACTGTGGGAATAATGAATGGCCCCCGAGATAACCATATCCCAATTCCTGGAACGTGTGTTACCTTACATAACAAAAGGGATCCTGCAGATGTGAGTAAGTTAAGGATCTCGAGATGAGGGGATTATTTTAGATTATCTGAGTTGGCCTTAAATGTAATTGCAAGTGTCCTTATCATCCAGAGGCAGAGGGAGACTTGACTACAAAGAGGAAAAGGTGATGTGTTGACAGAAGCAGAAGCTGGAGTGACACGCTTCGAAGATGAAGGAAGGGGCCCCAAAGCCAAGGAATATGGGTGGCCACCAGAAGCTAAAAAGGAAAAGGAAACCATCCTCCCCTCAGAGACTCTAGAAGGAACCAGGCTGCCAGCAACTTGACTTTAGCCCATGGACACTGATTTCAGACTTCTGACCTCCAGAACTCCAAGAGAATAAGTCTGTGTTGGCAAATGCCACAAAGTTAGTTGTAATTTGTCACAGCAGCAATAGGAAGCTAACACAAACCTACAGTGCTATCTTTAAACTTTCCTGGAGCTCTTACTTGGTATGAAGGACTATGCCTATGGGAACTAAGAGTATTACCTGTATCTTTAAAATTATTGAATCTGGCTTTATTAATTATATTTGTAGCAATAATGAGAATAAGCATAAGAAGGCAAGGCGTAATGGCTCACACCTGTAATCCCAGCACTTTGGTAGGCTGAGGTGGGTGGATCACATGAGGCCAGGAGTTCAAGACCAGCCAAGGCCAACATGGTGAAATCCTGTCTCTACTAAAAATACAAACATTAGCTGGGCATGGTGGCATGCACCTGTAGTCCCAGCTACTTAGGAGGCTGAGGCACAATAATTGCTTGAACCTAGTGGGTGGAGGCTGCAGTGAGCCGAGATCGTGTCACTGCACTCCAGCCTGGGTGACAGAGTGAGACTCTGTCTCCAAAAAAAAAAAAAAAGGAATAAGTCTAGAAAATACCTGAGCACTTATCAAAAAACTACTTGCCATTTAGTTTTGCAACGTCTTTGTCAGAAATTCACAGTGAGAAAGAGACCTGTATACACACAGTATGCCTTGCTGGGGACCAGCTGATGAAGGTCTAGACGATGGTTTAGTCAAGGATAAACTGGAAGGGTAAGAAGTGAGGTAGAAACCATATAAGGAATGTAGTCATTAAAGCAGAAAACTCTTTTGAAGCTTACAAATTATTGATATCAGGTAGAGCAGCACTATTCAATGGAAGTTTCAGTGGTAATAAAAATGTTCTGTCTCAACAAACTAAGCATTGAAGGGACATATTTCCAAGTAATAAGAGACTTTTATGACAAACCCACAGCTAACATCATACTGAAGGGGCAAAAGCTGGAAGCATTCCCCTTAGGAACCAGAACACGATGAGGATACCCACTCTCACCACTTCTATTCAACACAACGGTGGAAGTCCTAGACAGAGCAATCAGGCAAGAGAAAGAAATAAAATAGGAAGAGAGGAAGACAAACTATCTTTGCAGGTGATATGATTCTACACCTAGAAAATCCCATAGTCTCTGCCCAAAAGCTCCTAGATCTGATAAACAGCTTCAGCAAAGTTTCAAGATACAAAATCAATGTACAAAAATCAGTAGCATTTCTATACACCAATAACGTCCAAGCTGAGGGCCAAATCAAGAATGCAATTGCATTCAAAATAGCCACAAATAGAATAAAATGCATAGGAATACAGCTAACCAGGGAGATGAAAGAGCTCCACAACGATAATTACAAAACACTGCTCAAAGAAATCAGAGATGACACAAATGAAAAAACTTTCCATGCTCATGGATAGGAAGAATCATTATTGTTAAAATCCAAAGCAATGTACAGATTCAATGCTATTCTTATCAAACTACCAATGATGCTTTTCACATAATTAGAAAAAAAATTCTAAAATTCATGTGGAACCAAAAAATAGCCCAAATAGCTAAAGCATGCCTAAGCAAAAAGGACAAAGCTGGAGGCATCAATCACATCACCCAACTTCAAACTACACTACAAGGTTATAGTAACCAAAACACCATGGTACTGGCACAAAAACAAAACACATAAGCCAATAGAACAGAATAGAGAACTCTGAAATAAAGCCACACACCTAACCCATCTGATCTTTGACAAAGCCAACAATAACAAACAATGAGGAAAAGACTCCCTATTCAATAAATGGTGCTGGGATAACAGGCCAGTCATATGCAGAAGATTGAAACTGGACCCCTTCCTTACACCATATACAAAAATCAACTCAAGATGGACTAAAGACTTCAATGTAAAACCAAAACCTACAAAAACTCTGGAAGAAAACCTAGGAACCTAGGAAATACTATAGCCTAGATATCGGCCCTGGCAAAGATTTCATGACAAAGACTCCAAAGCAATTGCAACAAGACCAAAAATTGACAAGGGGGAGGTAATTAAACAAAAGAGCTTCTACACAGCAAAAGAAACTATCAACAGAGTAAATGGACAACCTACATAATGGCAGAAACATATTTGCAACTATGCATGTGACAAAGGTCTAATATCCAGAATCCGTAAGGAACTTAAATCAACAAGCAAAAAACAAAACAAAACAAAATAAAAACCATTAAAAAATGGGCAAATGACATAAACAGGTACTTCTCAAAAGAAAACACATAGGTGGCCAACAAGCATATGAAAAAATGCGTAATACCACTAATCATTAGAGAAATGCAAATAAAAACCATAATGAGATACCGTCTCACACACAGATTTTCCCAATAACTCAGGGCTGTCATTGACCACACTTTCACCCTCTCAAGAATATATGTTATCAACAGCTATCATTTATTGAGTGCTTACTGTATCCATGCTTTTAAAATGTATTATCTCCTGTGAGTTGAATGTTATCAGCTCCATTTTACAGACAAGGACACTGAAGCTCAGAAGTCACACTTTTAGTAAATTGTACATTTGAAATTTAAGCCCATGTCTGACTTTGAGACTGAACCACATCAGAGCCCTATCAGCAATGCCATCTGCCTCTTTTCTTACATTCAGTCAGTGGCCAAATCCTAGAGGCTCTTTATCGAGAATGCATCTGCATTCTTTTACTCCTATTGTCACGGCAAGGTCCTCATTATGGTTCATGATGACTATTTGAGTATTGGGTTCCCCTGTTCACTGCAGCTCTTCCCCTTACTTTCCATCGTTCACCTCACGGCTCTAATTACATGGCTCTCCTGCTCACACATCCTCAGGAGCTCCCCCTTCCTCTCCCTCCTGAAATGAGGCCACATGCTTCAGCTGGTATCCAGGGACCTCTGTGCTCTGATCCCACCAGGCTTACCTCCCACGTTTTTCTACAAAACCTTAAATGAGACAGTGTAAATACCTGTCCAATGCCTGGCACATCCACAAGAGACCCTCAGGGGGCTGTTGGTTCCATATGTTGTTCTTTTGCACACTGAAGGCCCAGTTAAAATAACCGCTTTCTCCATTCTTTGTTCCTCCAGGTTGAACATTTTCCTTCTGAACCCTTCTGAGGGTATTTCGTGTTTATCTTACTTTAGACAATTAAAGTCCTCTTTGGCTAGAGTTGCTTCAGTTTTTCCTATGAGTTGTAAATTCTATAAAGACAAAGACCTTCCTTGTTTTGTATTCATATTCTACATAGTACTTGGCATAGCTTCCTGTGCATAGTAGGGAGCTCAACAAATATGCCTGTTGAGTTATATTAATATTTGTGTAAAGACACTCAGGAGCTTTCTTACAGCAGATGGTTCCAAATGACTTGACATTTCCGTATTGTCTTTCTTTTTTTCCTTCACCTCCCAGTTAATTGAGTTACAATGTATTTGTATAAGCAAAAATATCTGCCAGACCTTGAATTCAGTGATAACATTCCTGTAAACAAGTCTACATGTAAGAATGGCAAAGAATGCAAACTTCCCTCCAGCTGGTATACAAAGTTTAGGATATTCAAGGTTGCCCGTGGGCTGTCAAGGAGCCAGGTTCAAGCCTAGCTGAAATAGCAAACAATGATAGAAACCCACTGTATAGAGAAGGGGTAGTGTCGTGGGTGGTTTATGGGAGGTGAGTAGAATTGATGGGGGCTGCTACAAAGGCTGTTGTCATTTGGAAGTTTATAAAATCTTTGTGAAAACCTCTCTCTGAATCAGGGCTAGCCTAGGACAAGGTGTTGGCAAACCACAGTCTGCTGGCCAAATTTTGTCCTCTGTCTGTTTTTGTAAACAGTTTTATTGGACCAGACATACACCCTTTGTTTACATATGGGACCGTGGTGGTTTCTCTGACACTACAATAGCAGAGTTGAGTCGTTGCAACACAGGCCATATGGCCTGCAAAGTCAAAAAGCCTAAAATATGTACTATCTGGCCTGTTTCCGAAAATGTTTGCTTACCCATGGCCTAGGACTTTGCTTGATTGCCACGGCCTAAAGATTTCCCTGTCTTAATTTATTATCCTCACATGAGTCCTAGTGACACAAGAATGAGGAGAGTGGGTTCATGAATAAATGATACCTTGCCATCACTTTTATTCTCGTTTTTTAATTCAGTGGATGGTAGACATTGTCTGATCTTTTTATTTGTTTGTAAGGTAATTTGAAAATCCTTATTATTAATCTGGATTATTAAGAAGTCCCAAACTATTTCACTTTTCTATAAGCAGGAACATCAGAATAAATCTGGCTGGGATAAACACTTATGGGTAAATAAAAACCATTATGAATACCTGAATGGACAAGCCTTGTCCTCAAGTGTTGTTATCTTGTTCATGAAGTGTCCTAAAACAGTTTAGCGTATACTATGTGACACGTGCATGTTAACTTAGTTTTAATTTATGCCCTAAGTGTGGATGGATGACATCTGAAGTGCCTTATTCAGGAATATGCTATCCAGGGGTCTTTAGTAAGCCCTTAAAAATCTGTAATGAGGTGTCCACCTCTTTTTAGAGGGTTCAACTACCGTCTTCTCTGATGGGCACCCCAGGGTATGCTAATTAACATAAAGGATATGAGAAATAATTTTTCACCGGTGACATGAAAGATGCCTCAGATATTGTGGATTGGCAAGAAATAGCGTATAGGTGCCTTCTCTGCTTCTACAGCCAAGATATGAGATTGCACTGAATCCAGCAGCTGGAGCTGGGCCTCTAGCTGAATGCAGGACTCCAAAGCCTGAAGGTGACTAGAAGCTTAGCTGAGTCCTGCCTCTAGAACACAGGCCTAAAAGGACAGTGAGCTAGGATTTCCTTGAGCTTATAAGAACAGACTGGTTAACTAAGCCTGTTTGCTAATACATGTGTGGGTTTATGGCAGAATTCCATCAGTGAACTTGGATTCCTGGTAATTTAGCTCTTGGTAGGGAAGTTGCAGAGGAGGAAATCTATAGCCCTTACCTATCTCTGATGGCCAAATTGCCTTAGGTGAGTTTATCCCAAATGTAGAAAAAGTGCTGCAATAAAACTCTTCTCTGTGGCTGCTCTCCATTCAACCAACACAAACCATCCTTTCAGAAACACCGCAGAAACTCATCTGTAAGATGTTAAACAGGCATTGTTAAAAAATATTTATGGATTCTTTAAAATATTTATGGATTATTGTTTAAAATATTTATGGATAATTTATAAATTTTAGAAATTCTAGATCTTTACATCTGTTAAATTTAAAAATGGTCATCGGTCAGGCACAGTGGCTCACATCCCAGCACTTTGGGAGGCCAAGGCAAGCGGATCACTTGAGGCCAGAGCTCCAGACCAGCCTGGCCAGCAGAGTGAAATTCTGTCTCTATTAAAAATACAAAAAAATTAGCTGGGCTTGGTGCCATGTGCCTATAATCCCAGCTACTCTGCAGGCTGAGGCATAAGAATTGCTTGAACCTGGGGGGCAGGAGCTGCAGTGAGCCAAGATCATGCCACTGTACTCCAGCCTGGGTGACACAGTAAGACCCTGACTCAAAAAAAAAAAAAAAAAAAAAGCCCTGATTCAATTTCTAATTGTAAAAAAAAAAAAAAAGGGGTCATGCAAGATCAGCCCTATTTCAATTTCTAATTGTGTGTATCTCTAATCTATATTTATCTCTCCTTGTTACAGGTCTAATTTTCCCCAAATCAAAACAAAAACAAATTTATTTTTTGTTTGGTTGTTCTGGTAGACCTTTATCGACTGTGGATGCTATCATGATGGGGGAAATGTAATCATTTTTCAGACTGTACCCTTTTGTGTGAAACCACTAGAAACTGTGTGTTTGAAACACACAACTGTTTCTGAGCAGGGGCTGCTGGAGTCCACCAGGATTACAGTCGTGACAAGCACTGTGTTTCCTGGGACACCTTCCATCTCCATCTGGGTGTTCCATAAGCCAGACTTAGAAACCTTTCCTGATTTATGGTTAGGAAGATTGATCACTGTAGCCATGTCTCGTGGTCTGGAGGCTAAGGAGACTCAACCCACAGCAACAAGGAGGCTGCTTCAGGAAACTCTAAGGAGAGGAAGGGTGGCATATAAAGAAGCCTTTGTGGGCTGGGAATAAGTTAGTTTTTCATGAGTAAATTCATTCATCACTGAAAATGCTCCCAGTACTATGCGAGGTATTGAAGCAGCAACATCCCAGCTCCAAAAATAAGTATAAAAAAAAGTATGGTCACTATCCTTCAGAAATGAATCATCTGTTTGAGGAGCTAACACAAAACAGTTAAAAAGTGATGCAAAACAGCACAGCAAATCAAGGACAGATGTGCCTGAACTCGACTGACCCTGTGCAAAGGAGAACCTTGAAAGTGTCTTTGATGTGGGTAATTCAAGCCTGGTGGAATGAGAGCATGTGCAAATGTCCAAGCATCAGGGATGGACTCTAGCGATTCAGGACAGGTGTCTGAGAGGCCAGGACACGAGGCTGCATGGAGAATAATGAGAGGTGGGAGCAATGGTATTCAGAGGTGGAAAGAGTTGTGCCCTGTAGGCGTCAAGAGATGTGGCCTGTGGTCCCAGCATTCCTTTGTGGGCACACAACTTGCTCATCCTCACTGCGCTTACACCTGCTCCTCTGTAAAGCTAGGATGGACAAACTGATTTGGATGGTTTTTTTCCAAACCCCACCTGCAGGACTGGGGCAAGTCTGTGATGATAGAGAAAAATGAGGACAAGATCGCAAGTTTTTCATAAATCTAAATTTATTAAATGTAAAAGACTGCCTTCATCTTGCAAGTTTAGCCTTTGTGCTTTTTCTTGGTATTAAAATGCCTTTCATTTTATGAAATAGTGGTGACAGTAGATGGATTTTTTTAAAAAATGGCCTCAGTTGGCAGCATAAAAATTTGGTTAGCATGATATCCTGTGTGAGGTCATCTCCCCCAGTTTAAAAAAAAAAAAGTGTTGGTCAGCGAAGGACCAGGAATAAAATCTCTGTATGAGAGGCTCTTAATCAGGTTGTAACAGTTTGTGTGAGTTTGTATAAGGCTTGACAAGTCTATGTACCCAGGCTTCAGCCTATTCTCTGTGTGACTGCCAGGCATTTTTGGACCTACTTCCTCTCCTGTTTAAAAACAATTAGGTGTAAATATCTTCGCACTTCCCATCATAATCCAGCTCCAATCTCTCTCCACCTGTTGCAACTCTCAGTGCCCTCCACTCCTGCCTCACCAGTCTTTTCTCCATTCCCCATAACTCTTCACATCTCCCTGCCTTTGCTTACGTTGGTTCCTCTGCCCCGGTGCTGCCCTTTCTCCAGCTGCCTGGCAAACTCCTATTCCTCTAGATACCCAATGTCTAATGTTCTCTTTCATTGCAAATTTTTCCTTAATCTGCCCCACTCCTTCCAGTGAAATAACTGCTCCCTCTTCTACGTTTTTGGCACTTTGCACAGATTTCTATTGCATGTATTTATGGAGTATTTACTTCTGCCATTCTGTCCTCCAAGACTATGACCAACAGCACCTAGGTTCGTTTCTGTCCCTCAGATATTTACTGGATTGAAATATATTGTGTTTGATATTAATAAAAGAGAAACCAAGTTTGAGATAAGCCTGGTCAAATAAAGAAAGACAAGTTTACTTTTATGGTCTGAATTGCTCAGATTCAAGAAGGCCCCCTCCCACCCTCAAATTCCTTCTGCATTGGCTCACTTGTGCCTCAAATCCATCCCTAAAGTCTCATTCCTTCACTTAAAGGTTACAATGTAAGAAGTTTATCAGATTATTTCCCAAGCTCAGGCTTGATGGAAGAAAGGAGGGAGGGGACACAGGCATATGAGTGAGGTAGAGAAGGAGCCACTGGGCTGCAGAGAGGGCAAAAAGAGGCTCTGAGGATACAGCCTGTCTCATTCTCAGTTGTCACAGGTTGGCTGAGGTCACAGGGAGTTCAGAGGACACTGATTTAAAAAGCCACCTGCCTGTGTCCTTCAAGATGTTTAGGACGGGAACGGATGGGATCAGTAGGGCAAAGCTAATGCTCTCACAGCCCATAGAGCGATGTCTTCCTACTTAGGAAAAGGCAGTGACGTTCAGGCGCCTGGTCCGAGGTGCCTGGAAATACTCACCGGATGGCAGGGGCGAGGGCTAGCCGACTGGGTGGAGGGGGCCTGGGGAGCTGGGGTAGGGAGTGAGACTCATCCCGGGGGCTGCGAATGGAGGCGGTGCCTGCTTAGAGTGTTGACTGGACTGGAAGAGCAGGCAGGGCGTGGGTCGGCTGCTGGAGAAGGGGTAAGGCGAGGGAGCGGGGAGGTCAAGGCCTGAGCTCCCTGTGCCAAGGCCGAGGGCAGGCGCACCATGGGAAGAGGCCTCTGTCTTACAGGGACCTGCTCCCTCCGTGCCCGGGCTGGGGGACCCTGCAGCCCGCCTCTGACTTGGCCCCGAGCCACTGGGGCACTTTTCCAGACTTGCTTGGTGCCAGGACTGGATAGTTTGGGAGATCCTGGCAGGCTCCGCGGAGGTTCACGCCGGCCGAGGGAGCAGACCCTGAGTGTGGGCGTGTGGGTGTGTGCATGAGCGTGGACCCGGAGCGACACACACTCACACACACACACTCACACGCCCGCACCCACGCAGGGCCCTCGACCGCGCCACCCTGGACCCTCACCCCAGAGCCAGGTCCTCCCTGACCGCGGCTCCTCACTAACGCAGAGGGCAGGATTCGTGGGTCCCAGACGAGGTGCCACGGTATGGTGTTCCCACTACCCCGGGGCGGCCGCCCCCGCGCTCGCCCGCCCCCCGGGGAAGGGCATGGGGACAGGTTGCCCGGGGCTCTTACCGCTCAGGCGGCCGAGTACGCGCAGGAGTGCCCGGCGGGTCCCGCCCCGCCACGTCTGCAGGGCCGGCGGGGAGCGGGCAGGGGGCGGGCGGCTGGAGAGGGGGCCCCGCCCCGCCTGCGCCCCGCCCCACGGGGAGCGCCGCTGGGACGCCCGGCCACCCCCACGCTGCGAGGGGCAGGGCCCGCGCTGGGCGAGCCTCCTGGAAATTTGGTTTGTCCCACCCCTGTGCCAGCGCGGAGAGCCAGAGCGCGCCCCCTGTCCAACCGAGGGCAGGTGGGTCTCGGGGTTCGCCAGATCCCTTTCCTTTCCTTAAAAGCGCTTGGAAAACCGCCGCCGTGTCACTGGGAAGAGGTCGCCCAAGTTCAGCTAAAGTTTGAGCTCCTGATTCTGCGTTAAGCAGCACTCCCTTGCCCTGTCGGTGGGAGTGTGATAGATTTAAAACAAACAAGCAAACGAACCCCAAACAAACAGCGAAAACCCACTTTCCAGAAGGCCAGTTTGGAGCTGTGGGTCAAAGTTCCAATGTATTAGCTTTGGCCTAGGAATTCCACATTTGCTAATTTGTCCTAAGTAGGCAGTCAAATGGGCAAACATGTATGTACAAGGATGTTTGCTGTAGTTGCTTCTGCGGGGGGAAGCTGGAGACAATCTAAATGTCCCCCGGTAAGACTGGTGAAGTAAGCTACAGTAGCTTCAGACATGGAATATGTCGTAGCCCTTAAAAATGAGAATTCGTTGACATGGAAGGAAGGCCATATATTAAGGCCTTCCTCAAATATGGCTTAATATGAACTCAGATGCAGAGGAAGTGCAATGTTTACAGTATTAACTAGTTTTGTAAACAATTTTGTGTTTTATATAAAAGTCGGGGGAAATACAATTAAAAAACAGTGATTCTTTGTGAGCGGTGTGTTTAAGGCAGATTTTCTCTTCTTTCTCCCACTCCATACCCTCTTGTTTTTAAAAAATTATGAATTCAAAGTTAAAGAAAATATAGCCTCACCCTCTCCCCTTCAATATCACTACCATTTTTTATAGTGTGTGGATCCTACCATAGCTTTTCTAAGCGTATATAAATACAAGTGTGCATAAACAGCTTTTGTTTGCTTTTTTATAAAAATGGTGAGATGTTGACATATTTTGTAAATTTTCCCCATTACATTTTTTTTTTTTTTTTTTTTTTGAGACGGAGTCTCACTGTGTCGCCCAGGCTAGAGTGCAGTGGCGCGATCTCGGCTCACTGCAAGCTCCGCCTCCCGTGTTCCAGCCATTCTCCCGCCTCAGCCTCCGAGTAGCTGGGACTACAGGCGCCCGCCACCGCGCCCGGCTAGTTTTTTTTTTTTGTTTTTTTGTTTTTTTTTGTATTTTTAGTAGAGACGGGGTTTCACCGTGTTAGCCAGGATGGTCTCGATGTCCTGAACTCGTGATCCGCCCGCCTCGGCCTCCCAAAGTGCTGGGATTACAGGCTTAAGCCACCGCGCCCGGCAGCCACCGCGCCCGGCTATTACATATTATACACATTGTAATCATCTTTCTTGGTCAATACATATCAACCAAAACCACTCTTCTAAGACTTGTCTTACATATTGCTATAAGTTTGTAATTATATTTCATTCAATCATTCTCTTTTTGACAGACAATTAAGTTGTTACTTATATTCCAGTCTCTTCCATATATATTAATTAATTTATTAATTTATTTTTTTTGAGATGGAATCTTGCTCTGTCGTCCAGGCGGGAACGCAGTGGCATGATCTCAGTTCAGTGCAGCCTCTGCCTCCCGGGTTCAAGCAATTCTCCTGCCTCAGCCTCCCCAGTAGCTGGGATTACAGGTGTGTGCAACCACACCCGGCTAATTTTTGTATTTTTTAGTAGAAACGGGGTTTTACCATGTTGGCCAGGCTGGTCTCGAACTCCTAACCTCAGGTGATCCACCCACCTCAGCCTCCCAAAGTGCTGGGATTACAGGCATGAGCCATCGTGCCCAATTATATTTTTTCTTTAATTTTTTATTAAATATTTTCATATTAATAATTTTTTAAGCTACTGAATATTTATTTTGTTATGTTTTTTAGGGTGACAGAGTCTTGATTTGTGGCCTAGGCTGCAGTTCAGAGGCACCATCTCCATCTCTTCGGTTCAAGCGATTCTTCTGCCTCCCGAGTAGCTGGGATTACAGGCACCCGCTACCATGCCTGGCTAATGTTCATGTTTTTAGTAGAGACGGGGTTTTGCCATGTTGGCAAGGCTGGTCTCGAGCTCCTGACCTCAAGTGATCTGCCCACCTCGGCCTCCCAAAGTGTTGAGATTACAGGCATGAGCCACCACGCCCAGCCTGTTATTTTTAAATTCACAGAAAAACTGGAAAGTTGTCTTAATGTGAGAATGGGTGGAAACTGCTTTAATTGAGATCAATAGCCTTTTTGAATTGAGCAAGACTTTGAACGTTAACTAACACTTGGCTTCTGTAACTCAGTTTTTCCACCTCTAAAATCAATAGCATTGCTCTACACCATCCCTTCCAGTTCTGGCTTTGTGAGTGTTATCAAATTACGTTCCACTTGCAACAGGTGTGTTTTGGTGTAGCATATACACAAACGTCTGTGACTGGCACTTCTGCTCCTGCCCAGAGACAGCAAGCACCTTTGCTAACTTGCCTTCCCCGCCCTGCTGAGCTGTAACAGCCCAATCAGATGTTCTCCTTTTAGAGGGCTGAGTTCGTCTTCTCCTTTGACCCAAACCACACCTATCCAATGAAGAAAATAAACCAAACTATCCTGGCAACAAGTTTGTTTTTTGTTTTACCAACTGCAAATTTCGCCCTTTTACTCATGTAGCTGCTTCCAGGACTACCAGATTTTATTTCAGATATTTTATTTGTATTGTAAAACATTTTAAGTTCATTTAAAAATTTTCTGGACATATAGAAAAGAAAATAATAATATGACAGTGCAAAAAATGTAGGGAATACTATAACATCTAGATTTAACAAATTTTTTGCAGTATTTTAGAATTTTCTTTGCAAAGAAAAAAATGCTAGATATGTTTGAAACCCTATCCATTGCATCTCTGCAGGTAGCCATATACCTCTCCCACTCATATTTCTTTCTTTTTTAGGGATAAGTTCTTACTCTGTCACCCAGGCTGGAGTGCAGTGGTATGATCCCGGCTCAGTGTGGCCTCAAACTCCTGGACTCCAGCAATACTTCTGCCTCAGCCTCACGATGAGCTAAGGACCACAGGATGCCACTGCACCCTGCTAATTTATAAATTTTTTGCAGTGTCGTAGTCTTGCTGTATTGCCCCCACTGGTTTCAAACTCCTGACTTCAAGCAATCCTCCTGCCTCAAACCCAAAGGGCTAGGACTACACGTGTGAGCCACCATGCACAGATCCCCTTCCACTCATGTTTCTAAACATTTGCTGCATACGTCCTCGCCCTTAAATGCATATATAATTGTTTTTCAGTGTTTTAGAATATTAAGGACATCCTGTACACTTGTTAACTTGCATTACATTTTTGAGAATCACTCATATTCACACATGTAGCTCTAGCATATTTATTTCAAAGTCTTAACAGTGTGTCCAAAATTGGTTCCTTCTGGTGGGTTCTTAGTCTCACTGACTTCAAGAATGAAGCCGCAGACCCTTGCGATGAGTGTTACAGGTCTTAAAGATTGTGTGTCCAGAGTTTGTTCCTTCCAACGTTCAGATGTGTCCAGAGTTTCCTCCTTCCGGTGGGCTCATGGTCTCTCTGACTTCAGGAGTGATGATGCATACCTCCCAAGTGAGTGTTACACCTCTTAAAGGTGGTGCCTCAGGAGTTGTTTGCTCCTCTCAGTGGGGTTCCTGGTCTCAAACTCCAGGAATGCAGCCGCAGACCCTTGTGATGTCACAGCTTATAAAGGTAGTAGGGACTCAAACAGCCAGCAGCAGCAAAATTTATTGTGAACAGCAAAAGAACCAACGTTTCCATACCCTGGAAGGGCACCCTGGATGGTGGCTGTTGGCGGGTGGCCTGCTTTTATTTCCTTGTTTAGTCCCACCCACATCCTGCTGATTGGTCCATTTTACAGAGAGCTGATTGGTCCATTTTACAGAGAACCAATTGGTCCATTTTACAGAGTGCTAATTGGTCCGTTTTTACAGAGTGCTGATTGGTTCATTTACAAACCTTTAGCTAGACACAGAGCACTGATTGGTGCATTTACTATCCCTTAGGTAGAAAAGTTCTCCAAGTGCCCACCTGACCCAGAAGCCCAGCTAGCTTCACGTGTCAATAGGAGGGTATGAATATGCCACAATTTATTTCCCGATTGATCTACTTTAATGTGTTTCATATTTCACTCAATTACATATAATGCTACTATTGCCATTTTTGAATGTATTTTCTAGTATCCTAGGCAAGAAATGGAACAGCTGGTTCCCCTTTACCAGACATTGCTGAATTGCCCTTCATTATGGGTCAACCATTTATTCAACACAACTTTTCTGAAAGCATGCACTGTGTACCAAATACTGCTGTAGGTGCACGGAATACATAAGAAGCAAAGCAAACTCCTGGTATTCAAGAACTTAGACTCCACAGAAAGGGAAATAGATCCTAACTAGAGGGTCTATATGAGGTGGTGGAGTAAAGCAGGCTATAGAATCTACAGGGTTTAGGGAATGATGGGTAGGACCAACTGTGGTCAAGGAAGTCTTTACAGATAAAGTGACATTGCAATGTAGACTTTAAGGAAGTAAGGAAAGGAACAGTGGCCATATCTGTAGACAGTCTCAGGCAGAGGGGATTACATGAGCAGTTTGGGAGCATGGAGGATGCATTCACAGAAAGGTAAGGTGACCAGTGTGGCTGGAGCAGAGGGAGGATGGGGGAGAGTAGAAGAAAATGAGGCCATAGAGGTAGTGGAGCCTGAGAGATGGGCAGAGGGATTTTGATTTATACTTTGAGTGAGACGGGGGCATCCTTATGGCTTTGAGTATGATTCTAGTATCTGACTCTAGTCATATTGGGATCGGGTGAAGGTGGGAGGGGAGAGAAGGATGGAGGCTGGGATACTAGTTAGGAGGCCATTGCAGTTATCCGGGTGAGAGATGATGATGCCTTTGACCACCATGGGAGTAGTGGGGGACATGAGAGGTGTTTGCTTATGGACATATTTCAGAGAAAAATCCAACAAAATTTGCCTATGGATTGAATGTAGAGTTTGAGCAAAGGAGAAAGTAATCATTGATCACTCTAAGGATTTTAGTCTGCACTACTAGAAGAGTAGAAATATCATTTATTGATATGAGGAAGGATGCAAGAGGGAGCAGTTTGGGAGTTAGAGGCTGTAAAGATTCAGGCATTTGGCTTGCAACAATAATGGTTTAGCAAGCATTTATCAGGCTATTGAATGTGAAAGTCTGAAGTTCAGGGAAGTCTAGGCTGGAGATAGTAAGCGAGGAGATACCAGCAAACAGATGGTTTTGAAGGACCAGGATAAGAGTGCATGGAGTTAGAGAACTGGTCCAAGACTATCTTGGGTATTCCATGCCAGAGATATAAAGAGGACCCAGAAGGAGACTGGGAAGGAATGCCAGTGAGCTAGCAGGAAATTCAGGGAATGGAGACTGGGGAGTGGGAGTATGGGGTCTAAGAAGTCAGGCAAGAAAACATTTCAGGATCTTTCAACTATGTTAAATGCTGCTAATAGTTCAATCAAGCTAAAAATTGAGAATTGACCATGGATTTGGGAATGTGGTGATCATTGGTGACCTTGAAAAGAGCTATTTCTCCTGACTGGTGGGGAAGGAAACCTGATTGAAGTAGAATTGAGAGAATGAGAGGAGAACAATTAGAGACAGTCAGTAAACAGCTCTTGCAAGGAGTTCTGGTATATAGAGGAGCAAGGAGGGGAAGGTTGTGGATTCAAAGGGAGAGTTTTTGTTTTGTTTTGTTTTGTTTTTTTAGATGGGAGAAATTATTGCTTTAAAAGGTGATTGGGGGCTGGGTGCGGTGGCTCATGCCTGTAATCCTAGCACTTTGGGAGACCGAGAACGGCAGATCACGAGGTCAGGAAATCGAGACCATCCTGGTTAACAAGGTGAAATCCTGTCTCTACTAAAAATACAAAAAATTAACCAGGCATGGTGGCACGTGCCTGTAGTCACAGCTACTTGGGAGGCTGAGGCAGGAGAATCGCTTGAACCTGGGAGGCGGAGGTTGCAGTGAGCCGAGATTGCACCACTGCCTGAACTCCAGCCTGGGCGACAGAGCGAAATTCCGTCTCAAAAAAAAAAAAAAAGTGATTGGGGCCAGGCGTGGTGGCACAAGTCTGTAATCCTAGCACTTTGGGAGGCTAAGGCGCACAGATCACTTGAGGCCAGGAGTTCAAAACCAGCCTGGCCAACGTGGCAAAATCCCGTCTGTATTAAAATTACAAACATTAGCTGGGAGTGTGGCATACACCTGTAATCCAGGCTACTCAGAAGGCTGAGGCATGAGAATCCCTTGAACCTGGGAGGTGAAGGTTGCAGGTTGCAGTGAGCCAAAGATCGTGCCACTGCACTCCAGCCTGGGTGATGGAAGTGAAACCTTACCTAAAAGAAAAGAAAAAAAAGATGATTGGAATAATATATCAGAGCAGAAAAATGTTGATGCAATGGAGAGAAGATCATTGAAAGAGTTACTTCCTTGAGTAGATGAGCAGGAAGGGGACCCAGTGCTCAGTGGGAAGGGGATCTTGGCACAGAGTTCATTCCGAAGGCCAGGGAGAGTTCATGTAGAACTCGTGCAGGGGAGGCTTGTAGAATTTCAGGGGAAGATGTGGAAATGCTCCTCTGCTAACATCTATTTTCATTGTGAAAATGAAGAGTCATTGCATGAGAATGTTGGTTTTCAACAAGAATGTTTTAGCAACTATTTAGTAGGCTGTTGAATGTGAGAGTCTGGAGTTCAGGGAAGTCTGGGCCGGAGCTGGTAATTGAGGACACATCAGTAAGCAGATGGTTTTGAAGCCATGGACCCGGATGAGAATGCATGGATTTAGAAGAGAAGTGGTCCAAAACTGAGCCTTGGGTATTCCATACCAGGGAGATAAAGAGGACCTAGACACAAGAAGGAGATTTTGGAAGTGTAAGAGACAAGAGGAGGTGTGAAAGAGGAGAGTAGGAGAGTGAAGGGGCTAGGGAAGGGTAGTAAGGAGGGTAGGAGGATTGCTGCTCTCTCTTGAGGCTGAGACCTAGTCATAAATTTCAAGTAAGCCAGTCAGTATGGGTGTGTATATTCTCCAACTGTATTCAGCCACTCAAGCTCAGTGTAGTCCAATGGAGAGTTGGATTTAAACTGGGTTGAGGAAAGAGGAGTAGGTAGCTACAGAAGAATAATGAAGAGGATGGAGCATGATCTTTCAATCCAGTGCAGTGGGGCTGGGGAATCATTGGCATCAGAGGAAGAGTTGGAGGTGACAGATGGAAAGTGGGATTCAGGCAGCTGAGATTATGGAGGGGGTGCAGCCACTGCTAATGATGATATCTAGGATATCATAAGGGAATGCATGACTGAAGTAGGGTGCAGGACAAGATTATTAGAAGAGAGAATTTCCAAGAACTCAGAGGCCAGGTGAATGGAAGAGTCTCTATGTCGCTATGGAAATCACTAAAATTATGAAAAGGGTGGTATCGGACTGAAACAGTGAGTAGTGCTAGAATACTTGATGAAGCGATGGGGCTCAGTAGATGACTGCAACGAGAAGGGGTGGGTTTGGAGGAAGAAAAGTAATCTGGAAGTAGCAGTGAGGGCCTGCGCCACCTCCCAAGCCCTGGGATGTGAAGGGTGCGCCCGAGAAAATATAGACCACTAGAGGGCGTTGTGCTCAGGCCAGCGTGTAGGTCTCAGTCCCCTGATCTTCATGGGGTTAGAACGAAACCGACTCACCTAAAGAGCTTTCAAAATGAAACGTATGCCTGGCTCCTCCCAGACCACTTACATCAGAATCTCTGGACATGTACGTGTGCTCCTGTTTCTTCATGTTCTGGCCACCATTTGGTATTACGAGATGTTTTAAATTTTGTCCACTTAGGGGTGTGCAGTAGTGTCTCCTGGTTGTCTTAATTTGTATTTTCCCATGTTCTAATGAGGATGCATACCTTTCTATGTGTTTGAGCTACTTCTGTTTCCTTTTCTGTTATCCATCTGCTGATCTCCTTTGCTCATTTCCGCCCATTGGGGTCGTTAGTCATTTTAAAATTGATTTGTAGGAAATCTTTATATATTTTGTATATTAACCCTTTTGTGATTACACATGTTGCAGATACCTTCTCCCAGTCTGTGGTTTGTCTTTTTTTTTTTTTTTTAATTCAGCAGAGAAGTTTAGGTTTATTACCAATACTTAATATATAAATTATCAATTTTCTTTGTGTGTGTGTGTGGGGACGGAGTCTCGTTCTATTGCCCAGGCTGGAGTGCAGTGGCGTGATCTCAGCTTGCTGCAACCTCCCCCTCCTGGGTTCAAGTGATTCTCGTGCCTCAGGCTCCTGAGTAGCTGGAACTACAGGCGCCAGCCACCACATCCAGCTAATTTTTGTATTTTTAGTAGAGACAGGGTTTCATCGTGTTGACCAGGCTGGTTTTGAACTCTTGACCTCAGGTGATCTGCCTGCCTCGGTCTGCCAAAGTGCTGAGATTACAGGTGTGAGCCACTGCACCCAGCCAAAATTATCAATCTTATCTCTGTCATATGTGTATCTTCTGATATTGATAACTGTCACATAACTTACTTTAAAGCTGTTGGTAGACACTAATATTTATTTATTAATTATCTGGAGAAAGGCAAAGAACATTTTTTAAAAAGTAAAAATCATCAAAATAATGTTTTGCCTGTGTCTGTATTAGGACAGTATATTTGGTGGCCTTAGATTACATATTTATAATACTTATCCCAGTGTGACACTATTTTTTAAAAAATTAAGATATATATACATATATATAGTGAAGAATCCAAACAGGACAAAAAGCATAAAATGGTGAAGAGGCCAGGTGGGGTGGCTCAAGCCTGTAATTCCAGCACTTTAGGAGACTGAGGTGGGTGGATTGTTTGAGTCCAGGAATTCCAGACCAGCCTGAGCAGCATGGCAAAACCCTGTCTCTGCAAAAAAATATAAAAATTAGCCGTGCATGGTGGTGGATGCCTGTGGTCTCAAATCCTTGGGAGACTGAGGTGGGAAGATTACCTGAGCAGAGAAAGTCAAGGCTGCAATGAGCTGTGATCATACCACTCTATTCCACACCCTAGGCAATAGAGTGAGACCCTGTCTCAAAAAAAAAAAAAAAAAAAAGGCCAATAATCTATTTCTCTTAGTTCTTCTGCTCAAAGGTGAACATTTCTTATGTATCCTTTGAGAGAAAAATATTCATATGCCTCTATCAACATATGTATGTAGACCCTTGTATTAAGTTTCCTGTGGCGACCATGACAAATCACCACAGACTGTGTGGCTTAAAACAACAAAAATTTATTCTCTCAGCGTTCTGGAGGCCAGAAGTTCAAAATCAAGGTGTTCATAGGGTGATGCTCTCTCTGGCCTCTGGCGACTCCAGGCATCCCTTGCCTTGCGACTGCAATACCGCAGTCTCTGCCTCTGTTTGCAAATGCTCCGCTTCTCTGTGTCTCTCTTCTCTGTGTGTCTTATGAAGACACAGGGTGTCTTATAAGGCAGTGTGCATGGTGTGATGCTGAAGTGCATAGGCACTGGGGCCAAACTGCTTGGGTTCGAACCCCAGTCCCACCACCGACCAGCAGTGCAAGCTGGAACCATTACCCAGCTGCTCCTGCCCAGGTGCTAAGTGGAGATGATGTAACAGTACTTATCTCACAGCACCTTAATACGTTCATACTTGGAAAGTAGTCACAGCAATGCCTGGCAAGAAGATAACCTGTGTAAATGTATAATAGGCTAGATTTTGTATAATTGATGTCATACTCTTCTTACAGTTCTGCACCTTGATTTTCTTTCTTTCTTTTTTTTTCTTTTGAGCCAGAGTCTCACTCTTTTGCCCAGGCTGGAGTGCAGTGAGGCAATCTTGGCTCACTGCAACCTGCGCCTTCTAGGTTCCAGTGATTCTTCTGCCTCATCTTCCTGAGTAGCTGGGAGTACAGGTACCTGCCACTACACTCAGCTAATTTTTGTGATTTTAGTAGAGATGGGGTTTCGCCATGTTGGCCAAGCCAGTCTCGAACTCCTGGCCTCTGGCAATCTACTCACCTCAGCCTCCCAAAGTGCTGAGATTACAGGCATGAGCCACTGTGCCCAGCCTGCACCTTGATTTTCTTCACTTCATAGTATATCCTGAAATCTTTACCCCTCAGCGTACAAAAAACCATATGATTTACACCAGACTCCTTACTATTATGACTTCTCTTCTATGTCAGTCACTATTCCAGCCACTTTAAATTCAGTATCTTTCCTAAAAGTACTCCCGTTTTGTGGATGAATAAATGGAGGTTAAGGAACTTGTCCCAAGCCTCACAGTAAGTGGCCAAGTGGGGAGTTCGGCCCAGTACTGTCTGTTTGTTTGTTTGCTTAACTGTCATTGCTGTCTTCGCTATTACTTGATTTTTGTGTTTTTTGTCATCCCCTTGCAGACGTTTCTGAGTTATGACAGCCTCGACAAGAATAGTCTCCTTGTTCCTGGACGTTGGTGTTGTGATGCAGTCTCCTAATGAGACATGTCAATGTGCCCAGATCTGCAGTGATGGTTGTGTGTTTTCTTAAGACGTTAGTCCACGGTTACTTGAAATTCCCTCAAAGCCACAGCCAGCCTTTTCTTTGGCTTGTTTCACAAATCTGGTTTCCCAGGGTCACAGATACCTGCTGCTTTTCTGGCTGTCTCCTTTTGTCAGTGGAGCAGAGATCCATCCACTTCCTACTGAGCCTCCCCAGAGACTTCCTGTTATGTTTGATGAGTAAGGATGAATCGTAAGAAGTCAGCCTTTCTCTTCCTCCTGAAAGCAGAAGTGATTCTTACCGAGATGTCCAACTTTGTCGTTGGCCGAATTGTAAGGTCTTACCTTGTTGTCTTTTTTTTTTTTTTAAATAAAGATGAGATCGTGCCAGACAGTGAGATAAATTATGGAATGATTGTTTTACTCATGCCTTCTGTTCTTTTCAGAACTCAGTTAAGTGAGAAGTCTGGGGAAAAGGGTTTACAGTCCACCGGAAGTCTCTGCTTAACCAGAGACGTCTGGTAATCAGCCTTTGTTGATGTCATTCTGAAATTCTTCTAAATGGTCTTTAGAAAATTGCTTTTTAAATGAGTCCTGTAGGATTTCAGTGTTATTTATTATTCCTAAATTAAAATCTAAACCATTTAATAACACCAAATGTTGATCAGAATGTGGGTATGAGTCCTTCTAGATATGGCTAAATATGTCATCATAAATGTGTATCAACCAGTAAATGGTCCTTAGAAGTTGATTTTTAAAAACCCCAAATTGTGGAACTATACTTATTTTATTTTATAATATCTCAACCAGCTAAAATAATGCTCAAAATCACTTGGTAAGGGAAACTGCAATTGTTCTTGAAATGTTAAATATGGTGATAATAGAAAACAGGCTGTTTTAAAATAACTTTCCACTCGGGTGACAAATGTAATATCCAGGCTGCAAACTCTTACAGAGAAATATTACCTTAGAAAAATATTTTTCTTCACATTGAAATGTTTGTAAGTTGCTTCCTCACACGAATTAGAAAATTTGATCACTGGTTTATTCTGTAGCCCAGAAAAGGCTGCTAACTCACATACCTTCTGACCTTTCAAAGGGAAATACATACGTAGGAGTAATTCCAGTATGCGCCAATAGATGGCACCAACCTGTTTCTAAGGTATTGCTTCACTCAATTTTAAACTAAGAACTTGTGTTTGTCAAGCATTTGCAATTGTATTTCTGTTCATTTGCAAGTTATTTTCTCTTCTTCTGAAAAAGAGAACTTGGTAAGTAAAAAGACTTATGTGACTTTTTCACATTATGGCACAGGTGCTTCAAGTAAGCAAGTTTGCTAACCATTCATTATATAGGAAATAGGTCGTTTCCTTAAAATTTTTGCAAAATGATTTGAAGTGTTTTTTTTGTAAATGTTGCAGATGTCCTTTCAATTTCACAAGCAGGATAAAGAGCAGTGTCTTTACAGCTGTCTTAAAAAGATGGAAAACAACTAGCGCTTGCGGTGATAAGGAAAAAACTAATGTTATTTCTTTCTTCTGCTTTGACCTAGTGAATTTTCTCTTTTCATCTTTCTCTAGTTTATTGTTTTCAGTAACATTTAACAGTAATTTATATATACCACTGATATGGCACCTATGTATTATATGCTTTTACAGAAGAAGTGTGTTTGATCTCCCTTGTCGTTTGGTACTATAATAGTTTGCTAGTCTGTGTCTGTCCCTGATTCATAAGCTTTTTGAAAGCAGAAATTATGTCAGTCCGATTCATATTTATATCCCTGGTGCCTAGTGCGTAGCATGGCACTGGCAGAAAAATAGACTCTGAATAAACATTTATTAAATGGAGGAAGTGGCCAGGACCAAGCCCTTCACAACCTTGAATCTGGCACAGTCTAGCAATTGCCTTCCTCCAGGTCCCTCCACCTTCAGTTTGACAAATGAAACAATGTTTTTCTTGCCTATTTGTTGACTTGATTATGTGATCTTTCCTCCTCTTATCTCACTTATTTTTTTTTTTTCTGGTGTCTTCTTCCTTGTAGTTTTAATTTTCATAGGTCTTGTCTACCCTTTTTTTCTGAAATATAGCTTATTTCATCTATTTCCTCACCCTTCTTATTTGATGCATTTAAAAAATCAAGAGCTTTTACCTGTTTATTTATTTTTACTTTCTTTAAAAAAAACTGTGAACTCTCTAATCTTCCACTCTCATCTTCCCATTTTCCCCTCCTTTTTTCCCAATAAATATAAAAGTTACTATCTTGTTCGTTTAGTGTATACCCTAGGAACTGCCTCAGGGTATGAATGCCTCTGGAGGAGTATTGCGTTTTTGTGGCAGGATACTATAGGGACAGCTGACCAGCTTTCCCATCCGGTGGCTGATTTTCAGTCTCGGGAACCCAGACACCATGGGTCTGGTTGCCAGGGACCTGTAGGGTGGGTCCTCATCTACGAATGTCAGTTGTCTACTATTATCTGAAAGTTCTCCATCTTTATATTTTAATATCGCAAATAAAACAAGCATGTTTCTTTAAATATAAAACATTTTTACACAACTATAAAGACAACTCTTAAATTGTCTTATGATAACTTTTTTGGTTTATAAAGGGTGTTCAAAATGAGACATTTTAGGGATATCTGAAAGTATCAGAAAGAAAATTAAATTCATCTATAATTCAGAGATTCAGAGAACCATTATTATTAGTACTTGGTATATTTCATCACGTTTTTTGTCCTCTAGCTTTTATGTATATGTCAGGTTTTAATCATATTTTCCAAAATTAGAGTCCTACTACACACATTTTTTTTTATTTTTTTATTTTTTGAGACGGAGTCTCACTCTGTCACCCAGGCTGGAGTGCGGTGGCGCGATCTCAGCTCACTGCAAGCTCTGCCTCCCGGGTTTACGCCATTCTCCTGCCTCAGCCTCCCGAGCAGCTGGGACTGCAGGCGCCTGCCACCACGTCCAGCTAATTGTTTTTTGTATTTTTTAGTAGAGACGGGATTTCACCGTGTTAGCCAGGATGATCTCAATCTCCTGACCTCGTGTCCACCCGCCTCAGTCTCCCAAAGTGCTGGGATTATAAGCGTGAGCCACCATGCCTAGCCATAATTTTCTATTACTGTATTCATTTAACATTATCATTTTTTCAAAGTACAGTATTTGAGGCTGCATGTTATTTAATTATATATAACTGATTTAACCATTTTCTACATTAGACATTTTGATTTTTTCAGTATTTCATTATGTCATGAGTATCCTTATAGTCATATCTTTTGTGTGTTATTTTTGACTATTTCTTTAGAAAATTCCTTGTAGTGGAATTGCTAAAATAAAGGGAGGTATATTTTTAAGAAATTTATATAAATTACTAAATTGCCCTTTAGAAAGATTGTACTAATTTTTCATTCCTGTCTAAGTGGTGAATGAGGGTTCTTATTTTAGTTCCCACCTACCAACCCAGATATTGTATTTTTAAATTTTCCCTATTTGATAGGTGAAAAAAAATCTTGCCTTTTAAAAAATCTTTTAAGAAACAAGAATCCTTCTTTGACCCCCTTTATCTTTTTATGCTTAAATATCTTATAGTAAAAATAACAGGCATTCTGGTAACCTATTTCTAAATGCTTTATTGTCTATCTCTAAAAAATTACATTTTCCTAAAATAGCCAAATAACATTATAAAAAATTAAAATTTATTTCTTAATAGCATCTAATAGCTGGTCCATCATAGAACCTGCCCCTCCTCTTGTTACTGAATATGTTTTGTAGCAAGTCTGTCTTAACTGAGATCTAATTCAAGATCATGAGTTTCATCTAGATGTTATGTGCTTTTTTGATTTAATATGCAGTTTTATTTTTTGTGAGATTGGACGTTGTTCATATTATTGGCAATTGATTTTTGGCAAATTATTCAGTAAATAGTACAGTAAACTTATTTTTGAATGTTAAAAGTTTGAAAAATATAGATAAAATTAAGAGGAAAATAAAATTCCATTATAATCTTACTGTGCAAAGATAATCACTGTTCATATCTTGATATGTATCTTATTAATTTTTTACTTGCATAGGTACATATTTACTTTGGTACTTTTTAAATAAACTGCTTTTTGTCACATATAGTGAAAATATTTTCATGCAATTTGATTTTTATTATTTGTAAAGGGTACATAGTACTATTTAATTATACAGAGATACTAAAATTTATTTGACAACCTGCTATTTTTGGATAATTGAGGGTTTTTTTCAAAATATAATTTATTTTTGCCAGGAGGAGTGGCTTGTACCTGTAACTCCAGCTCTGTGGGAGGCTGAGGTGAGAGGATGGCATAAGCCCAGGATCTTAAGCTATGATTGTGCCACTGCACTCCAGCCTGGGCAGTGGAACAAAACCCTATCTCTTAAAAAGAAAGTATTTAAGAAAATAGTAATGCTAATAATTTATTTTGTGCCGGGCACTTTATTGTATTCTTTTATTGGTGCTAACATTTTTTTCAATGACTTCTCTTTGGTTTTCCACATTGACAGTCTTATAATCTAAAAATAATAATGATTTTCTTTCTTCATTTCAGTATTTCTTCCTGTCATTTTTTTCCTTTATTACAGTGGTTAAAACTTCCAGAAAGAACAATGTGTGCACTCTTGATGTTGACTTTAACAGGAAGGCCTTGGGGTGGGATATTGTTTGAAGTTAGATATTTGAGGTATTCTTTATCAAGTTTTCAAAGTATCTTTTAAATGTCTAAAGTTGTATTTTTAATCAAAGATGAGAACTGAATTTTATCAAGTGAATTTTTCACCTTTATAGAGATGCTCACCTGTTTTTGTTGTTTGACCTATTCATGTGAATTATTGTTACAGACTTGTTAATGATAGACCATTTCTACAATCCCAGAAACATCCTAATTACTCATTGTGTTATTTCTTCAGGACACAGCTAGATTGATTGGGGTTTCTTCATTCTGAGCTCTATCCCTTCCCCACAAATGACTGAAATGTATCCCTTTCATGTGTATTTTCTCATAATTACTCTTAATTTTATAATATATATACTTACAAATATTTTTCTAACAACATCAGGAGTTAATTGGAATCTATAGCTTCCTTTCAATCAGACAAGTATCTTACATGGTTTTAGTGCACTCTCTCCCTTCCTACCCCACCTTCAGCCAACTCCCTTCTTATCATTGGCAGTTTTTAGCTTGAGATTTTCATTAAGATTTTTGTCATCAATGCTTTTTGGTACTTAGCACTCAATTTTACTACTTTTCTTTGCTAAATAATCCTTCTTGTATTTTATTATTTTGGAGTCAATTTCTTTTTAAACTCTCCATCCTCTGTGAATTCAGATATGGATCTGTCTTCCATGTCTTTTAGCATTTTAGTATGTTTTCTATCTCTTTAGCCTCCTGTGCTGAGGTTTGGAAAAATTCTCCTTGGTCTTCTCTATCATTAATTTTCTCATTAGAGGTGCTATTTGCAACTCAACTCATCCAATGAGTTTTTCGTTTCAATAGTTGTCTTTGGTTTCCATGGTTCTTACTCTGTTTTTAAAAGAATCTTGCCTCTTTCTGAGGATATCTATTATAAATGCCTATTCTGCTCTTTTATTTCTGTTTTGTTGGATATTAACTTCTTTCATATCTTGAGTTCGGCTCCTTTCTATTATGGTGTTTGCTTTCTGCAGTATCATGCTTCTTGATTGTGCAACTGTATTTAGGGCTTCTTGCGAAAGTGCTTGTTGATCTATTTTCATAGCCTGCTTGCTGGGATGCTGGATCAAACCAGTCTCTACTAATTCTCTCTCTCTCTCTCTCTCTCTCTCTCTCTCTGTCTCTCTCTCCTGAGACATCTCGCTCTGTGGCCCAGCCTGGAGTACAGTGGCACAATCTCAGCTCACTGCAACCTCTACCTCCCGGGTTCAAGTGATTTTCCTGCCTCAGCCTCCTGAGTAGCTGGGACTACAGGCATCCACCACCATGCCGGGCTAATTTTTGTATTTTTGGTGGAGACAGGGTTTCGCCATGTTGGCCGGGCTGGTCTTGAACTCCTGACCTAAGGTGATCCATCCACCTCGGCCTTCCAAAGTGCTGGGATTACAGAGGTGAGCCACCATGCCCGGCCCCCGTCTCTAGTAATTTTCCACTGTTGCTGTAACAAATTACCACAAGCTTTGTGTCTTAAAACAATATACATGTATTATCTTACCGTTCTGTAGGATAGGAGTATGACACAGGTCTTTTTGGGCTAAAATCAAGGGACTGGCAAGGCTGCATTCTTTTTGGAGGCTCTAGGAGAGAATCCAGGTACTTGCCTTTTCAAACTTCTAGAGGCTGCTGACATTTCTTGACTCATGGTCCCCTTCCTTTATCTTCAGAGCCAGCAAGGTTGGGCTAAGTTCTTCTCATATCACATCACCCTGGCATCCTCTCTGCCTTCCTCTTCCACTTTTAAGGATGCTGGTGATTACACTGGGGCCACCAAATAATTCAGGATAATCTTCCTATTTTAAGATCAGCTGATTAGCAACTATAATTTCATCCGCAACATTAATTTTCCTTTGCCATGTGACATACCATATTCACCCATCTGAGGATGAGAAGTAGACATCTTTGGGAGGCCAATATTCTATCATAGGTGAGTCCCTTTCCGGAAACAGGATGTGTGTGGTGAGGGCTGGGCTCTTAAAAGAGCCTTATGCTGAAGCTGTTCGGGTCTCAGGGTATGGGGTATGTGGGACCCAATGTGAAGTCCCATTGTGGAACAATGCCACTGCATAGGTTCCAGAGAGCCTCAGGGCATGTGAGGGCCAAGGAGCTAGCTCATGGCTAGGATTACAGGAGTCCATAGTGGAAATGTGGACCTCTGAAGATCTCTCAGTTATCCTTTCCCTGGAATGGGAAGTTCCTCCTGGTTCTGAGCTAGTCCCAGCTGGGCTGGCTGCTTCACTTCCCTCTTCTCCCATGCCTCAGAGGTGCACTGTCACTTCTCTGCTGAATTCCAGTGTTCTCTCTTAGATGCTCATTCAGTGTGTGATTATCTGCTCACTGTTTTGGTCCTTCTTTGCAGAGGGGGTGAGTGCTAGGTGCCTCTATTCAACCATTTTAATGCTTCTCCAGCTCATTTTTTTAATTGTTGAATAGTATTTTATTGTGTGAATGTACCAGTTTGTTAATCTTTTTACCTATTGAGGGATATCTTGTTGCTTCCAATGTTTGGCAGTTATGAATAATGCTTCTATAAACATCCACATGGAGTCTTTTATGTGGACATAAATTTTAGGTTCTTTTGGTTAAATACCCAGGAATGTGATTTGCTGGATCATATAAGACTATGTTTAGTTATATAAGAAACTGCCCTCCATAGTGGCTGCACCATTTTGCATTCCCATCAACAGTGAAAGAGAGTTCTTGTTGCTCCACATCCTTACCAACATTTGATGTTGTTTTTGGATTTTACCCATTCTCATAAGTGTAGTGTAATTTCATTGCTGTATTCATCTGCAAAACCATGATGAAATATGATGTCGGATAGCTATTTGTATGTGTATTTGCTCTTTATATATCTTCTTTGGTGAGGTGTCTGTTTAGATTTTTGTGCCCATTTAAAAACTAGGTTGCTTGTTTTCTTATTGTGGAGCTTAAGAGTTCTTTGCATATTTTGGATACAAGTCCCTATCATATATGAGTTCTGCAAATATCTTCTCTCAATCTATGGTTTGTCTTTTTCACTCTCTTGTAGTGTCTTTTGCAAAGCAAAAATTTTAATTTTAATGAGGTCCAACTTAACAGTGTTTTCTTTCTTGGATTATGTTTTTGATGTAGTATCTAAAAAATCATCAACAAATCCAAAGTCACCTAGATTATTTTCTCCTGTGTTATCTTCTGGAAGTTTTATAGTTTTGCATTATACATTTAGGTCTATGGTTAATTTTGAGCTAATTTTTGTGAAAACTGTAAGGTCTGTGTCTAACTTCTTTCTTCTTCTTCTTCTTCTTCTTCTTCTTCTTCTTCTTCTTCTTCTTCTTCTTCTTTTCTTCTTCTTCTTCTTCTTCTGCATGTGGAGGTCTAATTGTTCCACCACCATTTGTTGAAAAGACTATCCATTCTCCACTGAGTTGCCTTTGCTCCTTTGTCAAACAGCAGTTGATTATTTTTGTGTGGGGCTATTTCTAAGCTCTGTATTCTGGCCATTTGATCTATTTGTCTATTCTTTCACCAAAACCACAGTGCCTTGATTGCTGTAGCTTTGTAGCAAGCCTCAGTGTTAGGTGGTGTCAGTTATCTGACTTTGTTCTTTTAATTTCTTTTCCTGTGAATAAACAATACTTTCTTGTTTCTTTGCATGGCTAATTTTTTTAAACAAATAAATTAGAGATTCCTTTAAGGCCAAGTTGCACAATCAAAAAGACAACAATCTCTTTCCACTTGCTTTTTGCAAGGCTTGTGTTATTTCAGGGCAAAACCCAGAGCAAGTCCACTGGCAAATCTGGGGGCTACTGATTATTTTGTTTTGATTTTGATTTTTTAAAATCAGACATTTAAAACACTGTAATGAGGTAACTCTAAAAATCAAATTCTGTCCCCCTTTCCCAGAGCTACTTTTTTTTTTTTTTTTTTTTTTTTTTTACCAGGGTCTCATTCTGTCACCCAGGCTGGAGTGCAGGCTTATTGGAGCCTCAACTTCCCCAGGCCCAAACAGTCCTGCCACCTCAGCCTCCCAAGTAGCTGGGACTATAGGCACATGCCACCATGCCCAGCTAATTCTTGTATTTTTTGTAGAGATGGAGTTTCACCATGTTGCGCAGGCTGGCTTTGAACTCCTGGACTCAAGCGATCCCCCTGCTTTGCCCTCCCCAAGTTCTGGGATTACAGGCTTGAGCCACTGTGGCTGGCCTCCCTTTCCCAGAGTGTGTTGCTGCTTTTTGTGGCTTCTAGTTGCTTTTTTATTGACTTTTCTAAATATTTTTTATAAAGACTATTCTTTATCATGTGTGGCTATTACATTTTCTGTCCAATTAGCTTAGTGGTCAGCCAGTGACGTGAGATTTCTTTAAACATCTGGAACTAAAACAAAAACAAAACAAAATACCAGGAGCAAAAACAAAAACTCCCCTGATCTTTGCAGATTGGCTGTGTTGGATCACTTTCTCAATGCTTAGCCAGCTTATTCACAGCTCTGCCTTGGCCTTCACTTTCTGCATGCATGGAAGCTGAAGATGAGCCAGAGGTGAAGTTTAGGATTTTCTCAGGTCTCCTCTGAACATGTGTCCAGCCTTGGGCACGTGAGTGGACTTCTAGACTACTTGGTACATACAGAGATTTCCAAAGCCTTTTTTCTCCCAAGTATCTTTTTCTGTATATCTTTGCGTATTTCCCAGGCTTTTTGATGTGTCTGCTGCTTGCCCCCTCTGTTAGCCCTTGCTCAGGTGGCTGCAGCTAGTATATTTGCCTTTTTAAGTGTTTACAGTAACCACCACCCAGAAGGCTGCTCCAGCCCTGAGAAAGTTCTAAGGTGTACAAAACAAAGGCAAGCCCCTGAGTGTGAATCCCTTAGGCAGCAACCAGACAGGTCAAAACACACAACCACAATTCTTTGATAACAAGACCTATATTGCCTCTTCTGGTGTGAGCAAGCTATATAACTGGTTATAAAAAGTATCGTATTAAATTATGGGAACAGAAACGACTCTACTAGTGAATGAAGAAATCGTTTAGATTTTATGGTTAGTAAGTGGAGGTTTGAGAGTAACCATCCGATCTTTATTAATCTTAGCGTATATTACATTTCTAGAATTTGGACTCATATCAAGATGCTCTGAAGAACAACAACTCTTTAGGATAGCCACTGCAACATCATGACCAAAGACAAAGAACCTATTGTTAAAAGCTTCCATTTTGTTTGCCTTATGATCATAATAGTTGGAACCAGAATCCAGTTCTCCGACGGAAGTGAATTTGCAGTAGACAAGTCAAAAACAGGTCTTACTCATGTTCCAAAAGACCTACCGCCAAAAACCAAAGTCTTAGATATGTCTCACAACTACATAGCTGAGCTTCAGGTCTCTGACATGAGCTTTCTGTCAGAGTTGAAAGTTTTGAGACTTTCCCATAACAAAATCCAGCTACTTGATTTAAGTGTTTTCAAGTTCAACCAGGACTTGGAATATTTGGATTTATCTCATAATCAGTTGCAAAAGATATCCTGCCATCCTATTATGAGTTTCAGGCATTTAGATCTCTCATTCAATGACTTCAAGGCCCTGCCTATCTGTAAGCAATTTGGCAACTTGTCACAACTGAATTTCTTGGGGTTGAGTGCTATGAAGTTACAAAAATTAGATTTGCTGCCAATTGCTCACTTGCATCTAAGTTACATCCTTCTGGATTTAAGAAATTATTATATAAAAGAAAATGAGACAGAAAGTCTACAAATTCTGAATACAAAAACACTTCACCTTATTTTTCACCCCGCTAGTTTATTCTCTATCCAAGTGAACATATCAGTTAATACTTTAGGGTGCTTACAACTGACTAATATTAAATTGAATGATGACAACTGTCAAGTTTTCATTAAATTTTTATTAGAACTCACCAGAGGTCCAACCTTACTGAATTTTACCCTCAATCACATAGAAACAACTTGGAAATGCCTGGTGAGAGTCTTTCAATTTCTTTGGCCCAAACCTGTGGAATATCTCAATATTTACAATTTAACAATAATTGAAAGCATTCGTGAAGAAGATTTTACTTATTCTAAAACGACATTGAAAGCATTGAAAATAGAACATATCACGAACCAAGTTTTTATCTTTTCACAGACAGCATTTTACACCGTGTTTTCTGAGATGAACATTATGATGTTAACCATTTCAGATACACCTTTTATACACATGCTGTGTCCTCATGCACCAAGCACATTCAAGTTTTTGAACTTTACCCAGAATGTTTTCACAGATAGTATTTTTGAAAAATGTTCCACGTTAGTTAAGTTGGAGACACTTATCTTACAAAAGAATGGATTAAAAGACATTTTCAAAGTAAGTCTCATGACTAAGGATATGCCATCTTTGGAAATACTGGATGTTAGCTGGAATTCTTTGGAATCTGGTAGACATAAGGAAAACTGCACTTGGGTTGAGAGTATAGTGGTGTTAAATTTGTCTTCAAATATACTTACTGACTCTGTTTTCAGATGTTTACCTCCCAGGATCAAGGTACTTGATCTTCACAACAATAAAATAAAGAGCATTCCTAAACAAGTCGTAAAACTGGAAGCTTTGCAAGAACTCAATGTTGCTTTCAATTCTTTAACCGACCTTCCTGGATGTGGCAGCTTTAGCAGCCTTTCTGTGTTGATCATTGATCACAATTCAGTTTCCCACCCATCAGCTGATTTCTTCCAGAGCTGCCAGAAGATGAGGTCAATAAAAGCAGGGAACAATCCATTCCAGTGTACCTGTGAGCTAAGAGAATTTGTCAGAAATATAGAGCAAGTATCAAGTGAAGTGGTAGAGGGCTGGCCTGATTCTTATAAGTGTGACTACCCAGAAAGTTATAGAGGAACCCCACTAAAGGACTTTCACATGTCTGAATTATCCTGCAACATAACTCTGCTGATCGTCACCATCGGTGCCACCATGCTGGTGTTGGCTGTGACTGTGACCTTCCTCTGCATCTACTTGGATCTGCCCTGGTATCTCAGGATGGTGTGCCAGTGGACCCAGACCCGGCGCAGGGCCAGGAACGTACCCTTAGAAGAACTCCAAAGACATCTCCAGTTTCATGCATTTATTTCATATAGTGAACATGATTCTGCCTGGGTGAAAAATGAATTGGTACCTTACCTAGAGAAAGAAGGTATGCAGATTTGCCTTCATGAGAGAAACTTTGTTCCTGGCAAGAGCATTGTGGAAAATATCATCAACTGCATTGAGAAGAGTTACAAGTCCATCTTTGTTTTGTCTCCCAACTTTGTCCAGAGTGAGTGGTGCCATTATGAGCTCTACTTTGCCCACCACAATCTGTTTCATGAAGGATCTAATAACCTAATCCTCATCTTACTGGAACCCATTCCACAGAACAGCATTCCCAACAAATACCACAAGCTGAGGGCTCTGATGACGCAGAGGACTTATTTGCAATGGCCCAAGGAGAAAAGCAAACGTGGGCTCTTTTGGGCTAACATTAGAGCCACTTTTAATGTGAAATTAACACTAGTCACTGAAAACGATGTGAAATCTTAAAAAAAATTAGAAAACTCAACTTAAGAAACCATATTTACTTGGATGATGGTGAACAGTACAGTTCTAAGTAACCTCCATTATCCTCATGCCTTCAGGAAAGACTTAACAAAAACAACGTTTCATCTGGGGAGTTGGGCTAGGTGGTGAGGTGGTACTCAACTTGCCAATTAGAGACAGCCCGGTCTCTTCTGGTTTAGTCATTATGTCTCAAATTGAAACAGTCTCTTTTGAGTAAATTCTCAGTTTTTCAGCTCCTCTCCACTCTGCTTTCCCAAATGGATTCTGTGTGAGCAAGAGTTTATATGGCTTCATGGCAGTAAGGAAACAGTCAACTTCAGTGTCATATGCACTGGTCCTCAGAGTGCCCTGTGAATCCTATTGGTTTCTGGGTCAGCATCATCATTCTCTTCAAGTTTGGGCTTGGGGAAAAAATTAGATCAGCTACGACATATAAAAAAGTCTTTTGTTTCACATATGTGTAATAACTTATTTATTTTTTTATCCTGCTACACAAATATGTAATTAACCAATGAGGACTCATGATGTAATAGTGTATGTATGTAAAGGGAAATATGGACTTAGTCATAAGCTGTTCAGGTGAAAGACGTGGATTTACCTGCTTTCCAAGAAAACTCAGGGCCAAATTTATTTGTAACTGGGTATTGAATGGGACTTTTCTGGTTGTCTTAGAATTCTGGCTAAAGTCTCAAAGCTAACAAGACAGTAACTGCACCCACATGATACTAGACACAGCCAGCCTGGAAGAGCAGAAAGAGACCAGTGACTCCCAGTCTGTATTATCCATCTCTAGGAGACTAGAGTCAAAAGCATGATTAAAGAGTCATTAAGCGGAGGCTCTAGACCATAGGGAGGTTGCTTTGAATTTCTTGCAGACAAGTGTGAGGGACTCTAAGCACAGTAGAAGGTAGCCTGGCATCCCATTCCAAGACTGAAAGCTTGCAGAGTAACAGGAGCACACGGGTTCAGTGCAGCAAATGTGGTGTGGTTTGAGAACTCTTGGAAGAGCTTGATGAGTGTTTGCTGGAGTTTGGGATGAGGGTGGGCACTGGGAACACAGAGACTGGTAAATAGTGCTTAGCAAATACAAGTGCTTGATAAATATTTGTTGAATGAATAGATGAGTTATTCCCACCTGGGGAATTCAGAAGGTGAAAGGTTGGCTTGAGCAACCCAAAATGGCAGGATGAGGGAAGAGAAGTAGTGATAGCAACCTGTCCTTCCATTATTGGCATGGTAAAAGGATATGAATTTCTTCACATGGCTTTGACTATGGAAGAGTAGCTGGGCTTGTGTTGTCATGATGGGATATCAGTCAATAGGGTAGCCTGTTGTGCAAAGAGACGATAGCAGTAAGAGGACATGGGGTTAGGCAGAAGAGGGATTTGGGGTGGAGGTTGCTGCAAGAGGTCAGCCAGATAATGTGCCCCTGCATCATGGAACTGTGCAATGTGGGGTACACTGAAGACCCTCCAATAACTCACAGACGTACCCTGTGAAAAAACCAGCATTTGGACTCTGCCATAGTAGCTGGCAGGAGCATGTTGGCCTGTTTGCCTTATTCAATAGTTAACTACAGGAAGATCTGCTCCTCTTTGTGTAATGCCCTCTTCCCTTGCAATGACATGGGGTCATCTAGAATATAGAGAAGACAGAGACAATAGAGGAAGAGTAAACTGACTGTATTCCTTCTTCATTTCACTGCAAGGAAGGCTAAGCAGAATTTTGAATGAGGTGTGAGATTGCTGTTAAATTGGACTGGCCTGGACATTTTAATCCCTTATATAGAGGTGCAAGGACTAAAATAAGATTTGTCACTAAAATTTATGGTATCTGCCCAAGATTCAGGAGTGATGATTGAAGGAGATCCAACAGAACTTTGTTGTAAGGCAGTGGTTAGAGAAAAATGAAGCCCTTGCTTTCTGGACTTAGCTCATTCAATAAACTGGTTTCAGCCAGGCATGGTAGCTCACATCTATAATCCCAGTACTGTGGGAGGATGAGGCAGGTGGATCACTTGAGGTCAGGAGTTCGAGACCAGCCTGGCCAATGTGGTGAAACCCCGTCTGTACTAAAAATACAAAAATTAGCCGGGTGTGGTGGTGCACACCTGTAGTCTCAGCTACTCGGGAGGCTGAGGCAGGAGAATCACTTGAACCTGGGAGACAGAGGCTGTAGTGAGCTGAGCAACACAGTGAGACTCCATCTCAAAAAAATTAAAAGAGAGAAACTGTTTTCATAATAGCTGTAACAAAATAAGCCTTAATGACATTTTATTAGCATCATCTGTCTGCATAAGCCCTTCCTTTCTCTTCAGGAAAACAACATTTATTTTCCTCCCTAGGCTCTATCCCAAACGGCACATTCTTCCACAACCCCTGTTGAACAGATTTGTTGAACTGTTGCCTAAAAACATTAAAAACAATAAACAACCACCACCACCACCACAACAACAACAACAAAAATTGCCACAGATTCTAAATAATCAAGTATTTTTAAATGGTATCAATGTTCCCACAAAATATTGTTGACATTGAAAATACAGAATTTTAGCATTAATTTTTTTTTTTAAACATACACCCCCTCAGTGGAGGGGCGTCCCTTCATCCTAGTGGAAAGTAGGGTCCTCACAGTCTTTCTCCGTCACATTCCTCCCGTTTCTTTTCTTCACAGCACACATAACTGTCTAAAATTATCCTGTTTGCTTAGTTGTTTACTCATTTTCTCTTTCTCTCCTCTAAAGTATAAGCTCCAGGAGAACGGGAGCCTTCTCCATCTGTTCCCTGCCCCTCCCCAGTGCCCAGGGGACCCTGCGCACCCCATTGTAGATGCGCAGTAAAAACTCGTGGGATGAGCAAATGAAACGGTCCCATGCAGGAAATGTCCATGAAGTCCTGGATTTTATCCAAAAATCCCAGGCAGGCGGGGACAGGGGTGGCGGGGCTACAGTTCCACGCTGAGCTGCCCTCTGGCCGCTCGTCCCCGCCGCAGTGCCTGGGCTGCCCGAGTGCCTGAGGTTGGCCATGGACACCTTCGCGGTGTCCTTCCCATCCGCCACTGGAAGACGCTGGCGCGACGTGGCTCCAGGTTTAGCAGGACACTGAGAGAAGGGAACGACTGCCTTTCCGAGGCTGGGTGAGCCCTTCCCTGTTCCTCACCTGCCCGCCCCACAGCGGCCCTGCAGCTCGCCCCACGGGACCCATTGCCCGGTAGGACGCGCGCTTTTGTTTTGAGGGTCATGCATCTTCCCTGCCATCGTTTTTGGGAGGTTGAAAAATTGATCCAGAAATACCTAAAACAAAATACAAAACAAAACAAAAAACAAAAGCAAAAAGGAGACAAAACAAAACAAAAATCCATACATATAAAGTATCTCCTCCATCTATGTTTGCGCTGTTCCTTCTCATTCCCCCATCCAATGCCACAATTTGGTAAGTTTGCCTCAGTACATTTTCAGTTCTTAACACTGGGATAAGAATAAACAGTAGATCCCGTAGTAAGATGACCTGTTAAAAGGAATGGGGCGTGGCAAAGACGGGCTTGGATGAGGAAAGGTGTCAGTCCGTTTGGGCTGCACTACTACCTGTGTTCTGAGATGTGTGTTGTTAGGTAATTTTGCTTTTGGTTGAACATCATAGAGTGCACTCACACAGACATAGATGGCATAGCTTACTACCCACCTAGGCTTATTGTTTAGCCTGTTGCTTCTAGGTGATTGTAACACAATGCTAAGTATTTGTGTATCCAAACATATCTAAACATAGGAAGGGTACGGTAAAAATATGGTAAAAAAGATAAAAATTGGTACACCTGTAAAGGGCACTGATGTGGGTTGGCTGTGTCCCCACTCAAATCTCATTTTGAATCTCCACGTGTTGGGGAGGGACCCAGTGGGAGGTGATTGAATCATGGGGGCAGATCTTTTCCTGTGCTGTTCTCCTGATAGCCAATGGGTCTCATGAGATCTGATGGTTCTTTAACGGGGAGTTTTCCTGCACAAGTTCTCTCTCTTCCCTGCTGCCATGTAAGATGTGACTTGCTCCTCCTTGCCTTCTGCCATGGTTGTGAGGCTTCCTCAACTCCATGGGAACTGTAAGTCCAATAAATCTCTTTCTTTTGTAAATTGCCCAGTCTCAGATACGTCTTTATCAGCAGTGTGAAAATGAACGAATACAGGCACTTATCATGAATAGAGCTTGCAGGACTGGAAGCTGCTTTGGGTGAGTCAGTGAGGGAGTGGTGAGTGATTGTGAAGGTCAAGGACATTACCATATCCCACTGTGGACTTTATAAACACTGTACATATAGGCCACACAAAATTTATTAAAATTTTTTTCTTTCTTTAGTAAGAAGTTAACCTTAGCTTATTGTAATGTTTTTACTTTATCAACTTTTTGCTTTAAATTTTTTTCTGGCTCTTTAGTAATAACACTTAGCTTAAAACACAAACACATTCTACAGCTATATAAAAATATTTTACTTCTTTATATCTTTATTTTCTGTTTTTACTATTTTAAATTTTTTTTTTTTATTTTTCACTTTTTAAACTTTTCTGTTAAAAACTGAGACACACACACACACAGACACACACTAGCCCAGGTCTACATAGGGTCAATATCAATATCATTGTCTTCTACCTCTACCTCTTGTTCCTTTGGAAGGTCTTCAGGGGCAATAACATGCATGGAGTCATCATCTCTGATAACAACAATGCCTTCTTTTGGAAAATCTCCTGAAGGACCTGCTTCAGGCTTTTTTATAGTTAGCTTTTAAAAAACAAGTAGGAGTACACTCTAAAATAATGATTAAAATTAATAGTCTACTAGATACAGAAACCAATAACATAGTTGCTTATTATCATTATCAAGTATTATGAGCTGTATGTAATTGTATGTGCTATGCTTTTATATGACTGTCAGTGTAGTATGTTTGTTTACAGCAACATCACCACAAACATGTGAGTAATACATTGCACTACAATGTTACTAGGGCATAGGAATTTTTTATCTTCATTATTATCTTATAGGGCCATGGCTGCTGAGTGAAATATTGTTATGCAGTGCATGACTGTACCACAAATTGAGTAGCTTATAAACAATGGAAATATATGGCTTATAGTTCTGGAGCTGCAAAGTCCAAGGTCAAGCTGCTGACAGATTTGGTGCCTGGAGAGGGCCCACTTCCTGGTTCATAGATGGCTTGTCTTTTCACTGTATCCTCACATGCGGGAGGGCACTCATCCCATTCATGAAGGCTCCACATTCATGACCTAATTGTCTCCCAACATCCCCAACTCTTAATACAGCTGTTCCTCCATATCCACAGGTGATTGGTTCCAGGAGCCCTGTAGATCCCAAAGTCTGTGAATGCTCAAGTCCATATATAAAATGGCATACTTTCAGCCTGGGCATCATAGTGAGACTCCACCTCCTCAAAAAAAAAAAAAAATACAAAAATTAGATGGGTGTGGTGGCACATGCCTGTAGTCCCAACTACTCAGGAGGCTGAGGTGGGAGGATTTCTTGAGCCCAGGAATTCCAGGCTGCAATGAGCTATGATCATGCCATTGCACTGTAGCCTGGGCAACAGAGCAAGACATTGACTCGGAAAAAAAAAGTGTACTATTTACGTAAAACCTATGTACATCCCTCCATATGCTTAAATCATTTCTAGATTTCTTATAATACATAATACAATGTATATAAATGTTATGTAGTTGTTATACTATATGGTCTTTTATTTTTATTATTTTGTATTATTGTACTGTTATTATTTATTTATTCATTTATTGAATATTTTCAATCCATGATTGTTTGAATCTATGGATGTGGAACCCATGGATATGAAGGGCTGACTACATTATCCCTTTGGGGGCTAGGATTTCACCATATGAATTTTTGGGGAACACAAACATCCAGACCATAGCAAAAGGGAAGAGAAACCTAGGTTAGTGACCAGGGAGGACTACTAGGATGAGCCTTGATGAAAGGTCTTTCATCAGGGAGGTCCTGGGCATGTGACTGGAAAGGGTCCTGGGCATGTGGCTGGGAAGACCCTTCAAAGGGGAGGGCACAGCGGGTGCAAAGTTGGAAGTGAAAGAACACCATAAGCAAAGAAAGCATCAAATTGGCAGTGTTGTTGGATGCATTAGTTTCCTGTGGCTACCAAAAAAATGACCATGAACAGGGTGGCTTAAAACAACAGAAATGTATTTCTCCCATTTCAGGAAGGCAGAAGTCAGAAATCAAGGTTGGCAGGGTTGGTTCCTTCCAGAGGCTGTCAGGGAGAAATCATTCCTTTCCTGTCTCCTAGCTTCTGGTAGTTGCTGCAAACCTTGGCGTCCCTTGGTTTGCAGATGTATCAGCTGCTTGTTAGAATGCCCCAGTTGTTAGCAGCTTTCTATAGAATGTGGCACGTAATACTTCTTTGTCTTTAGTTTTGGACCCAAGTCATAAGAAAAGTTCCAGTCAACACCCTATTATGTAATCAGTAGAACCAACAGATGAGAAGAGAAACAAAAAATATTGGTAGGCTATTGAATTACATGGCAGATATGCAATCTGAAAAAAAAAAGCATCCTAAATTTGGGTTAAATAATCAATAATTTGTGCCTGTGTCTTCACATGGTGTTCTCCTCCGAGCCTCTTTTTTTTTTTTCTGTCTCTTACAAGGACACTCTAGTTGGATTTAGGGGCCTTCTTAATCCGATGCCATCACATCTTGGTCCTTAACTTAATTAGATCTACGAAGACTCTTTTTTCAATGAGGTCACATTCTGAGATTTCTTTTTTTTTTTTTTTTGAGACGGAGTCTTGTTCTGTCGACCAGGCTGGAGTGCAGTGGCCGGATCTCAGCTCACTGCAAGCTCCGCCTCCCGGGTTCACGCCATTCTCCTGCCTCAGCCTCCCGAGTAGCTGGGACTACAGGCGCCCGCCACCTCGCCCGGCTAGTTTTTTTGTATGTTTCAGTAGAGACGGGGTTTCACGGTGTTAGCCAGGATGGTCTCGATCTCCTGACCTCGTGATCCGCCCGTCTTGGCCTCCCAAAGTGCTGGGATTACAGGCTTGAGCCACCGCGCCTGGCCCATTCTGAGATTTCAGAATAAATCTGAAATAAATGGACATAAATGCTTGGAGGGTGGGTGGAGGACACTATTCAACCCAGTCCTCTGGGGTTGGCATGACCGTCTCTGATGCCCTGGAGACTCAGTTCTGAGTGTGGTAGCAGAAAAGAAATGCTATCCTGGAAAGAGTGAAGACTCTGAAAGAAGCTGCTTGGAAAGTCAGAGGTACAAAGTAAGGAGTAATAGGCAAAGAGAATAGAGTGGATGGATGTAAGAGCATAGGAAAGAGACAGTGGATAGAGACCTGGGATAGAAATGGTGAGAGTATGTGAGTTTTAAAGAGAATGAGGCCACAAATATGGGGAAAGGAGGAAGTATTTCTGCCTAGGTTTCTGGAGACTGATTTGAGTAGAAAGGAATGAGACTAAACTACAGGGAGTAAAAGACCTGAGGGGATTTCTAAAACCACAGGGACTTTCTGAGAGTTTCAATTACAGTTAGTTTATGAGGAATCTCAACATCATCTAGTCCAAATATGGAGTAGTTTTTATTTTTCTCAGTCATTCCATCAACTGGATTCTGAAATTCTCCCTTTGTCACTTCTCCAGTCCTTTTGAGATATTGATACTGCAATCTAGTTTAAAATTCTAAATCTCCATCTCCATCTAAAGCTCAACTTCTTTCTGCATATCACAGGCTAGGTCTGTAGCTCAACCTTGGCATGTATTTTGGAGGTAGGCATGGTTTATCTGAGAGACACTCTTCTTGCCCCTCCCTCTCCCAGATCTAGCTTTTCTGATGTGGAGACCAGGGATCAGTGGTAAGAAGGAGGATATCCTTTTCTGTAATTGTGTCGATTAAGGTACAGGCTGAGCTGCAGGACAGGGAGACCTCAAATACAGAGGCTTAAATAAGATTGAGGTTTATTTCTTCCTCATATAATAGAAAAAGTATAGCTAAAAGGTCTAGAATAGGTAAGCTGTCTCTATGCCACAAAGTCATTCAAGGGCTCGGGATGATCAGATGGCTGTGTTTCCTATAGCTCTGGTCTTATCCTATGGCCTCCATTCTCCCTTGCATGGAGCCACAGGAGCAGATGAAGCCTTCCTGTGCCTTTTTGTGTGTGTGTGGCCCAAGGGGTGCTGAGATGGAGATACACCCCCTTTCCCAGGTACCTGATACCACAGTCTCTAATTGCCAGTTGGCAAGGGTTGGTCCAATGGAAATCTCCAACAGAGTAGACACCAGTCCCTCTACTAACTTACACTCCTGAACCCCCAGGGGGCATGTGTAATGTTCTCTGAGACTGCTCAGAGGGGCAGGGGGATCCGCCTCAGAGGGTGATCCTGCACATTGCTGCATCAAAACAAGCATCCTCTTGAGTAAAGAAATGCCTGATTTGCCTGTTCGGTGTCTGTGAGTAATTTTACTGTTATTCCCCCTTCACTTGGCTTGAGAAAGAGATGTCATCTCTTGCACAGGGAGAAGAGCTTGCCGGCTTACATCATAAACACTCATCTCCTGGTGCTGCTGACTCTCCTGCCACCCTCCCCAGCGTTCTCAGGTGAATGAGGGAAGGTAGGGTGAGGCAATGCTGTGGACAGTGCTATCTGGTTCAACTGCTTCTTAGAATGCCCTGGGGGACGTGCTCCAGTTGTTAGCAGCTTTTATAGAATGTGGTACATAATACTTCTTTGTCTTCAGTTTCGGACCCAAGTCATAGGAAAAGTTCCAGTCAACACCTTATTGTGTAATCAGTATGACCAACAGATGAGAAGAGAAACCAAAATTGTCAGTAGGCTATTGAATTATATGGCAGATGAGCAATCTAAAAAAAGTATCTTAAATTTGGGTTAAATAATTAATAAAAAAGACATTTCATGTGTAGTAATAGAAAAAAAGGCAAAGAATAATGGTATTGGTTTATGTCTATTGGTTCAAAAAGTCCACTTTATAAAATATATATTTAAAAAAATTGTTCAACCGGGTGCAGTGGCTCATGCCTGTAATCTCAGCACTTTGGGAGGCCAAAGTGGGTGGATCACCTGAAGTTGGGAGTTCGAGACCAGCCCGACCCACATGGAGAAACCCTGTCTCTACTAAAAATACAAAATAAGCCGGGCGTGGTGGTGCATGCCTGTAATCCCAGCTATTCAGGAGGCTGAGGCAGGAGAATCGCTTGAACCCAGGAGGTGGAGGTTGTGGTGAGCCGAGATCGTGCCATTGCACTCCAGCCTGGGCAGCAAGAGCAAAACTCTGTCTCAAAAAAAAAAAAAAAAAAGAAAGAAAAGCAAAGAAAATAATTGTTCCTACACATCCAAAGGAAATATTGCTGCTTATTGCAAAATTATTTCTAATTGTGAAAATTGGAAGCAATTTAAATATCCAACAACAGAAGATTGGTAAAATACATTATAAACTAAAATATTAAAAATTGCATTATAAATAAAATGTTATATTATCCAGCCAATAATCATGAAATTGTAGATGGATAATTACTGGCATGAAAAAATATTTATGATAGATTATTATTACAGACAGTATACATAGTATGATGCTATGTGTGTGTGCATGCACTTGGGCATGTGTAAGTAGATAAATTGTTATAAACTTTCTGAACCACAATTTGCAGTAGGAGCCAAGAATCTAAAGTATGTTAATATAGAGAGAAAAATGACCGCATGGTTGCTCTAAAAATGATATTGGTATGATCCTATTTGGTGAGATTACTATTTATTTAAATATTTTAACATTTATTTATATTTCCTGATTTTTCTTCAGTAAACATTTATCACTTGGATAACTGAAAATTAAAATAACTAAAAAAATACATTTGAGAAGAACACATACACATATATCTATCTTATCTTGTTATGGAGAAAAACTTTCTAAATCTAAAAGCTGGGTAGCCATGGTGTGCTGGAGCTTACTTGTACAGATTTGTTAAATCTGATTCTAAAGTATTCAGGGCCAGGCACGGTGGCTTACGCTTGTAATCCCAGCACTTTGGGAGGCTAAGGCGGGTGGATCACTTGAGGTCAAGAGTTTGAGACTAGCCTGACCAACATGGTGAAACCCCATCTCTTCTAAAAATACAAAATTAGCCAGGTGTGGGGGCACATGCCTGTAATCCCAGCTACTAGGGAGGTTGAGGCAGGAAAATCACTTGAACCTGGGAGGCAGAGGTTGTGGTAAACCGCGATCATGACATTGCACTCCAGCCTGGGCAACAAGAGCGAAACTCCGTTTCAAAAAATAAAATCAAATATAAATAAGTACATAAATAAAAATAAAATATTCAGGAATTTTGCCAAAAAATTAGTGGGTAGCTAGCCCTCAGCAATAGTGGGAATACTGATACTGCTGATATCAGCAAATGCTACAGATCAGACTTTTCTTTTGAACCTGCTTTACCAGCACACATCTGAATGACAGTAATAGCAAAGAAAAGGGGAACTTACTTGTTTATATAAAAATGAAATGTGGGGCCTAGTGGGAAGTGATTAGATCATGGGGGAGGAGTTCTCATGAATGGGTTGACATCATTGCCTTAGTGCTGTTCTTGTGATAGTGAGTGAGTTATTGTAAGATCTAGTTGTTTAAAAGTATGTAGCACCTTCCCACACTCGCTCTTGTTCCTGTTCCTGCTATGGAAGACACCTTGCTCCCCCTTTGCCTTCCACCATGATTGAAAGCTCTGTGAGGCCTCCCCAGAAACAGAAGCCACTATGCTTTCTGTACAGCCTGTGGAACTGTGAACCAATTAAATCCCTTTTCTTTATAAATTAGTTAGTCTCAGGTATTTTTTTATAACAGTGCAAGAACGGACTAAAACAGAAAATTGGTACCGAGGAGTGGGGCATTGCTATAAAAATGCCTGAAAATGTGGAAGCAGCTTTGGAATTGGGTAACAGGCAGAGGATAGAAGAGTGTGGAGGACTCAGAAATAGACAGGAAGATGAGGGAAAATTTGGAAATTCCTGGAGACTTGTTAAATTGTTTTGACCAAAATGTTGATAGTGATAGGGACAAGGAAGTCCAGGCTGAGGAGGTCTTATACAGAAATGAGGAACTTATTAGGAACTGGAACAAAGGTCACTTTTGTTAAGTGTTAGCAAAGAACTCAGAAACATTGTGTCCCTACCCTAGGAATCTGTGGAACTTGGAACTTGAGAGAGATCATTTAGGTATCTGGCAGAATAAATTTCTAAGTATTAAAGTGTTCAACGTGTGGTCTGGCAACTTCTAACAACCTATGCTCATATGTGTGAGCAAAGAAATGACCTGAAACTTGAACTCATATTTAAAAGGAAAGCAGTGTGTAAAGGTTTGGAAAATTTGCATCCTGGCCATATGGTAGAAAAGAAAAGCCCACTTTCAGGAGAGGAATTAAGCACGTTGCAGAAATTTTCATAACTAAAAGAAAGGCAAATGCTGATAGCCAAGACAATGGGGAGGTGGCTTTGAAGGCATTTCAGAGACCTTAGAGGCAGCCACTTCCATCACAAGCCTAAGAAGGCTTAGGAAGGAAGAATGGTTTCCTGGGCCAGACCCAGGGACACTGCTCCTCACATCCCAGCCACTCTAGCTCCAACAATGGCTCAAAGTGGCCCAGGTACAGGTCAGGCCACTGCTTCAGAGAGTGTAAGCTATAAGCCTTGGCAGCTTCCATGTGGTGTTAAGCCTGCAGGTGTGCAGAGTGCAAGAGTTGAGGCTTGGAAACCTCCACCTAGATTTCAGAAGAAGTATGTAAAAGCCTGGATGTCCAGGCAGAAGCCTGCTGTAGGGCTGGAGCCTTCATGGAGAACCTCTACTAGAGCAGTGTGGAGGGGAAAGGTGGGGTTGGAGCCCCAACACAGAGTCCCCACTGGGGTACTGCCTAGAGAGCTGTGAGAAGAAGGCCACTGTCCTCCAGACCCCAGAATGGTAGATCCACTGGCAACTTGCACCTTGTGCCTGGAAAAGCTTCAGGCAGTCAACTCCAGCTTGTGAGAGAAACTGTGGAGACTGAACTCTGGAAAGCCACGGAGGAGGAGACGCCCAATGCTTTGGGAGCCCACCTCTTGCACCACTGTACCCTGGATGTGAGGCATGGAGTCAAGGGAGATTATTTTGGAGCTTTAAGATGCAATGACTGCCCTGCTGGGTTTCAGACTAGCATGGGGCCTGTAGCCCCTTTCTTTTGGCTGGTTTCTCCCTTTTGGAACAGTTGTATTTACCCAGTGCCTGTACCCTCACCTTTTGAGAGTAACTAACTTGCTTATGGTTTTACAGGCTCATAGGTGGAAGGGACTTACCTTGTCTCAGATGAGACTTTGGACTTCTTCTGAGTTAATGCTTGAATGAGATAAGACTTTGGGGGACTGTTGAGAAGGGATGATTGTATTTTGCAATATGATAAGAACATGAAATTTGGAGAGGCTGGGGGTGGAATGATATAATTGGGATCTCTGTCCCCACTAAATTTCATGTCCAGTTGTAATCCCCCATGTTGGAGGTGGGTCCAAGTGGGAGGTGATTGGATGGGGGTAGAGTTCTCATGAATCTGTTAGTATCACCTTCTTGGTGCTGTTCTCATGATAGTGAGTAAGTGAGTTATCATATTATGAGATCTGGTTGTTTAAAAGCATGTAGCACTTCCTCTCTCTCTCTCTCTCTTGTTCCTGCTCTGGCTGTGTTCCTGCTCTCTTGTCCACTTTTCACCATGATTGTAAGCTTCCTGAGACCTCTCCAGAATCAGAAGCCACTGTGTCTCCTGTACAGCCTGCAGAACTGTGAGCCAATTAAACCTCATTCCTTTATAAATTACCTAGTCTCAGGTAATTTTTTCAGCAGTGCAAAAATGGACTATTACAATTAAATAGTAAAAAACAGAACCCTGAAAGAAAAATACATAAATGACATGAACAGGTATTCACTAAAAAGATACATATTGCCAATAAAAGAAGAAAATAAAAATAAAACAATAATGAGATGTCACTCTACATGTATCCAATTAACAGATCTCTAAAGTGTTATTTTTATGGAGGATGCATAGAATGTCTACCCCAGCACACTCTTGGAGGGCAGGTAAAGTGGAACAAACTTTATGGAGGGCATTTGGTGGTATGTAGCATAACAATGCTCATGTTCTTCAACCTAGTTATTCTTTCCCAGAAATTTATCCTAAAGCAATAGTAAAAGATTCAGACCAAGATTGTGTACAAAGGTGCTTATAACATTTTGTGAAATGGAAAGGGCAAATCTCCCCTCAGACAGAGCTGAGGATGACTGGTCGTGATCTAAGATTTACTCAGATACTGATATATCAGTGGCAATTTCAAACATTTGGCTGGAAAACTTTAGGTCATTAAGGGAGAATTTATTAAAAGGTAAATGTCCAAGTGATGACATTTCTCATTCCCAACACGTTTACAGGGTGCAATTTTGAAGTTCTAGGATCAGGTGGATAAGAGAAACTATAGGATTGTGTAGGGGCAGTAGGGAGGAAAAGAGGGAAAGGAAGATCACTATTCTGCACATTGATGTGAGTGCTAACCTCACTGCGAGAAGCACCTCACAAATTATGACACTGTGCCCATAGCATTTGTTTCCTTCCTTACTGATTAATAAACCATACTATCTACTCCTTCATGAGAAAAATATCTAACAAGCTAGGAATAAAAGAGGATTTTCTCAACTGATAAAAAGCATCTATGGAAAAACTCAGTTAACATTATACTTAATGGTAAAAGATATACTTAAAGCTTTTACCCTAACATCGGGAACAAGATAAGGATGTCTGCTCCCACTACTTTTTTTGAGACTAGATCTCATTCTGTTACCCAGGCTGGAGAGCAGTAGTGTGATTATAACTCACTGCAGCCTCGACCTCCAGGCTCAAGCAATCCCCCGACCTCAGCCTCCCAGGTAACTGGGAGTTTAGGCACACATCACTTTGCCTGGCTAATTTTTTTTTTTTTGTAGAGATAGAGTCTCCCTATGTTGCATATGCTGATCTTGAACTCCTGGCCTCAAGTGATCCTTCTGCCACAGCCTCCCACAGTTCTGGGATTACAGGTGTGACCCACTGTGCCTGGCCCTGCTCTCACCACTTCTATTCAACATTTTACTGGAGGTGCTAACCAGGGCAATTAGGAGTTAAGAATCCATATTGGAAAGGAAGAAGTAAAACTGCCTCTATTTGCAGATGATGCTGAGACCAGCTTGGTCAAGAAGACCCTCACCCAGTGGCGCTAGAGGAATTAAAGACACACATACAGAAATATAGAGGTGTGAAGTGGGAAATCAGGGGTCTCACAGCCTTCAGAGCTGAGAGCCCCAAACAGAAATTTACCTACATATTTGTTAATAGCAAACCAGTCATTAACATTGTTTCTATAGATATTAAATTAACTAAAAGTGTCCCTTATGGGAAATGAAGGGATGGGCGGAATTAAAGGAATAGATTGGGCTAGGTAACTGCAGCAGGAACACGCCTTTAAGGCATAAATCGCTCATGCTATTGTTTGTGGCTAAAGAATGTCTTTAAGCAGTTTTCCACCCTGCCCAGGGCGGGCCAGGTGTTCCTTGTCCTCATTCCCATAAATCCCCAACCTTTCAGCTTGGGCATTAGGGCCATTATGAACATGTCACAGTGCTGCAGAGATTTTGTTTATGGCCAGTTTTGAGGCCAGTTTATGGCCATATTTTGGGAGGCCTGCTCCCAACAGATGACATTATTTTCTTTATAGAAAATACTTAGAAATCTACTTGTCTTAGTCAATTTGGGCTGCTGTAAAAAGTGCTAGAAACTGAGTGGCTTATAAACAACATAAATTTATTTCTTATTGTTCTGGAGCCTGGAAGTCTGAGGTCAGAGTGTCAGCATGGTTGGCTTCTGGTGAGGGCCCTTTTCTGGGTTATAGACTGCTGTCTTTTATTGTACCCTCACGTGGCAGAAAAAGGACTAGCAAGCTCTTTGGGTCTTTTTTTATAAGGGCACTAATCCCATTCATGAGGGCTCCACTCTCAAGACTTGATTACCTCCCAAATGTCCCACCTCCTGATATTATCATATTGAGGGTTACGATTTCAACATATAAATTTTGGGGCAGTACACACATTTAAGTCTATAACACCACTAAAAGACCATTAGAACCAATAAACAAGTTCAGAAAGATTGCAAGATACACATCCCTATATAAAAATCAATGATACTTCTATACAGCAGCAATGAACAAATAAAAAATTTGAAGAACAGTGTATCAAAAAATACTTAGAAATAAGTTGAACAAAAGAAATACAAAACATATACTCTGAAACTATAAAAGACCATTGAAAAAAATTAAAGACCAAAATCAATAAAAGACATCCCATGCCTGTGAATCAGAAGACTTTTTTTTTTTTTTTTTTTTGAGACAGAGTCTTGTTCTGCTGCCCTGGCTGGAGTGCAGTGGTGCAATCTCGGCTGACTGCAACCTCCACCTCCTGGGTTCAAGCGGTTCTCCTGCCTCAGCCTCCCAAGTTAGCAAGGATGTAGAGAAATTAGAGCTCTTAACTATTGCTGATGGGAATATAAAATGATATCAAGAAAAAAGTGGCTCCATCTTGGGTGCTAATCCACCATGTTGACTTCTGATTAGCCTCAGTCCCATGAATGTCTCCTGATTCCTACTTTATTTACTATCCTTAATGTTCTCACTATGGACAGTAGGAAGGGGTCTAAGCTGTTGATCAAGAATCAGGTCTTTCAAAGGCCCACTATTCTGGCATTGGGTTGCTCATCTATTTTTTCTTTGCCTAATGCAGCTGAGATCAGATCACACCACATTTGTTTCCTGGTAATTCTAACTGGGCCTTTCAGGCCTCCCTTTTTAAGTTCAGCAGAATTGGCTTCTCCCTTTTTCCAGGAAAGAATTCAAGCCGGAGGTAGAAGAAAACAGTTTTATTGAACAGGCAGTGTTATATCTCTGGTGGTGTTACAGTTCCATGACTGCTCCCACAGAACAGGGCTACCCCATAGGCAGAGTAGCAACTTAGGGCAATTTTGCAGTCATATTTATACCCACTTTTAATTGCATGCAGATTAAAGGGCAGTTTCTGCAGAAATTTCTAGGGAAGGGTTAGTAATCATTGGGTCATTGCCATGGAAACGGGTGGTAATGTCTGACTGTTGCCATGGCAATGGTAAATTGACATGGCACACTGGCGGGTGTGTCTGATTGAAAACTGCTTTCACCCCATCCCTGTTTTAGCGAGTCCTCAGTCTGGTCCAGTGTCTGAGCCCCGCCCCTGGAGTCGAGTCCTGCCTTCTACCTCAAAGCCATTAAAAACTTTAATTCAGTTGAGACAAATATAGGACTGGTACCACACCAACAACTCAGGACTATCGTCGAGGATGGTCCATTAACCATAGTGGCAAACAAAGTCCAGCCAGACAAATTTCTACTGGAGCTGGTAAAAGACCAACAGCAAATATTATCTGGGACTCCTCAAGACCTTGAGGCAGAGGAGGGAACACTTGAATGGAAGTTTGACTGGCAATCTTCCCCAGGTTGGATAAGGTTTTTTTTGTTTTGTTTTGTTTTGTTTTTTTGCTAGAGAATGGGGAATTCCTTGGCAACTACAGAGGTCTTCATTGATCCTGCTGGAGTCTGGACCAAGATGCTCCACATAGCCATACACTGAACATGGCCCTTTTTAAAGGACACTCTTGGTGGCCGCTTGGTATAGTCCTTTGCTGCCCCTGTGACCTTACCCTTGCCTCTCAGGCAACACGTTTGGTGTGTACCCTCAGCCCATAGTCCTCGGGCTGCCTGTGTCATAACTAAAAGAGATGAAGCTACCATAGCCATTTTGCTTGATGGGGAAGAACTGCCCTGCCAAGTATCTACTCGACACTCATATTTCCTCCCATAGTCTTCTGTTCCTGCTGCTGCTCTGCCCTGCAAAATGCCTCTTGGTTTGGATTCTGGAAAATACGGTGTCAAAGGCATGATTAATTCTGTGTCTCATACTTGGCACAGGTATCATTGCCTGTTGTTTGTATTGTTGCTGCAGCCTCTGCTTACAAGTAGAAAATAAACTGATGCAATGTGTCACCTACATCACCAAAATGACTGCAGCAACTGCTTTCCCCCAGAGGCTCAGGACCCACCATGGAAGAGATGGGCACTTGAGGTTGTAAGAGCTGTATTAGAGGGGTGGAGTGTGGAGGCAAAAGTGGCTCCATCTTGGATGCTAATCTGCCATGCTGACTTCTGATTAGCTCCAGTCTCCTGAATGCCTCCTGATTCCTACTTTATTTACTATCCTTAGTGTAAGAACATGAACTCACTATAGATCCTGACTTTAGATCAAAGCAACATTGATGTTATCACACATGTTATAGGCTATAGTGCACATAGCAGTCTTGCCTGTTCTGGAAGGTGGCCTTTAGCTGTCTCTATAGAGCATGTACTTCCTTTCTCTACATAAGGTGTCGGTAAGTCCTGGGCCTCGACGGGAATGCTGCAGAGATCTACCTGTATTGCTCCTGTTTTGGCCATGCTTCTGTGGGTAAGTTCCCCAAGTAAATCACCCTTTACTGACACACTGGATTTGTCTGCTTAGTTCTTTGATTTCTCAGCTCCTAGGGCATTTGGGGGCTGCTTTGCCTATATGGCTGTTTCATAGAACAAATGGTATAGCTGCTTTCAAACAGTCTGGCAGTTCCTCAAAAGGCCAAATGCAGAGTTACCATATGATGCAGCAGCAATTCCACTCCTAGGTATTTACGCAAGAGAAAATATGTCTACGCAAAAGCTCGTATGTGAATGTCAATGGCAGCATTATTCATAAGAGCCATAATATCCATCAACTGATAAATGGATAAATAAAATGTACACATATACACTTGAAAATCATTTGGCAATAAAAAAATGAAATATTGAATGGATGAACCATGGAAACATTATACTAAGTGAACAAAGCCAGTAACAACAGGCCACTTTTTATATGATTGCATTTGTGTGAAATACCCATAATAGACAAATCTATAGAGATCAGTATGATCTATAGAGTAGATTGGTGGTTGCCTAGGGCTGGGATGCATGGAGAAGTGGAGGTGATGACTAAGGAGTATAGTGTTTCTTTTCAGTGTAATGAAAATGTTCTAAATTGATTTGGGGATGATTGCACCACTCTGTGAATATGCCTAAAGTCATTGAATTACACATTTTAAATGGGTGAAATTTTTTTATGGTTTGTGAATTATAACTCAATAAAGCTTTGTTAAAAAAAAAACAAACAACAACTAATTACAGGTCACATCTAATTGACAACATATTTTTACTGCCCTGAATCCAAAAAGAAGTGCCTAGGTATGGGATGGGGTGGGCAGAGAAACTGCTATGAAGAGATGTACGGGGTTGCTTAGAGTACAAAGTATGAAGTCTTTATTTTGAATTAACTTCATGGGCTGCTGTGAACTGGAATTAGGCTTGTACTTATTTGCATGACTGTGATAATGCTATTCTAGACCCTCATTGTCCAAGGTGGCCTCTGGCCAAACGTGATTGAGTGCCTAAAATAGTATAGCCCAATTGAGATGTTCTGTAAGTATAGAACACACACTGGATTTTGAAGACTTAGAATGAAAAAATATAAAATATCTCATTAATAATCCTTTATAATCATTGCATGTCTGGATATATTAGACTAAATAAAATATTTTTAAAAATTTAGAAAGAAGCTGTATTCTCTGAGAATGGAAGTTCTCCCTGGGAGATGAGGCTGTGTCAATGCATGGGTGTACATGATTAGAAGTGTGTGTTTGTTGAGTGATGAGTGTACATGATTAGAAGTGTGTGTTTATTCAGTGATGGGTGTACATGACTAGAAGTGTTTGTTTGTTGAGTGATGGGTGTACATGATTAGAAGTGTGTGTTTGTTGAGTGATGCGTGTACAGGATTAGAAGTATGTGTTTATTGAGTGATGGGTGTGCACGATTAGAAGTGTGTGTTTGTTGAGTGATGGGTGTACGTGATTAGAAGTGTGTGTTTGTTGAGTGATGGGTGTACAGGATTAGAAGTATGTGTTGAGTGATGGGTATACATGATTACAAGTGTGTATCTGTTGAGTGATGGGTGTACATGATTACCAGTGTGTGTTTGTTGACTGATAGGTGTACATAATTACACCTATCACTGTGTTTGTTCCATGGTGACCCACTGGACAACAGGGGGAAAAAGAGGCAGGTGGGTGCCTCTGAATTAGACACTTTATTTTATTTATTTTATTTTTTATTTTTTGCGATGGAGTCTCGCTCTGTCACCCAGGCTAGAGTGCAGTGGTATGGATCTTGGCTCACTGCAACCTCCAACTCTTTGGTTCAAGCGATTCTCCCACCTCAGCCTCCTAAGTAGCTGAGATTACAGGCATGTGCCACCAAGTCTGACTAATTTTTTTTTATTTTTAGTAGAGACAGGGTTTCACCATGTTGGCCAGGCTGATCTCGAACTCCTGACCTCAGGTGATCTGCCTGCCTCAGCCTCCCAAAGTGTTGGGATTATAGACATGAGCTACTGCACCCGGCCTGAATTATACACTTTAAACGGGTGAGGGTGAACTTTTTTATGGTTTGTGAATCATATCTCAGTAAAGTTTTGTTAAAAACACACACACACACACAACTAACTACAGATCACATCTAATTGACAGCATATTTTTACTGCCCTGAATCCAGAAAGAAATGCCCACATGTGGGCTATTGGTAGGCAGAGACGCACACACTTGTAATCATGTACACAACTGCTAGTGGTGGAGATGAGTCTGTGGGGAAAAAAACAGGAATTCAGAGTGCTGAGGAGCTTCCCTTACTGCTCTGCCCACTTCCCTCCCCTGGGCATTGCTCCCTTGGCCTGGATTCACAAAGTTAACGCTTTTGGGAGCCAGGAACTAATTTCTTAGTCAAAGACACCTCCCTCCTGTCCAGTTAGGGGTCTCAAGGAGGAAATGGCAGGCAGGCAGTTTCATTCTTTCAGTTCCAGAAAATGTTTATAGCCATAACGTATTTCCTCAATTAAACAAATTCTGAGGTAAGGGGAAACAGAGACAATGAGAACATTACAAGTCAAAAAGAATCTCAGCGCTCTTAGTTGAGGGAAGTTGGCCTTGCTCGCTGTGTGGTAGAAAAGCTGATTATGGGAGAGAACTGTGGAGGGAAGGAAGGGAGGCAGTTTTGTCATCCCCACATCCGGTTTTGACTGGACACCATGCAGGCTGAGATCACCTTCAGAGGCAGTCAGCTGGAATCCCTTAACTTTATTTGCCCATTTATTGTGTTGTTATTTTGTTGTTGTTACTGGAAAACGCAAGAGTAGAGCTATCAGAATGGCTTCCTTGAACATGCTGTCCACAAATCCCAGGATTTTTATAAACCCTATGTGAAAAACATGCTAAGAATCTGTTTTCTTCTTAGCATGTTTTTCACTTAGGTTTACAAAAATATGTTTTGAAGAAAGCTTGAAAAGATCAGTGGAAAAAAATTCAGCATCAAATTTTCTCTGCAAATCAGCTTGTCAAAAAAGACATGGTTAACATCCATCCTGTAACTAGCACATGAATGATCTTCCCTCTTTACGAATGCGTTTTAGCACAACCTTAATCTTGATGCCTCCCTCTTTTAATAGTGGATAGATGAAAAGGCAAGAGGAAAAACAAAGCAGCTGAAACACACCCAGACGCACACTTCTGCCAGCATAGCCACGACGGTAAGCATTTTGAATTCAGCCAATTATGATCTGTGGATTATTACCACCACCTCATTTACTTCATCAGTGTAGACAATAGGAAACTGACTGTAGTGAAATTCGGAACCATAGAAACATGATTCTATTTTAATACAGGCCTATCGGTTAACCCACAGACTATGCTACATATGAATAAGAGAAAATAAGTTTATTCTTAATTATGTAATGTAATTCCCGTGGAATTCGGTAGGTGGCGGAAAAGAGCCTTTTTGTTTTGTTTTGTTTTCAACACTAAATGTGGTTAACAGTGAAATAAACCTTCAAGGAAGTGCTTGAATTTCTTATGGACTGCCAAACGGAACAGACAAGCAGGTTGTCTTGGTAAGCAACATATTATTTTATTTTGTAAAAGAAAATAATTGTATAGCTAGTTATTAAGTACAGAATTCTCAAAAATCTGTGTAAGTCCTGGGTGTTTTTCTAAGTGGGTTGTATTTCTGATATGTACATAGTTACTGTGTAGTTTGTACTGGCATTTGTGTATCAGTTCTGAGTCCTAAATCAGAGAAAGTCCCCCCGCTGCTCTGGGAATAACACCTCGTGTGTGATTTGCTTACAAGAAATATTTTTGAGTTGGGAAATAAATATCTGGGTCACACACGTCTTCTGATTTTCTTCCAGAGCAGCTGCTAGTTGTTGATTTTGACGGCATTTCTCTTCACCCCATCCAACCATTCGTATTCTCTTCGCAGTGTTAAGGAAAATGAGATATAAGTCAGTTACTCCCAGAGGTAATGCTGCTGTTCAGCTCTTCTGTTTTTGTGGGCAGGTTTTTTCAGTTTTTTTCTCTGGGCTTTCCCACTAGCTAGTCCTTCTGTTTCTCAGACCACTAACATGGTTCTGGGGAACTAGAAGTCAGGTGGAATTGCAGGTTTTGAAAATGTTTCCCAGGCTACACCCAATTTGGTCAAAAGACTTGAAAGCGAATGTGTTTTTATAACAAACAAAAAGTAAAGTTTCTCAAAACCGCATAGAAAACAAAGCAGAACAAACAGTTCTTGAACTGTCTCAAGTTCTTTTAACCTGTGGTTAATAGCTAGTAGGGTTGTGCAGAGAAGGCCCTTAGTAAATATTTACAGGACTCAACTTAATGGGCCAGATAGATTGCATGGGTATTGTCCATTAAGGCCAGTCAAAGCCTTGATTTGATGCCTCCAAAATCTCCAAACGAAGACAAATTAAATGTGTTGATTCATTGTGTCATATAATGTGAGGCTAAACCTATCATAATAATGAAAATTGACAGAAGCACACCTAGAGGCATTTTACACTTCCAAATTCAAGCATCCTTTACTGCTCAGCTTATTTTCTGGGTAGTAAAAGAGTTTTAAGGTTCTAAAATAGATGAGGCTCAGTCATGGTTGTTAAGACTTTGATCAAAAAATGCTTTGGTCTAGGAAACTGAGACATTGATTTTCATTGATTTAGCAAGTTTGGTACATAAAATTCAAAGATCCTGGAAATACTAAAAATCAGTTATTCCTGTGTATAACATTTTGATTTCTTAATTATAGAAATAAGAATGGTTTTGTAAACTGAGTACTTGAAATTAATGGCTTTAAACGAAAGGGCAAGATGGAGGTTGGGCAAATAGAAGATATGTGAATCAATTAATTTAACTCGACATAAAACTGAAGCTATGTTTTCATTAAATGCTTGCGTTAGTTGTGGCAAATCCATATGGGTCTGTTGGAACTTGATTCTTGCCTCCTCAGTGGAAAGAATTTGTCTGAGGGGCATAAGGCAGAGTGAGAGACTGAGGCAAGTTTTAGAGCCAGAGTGAGAGTGTCACGCCCAGGGCCAGGTTCCAGCCCATACTGAGGTCTGAGGGGAGTGGGTGGATGAGCAGATAGCTGAAAGAACACTTAGGGGGCCGTAGGCAGGTGAAAGGTGATTTTATTCAGCAGCAGCTCTCATCAGCAGCTTACTTACAGTAGTTCTCTCAGACTGTCCGCCTTGTCCTGGCTGCTTAGTTTGGCAGCTTCCACACACAGCTGTGCGTCCGGCTCTCCCTTGCCCTCAGGGTCAGCAGCTTAACTCTTTCTCTTGGCTGGGCACAAGCATGCCAAGCTGTGTCCTGGCTCCCCTCAGTCCGTCTACAAAGACAGACAGTGTTGGCTCTCTGTCTCTCTCTCTCTCTCTGGGTGCCAATGCACCTGTACAGTGTCAGCAGGGCAATTATACCATTTACAGACAAGAGTGGCTTAGAGCCAAGGGATGAACCTTACCTATGTTATGGCTATGGTGGTAAGCTTCTCTATGCTATGTCTACATGGCTATGATAAAAAGTGAGTTACACGGCTGGACCCTAAATTCGCTGAGTTACTCTGGATGTTTACCTCAGCCTGTCCTTGACCAAAGCACAGCCATATTCCTTACAGAGAGTTTATTAAAAAGTTTTAGATCAGGAATGAAAGGAAGTAAAGTATACTTGGAAGAGGACCAACTGGGCAACTTGAGAGATCCAAGTGCCCAGTTTAACCTTTGACTTGGGGCTTATTCGTTGGCAGGCTTCTGGAGTTTTGCATCTCTTCTTCCCTGATTCTTCCTTTGGGGTGGGCTATCTGCATGTGCAGTGGCCTGCCAGCCCTTGGGAGGGGCTGCATGAAGTTGTGCACATGCTCACTGGAGACATTTTTCCCTTGCCAGACAAGCTTTCTTAGAGGAAGGTCACATACCCATTGAAGTCTGCCATTTTGCCTCTTGGCATGCATGCTCGAGCCTGCTTGCCCAACTCCTGAGACTTTATCAGGAGGCTGCTAACCACCAGCTTCAGGCGTGTTTTCTATCTATTAGGAGATTGACTTTCCCTGGTGCTGGCTGCAACCAATTATTATTCTAGAGAGACTGTTTTTTTTTGTTTTTGTTTGTTTGTTTGTTTGTTTGTTTTTGAGACAGAGTCTCACCCTGCTGCCCAGGCTGGAGTGCAATGGCATGACCTCAGCTCCCTGTAACCTCTGCCTCCTGGATTCAAGCAATTCTCCTGCCTCAGCTTCCCCAGTAGCTGGGATTACAGGCGCCTGCCACCACACCTGGCTTTTTGTATTTTTAGTAGAGACAGGGTTTCACCATGCTGGCCAGGCTAGTCTCAAACTCCCAACCTCAGGTGATCCGCCTCTCTCGGCCTCCCAAAGTGCTGGGATTACAGCATGAGCCACGGCCCCCGGGTTAGAGAGACTGTTTAACAACTGCCTGATCATCACCTGATGGTCGCCTGATAATCCTGGTTGGGGGGCCCCTCTCCTGTCCTGCTCATGTCTGCCTAAGTACCTACTCTAACACTTGCGGACAGGCAGTTTTATAAATGTATGTATTTTTGTGATGATGGCTGTTGTTAAGGAAAAAAGGACAACTTTCGTCTTGCTTGTGGTAGGTTCTGTGAGCCAAGCACTTGCACCCATACATGGTGTCCTGTCTGCCCCTGTCTCTCTGATCACTTTTGCATACCACGCCTGACATGCTGATCACTGATTCCATGAACTCTGCAGTTGGCTAGGAGGTGGAAAGAGCCCTGATCTGGATTCAGGCATAGGAATAAGCAGGGAACCCCACTTGGGCCTTAAGGCCAGGCCACTTTTGTTTCGACCTATCTCGTAACAGATAGCTCTGTTTTGAGATATTAGGCACTGCCCCAGGGTATTATTTTTATTCCCATTATTTGAGTCCGTTTAAATTGCCATAACAAACTACCAGACTGGGTGGCTTATAGACAACAGACATTTGTTTCTCACAGTTCTTCAGGGTAGAAGTCTAAGATCAGGATGGTAGTGTTGTTGGGTTCAGGCGAAGGCCCTCTTCTGGTTTGCAGATGCCTCCTTCTTCTTGTATTTTCACATGGCAGAAAGACAGCCAGAGAGTTCTCTGGGGGCATTTTTATAAGGATACTATAAAGGCTCTGTTCTTATGACCTAATTACTTCCCAATTTTCTCCTGCTAATACCATCACATTGGGGGTTAGGATTTCATCATAAGAATTTCATAGGACACAAACATTGAAGCTATAACAGCCATTGAAGTATTGCTTCTTGTGTGAGTAGCTCTTTCAGGAAGCTGGAGAGGAAGAATTGGGAAATTTCTGGGTCTTTCAGCCAAATACAATCAATGTCATAAAAACACCACCTTGATTTTTAACATGAACGTTAATGTCTGCATCATCTTCCTTGCTCAGGGTCTTCATGAACACTAATGGGGGTATCAGGCCCTTTTCCATGTTAGAAGAAATCAGGATAACAAAGGCATATTGGACACCTCTACAAAAGGGTAAGTCCAAGGAAGGCTCAAAACACCCAGATAAGTTTGCATGTCTAAATTGGGGAACTTTTGTAACTGAAGATTGTTTCTAGAAGCTGAATTATTTAGGTTCTCTGTGCTCATTGAGATATGGGAGGGGATATGTGAAGAGGAATTTGGTGCTTAGCTGATACTGACGGCCTGCTTGTCTGATGGTTCTAGGGCATTTTGAATACGTTCCTTGTGAGAACTGGGTAGCTGTGTAATCGCAGCTGAAAGGGTCTCTGGAGGTGAGTAGTACACACTCTAGAGTTCATCCCAACACAGCTCCCTCTGTTCTCATATGCCACTGGAATGCTGACCATGAAATAGTGTCTGAGCTAGAGCAGTTTGAATACTGGTACAATAGGCATAACCTAGAACAATACCTGCCACTGCATAGAGAATAAATACATATTTGATGAATGAATGAAAAAAAGTATTCTGAATAAGAGAGAGGAGGAAACAACTCCCTTTCTCAAAACCTCCCAGTGTTCGCCACCCTCTCATCATTTTTGGGGTAGAATCCCAACTCCTCGCAATGATCAACAAAGCCTGAGTGATCTTGGCCCTAACTCCCCTCATCTTCCCTAACTCCATGCTAACATTGAACTTCCCATTCCTTCTCAGACAAGCCAAGCTCAATTCCATCTCAGGTCCTTTATACTTGCCTTTTCTTTTGCCAGAAATGCCATAGGTTACCCAGATCTTCCCATAGGTTACTCATTTGCTTCATTCTGATTTCTACTCTAGTGTCATCATCTCAAAAAGGCCTTCTCTAACTCATCACTCAAAAATAGCCACCCCCAAGCACTGTCTTATACCTACAATTTACCCTGATTTATTTTTCTCTGTAGAACTTATCACTACAGGAACTTGAGTTTAATCATTTGTTTATTTTCTGTCTCCCCACTAGACAAAAATTCCTTGAGAATTCAGACTTTATCTTGTTCACTGCTCTATCTCCAGTTCTTAAAACATGGCCAGTAGGTGATCAATAAATACTGGTTGAATAAATAAATGGATGAATAAATGGATCTTCTGAGAGACCTTTTATTATGATCTAATTACCTTTTGAATAAGACCAAAGTTAGACCCAAACCGTGTATAGGTCATAAAGGGTAATAGAAGAGCAGTCCCAAAAGCACCATTTGGGACACCTCTTGAGAAAGTCATGGGGAGACACATGTCGAAGAGTGAAAGTACACCAGTCAAGTCTTAGCTAGAGTTCTAAATAATTTTGGGAAGCTTGGGGCCCGAGAACTTTCTATGAACCCACCTGTATTAGCTTCCTGAGGCTGCTGTAACAGATGATCACAAACGTGGTGGCTTTGCCCTCAACGTTCTGGAGAGCAGAAGTCGAAACTCAAGGCATCAGCAGGGCTGCCCTCACTCCAGAGCCTCCTCTAGCTTCTGGCGGTCTGTTGCTGTTCCTTGCCTTGTAGCTGCTGCACTCCAGTCTCTGCCTCCACTGTCACGAGGCCTTCTCCTCTGTTTCTCAGTCGTCTCTTCTCTTGTCCCTCTGCCTTTCTCTTAGAAGAGCACTTGTCATTGGAATTATGGACCACCTGGATAATTTGGGATGATCTCTTCATCTCAAGATCCTTAACTTTATTATCTCTGCAAAGACCCCTTTTCTAAGGAAGGTAACGTTCATGGTTTCTGGGGATTAGGACATGGTTAAGATGTAGACATATCTTTTGGTGAGCCACCATTCAATCTATTACACCATCCATATTAAAACCTACTTGATTAGTTTTTATTTACCAGTATATATACTTCTCTAGTTTTAGGCTGTGTAACCCAAAAGAATGTATCTTCCATTTTATGAGTCTCTAATAAAAAAAAAGTTTAGTATCAGCCATGACTAATTTCATGTATTTAAAAAATGTATGTAATATATTTCATCATTTCATGTATTTTTTTTTCTCTAGAATCTGTATCTGTATCAAGATGATCTGAAGAACAGATTCTACTTTTAGGAATGTCTAGTGTTCCAGAATGACTAGCATCTTCCATTTTGCCATTATCTTCATGTTAACACTTCAGATCAGACTACAATTATCTGAAGAAAGTGAATTTTTAGTTGATAGGTCAAAAAACAGTCTCATCCATGTTCCTAAAGACCTATCCCAGAAAACAACAATCTTAAATATATCACAAAATTATATATCTGAGCTTTGGATTTCTGACATCTTATCACTGTCAAAGCTGAGGATTTTGATAATTTCTCATAATAGACTCCAGTATCTTGATATCAGTGTTTTCAAATTCAACCAGGAATTGGAATACTTGGATTTGTCCCACAACAAGTTGGCGAAAATTTCTTGCCACCCTACTGTGAACCTCAAGCACTTGGACCTGTCATTTAATGCATTTGATGCCCTGCCTATATGCAAAGAGTTTGGCAATATGTCTCAACTAAAATTTCTGGGGTTGAGCACTACACACTTAGAAAAATCTACTGTGCTGCCAATTGCTCATTTGAATATCAGCAAGGTCTTGCTGGTCTTAGGAGAGCATTATGGGGACAAAGAAGACCCTGAGGGCCTTCAAAACTTTAACACTGAGAGTCTGCACATTGTGTTCCCAACAAGCAAAGAATTCAATTTTATTTTGGATGTGTCAGTCAGGACTGTAGCAAATCTGGAACTATCTAATATCAAATGTGTGCTAGAAGATAACGAATGTTCTTACTTCCTAAATATTCTGGCAAAACTTCAAACAAATCCAAAGTTATCAAGTCTTACTTTAAACAACATTGAAACAACTTGGAATTCTTTCATTAGGATCCTCCAGCTGGTTTGGAATACAACTGTATGGTATTTCTCAATTTCAAACGTGAAGCTACAGGGTCAACTGGACTTCAGAGATTTTGATTATTCTGGCACTTCCCTGAAGGCCTTGTCTATACACCAAGTTGTCAGCGACGTGTTCAATTTTCCACAAAGGGATATCTATGAAATCTTTTCAAATATGAACATCAAAAATTTCACAGTGTCTGGTACACACATGATCCACATGCTTTGCCCATCCAAAATCAGCCCATTCCTGCATTTGGATTTTTCAAATAATCTCTTAACAGACACAGTTTTTGAAAATTGTGGGCACCTCACTGAGTTGGAGACACTTATTTTACAAATGAATCAATTAAAAGAACTTTCAAAAATAGCTGAAATGACTACACGGATGAAGTCTCTGCAACAATTGGATATTAGCCAGAATTCTGTAAGCTATGATGAAAAGAAAGGAGATTGCTCTTGGACTAAAAGTTTATTAAGTTTAAATATGTCTTCAAATATACTTACTGACACTATTTTCAGATGTTTACCTCCCAGGATCAAGGTACTTGATCTTCACAACAATAAAATAAAGAGCATTCCTAAACAAGTCGTAAAACTGGAAGCTTTGCAAGAACTCAATGTTGCTTTCAATTCTTTAACCGACCTTCCTGGATGTGGCAGCTTTAGCAGCCTTTCTGTGTTGATCATTGATCACAATTCAGTTTCCCACCCATCAGCTGATTTCTTCCAGAGCTGCCAGAAGATGAGGTCAATAAAAGCAGGGAGCAATCCATTCCAGTGTACCTGTGAGCTAAGAGAATTTGTCAGAAATATAGAGCAAGTATCAAGTGAAGTGGTAGAGGGCTGGCCTGATTCTTATAAGTGTGACTACCCAGAAAGTTATAGAGGAACCCCACTAAAGGACTTTCACATGTCTGAATTATCCTGCAACATAACTCTGCTGATCGTCACCATCGGTGCCACCATGCTGGTGTTGGCTGTGACTGTGACCTTCCTCTGCATCTACTTGGATCTGCCCTGGTATCTCAGGATGGTGTGCCAGTGGACCCAGACCCGGCGCAGGGCCAGGAACGTACCCTTAGAAGAACTCCAAAGACATCTCCAGTTTCATGCATTTATTTCATATAGTGGGCACGATTCTTTCTGGGTGAAAAATGAATTATTACCAAATCTAGAGAAAGAAGGTATGCAGATTTGCCTTCATGAGAGAAACTTTGTTCCTGGCAAGAGCATTGTGGAAAATATCATCAACTGCATTGAGAAGAGTTACAAGTCCATCTTTGTTTTGTCTCCCAACTTTGTCCAGAGTGAGTGGTGCCATTATGAGCTCTACTTTGCCCACCACAATCTGTTTCATGAAGGATATAATAACTTAATCCTGATCTTGCTGGAACCCATTCCGCAGTACTCCATTCCTAGCAGCTATCACAAGCTCAAAAATCTCATGGCCAGGAGGACTTATTTGGAATGGCCCAAGGAAAAGAGCAAACATGGGCTTTTTTGGGCTAACCTAAGGGCAGCCATTAATATTAAGCTGACAGAGCAAGCAAAAAAATAGATTACACATCAAGCGAAAAATATTCCTCCTGTTGATGTTGCTGCTTTTGGAAGTTCCAACAATGACTTTATTTTGCATCACCACAAATGTAAACACAATTGTGAGTGTATGATGTAGGTAAAAATATGTACCTTCGGGCCCCAGTTCACCATTTATATGTGGTATTAAAAATTAACGAATTATATAACTTTGATTTAAGCAGTTGATTTCTGACACATAAGGTATCCACTTGTTTCTTTGCTATAACTGAGTTCTGAATTTATCATGAAGTCAAGGGAAGCATTTCTCTTCAGTGATGTGTGTTCCGGGGTATCATGGTCAATATTGGAAAACGCCATGACTTTTATGAGTATAGCTGGGTTTGTATAGCAGATTTCTACAGCTTTTGATGCTTTCCTCAGTTCCATGGTGCATTCAACTCAACCAATTGATGGCTGCTCACTGATAATGCTGGAGACACTATGCCTGAAGGTTCCCCCCAACCCCCGACCATGATGCCCACACAAAGGGCAGTCCAGAAGTGCTGGAAGTTGTCCTTGGAAACAGCCCTCAACCAATGTCAGAAAGAGCCGAGGGATAAATACCCCAACTTTCTCACCCATTTTTTAAGATAAATCTTGGGTATACTTTGCTCTCTCCCTGAGTTCCCCAGTAAGATAAAATTCTGGTTGTCCACTGTCTTGATAAAGTATTCTCGATTGGCTTCCTTCCCATTTTTTTCTCACTTACTTATTCCTCTATGTGTATTCCATGGGATCACCTCTGTGATAAACTACTTGCCACTGAATATTTGTCTCAGGGTCTGCTTATGAGGGAGCCCATACCAAGAAACTGTTCCACCTCAGTCCAGTGGAAATTCTGAGTCTGGTTTTCTGTGGCTGGAGATCTCACTGAGATTCTGGTTGTATGAACTAACATGCACAAGAGCCTTTGGTCTTTTGATTAGAAGGAAGAATATAGTTGATGTATAGTGCTTCTATATACAGCATCTGTCTCTTTGGGGAACTATTAAAGTTGAGCATGAGCAGATGGGGCAGTGTAAAGAATGGACATATCTGATGCTTTTCATACCCATCAAACATCCTGTCAGTCTACCTTTTTACTCCAGGAGCCAGCTCTGGGCAGGTGTAGTCATGACAAGAACTTTGTCATGACTACACCATGTATCTTTCACTTTATGCCCCCCATGACTTCACTGATACCATTGCATGGGATGCTTGTAGAAGCCTGTTCAACCATTCTGATACATGCACAAACCTGGAAGCACCAGGGATATCACTATGGGATGGGAGGCATTATATACATGCTCCTTTCTTCTATTCTTGGGTTTAAAAATGAGGTATAATCAATACCTTTTCTCAAACAATCCCCAGTGGCTTTGTGGTTTACTTCCCCACAGGGTAACCAGCTCAGTAACTTGCTTTTGCATTGACTTTCCATTCTTCCTTGGTCACTCTTCCCATTCCCCTCACTCTTGAGCCCTGAGATTACTTCTCCAAACAAGCAACCTTCCCTTAACTCAAGGAGTCTAGAAGAAAATAAAATAAAATAGCAAATAAAATAAAATAAAAAACAACAAACAACAAAAAGCCTACAAATGACCAGCACACAAAGCTGTCGTCTCAGTCTCTACTTTTTTGAGTGGGAAGGAGCCCAAATAACACATACATATACTATTAGCTTCTTGGCCTAAAGAACTTGTAGTCAATCAGGGAACACTACACATATCCAAATAACTAAAATAAAATCAATGAAACAAAGCTATAAAATGGAAGTTCAGAGGTTGCTTAAATTTAGTGAAAAAAAAATCTTCTTAGAAATGATGAGTTTTGTTTTGTTTTGTTTTGTTTTTTTCCATTAGGTCTTGAAGGAAGACTTTAACTTTGAATTTTTCAATGTGTAATAATGAAGAATGAAAAGGCCATTCTAAACAGAAAGATAAAGAGAGCAAAGGCAGGAATACACAGGCCTATTCTTGGACTGGTGTCCCAGTTTGACTGGACCATGAGGTTCATGAAAAACAACAGTAGGATAGGAGTGTGGAAAGTTATATTAAGACTATATTGTCAAGGATCTTGAAAGTCAAACCATGGAGTTAGAGCTTGGGGATATGGGAAAGTCATTATTTAAACTTCTTTGAAGCATAATAGTGGGAGGCAAATTCAAACCACAAAATGTATGCTAAAAATAGGAAAACTACTGTTCTGTAACGGAATTGCAAAAATTGTAAGAACTGGATTTTCCCATTTTCTCTAGGATGATTGCACTTTCTGTATTGAACTTCAAGACTTCATAACCAAGTTTCAACTACTCAGCCAGCAGTTGTGTATTCATTTTTAAGGTCTATTTTAACAGTCTATTTTAACAAGCTGGGTGTTGTTAAACTGAAATTTATTTCCATAGTTCTGGAGGCTGAAAGTCCAAAATCAAGGTGTTGGCAGGATTGGCTTCTTTTGAGAAGAGAGAGAGGAAAGGATCCATTTCTACTGGGGACAACCCAGTCTCTTTTCTTAACTCAGAGATGGTTGTCTTCTCTCTGTCTCTTCACATCATCTTCCCTCTATGCCTGTCTGTCTGTCTCTTTGTCCACAATTCCTTTTTTTTTTTATAAGGACACCAAGTACATTGGATTAGGGTCTACTCTAATGACCTCGTTTTAACTAAGTACATCTCCCGACAACCTTATTTCCAAAGAAGGTCTAATTCTGAGGTTCTGGGGTTCAGGACTTCAACATATGAATTTTTGGAGACACAATTCAACTTATTACACCCTGTAAATCCAGAAAAGAATTCCCTGAAAGGAACATAAAGTCACTAAGAGTTTATTTAACAAATTCAAAATTTTTAGGCATTAGATCAGTCCTATACATAAATAGCTGATCTCAAAGGCGTTTTAAGGACGCTGGAGGGAGGTTGAAATTGTATTGGTGGAGTCTCCTGCCAAAGAATTCAAAGTTGGAAGATAAAGAATTCAGGACAAAGTATAGATAAATATCAACAATAATAAGAGCAATTTCACAGATAAATGAGAGGAAGTATTACAGAATGGGTAAACATGCAAGCCCTGAATCAAGTCTGGGTTTCAATTCTAGCTCCGTCATGTATTTGCGGATGATCTTGGACAAATTACTTAAACGTTCTAAGCATAGATTTCATTATTTGTAAAATATAGTCTTAGAGTATGTAGCTAAGACCTTTAGATTTCCAGCTATAAATTAAAAGACTGGTCAAATATGTCCCCCAAACTACATTTTTCACATAATGAGCTTTCCACGTGGTACTGTTGAAGCCCTTTCCCTAGAACCTAGGTCAGAGGGAGCACACCCCACCCATCCTTCTTGAGGGTAAATGAAACTCGTAATATACGAAAACCTCTCCAAAATCCTCTTGTAATGTATAACTCCTCTCAGTCTCTCCAATCCCCTTCTTTGGCTAGAGATGGGTAGTTAGCAAAGGTCACAAAACCAGTTGTCTAGTCTCACACTTCACTTGGGGGACCTCCACCAAAATTGAGACTAACCTAGTTCCATTTTATCAGCCTGCTGTACTAGCGAGACTGCAGTGGGATGGGCATTTCATATGGCAATAATAGGAGGGCAAAGTAATTTGGAGATACATATATATATATATATATATCATTTGAAAATACTCATGCTCTTTGATCTGTCAGTTCTACTTTTAGGAATGTATCCTAAGAAAATAAGTTTAAATGTGAACAAATATTTATTTGTAAGTACATTCACTGTAGGGTCATTAGCAACCATGGAAAATTTGAGACACTCCAAATTTCTAACAATGGAGGAATGTGTTTAATGACATATTGCACAACCATTTAATATAATGTATAAGATTAAGATGGTAATTTTTATGTTATGTCATTTTCACTACAATTTTTAAAAAATGTAGAGGGCCTGGTGTGGTGGCTCAGTTTCTGTAATCCCAGCAACTCAGGAGACTAAGGCAGAAGGATTGCTTGAGCCCAGGAGTTCGAGGCTGCAGTGACCTAGGCTTATGTTACAACATAAATAAAAAGCGTAGGATACAAAAAGTATATGTACACTATGATTTCAACTAGGTTAAAATATGCATAGAAAATGATCTAGATGAAATATAAAAAAATTATCACTGCTTGCCTACAACTGGTGTTTGTTTTTGTTTTTATACTTTTCGGCACCTAAAAAATTTACAACAAACAAATAAGGAAATGGGGCTTAGGAGACCAAAAATAGGTCTCTCCCAGTGGAACAGTAGAGAATAAAGGTTATAAAGCTGGGCTTTGTAAACCAGCATGCTGGGATTAAATCCTGGCTCAATTTCTCTGTAGAAGAGAAAAGAGAGGGCACAAATCCTCTGTCCATAGATAAATTCCTTAACTCTTCCTAACCTCCTTTTTCTCATCTGTAAAACGGGCATAATACTGGTACCTCTCTCATACAGTTGTTTTAGACATCAGTGGTACAATGTATGTAATTGACTTATCTTAGGGTCGTGGCTATTCACTCTAGATGTGGCAGACACAGTGGGGAGGAGGAGCTCTCAGATCTCCGCCTGAATTTGGCTTCTTCTACCTTCTTCTAGTGACTTTGGATGGTTATGTACTCCTTCTCTGCTTTATTATTGTGGAGATATAAAATGAGAGTAATGAAAATACCTGTCTCATACTATTGTTACAAGGATTAAATGAGTTAATACAGATAATGTCTATAGAACAGTTCCTGGCATTAAGCAAAAGCTCAATAAATGTTAGAGTTATTATTATGTCATTATCGTCATTCTTCTTGTCCTTATTTTCTTATACCACCAGATATGGAACTGGAGCTGAGGTGCTGATGATGTTTCATCCAGATTATCCTGGGCTTCCTAAGATGAAATAAAATCAGAAAAGAGACAAAAGTTACAGAAAAAAGGGGAACAGCTCCATGTTAAACAAGCAAATGAACAAATGAGGCAAACAAAACAACTAAAAATGGCAAATGGGGAAATAAGAAATTGGGAAGTAAACTGTTAGCAAATATCAGAGATAGAATTCATATATGTCAAGAACTAATAGAGTGAAATAGAAAAGCTCTAAGATCTCCATTGATATGTGGGCAATAAGCATGGTCAGCTCAAAACAGGATCCAGTTAGAAACAAACTTACGGAAAATTTCAGCCTCATTAATGCAGCCCAAGTGTCCCCAAGGTTTCTCATTTTTTGGGTTACCACTTCCTTTTCATTTTGAGTAAAATGACTCAAGTCCCCAACCCTTATGGTTACAGGAAAACAGTTCCTCCTGAGGATTTCAGAGAAGAGCTGGACTTCCTGGCTGACTCTCACATTCGCTCCTTCTGAACTGCTTCTTCTGGTAGCTCCCTGTCACTTTGGACCAGCTCGCACTGCCCTCCTTGACTGTTCTGGAACTGTGTGATGGACTTCATCCTACTAGGACCCAGTCGCTTCTTGAATTCCCCGAATAAACACCCACCCGTGTGAATGACAAGCCTTAATAAAAATTCATTATCAAAGTTAATCAATAAGGTCCCAAACAAGATTGAGAGCCAGGGGACAGAAGTACCACCAGTAACGATATAGTCACAGGCAGACCTACGAGAATGTTCATCTTTCCTCTAAGACAACTTGAAGTTACAGATACTTCTTAGAACTTAAAAAGTCTGGCCGGGCGCGGTGACTCAAGCCTGTAATCCCAGCACTTTGGGAGGCCGAGACGGGCGGATCACGAGGTCAGGAGATCGAGACCATCCTGGCTAACACGGTGAAACCCCGTCTCTACTAAAAATACAAAAACTAGCCGGGCGAGGTGGCGGGCGCCTGTAGTCCCAGCTACTCGGGAGGCTGAGGCAGGAGAATGGCGTAAACCCGGGAGGCGGAGCTTGCAGTGAGCTGAGATCCCGCCACTGCACTCCAGTCCGGGCGACAGAGCGAGACTCCGCCTCAAAAACAAACAAACAAACAAACAAAAAAACGTAAAAAGTTTGATAGCCCCTTACCCAAAGAAATAGAAACAGAAAATATGTTAAAGAAATTTCTATGATATTAGAACAAAATGACTAATTGCCAATGCAAGAGAAAAAATAAGTTAAAGCCTAAGTCTGATAAATCCACATCCATCTAATAGGTATTCCAGAATCAGAAAAAGAGATGAGGTGAAGACATTATAAAAAAATAAATAAGTAAAACAGAGAAATCCCACTGAAGGACATGAATCTCCTAAAAGTATCCAGTAAAACGAATAGTTCAAAGACCCAAACCAAAGCACTTTCTCTTGAAATTTTAGACCATTGGGGACAACAATAGTAAAAGCTTCCAGAGAGAGAGAAAGAAAAAAGAAAGCAGGTTACATACAAAGAATCAGAAATCAGAATGATCATGCATCTCTCAGCACAATGCTAGAAGCTAGAAAATAATAGAACAATACCTTCAAAATTATATAGAAAAATCATTTGCAACTTATAACTTTATATTCAGCAAAACAATCAATCAAATATGAGGCATGACATTTAAGTTCTGCCTCCAAATTAACCATCAATGCATTTTCGGGAGACTACTGGATGATGAATTCCACTATAACAGATGAAAACCAAGAAAGAAGATGCTGTGCATTCTAAGAAACAAGGGATCTAATGCAGCAGAGAGGAACAACGGCTTTCTAGGGGAGCAGCAACTCGAAGTCAGAGGATGTCAGCTCTGCAGAAATCTAATGCATACTGGAGCAAAATGACAGACAGTAATTTGAGAGAGGTGATTGTTTATTTGATAAATTTCATTATATTTCATTTTTTGACTTGAGAGCTATTTGAGAATGTGACAAAAATTATCATAGACACATTGAAAACTAACAAAACAAAATACAAGGCAATTATTAACTACAAGAAAACCAAAAAGTATAATCATAGATTGTAATCATAGTGTATAATGTAGCTTTTAGTGAGGCCCAATATTACGTAGGTCATAATAATGTAAACACTGAACATTAATTTAACCAAAAGTAAGAGTTCATATCTAAATCTCTGCCAAAATATTGCTCTTTTAAAAAGTAAACCATTGAGGCCTGGTGCAGCGGCTCGTGCCTGTATTCCCAGCACTTTGGGAGGCTGAGGCGGGTGGATCACCTAAGGACAAGAGTTCAAGACTAGCCTGGGCAACATGGTGAAACCCCGGCTGTACTAAAAATACAAAAATTAGCCAGGCATGGTGGTGCGCGCCTGTAATCCCAGCTACTTGGGAGGCTGAGGCATGAGAATTGCTTGAACCTGGGAGGCAAAGATCACATCATTGCACTCCAGCCTGGGCAGCAGAGCGAGACTCCAGCTCAAAAAAAAAAAAAAAAAGAAAAAGAAAAAAGAAAAAAAACCATTGAGTTAGATAAATGCTTTCTTTTTAAAATCAGATATAAATGATACCAGCTGCTGTAGTGTGCCAGTAAATGGTTAACAACAGATTCACAGAAAAAGAAAATGCTTTGACAAATTATTAACATTTTCTTCATTACTTTTGTAAGTCTAGAAAATTAACAAAACAATAACTAAAGTCCTAATTTATAGTGTTTGCCAATTTTATGGTGTAAATATTCCTACCTTGGTTGATTTCAAAGCACCAACTGAAAGCACCAACTTTTCAGCATCACTGAAAGTGGAATTGGAAAGAGAAGTGCAGTATACCATTCATTGTAAAGTGTTTCCACCATACAGATATGGTAGACATAAATAGCTCCCAGAACATAATGATGGTAAATATACAGTCAAATAATTAGGAAGTGATGAGTTCTGAGTATTTACTACTTTTGTTTTAAATATAGCTTTATTTATTTATTTATTTATTTATTTATTTTAGAGATGGAGTCTTGCTGTGTCACCTGTGCTGGAGTGCAGTGGCACAATCATAGCTCACTGTAACCTCAAACTCCTGGGCTCCAGAGATCCTCTTGCCTCAGCCTCCCAAGTAGCTAGGAATATGCGCATGCCACTACACATGGCTCATTTTTAAAAATTTTTTGTAGAGATGGGGTCTTGCTATCTTGCCCAGGCTGGCATTGAACGCCTGGCTTCAAAGAATCCTCCTGCCTTAGCCGCCCAAAGTACTGGGATTACACACATGAGTCACTGCACTTGACCCTAAATATAGTTTATTTAAATGCAGGTATATATAATTTCATTTTTAATAATGATTATTTTTAACAACTGACTCACAAAATTCTTGAAAATTAAAAATTGGCTCTTATGAGCTGGTATAAGCTGGCTCTAGGGGAGCCTTGGATGTATTGAAATATATCTTAGTAAGCATGATTCAGTGTATAATTTTTCATATTCAGTGCAAGCATCAGTGGCATGTGGCTTGGATGCAAATGAGGAAGTCCAGGGGAATTTCTCGTGCTGACATGTCTTTTTGGATATTTGTTACATGATTGAGTCTTGGAATTCTGCCTAAGAGCAATGCTAAGCAACTAATTAACAAACTTATAATAATACCTAGACCTGGAAGAGAAATCCAGACTTTCCTCTTTTTCTCTGTACTCTTTTCTCTTTACCGCTCCCTTGTTTGGCCTTGTATTTTATTTTCTTCCTTCCTTTTCTCTCCATTTCTCTCCGGTTCTTTGCCTTCCATCCCAATTTTCTCTATTTGTGTCTCCCCTGTTCTTTCTCTTTTTTGCTTTCTCCTTTTGATCCTCTCCTTCTGGCGCTTTTCTCTTCCATTTCTCTTTTGTTCTCTTTAAATTTTCTCTAATATTTATTTGTCCTCCTTTTCTCCCCCATGACACCTCTAACAGATACACATATTCCTTCCTAAAGCCTTTGGGAGAATTTCTGAGAACGCGGGTTCTGAGTGATGGCTCTTACAACAGGACGATTCCCAGAGTGAGTGGGTCAGTTGAGAGGGGAAGTGGGAGCGGGAGTCAGGGGGTAGCACACGGGGACATGAGAGAGGAGAAATATCAATATTTGGTGTCATTAGGAAAAGTTTTTTGGGTGCATTAGAGTTCAAGTTTGTAGGACTGTCATTTATTAACCTAAGGCTCTAGTCCTGTTTGTCCATTATGGTAGCCACTAGTCGTGTATGGCTATTGAATGCTTGAAATGTGACAAGCCTGAATTGAAATGTGCCGTAAGTGTAAAACACACACCAAATTTCAAAGACATTGTATAAAAAAAAGTCAAGTATCTTGCTAGTAATTTTTTATAGTGAGTACTTGTGAAATATTTTAATGTGGTAAATTATATAAAATATATTGTTAAAATTAATTTCACCTTTTTTTGTCTTTTTAGTGTGGTTACCAAATCTCTCCAAGGTCTTTCAGATGCCTAGCACATATCTAGGATCATTTTATTTTATTCTTTTTCTTTTCTTTTTTCTTTTTTGAGACGGAGCTTTGCTCATGTTGCCTAGGCTGGAGTGCAGTGGTGTGATCTCGGTTCACTGCAACCTCCGCCTCCCAGCTTCAAGCAATTCTGCTGCCTCAGATTCCCGCATAGCTGGGATTACAGATGCGTGCCACCATGACCGGCTAATTTTTTGTATTTTCAGTAGAGATAGGGTTTCACCATGTTGGTCAGGCTGGTCTCAAACTCCTGACCTCAGGTGATCCACCCACCTTGGTCTCCAAAGTGCTGGGATTATAGGCGTGAGCCACTGTGCCGGGCCAGGATCATTTTATTTGTTTGAACTAAAATGTTCTTCCCTCCATATACTCAAATGTAGTAAATGAATGACAAATGATTTAAATTTTCTAACCATGGGAGACTCTTACTACTTTTCATTTATTTTTCAGAAATAGGATTCAGAAAAAAAAAAAAAAATTGTCACTATTTTCATTTACTGATACCAGTAATTAAAGTAAAGGAACTTTCCCCAACTAACACATGCTCCACACTAGACCCTGAGCCACCTACAGTGCCCTTAGGGAGAATGCAAGCCCAGGCCCTTCCTTCTACACGGCAGCAGCTCTAGGTCATATGACTTTCCTACCTGCCTGGATCAGGGCCAAGGCCCTCTTAAAGGCAAGAACTATAAAAATAGGTCGGGCGTGGTGGCTCATGCCTGTGATCTCAGGACTTTGGGAGGCCGAGGTGGGTGGATCACCTGAGGTCAGGAGGTCAAGACCAGCCTGGCCAACATGACAAAACCCCGTCTCTACTAAAAATACAAAATTTAGTCGAGCATGGTGGTGCACGCCTGTAATCCTGGCTACTTGGGAGGCTGAGGCAGGAGAATCGCTTGAACCCAGGAGGAGAAGGTTGCAGTGAGCTGAGATCATGCCACTGCACTCCAGCCTGGGTGACAGAGCAAGACTCTGTCTCAAAATAATAATAAAAATAAAATAAGCTAGCCACCTGTAAGGTGGTCATGAATCCTCCGCCCAACAGTGACACTCCATCTTGCATAGTGAGGCAAAGATCTGAACAGATTTCCCATCGTGGGGGAGGTATTCTCAGAGTGAGCCTCAGCCCTGACTGTAAGCCATGAGCCTGGGAAAAGGCTGTAGGAAGACACATGCAGAAGCAAAAGCAGCGATAAAGAGAAGTGGGGAATAGATTGAGGAAGAGTCAAAGAGAATTCAAGTCACAGCTAAAGTGGAGAGCAGCCCAACAAGACAGCCTGACCACCACGGCTGCTCTGGGAGTCTCCAGAAGCCACTGCTCCAGATCTCTACAGGGCTGGGCTGTGCTGCTGTATTTCCTTACAGCCACTAGTGTCTTTAAAATAAAACTCCACCCCCTTGTGGTAACCCAAGGCTCTCTGTTCATTGCAACTTACGTGAAAGCAGACTCATAGAAGACCCACCTCTGGAATCAGAGGAAGACATAGGAGGGAAATGTGTGTGTGTGTTTGTGTTTGTGTGTGTGTGTGTGAGTGCGCACATGCATGTGTGTAGGGGCGGGGGAAGTTTTTTTTTAAAGGAATAAAAATATTACATCTCAAAGTTATCAGCACATATGGTTCTGAGCATACTATTCTTGGTTGCTAGTTGTGAATAAGGATTTAAACGTTTTAGAAATCTCAGGTGAAGGCAGAGAGAGTATTACATAACCTCTTGGGCACCTGGAGTCGTGAAAAAATTGTGGACTTTGGAACCAGACTTACTTACTTTTGAATCTTGGCTCCCTCCTCTGTTGGATGATGACCTTGTGGAAGTTTTTTGTTCTCTTTCAACCAGTTTCTTTATCTGACGAATGGGAATAAAGTATATGTTCTGTGTACTTTGTGATGATGGTTAGCCCATATCTTGTGTGCAATACTATCTACACTTACGAAGCAAATGCAAGCTTAATGATGATGATTAGATGACACAGATGACAACTCCTTACTTGGCTCAACTTGTTTTTGGTAAACAAATGTAAAAACACCTAAAGAAAACTTCTCTGTTTATTGACAATAAAGTATTCAAACATGTCCATCTCTGGGAAAAGGAAGAATATGTCTTTGGACAACAAAAACCCCAAGTCATTATTTTTCCTTGCGAGGGCAATATACAATGTGAGTGTGCTGAGCATAGTAGCTTGAGAATTTCTGAAATGAAAAAGATTTTAGAGCTTAGTTCATCCAACAAGCTGGGAATACCCTCTCCAACATTCCTGATGGGTGTACAGCCAGCACCTGTCTTCCTACATCTGTGTAATACAGATATGTTTGTATATATTTAGGTGAGCAGCAGAGCTGGTTTTGTTTTGCTGTTGTTTTTCTTTTTACATTTATTTATATTTTGTGTGATTTCCCCCTACAATACATGTGGAAATACATGGACTACATTTTAAATTTAGAAACCCCAACATGGTAGCCAAAAAAATGTATTTTAAGGCCGGGCACGGTGGCTCACGCCTGTAATCCCAGCACTTTGGGAGGCTGAGACGGGCAGATCACGAGGTCAGGAGATCAAGACCATCCTGGCCAACACTGTGAAACCCCGTCTCTACTAAAAATACAAAAAAAAAAAAAAAAATTAGCTGGGCGTAGTGGTGAGCGCCTATAGTCCCAGCTACTTGGGAGGCTGAGGCAGGAGAATGGCGTGAATCCGGGAGGCGGAGCTTGCAGTAAGCCGAGATCGCGCCACTGCACTCCAGCCTGGGCGACTGAGCGAGACTCTGTCTCAAAAAAAGAAAAAAAAAATGTATTTTAAGAACCCACGCACTCCCCAATTTTCTACGACATAAATCTATTATAATCATTCATGTTTAAATTGATCATTCCTCCTGCGGACAAATCCATTTGGAAATTTTCTTCTTTACTCATGATCTCCAGCAGTCGCCTAAATCTTAAGTCAAGTATGAAAAAAACCTCAAAAATGTTGATTTAAAAATTGATCTGTACTTTGCAATCTACATTTTTTAAAATACAATGCTTGTTTTATCACTTCACTTCAAGACAAGACCTCTAGATCAGAGGTCTCCAATGTTTTTGGCACCAGGACCAATTTCATGGAAGACAGTTTTTCCACAGACCAGGTTTGGAGATGGGGGAGAGATGGTTTCAGGATGATTCAAACACATTACATTTATTGTGCACTTTATTTCTATTACTATGACATTGTAATATATAATGAAATAATTATACAACTCACCATAATGTAGAATCAGTGGAAGCCCTGAGCCTGTTTTCCTGCAACTAGATGGTCCCATCTGATGTGATGGGAGGCAGTGACAGATCATCAGACATTAGATTCTCATAAGGAGCACACAACCTAGATCCCTCCCATATGCAGCTCACTGTAGGGTTCACACTCCTATGAGAATCTAATGTTGCCACTGATATGACAAGAGGTGGAGCTCAGGTGGTAATGCAAGTGATGGGGAGTGACTGTAAATACAGATGAAACTTCATTTGCTTACCCATCACTCACCTCCTGCTGTGTGGCTCGGTTCCTAACAGGCCGTGAACAGGTACCTGTCTGTGGCCCAGGGGTTGAGGACCCCTGCTCTAGATAACTCCTTCCCACCCTCTCCTGCCTGATTGCTGAAATTATGGAGTCACCATTCCTACTCCTGCCCATCATCACATGACTGCCCTACCCAACTGATGAAAGGGATAACTGACCTGCACCTTGAAGAAAAGCATTGTCAAAGTGCTCTAAGATGCTGTGGAAAACAAGTATGGTGGTTCTGCAAAAAATTAAACAAAATGGTCATATGATCCATGAATTCCACTTCTAGGTATAGACTCAAAAGAATGTTAAGCACCAACTTAAATAGGTATTTGTGCACCACGTTCATAGCAGCATTATTCACAAGAGCCAAAAGGTGAAAACCACCCAAATGTCCGTTGATGGATGAATGAATGAACAAAACGTGGGATGTACATACAACAGAATAGTGTTCAGCCTTAAAAAAGGAAGGAAGGATTCTATTATTCTGTGTAGTAATAATAGAAATGATATGGATGAACCTTGAAGACATTATGCTCAGTGAAATAAGCCAGTCACAAAAAACCAAATATGGTATAATTCCACAGACATGAGGTACCTAGAGTAGTCAAATTCACACAGACAGAAAGTAGAATTATAGTTTCCAGGGTCTGAGGGGAGGGGAAAATGGGAAATTACTGTTTAACGGGTATAGAATTTCAGTTTGGGATGATGAAAAAGTTCTGGAGATGGGCAGTGGTAGTAGTTGCACAACAGTGTGAATGTACTTAATTAATGCCACTAAATTGTACATTTAAAAATGCTTAAGCTCGGCCAGGTGCGGTGGCTCACGCCTGTAATCCCAGCACTTTGGGAGGCCGAGACGGGCGGATCACGAGGTCAGGAGATCGAGACCATCCTGGCTAACACGGTGAAACCCCGTCTCTACTAAAAAACATGAAAAACTAGCCAGGCGAGGTGGCGGGCACCTGTAGTCCCAGCTACTCGGGAGGCTGAGGCAGGAGAATGGCGTAAACCCGGGAGGCGGAGCTTGCAGTGAGCTGAGATCCAGCCACTGCACTCCAGCCTGGGTGACAGAGCGAAACTCCGTCTCAAAAAAATAAAAATAAATAAAAATTTTTAAAAAGCTTGAGGTAGCACGCAGTGTGGCTCACACTGTAATCCTAGCATTTTGGAGGCCGAAACAGGCAGATCACTTGAGCTCAGGAGTTCCAGATCAGCCTGGGCAACATGGCGAGACCCCGTCTCTACAAAAAATGCAAAAAACTTAGCCAGGCCAGTTGGCGAGCGCCTGTAGTCCCAGCCATTTGTGCGGCTGAGGAGGATGGATCGACTGCAGGAGGTCAAGGCTGCAATGAGCAGTGATCACGCCACCGTACTCCAGCCTGGGTGACAAAGTGAGACCCTATCTCAAAAAAAAAAAAAAGTAAAAAATAAAAATGGAAAGATGGTGAACATGGTAACTTTTATGTTATATGTATTTTACCAAAATTTTAAAAAGCGCTAAGATTATGATGAATATATATAACATGCAATACCACTAGCATGCAGAAGAGGGCGGATGGGGTTTAAGCTTTGCAGAAAAACTTGCTTCAATTCGCTCCTGCAGCCAATTCTGACCGTGTCAACGAGTCATCCACACACCTGCAGCTCTTCTGAGACAGTGCAAACTCCGGGGTAAGAACCTTAGCTTTATTTGTTGTAACTCTCATTAAAAAGATATAAGGGCTACATGGGTCTTTTTTAAAGAGGAGATAATTTGAGCTAATATTGAAGGGAGGGAAGTAGGGTTATTTAGATTTTTCGTATTTACTATTTTGTGTAGATTAATGATGAGTGACCTTGGGGCTACTGATCTGAGGAATTTGTTGCAGATACTTGAGAACGTGGGTTTCTTTTCACTGATTGCGGATCAAACCTGGTCAGCCCTTCTATTCAGATTGAACGGTCCCACGCACTGTGGCAAGTTTTCTCTAGCCCTTATTTCCCCATGGTGTATGTTCACCTCTGCTGGGTGAAACCTTTGGCTATTTAAGGCACATTTGTTGCTCCTTTACCCCGTTGAAAAGTTCTGCATTTGTGTTACCTGTTTAAAAGTAGGGGCAGATCTGATGGATCTTGTACATTGCAGTTCTTATTCTGTTTCCTTCAGAAGTAGACAAAGAGGGCCATATGTGGTTGCTGTAAAGAAGAGGATGGTTAACAACCTGTGAGCATTTGATTTCTTAATGAGCTTTCTCCCAGACCACCTACATTGAGCTATTAGTTAGGAATAGCATGCACTTAGAATTTTATTTCAATTCTTGTGAACTTATAACTTTCCTAAGAATATATACACGTGTAGGCAAAGTCTCTCGAACTTTGTGGCACCTAGCAGAGTGTCCCACAGCAGCTGCATGAAGCTTCAGAGAGAGTGGCATGGGGTGAGACACGAGGAAGTGGCCGCCATGGCAGCTGGTCAGATCAATGGATTCAACCTCAGTGATTCGGTCCTTAGGATATGATTACATCCTAAGCTACCTCATTTCAAGGTTTAAGGTGCCTTCCATTTGGGTTTAGCTACCATCCAGAAGGAAACAAACAGGTCTGGGTTCAAATCTCTGCTTCTTCAATTGGCCATCTTGGGCAAGTTACTTTACCTCTGGGCTTTAGCTCCTTCATCTGTAAAATATGAATAATAATAGCCGCCATTTTGTTGAGTTGTTGAGGGATTAAACAAGATAATGGACAGAAAACACTTAGCTCCATGTCAGATACATAGGAAATACTAAAAAGAAGTCATTCTTACTCTTATGTTGCAAAGATCTTTCAACATTCAATAGGTTCTTAATCTCTTTTCTATTTCTTTATATCATTGGGGAAAGAGAAATTAGATGATTAAATATTCTTTGGTAAAACGCTAGTTGTCATTTGATGATGTCTTTTGACTTGGGCTTTTAAATTATAAGGTATTAAAGATGTATTAAGGAAGGTCATTCCCTCTTTTTTACTTCCTTTTAACATAGTAGTAGGGATATGATATTAGCATGTATATACTATTGATAGAATACATCACCAACATGATGAAACCCCATCTCTACTACAAATACAAAAATTAGCCAGGCGTGATGGCAGGTGCATGTAATCCCAGCTACTCAGGAGGCTGGGGCAGGAGAATCGCTTGAACCTGGGAGGTGGAGTTTGCAGTGAGCTGAGATCATGCCACTTTACTCCAGCCTGGGCAACAGAGTGAGACTCCATCTCAAAAAAAAAAAAAATGTTTACATCCTACTTTTAAAATTGCTTTAATGAGGCCAGGCACAGTGGCTCACACCTCTAATCCCATCCCTTTGGGAGGCTGAGGTGGGGAGATTGCTGGAGGCCAGGAGTTTAAGACCAGCCTTGGCAACATAGTGAGACCCTGTCACTATATAAATGTTGTTTTTATAAAATGTCATAATGCGTAAGTATTGCCTGAGAGATAGGACCTTTGTTATTATTATTATTACATTAAGAGAAGTTAAAAAAGAGTTAGTTCCTCTCCCATTACAGTCCCAGATAAGACTGTGGTATTGGGCAGGAGGAAGAAGTGGGTAAGAGAAACTCCGACTTCTCAGCCCAGAGAGTTCCAGCTAAAGCAACTGGGTTAGATTCTGCTGCATTCTTAAGGGGCCATGGCTGTAAGACCTAGAAGCTTAAAGTCAATTGCTACAAATGAAGCACTCTATGAGATGATAACATTAAAAGCACCTTTGTCAACCTAATGATTATAACCGCCAAGGTCCTATCAAACCATAATAGAGCCTGAGGCAAAAGAAACAATCAGTAATACTGATCCTGTCTTTATGACAAATGTCGATATTTTGTTCAACATCAATTTTGGCATTAATTTTCATTTTTAAAAATATTTCATGTAAACATTATCTTGATTCCTGAGTTCCTTGGGATCCCCTTAACATTTATGTCTTCCTCGCTTCTCCCAAGTCTTGACCTGATAACTGCCACCGTTTATTAAGTGTGATATGCTAGGCATGGTACTAAGTGATTTATATACATTGTCTTATGCCTCTTCACAAGCTCCATTTTACAGATGATAAAACCAAACCTTTCAGAAATTAAATAAACGGTCCAAGTTACATAGCTAATGAATGGTTAACATTGGACTTGAACACAGATCCATCAATCCCTAAAACCAAACTCATCTTTTTTTTTTTTTTTCTGAGACTGAGTCTTACTCTGTTGCCCAAGCTGGAGTGCAGTAGTGGCATCTCAGCTCACTGCAACCTCCTCCACCTCCTGGGTTCAAGCGATTCTCCTGCCTCAGCCTCCCTAGTAGCTGGGACTACAGGCAAGTGCCACCACGCCCAGCTAATTTTTTTTGTGTTTTTTTAGTAGAGACAGAGTTTCACCATGTTAGCCAGGATGGTCTTGATCTCCTCACTTCGTGATCCACCTGCCTTGGCCTCTCAAAGTGCTGGGATTACAGGCCTGAGCCACTGCGCCCGGCCCACCAAACTCATTCTTTAACCATCATGCCCTGCACTGTATCAGAAATTCACAACATAAATTCATTCATTCAACACATATTTATGAGAGCATACTATGCATCATGTTGTGCTAAGGATTAAAATGTTGAAATTCATACATACAAGGATTCATTCATTCATATGTGCATTCAACAAGTAGTTAATGAGCTGGCACCACGTGTCAAGCACCATTCTATGTGCTGAGGATACAGAAGTGAACAAGACAGACAGCTATCATGGGAATGAATGGAGAGAGGACAGTTGATAAACAAATGAACGAAAGTTTATTTACTAAGAGGTCATTCTGAAGAGATCATGAATTCATGGAAAATTATTTTCTGCTTCTAGTGGCATGGAAATCAAGATATTCTGAAATTTAATGTATAGTTTTAAGAAAACTGAAAGAAAATATAAAGTTTATCATTATACATTAGATAATATGAACACAATAATTTGAGTAGTAGTAGTTACACTTCCAGGCCACAGTTATAAACTGATTTTCTGTTAGAAATATTTAAAAGTAGATGTAGAAAACTTGTCTTAAATATATAACAGTTAAAAAATCCAGCAGGAACTAAGTTAATTAAATAGAATATTCACCTGTTTTTTTCTGATAATTATACTGTGTTATGTTTACATATTAATGCAGTATAATATTTTAGTATATATTACACTCTAGGGAGTCACTGAAATGTCAGCAAAGAAAAATATGGCCAGAGGCATCTAAGTCATTTGACCATGTTGTTAAAAGTTGGTGTTTTGAGAAATCATCTAAATATGGTGACCTTACCAAAATTGTTGCTTTTTCTCCAAGATGTTTGAGAAGACTTACCAGAAGAGTTTGCAAAACATAAAAATTATATGATCAATGTGGATAATTAATATTTTTACAAAAGAATTCTCTAAGTTTATGATGTAAGGGAGTTCACACAAAGAAACTATGATCATATGTGTTCCCAAGATTAGAGATAAGATGCTCTCTTTCCTTTACTAGTATCAGCCGCTAATGGAAAACTTGGGAGTGGCCCTCCTACTCCCTGCTCTCCAGAGGTTTTCTGGAATTTCTTTACTTCAAGAAAACACCAGACTTGGGAAGGTTCTAGAGAAGAGAAATACAGATGAGAGAGAGGTAACATTCTAAGTGGCCATATGTTTTGGTTCTGCCCCACCTTTGTTATCTCGCCATGTTTGTGTGCATTCCTGTGGGTGGGTGTGCCCACTGCCTCCCCCACCTCCCGTCCAGCCTCTCAGAATGATGGGAGCATGACACGCACAGAGAAGTCTCCCTACCCCATCCTCTTTCTGTTGAGCACGTCTTTTGCCCCCTCTGCTTGTCTATGGGAGTGACCTGTCTGAGGGAGGTTGAGGGTCAGTGTGTAACAGATACATACAAATGGAAGCAGAAAAACTCCAACACTAACTTATCACCTGCCCTTGGTACCTTCAGAGTGCCTGGGGTGGGGACATGTGTAGTTAAATTGTTTACTAATTTGAGATTAGAATCTAACCACCTCTCTCCACTTGCACTGATACATTCTCTCTGGCACAAGTTACTCTATAGTGTCCCAAGGAGTCTTCCTGCCAGCCTTGTGGCTCCCAGTCATTTCCACCCAACAAACAGAGGAATCTTTTTATTTATTTATTTATTTATTTATTTATTTATTATACTTTAAGTTCTGGGGTACATGTGCAGAATGTGCAGGTTTGCTACATAGGAACACACATGCCATGGCGGTTTGCTGCACCCATCAAACCGTCATCTACGTTAGGTATTTCTCCTAATGCTATTCCTTCCCCTACGCCCCCCATCCCCCGACAGGCCCCAGTGTGTGATGTTCCCCTCCCTGTGTCAACGTGTTCTCATTGTTCAACTCCTAGTTATGAGTGAGAACATGTGGTATTTGGTTTTCTGTTCTTGTGATAGTTTGCTGAGAATGATGGTTTCTACATTCATCCATGTCCCTGCAAAGGACATGAACTCATTCTTTTTTATGGCTGTGTAGTATTCCATGGTGTATATGTGCCATATTTTCTTTATCCAGTCTATCATTGATGGGCATTTGGGTTGGTTTCAAGTATTTGCTGTTGTGAATAGTGCTGCAATAAACATGTCTGTGCATGTGTCTTTATTGTAGAATGATTTATAATCCTTTGGGTATATACCCAGTAATGGGATTGCTGGGTCAAATGGTATTTCTAGTTCTAGATCCTTGAGGAATCGCCACACTGTCTTCCACAATGGTTGAACTAATTTACATTCCCACCAACAATGTAAAAGCGTTCCTATTTCTCCACACCCTCTCCAGCATCTGTTGTCTCCTGACTTTTTAATGATCGCCATTCTAACAGGCATGAGATGGTATCTCATTGTGGTTTTGATTTGCATTTCTCTAATGACAAGTGATTATGAGTTTTTTTTCATATGTTTGTTGGCTACATAAATGTTGTCTTTTGAGAAGTGTCTGTTCATATCCTTCACCCACTTTTTGATGGGGTTGTTTTTTCTTGTAAATTTTTTTAAGTTCTTTGTAGATTCTGGGTATTAGCCGTTTGTCACATGGATAGATTGCACAAATTTTCTCCCATTCTGTAGGTTGCCTCAAACAGAGGAATCTTTAAAATGTATGCCAGAACTTGCCGCTCCTGGACTCTAAATCTTCTGCTAGTTTCTAATTTCAGTCAGAGGAAAATTGCCAAGTTGTTACAAGATCTGACCTTCTCTCTGATTTCCTCCCCTAACTCCATTCCAGGCCTTCCTCACATTTTCCAAGCACATCAGGATCTTTAAATTTGTACTTGCTGTTCTCTCTCTCTCCAAAATACTCTTTCCCTAGACAACAAGTGGCTTGCTTCTTCACCGGCTTTAGATCTCTGTATGAATGTCACTATCAGGGAGGCCTTTTTTGATCATTCTATACAAAAAAATCACTCCCCAGTCTCTTTCTGTTTCCCTTATCATAGTTATTTTTCCTTCAAGTCAATATCACTGCCTGATATTGGTCCCCACCCAAATCTCATCTTGAACTGTAGCTCCCATGATTCCCACATGTTGTGGGAGGGACCTGGTGGGAAGTAATTGAATCATAGGGGCAGGTCTTTCCCATGCTCTCATGATAGTGAATACGTCTCACGAGATCTCGTGGTTTTATAAAGGGGAATTTCCCTGCACACGCTCTCTTGCCTGCTGCCACATAAGACAAGCGTTTACTCCTCATTTGCCTTCCACCCTGATTGTGAGGCCTCCCCAGGCATGTGGAATTGTGAGTCATAACATATAAATGTATCATGTTATTTGCAGTCTCTCTTTTCTTACCCTCTCTCTAGAATGTAAGCTGTGTAAAAACAGAAATCTGTTCTTTTCACTGCTACTTCCCCAGTGCCTAGAAAAGGCAGAATAGGTACTTAATACATATCTTGATTAATGAATATTGTAAAATCTTAGTACTCCAACTACCTCTGTTCTTTGTCTAATCAAATCACGTGAAGCTTAACATGTCTCCCAAAGTCCTCAGAATTCTATATCCTTCAGTTTCCTTATCTATCAAGTGGGAGTCATAGTACTTCCCTCACAGAGTATGGTGATAAATAAATAATATACACGAAGCAATTAGTATGTATCTTGACACATTGAAATCTAACCCGGAAGTTTTGATTCTATGCCACAGCAGAATTCAACAGATGGATATCAAGACCTTTGAATTCGATAAGAAGTTAAGGCATTTATAGTTGTCTAATAACAGACTGAAGATTGTAGCTTGGTATTCACTGGCAGGTCTCAGACATTTAGATCTTTCTTTTAATGACTTTGACACCATGCCTATCTGTGAGGAAGCCGGCAACATGTCACACTTGGAAATTGTTTTGCAACATTAATACTATTATTTGGCGGTGATCCAGATTGCTTTTGCCACTAACCTGAAGACATACAGAGGCAGAAGGACAGGAATCATTCTATTTGTTTCCTGTTTTGAAACTTCCATCTGTATAGGTAAGTGTTGAAAGTCCAATATTAGCTCCAGGGACTTTCTATATCCACAAATACAAAAATTGAGGGGTAACGCCTTGATATCAAGTCAAAGGTTCACAGTGTCTGGTAAGAAAACAAATTACTTTCAATTTTCTTGAAATCTTCAGGCTATCAAAAGCAGATGTGAGAGAGGGTGTTGAGTCTGACCTGACAATGCGGTTCTTAAACTGAAGGGCCATTATGCTTCTCCTCTCTGAGAATCCTGACTTGCCTCAACAACAGAGATATGGCACAGTAGCCAGCTTGCAGACTTCTCAGCCAATGCTCTGAGATCAAGTCAAAGACCCAACATACAGGTTGGGACGCTATTCCAACCTCTTGATGAGTATAGTCAGATGTTGGCATTTTTTTTCACAAATAAAAGTCCTACAGGATTTAACCAAATAAAAACCTAACATTATATACTGTCTTTTAGGGTTTTGAGCTCATCTTCATCATTCATATGAGGAAATCAGTGGTAAAATCCTTGGAAATACAATGAGACTCATCAGAAACATTTACATATTTTGTAGTATTGTTATGACAGTAGAGGGCGAGGCTCCAGAGCTGCCAGAAGAAAGGGAACTGATGACCAACTGCTCCAACATGTCTCTAAGAAAGGTTCCCGCAGACTTGACCCCAGCCACAACCACACTGGATTTATCCTATAACCTCCTTTTTCAACTCCAGAGTTCAGATTTTCATTCTGTCTCCAAACTGAAAGTTTTGATTCTATGCCATAACAGAATTCAACAGCTGAATCTCAAAACCTTTGAATTCAACAAGGAGTTAAGATATTTAGATTTGTCTAATAACAGACTGAAGAGTGTAACTTGGTATTTACTGGCAGGTCTCAGGTATTTAGATCTTTCTTTTAATGACTTTGATACCATGCCTATCTGTGAGGAAGCTGGCAACATGTCACACCTGGAAATCCTAGGTTTGAGTGGGGCAAAAATACAAAAATCAGATTTCCAGAAAATTGCTCATCTGCATCTAAATACTGTCTTCTTAGGATTCAGAACTCTTTCTCATTATGAAGAAGGTAGCCTGCCCATCTTAAACACGACAAAACTGCACATTGTTTTACCAATGGACACAAATTTCTGGGTTCTTTTGCGTGATGGAATCAAGACTTCAAAAATATTAGAAATGACAAATATAGATGGCAAAAGCCAATTTGTAAGTTATGAAATGCAACAAAATCTTAGTTTAGAAAATGCTAAGACATCAGTTCTATTACTTAATAAAGTTGATTTACTCTGGGATGACCTTTTCCATATCTTACAATTTGTTTGGCATACATCAGTGGAACACTTTCAGATCCAAAATGTGACTTTTGGTGGTAAGGCTTATCTTGACCACAATTCATTTGACTACTCAAATACTGTAATGAGAACTATAAAATTGGAGCATGTACATTTCAGAGTGTTTTACATTCAACAGGATAAAACCTATTTGCTTTTGACCAAAACGGACATAGAAAACCTGACAATATCAAATGCACGAATGCCACACATGCTTTTCCCTAATTATCCTACAAAATTCCAATATTTAAATTTTGCCAATAATATCTTAACAGACGAGTTGTTTAAAAGAACTATCCAACTGCCTCACTTGAAAACTCTCATTTTGAATAGCAATAAACTGGAGACACTTTCTTTAGTGAGTTGCTTTGCTAACAACACACCCTTGGAACACTTGGATCTGAGTCAAAATCTATTACAACATAAAAATGATGAAAATTGCTCATGGCCAGAAACTGTGGTCAACATGAATCTGTCATACAATAAATTGTCTGATTCTGTCTTCAGGTGCTTGCCCAAAGGTATTCAAATACTTGACCTAAATAATAACCAAATCCAAACTGTACCTAAAGAGACTATTCATCTGATGGCCTTACGAGAGCTAAATATTGCTTTTAATTTCCTAACTGATCTCCCTGGGTGTAGTCATTTCAGTAGACTTTCAATTCTGAACGTTGAAATGAACTTAATTCTCAGCCCATCTCTGGATTTTGTTCAGAGCTGCCAGGAAGTTAAGACTCTAAATGCGGGAAGAAATCCATTCCAGTGTACCTGTGAATTAAAAAATTTCATTCAGCTTGAAACATATTCAGAGGTCATGATGGTTGGATGGTCAGATTCATACACATGTGAATATCCTTTAAATCTAAGGGGCACTCGGTTAAAAGACGTTCATCTCCCTGAAGTATCTTGCAACACAGCTCTGTTGATTGTCACCATTGTGGTTATCATGCTAGTTCTGGGGTTGGCTGTGGCCTTCTGCTGTCTCCAGTTTGATCTGCCCTGGTATTTCAGGATGCTAGGTCGATGCACACAAACATGGCACAGGGTTAGGAGGACAACTCAAGAACAACTCAAGAGAAATGTCCGATTCCACGCATTTATTTCATACAGTGAACATGATTCTCTGTGGGTGAAGAATGAATTGATCCCCAATCTGGAGAAAGAAGATGGTTCTATCTTGATTTGCCTTTATGAAAGATACTTTGACCCTGGAAAGAGCATTAGTGAAAATATTGTAAGCTTCATTGAGAAAAGCTATAAGTCCATCTTTGTTTTGTCTCCCAACTTTGTCCAGAATGAGTGGTGCCATTATGAATTCTACTTTGCCCACCACAATCTCTTCCATGAAAATTCTGATCATATAATTCTTATCTTACTGGAACCCATTCCATTCTATTGCATTCCCACAAGGTGTCATAAACTGAAAACTCTCCTGGAAGAAAAAGCATACTTGGAATGGCCCAAGGATAGGTGTAAATGTGGGCTTTTCTGGGCAAACCTTCGAGTTGCTATTAATGTTAACGTATCAACCACCAGAGAAATGTATGAACTGCAGACATTCACAGAGTTAAAGGAAGAGTCTTGAGGTTCTACAGTCTCTCTGATGAGAACAGACTGCCTATAAAATCCCACAGTCCTAGGGAAATTGAGGACCACATACACTGTTGGGATGTAAATTGATATAACCTTTATGATGGCAGTTTGGCAATACTCATTAAAATAACAAATGGCTATTCCCTTCATATCAGTTTCTGGAAGGATTTCTAAGAATGTATCCTATAGAAACACCTTCACAAGTTTATAAGGGCTTATGGAAAAAGGTGTTCATCCCAGGATTGTTTATAATCATGAAAAATGTGGCCTGGCACAGTGGCTCATGCTTGTAATCCCAGTACTTTGGGAGGCCAAGGTGGGTGGATCACGAGGTCAAGAGATGGAGACCATCCTGGCCAACATGGTGAAACCCCGTCTCTACTAAAAATACAAAAATTAGTTGGGCATGGTGGCATACGCCCATAGTCCCAGTTACTTGGGAGGCTGAGGCAGGAGAATCACTTGAACCCAGGAGGTGGAGGTTGCGGTGAGCCGAGATTGAGCCACTGCACTCTAGCCTGGAGACAGGGCAAGACTCCAACAAAAAAAAAAAAAAGGAAAACATCCTCATGTCCACAACATTAGGTCTAATTCAATAAATTATAGTACATTAATGTAATACAATATTACATGCCACTAAAAAGAATGAGGTAACTCTATATTTACTGATATGGAAAAAACATATTAGTATGTTATAAACTATTAGGTTGGTGCAAAACTAATTGTGGTTTTTGCCATTGAAATAAAAGTGTAAAGAAATCTACACCAGATGTCGTAACAGTGGTTTGGGTCTGGGAGTTTGGATTATAGAGAGCATTTGATTTCTATGTTGTATATTTCCATAATGTTTGAATTACTTAGAATGAATCTGTATTTCTTTTATAAGTAGAAAAAAACAATAAAGATAGTTTTTAAAGCCTACGCATCCTACTCATTTGGCTTGATTCTTCATTCTGGTCTCACAGGTCACAGGAAGAAAAGCATAAAATATAAAAAATTATAATTTTGCAAATTTATATTTCAAAAATAAATACCATGTCACTTTTCTGGTTAGAAAAAAATTCTGTGGCTTAAACACATGATTCAGGGACAGAACGTCATGCTCCTTTAAGATCTGACACCAATCTCCTTTTATCTCCTTGCATCTTCTTTATTTTTAATTGTTAGAGACTAGCTCTTGCTCTGTCACCCAGGCTAGAATGCAGTGGTGCGATCATAGCTCACTGCAGTATTGAAATTCTGGCCTCAAATGATCCTCCTGTCTTGGACTCCCAAAGTGCTGGGATTGCAGGTGTGAGCCACCACACCCAGCCCCTCCTTGCATCCTATCATTGGGCCCTATGGAGCTACTGGCCCTCCCCCAGAACTTTCAGTGTTCTTTCATGGCTCCAGAGCCCAGATTTCACATCATGCCTGCTGTAATGCCTTCACTACTTGGGTTTGTTCAGGAAATCTTATAGTTCTCTCAGGACACAATCCACATATTGACTCTTCTTTGAAATCTTCCTTACTCTTTCCCATAAGTATGATGCTTCTTGATTCTCTTCCACACTTTGGACATATTTCTATCATTAGCCTAATTATGTACATTTTTAAAGTCTCTGTTTCTCACTAGACTATGAACTCCTCAAAGGTTAAGACAGACTTACATCTGCCCTTGTGTCTGCAGCATTCCCTGGTTCAGAACCGGTGCTCAATGAATGTTTATGGAATGGATGTTGGGTTGGCTAGAGGAGCTTAGTGGGAACTCAGCTGGCTTAAGGATAGATGGTGGAATCTGAAGGCATATTCTGAGAAGCTCAGGAAGAGCAGGAATAGGTTAAACTCAGGTAAGAAGACAGAGAATCCAGAATTTAAGGATTCCTAAGTAGAGCTCAAGTCATGTGAAATTGCCAAAATTTGGTTGCTCTTGACCTAGAAAAGCATCTACTTTTAAAAATCTCATTTTATCTGTATTATTCAGGGTTCTCTAGAGGGGCAGAACTAATAGGATATATATACACACACATATATATACATATATATAAGTTTATAAGGATATGTAAGCTCATATATATATGTATGAATTTATTAAGGAGTATTGACTCACACAATATGCAATATATATGGGAGTTTATTAAGGAGTATTTACTCACACAATTACAAGGTCCCACAGTAGACCATCTGCAAGCTGAGGAGCAAGGAAGCCAGTCTGAGTCCAAAAGCTGAAGAACTTGGAGTGTGATGTTTGAGGGCGGGAAGCATCCAGCACAGGAGAAAGATGTAGGCTGGGAGGATAGCCCAGTCTAGTTTTGTCATGTTCTTCTGCCTCCTTTTATTCTAGGTATGCTGGCAACTGACTAGATGGTGCCCTCCCAGATTAAGGGTGGGTCTCCCTTTCCCATTCCACTGACTCAAATGTTAATCCCTTTTGACAACACCCTCACAGACATACCCAGGAACAATACTTTGCATCCTTCAATCCAATCAAGTCGACAGTCAATATTAGCCATCACACCATCTACTAAGACTAATCCCTAAACAAGTTAAAACTGGATTCTGCATCTAATTCATTTTCTTACAGTTTGTGATCTTATGAGTTCCTCATGCTAGTGATTATTTTAAAATTTATACTCAAGAAGGCCAACCCGAGAGTACAGGGAGGGCACTGGGTGTTGATCTAAAAGCCAGGCCATGCTACCATTTGGCTAGTAGCTGGAGTTGAGGAGCTAGAGTCCAGCAGCCTGGGGGCTGAGCATCTCTGTCTTCCCTGGTGAGCCCATGGTCTGTCTGGCAGAAGGGGAAACCCAAGGAAACTACAGTGGAGTGGGGACAAAGCATGGGGAAAGTGCCTTTCCTGGGCGGAACACTGATGTAAATGTGATTCTTGGCTTCTGGAGGAGTGAGACCGATTCTGCTTAAGGGTTTGTAAATCTTGAGTAAATTATTCAAAATGAGACTTTCACTTTTAATTAGTTAATGAATTCACCTTTAATTATTTAATGAATTCACCTTTGCTTAATTAATTCAGCTTTAATTAATTAATTTGCATTTAATTAATTTGGAACATGCAAAGAATGTAAGATTAGACTTAAAGTTGCCAGGATTTAGTCATTTCATGGTAGAATCCTCAGTTTAGCAATACCATTTAAAAAATAGATGTGTTTTATTACAAATTTAAAAATAACACATTAGGCTGAGCTCTCAGCAACTTCACAGCTGGATAATCCTTAAATCTTACCTATCAAATAATTGTGGTGTTCCTTTCTCAGAAACTTAAATACCATCCAAAATTTCCTAATATGCTTGGTTTTGACTGTTATGACTTACAATCAGAAAAAATAAATTTTACATGAGTTGAATGTTATTTGCTTTTGAGGTTTGCAATACAAGTAACACCTAGCCTCATACAAACCTGATGATATACTTTTACCCAAGAAATCTCAGATTTCAACAAAGACCCACTGTTCTGAATCATGACATTGATGCGGAAGTGAGCATACCCAGACTGAATGCTGTAACAGCAGCCAGTGTCATTAACTCCGATCATGTTTTAAAAATGACTCTGGAGCTTGTAAGTTCCTTTTTAGTTCCTTGCCATTTGTCAACCTGGAACTTCTTTCATTTATTTTCCCCGAGGAAACTGAGCTCTTAAATGAAGTCTGTCTGTGCGTTCCTCAGAAGGCCTTCACAATCTCTTAGCATCTCTACAGATACATTGCAATCCTTTCTGGATGTCAACAGTTGAGTTGTTGAGAATGGTCTGTATTCTCTCAGCAAACGTGGCAAAGAGGGCTGTACTGAAATGGAATAGCAATCCTTGAATTCCCAACAGATTAGTGGGAAGAAGGAATTCTACATCTAATTTTTGGCAATGGTTCCCCAAAATTCACTCCTTTATCTATTATGATGAACCATTCAAGAGAAGCATAGATTAGACATATCAAAAGTGAGTGAGAATTTGGAGATTGTCAAGTATAACTCTAACTTTCAAATGGGGAAATTGAGGCTTTAGAATTTTAAATGACCTACCCAAGCCCAGGTCATAGTCTTTTAACTCCTAAAGTTTTTCCTTCCAATCCACAACCAAGTGGCCTTTCCTTGTTGCATTTGATTTTTATTCTCTCATTCCTTCTATTGCAATTCTCAAGAACAGAGCCCTGGATGGGACACTTTGATTAGCCCATCTATATTCCCCAAAGTCATTTGAGGTCTAGGCTCTCTCTGCAGTCTTCCTCCATGGCCAAAGCATCCTGTATTTGCCACCTGATTCCATCCCTGATAAAAACATTATTTTGCCATCAGTAACTTGCAATGGGGACTGCTCCTCAGGTCAGCCACCCCTTGTCTAGGAGCCCGAAAATGTTCTCTACATAAAGGATGGGAAATAATGGGGAGCCTCTTCTCCCCTGGAGGTTTCAAAGGCAACTTAATCACTAGCACCCTGCTGGGGATACATTCCCTGGTCCCTGAGCTCAGTTTCCCACCTGGTTTGCTGTGACCCATGACGTGCTGCTGCCATTGATGCTTTTAACCCTGGACAGGGCTCCTTGAGGACCCACTTGAGGGAGGGAGTGAGTCTGGTGGTGCATCCTGAAGTCCTCCAGGGGACAAGCACAATGAAAAACTCCTGACTGTGGGTCTGGAAGTGGCCTACACCTGTACACCTACTCAACAGCCAGCTGCTGAGACACTGCCCTCTTTCACAGATGGGGGCTCTGAGCTGCTGGACAACATTGCGTTCGGGGTGTCCAAGGACAAAGATGCAGCCAACAGTAGGGGTGTTCAGGGTTAGGGTTAGGGAGGCTGGGTGGGGGCTCCTGGCCAGCACAACTCCTGACAGCAGCCCCATGTCTGCCTCTTCACAGTGAGATACTTGACTTGTTAATGGTGTCCGAGCAGCCTCAAGGGTAACTGTTAATACTCTAACAACACATGCACATTCTAATCATCATTTTGACATACTTAATGAAAAACCAGTGGAGTGGACTCTAAATCAATTCACATTTTTCCCAAGACATTTATTTCAGTATTCTTTTTGCCCTTCAAATCTTTGCTCCAATCCCATTTCCATTGAAGACATCCTGGATGACCTAGTAGAAAATGGCGGCACTCGTTGTTCACCTTCCTTGCTTTTTGTGTCTCCACAGCATTTGCCATCTTCGAAGTTTACTTCTAAGTTTTCTCTTTATCCTGCTGATTCCCTGTCTTCCCCCACTAGAATGCAAACTCTTTTAGAGCAGAGATTTTTTTTCTGTTTTGCTCACAGATATTGTCTCCATCTCTGCCTAGAACAGTGCCTGGCACAGGTCCACTTCCTAAGGATTTTCTTTCTGTGGACCCTTTGTTGATCAGCCTTCTCTGCTTTTCTGAAGTCTGGCAGGGCCTCTGTTGCCAAGGCTGCCCCCTCCAGTGTCAGCGCTTGTTGTTGGAAATCAAGGATACAGATTTTACTTGTAAAGGGGTGTATTTGTCCATTTTCACGCTGCTGATAAAGACATACCCAAGACTGGGTAATTTATAAAGAAACAGAGGTTTAATAGACTCACAGTTCCATGTGCCTGGGGAGACCTCACAATCATGGCAGAGGTGAAAGGCATATCTTACATGGTGGCACACAAGAGAGAATGGGAGCCAAGCAAAAAGGGAAACCCCTTATAAAACCATCAGATCTCGTGAGACTTCTTCACCACCATGAGAACAGTATGGGAGAAACCGCCCCATGATTCAGTTACTTCCCACTGGGTCCCTCCCACAACATGTGGGAATTATGGGAGCCACAATTCAAGATGAGATTTGGGTGGGGACACAGCTAAACCATATCAAGGGGCATCCCTCACCATCTGTATTTTTGCTGACACTTTCTGGGATGTGCCGTCACTGGCCTGGTGCTTCCCCCAATCCCCGCACACTTCATGAATCTTCTCTTTGCCTCCTCCTATTGGAAGCTGCCGGATCTCAGGGGCTTGCTCTGGGCAGCCCTTTAACTATTTTGGAGTCTGCAGATTATATGAATCACTGCAAATGGGGTACCTGGCTCCACGACCCCCAACTACTTCCCCTGTTCTTTTGCTGTCTTAGCCTTTTTAGAGGGGAAGGGGCAGCGCTGGGCCAATGAAGCCCCTGCTGTGGGTCCACGCCTCAGATCTCCCCTTGCCCCAGTGCTTCGGAAGGTCTCCCTTGAACTTTCTAAATTCTTCTGAGGGCCTGGTACAGCTAGGACTGGCAGTGTTCCCCAAGTGGGATGCCCCAGCCCAGATGCAGACCCATATGGACCCCAGTCTTTATTTCTCCCCTTTGAGATGACCTCTGACCCTCTACCGCAAACATGGAGTCAACCAGATATCCTGAGGAGCTCTGGAATTCACATCTTTGGGGTTCTCTCAGAGACTGGTGACCGGGTCCCCATCTGAGGTGGGTGGCCTGAAAAGCAGTACAGGCCCACCCAGGATTGGGCACCAGAATGCTGTTGACATGTTGATTGGGGTGACTCTCCCATGGAACACAAGATGACTTCAGGGCATTGGCTACCAGCAGCTCATCGCTGACCCTTGGGCTGGAGCCACCAGTGTGGACCTATGCCCATCTGTGTTTTGACTGTGGTGCCACCTCTTGTCTATAACACCTGAGGGTGGCAGGTGTGCTGGCAGGTGTCCTTTATCCTGCGTCCCCCTGTGCCCCCAGCCTCGGGCACCCAGGGTAATAGCTGCCATTGCTGTATGCTCTGAGCCATGTGCCAGGCAGTCCTTCAAGGATGGCTTTCAAAACTGAACACCAATGGGCCTTCCAATCAACATCCTCTCTTGCCTCCCATGGTTACATGGTGCTCTGCCAGTCAGTATTAAGCTGTGCCTGATGAAGGAGGAATGTTTCTTGCAGGAGTGGGACTGCTCTTCTCTCTTTGTGCACTGACCCCTTGCCTACCCTTGTGTGGAAGGCAGAAGTTCTGTCAAAATCAAAAGTACTTCCATGGTAGGAATGCAATGGTTACCACCTCAAGAGGCCAAGAGAAAATGTGGCTGGATGGTTTGTGGTTCTATGTTTATACTATAAAATTCTGAATGGTGAACTTAACAGAATCGGAAAATGAATACTGTACAGGCTTATATTTCTCTGCATCCTCTGGGGAAGGCTTGCACCCATGAAGCACAGCAACAACCTTTGAGAGTCACAGGAAGCCAGGGTGGATAGATGATGTGGTGGCATGAGTAATAATTCAACCAGCGTTACAAACATACTGTCAGGGAACTGCAGAGGCAAGAAGATGTACATAATTTAATGTGAGCAGGTTCTGAAGAGCTGCCTTGTGATTAATTACAACACTGCTGCTGTTTTCTTCTTGGTGAGAGACACAACTAACCAAGAACAGCACAATGAACAATAAAATGCATGAAGAGATGGCTCCTGGGTTTGAACAGGAAGAGATGTTGCTTGGATGCTGCAAAGGATCCTCACAGGTACCAGCTAGAAAATAAACAATATGCAAACAACTCTTCTGTACTAATTCTCATTAATAACTCACTGAACCTCACATGGGTCCACCCATTTCAAAATATTCTTTTTTTTTTTTTTTTTTTTTTGAGACAGTATCTCATTCTCACCTGGAATGCAGGAATGTAGTGGTGCAATCACAGCTCACTGTAACCTCCACCTCCAGGGCTCCAGTGATCCTCCTACCTTGGCCTCCTGAATAGCTGGGACTACAGGTGTGTACCACCACTCCTAGCTAATTTTTGTATCTTTTTTGGTAGAAACAGGGTTTTGCCGTGTTACCCAGGCTGGTCTTGAACTCCTGGGCTTAAGCAATCTGCCTGCCTAGGTCTCCTAAAGTGCTGAGATTACAGGTGTGAGCCACTGTGCCTGGCCACAAAACATTTGTTTTTTTTGAGATGGAGTCTTCCTCTATACCCAGTCTGTAGTACAGTGGCACAATCTTGGCTCACTGCAAACTCTGCCTCCCAGGTTCAAGCGATTCTCCTGCTTCAGCCTCCCGAGTAGCTGGGATTATAGGTGCACGCCACCACGCTGGAATAATTTTTGTATTTTTAGTAGAGATTTCGCCATGTTGGCCAGGCTGGTCTCGAACTCCTGACCTCCAGTGATCTGCCCACCTTGGCCTCCCAAAGTGCTGGGATCACAGGCGTGAGCCACTACTTCCTGCCAAAACATATTTTTTAAATCAAATTATTTTATAGAGAGGGGCTCTGTGCTACACAGTCCTGAGAAGGAGAATATCTTGGCTTCGCAGCCAGAATGTGTATTGCTTCTGATTTCTTAGCTGTACAATGATTTTTTTCTGTTTCAGAGGAAGTCGCTGGCAGCAGGACAGTTTTTATCTCGAGCACTAATGTATGTGTGGTGAAATTCGGTGGTAAGATGGGTTGCTCTGACAGATTGGAACAGGCACATTCTAATACCACAATATTAAGTTTATTGGATGTTCCTCCTGTGGTGTTTATTAAAAATGGAAAGGAGACAAGGCCTTTATTATTTTAGGCCATGATGGGTTAAGGCACCACATTATTAGACTGTGTTCTCCCTGTGAAGAAAGTTAGATCCTTGGTCATGCCCAGGAACCTTCTAGACCTAGGGACTTTAAGTGTCTTTCCTGGCAGCAATACCTTTGGCCCTGGGGAAAAAAACAGGCCAGAGAAAGCTGCTGAAAGAATGTGTGCAAGGTTAGCTCTGATGTTCCATTAGGATCGATCTTTGATTCCTGCACTCACTACCCCTAAGCCCTCAACCTCTTTCTGGCTCTTTTATTTCTGGAAAAATAAGTTTCCACGATGCTGTCGTTAGCATCCTGGCCTTGTACTTAACAATACAAGGCACTAAACCTTTCTTGAGGATTTACTATTTATTCATTTATTTAGAGACAAGGTTTCATTCTGTTGCCCCGGCTGGGTTGCAGTGGCATGACCACAGCTCACTTCAGCTTCCACCTCCTGGGCTCAAGCATTCCTCCCACCTCAGCTTCCTGCATAGCTGGGACAATAGGCACATGCCACCATGCTCCGCTCATATCTTAATTGTTTTGTAGAGACAGGGTCTCACTATATTGCCCAGGCTGATCTTGAACTCCTGGCCTGAAGTGATCCTCCCACCTCAGCCTCCCAAAGCACAGGCATGAGCCACCATGCTCAGCCCTTCTTGAGATTTCAAATGTGCCAGCCACTATTCTAAGTCTGTCATGAGTTATACTTGTTAAATCACATAGACCTAAGGGTTAAATGTTATCATTATTCCTATTAACAGATAAAGTCCCCAACCAGAAGTCAAAGTTTCATAGCTAGTGACAGAAAAGTGAGACAGTGTGATGACAGAGCCTGCTTTTATATTTTTACTTTTTTTTTTTTTTGAGATGGAGTCTCTCTCTGTCACCCAGGCTAGAGTGCAGTGGTGCTATCTCACTCAGTGCAACCTCTGCCTCCTGTGTTCAAGTGATTTTCCTGCCTCAGCCTCCCAAGTAACTGGGATTACAGGTGTGTACAGGTGGTACACACCACCATACCTGGCTAATTTTTTTTGCATTTTTGGTAGAGACGGGTTTTCACCATGTTGGCGCTGGTCTCGAACTCCTGACCTCAGTGATCCACCTGCCTCAGCCTCCCAAAGTGCTGGGATTAGAGGCGTGAGCCACCATGCCCGGCCCAGAGCCTGCTTTCACGGATGCTCTGCTACACTGGTAGAGCAAGAGCTTGGTGACTTGAAGAATTCGTTTCTTTCCTATGTGTAGTAACATGGACATACTTGTTCCTGCTAGACCCTATTCTTGGATGGAGGTATCTCGTTGTGGAAGAGAGATTCTTATCATGACATGTGAAATCCAAATGCTACCAATCCTCACCAGCCTGTGGCTACAAAGAAGGCACAACAACATCAGTGACCCCAGTTATTCCCGCTCCCACCTGCTGAAATGGGGCCTCTCGCCCTCCTGCAAACGTGCACACAAGTATTTCCATTCAAACCCGAGATTCTCGCAGGTGCCGGACAGCTTGCTGTCAGCTCCTTTCCCCTCTAGCTTGCAGCAGCTACCCCTGGGCCCTTTGCAGATCCTTGCAAGAGTCTCTCACTACTGACATTGCTAAATGAAGGTGCTTTCTCGATGGTGCTAACAACCATGCTAAGGGTGCTTTCTCCCAATAATCCCAAATGCAACTATCCTTGAGATGAGGAGCCATGCCGAGTTCCACGGAGCTAGCAGTAGGTTTGGTACTCCTCTCCTCAAAATTGTGTGTCCACCTCTCAGCATCCCAGTGCTGCAATGCTGGGATCCACCATCTCACCAAGTTTCTCATGTAATCCATTTCTTCAGCTCTCACTCTTCCCTCCGCGGGGGTTCCAAACCAGCCCAAGGGGGCAAGAAGGGTGACACAGCACTGCCTCCTTTCCACTGTCTCGATTCTGCCCCACCTTTCCTTTCCAATCCCCAAATACTCCTCCTTCCACCCACCTATACATATCAATTCATGCACACAGACGGAGAGGAGTAAAATTTACCCAAATAAAAGCCAAACTGTTACTCCTGGCTTGGGTGCAGCCGGGACACCCTGATCCATGTTTTCTACAAATTAAATGGGAAAGTTTGTCTCCTAAGGCTGCCTGGGAGAGGTGGGAAATGAACTCCATTGTCAGAGCCTCAGAGAAAACATAGAGCCAACTTCCTCCTTCACCCTTACAAGCAGGTGGCTGGAGAAACTTTAACCTGAATCTTTGTAATAGATAAAAATGGAAATATCAAATTTGGCTTTGAATTTTTTATTGTCTCAAAACTCAGCTTCAGGCTGAAGAACAAAAACAACACAAATGATATATGAAGATCATTAAAGAGGAAAAATCAAACCAAATCCAAAAAATTAAAATTAAAATACCAGGAGAAAAAGAACCCCAGCAGGAGGCAGCCATAATGCAACTTCCCGTTTTGCCACATGCATCTACCTTAAAGCAAGGGCCTGTGAATAGCTACAGACGCCCAGCACTGGGGTAGAAGCAGTTTCACTTCACTGGTTGCTCCCCACGGGGCCTTCTCACCATGGAAAGCAGAAGTTCATGGGATTAAAATAAATCTCGTTGTGTATGCAAGAGTGACACTGCCGGCAGAGCGCCTCTTCCTGTGACTCCACACTTCTTCAATTCTCAGCTTGGCTCTTTCCACCCAGACTTGGTTGGTTTTTTTTTTTTTTTTTTGAGATGGAGTCTCGCTCTGTCACCAGGCTGGAGTGCAGTGATGTGATCTTGGCTCACTGCAACCTCTGCCTCCCAGGTTCAAGTGATTCTCCTGCCTCAGCCTCCCGAGTAGTTGGGACTACAGGCATGCGCCACCACACTCTGCTAATTTTTGTATTTTTAGTAGAGATAGGGTTTCACCATGTTGGTCAGGATGGTCTTGATCTTCTGACCTCGTAATCCACCCGCCTCGGCATCCCAAAGTGCTAGGATTACAAGCGTAAGCCACCGGGCCCAGCCTCCACCCCGACTTTCTATGCACTCTCTCAGGAACTCCGACTTTGGTTTTGGGGGAAGCCATGAAGTATTTGCTGAAGCATCAGGTCACTTCCTGTGTTGTAAATTCTGTAACAAATTCTGGAAGGAGTCCTTGTGTCAGAGAAAGACCCTACCGGGAAGGTCTGACCTGCTCCACCACTCACCTTCACCGAGCCACCTGCTGCCTTGAATCAGTCGTCTCCGAGGGCAGAACTGCAACTCTCACGGGATTGGAATGGAAAGAGAAAGCTGCCCTGGTTTTCTTTGGTTGTTTCTGATTTTTCTTCTTGCTCTTCATCACCTCCTAAAGGCACAGAAAGGAGCCATTTTTCTGGTCTTCTTAATTCTCACTCCTATCCCTAATCAGAAACAACAACAGAGAATTGCTGAAAGCTATACTCCAGCTAAAACCAGGCTGCAGCGTTCACATCACCTGAGAGATGTCAGAAATGCAGAATTTCAGGCTCCATCCCAGGCCTACTGATTCAGAAGCTGCATTTTAGCAAGATCCTGGCTGGATTTTATGCATGGTAAAGTTTGAGAAAGAAGAGTTTAAAAACGAACAGAGCAATACAATCTTTTTTTTTTTGGTGGGGGGGGTTGTTCAATAGCAGAGTAGGGTGACTCTAGTTAACAACAATGTATTGTTGATTTCCAAGTAGCTAGAAGGGAGAACACATAGAAATGATACTCAGGGTAATGGAGACTGCAAATACCCTGACTTGATCATTACACATTTGATGCATATAACAAAATAGCACATGTACTCCATAAATATGTAAAATATCACGTATCATTTTTTAAAAAATGAACTGAGGGCCTTAAAAAGGAATAAAATAATGGCATTTGCAGCGACCTGAATGGAATTGGAGACCATTATTCTAGGTGAAGTAACTCAGAGATAGAACACCAAACATCGAATGTTCTCACTTATAAATGGGAGCTAAGCTTTGAGGACACAAAAGTGTAAGAATGATACAATGGACTTTAGGGCCTCGGGGGAAAGGGTGGGAGGGGAGGTGAGGGATGATAGACTACAAATTGGATACAGCATACACTGTTTGGGTAATGAGGGCACCAAAATTTCAGAAACGACCACTAAAGAACTTATGCATGTAACCAAACACCATCGGTTCCCCCGAAACCTGTTGAAATTTTTGAAAAATTATTTTCCTAAAATAAAGGATATTTTTTCAAGGAGTACCTTCTCCATCTTGTGGCCCTTTGATTTTGATAGCTCTGAAAGCTTTGAAAAGCTTGCAAATACCGAACTTCAGGAATGAATCGCCTCTGAGACCCTCACCTGACGGCAGGGTACTTCCTGCAACTCCAGGACTTCCCAGTCGGAAGAATTGTTTCTTAAACCGGACTCTGAGGACACACTCTTAAAGTCACTCAAATTCTCTACAAAATTCTTAAGTTTTGTGTTTCCATTTCTAAAGATAATACAAATAATTGATATGATCAAAAAACAAAAATTAACCCAAAAAAATTAAAAAAAAAAAATGAACTGAGGGTAACTGTGCACCCTTGTGTGAAATTTTGGGTTGCAGTGCCACCTTGCGGTCACTTTAGTATTTTTCGGGGAGCTTTGCAGTGGAGGAGCTGCGTGGGACAGAAGTCGATTCATTCCTCCTTGGAGGAAACAGACTGCCCTTGTGTTAGTGCCCAAAGGTCTCCGACTGTGGCCTCTCTGGACCACACGGTCAATTGAAGAGATATGGGCGCTCTTCCAAGGACGCCTTCTATCCAAGCTTAGAAGAATGGCTCATAGGCTAAAGCACTTTCTGCATCAGCAACAGCAACAGATCTCAAAGAATGTCTGCCCCCATCACAAGATTTTTGATAAAATGTGTAAAGCCATTAAAACCTAAAGGCACAAAGCATGGCTTTAGAGATCGTCTAGATGAGTGAGCCCCACCTTTCAAAAATGAGAATCGCTTTATGATAATGGTTGGTATTTACTGCATCTTTACTGTGTCGCAAGCATTGTTCTAAGCACCTCCATGGATTTAGCCATTTGAACCTTAGAACAGTTTAGTGAGATCAAAATAGTGATCTCTATTTTGCAGACTCCTGTGTGACAGTCATTTTGTTTGTACTATTTGTTGGCTAGGAAAATCTATACTAAGAAGAAGCTATTACTATGAATCTAGTAATTCTTGAAAATGAATTTGCATTGAATTAAATCCAATAACATCCAATAACATCTATGTGTATATATTCAGGGAAGGGTAGTATAGAGATATAAATTATATTATCTACCAAGCCTCAGACTACGGTTGTGGCATAGATAGACTTAGCGCTTCTTGCAACAGTTCCAAAGCTCTCCAAGGTATTCTTAGCCCACAGGCTGGGAACCCCCAGTGGAGAAGCACACCCCAAGTGCTTTATACATAGCACACCGTGCAATCTTGAGCACACCTGATTTCGTCTGGTCTCTGATGATTGGTGGGATCAGGCTACCTTGGCCTTGGAGGGGAGACTGTGGGGAAGTTGCAGATGAGGAAACTGACTTCAGAAAGTTGTTATAGTTATTATTCTAGCTTGAAAAACCTACACTATAGAGAAAAAGAGTCCATGGGCAGTGTCTCCTTTTTATTCTTCGACCTATACACCCTAGGAAGGTTAATTTTCCTAAAACACAGTTCTGTTTGGGTTATTTTCCCCCTCAAATTGACCCTCAGCTCTGCCTGGCTGCTTATTGTAAGATAAAGCCATCTTCATCTCCAAAGCAAAATCGAACACCAACCAACCTGCTTGTTGTTACTCTGTTGATGTCCCTTACCCTCTGTCTAGATTATGTGTTGCCCATAGGACAAGAAGAATGCTAGCCTTAGAGAAGACTTGAAGGGAGGCCACCTAGTGGCTAAGATGACCTTCCTTGGGAAGCAGCACCTGGGTTAAGTCACCAGAAGGGCAGATTTAGGTCCCATCCAGACACTGGAAGACAGTTCTGGCGAGCCACAGAGTTGGAGGGCCTTCTCTGAAGACTGAGCGTGAGTTCACTATGAGAAATACAGCTACTGAGGTGACCAGGTCAGTGCACACGCTGGCAGAGTTCTTTCCTGCAGGCCCTCATGGGACGAAATGGCATCATCAGAAGGCTAATGGTTGGTATTGACTGCATATTTACTGTGTCCCAAGCACTGTTCTAAGCACTTCCGTGTACTTAGTCATTTGAACCTTAGAATAATTTAGTGAGATCAAAATAGTGATCTCTATTTTGCAGACTCCCATGTGGCAGTCATTCTGTTTGTAGTATTTGTTGGTTAGGGAAGTCTACCCTAAGAAGCAACTATTACTGTGAATCTAGTAACTCTTGAAAATGAATTTGCACTGAATTAAGCCAATAACATCCAATACCATCTATATATATTCAGGAAAGGGTAGTATAGGGATATAAATTATGTTATCTGCCAAACCTCAGACCATGGTTGTGGCATAGATAGACTTAGGGCCTCTTGCAACAGCTCCAAAGCTCTCCAAGGTACTCTTATCCCACAAGCTGGGAACCCTCAGTGTAGAAGTACATTGGTCAGCATGTGTCGTGGCCATTTCTTGTTTCTGGCTCTGTCCAGTGTCAATCTCTTCTTCTAAAAAGTATACCACTTCCTTTTTTTTTTTTTTTAAACGGAGTCTGGCTCTGTCACCCAGGCTGGAGTGCAGTGGTGCGATCTCGGCTCACTGCAGCCTCCGTCTCATGAGTTCAAGCAATTCTCCTGCCTCAGGCTCCCAAGTACCTGGGATTACAGGCACGTGTCACCATGTCTGGCTAATTTTTGTATTTTTAGTAGAGATGGGGTTTCACCATGTTGGCCAGGCTGGTCCCAAACTCCTGTCTCAAGTGATCCGCCCACCTCAACCTTCCAAAGTGCTGGATTACAGGTGCGCATCACCACACCCGACTAATTTTTGTATTTTTAGTAAAGACAGATTTCACGATGTTGGCCAGGCTGGTCTCAAACTCCTGTCCTCAAGTGATCCACCCACCCTGGCTGCCAAAGTGCTGAGATTACAGGCGTGAGCCACTGCGCCTGGCTCATCATTTCTTTTTGAGGCCTTTTTTCTTCCCAGGGGATGTAGTCTGGTAGACAGTGACCAAGATACCTGTACTCTCTAGTTCGTGGATGGAGGTAGTCCAAGCTAGGACAATTACATACTCTCTTCCTAGTACTTGGATTTTGACCAGAGGATCAAAGAAGCAGAAAATAATTCTATTTCATCCCAGCAGTTGTGCCCTGGCCTTACGAGAGCCTGCTTTTTACACTTGCTGATGGTCTTGAAATTCATCCCCCAAAAGTATCCTGGTTCCTGCCTGTTTCGAAGCCTCTACCCTCTTATTGATTCTATGAGCCCTGATACCCTTTCCCCTCCCCCACAAAAAAGTTTGAATAGGTTAATGTGCTAGTCGGTTATTGCTAGGATAATATTGCAGATAAATCTCAGTAGTTAAGCAACAAAATTGTATTTTCCTAACTCACAGTTCTATTGTTCAGCCAGGGTGGCTCTGCCTCAGACTTCAGGTCTGGTTTAAGTCTGTTGTCTATATTTCACATTCAAAGACAGCAGCTACTCAGGGCATGCTCATCTCATGATTAATGGAAGAGACCAAGGAAAACCACACAAGCACATTTAAAATCTCGGGTTGGGGCCAGGCGCGGTGGTTCACGCCTGTAATTCCAGCACTTTGGGAGGCCGAGGTGGGTGGATCACTTGAGGTCAGGAGTTCAAGACCAGTCTGGCCAACATGATGAAACCCCATCTCTGCTAAAAATACAAACATTAGCCAGGCGTAGTGGCACATGCCTGTAATCTCAGCTACTCGGGAGGCTGAGGCATGATAATCGCTTGAATCTGGGAGGCAGAGGTTGCAGTGAGCAGAGATCACATCACTGCACTCCAGCCTGCACAACAGAGTGAGACTCTGTCTCAAAAAAATAAAATCGGTTGGGTATCATGCATGTTGTCCGACGTTCTGTTGCCCAAAGCAAGTCACCCGGTGAGACTCAAACTCAGTTGTGTGGAGATGCATGCTGCCCACCCTACGGGCAGTTGATGCAAAGTCACCTTGTAAGGGCCATAGCTGTGTGATGATCCTGTGCGGAGACAGTGCAAAACTGGGACCGTAGCCTACCCTGGCGAACCAGAAAATAATAAAACATTAACAAAATTTATGTTAACAGAGTCACATTTATCGGTCTTTTCCTTTATGGTTGGTGCTTTCCAATCTTGTTTAAGAAATGCTTCTCTGACCCAGAGTCACCAGGACGATATTCAGCTTTGTTTCGTTTTTCACACTGAAATATTTAGTCCAGGGTATGACTGAAGCTAGGATCTAATTTTGAGTTTTTGCTAATGGCTGATTAATTGCCCCAGTATTATTGTTTTTGAATAATTCACCCTATTTCCACTGACCTGTAATATCACCTTTGCCATCTATCAAGTTTCTATAAATGCAGGAAAGTCTTCCTGGACATTCCATTTCCATTTCATTGTTCTATTTGTCAATCTCTGTGCTGATCCCACGCTTCTCAATTATTTACTATTTAGCCTTCATTTAAAATCAAACTCGTCAAGTTCCACAACATACAGTAAAAATACCAATCAATATTTTGTTTTGAACTACTTTGAATTAAAGAGTAATATGAGGGGAAGAAAAGTGTTCAAGGTTATACATTTTTCATAAAGAACATAGAATAGTTCTCCGTTTATTTCAGTCTCTTTAATTACATTTGACAAAATTTTATCATTTTCTTTTAAAAGATCATGCACATCATCTGTTAGATTTATTCCTAGGCACCTTATTTTTATGCTATTACAAGTTATGTAAACGTGATCTTTTACAAGTTATATCTTTTCACTATTTGTTGCAGTGTTTAGAATACCATCAATTTTTGCATATTGATCTCAAAGTCATAGCAGAATATCATACTACCTTATCATTATAGCAGGCATCTATATAACTCTCACTATGTGTCAGGCACTGTTCTAGGCATTTTACGTGAATGACATGCATTCAATCTCACAATGACCCAGTGAGGGAGATCTTATTATTATAACTATTTATAGATGAGGAAACTGAAGTCCAAAGAAGTGTAGAGAATTTAAGTAGATTCCATCATAAGTGGCGAAGCAAGGATTCCAACTCATTCTCCAGCACCCGGGGCTATACTCATGGTACTGCATTTACTTCTTCCTCTTGGTAAGTTCTGTTATTAATTCTGATAATATGCCTGTCTATTCTCAGGTTTTCCATGCAAACAACGATAATAAATACTTTAAAATCAGCTAGCAAACACACACGGTTAATGCCATAGTAAAGTGTGTAGGATGTGTGTGTGTGCAGAGTGTGTATGTATGGGGTGTGTATGTGTGAGGTATGTGGAGTGTGTGTGTGTGTGTAGAGAGTGTGTGGTGTATGGGGTGTGGGGGTGTGTATGCATGTAGTGTGTGTATGTGTGTGTGATTTGTATGTGTGAATGTGTGTGTGCAGTGTGTGTGTGGATGTGGATGTTTGGGAGTGTGTGTGGATGTGAATGTTTAGGGTCTGCGTGTGTGTGTTTGGAGTGTGTGTGGAGTGTGTGTATATACGTGGTGTGTGTATATGTTTGGGGTGTGTGTGTAAATATGTGTGTGTGAGTGTGTGTATGGAGTGTGTGTGTAGAATATGAGTGTGGAGAGTGTGCATACATTTGGTGTGTGTGTGTATGTATATTTAGGTGTGTGTGTATGAAGTGTGTATGTGGAGTAAGTGTGTGTGGAGTGTATGTTGGGATATTTGTGTGTGGAGTGTGTGTGGAGAGTGCGTGTGTAAAGTGTGTGTGTGGAGTGTGTGTGTGCATGTATGTATGTTTAGGGGGTGTTGTGGAGTGTGTGTGTGTATGTTTGGGTGTGTGTAGTGTGTGTATAGTGTGTGGGGTGTGTGTGTGTGTAGCTTGTGTGTATGTGTGTATTTGGGGGTGTGTGTGCGTGTGTGTGTATGTTTGGGTGTGTGTAGTGTGTGCATGGAGTGTGTATAGAGTGTGTGTGGAGTGTGTGTGTGGAGTGTGTGTGCATGTGTGTGTTTGGGTGTGTGTGTATGTTTGGGGTGTGTGTGGTGTGTGTGTGTACGTTTGGGTGTGTGTGTAGGGTGTGTGTATAATGTGTGGAGGATGTGTGTGCGTGTTGAGTGTGTATGTGTATGTTTCGGGAGGTTCATGTGTGGAGTGTGTGTACAGTGTGTGTGTGTATGTGTTTGGGTGTATTGTGTGTGTGTATGGGGTATGTGTGTGGAGTGTGTGTGTATGGAACGTGTGTGGGGAGTATGTGTGTAGAATGTGTGTGTGGAGTGTGTGCGTGTGTATGTATGGGGTGCATGTGAAGTGTGTGTGTGTGTATGTTTGGGTGTGTGTGTACAGTGTGTGTATATGTTTGGGGGTCTGTGTGTGTGCAGTGTGTGTGTGTAGAGTGTGTATGTGTATGTTTATGGGTGTGTGTGGAGTGCGTGTGTATGTTTGGGTGTGTGTGTAGAATGTGTATTTTGGGGGTATGTGTATAAAGTGTGTGTATAGAATGTGTGTAGAGCATGTGTGTAGGTGTGTATAGAGTGTAAGTCTATATGTATGTTTGGAGTGTTTGTGTAGTGTGTGTGCATGTGTGTGTTTGGGTGTGTGTAGAGCGTGTATGTGTATGTTTGGGGGTGTGTGTAGAATGTGTATTTTTGGGGTATGTGTGTAAAGTGTATGTATAGAATGTGTGTGTAGAGCGTGTGTGTAGGTGTGTATAGAGTGTGAGTCTATATGTATGTGTGGAGTGTTTGTGTAGTGTGTGCATGTGTGTGTGTGTTTGGGTGTGTGTAGAGCATGTATGTGTATGTTTGCGATGTGTGTGGTGTGTATGTAGAGTGTGTATGTTTGGGTTTGTGTGTGTATATGGAGTGTATGTGTGGATTGTATGCATGTGTATTTGGGGTGTGTGTGCAGCGTGTGTGTGCACATGTATGTTTGGGTGTGTGTGTAGTGTGTGTGTAGTTTGTGCATGTGTGTGTATACTTGGATGTGTGTGTATGGGTGTGTGTGTAGTGTGTGTTTAGTTTGTGCGTGTGTGTATATTTGGGGGTGTGTGTGTGGAGTGTGTGTGTATGTTTGGGTGTGTGTCTGTTGTGTGCATGTGTGTGTATATTTGAGAGTGTGTGTGTGTGGAGTGTGTGTGTACGTGTATGTTTGGGTGTGTGGAATGTGTGTGTGTATGTTTGGGGTGTGTGTGTGGAGTGTGTCTGTGTGTGTGTGTGGATGGGGAAGGTTATGAAGAGCACCATTCTCAAAGCGCATGGAATTCGCGAGCCCTGGGGATTGCTGGTCTACTTCCTAAGCAGCAAGGAATGTTATGCATTTCAGCCCTTGCCAAGCCAGCGCATCCTCAGAGAGGGCTTGCAGGCTTCAGGGGGGCCGGCATAAGGAGTGAGGCCTGGGCCAAGCCCAACAGAGAGTGTCAAATAACAGGCCTGCCTCTTCCCCACCCTCCATCCCACGATTTGGGCTGAATCAAAGGGCCATTCAAGCCCCTCCCTTTCACAGGCAGAGGCCATCAGCGGGCCATCCCCTGAGGCTGAAACGCAGCAATCCCACGGGCTTCTGCTCCAAACAGGCTTGTATTTGAAACCACAATATGCTTGGCTCTAGTTTTACACACATTACTTTCCTGGTGCTGGAAAAAAAAAAAAAAAAAAGGAATTACAAGAATGAAAGGGAGAGTTCTTGGGAGATAGGGAATTCTTTTTCCAGTCTAGTGAATGCGGTTAATAAGTGGAAAAAATAAAACTACTATCCGTGATCGGTCTTTGGAAGGGTTACCAGGACACGACAATTAAAAACAAATTAAAAGCCTGTATCATTCACTCAGCCTCAATCGCCTCCCACAGCCCTGGGGGAAATGAATCTGCTTCAGTGCAGTTGGGGGGGGGGGAACCACCCCTTCTGATTGGTGTTGGGTGGGAGTAGGGATACCCGTGTATGTTTCTCTGTGGCATCCCAAATGCTCCTTCATGAATTGAGGAATTGACTGGACAATCATTCCCCCAGACCTCACTACAAATTAGACTTTTGTTCACCTGTTTCAAATGAAAGTTTTTAGTGCTTTGCATAGTGTGAAAAACAACAGCAACAACAAACTCCAGGGTTTGGGTCACCTTGGATGAGTCAGTGCCCTCAGTTTCCTCTCTGTAAAATCTCAGTGGCCCTCAGTTTCCTCTCTGTAAAATGAAAGTGCAAACTAGATCAGTGGTTTTCAAACAGTGCTCTCCTGAGTTCTCCCTGAAGCTGCAACAAGTAGGAGGAAGAGAAATAGAAGAATTAACTGAGCAATTTAGCCCGTTTGCATCTGTCATCTTTGACTTCAGACCATTTTCAATACAATCTGGTTGAGCAGTTAATTCTAACAAACCTGGTTCTGGGATTTGTTAACTCTCTCAACAATTCCAGGTGACTCCCAAAGCAGGAGCCACAGTCTCTGCACGGGCTTGGCCCATATTGTCATGTTTTGGAAGGTGTGGAAGATTCCTGCCAACATCATAGCATCATGTCATTCTTGAGGAGACTAAGGAAGACTTACGACAACCCACATGGGTGCAGAAGGTGGCCCTGTGGCCTGTGTTGAAGTGGGATCTCACAGATCCACATTGTATTTTCACAAATACATGTGAGATTTTCCATGAGATTCTGCAAAAATTTCCCTGTGAGACCTTTCTTGAGTCCCAAAGTTGGGTAATGATGAAACGGAAGAGTTCCCTGACCCCTCTCACAGGACGTGCAACAGGGGTGTGGCTTGTCTGTTCGATTGCCGACCCCGCTCAAACCCCTTACAGGAAGGGGAGCATGCAGACAGGCAGGTGCAGGAGCCCAAGTGGGCACGTGTTACAATGTGTTCTTTTAGCCGTCTGAGAACGGATTGAGTTTTAACAAGCAAGGGCAGAGGGCCAGTGTGACAGCATTCTGTATCCCAAGCTCTTGTCCAGCATCCTGGAAGAAATGGGTCACACGTGGACTTGAAGGATAAATGTGGGGGTCTTGTTGAATGGCGGAGGTGGCGCTCAGCAGGAAGGATGGAGAACCTGAAGGGAGGACCGAGTAGGAAGATGGTCTTCCCCTGGAGTTTGGCCATCTGACAGCTGAACTCCTCTCCAACCGCCCCCCGCTGAACTCTTGGTGTTGAGACATTCCTCCTCTTCTCTCTCTCTGCCGCACCATTTTGACATTCCTCTGCTTGTCTCCTTGTCTGCTCATCTGCTTCTGGAGCCTGGGGGTTTGGGGTTTATATGGGTACAGGATACGGGGGCGTGGAAAGCCAAAAGGCAACTTTTTTAATGCATGTGGCAGGTGGGGACAGGGGAAATATGGAAACTCCCTGTACTTTCTCATCAATTTTTTTTTTCTACTCAATTTTGCTGTGAACCTAAAACTGCTTTAAAAAATAAAGTCCATTTTTAAGAGGGGTCATTTCAATATGGTCTTATTTGTCTAAGGGCCTGAGTGCTCTTCTTTTTCTCTCCTCAAACTTCTCACAAATATACAGATTGTGCAGTCATTGGCAGAATTTGTGGTGTTTGTATCACTACGTTGGAGCTTGAGGCTAGTTTCATTATGTACACCAGGAGTTAATTTACCTCGGAACTTATTCTTTCTTTCCTTTCTTTCTTACATGGAGTGTGTGTTATCTGGGAGCTAATTTATTTCTGACATAGTTTAAGGAGTCTTCTGTTTTTGCCTTGAGTGACAGTGGAAAAACTGTCAGCCTGAAAACATGAATGGTTGAGGACAAGATGAAAACAAGGACTCCAGGGTAGTTTGAATAATGAGCTAAGCATTCATTATTCTTGTTTTTTCTCTCTCCAGCATTATTAATTAGCAACTGTTTTCCAAAAAGTATCAGTGGAATTATCATTCTTAAAACTGACCAAAGTAAATGTTATGTTTAATTTTGTTTTAATTAAAACTAGATGTTATAATATTATTATATCTATTTGTTTATTTGATTTATTCTCAGAAAATATAGCAAATGACCACATAGTTCTCAGTGGGTATTTGAATGAAAAGTGATTGTTCAGAGCTTTCATAGTTTCTAAAGCATTTGTAAGGATGATTCTTCATGTTTTTGATTTCGGCTGAATCTTTAATCTGATTTATTGCACACACTTGCTAAGCATCTTGGAAGAAAGAGTGGTGGTCAAGTTGTGCCACAGAACTCCTCCAGCCTCCATGGGGGGAGATTGATGGCAGTTTGGTTGAACTGGGAACCTGCAGGCCAGGGAAAGTCATCACCAGAAGCATAGGCTGACTAGAGGAATGTTCAAGACCTCCTTTCTGTGAGTTTTTCACATAGAAATGATTACAACAGGCATAGATTTTTGTTAATTAAAAATGGTTTATTGTGAATATATATTTATTAATTGTATTAGTTTGTTCTCACACTGCTATAAAGAACTGAGACTGGGTAATTTATGAAGAAGAGAGGTTTAATTGACTCACAGTTCCACCGGCTGTGCAAGATGCATGGCTGGGGAGGCCTCAGGAAACTTACAATCATGGGAGAAGGACAAAGGGGAAGCAAGCATGTCTTCACATGGTGGCAGGAGAGAGAGAGAAGGGGAAGGTGCCACACACTTTTAAACAACCAGATTTTGTGAGAATTCTATCATAAGACAGCACTAGGGGAATGATGCTAAACCACTAGAAACCACCCCATGATCCAATCACTTCCCACCACGCCCCACCTCCAACACTAGGGATTACAACTCAATGCGAGATTTGGGTGGGGACACAAAGCCAAACCATATCGTTCCACCCCTGCCCCTTCTCAACTCTCATGTACTTCTCACATTTTAAAACACACTCATGCCTTCTCCATGGTCCCCCAAAGTCTTAACTCATTCAGCATTAACTCAAAAGTCCAAGTCCAAAGTCTCATCTGATGCAAGGCATGTCACTTCTGCCTATCAGCCTGTAAAATAAAAAACAAGTTCGTTACTTCCAAGGTACAATGAGGTACAAACATTGAGTAAATGCTCCCATTCCAAAAGGGAGAAATTGGACAAAACAAGTCTCAAACCTAGCAGACAGTCATTACATCTTAAAGGTCCGAAATAGTTACCTTTGACTCCATGTCTCACATCCAGGGCATGCTGATGTAAGAGGTGGGCTCTCAAGGCCGTGGGCAGCTCTGCCCCTGTGGCTCTGAAGGGTACTGCCCCTGTGGCAGCATTCACAGGTTGGCATTGAGTGCCTGGAGTTTTTCTGGGCACACGGTGCAAGCTGTTGGTGGATTTACCATTCTGGAGTCTGGAGGATGGTGGCCCTCTTCTCACAGCTCCACAAGTCAGTGCTCCAGTGGGAACTCTGTGTGGGGGCTCCGATTCCACATTTCCCCTCCACATTGTCCTAGTAGAGGTTCCCCATGAGGGCTCTACCCCTGCAGAAGACTTCTGCCTGGAAATCCAGGCATTTTCATACATCCTCTGAAATCTAGGTGGAGGTTCCCAAGCCTCAACTGTTGCACTCTGCACACCTACAGGCTTAACATCATGTGGAAGCTGCCAATGCTTCTTATGGCTTTTGCCCTCTGAAGCAGAGGCCTAAAGCATATCTGAGGCCCTTTACACCAAGGCTGGAGCTGGAGGAGCTGTGATGCAGGGCGCCATGTCCCAGGGCTGCACAGAACAGAGTGGGGGGGGACCCTAGGCCTGGCCCACAAAACCATTTTTCCCTCCTAGTCCTCCAGCCCTCTGTCTCTGAAATGCCTTGGAGGCATTTTTCACATTGTCTTGGCTGTTAACATTTGGCTTATCTTTACTGCAGCAGGTTTGAATTCCTCCCCAGAAAACGGTTTTGTTTTTTTTTTTTTTACTATATGGCTAGGCTGCAGATTTTCCAAACTTTTATGCTCTGCTGCTGCTTAGGAATTTCTTCTGCCAGATACCCGAAATCCTCTCTCTCAAGTTCAAAATTCAACAGATTCCCTAGAGCAGGGGCACAACGCCACTAGTTTTTTTGCTAAAGTGTAGCAAGAATGACCTTTACTACGGTTCCCAGTAAGTTCCTCATCTCCATCTGAGACCTCATCAGCCTGGCCATCTCTGTCCCTATCACTATCATTTTGGTTAAAACCATTCAACAAGTCTCTAGGAAGTTTCAAACTTTCCCTCATCTTCCTGTCTTCTTCCAAAGCCTCCAAACTGTTCTAACCTCTACCCATTACCCAGTTCCAAAGTCACTTCTACATTTTTAGATATCTTTATAGCAATGTCCCATTTCTCTGATACCAATTTTCTATATTAGTCTGTTCTCACACTGCTATAAAGAACTACCTGAGACTGGGTAATTTATAAAAAGAAGAGGTTTAATTGACTCACAGTTCCACAGGCTGTAGAGGAGACATTGCTGGGGAGGCTTAGGAAGCTTACAATCATGGCAGAGGGGCTAAGGTAAGCAAGCACATCTTCAAATGGTGGCAGGAGAGAGAAAGAGAGAGAGAGAAGGGGAAGGTGCCACACACTTTTAAACAACATGATCTTGTGAGAACTCTATTGTGAGAAATCACTAGGGAGATAGATGGTGCTAAGCCATTAGAGACCAATCCCCCCATAATCCAGTCACCTCCTACCAAGCCCCACCTCCAACACTAGGGATTACAATTCAGCATGAGATTTGGGTGGTGCCACAGAGCCAAACCATTATCACTGATTGATTAATAAATTATTGAATTGATGTCTTTTAATTGATTTTTTAGTTTTATCAAAGTTTTATATGTACAGAGTTCAACAAGTCAATGGTTTCAGGCCAAGTATAGTGGCCAGCCTGTAATCCCAGCACTTTGGGAGGCTGAGGCAGGTGGATCACCTGAGGTCAGGAGTTTGAGACATGCCTGGACAACATAGTGAAACCCTGTCTCTCTTAAAAATACAAAAATTAGCCAGGCATGGTGGCATGCACCTGTAGTCCCAGCTACTTGGGAGGCTGAGGCAAGAGAATGACTTGAACCTGATAGGCAGAGGTTGCCGTGAGCTAAGATCATGCCACTGCACTCTCGCCTGGGCAACAGAGTGAGACTCTGTCTCAAAACAAAACAAAATAAAAATGATTTCATAAGATTTCGTCTTTTTTTTTTTTCCTTCACTGTGTAACTCAGGCTGGAGTGCAGTGGTGCGATCATGGTTCACTGCAGCCTCTACCACCCAGGCTCAAGTGATCCTCCCACCTCAGTCTCCCAAGTAGCTAGGACTATAGGTGCACACAGCCATGCTGGCTAATTTTTGTATTTTTTGTAGAGATGAGATCATTATATTGCCCAGGCTGGTCTTGAACTCTTAGGCTCAAGCAATCCATTCACTTCAGCCTCCCAAAGTGCTGGGATTGCAGGTGAAAGCCACTGTGCCTAACCAAGGTTTCTATTGAAAACCAGCAGACCTCTACATGCCCTTTTCCATCCAATTTCCTCTCCAAGGAGGCAATTACTTTTGTTTCTTACAGCTGTTGCTTCTGGAGTTTGCCCCCATATTTCTATTTTTCATATTCTCACCCATTAAATGGGCTTTAAAACTTCATAAATTTCGTGTGAGCATTAAAAGGAATTAATTCAGGCTGGGCACGGTGGCTCACACCTGAAATCCCAGCACTTTGGAAGGCCAAGGTGGGTGGATCACCTGAGGTCAGGAGTTTGAGACCAGCCTGGCCAACATGGTGAATCCCTGTCTCTACTAAAAATACAAAAACTAACTGTTCATGGTGGCATGTACCTGTAATCTCAGCTACTTGAGACGCTGAGGCAGAGAATTGCTTGAACCGGGGAGGCAGAAGTTGCAGTGAACCAAGATTGCACCACTTCACTCCAGTCTGGGTGGCTCTGTCTTAAATAAATAAATAAAACCAAAGGAATTAATGCATTAAAAATAAGCACTTTTAACAGTGCCCGGCACTATTGTTGTTATATTGACTTTTCAGTTTTTGTCATTATCTCGTCTATTATAAAATAATTATGATTCAGTTCTGTTACACCATTTACACATCTTTCCCTGAACATCTCCTCCTGCCATCTGGCAATATATATCTCTCTCATAAATTTTCAAGATAATATTTAATGTTTACATAACTATGATTTTAAAAATATCTGCAGCTGAGCCATATTTTCTTTTCTTTTTCAATTATGTGTTTTCACTGGAGTTTATCATCTCATTTTTTTCTTATTTGCTTAGTTTTCTATGTACAACAATCCCCCTTATCCATGGTTTCACTTTCTGTGCTTTCAGTTACTACATGTTCAACCCCAAAAATATTAAGTGGAACATTTAAGAAATAAAAAGTTTAGGCCCGATGCGGTGGCTCACGTGCCCGTGAGATCCCAACACTTTGGGAGGCTGAAGCGGGCAGATCACCTGAGGTCAGGAGTTTGAGACCAGCCTGATCAACTTGGTGAAACCCCCTCTCAACTAAAAATAGAAAAATTAGCTGGGCCTCGTGGCACATCCCTGTAGTCCCAGGAGGCTGAGACAGGAGAATAGCTCAAACCCAGGAGGCAGAGGTTGCAGTGAGTCAAGATCCCACCACTGCACTCCAGCCTGAGCGACAGAGCAAGACTCTGTCTCAAAAAAAAAATTATCCACGAGGTCTGCACTGCCTGCCCACTGGTTGCTTAGTAGCCATCTTGGTTATCAGATTAACTGTTGCAGTATTGCAGTGCTTGTGTTCAAGTAACCCTTATTTTACTTAATAATGGCCCCAAGAGTACTGTGCCTAATTAAATTTTATCATAGGTCTGTACATACAGGAAAAAATACAGTATATATAGGGTTCAGACTATCTCTGGTTTCAGGCATCCACTGGGGGTCTTGGAACATATCCCCACAGATAGGAGGAGACTCCTTACCTCTACTGAAATCATCCCAAACCCTGCATCAGAAATGGAAATCTCCTCTCTGTATGTTCTGCCAGCGTAAACCTTTTTTTGGAAGATATCCTTCCTGGAGCTCTCTCTCCTCCTGCTGCAGTCTGGACTGGCTGTTCTCAAAATCTGCCACCCAGCTGTCACCCTGGGATTTCCTTTTCTTAACCTCAAAATTCCTTTCAGTTCTCCTCTGTATTGGAGTCTCTTTTCTTTTTTTTTTCGGTCCCATGACATCCTGTTTCTCATTTTACACTTTCATTTTGGGTGAACACATCCTCCTGAAGCTTCCAGATCATAACTATCTATACAATTCTTTCAACCTCATACATGATTGATATTGGACTAGGTTTAGAATTCTAAATTGAAAATCTTTTTTCCTTAGAAATTTAAAGATGCTGCTCTTCTAGCTTCCAGTGCAGCTGTTGGGAAGTCTGATATTTTACCTTTTTAATGAGGCATACTATTTCCTTTCTGAATGCATTTAGAATCTTCTTTTTGTCCTTGGAATTGCAACGTTTTATGATGATGTTTCTTGGTGTGGGACTTTCTAAACCCCTTATGCAGGAGACCTTGTGATGCCTCTCAGTATGAAAACTCATGTCCTTCAGCTCTGAAGAATTTCCTTTTTTTTTTTTTTTTTGAGACAGAGCCTCGCTCAATCACCCAGGCTGGAGTGCAGTGGTGCGATTTCATCTCACCATGTTGGCAAGGCTGGTCTCAAACTCCTGACTTCAGGCGATCCACCCACCTCGGCCTCCCAAAGTGTGGGATTACAGGCATGGGCCACCACGTCTGGCCTGAAGAATTTTCTTGAATTATTTTTTGAATAGTTTTAACCTTTCTATATTCTCTGTTCTCTCTTTCTGGAACTCCCAATTTATTTGAATATTATAGTTCTTCATCAGGTCTTTAATTTTTTCCTATATTTTCCATCTCCAAAATACTTTTTTACTTTCCCAAACTCTGAAAGAGTTTGTGTAAAATTGGTATTATTTCTTATGGGGTTTTTTTTGTATGTTTTCCATGTCTGAATTTTTTTTTTTACTTTCCCAAATTTTATCTTCTGACATTTCTATTTCACGTAACTTTCTAATTTCCTTCATTTTTTTCTCTGAACATATCAATTACAGCTTTTTGAAATTTTCTACTTTTTAAAATTATTATTATTTCTGCTTCTACTGAGCTCTTATAAAAATCTTATTTGCTTTTATCTCAGTTTTTCTATTAGAAAATTTATCAGATATCTGGTCATCTTTGACTCTTTTCTCATATTTAAAAGTGAAGCACTAAAATCTGGTTGTAAGTTATGTAGTGTGTGTACATGCGTGTGTATATGTGTGTGCATATGTGTGTGTGTGTGTGCATGCACATACATGGTGGTGTTGAGGACTGGAGGGAGCTTACCAGTGTGTGAACTTTTCTGTAGAGTGATCTTGCTGGGCTGTTTCATTGGGAAACTCCTATTTTGTAGTTTCTTTGGGTCTTTTCTCTTAATCTAGACAGTTTCCTGAAACCCTTTCTGATTTGAGAATTATAAACCTGACTGCCAGCATTCTGAGACTGTAGTGGAGGGAAGGGGATGAGGGCCCACAGGATGTAGAACTCCAGTTGATCCCCAGTTTTCTGTATGGTGCCCTGCCCTGATGTCACTGAGGCTGGAGTCTCTCTGGCTAACCCTCTTTGGAGGGTCAACTCTGGACTTCTGAGACTGGAGATAGCGGTTGGCAGATCTGGGGGCATCTATGCGCCTCTATTTGTATAGGCTTGTAAGCAGTCTTCTGTTCTCAGCCTCGATTTCATCCTGGGGCCACCAACTCCTGAGTCTTTCTGAGGTTCTGTGTCTCAAATCATCCTACTTCAGGCTGCCCCCAATTGGTTCCAGCTTCCTTTGGTCAGCTAAGTTGGTAGTCACTTGTCCCATATGCTCTCCAACTTCCAAAATATTTCTTTTTCTTTTCTACTTTCTTTTTCTCTTTGTCCTTGTGAGTTAATATTTTTTTTTTAAGCCACTCTCTGTTATTTTGGTGGGACTGGTGAAGCTGGGGGCAAAAGTGTAAATGACGTTTTTATTTTTTAATTTATTTTTATTTATTTATTATTATTATTATTATTATTATTTTCAGTCAGAGTCTTGCTCTGTCACCCAGGCTGGAGTGTAGTGGTGCCATCTTGGCTCACTGCAGCCTCCACCTATGGATTCAAGCAATTCTTATGCTTCAGCCTCCTGAGTAGCTGGGATTATAGGCATGCACCAGTATGCCCGGCTAATTTTTGTATTTTTAGCAGAGACAGGGTTTCACTGTGTTGTCCAGGCTGGTCTCGAACTCCTGACCTCAAGTGATCTGCCCATCTCAGCCTCCCAAAGTGCTGGAATTACAGGCGTGAGCCACTGCACCTGGCCTGATGTTTTTAATTTACAAAATTTAATGGATCTTTTTAGTGATAGAATTCAAATAATGTGATGATGAAATATAAACTGAGCTGCATTAATTTAATTCTAATTAGGCCCAGGTGACAGAGCACACATATGTAGTCCCAGCTATTCAGGAGGCTGAGGCAGGAAGGTTGCTTGAGCCCAGGAATTCAAGGCTGCAATGTGCTTGATCACTGCTGTGAATATCTACTGCACTCCAGCCTGGGCAGCATACCTAGACCCTGTTTCTAAGATAAATACATAAGTCTAGCTGGACACAGTCTCAACTTTACATTTTTCTTGGGATGCAAAATTTGGTTGTTGTTATAGGATTGTATATTTCCATAAGTGTTCTATTTGTGTTAAGTATTTAGATTAGAAAAAAAGAAAAGCTAAAAATCAATAAGCCTGAAGAAATTAGAAGACAAACAGAAAATTTTACTTAAAGAAGGTATAATAGAAGGAAGGAAATTACAAAGATTTTTTTTAAAAAAGCCAAATGAACCAGAAAACACTGTACAATTCAGCAAAGTGAAAAGTAAAGCCTTGATGAGGATGATCATGAACAAAGTAGAGAAGGCTTACATCACCAGTACTGGAAATGGAAAAGGAAACATCTCACCTTTGATGTTAAATAGATCACAAAGTGGCATTATAAGTAATAATAAAGCCAAACTTTTTAGATAAATCAGATAAATTCTTAGAAAAATAACTGGCCAAAGTGGACATGAGAATTCTGATTTGTCCAATAAATACATATTAAAATAGAATCTGTAGTTTAATCTTTCCTACAAATGAAACTCTACGCCTAAATGGCTTCACTAGAGAATTTGATAAATACTTTAATTAAGAAATAGTACCAATTGTAGGCCTGGTATGGTGGCTCATGGCTGTAATCCCAGCCCTTTGGAAGGCTGGTTTGGCTGTGTACCCACCCAAATCTCATTTCGAATTCCCACATGTTGTGGGAGGGACATAGTGGGAGGTAATTGAATCATGGGGACAAGTCTTTCCCATGCTGTTCTCATGATGATGAATAAGTCTCATGAAATTTGATGGTTTTAAAAAGAGGAGTTCCCCTGCACATACTCTCTCTCCTTGCCTGCTGCCATCCATGTACGACACGACCTGCTCCTCCTTGCCTTCTGCCATGATCGTGAGGCTTCTCCCAGCCTCATGGAAATGTAAGTACAATTAAATCTCTTTCTTTTGTAAATTGCCCAGTCTTGGGTATGTCTTTATCAGCGCTGTGAAAACAGGCTAATACAGAGGCTGAGGAGGGCAGATTGCCTGAGGCCAGGAATTTGAGACCAGCCTGGACAACATGGTGAAACCTCATCTCTACAAAAATACAAAAATTAGCTGGATGTGGTGGTGCATTACTGCAGTCCCAGTTACTCAGGAGGCTGAGGTGGAAGGATCACTTGCGCCTAGGAAGCGGAGGTCGCAGCAAGCCAAGATCTTGCCACTGCACTCCAGCCTGGGTGACAAAGCGAGACCTTATCAAAAAAAAAAAAAAAAAAAAAAGATGAAAGAAAGAAGGAAAGGAAGAAAGGAAGAGAGAAAGAAGAGGCCGGGCGCAGTGGTTCAAGCCTGTAATCCCAGCACTTTGTGAGGCTGAGACGGGCGGATCACGAGGTCAGGGGATCGAGACCATCCTGGCTAACACGGTGAAACCCCATCTCTACTAAATACTACAAAAAACTAGCCGGGCGAGGTGGCGGCGCCTGTAGTCCCAGCTACCGGGGAGGCTGAGGCAGGAGAATGGCGTGAACCCGGGAGGCGGAGCTTGGAGTGAGCTGAGATCCGGCCACAGCACTCCAGCCTGGGTGACAGAGTGAGACTCCATCTCAAAAAAAAAAAAAAAAGGAAGAGAGAAAGAAGAAAGAAAAAGAAAGAAAAAGAAAGAAGAAAAAGAAAGAAAGAAAGAAAAAGAAAGAAAGAAAGAAAAAAAGAATTTTACACAAACTCTTTCAGAGCGTAGAAAAAGATAGAACAATTCTTAAGTTTTTTTAAGAGGCCAGTATACCCTTGGTACCAAAATCTGACAACATTATAAGAAAGGAAAATTACAGGCCAATCCCACACACATGAAAATGTCCTAAATAAAACATTAGTAACCAGAATTCAGTCGTGTATAAAAAGTATAAGACATTGTGACCAAGTTTATTTATTCAAAGAGTTCATTGTGGAAATTCAAGATTGACTTGTAAAAATCAACATAATTTATCATCTCAGCAGAGGAAGGCAGCATTTGTGGCACGGTGACTATTTAAGATGCCCCGCTGTCAAGCAGTGTTTGGAGTTTGGGGTAGCTTGGTAGTTTTATCCATTACTTACTAATCAAACCAGAAGTAAAGAAGTTCTGTCCAAAATCTCTTTACAATACAGTACATTGGATGTGGATGGAGACATGAGAAGCCAGACAGTATCGAGACCCAGACCTAAACCGGATGCTAAGGAGCAGAGGACAGAGAGACAGACCATAACACCCAGCAAGTGATGCCTGCCATGGGAAACACCTTCGCCTCTCTGCAGATTAGCACGATGGCTTCCTGAAGAGAGTATGTGTTCTGGTTTTCAAACTGTGACAGCACTCCCCACGAATTATCCCATGCTGCATAATTCATGTCTGGTCCAACTTCCTTTTGATAACATCTCAGCTGGGTTTGGCCTACTTCCATGAGTCAAAGGTATGGGTCATCTCTGACCCATTGAACCAAATAGATGAGTGCAGTAGGGGCTTACAGGAAAGCACTGAGAGCTGACCGGTCTTTTCTCCCCTCAACTATGCCAATCATTTCCAGGAGAGATCAATATCATGGGATGATGGTCCCATTTGGAGTCTGCTGTCCATTATTTTCCAGAATTTGGGGCTATCCTCTTTTGTTTGACCTACTTACTGTTTCAACAGTTGAAACCTACTGGGCATGGTGGCTCATGCCTGTAATCCTAGAGCATTGGGAGGCTGAGGTGGGCTTGAGCCGGGTAGTTCGAGACCAGCCTGAGCAACATGGCAAATCTCTATAAAATACAAAATGGGCAAATCTGAGCCCATCTCTATAAAATAAAAAAAAAAAAAGGCTGCGTGCAGTGGCTCACACCTGTAATCCCAGCACTTTGGAAGGCCAACGCGGGTGGATCGCTTGAGGTCAGAAGTTTGAGATCAGCCTAGCTAACACAGTGAAACCCCGTCTCTACTAAAAATACAAAAATTAGCCAGGCATGGTGGCATATGTCTGTAATTCCAGCTACCTGGGATGCTGAGGCAGGAGAATTGCTTGAACCCAGGGTTGGACGTTGCAGTGAGCAGAGATCATGACACTGCACTCTAGCCTGGGCAACATAGCAAGACTTCATCTCAAAAAAAAAAAAAAAAAACAATTAGCCAGGTGGGCTTGAGCCCAGGAGTTCAAGACCAGCCTGAGCAACATGGCAAAACCCCATCTCTATAAAATACAAAAAAAATTAGCCAGGTATGTGGCAGGCACATGTAGTCACAGCTACTCAAGAGGCTGAGATGGGAGGATTGCTCGAGCCCTGGAGGTCAAGGCTGCAGTTTGGCCTACTTCCATGAGTCAAAGGTATTGGTCATCTCTGACCCATTGACCCAAATGGGTGAGTGCAGTAGGGGCTTACAGAAAAGCATTGAGAGCTGACCGGTCTTTTCTCCCCTCAACTATGCCAGTCATTTCCAGGAGAGATCATTCCAGCCTGCACAACAGAGTGAGACCCTGTAGTGGAAACCATGATGCTTTTTTTTTCAGCATAGGTCTTGCTCTAAAGAGCAAGGTCTGCTTCTGGAGACAGGCAAACATTTCTGGGTTCAATACCTCTGTTGAAAACTCACCTGAGTCACTTTGGTCAGACATAGCTCTTGGTTTCTTCTATAGTCTCAGAAGAGATTTGAAGTGACTCCCTTCCTCACAATTATGCTTCCAAGTTATAGTTCTGCTACATTCATTTATTTAGTTGCTTGTTTATTTAGCAAACATTTATTAGCAAGCAAGTCCAGAGCCGTTTCTGCAACTGGTTCTTTAAGGCTAAAAGAAGCCCCAACTCTCTGTCACTTTAGGTGCTTCATCTACCACATTGCATGACAGGGTGATCCAAAGCAGACATGCTGAACCTCTAGAGACAGGATTCTGTTACCTTGACTGCTGGCATTGGATGGTGAGTGAGCTGCGATCCTCTGAGTCATGGCTTTACATGGAACCAGTTAGGGCTTTAGCCCAGAGCTAGAGCGCAACAGTGAAGACTACAGGAGTCAAAGGTCATCATATTCTATTTGTGCAATTGCGCGAGTATCTGTAAAATACTTTAGCCAAGCCACATATTTTAAATACCTTTAATGCCCAAATTACAGCCTATTTCTAAAATCCATCATGCAGTTTGACAAGTCATTAGGATCAGAAATAAAAACCTGTGACTGACATTCCCTGTGCTGATTGGCAACACAGTAGCTCTTTGTCAAGATACAAATAACCAAAGCATATATAGCACCTGCTGCTTGGGCACAGACTTCCCGGGTCGATTGCCCCATGACCACCTGGGTTAGAATTCTTTTTTTTTTTTGAGGCGGAGCCTCGCTCTGTCGCCCGGACTGGAGTGCAGTGGCCGGATCTCAGCTCACTGCAAGCTCCGCCTCCCGGGTTTACGCCATTCTCCTGCCTCAGCCTCCCGAGTAGCTGGGACTACAGGCGCCCGCCACCTCGCCCGGCTAGTTTTTGTGTTTTTAGTAGAGACGGGGTTTCACCGTGTTAGTCAGGATGGTCTCGATCTCCTGACCTCGTGATCCGCCCGTCTCGGCCTCCCAAAGTGCTGGGATTACAGGCTTGAGCCACCGCGCCCGGCCAGAATTCTTGCTTAGAATTGACCACCTGGATCATCGCAATAGAACGAGACTCTGTCTCAAAAAAAAAAAAAAAAAGAAAAAGAATAGACTACCTGGGCCTGGCGCAGTGGCATTTGCCTGTAATCCCAGCTACTTGGGAGGATGAGGCAGGAGGATCACTTGAGCCCAGGAGCTCCAGGGCAGTCTGGGCAACATAGTGAGACCCTGTTTCTAAATACGAAAAATAAAAAAAAGAATTGACCACCTTGGTTGTGCCTTAATGAAGGTAATACATATGATATCCCACAGTATATATGGAAATATTTAAAAGTAAATTGGAGATATTAGAATAATCATCTCTGCCACATCCTAATTAATAATCTGGACAAGTTAGTCAACATTCTTGTGCTTTCAATTATTCATTTGTTCATACACATAGATTTTTAGGTCAATAAAATAATGTACATAAAGTACTTAGAATCATGTCTGATACACACACACAAAAAAGACACCCAATAAGTGGTAGATCCTATTACTAACTGTATAGTGCATATCACCGTACATCTTCTACTTGCCTCTTGGAAAGCCTTAGCTCTTGTCCAGGTTTGGTCAACATGGAAAGAGAAAACTGAGGTCCACCCAGATATGCTACATGCTAGTGCATGCTAAGTTGTCACAGTACAAAGGCAGGCCGTAGGCTTACAAATTGGAAAAATTCATTTTCCTCCGTGTCCCCAGAGGTTACGCATGATAAGCTCCTTAGAGACTGATGTGTAAATCAAACTTTCAATTTATAAATTATCATGAGCAATTTAGTTACCAAATGCATTGGGTATTTTAGTTCCTAGAAGTAAATGATAATATCTTTAGGATGAGTTTATTTTATACAATGGATACATTCCTGAAGACTGCATTATCCAAAACTTATGTAACTCAAAGCAATTTTTTCCCACATTAATACATTTAAAGTATGAAAGAGTAGATTTACAGTGCACATAAATCTACACCAGTTGGTACATAATTGCTTTTTAATGGTGCTTTTCATTTCTTCGGCATGATCTCTGATATTTTGCAGAAATCAATCTGCTGAATTATAAGCATATAATATCATAATGGCTGTCTTGTCTTCTGCAGAGCCTTTTTATGACATCTAACGTGCAGAAGAAATGCACTGCTCCTGGTGCTTTTCTGTGCCATCACGTTATGAATGCTCACATGACATGGCCATAGGATGTTAACAAAATCACTTTTTGATTGTCACCAAAATCACCTGGAGTTCTGAGCTGTGTGAACAGCAGCGTAGTCTATGAGAGATCTGCAAAAGGAAGAGAGGATTTCTGTTTTAGAACTGAAGTGGCACAGTTTACAATTCACTTGTCTGAGCAGTTTTGACATGAGCAATTCTTGATTTTATTTTAATTTGGGAGATTTGCACCATTTCTCATTTTGAGCACAAAATGAGACCTTATGAATGTTCTGTATTACACAATTTCAAATACATGTAACTAAAATTCACCTAAAACATGACTGTGTTGTACTGACAAATTATTGCCCTTTCCATCTTTTCCTTGTCAAGGAGGATTGCGTAGGAGAGAGACGTGTTGAAGTTGATGGTACCGCAGGATGGAGGGAGCACAGGTTCCTGAATCTCTTCTTGGAGAAGGCCCATCTGCTCACCAGGAATTCCATTTGAGACTTTACGTGAGAGAGAAACACACGTCTATTGTTGTAGCAATTACAAATTTCAGAGTTTGCTACAGCAGCGAGTGTTACTCTAACCAACAGAATTTCTTCCTTTTTTCATCAATCTTGCTTTCCCAAGTAGCCACAGGGGACACTGAAGCCAACAGAGCTGGTTTGAATTCTGACTCTGTACTTACTAGCCAGCCACTCCGCATCTTTGGGTGCAGTCTTCTTCTTTATGGAATAATCATGCCTACTTCACAAGGCCAAAGTAAGCTTTGAACGCTAGAGGGAAGATGCATGCTGTCATCGCAGAGTAGGCGTTGACCGTATTGTGTTTTTCAACTACCACAGGGTGACTTCATCCAAAATGACTTCCCATATAGCTAGGGCTGCTTTGGAGAAATATATTCTCAGCTAGGAGATTCTTCAGTCTCAGAAAAGAGGCTTCCTGAATCGGAACACTTTATGTCTTTGGGCTATGGTAAAATGCCATTGCCACTGATCCGTCATTCCACCAGGAGGCAAACCCCAGCAGATGGTAAATCCCCAGTTCTAGCTCTTGCTCTCTGGAATCCCTCAGGTAGAAATAATTCCCAATTCCAGGCTTGTAGTCCTCTGATTCTCTTTTATTCATTTCCACACTTACTCATTTGTTCACTCATTCATGCATGTGTCCACCTGTCTGCTTATCCATTCATCCATGCAACAACTATTTACAACGTGCCAACTCTGTGCCAGGCAATGTGCTGAGAGCTAGAGATGCAGATGTGAAAAGGAAAAGCTCTCCTCACTCTCATTGAGCTTCCATTCTACTGAGAGGGCAGACAAGAGAGCGACAGATGCTATGGTAGGAGTGGGTGGTATAGGGTGCTATGGAGGCTCAGAGAAGAGAGTGACAGATGCTGTGGTAGGAGTGAGTGGTACAGGGTGCTACGGAGGCTCAGAGAGGCACTTCGTCTAGGACTTGGAAGAGGTGTGTCACAAGTAGTGATGCCAAGCACAAGTTTTTCCTGGCAAAAGAATGGCAAAACTGGTTCTACCACAACCACCAGCTACTCTTGAAATCAACTTTTTGGGGTCTTCTACCAGCCTGCTGCATCATGAAGATATACCACCACTACCACCACATCTACCACCATCACCACCACCAGTACCACCACAATCACCACCACCACCACCAGTACCACCACCAGCTCTACCACCACTGCCACCACTGCCATCACCACCACCACCACCACCACGATTACCACCACCACCACCTCCACCACCATCACCACCACCTCTACCACCACCATCACCACTGCTGCCACCACTATCACCACCACCTCCACCACCATCACCACCACCTCTACCACCACCATCACCACTGCTGCCACCATCACCACCACCGCCACCACCATCACCACCACCTCTACCACCACCATCACCACTGCTGCCACCATCACCACCACCGCCACCACCATCACCACCACCTCTACCACCACCATCACCACTGCTGCCACCACTATCACCACCACCGCCACCACCATCACCACCAGCTCCACCACCAACACTGCCAGTACAATCATCACCATCACCACCACTGCCACCTCTACCACCACCACCACTGCTACCACCACCAGTACCACCACCACTGCCACCTAAACCATCACTGCCACCATTGCCACCACCACCATCACCACTAGCTCAACCACCATCACCACCACCACCTCTAACACCACCACCAGCACTACCACCATCACCACCACCACCACCACCAGTACCATCATCATCACAACCACCATCACACCACCACCACCACCAGTACCATCATATCACACCACCACAACCATCATCACCACCAGCACCATCACCATTACCACCACCAGTACCACCACATCACCACAACCACCACCAGCACTACCACCATCATCACCACCACCATCACCACCACCACCACCACCACCAGTACCACCACCATCACCACAACCACCACCAGTACCACCACCATCACCACAACCACAACCATCACCACCACCAGTACCACCACCATCACCTAAACCACCACAACCACTACCATCACCACCACCACCACCATCACCAGCTCCACCACCACCACCACCAGTAAAACCATCACCATCACCACCATCACTACCACCACCATCAGTACCACCACCACTGCCACTTCAACCATCACTGCCACCACTACCACCACCACCATCACCACTAGCTCAACCACCATCACCACTGCCACCTCTAACACCACCACCATCACCACCACCAACAGTACCACCACCATCACCACAACCACCACCATCACCACCAGCACCATCACCACCACCACCACCAGTACCACCACCATCACCACAACCACCACCACCACGACCAATACCACCACCATCACTACAACCACCATAACCACCACCATCACCACCACTACCACCACTGCTTCCACCACCATCACCACAACCACGATCACCACCACCACCACCACCACCACCATGAGCACCATCACCACCAGCACCACCATCACCACCATGAGAACCAAAATCACCACCACCAGTGCCCCCATCACCACCACCACCAGCACCACCATCATCACCATCACTACCACCACCACTATCACCATCACCATCACCACCACATCACCACTACCACCACAACCACCATGATCACCACTACTACCACACCATCATCACCACCACCATCACCACCACCACCATCACCACCACTACCACCACCACCATCACACAACCACCACCAGTACCACCACCATCACCACAACCCAACCATCACCACCACCAGTACCACCACCATCACCTAAACCACCACAACCACTACATCACACCACCACCACCATCACCAGCTCCACCACCACCACCACCAGTAAAACCATCACCATCACCACCATCACTACCACCACATCAGTACCACCACCACTGCCACTTCAACCATCACTGCCACCACTACCACCACCACCATCACCACTAGCTCAACCACCATCACCACTGCCACCTCTAACACCACCACCATCACCACCACCAACAGTACCACCACCATCACCACAACCACCACCATCACCACCAGCACCATCACCACCACCACACCAGTACCACCACCATCACCACAACCACCACCACCACGACCAATACCACCACCATCACTACAACCACCATAACCACCCCATCACCACCACTACCACCACTGCTTCCACCACCATCACCACAACCACGATCACCACCACCACCACCACCACCACCATGAGCACCATCACCACCAGCACCACCATCACCACCATGAGAACCAAAATCACCACCACCAGTGCCCCCATCACCACCACCACCAGCACCACCATCATCACCATCACTACCACCACCACTATCACCATCACCATCACCACCACCATCACCACTACCACCACAACCACCATGATCACCACTACTACCACAGCCATCATCACCATCACCACCAGGACCATCACCACTGCCACCATCAACACCGTCATCACTACCAACAACACCACCAGCACCACCACTATCACCACCACCACCACCACCATCACCACCTCCACTACCACCATAACCACCACGATCACCACTACCACCATCATCATCACCATCACCACCAACACCATCACCACCACCAACACCACCACCACCACCACCATCATCACCATCACCACCAACACCATCACCATCACCACCAACACCACCACCATCACCACCTCCACCACCACAACCACCACAATCACCACCACCACCATCATCACCATCAGGACCATCATCACCACCAGCAACACCACCACCACCACCACTGCCTCCACCACCATCACCACTACCACCAGTACCACCACTATCACCACCACTAGCACCACAGCCTCCACCACCACCACCACCTCCATTACCACCACTATCACCATCACTGCCACCATCACCATCATCGACACCACTACCACCACCACCACCACTATCACCACCATCACCTCCCTTTCTAAACTGCGCCATGCTGAACTTCAAAATTTCTTGAAAATATCGTCCCCTGGGGTACCCTATGGCTATTTTTACCTCTTCCATGTGTGCCTTCCTCCCCACAACCATCAGTGTTCCACTCAAAGGGGCATAAACATCTATAAGGCATTCTGTATATATGTATTTATATAATCTTTTTTTTTTTTTTCAGAGTCTTGCTCTGTCATTCAGTCTGGAGTGCAGTGGTGCAATCTTGGCTCACTGCAACTTCCGCCTCCCAGGTTCAAGCAATTCTCATGCCTCAGCCTCTCAAATAGCTGGGACTCCAGGTGCACGCCACCATGTCTGCCTAAATTTTTTGTGTTTTTAGTAGAGACGGGGTTTCACTATGTTGACCAGGAAGGTCTCAAACTCCTGATCTCAAGTGATCCACCTGCCTCGGCCTCCCAAACTGCTGAGATTGCAGATGTGAGCTAGCAGCCTGGCCTATAAAGTCTTAAACATGCTCATAATGTATATGTTTATGTATCTTTGTAACCATATGCCAAATGACTAAAATGGAATATAGATGTATACATGTTTGCACAAATACACATATGTGTATATATACATAAGGCATATGCATACATGTGAACAGACATATGTATAATCTTCAAATTTTCAAGAAAACAAATTGTTAAATTGAGGTTACGTATTGCTACCTACCTCAGAAACCAAACTTTATTAAATTTTCCCCAAAGCAGAAATAAAAGGCAGTCTGTAGATTATTTTGCTATCAGAGACAACCAACAAGCCCAACAAACTTTGGAAGTGCCTGGCTAATATGAAAGTTATTCTACCGTTTTTCCTTTCCTTTTTAATTAAAATGTATTTATTTATTTATTTATTTATTGACAGTGTTTCACTCTGTTGCCCAAGGTGCAGTGGGGTAATCACAGCTCACTGTAGCCTCAAACTCATGAGTTCAAATGATCTTCACACCTCAGCCTCCCGAGTAGTGGGGACCACAGGCATAAGTCAATTTTTAAATTTTTCTGTAGAGAGGGAATCTTGCTAGGTTGCCCAGACTGGTCTCAAACTTCTGGCCTCAAGTAATCTCCCACCTTAGCCTCCCAAAGTGCCAGGATTACAGGCATGGCCACTGGGCTTGTCTTACCTTTTTTCTTCTTTTTTTTTGAGATAGAGTCTGGCTCTGTCGCCCAGGCTGGAGTGCAGTGGTGTGATCTCAGCTCACTGCAAGCTGCGCCTCCTGGGTTCACGCCATTTTCCCTCCTCAGCCTCCCCGGTAGCTGGGACTACAGGAGCCTGCCACCACGCCTGGCTAATTTTTTGTATTTTTAGTAGAGACGGGGTTTCACCATGTTAGCCAGGATGGTCTCGATCTCCTGACCTCGTGATCTGCCCGCCTCCGTCTCCCAAAGTGCTGGGATTACAGGCGTGAGCCACCGTGCCCGGCCGCTTACCCTTTTTCTTTGAGGAAGATGTTTTTATTGGAATAGTGTTAGCAGTTTCTTCCCTTCTCTTAGTATCTAGAATAATGAGCCTAGTGCTGTGGCTCATGCCTGTAATCCTAGCTCTGGGATTGTTAGAATTTCTGATGCCTGTGAAAGTGACCCTTAGGGTTGAGAGAGAGGAGAAAAACTTTCTCTTATATTTTATTAGTAACCAGGAGAATGATGATGATGATATTAATAATAGCAATAATCAATATTTAATTAACACATAACACTCCCCGTGTGCCAGGCACTATTCTAAGTGTTTTGACATGTTGCCTCGTTTGTGCCTCAGTGTTTGAGATGTTATCTCGTTTATGTCTCGTAAGTACTCCGTGAGGTAGGCTCCAATACGATCATCCCAACTTTACAGATGAGGAAGGTGAGGCACAGAGAGGTTTAATGACCTGCCGAAAGTTACACAGCAGTTGCAGAAACAGGATTTGAACCCCGGCAATCTGGTTCTAGATTGCCACATTACCCTTAGCAGCCCTGCTCTCCAGTCCTGAGAGGACAGGAAGCCGTTTGAACCAGGAAGAGGTGCTCCGAGAACCCTCAAGAGGACCCGGGCCCTGAACTAGAAGCCCCATGTGCCTGGGCCTCCCTCTCCAGCAGGGGGCGCACATAGCCCACATTTTCTGGGCTCCCTCTAACCACAGATACCTCCGCTTATTGAGAGCTGAAACTCCTGACTTTTGTGGGAAAGGCTCTGATCTCAAAACTTTCTTTAGCATTCTTTAAGTATTTACAGTGTACTACTCAAAGGAATGATGCGGTACATGGACATAGCCAAGGGAATGATTGAGGACCCTTCTTGGAGGACCTGAAATGGGTATCAATAAGCAGAAACCCAAGAAGCCCCTATAGGCCCCCAACTTACAACAGCGCTGCCTGGTTCCAGATGAACCACAAACACTCCAAGCCGGGGTTTTTCTTAACACATCCCGAAGACATTCTATTAAAATAGCCCTGCTCATGGGTGGCCTCCCATGCATGAGTCCTCTCACATGGTTTGCACGCTGATGGGGCCAGTGCTGAACTCACCACATTAGCCCTTTGGAACACGTGCTGAGGTGTGTCTTCTCTAGTGACGTTTGTCACATCCTTTGCAAGAAATTAGCTCACAGAAGCAGTCCCTGAAGGCCAAACCTCAACCTGCAACAGAGGCAGAGAGGCCAGGAGACGAGGTTTGGTAGAATTTGTACCTCTCGTGGTGGTGGGGGGAGGAGAACGGCTCAGGGAAGCGCTTCTTCCACCCTTTTAATGCTCTGCAGTAAAGACCGAGTTAGGGGCTCAGGCCTGTAGTGGCAGCATTTTGGGAAGTCAGGGCGGGTGGACCACTTGAGCCCAGGAGTTCCAGACCAGCCTGGGCTACATGGCAAAACCCTGTCACTACAAAAAAATACAAAAATTAGCCAAGCACGGTGGCACGTACCTGTAGTCCCAGCTATTCGGGAGGCTGAGGTGGGAGGATCCCTTGAGACTGGGATGTGGAGGCTTCAGTGAGCTGTGATTGTGCCACTGCACTCTAGCCTAGGTCACAGAGTGAGATCCTGTCTCAAAATTTAAGAAGAAAAAAAAAAAAAAAAAGACTGAATGAGAGGGCTAACTTAACGGGGACCTCTCAGACTCAGAGCAGGAACAAAGTTGATTGCCCTGGGACTTGAAAAGTTTCTTCAAAATCCTATACATGTGTCAGCTGCTCTTAGGAGCCCTAGCAGGCTTCAGGGGTCTCTCAGTGCCTCTGCTATGGTCTGAATGTTTGTGTTTCCCTAAAATCCATATGCTGAAATCCTACCCCCTAAGGTGATGGTATTAGGAGCTGGGTCTTTGGGAGGTGATGAGGTCATGAAGGCAGAGGCCTCCTGAATGGGAGGCGTGCCCTTATGAAAGACGCCCAAGAGAGACCTCCCACCCCTTCCACCTTGGGAGGACACAGTGAGAAGGCACAATCTATGAACTAGAGGGCAGAACCTTGTCAGATGCCAGCTCTGCCTGTGCCTTGATCTTGGAGTTCCAGCCTCCAGAACGGTGAGAAATGAATTTCTGTGGTTTATAAGAACCAGTTGGCTGGGTGAGGTGACTCACGCCTGTAATCCCAGCACTTTGGGAGGCTGAGGCGGGCGGATCATGAGGTCAGGAGATGGAGACCATCCTGGCTAACATGGTGAAACTCCGTCTCTACTAAAAAAAAAAAAAAAAAAAAAAAATACAAAAAATTAGCTGGGTGTGGTGGCCAGTGCCTGTAATCCCAGCTACTTGGGAGGCTGAGGCAGGAGAATGGCGTGAGCCCAGGAGGTGGAGCTTGCAGTGAGCTGAGATTGTGCCACTGCACTCCAGCCTGGGTAACAGAGCGAGACTCGGTCAAAAAACAAACAAACAAAACAGCCAGTTTATGGTATTTTGTTATAGTATACCTTCCAAAGTGGTGCCCTTTCTGTATATACTTTGGCATAAGACATCTGATTCAAAATTAAATGAGAGGGACCATAAAGAGAAATACCCCACTGCCAGCTTGCAGGGAAGGGCCATAGAAGATCGCTTGGGTTCAGACTCTAGTTCTGCTTCCTGGGGGCTGAGCAGTCCCTGGGGAGGCAATTTACTTTTCTCTGTACCATGATTTTCTCACCTGAAAAATGAAAATAATACAATCCACGCCATAGGGTTGTTAAGTGCATTCAACGAACCAATGCATGTGGTTCTAAGCGCAGCACGTGGCCCACGCAGTAAGCACTAACTGAATCTTAGCTGTTGTGATTTCACCTATTCATTGCAGGCCAGGACTCTGAGGAAAAAAGGAAATCTCTTGCTATTGTCATCTTTATTGATACCGTCACACTTTTTTTCTGCTCTGGGTGGCGCTGGCAAACTTTCTGTCTTCCCCAGGAGAACTTGATACCCCTGCCCCCACCTCCCCCAAAGGCAAACACCCTCCTGCCAGGTAGCAACTGGATGGCATGCAGAAGTATTCTCTCCTGGAATCAGGTTCCTGGGTATTTGTCCTCAGGGCCAGTCGTTGGAGTTGAGGTCAGTTGAAGTTCAAGAGGGCTTTTATTCTGACTTTTACTGTATATTGATTTGCAGTACTTATAAGACAAAGTGTTTGTCCTCCTGGCCTTCAGGGCCACGGCCAGGGCCACAACAATGCAGCCCTTCTTCAATGGCCCTGTTACCTTCCGGGACCTTCTGGGAGCAGGCAGGGTGTGGCGAGAACTTCTGGGTGGCAAGAGCTCCAGGGTGTGGTGAGAACTCTGGGTGTGGCTGCCCAGGGCAGGCCTTGGAGAAAGCAGTTAAGAAACAAGCAATAAGGCTTGGTGCCCCAGGTCTGAATGTTGGAGCCACCTGTGGTTCTGGCTCTGTTATGGAGTAGCTATGGGGACCCAAGTTCTCTGCCCCTCACTTTCCCCCGCTGTCCAGCATAACAGCAGCAGCAGTAACAGCAACAGTGTACTTTTACTGAGTACTTACTGCCCACATGTGGGACTTCGTAGCTCTCCCTTAACGGTACCCTAGAACTTAAAGTATAAAAATAAATTAATTAATTAAATAAATAAAAATAAAAAGACCAGCCACTGCACCTGCGTTCTATACCCACTCTTAGCTTTGTGACCTTGGAGACGCCGCTCCGGCCCTTGTTCCTCAACTTCTTAATCTGAAAGAAGTGGGGCAGTTAAGAGTGCCTTCTTCTTTGAATTGCAAGAGGATTAAATGAGAAAGCCTGGGAATAGTTCCCAGCCCAAGGTAGTATTATGAGCAATACTATGATAAATTTCACATGCATGATCTCATGTCATTTTCATAGCAATACTGTGAAATAGGTTCTCTACAGGGGAGAGGCTCAGGGCACGCAGAAAGAAGCAAGCAAGACTGAGATTTGACCCCAGGATTATATAGTTCTGAGTCCCAAACTCTGGATCTGAAATCAATGGGTCTTACTGCCTTTCATTTGCCATCGTCACCTGAAGACACACTTATTGAGCAGCTTACTAGGAGCCAACCCGTTGTGACCATATTGAATTGGTTGAAAGTTCCAATTTAACACAGTTCATAAGCACTAACAGAGCTTCTTCTGACCCGGCACTGGCCTGGGTCCCGGCTCTATAGCAGTGACAATGGGAAGTATGTAGGCCCCCAAGAAGATCACAGGCAAATCTGCAAACAAATAACAGCTCCTGTTGAGATCGAACACCTTTTTAAGTCTCCATATTCTCTCTGCTTGCAACTCCATTTGGAAAATTTCTTGGACTTCCTTATCTTCTTTGAGGGCCTTAAATAAAAACATCTGCCTTCTTTTGCTTGAGATTTCCATTTCTAGATTGAGGTTTAAAAAGAACTGTGAAGGCCAGCCATGGTGGCTCACGCCTTTAATCCCAGCTGTTTGGAAGGCTGAGGCAGGCAAATCATATGAGCTCATGAGTTGGAGACCAGCCTGGGTAAGATGGCAAGACTGTCTCTACAAAAAATACAAAAATTAGCTGGGCGTGGTGGTATGTACCTGTAGTCCCAGCTGTTCAGAACGCTGAGGTGGGAGGATGGCTTGAGCCCGGGAGGCAGAAGTTGCAGCGAGCTGAGATCGCGCCACTGGACTCCAGCCTGGGTGATAGAGCCAGATCTTGTCTCAAAAAATAAAATAAAATAAAATGAACCATTAAATGAAATGACACAAATAAAGTAACTGGAGAGCTGTATATCAGTTTACTCTTGAAAGACTAGAAAGATTTGGCCAGGCGCAGTGGCTCACGCCTGTAATCCCAGCACTTTAGGAGGCCAAGGCAGGTGGATCACCTGAGGTCGGGAGTTTGAGACCAGCCTGACTAACCCCATCTCTACTAAAAATACAAAATTAGCCAGGCATGGTGGTGTGTGCCTGTAATCCCAGCTACTCAGGGGGCTGAGGCAGGAGAATAGCTTGAACCCGGGAGGTGGAGGTTACGGTGAGCCGAGATTGCATTATTGTACTCCAGTCTGGGTAACAAGAGCGAAACCTTGTCTCAAAAAAAAAAAAAAAAAAAAAAAAAAAGAGACTAGAAAGATTTCATAAGGGTTCAAGGAAAGGAAAGACCCCTATTGGGTATATACTGCTGTGGGTGAGGGCCTCCTTTAGGAAGTGGGCTTTGGAAAATTGCTTCTGGATTCTGGAAAAGAGGTCAGGAAAATGTCACTTACTGAGAAACTAGGAAGAAAGTAGTTAATGAGATGGACTATTTGCAGGTATAACCGACCCCCAAGATGAGTTGTAGACCGATGCCCAGAGGAGATTCAAAAGATCAAAATCAAATCCATGCATTGATGAACCATGTATATTTACAGAACACCCTGTAGGCACTGTGTTAGTTAGGGTTTTCCAGAAAAACCAAACCATGAGACTAAGGTGTGACTAAACTACAGTGAGTGGCATGCCCACATTTAGCACTGTCCACCTGGGATCAAGTGACCAGGGAACCCAAACCACGCATGAGGAGGCTCTTCTGGTGCCTGTAGAAAAATCACCAGCACTGTGGGTAAGAACATGGACCCTGGAGCCAGATTGCCTCTTACTGTAGAAAGTGCTCACCTTGAATAAATGCCTTACCTTCCCAAGGCCTCACAGTTTGGAGCTCTTGGCAGGGAAAGTACATCTACTCCATAGGTTTGTCATGAGGATGAAATGGGCCATCAGGTGTAAAGTGCTTAGAACAGACCTGGCACACAGGAAGCCTCTATAAGTACCAAAGTGATATAAAAGAAAATTCTCCATTTCTGGAGAGGCCTAACAAGCTGATACGGTTTGGCTATGTCCCCACCCAAATCTCATCTTGAACTGTACTCCTATAATTCCCACGTGCTGTGGGAGGGACCTGGTGGGAGGTCATTGAATCATGGGGGCGGTTCCCCCATACCATTCTCCCGGTGGTGAATAAGTCTCACGAGGTCTGATGGTTTTATAAGGGGTTTCCGCTTTCATTTCTTCCTCATCTACTCTCTCACTGCCGCCATGTGAGAAGCGCCTTTCACCTTCCACCATGATTGTGAGGCCTCCCTAGCCACATTGAACTGTAAGTCCATTAAACGTCTTTCTTGTGTAAATTGCCCAGTCTCTGGTGTGTTTTTATCAGCAGTGTGAAAAAGGGCTAATACACAAGCCTAAAGGGGTTTCTCTTGTCCAGTGGGGACCTGGGCCCTCCTGGGGCTGGATAAACCTTAACACATTGACCCATTGAGGATCAATGCCTGCTTGTAGGGCTGCATGCTGCCTGCGCACTTTCGTGCTTACATCAAGGTTTTAGACCCTCATTTCAATGTGGACCATGTATGTAGGTTTTCCTGAGCCGGACAGCCTCTGAGTGCCCACAAGAAAATCAAAGTCCCTGCTCGGATATCAGAGGACCAAACCCCAAAGCAAATGAGCCGGGTTTCCATCAGAAAACGGATGGTCCAATATCACATAGCAGCAGAACCAGGACCAGAATTCATTTTTCCTGGCTTCAGTCTTGGGCTTTTTACATCTGGAAAGGAAAATAAAATACTTCAAACGCGCAAGAATAAAGTTTCGAGAATGTCAGGCTGCACTTAGAAAGACTTCTTTTTTTTTTTTTTTTTTTTGAAACAGAGTCTCGCTCTGTTGCCAGGCTGGAGTGCAGTGGCGCGATCTTGGCTCACTGCAACCTCCACCTCCTGGGTTCAAGCGATTCTCCTGCCTCAGCCTCCTGAGTTGCTGGGACAACAGGCATGCACCACCACTCTGGGCTAATTTTGTATGGGGTTTCACCATATTGGCCAGGCTGGTCTTGAACTCCTGACCTTGTGATCCATCCGCCTTGGCTTCCCAAAGTGCTGGGATTACAGGCATGAGCCAACGTGCCCGACCTTAGAAAGACATTTTTAAAGTACCCAGCAACTGCAGATTTCCATTTAGATTTTTTCTCTCTGTACTGTCTTCACTCATGGGGTGTGGGTTCCCCCTGGGTGGGACCCCCAGAGGCTTGGTTGGTCCAGGGTTCAGTGAGAATGGGGAAGGTGGGCCCAGAGGCCCGGCAATAAGACTGAGGGTGGACAGGCCTGGTTTTAGAATCTGGGGCAAGGGTTTGAGAGCACGTGGACTTGAAGAACCTGCAGGGCTTTGGAGAGATTGAGAAATGGGTTGAATTAAACAGAAACTGGATGCCAGGTAGGCCCTCAAAACAGGAGTTCTTACACTTTTTCTGTTAGAGCTGCAAGGCATTCTGTGGTTAGGGAGAGAAGGGCCTGGAGGTGCTAGCTTGGGTGTGGCCTGGGAGATTAGAGGGTTGCGGATAAGGCTCGCAACCCCACCCACTTCCAAGCCCCGGAGGTGTTAGAGCAGGACTCAGAGGATGCCATTCTATCAGAAGGAGCTTAGGTTTGGCCCTATTGACAAAGCCTTAAGGGAACAGACCCTCCGGGGAGAAAAGGGGCCTTTAGAATCCAGGAAAGCTGAAAGAGTTGGAAAGCTTTCGCTGTTCATATTCCATTGCATTCATTCCAATCCAACCCAACACATATTTACTAAGCATCTACCGTATACCAGGCCTGGGAGTGCAACAATGAACAAGATGGACAGACTCTTCCTGCCCACATGAAGGTTGCAGTGTACACAGAGAGACAAATAAAAATGCAATGACGTTGACATTTAATGACAAATTGCAGCGCAAACCCTGAGACTGTTGTGATGAAGAATAAAAGAGGAAAGCTGGCCTTAGATGGGGCTATCCCAGGAAGTGACTTTTCCTCTGCCCAGTGGCAGGATGAGGGCCCCCCACGGGATAAGTGGCTGCTAGTTAACAGCTCACTTCTCTGCAGCTCTCCCTTCTCCAGAGTGGGGCCTCTTCTAATCCTTTTTGCTTCACCCAGCCCTCTGATGCATTTAAAAGATTTATTTTTCTTTTTAAATTACCGTAATCTAGATTTTCCAGTTTTTCTTGGCAGGATCTTTGATTTGCTGTAGGCTACTCCATCCTACACCAAAGTGGTAGGTTTCTTTTTCTTTCTATTTTAACTATACAAATTGTACATGAATACAGGATTTTTATAAAAATTAATTTTAAACAGGAGTATATACAGTAAATTGTGACAGTTCTTTTTGTCCCTTTTCACCAGACTTCCTGCCAATATATGTAACTAAACCCTTTCACCCTCCTTGGTGATTCTCCCCTATGTGGAGTTGTAACACCCTGGCCTCTCTGACTTTCTGCAGTGGCTGGGAGAGGAAAGAGGTAGTTTAACCTGGCAGGCAAATTTGGGAAAAATTCTAGGTGTGCTCAGCCCAGGATTTCACTTTCTTCCTCCTGGGAGTGAGCTGTCTGCAAAAAACACAAATGTTCCTCAGCCTCTACAGGCCCTCCCTAAATGTTACCAGCTCAGCCCCAACTCCCCAGTCTCCAGTAGGGAAGGCCACTGCCAGTCCTATGCTGCCCTGACTGGGGGCAGGTAAGCTGGCCAGATCCTGGGCCTCAGTTATTAACAGTAGGCCATCTGGACCTCACACTAAGCACATCCTTCATCTTAGCCCTTATCAAAAAAAAGGGGGGGGGGGAATATTTTGGAAATTATCTGATGTGACTTTGGTGGGACTGAATTCTCCCTCCAAATCTCAGCTGCAAGAGAAGCTAGGGAATGTAATTTTTAGTTTTCTAGACTTTGCAGTACAGGAAGGTAAAGGATGGCAGAATTTGCCACCCCAAAATATACCACTTGGGCATAAGGATTCTTTTGAGCTAAAGACAACTGAGAAGAAGATACACGGAAAGCTGTCATCCTTTTCCCTATTTGCCTAAAATCAGGATACAAATTTGTACAACAATTAATCACTGACAATCCTAGACCCTTATCAACGAAAAGACAGCATCAGAACATTCATATAACAAATTTTAGGCCGGGCGCGGTGGCTCAAGCCTGTAATCCCAGCACTTTGGGAGGCTGAGACGGGCGGATCACGAGGTCAGGAGATCGAGACCATCCTGGCTAACACTGTGAAACCCCGTCTCTACTAAAAAATACAAAAAACTGGCCGGGCGACGTGGCGGGCGCCTATAGTCCCAGCTACTCGGGAGGCTGAGGCAGGAGAATGTCGTGAACCCGGAAGGCGGAGCTTGCAGTGAGCTGAGATCCGGCCACTGCACTCCAGCCCGGGCGACAGAGCAAGACTCCGTCTCAAAAAAAGAAAAAAAACAAAACAAAACAAAAAAAACAAATTTTACTGACTGGTGCTGACCTTCCATATATTTACCTGTCCACAATTTGCTGCCCTAGAAACTCAAAGTTTTTCTGCTTTGTCTTGTTATGTCTTTGAAATTTATTGTTTTTTTTTAAAAGGTGCTATTTAAGTCCAAGTTCTAGCCGCCTGTTTGGGATACTCATCCCTGAGTTTTTCCCATGTGTATACACATGGTGACAAACCTCTGTTGTTTCTTTCCTGTTCACCTGTCAGAGCCTCAGCTGAGAACCTAAAAGGGTAGAAGGAAAATGATTTTTTCCTCCCCGACAAAGGCATATTTAGAAAGAGTAGTTTGACCGGGCATGATGGCTCATGCCTGTAATCCCAGCACTTTGGGAGGCCGAGGCAGGCAGATTACTTGAGTCAGGAGTTCGAGACCAGCCTGGCCAACATGGTGAAACCCCACCTCTATTACAAACACAAAAATTAGCCAGGCACAGTGGTGCACACCTGTAATCTCAGCTACTTGGGAGGCTGAGGCAAGAGACTCGCTTGAACCCAGGAGGCAGAGGTTGTAGTGAGCCAAGATCGCACCACTGCACTCCAGCCTGGGCGGCAGAGCGAGACTGGGTCTAAAAAAAAAAAAAGAAAAAAGAAAGAAAGAAAAAGAAAAAAAGAAAGAGGTACCCAATTGATCATATCTACCATGAGCATTAGTAGTGTATATGATAGTTTATCTTTCATCTCTACACCCTAGAGGCAGTTAGTATTTGAAGTGGCCTAATAAGGAGCCCACAGTTGAGGTGTGTGGCTCTTCGTGTTAAGGTTGTATGGTTGTATCATCTACCTCTAGTCACTGCAGTCAGCTGAATTTTATCAAGAGAACCTGACAGTTATTGCCCAGTAAAACTAGTTTGGATCCATCTGCAACAGGTTCCTAGAAATTAGATATGTACCGATTAAATTTTGATAAACACTATCAACTTACTTCCTAAATGATCTTTGTCGTTCTTCCTAATGGCAGTGTTTGATAACGTCCTGTTAAGGCTTAACAACCTTAACAACCCTGGGCTCTCTTTCTTTTTCTCATTTGCATGTCCTTCTCATTCATTCTGAAAGTACGAATAGTAACATAGTGAAAATATTAACTGATTTGTTGAGCAAATTTCAAATGTTGCACTAGGCATTTTACAAACACAATTTCATCCAATCCTAACAGCCCTATCAGCTAGTTATGAACTGCTCCTGTTTTACAGACTAGGTAACTGAAGCTCAGAGAGCTTAAATAGCTTGCAAGAGGGACATAATGGTAAGGAATAATACTATGCAGCCATAAAAAAGGATGAGTTTGCGTCCTTTGTAGGGACATGGATGCAGCTGGAAACCATCATTCTTAGCAAACTATCACTAGAACAGAAAACCAAACACCGCATGTTCTCACTCATAGGTGGGAACTGAACAATGAGATCACTCGGACTCGGGAAGGGGAACATCACACACTGGGGCCTATCATGGGGAGGGGGGAGGGGGGAGGGATTACATTGGGAGTTATCCCTGATATAAATGATGAATTGATGGGTGCTGACGAGTTGATGGGTGCAGCACACCAACATGGCACAAGTATACATATGTAACAAACCTGCACGTTATGCACATGTACCCTAGAACTTAAAGTATAATAAAAAAATTAAAAAACAAACAAACAAACAAACAAACAAAAAAAAAAAACAGGAACGTGGACAAAGGCAGTCTGTTCTGAAGCCTGTAGACTTAGGCGCAAAGATGTCAAAAAGAGAGACAGACTTAATGACAAGGAGCCAGGCTATAATCCCAGCACTTTGGGAAGCCGAGGCGGGTGGATCACCTGAGGTTAGGAGTTCGAGAACAGCCTGGTCAACGTGGCGAAAACCCGTCTCGACTGAAAGTACAAAAAATTAGCCAGGCGTGGTGTGTGCCTGCAGTCGCAGCTACTTGAGAGGCTGAAGCAGGGGAATCGCTTGAACTCGGGAGGTGGGGGTTGCAGTGAGTTGAGATCATGCCACTGTACTCCGGCCTGGGTGACAAATTGAGACTCTGTCTCAAAAAATAAATAAATAAATAAAATAAATAATAATAATAATGACAAGGGTTGGTATTGTTTTAAGAATATTATTTAGTTAGTATTTGATTTTTCAAATGGTATCTCAGGCTTATAGTTATAAGCCTGTTCTCCAGTTGGGCAGAAATAAAGACTTATTTTTTAAATGGAAAGCTATGCTTAGGATTTAAGGAGCTTCCTATGAACTCCGGATGGAGTGGATTGATTAATTTCTCACCTGAACTGTCTGCATGGGAGATGAGTGGAAGTATAATTGCCTCCGTTCTAGAACACAAAGAGAAGACCAACTACTCCCAGTTTCCAAGTGACCAGTTCCAGATTCCAATAAACAGGTTCAGCTCCTGATTTAACATATGCCCTGATGTAGTAATTTAGAGGAAGACACAGGTGTGTGTGTGTGTGTTGTGTGACACACACACACACTCATGTCCCTTACTTAAAAACAGTCAGGGCCGGGTGTGGTAGCTCATGCCTGTAATCCCCAGCACTTAGGGAGGCTGAGGCAGGGGGACCACGAGGTCAAGAGTTTGAGACGATCCTGGCCAACATGGTGAAACCCCGCCTCCACTAAGAATACAAAAGTTAGTCGGGCTTGGTGGTGTGTGCCTGTAATCCCAGCTACTTGGGAAGCTGAGGCAGGAGAATCACTTGAACCTAGGAGGCGGAGGTTGCAGTGAGCGGAGATTATGCCACTGTACTTCAGCCTGGGCGACAGAGCAAGACTCCATCTCAAGGGGAAAAAAAGTTTTCATTAAGGCTGGGCGCAGTGCCTCACACCTGTAATCTCAGCACTTTGGGAGGCTGAGGCGGGTGGATCATGAGGTCAGGAGTTCAAGACCAGCCTGGCCAAGATGGTGAAACCCTGTCTCTACTAAGAATACAAAAATTAGCCAGGCATGGTGGCGGACACCTATAATTCCAGCTACTCGGGAGGCTGAGGCAGAGAATTGCTTGAACCCAGGAGGCAGAGGTTGCAGTGAGCCGAGATTGCACCATTGCACTCCGGCCTGAGCAACAGAGCAAGACTCCATCAAACAAAACAAAACAAAACAAAAAATAAAACAAACAAACAAACAAACAAAAAACCCAGCCAGAATAGGAATGCAAAGGGAGAGGCAGGATGTGTGTGTTTGTGATGGAAGGGCAGCAATAGCAATTTGGAGAAGTTGGCTTTGGCCATCATTTCTTGAAATACCAGGAGACTTTAAAACAGGGGTGCTCAAGTTTTTTGCTTTCCTTGGCCACATTGGAAGAAGAATTATCTTGGACCACACATAAAATACACTGTCACTAACAAAAGCTGATGAGCAAAAATAAATAAATAAATAAATAAATAAATCGCAAAAACATCTAAGGAAGTTTACAAATTTGTGTTGGGCCACATTCAAGCCATCCTGGGCTGCATTAGGCCGGGGGGCCACAGGTTGAACAAGCCTGCTTTGAAAGATGATGGACAGGCCGGGCGCGGTAGCTCACGCTCGTAATCCCAGCACTTTGGAAGGCTGAGGCAGGCAGATCACTTAAGGTCAGGAATTCCAGACCAGCCTGGCCAACATGGTGAAACTCCATTTCTACTAAAAACACAAGAAAAGTAGCCTGGCATGGTGGCATATGCACCTGTAGTTCCAGCTACTGAGGAGGCTGAGGCAGGAGAATTGCTGGAACCCAAGAGGCGGAGGTTACAGTGAGCCGAGATTGCGCATTGCACTCCAACCTGGGCCACACAGCGAGACTTTGTCAAAAAAAAAAAAAAAAAAAGATGATGGACAGTTCGCAGGGTGCCAGGACCAGCTCTGAAGAGAATGATTTTGGAAGGCTCAGTAAGTTGCATCTGTCCCCTCCTCCCTCCCACCTCCATGCACACCTTACCCAAACATCTTAGCTTCCATAAGCACCACTTCACTTTTCACTATTGAAGCAAAATCTCCAGAGGTGGGACCTTGGGGTCCGTATTTCTCTAACAGGGCCTGCAGATGAGTCTGATTATCAGCCAGGACTGTGGGCCTCTAGGGTCAGAGGCAGATTTACCGTGAAGCTAAGGCATCTGCGGCTTTGTGCTTTCCAAGTCCTGGCACGAGCCCCTGTGCTGTGTTTCCTTGCCATTGAGGTCTGTGAAATCCATGGAAGTACAGCAAGTCCTCACTTAATGGCATCAATAGGTTCTTGGAAACTGCGACCTTAAGTGAAACACCCTCTAATGAAACCGGTTTTCCCATAGGCTAATAGATAAAAACAAGAATTAAGTTCCCATGGCATATATCTGGTCAGAAGAACAGCATCAAACTTTTAAATAAAGACCAAAACACTTCTAATATTAAACACTGAAATAAATGTGAGCTATACATGCATTTAAGAAATATGAATAAAACAGGCCTGGCGCGGTGGCTCACGCCCCCCAGCACTTTGGGAGGCCAAGGCGGGTGGGTCACGAGGTCAGGAGATCGAGATCACCCTGGCTAACACGGTGAAACCCCGTCTCCACGAAAAACACAAAAATTAGCCAGGCGTAGTGGTGGGTCCCTGTAGTCCCAGCTACTTGGGAGGCTGAGGGGCTGAGGCAGAATGGCGTGAACCTGGGAGGGGGAGCTTGCAGTGAGCCGAGATCGCACCACTGCACTCCAGCCTGGGTGACAGAGCGAGACTCTGTTTCAAAAAAAAAAAAAAGAATAAAACAAGTGAAATAATTATTTACCTTATTATTCCAGCTCTGGGTTGCAGGTGGCTGAAGCTGGTCCCTGGAGGGTAGGGCACACGGTGGGAACCAGCACTGGACAGGAGGCCATCCCATGGCAGGGCAACTCACAACCCCCAACACTCACTTGATCTGGGACCATGTAGTTGCCAGTTAACCCAGTGTGCACAGCTTTGGGATGTGGTGGGGAAGCAGCGTGTTCGAAGAAGACCCATGCAGACGCAGGGAGATGTGCAACTCCACATAGGCAGTGGTGAGACCCGGCCAGAAATCCATTTTTTTCTCTCGAAGTGATATGAAAACAAGGTTGAATGAAATGGTGTTATTTGAGGACCATTCGGTGTTGAAACTGCACATTGGTTAAGACTGCCGTTTCTTTCCTTTCTGACTTCCCCAAATGTGAGGAGGCCTGGAACAGCTGTGGGCAGTTTGCAGGGGTCATCTAAGGGAATATTAACCTGGAAATTTCATTTCGTTTGGGTTTCGCAGGATATATTCGTGTGTTTCACATCACTTCCATGCTGAGTTCTTGTCAGTTCATCCTGGTGTAGGAATAATGTCCAGGGAATACTTTCATCGCCCACTGGGTTGACCCGACCTGATTGGAGACATGAAGCTGGAGGACCAGAGGTGGTATGGTGATAAGAATGTGTCCTATGCCAACTGGCCCAGATGTGCCAGTGGAAGAGAAACAAGGCTTAAAACATGCAGGGCCAGAGGCCAATCCACAGAACATTCTGCCAGTCATCAAGCACGTACAGTGGTAAGCAGAGCACTCAGTTCTCATCAGCATCTGATTGATGCAGAAGTTCTTTCCTGTCAAGAATCTACTCAATAATGCAACAAATATAATTAGAAATGAATCATATGAAATAGATTTTATCAACATTTCTCTATTTATAGGGCGTAAACCTGTAGCAGTTCTATAAAAGTGAGTAAATCTATGTGTGAAATCATGTATTTTATGAATCTGATTATTATTAACAAGAAATTGTATGCCAGATGTAGTGTTCATGCCTGGCATAAACTTTGGTGTTCATCCCACTGACATGAACTTTGGGAGGCCAAGGTGGGAGGATTGCTTGAGGCCAGGAGTTTGAGACCAACCTGGACAATATAGCAAGACCCTGTTTCTACAAAAAACAAACAAACAAAAAATTAAAAAGAAAGAGTAACAAGGATGGGCATGCTGGCTCACACCTGTAATCCCAGCACTTTGGGAAGCTGAAGTGGGCAGATCACCTGAGGTCAGGAGTTCGAGACCAGCCTGACCAACATGGCGAATCCCTGTCTCTACTAAAAATACAAAAATTAGCCGAGTGTGGTGGCACGCCTGTAGTCCTAGCTACTCGGGAGACTGAGGCAGGAGAATAGCTTGAACCTGGGATGCGGAGGCTGCAGTGAGCTGAGATCACACCACGGCACTCCAGCCTGGGCGAGACTGCATCTCAAAAATGAAAAGTAATAAAAAATAAATTTTAATAATCCCTGCTAGGGAAAATATTAGCTTGTCTTTTTATTCTCTACATATAAAAAACATTATGAAATTGTTGTCACGGAAAAAGGCTATAAAGTCTACACAGTCAAAAAATATGTAGAAAACAAATATTGTAGAGATGGTCAGGCAAGTCATTAAGAAACATTATGAGATTTGTTATGTTTAACATATCTATCATCTTTTAAAATTTGTAGTTTATTGAGACTTTTTTCTCATTTGATATAAATATAATCACAGCCGGTTTCATATTAATATTTTAATATCTTTTCTTAAATATTTTACTCCCCTCACCTGCCTCCACCAAGTAGGTAGGCGTCAGGCCCCACAAAACCAGGACCTGTCCCTGAGTAAATAACTCTGTACTTCTGAAACTCATTTCCAGAGTGACTTCCTGCCTTTCCTGTCCTCCCACCCCTTCCAATAAAGTTGTGTTTCTCCTTGCTTTTTTCATTATTCTCACTTAGCAAGATAATCTCTTATTGAATCCCAGCCAACTTGTGTTCCCGTGTATTAAATTCTTGTAAAATCAGCAGAGTGGTTTTTGCGATGCCTGGCAGGCAAAATGCTTGTAAGCATATTATATTGGGTCTAATTAAAAGCTCAAATACAACCAATTGTTCACTCCATTCTTTATTAGGGGAGAGAAGTCTTTAAAAGAAATTAGCCAGATGACGCCTGTCTCATTTCAAATACTCAATTCAGCATTTTGCTCTACCATTTTATTTTTAATAACAAGGAAGTTCTGACTGGTAAGGTTGAACGCTTTTGCTTATTAAAAAAATACAACAGATAGCCGGGTGCGGTGGCTCAAGCCTGTAATCCCAGCACTTTGGGAGGCCGAGGTGGGCAGATCATGAGGTCAGGAGATCGAGACCATCCTGGCTAACACAGTGAAGCCCTGTCTCTACTAAATATACAAAAAATTAGCCGGGCGTGGTGGTGGGCGCCTGTAGTCCCAGCTACTCAGGAGGCTGAGGCAGGAGAATGGCGTGAACCTGGGAGGTGGAGTTTGCAGTGAGCAGAGATCGCGCCACTGCACTCCAGCCTGGGCGACAGAGCAAGACTCCGTCTCAAAAAACAAAACAAAACAAAACAAAAAAAACAGATCTAGGCTGGGTTGCACAGTGTGGCATGGATTTTCACAGTAGTGTAGAAAAGCAACTAACATAACTATATCACTAGCACGTGATGGTACTAGATAGATATTTTACAAATGTTTTCTGGTCTAAACTGTTTTTTCTGCTGAGAACTGAGTTACTCATGGATAGACTAATGATGACCTTACTCTCTGAGCTGAGGTGTGAGTCGCTCTTATTTTCTTTTTTCCCTTCTTTCTTAGTCCTTTTTCCTATCCCCATGCACACCAGCTTTACTGTGTTTAAGCTGTGACCTTAAATATGCCTGTGTTCTTGTAAAACATGTAGCTTTGTACATATATGTGTTTCTAATTTATATGAGTGATGTTTGATATTAATACAATAGTCCCCTATTGTCTCTGGGGGATATGTTCCAAGACCTCCCATGAATTCCTGAAACCTCAGATAGTACCAACCCTATATATACTATGCTGTTTGCTTGTTTTTATGGTTTTTTTTTTTTTTTTTTTTTGATCTGATAGCCTAGAGGGCTACTAAATGAATAACGGTTGGGTAGTGTAGACAACATAGATAGGCTGAACAAAGGGATGATTCATGTCCCAGGTGGGACATAGCAGGGCGGTACGAGGTTTCATCATGCTGCTCAACATGGCATGCAATGTAAAACTTATGAATTGCTTATTTCTGGAATTTTCCATGGAATATTTTTGGGCCATGGTAACTGGAATTGTGGAAAGCACGAAACTGTGGATAAGGGGAAACTACTGTATTTTTTTCTAGTTTTCTTACTCAATGTTGTTTTTGAGGTCATTGATGTTGATTTACTTGTGTTCTTAGGACAGTCCTTGGATAGATATTGGAAACATCTTCTCCTACTCTGTTAGCTCCTGTTAACTTTTTCTGCTGAAATAAATTAATTTTGATATAGTCAGACCTATCAACATTTTGCTATGTGGTTTATACATTTTCAGCCTTGTGGATATCTCCCCCAATTTGGAGCTCACAATGATGAATGCCTACATTTTCTTCAGGTAGGTTTCAGTTTCTTTCTTTTCCACCAGACATTCATCTTTGCATAGGAGATAAAGGAGCAAATCCAGTTTTGTTTTTCCCTAAATAGTGATTCAATTCTTTTCACATCATTTCCTAAAGCGCTTCTGTTTTCCTCCATTAATGTTTGGCACCGCCTGTCTTACATCTCAAGAGCCCAGAGGTGCGAGGGTGCACAGTATTTCTCAGTTGTCTCCTCAGTCCTGTTGGTCTATTTGCCCCCATCTACTCTAGTAGATTACTCAAACAAAATCCCAGACACATGGAAACTGGATAAAATGCTACTAAGTAACTCCTGGGTTAACAAAATCATAAGACAAATAAAATGCTTAGGGCTGAGCAACAGCCCCACCTCAGGATTCTCACTATCCTATAAGACAAATCTATTTGAATCAGACAGAGGCACCTGATTTGGACAGTCACAATCCTGAGGGCCTAGAAGGAGAGAGCTAGAGGTCCTTTTCTACAAAGAAAAAGCATTTCTTCCTTTCTACAGAGAGCTCTTCTCACCAGCTCATCCACACCTATGCAGTGAGCAAAATGGTTCACTCTGTGTGACTGTTCTGCCTGCGCGAGTGACAAAATTCAGGGCGCCAAATTAAAGCAGAGCTTAGAAAGACATTTATAACTTGATATGGTTTGGCTCTGTGTCCCCACCCAAATCTCACCTTGAATTGTCATAATCCCCACATGTCAAGAGCAGGGCCAGGTGGAGATAATTAAATCATGGAGAAGGTTTCCCCCATACTGTTCTCATGATAGTGAATGAGTCTCACGAGATCTGATGGTTTTATACACGGGAGTTCCCCTGCACCAGGTCTCTTGCCTGCTTCCATGTAATACTTGACTTTACTCCTCATTCGTCTTCTGCCATGGTAAAGCCTCCCCAGCCATGTGAAACTGTGAGTCCATTAAACCTCTTTTTCTTTATAAATTACCTAGTCTCAGGTATGTCCTTATTAGCAGTGTGAGAACAGATTCATACAGTAAATTTACATACATTTCTTTAAAAAACCTCATGAACCGGGTATTGTTTGAAAAATAAATAAATAAAAAACCAAGGAAGATTGAGAACAAATGAGTTAGGAATTATCTCCACAAATTAAAATATATAACAACAATGCAAACTCAAACAAGAAGGAAGAAAATAGAATTTAATGGAATAGATACCAACAAACTAACACAAAGCACTTCAGGATATTAATTAAAAAAACATATTTGGCTGTGTGAAAAAAATTAGGAAAATAGACTTCTGGCAAAACTGATCAAGAAAAGAAGGAAGACACAAATACACAAAATATATAATAAAGAGGAAAACAGTTATAGACCTAGAGATTAAAATAATTGTAAAATGCTATTATGACTGTTTTCTTTTCTTTTTTTTTTTTGAGGCAGAGTCTTGCTCTGTCGCCCGGACTGGAGTGCAGTGGCCGGATCTCAGCTCACTGCAAGCTCCGCCTCCCGGGTTTACGCCATTCTCCTGCCTCAGTCTCCCGAGTAGCTGGGACTACAGGTGCCCGCCACCTCGCCCAGCTAGTTTTTGTATTTTTAGTAGAGACGGGGTTTCACCGTGTTAGCCAAGATGGTCTCGATCTCCTGACCTCGTGATCCGCCCGTCTCGGCCTCCCAAAGTGCTGGGATTACAGGCTTGAGCCACCGCGCCCGGCCGAAATGCTATTATGACTGTTTTCTAATAAATATAACTTAGATGAACCAGATACATTTGTGGAAAAATATAAAGGGCAACAATTGGTGGAAGAATAAATAGAATATTTCAATAGAGTAAAGATTATTTTAAAAGCCTCAAAGGGTAAGCAAGAACCCCCTCTGCCCAGATTTTGGCCCAGGCAGTTTTTCAGAGAAATCTTACCAAACTTTCAAGGAAGAATATCTGCCTTTTATAAGATGTTTCAGAAAAATAAAAGAGTGAAAGTTGTCCAACTCAGTTGAAACGGTCTATATAAATAGACAATGGCCAGGGTACGTATGAAAACAGAACTCTGCACCACAATCTGCAGCAACTAGCCTAGGAAGCTAACCTGTTACCTATTGTAACCAACCTAGAAAACCAGCCTGCAATCTACAAATTAGACTTGGAGGAAGTCAGACCACTATCTCTAGCAAACAGTCTAGGAAGCAAACAATAAGCCCTGTAACAATCAGTCCAAAATAGCCAGGACTTGATTAATAATTGACAGCATCCCTAATTTTTTTTTTTTTTTTTTTTTTGAGACAGAGTCTCGCTCTGTTGCCAAGGCTGGAGTGCAATGGCACGATCTTGGCTCACTGGAACCTACACCTCTCAGGTTCAAGCGATTCTCCTGCCTCAGCCTCCCAAGTAGCTGGGATTACAGGCACCCACCATCATGCCTGGCTAATTTTTGTATTTTTGTAGAGATGGGGTTTCACCATGCTGGCCAGGCTGGTCTTGAACTGACCTCAGGTGATCTGCCCGCTTTGGCCTCCCAAAGTGCTGGGATTACAGGTGTGAGCCACTGCGCCCAGCCAACATCCCTGATTTTTATTCCTGCTTTCCACCTAGGTCCAACCAGATAAAGCCAAATATGCACCCTAACCAATCACATAGGATACCCTGCTTTGAGTTAACCTGCTTCCCCAGGCTAACAGCCTCCAACAAGGGTTTACCTGTAGCCTTCCCTTTTTCTGCTCTGAAGCTTTCTCCCTCTTTTCCCTGCCTTTGAATCTCTGTCAAAATGCAAATGCTGGTGGCCGACTCCCTTACTAGCAAGCTCTGAATTAATTGCCTTTGTCTGTTCTCATCTGGTTGGTCTTCATTCGTTTGCACACAGTTTATGAAGTTAATGAAACCTTGATCAGGTAATTACAAGCTCATTTCAGTTATTCCCATGGATATAAAATCCTAAATAAAACATCAACTAGCCAAATTTTACATTTTATTAAAACTACGTATTTATATATTCTGTGTATAAGCAAGCTTTATACAAGAAATGCAAGGATGGTTCTACATTAAAAAAATCTATCACTGTCATTTATCATATTAATGGTCTAAGGGAGAAAAATCCTAAATGTATCTAAATAGATGTAGAAAGAGTGTTTGTTAAAGTTCAGTACCTATTTACATGAAAACACTCAGAAAACTAGAAAAGGAAAGGAGCCAGTTTTACCCAAGTAGAGGTTATATGACAAAAATCATATAACAGAAATCATGCTTCTTGGAGCCATTTTAGACACACTTCCATGAAGACCACTATAAGACAAGGATGCCAGATGGTCACTACTAATGCTTAACATGGTGCTGCATAATTTAGCAGATACCATAAGAAATGAGAAAAGCATAAAAGATATGAAGATTGGGGGCGTTGGGGGAAAATTAAATAGTTATTACTGGAGTTATTACAGGTGTTAAAAACAGTAACAGCAAACCAATAGCATCATCAGGCAAAATAATAGAATTAATTAGACAGCTCAGCCTATTTGCGAGATACAAGATAATATTATAAAACCAATAATGTTCCTCTATACGAGAAACTAGAAAATATAATAGAAATCAAGAAGGAAGGGCAGACTTACTCTACATATTTGTGGGACCTGGGGCAAGAATACAAGGAAAAAACACCATTATGTATTTAAATATCTACAATTAGAAATCAAAGCTATTTAAAATAAATTATAAATTTATTTACACATTTGTACATTTAATAATAATATCTATCAGCAAGCTCACCGTTTGCTTGTCTCACTATACCGACATCTGAGAGGAGACAGGGGGCTGTTTCTTTCTGCCTCTGTGCCAGTGGGCACATGTTTAGGTCAGGTTCCCTGGAAATACATTCTGAAACAGAGATTTGCATGCAGGTGGTTTAAAGGGGGGAAAAACATCTGCAATAAAGAAGTCTTGCATGAAAGTGAGGGGAACAGGATTGGGAAGAGGGAGAAGCTAAGAAGTTTTGTTTAATTTTTGGCAAAAATAAAATATTAAATGTTTTGATACAAATAAAACCACTTACAGTTCTAGTATTTAGTATTTATCTAGTTGTAGATGTAAAAATTCAATACCATGCTTCATACAAGTTATGTCTGACCTCTCATTTTTTTTTATTTGTCTAGTTTTCAACAACTTGATTATGATATATCTGGTTAGGGGTTTCTTTGAGTTTAATCTTTTGGGGGTTTGCTGACCTTGAATCTGTAGTTTTTTTGATCTTTCAACAAATGTGGGGAATTTTCAGACATGATTTCTTCAAAATTTTTTTAGCCCTGCACTTTCTTCTCTCCCTTTGGAATTCTGAATGTTAGATCTTTTGTTATTGTGCTACGGGTACCTAGCCTGTGTTCATATTTTTTTCAGTCTGTTTTTCTCTCTGTTGTTCAGATTGGATAATTTGCATTGATCTATCTTTATAATACTCTTTCCTCTGTAACATCCATTCTGTTATTAAGCCCGTCCAGTGGGTTTTTTATTTTGAATATTATACTTTTTGGTTCTAAAATCTCCTTTTGATTCTTTTTTGTGTCTTGTATTTCTTGCTCAGATTTTCTAGTTTTCCATTTGTTCCAGGAGTGTTCATAATTGCTTTTAGGAGAATTTTTATAACAGTTACTTTAAAACCCTTTTCAGATAATTCCAATGTTTCCGTCCTTTGAGTGGTGGTGTCTGCTGATTTCTTTTCTCATGCAAGGTAAGATTTTCCTGGTTCTCACTATGCTGAGTAATTTTGGATTATGTCTTAGAAACTCTGTGTGTACTGTTATGAGACTCTGGTTCCTGTTTAAATCTTCTATTTTAGCTGGCCATCCACCCATTTAGATTTAGAGCACACATCCTGGCCCACTTTTGTGGGCTGTGGTTTGAATGTTAACTTAATTTTTGAAGCTTTGTAGTACAATTCTGGTCAGCCACACTGTGCACAGAGGCCAGTTTGAAACATGGTGATATTCCACGCTGTAGTTCAATTCTCAAAGCTTCTTCTGTGTTCATTCTGGTCAGTTTGATGCTTGGGCTACCCAGAGATGAGCCAGGGACTTCAGACGTGGTTTTTTTTTTGTTTTTGTTTTTTTTTTTTTTGAGGCGGAGTCTCGCTCTGTCGCCCGGACTGGAGTGCAGTGGCCGGATCTCAGCTCACTGCAAGCTCCGCCTCCCGGGTTTACGCCATTCTCCTGCCTCAGCCTCCCGAGTAGCTGGGACTACAGGCGCCCGCCACCTCGCCCGGCTAGTTTTTGTATTTTTAGTAGAGACGGGGTTTCACTGTGTTAGCCAGGATGGTCTCGATCTCCTGACCTCGTGATCCGCCCGTCTCGGCCTCCCAAAGTGCTGGGATTACAGGCTTGAGCCACCGCGCCCGGCCCAGACGTGGTTTTAAAATATCTTTTCCTTCTGCTCCCTGCTCTCTATAATCCTCTCCCTCACTCTACAATTGAAAGCCAATGCGGTGGCTTATGTGCAGTAATCCCAGCACTTTGGGAGGCCAAGGCAGGTGGATCGCTTAAGCCCAGAAGTTTGAGGCCAGCCTGGGCAACACAGCAAGACCCTTCATCTCTAATTTAAAAAAATGTTTTTAAAAAAAACACATCTTGGGTAAGTTACCTGGGTTCTCTGAGCTTCAGTGTCATCTGTAAAACAGAAATAATAATACCTAGCTCAGAGGTGGGCACGGTGGCTCATGCCTGTAATCCCAGTACTTTGGGAGGCCGAGGTGGGTGGATCACTAGGTCAGGAGTTCAAGGCCAGCCTGGCCAATATGGTGAAACTCCGTCTCTACTAAAAATACAAAAATTAGCTGGGCATGGTGGCGGGTACCTGTAGTCCCAGCTACTTGGGAGACTGAGGCAGAAGAATCGCTTGAACCCTGGAGGCGGAAGTTGCTGTGAGCCGAGATTGTGCCACTGCCCTCCAGCCTGGGTGACAGGGCGAGACTCCATCTAAAAAAAAAACAAAACAAAACAAACCACTGTTATACTCCAGGTAAACACCATAAGAAGTGCAGCACCCCCCTCACCCATTGCCCAAAAGACCAGGAAGAGAATGGCTCTGTAGGCTAGACCCCAATCATCTAACTGTTATAGTCAGCCAGGTGCAGTGGCTCATCCCAGAATCTCAGCACTTTGGGAGGCAATTAGCAGAAGGAATAATGTGGAATGAATCCATTCATTAATATTGTGGCTGGAACCCTTTTCCAGATACCCATTTTCTTAGGGCTTTGATTAATCCTACCATGTCTTTAAATATAGTGTTCTGACAGTTCTACCATAGGAATTTCTTTGTTGTGGTCTTTGCAGCATCTGTGCTCTTGCTTATAATGTATGTTTCTTTATGAGTTTTGTTAGCTTGGCTTGTGAACTTAAATCAAAGTAGAGCTTTCTCTGTGAAAACTGTCTGTGTCATGGGTTAAGTATGTTCTTCCAGAAGTGTTTTGTGTTTGCTTATGTTCAACTATTTACGTAGAAGGTCTCAGTTTTAACTCTCCATCTCATTCAAAGCCAGGACTTATCATCTGTCCCTCTATGACTGCTAAATCCAATCCCTTGCACAGAACAACAACAGAAACCTTAAGTATAAATCTGATTAAATATGTCCATAACCTGTATACAAAACCTATAAAACACTGATGAAAGAAATCAAAGACTCAAATAAATGGAGTAATAGAGCACGTTTTTACATTGAAAAATTCATTTGTTCTATAAATTCAGTGTAATCCCAAGCAAAATCCCAGCAGGCTTTTGTTTTGAAAGACTGATAAACTGGTCCTTAAATTTAAATGGAAGCCCAAAGGAGCTAGAACAACCAAAATAATTTTTAAAAAGAATAACAAAGTTAGCAAATTCATACTAATTTGAAGACTTGTTGTAAAGCTACTGTAATTAAAATAGTGTGGTCTTGGTGAAAAGATAGACACATAGATTAATGAAACACAACAGAGAACCCAGAAACTGACCCACACATATATGGTTAGTTGATTTTTTGACAAATATGCAAAATCAATTTAATGGAGAAAGAATAGTATTTTCAATAAATGGTGATGGGACAATTGGACATATATATGAACCTTAACTCATAAATTATATCTATGGGCAAAGATTAAGCCCAAATAGATCATAGATGTACGTGTAAAGCCTAAAACCATAAGGAATCTAGAAGGAGAAAAGAGGAGAAAATGTATGTGGCCTTGGGTTAAGGAAAGATTTCTTAGATAGAACACAAAAATTATGATTCATAAAAGAAAAAAATGATAAATTAAACTTTATCAAAATTAAAAATGTCTTCTATTGAAAAACCACTGTTAAGAAAAGGAAAAGACAAACCACAGATTGGGAGAAAATATTAGCAAAACATGACGCATATCTAGAATGTACAGAGACTTCTCAGAATGTAATAATAAGAAAACAAACAACCCAATACAAAATGTGCAAAAGATTTTAAGAGATTCTCCACTGAAGAAGATATAAGGCTGGCAAATAAGCACATGAAAAGATGCTCATCATAAGTCATGAAGGAAATGCAAATTAAAACCACAATGAGATACTGCCCCACCTATTTGGTTGGATAAAACAAAACAAAGCACTTGACAATACCAAGTGTGGGTGAGGTTGTAGAATAGCTTGGAACTCTCATACATTGCTGGTGGAAATGCAAAATGGCATAGCTGCTCTGGAAAAGAGCAGGGCAATTTGTTAAAGAGCTAAATCTTTACTTAGCACACAATCTCGCAATCCCACTCAAGTATTTACCCAAGAGCAAGGAACACAAAACCCAAAAATTGAACAAAAAGGTTAATAATACCTGTACATGAATATTTATGGTGGCTTTATTCATAATTGCCTCAAATTGAAGATAATCCAGACATTCTTTCACTGGTAAATGTATAAGCATATTGTTGTATATCCTTATTCAATAATTAAAAGGAACAAGTTACTGATACATGTAACCACATAGTTGACTCTCAAATACGTAATGTGAAACAATAGACACCAGACTCAAAAAGGTGACACACATATGTAAGAGGTGAGTACAGGGAAATAAAATAGGCCTGGAGGACGGGGTGAATATAAAGGAGGCCGAGGGAATTTTAGGAGGGATGGAATTGTTCTATGCCTTCATTATAATGATATGACTGAATGTGCATTAAAAAGAATGACTTTTATCTAAGTGATACAATTCACCTGACATTAAAAAAAAATAAATCGAGGCCAGCCACAGTGGCTCACACCTGTAATCCCAGCACTTTGGGAGGCCAAGGCAGGTGGATTGCTTGAGTCCAGATGAAGTTCAAGGCCAGCCTGAGCAACATGGCGAAACCCCATCTCTACAAAATATACAAAAATTAGCTGGGCATGGTGGCACATGGCTGTAGTCCTAGCTACTCAGGAGGCTAAGGTGGGAAGATCGTTTGAGCCCAGGAGGCAGAGGTTGCAGTGAGCTGAGATGACACCACTGCCCCCCAGCCTGGGCAACAGAGTGAGATGGTGTCTCCAAAAAAAAAAAAAGTATATATATATATATATATATGTATATACACACATATACATATACATATGTAGATACATATTCATATACATATAAGTATATATGTGTGTATATATACATATATATGTATGAGATGCCCAGATAATTTTTGTATATTTTGTAGAGACAGGGTTTCACCATGTTGCTCAGGCTGGTCTTAAACTTCTAGACTCAAGCAATCCACCTGCCTTAGCCTCCCAAAGTGCTGGGATTACAGGTGTAATCCCATACATATATGTATATATACATATATACAAATAAATGTATTTCTGTATCTCAAACCTCTTATTTATAGAAACCAGTAAATTTCCCCCTTCCTTTACCCATTGGGGATTTCTGGCTTTGCATGTACTGAAGAATTAGCAGTATTTTTCTAGTGAAGGGGTGGATGAATGGGGCCTGGGAGGGAGGGAGAGGGTAACCCAGCAGATGACTCAGTATGGTAAAAGTATGAAAAAAAAAATTCCACCCATGGCACACCTGGTTTGAATTTTGAGAGGAAGCATGAAATGGCCTGAGGGCCACCCAGGCCAGAGACCCATATAATGGTTAAGACAGCAGGCTTTGGGTATAGGTGGCCTGAATCTGAAGCTGGTTCTTCTGCTTCTTATCTTTGTGACCTTGGGTAAATTACTTAATCTGTCTGTGCCCCAATTTCCATCTGTAGAAAGAAAATGATAATAGTTACATGCTTTACAGTGTTGAGAATTAAACTATTTAATGCCTGCAAATTGCTTAGAATAGTGCAAGGTACCTAGTAAGTGTTCACTTAATGTTAGCTATTAGTGCCCATTTGCTCATTCAACACACCTTCCCTAGCACACTTTCCAACACACACCCAGGCATGCTTTGTGCCTGGTGCTGGGGATTGGACACTGGACACCCAGAAGAGAATCATGTTAGGATGATCTGAGATCTAGGGAAGGAAGGAGACAGCTGGATGGACTGACCATGCAGGGTGATAAGTGCTGAAAATTGAGGGAAACTCAAGGATTATGTGGCTGCAGAAAGAAGTAGGGAGAGAGGGCCGGGTGTGGTGGCTCACTCCTGTAATCCCAGCACTTTGGGAGGATCAGGCGAGCGGATCATGAGGTCAGGAGTTTGAGACCAGCCTGACCAACATGGTGAAACCCCGTTTCTACTAAAAATACAAAAAAAAAAAAAAAAAATAGCCAGGCATGGTGGTGTGCACCTGTAATCCCAGTTACTCAGGAGGCTGAGGCAGGAGAATCGCTTGAACCTGGGAGGTGGAGGTTGCAGTGAGCCGAGATCACGGCACTGCAGTCCAGTCTGGGTGACAGAGCGAGACTCCATCTCAAAAAAAAAAAAAAAAAAGAAGAAGAAGAAGAAGTAGGGAGAGATTATCTCTGCAGAGAGGGTGAGTGGAGTTCATTCAAAGAAAACTCAAAGAATAGGTAACTTTTGAGTGGGATTTTGACAAATGAGTAAGAGTTTGGTATCTCCCTGAATGCCTTGTGTACCCATCAAACTCACTGAGTATGCGAAGTGTTTGAAGGTTCTTAGAAAAAAACAGGAAAATGAAAACAAAAGTTTAACGATGAATGATGAGGCTTTAAATGGGGTAGGGCTGAATTAAGAAGAACCAGCTTCAGTACAGTGAGGACCATGGAAGGATTCTAAGCAGACGGGCATAATAACATGGTCAGCTCTTAGTTTGGGAAAGATGGCTTTGGTGGCTGGTGGAGGAGAATGATTGAAGTGAGAGAGTGAAGACACTTTTGTACTAGCCCCAGTGAGAAACACAGGAGCTCAATAGCAATGGACAGGAGAGAAAAGACCCAGAAGTGGCCTCAGAAGTGATTAGCTGACTGTGAAGGGGTGAGAGAGAGGTTAGGGCGAGAGGTAGGAGCAGAACTCAGGCTCGCCTATTCCATAAACTGAGATGGAGTACCAGCTTCCCTCAGGGGCCTGTTGGACCCTCAAGAATGGAAATAAAAGAAATTCTTGGGTTCCTTTAAGGGGAATTTCAGACACCTAGCTAGCCATGAGAAGTACATGAGCAAGTTGATAAGCAAGAAGGTAATAGTAGCATTAAACAATAGCCAAGGAAGTTAGAGTTACAAGATGTTTGGTTCCCTGTAGAAACTAAAGATAACATTTTAACTCATGTCCCTCAGTTACTTTGCAGAAACCCAGAACTCCACCAAATGGAAAATGCCATCTGCTGGCATGTAGATCTCAGATAAGGGAGTACTAAGGACTGAGCTCTGACCACAGCTCTTTGTTCTACAGTTCTTCCTGAGGATCCTGGAGGAAGTAACGCCCATGGGCCAGACCTAATATTCATTTCTGCTGACTCCAAGTCTTCAGATAAATCTTCCCTTCCTTAATCAATTGCAAGTCAGAAAATCTTTGAATCTCCCTATGACCTGTACAGCCCCGCTTCAAGATATCCCATCTTTTTAGGCCAAACCAATGTATAAACTCCATGGATACATTTATGATTTTGCTTATAACTTTTGCTTTCCTGAAATTTACCTTTGCTTTTAAAAACCCTTGCTTAATTAAAAATCACGGGGGAGGTTGAGTTTTAAGCATGAGCTGCCCAATTCTCCTTGCTTGGCACCCTGCAAATAAATGCCCTCCTTTCTCCTGCTGCAAAACCTTGGTGTGGATGTTTGGCCTTATTGCACTGGACTAGTGGACTCTAGCTTGGTTCAGAAACAAACTACCATCTAACAATGTCTTCACAAAGACGAGCAAGTCTCAGCTCAGCCATGAGGATCTCATTCTGGTGGTGAATGTGTGGGCGGGATATTATTTTAGTTGAGGGATCACATGAACATAGCTTTGGAAGTGTGTAACTGACAGGCAAGCTCTTGTACTTTGCAGCAGGAGGTGATATCTCTTCTGGAGCAGATCAGCAAGGCTTGAAAGTCCCCAAGAGCCACCTCTCTGAGTTCTTTAGACACCAAGTCTATAGACTGATGGAGTTCCTGAATCATGAGAAAAGGAAGAAACACCGAATGCATTAAGTGTATGCAGTGTGAAATAGCCATGATCCAGGAGCTGAAGATCCAACTTCCGTTTTCTATTAACCCCACCACTCAGGGTGCCTGTGGGAATGCAAAACCAGGGATATAATGAGCAGAAGCTCTCAAACCAATAAGCACACCTGAACTTGGTGAGACTCAACCTCCCACTTCCCCATAAGTTTAAAAATAATTCTAATTTATAGCACATGTTATTCTAATTTCGGAGTCACTCTTTCTAAATACTGCACTATTACTAACTATTGTTACTATGATCTGCTCAGACAATAGGAAATGGTAACAGGTTCCGTTTACATTCTTAAAATGAATGTACACTTGAAGAATAATTCATTGTTGAGTTTTATGTGCACACACTGGCAAGTCAGGTCTCTAGTAGTTTAACTTTTACATCTATGTGTATATGTATTTACTACCATCTCAATCCATTGTTTTGATAATTGAATTGGGAGATCATTAGGCTGAGACAGCTCCCATGCCTTGGGTTCCTGTGTAAGCAAACAAAAACCCAAATCAGAGTGAATGATCACAGCCTACGGAAACAATCTTAACCAATCAGAAACTGCCAACTAACCTCTAACTACAACTTTCAACTTCAACCATCAAATAATTTGTTTTGCTTCTGAGAACAGCTTATTCAGTCTCTTTGAATCAGGCAACTGTTTGCAACTGGTGCTGCCAGATTCATGAATTGCTGTCTGCTCAGATAAACTCTTTTAAGATTTTAATGTGCCCAAGTTTATCTTTTAGCACCATCCTTCCCTGAACATAGCCATTTCTTCTCTTTCAGATTACAATTGATAACTTGGCCCCCAGCAAGCCTCCTAATCCTGCTTTCTTAACCCGATAGCATTTAAAATACAGTCATCGTCAGTACGCATGGACCCCCAGGGATACCAAAATCCTCAAATGCTAAAGTCCCTTACATAAAATGGCATAGTATTTGCACAATTGATGCACATCTTCCTGTATATTTTAAATTCTCTCTGGATTGCTTATATCTAATACAATGCAAATGCAATGTAAATAGCTATTATACTGTGTTCTTATTATTTGCATTATTATTGTAGTGTTGTTTTTTACGTTTCCTGATTATTTTCTATTTGCCCTGAGTTGAATCTGCAAATGCAGAACCCATGGATAGAGGGCTGACTGTAATGGGCAGTGGTTATGTATTGTCTTTTTTTGTTTGGAACATCTTAACTTTGTTCAACCATTCCCCCAAAGAATTTAGTTTCTTATAGAATCCACATTTGTTACCATCCTGATCATTTACCTGGGCAGAATCCAGCTTGTAACAATTCTTCCTAGAAGGATGGATTTTATTTTATTTTATTTTTGAGACGGAGTCTCGCTCTGTCGCCCAGGCTGGAGTGCACTGGCACGATCTCGGCTCACTGCAAGCTCCGCCTCCCGGGTTCACGCGTTCTCTTGCCCCCGCCTCCCAAGTAGCTGGGACTACAGGCGCCCGCCACCATGCTAATTTTTTGTATTTTCAGTAGAGACGGGTTTTCACCGTGTTAGCCAGGATGGTCTTGATCTCCTGACCTCGTGATCCGCCCGTCTCGGCCTCCCAAAGTGCTGGGATTACAGGCGCGAGTCACCGCGCCCGGCCATGGATGGATCTTATTTTGAACTCAGCAAGTGTCAAGTCATGCATAAGAAATATAATGAAAGGATTGGCTGGGCGCGGTGGCTCACACCTATAATCTCAGCACTTTGGGAGGCTGAGGCGGGTGGATCACCTGGCCAACATGGCGAAACCCCGTCTCCACTAAACCCTGTCTCTTACTAAAAACACAAAATTAGCTGGGCATGGTGGCGCGTGCCTGTAATTCCAACAACTAGAGGGTCTGAGGCAGGAGGCTTGCTTGAAACTGGGAGGCGGAGGTTGCAGTGAGCCAAGAATGCGCCATTGCACCCTGGTCGGGGCAACAGAGCAAGACTCTCAAAAAAAAAAAAAAAAAAGACAAAGAAAAAGAAGTGTAGTGGAAGGATTACAGCCAGTCAACTGAACTAATTCAAGCCAGTATTCCATTAGGATTTATAGTCACATACACTTGCTTTTGATCTTGCAGTTAACTACCTTGGTGTAAAAGCAGAGAAGCTCTCCCCAGAGAAGGCTGGAGAGTGCCCCAAAGGCTGAACTTAGTCTTCTCCCAAACCTCTTCCATCTCCAACCTGTGAAACTAAGTCATGTGGGAAGTGCTGGCCAGACATTACCTTGTGTTTTGCTAAAATGAAATCCAGGCTGGAGGACAACTGCTGAAGTCTAACAAGCTAGCCTCAGTTTCAATTACATTGCAGGGATGCAGAGGGAAGAGGAGAGGTAATTACATTTACCTTAAACAAAAGAACTCTAAATCCTTGGCTGGGTGCAGTGGCTCATGCCTGTAATACCAGCACTTTCTGAGGCCAAGGTGGGTGGATCACTTGAGATCAGGAGTTTGAGACCAGCCTGGCCAACATGGTGAAATCCTATCTCTATTAAAATTACAAAAATTAGCTGGGCACAGTGGCCTGCGCCTGTAGTCCCGGCTACTTGAAAGGCTGAGGCAGGAGAATTGCTTGAACCCAAGAGGTGGAGGTTGCAGTGAGATCGCAACATTGTGCTCTAGCCTGGGCAACACAGCAAGATGGTCTCAAAAAAAAAAAAAACCCCAAAACCAAACCAAACCAAACCAAAATAAAACAAAAATTCAACTCGAAATCCCTATTGGAAACTACTTCTTCTTCATGTGATGTTGGAGAATGCAGTGTCCATGGACATGGTTACTAAAGGCTTGAAAAATAATACTTTTATCCAGAATTATTTAATGTATTACTGTTCTGTTCCTCGTTCCCCACTCCCCAACATGAGAGTCTTGATATTTTACTCTAAAAGTTTTAAGTATTATACACATATGTCTTTTAATACAATACACTGCAAGTTCTTTTTGGAAGCAGACAGGGGGTCATAAACAACAAATACACAAAGTATCTCAAGAATCAACTAGGTGAGTTTGTAGATTTTTGCTGGATTGTCTGCAGTTTTATGATTTCAGCCTAGAAGACTTCCTGTTGGCTATTTTCAGAAAACCAGGGACACAGCTTGAGGGCTGAGTTAATTCCGTTAGTTCATCTTCCAGTTAGATCTATTTTTCTGTCCCTCCATCAACAATAACTGCCCATCAGAGTAAGTAAAGTTCTAAGCGAGGGTTCTTAAATTGCTCCGTAACTTTTGTTCTAGTGATCACTGCATATGAAGTAATCACATGATCACATTTAATATTCTGATGGTTTTATTAACAAGTATATAATATATATTGCATACTGTATATAGTATATGAGGACTGTACAGTACAAATTTATGTTCACAGTTTGACATGACAAAATGTCATTACTGAATTCCCATTGGACTACAGAGTAGAAACAGAGAAGGTACATTAAACATTCACATCTTTAGTAAGAAAGATTACCAAAATGTTTCAGTATCTGCAAGTATACTAATGCATGCTAAAAACCTTTACCCATTCAGTCTTATTAGCTTATAAAATATATTACACTTTATTAAAAATTTCTGCATAGTTTATACAAGTATTAAAGTACTGTAAATGTAATAATCCTGCTATATTTGCAGGTATGGTTTAAGAGATGCTAAGCAGAAAGATTATTTTGACCCTCTAACACTAAGTACATAACAGAAAAAAAGTGCTAGTATTTGTAAAACAATATTGTTGTAGCCCTCGTTTAATGCATGTAAAGATGGCTTTGTAAATGTATTGTTTAGGTGAATTTGCGATCATTTAGCAATTGTTAACCTTGACCAAGAAGAGAATAAACACAGCTTGGAGCAACTTCATGTATGACAGCAATTCCTTCAAGACAACTGTGTATTTTCAAACCAAATTATTTTAAAACCTTAGATCTTTCAGATTGTCTTTAAAACAATCTAATCAGGAATGATGCGCAGATATACAGTATCAGCAAAATAGTCTTTCAAATTCCACATTAGTGCAATACTGATAGTGCAGATGGGTGTTTAATAAAATATACATATACATATATAGTTCCCCTGTAATTCTGTTCCAAGGCTCTTGAAACTTCTGTGTATTTAGCATCTCCCTAGTTGAATATAGCTATGCTGCTAACACAGTCTCCAAACCAAGCAATTTAGAATGTTAATGCCCATTTATCATGTAGATTCACATAACTCTAAAATACAATGGATTCTGATTCTTCTGACTTCTCCAGGATGACACTTGGGTAACAACTGAAGAAACTCTATAACAAACAGAATTTACATAATAGCAACTTCATGTTTACAAATCATTCTCATCAATTTAAAATATTGCGATTGAAATCGCCATTGGTAGTAACATGACACACATCATTAAAACATGTTCAAGGGCATCTAATCTTGTATTTGAGGTCTTCCACAATAACAGCTAAAAATGACTAAGAGGCTAAATTTCTCAACTATCATAGTAAAATACAAATATATATATAAGAAAAGTTTGGTAAGGGCCAATTGGTAATGAAAGCATATCGACCAGCATGGGAATAGAGAGTGGATGCTCTGGGTTGCTTTTGTTCCAGAGTTAAAATGGATCTTTGTTAAATGAACTGTTAACACAATCTAAGCAAGCTGAACAGTAACATAAGAGTCTTTGCAAGGTCTTGCTTAAAATCTTTTCAACAAAATTTAAATATGCCACAGCAAATGCATCAATTCCATGAGATGCCCATGAGGCTGAACTCAGGCTCCAAGCTGATCCCAGATCAATCTGATCCTTTCTCACCCTTTCCCCACTTCTCTATGGATTGGAACACACATAAACTGGTTACCTCAGTCAAAACAAAAACAAAAGTGTTTTCCTTGCGTTCCATCTTGATTCTTGTGTTGTGAAAGAACCATCTCAAGAAATGAACACTTTGCCATGAATATGACTAAGCTTTTACAATACAGACAATATCTACTTTTCAAAGAGCCATTTTATCACTCAATTTATGTCATAGTTGCAAAAAAGAAAAACTTTAGCTAAAAAAAAATTCTCTTTACCTTTAGCTGAAAAACAAAACAAAACAAAAAAACAGCCCAATTAGGATGTTTTAATATCCTAAAGAAATTTTGCAGTGCTTTAAAAAAAAGGAAAATCAAACCCAAGTGCCAAGATAACACATTTCTTTGCATTTCTCAACTACATTTCTTTACAGCTGGTTCACAGGGCGGATGAGTGGGACCTCTTAGCCTTAGGTGCACAGTCCCTACAACTTTTATTAACATAGTGCCATCAAAGCAAGCTCCCCACACAATTCACAGGCCTCCGGAATCACTCATTCACAGATGTTTTAAAAATGACCAAACAATGTATTCCTCCCAGTTACAGTTGTGTTGGATCCTGAGTTGTGGCTGGGATGAATCTTCAGGATTTCATTCTTCTCTCTTCTCCTCCATTCTTGATGAAGGGGAATTTGGTTATATGCACCCACATTTAACTATTGTTGCTCACTTTCTTCAAAGTTAGGACCAATGACATTTCTATGAATGAATTATTTTTATTGGCATTTAGACTATGGTGCTCAAAAGCCTGCTTTTGAATAACTTCCCCCAATAATGGTGCTATTTATCTTCAACATAAACACGAGCCATTATTTTCAGTTTGTTCTGACACTGAAATAGTGATAGGAAACTGCCAGCTCTAACAGTAAACTTTTGGGAATTTTTGAGCTACATATATGAATCCCTGATCTGTGGTTTTCTATATTTTTTCATAAATTCCCAAAATAAAGGTATGTGTGCTTCACAACGTTATATTTACAAATAGTGTCACTCAGGTCTTAATTGAATCACTCTCTGAAAGCATTAGCAGATGCTTTATGGGATGTGTCATGAATACAAGTGACAGCAAATTTGGCACCTTACAGCTCACACAGAAGAGTTTCTGTATAAAAGCTATGTGATTAATTTGATAAGGGAATACAAGTACCACTCAACATTTCCCTGTTTACAAAAAAAGCTATAAGCAGATTGGGTAAAAGAAGAACCATCCATACTCTTACCCAAAAGATTTCTTACCATTACTGGGCAAATATTCCACAGAGTCCCTACTATCAATGTTTAATGATCTCATATTAAGGACATTGTAGGAATGGAGATAGTTGCATGGATAACCCCATCGATATATGGCTTTGCAGCATGGTTCTGCAAAGCTGAGAATGCACAGAGACTGAAGCTCTGGGAATGCTGCACACAGCTAACAAAATGTTCAAACCTCATTGACAACCCCTAGCCCAGGAGGAATTGCCTCTTCTGCTCCCCACTGCTCAATGGCCCTCTCCTCCGACTCCATGCTATGAAAGCACAGCACTCTTCCCTTGAACCACTACACATCACCCACCTAGATCCAAAGTTTGGGCTCATCTCCCATTGGTGGCAAAGACCTCCATATGAGCTGCAGGCACAAAGGAGGGCAAAGAACTTGATTCAGATGAAGTCTAAGATCCAGGTTGACAAGATTTGTGAAGGATGATGGAAGAGGTGACTGCACTAGCTTGAAATCTTGCTGTACTTCTAGCTAACTGGTGCAAGGGGCCACCCTTGTTTTCACTGTCAAGCATAAAATATCACAGGGCAGAGGTAAGAATGTCTCTGGCAAGGACTAGCAGTCTGGATACTGTATTTCTAATACATTTACTCTGACATTCTTTTGAGGAATACATGGAGAACTGACAATTGGTTATGTTAGTTTACATGTTCCCTTGTTCTTATTACATTAAACGTATCTATAAGAAGGGTTTGCTTAGCATCCCCAGGAAAAAAAAAAAAAAAAAAAAGTGTTCACATTCTTTAGGTCTGACCCGTGGTAAGGAGAGGGAGGATTAGAGAACATCTACTACTGACCATATGGAAGTTTTGGATGATATAAATTCAGAGATTCAGACCAGCTGAATCAAATTAAAATGTACATGTAAAAAATGTGTTAGATAATGGGAGGCAGGACAGAGAGAGAGCCAGGTGAGTGGGGAGTCACGCTGAGGCAGGACACAGAGGCGATCAGACTAGCATGTGGCGTTTCCTATGGAGGGCAAGATGGTCAGAACGGGAGAAGCTGCGGTCGCAGTCCGGGCACTGGAAAGGTTTGATTCCAGTATGTTTTCGGAAATGTCTTGTTAGTTCATCAGACCGAGCAAACTTCCATGTGCATCCTTCCCATGTACATTTGTAGGGTTTTTCTCCTGCAAAAGGAAAAAGAAAAGAGCTATTTTTGCCTGTAAAGGCAGTAAAGATCTTTGAGCTAATGCTTGACAAATAATATTTCCAAGATACGTTCATATATTTGTTCTTCAATAACACAGTGCACTATAAACTACTGCAGGACAAGCAAGAAAAAAATGAACTAATAGCTTAATGTTTCATTGGCTCTCTGCCAAAAAAAAAATGGGAGGAGAATTTTAAGAGTTCTTAAAACACAGAGTCACTGAAATCCATTCTGAGGGACTACCAAGTAGTGAATGAATACATGGTGATCTGTATTTGCATATCTCCCAAATCTTAAACCTGCTTGGGAGCTTAATTATATGCAGTGTTATTCATTTAATGGGAACTCCAAATTGAAAGTTTGTGGGATTTTCTTATACTTTTCAATAGATTTCTAAAAATATGAAGTCTCTAACAATTGAAATATCTGCTAGGGATTAACATCTTACTTTCTTGTTTAGTCAATAACAATTACGCCTAACTATAATGCTCTAATTCAGGGGCACTAAAATACACAAATTCTTCCCCATCTGTCCTGAGCCAGGTTTTTACAACCCCCTCCTGTAGGATAAGGATAATTTACATATGAGGAACAGAAGCTCCTTGTGAGAAAATGATAGGGAGGACCAGGATGATGGGAGACTCTCACAAATAAAAAGGCTGTTATGGAAATCTTACATTTTAAATTAGTCATAAGGGTCATGAGTATGACAAATTAACTCCCATTTAACACCCCTTGTTCTCTAGAAGCCTTGAGGGATTACTATTCCTTGGCATTTGAATGAGATATTTAGGATTTCTACTACCTGCTTCCTGGTACAGAATACACACACAAAGAGGCATTTTTTCCTATATCTAAAGTGTCACCCAAATATTCAATGTCTTTTTAATTTTAGGCTGGAAGTTGGTAATATTCACCTCTTGGGTCCCACTAATGCCCCAACAATGCCCTCAGTAATCATCGATTTGCGCTGCTGTTTGGGCGTTGCTGTAGACACAAGCCATCACCCTCAGCTCTCTCTGTGGGTGTCAGCTTCCTCTGCCTCCTCCCAGGATTCACTTAAAACTTCACTTCCATTTTGTCACTTTCCTTCCCTTTTCTCTTCCAAACCTCAGATTCCTCTTTGTAAATCTTCTGAGTAAAAATGATTTGCAAGACTCAGAAAAGCAACCTACACTGCTAAGGAAAATGTACACAGATGCAAACTGCTGTCAAACTAGAATTTCACATCAAAGAGTTTGAGGTGAGATGAGCCTGTATATACATCAACACTACTAATAGTCAATCAGGCTGTTAAAACATTTCACTTTAAATTTTTTTTTAGAGACAAGGCCTCCCTATGTTGCCCAGACTGGACTTGAACTCCTGGGCTCAAACAATCCTCCTGCCTCAACCTACCAAGGAGCTGGGACCACAGGTGCACGCCACTGCATCTGGCTGTTAAAACATTTTTGTATTATTTCCTTAAGATGTTTTACTACCAAAACATTTGGCACTGAGACCAAGTTCACATTTTTCTTGGCTATGTAATGACTTTTGTATGATCCGGCTGCTCATGTTCTATATTCAGTATTGGGCAAGATGGAAGAAATTCTAAAACAAATATGGTAGGCAATGGCATAAGAGCTTCCTCAAGTTTAGAAGACAAATATTAACCACATTTCTTCACCTTTCTTTCCTTCAAGGACAGTCTTCTATTTGAATTGTTTGTGTTAAACTGTTGCATTAATTTGTGCTGCACAAAGACTGCTCTTGGCTCTCATGAATTGACAATGCATGTATGTGAAATAGCTTGTAGGAAGGCCACATCCTTGACTGTGAAAGCGCTCCCGTTCCAGTGGCAAAGGTTCCAACCCTTTCTCCCTCCTTTGCTAGAAAGCACAGAACTGCAAGTGATCGTGAGTGGCTTGTTTTGGGGATTACTTTGAATCTATTCTAACTTATTACCAAGGTGAATCATTAGCAACATCTTCATTCTGCACAACTCATCTGGAGACGACACATCTGGAGATGACTATGGTAACTTTTAAGATGCCTGAAAACCTTTCATTGTAACAACCTTTGCATTCCATTCTAATACTTCTTAAGAAGAAAGATTAAGTGGGTCTGGTGTTTCTAATACCTGTGTGTGTTCTTCTGTGTGCTTTCAAGTGGGAGCTTTTAGTGTACACTTTGTTGCATCCATCATAATCACATCTGTGTATCCTCCGCTTCCTTTGAGTATCCGGGGATTCCACAGGTAAAGGTCTCTTCCCAGGCTGCACGATGACCGAAGGGTGATTCCTGTGAAAGCCAAGGTTACAGGCAAAGTGTTGAGAGCACGCTCTTCCTTTCTCATCAGCCTATTAAAAGCATTAACAACACTGGGCAAAAACAAACAAACAAAAAATCCCGACAAAATAAACAGAAAGAAATTAGCTGATCAACCCAAGAAGCACTGCTATATTCATTCAACAAACATTGAGTGAGCACCTACCATGAGCCAGGCACTGTGCTTGGCACCGGGACACAAAGATGAATAAAAACAGGGTTCCTGCCCTCGAGGAGCTCACACTCTAGGGGGAGACAGACATGGAGATAAGTAATGACAGTAAGAAGGGTTAAGTGCTATGCTAGAGGCAGGCGCCGAGTGCTGGGGAGGCTCTTTCCCTCAGTCAACTTTTGCCTATTTATAGAATCTTGTGGTTCTAGGCAATGCTGAACACTGTATTTTTTCACAGGCTGCTCTGATTTTCATTATTGTTGGCTAGGGAAAAATGGAAAAGATCAAACTCCTAAGTCTCAGGAAACCACATTGTAGGGTATATCTACGTTTCTAACCTTTATGTAATTGGCATTTAATTGGAGTCCCTTTGAGACTGCCAATTCACATGCAGTTTTCAAATGCCGGCTCTTCCAAATAACAACAAAAAAGTTGGCATTGCTGTCTTCACAAACTCAAGCCTCCACTGTCACTGTGATTCCTGTATGAGGGAGAATTTCAATGCAGTGTTGTGGTCACCCATGATGCTGGCTCAAGTGATGCCATCTCCCCCATGGGACACCTGATTTCTCTCATTTCTGAGTTTGCACTTTCCCTGGGTGGATTCGAAACCAAATCCTGTTAAAAATCTTATAATCTAAGCTTTCTTTTTTTCAGCAAGAAGGTGGTGGAGAGAAAAGGGAGATGGAGGAAGAGCTGGGAAAAGTCTGTTATGTTCCTCAGGCTTTCCCTGCTGATTAATATAAGTAATTATAATGTTCTACTCTGCTCATTCACTTTCCTAATGACTAATTACTTGATATATCACAAGTGTATATTGTTGGCCTCTAACTGTAATGAAAGACTTCTTTCTCTTTCATATTTAAATTTATAACTCCTAAAATGTTCCATATAATACAGGAATATTTTGCACAAGTGTGTTTGAGGAGAAAAAAGATGTGTGAACAGGAAAAAAAGAATTTGATGAGTAAACACTCTAACTCATGAGCTTAAAAAAAGAATAAAAAAGATTTATCCATAAAAATCAAAAGGGAGTCTCTTGATATAAAACTTGTCTTGGTAAATATTTGAATACACATCCCTTGTCAGTAACTTTTTCAGGCATGCTAAGAAGTGATTAGAAAATGAATAAAAGATGTGTTTCTTAAGTGACCTTACTTATGCTTTATTTATTTATTTACTTCTCATCCTTTATTATGAGCAAAGGAAACTCAGTTTTGACTGTCACCTTCCTACTCTAGTACCTGGAAGGGGGGTAGAGATGGATAGGCCAAGTTTAGATACATGGAAAAGTGAACATAAAACAGGAGGGGGAAAAGAACAAGAACTTCAATTATATATATAAATATATATAAATGTGCAAACAAATAGTAGAGAACACAGCAAAGTGAGAGGTTCACAGAGTTTTTATAAGCTGAATTATTCATTTAAAATCCTTCAATAGAAAGAAAAAGTTCAGTTTATTTTTAACTTTCAGCTTTAATGCCATCTAATGAAAATGTTTCATCTCCATTAAAAGAAATTCAGGAAATAAAGTGCTGGGGTAGAAATTTAATTATTATCTATAAAACTTTCATGTATCTTTGGGATACTGGGAGACTATCTTTCTCAGACAACTTTAGAAATCTCTCCCAATTATTGGATTTTATGGGTTGGGAATCAAACGGTTTCTGTGCAGTAATTCTGATTGCCCCTTCCAGTTGTTTATTTTACATATAAAGCTGCACCGAAAGGCTGTGGGCCCCAGTTACAAATCCCAGCTTTGTCACTGACAGTCTCTGTGATCCTGAACAAGATCTCGCCCTCTCTGCGTCTTAGTTTCCTCTCTGTAAACTGGGGATGATGATAATGTTATCTCAGAAGGTTATATCTCAGAACAATGTCTGTTCCCAAGATAAAGCTACTAAATGGTAGCCATGAATATTGAGGTTCAAAGTACTCTATTTGTAACTTTGTACCCCACAGTTGTTTAATTTCATGAGTTTTTTGAGGATGTCCCCAAACCAGGATATCTCTGCTTGAGCTGTCCCTTAAACCTTCTGAGCACGGTTAGCTGCCACATCTCTGAAGAGACTGATGTTGCTTCAGGCCAAAGCTAGATTAAGAGTCCTGGGATCTCACACTTTTTGGTCTCCACTCCCACTTTCAAAGAGGTGGTTTGGGATTATTATAACCAAGAAGTTAGAGAACTAATACATATAAGGTATCTGTCCACTGTTTTGAGCTGAGTCAGCCCTTCCTAAGTTTGCTATAATTCACATACACAACTCAATAGGGAAATCTGATCCTTATGCTTCTTGTTCTAAATATAGCTTTATGTATTTAGAACAAAGAAATCTTTTTGTAAATCTATAACAAAAAGAATTTGATATACCTTTGACTGCCTTTATAAATAATCCTAAAGCTGTAACACCACGATCAAGCAAATGGATTTCAAACCTATACTTTTAAGTCTACCTCTGGAAAGGAAGGGTTTCCTAAGGCAAATATTATTGGGGCTGCCTCACTGCAGTGGTACTGGGTGCCTAGTTTCAAGTGATTCTTTCCTGGCTAGCTGGTTTCCTACGTGGGCTGCTACTGGGCATACTCCAAGACGTTACTTAATCACACCTGTGAGAACATTACTTAAAGAGTACATGTCCCAGCTGTGGCTCATCTGTTGCATTTTTTTGAGAAGCAGAATGCATTCTTAGGTCAGCTTTAAAAAAAGCATATTACTCATTAATCATTAAAAGCCACTGAGCTTGAGATCATCAAAAGAATAGTACTTAAAACAAGAGAAAAGTATTTTCTTTTGAGCAGCATTCAGAGCACAGAATATTGCTTTCAAATCTTCTGTAATGTTTTACACCACAATTCACAATAACCCAGACTTTGGAATAACACTTGTCCAGTCAACGGACCCTCCCTATGGAGGCACTTGGCTTTATTTAGTTTTATAGCATCTTTTTCATCACCGGTGCAGGAACAACGGTAAGTGCATGCCATGTTGCTAGTTACCTTGCCAGAAACATCTCTCAACATAAAAAAAGTTAATTCCACCTTTAAGATGTATCCATTTTGCCTAGTTATGTTTTTCCTTTCACTTGAGTGCATGAGCAGATGCAACAGGTTGGATATGACAAGATGACAGGAAAAGCCCTGATTCGGAAGCAGGAGATCAAGCCCAGGGCCCCTCAACTGTTAGCAGTGTGATTATTGGTCAGTTATCTAATGTCTCAGGTAATCCGTTTGCCTTTTGCTCTGACTCTCACATGCTTGTTGTGGAGGAATGAAATAATTCCTTTGAAAACATCTGGGAAGGTTTTTTTTTGAGGGAAGAGGGCACTATGCAATTGTGAGGAATAATAAAATATAATTCCATCAGAGACTCTCTCCCTACTGCTGATGCAGTTGGCTAAGAGTTATTCTCGTCTTCATCTATTGACGAGCATATGACAACCCAAACCAAAAATGACTATGATTGGGTGCAGTGGACAATTAATCCATGAGCTACTATGAAGGTACCTACCCGAACTGAATGTGGATACAACTAGGATATATTTGAAGTTACCCATAAAATAGTTATTCTAAAATCAGAGATTTCACATTCTGCTGTAGAGTTAATTGTGAGAGGGAGCGGGGTGGAGGTGTAGAGAAGATCAAGGAGAAAGGTGGGTAGAACATTTATTCAAGTGGAGGAAAATGATGCAGGAGGATGATGGGAGGGACACTATGGAGGTAATCGTTGCCTTTGTACTCGGAAGCTGGCTGCTGAATCCAATGTTGAAGCACCGTAACACAAGACAATTACAACTACAATCAATAATGAAAACAGAAATGGGGGCAGTAAATTAATTGACTAGTCCAAGATCACACATATGATAGAGAGTAGAGGTGGGATCCTTGCTGGACCTGAAGGCCATCTTCTTACCAACTACAAACCCAGCCTTCAGTGTAATCACTGGTGGAGGCCAAGGTTATCTACAGTGGGATCCCATAAATGAGGCTGCTGAACCTGTGTGTGGCACTACCACATTATACCATGTTAGACCTACAAGAAACGACCATTCAGGTGCTTGGATGCTGACCAATACCGCACAGCCTTCCTACTGGATAGCAATTCTACAGGATACTATACACTCTGTAAGGACTAAGTGTATCCATATGAAAACTTTACTTGATCCACAGAACACCAAGTTTAATCTATACAAGGATTCTCATCATGGAAAAACTAAGTATATATAGCCTGGAAGAACGAAAAGAAAAAAAACAACAAAAATAATTCATGTGGTAAGGTGCAAAATCACGGATGACCGATTCAATGAAAACTTGATGTAAATTTTGTCATAACTTTGTCAGTGTAACAGCATATTGTTTTTGGAGAGATTCTCCCATCTTGACCAGTGGTACCGGACCAGTGGCGGCCACAGACTACAAGCCATTCCTGGTCATCCACACCACATCACACGTGTGAAATCTTGTGCTTCCGTTCCAGGTTCCAAGATGCACGCTACTATGCAAATGCTTGGTAGGCCTAAATATACTTACTCTTGCAATAATGCTTGCGGGGGGGACACTGAGTTCATTAAGGGGGGTGACATTTCTTCAGGATAATAATCTGTCCTCTGTGGTTCGATCCCAGGTTCTATTTTAATTTTTTTCTGTGATATAGGCTTCTCATATGATTCAATTACAGGTACTAAAAAATAAAAATAGAAAAGTCACTCCACGTACAGTTTACCAATTTCAGCTTTTCAAAGCTTACTGCATAGCTCCTATCTACAACACAGATATGACAGATTTATTTGCCTTTGGCAGATTATAGCAGGAACAAGTCTGGGGGAGATTCTCGCTTCTCCTGACCATTATTTTGCCAGTGAGCAGCAAATATAGGGACCTGGATTCTAAAACACCAGCCCTGAAGTGATTCGTTCTTATAATTCTGGATTATTTCCTTTCTACCCCATAGTCCTCTGTCTATGACCAGCTGGTAAACAAGGTGGCTTTTGATCGCTATTAGTTATCACCACGATCAAAAAGTATTTATTAAATGCCTTTTGTACTTAGAACCATGTAGGTATTCAAGAAAGCAACATAAAGTCAAGACTCTTTCTGTCCCCAAGTTGACTCTTACATAGTGAAAGTAATCATCTCATGGTATCAAACAGACAGCCTGATTCTTGGGACCTCTTCCAGTATCAACACTTTAGGGGGGGAAAAAAGAAAAGGAAATGCCTTAGGCAGATGAGTATTTCCTCTGAAGAGTTCAACAGCTCTTGCCCCCGGGCTTCCTCACCCAGCCCATCTGGTGAAGCGCCGGTACACTAAGCAAGTGCAGCAGCATGAAGCGGTGGCGGAATTTACCTTGCATGCTACTACTGGAATTTTCCATCTCCTCCGACAAGGAGACCATGAGAGGCTGCTGGAGGTGACTCGTGTACATAAAGGGGACGGGCTGCACCACCACCGGCTGGATGACGGGCAGGATCCCCGGGCTCCGTATTCCGTGCCGTGAGAGAGCAGCTGCCATCACTGGTGGCATGGACAGTGGCACGCCGAAGGGCTGCACGCCTGGAGAAGGGGGTGAGTATTTTTTTATCGGTGGGCTGGAAGATGGCATGCTCAACCCAGGCGAGGCTCTCCGGTGTGAGGACGGGAACTTCAGAGAGGAGGGCGAATTCCCAGCCGAAGGGGGTGAACTCCGCTTGTTCACCGTGAGGTCCACTGGCTCCATCTGTATTCCATGTGACAGGCCTTCTGGGGTCTGAAAGAACTTCTCAGGCAATGGTGTGGAGTAGATGACCCCATATTTGTTGGGCTTCATGGATTCCATGTAATTAGATGGGTATGACTATTAGAAAAGAAAAGGAAAATGTGTCAACAGCCAAGTAAGTCCATTTACTTGAAACATGAATCTAAAAAACATGCTAACAAGGCGCTTAACAATTACATGGGCTTTACAAAGTAGTTTAGATTTCGATATATACTTGACCTTAAAAAAAATGCTCAGAGAGGTGGTCTCAACAACATTAAAAATGCTATGAGAGGCAGTCTCAAAAACATTAAAACTAAGATCAATGTGGTCACTACTGCACATGAAAAATCTGAAATTTAATCCTAAGATGATTCCTGTGTCAGACGTTAAGGCCAATACCTGGCAAAATTCTAAGACAGGTGACAGCACAGGCTTGGGGGCCATTATCATTAGGAGTCAGAGCTGGGGTTCACCAAGAACCAGCCAAGCCAAACCAACCTGGTTGCTTTTCTGGTGGGGTTTCTCGATGAGCAGAAATTGCTCTCTAGCTTTGGTGTCTAACTTCGGCAGGACAGTTATTTCTCAGGATAAGTAGTGTCTTCAACTTCGGCAGGACATTGATTTCTCATCATAGTTGTGTATGATAAGCAAGAATGGGGCTGCAAGATAGACAGTACCTTTCGTTTGATGGACTTCAGCAGCTGACCAATCCATGCCTAGGACTGGCCAACGATCCTAGTCAGCCTGGAACTGTGCTAGTTTCAGCACTGAAAGTTTCACATCCCATGAAACTCTACAGTCTCAGGCAAACCAGGAGGGGGTCAGTCACCGTACACACCTTTGTACTGAAGGCCACCCTCACTGGGGCAATGATGTCCTTGGCCCTAACTTGCTCAATGTTCTTATTCAGAATCTGAATGAAGCTGTAGACTTGAATGGCAAGTCCGTGGATGACACAGAACTATAAGAAACACCTAACGTGATATGACTCACATAAGGAAATGCAGTGCTCAAAGTCATTCACACAAGCCGAGGCCCCGTGTTCTCTCCTCTATACCCTGCTACTTGCCCATCAAATGAGGCTGGGGCACAAACAGAGTGCAGAACAGACAAAAGAGTCTGTTTCCTTCCCAAGATCTGGTCCACAACTGACCTCATTTATCTTCAAACACCTTTCTCTCTTAAAATATCAGGATAACTTGACCTGCATCTGCCAGCTTTAAATACAAACCAGTCATCATAATTTCACACAATGGGCACTGTCCTTGACCATGGAGTTCACCGAAAGTACTTCTATTCCCTAACTAACATTCTGTTGTAAATTTTCTTTGTAGAATGCAACCTAATTTTTAATTAAAAAAAATTAAACTCAACATACACCATTTTCTTTACTAGGCAGTTTAGGGAAACTGAAATTTTGCACGTCAAGCCTGCTCACCTGCAGAAAATTCTTTGTACTTGAATTCTGACAGTGACAGTGATAAACAACATATTGTGCTTCTCTTCCAGCTCTAAAATCCTGTGTTTATGAGTTAGAGGCAATACTAACTCGGGATGCAACCAAGAAAACCCAATGGTGCCTCATAATTAAACAGTGTAAATGCACTATTAATTTCTGGGCCTCCCTGACCCCTCTAGGGGCCACTAATGTGAATTATAACCGTGGGGCAGCAGTGGTTTTTATGGGGATTCCTACTGAGATCTGGCGAATCCCCGGCTGGTTATGCATTGGAATCATCTATGTTGTTTTTAAAATTCCAGATGCCCAGTCCCTGCTCCAGGCTTGCCACGGAGGAGCCAGTTAGTGAAAGTTTTGATCCCATAACTGTGTTTATCTTTATCTGGTTTGGATGTCAGGTCCTCATGGTTAAGATCATGCTTTGTCATCTTCTGTTCTTTCTTTCTTTATCCAGACCGTTATAATCTGTGTAACTTCCTAGAACAGGGATTCCTGCAGCGTGGTGCACATCACTCTAGGTGTACCTAAGATGCTTTTAGGTGGGGTGTACGATGAGCACAGGCTAAGCTAAAATTGTTACGTGTTTATTTGTATGTGTCAGAAAAAACTGTTACACATATATTTTGCAGTAGTGGTACTAAGTTTGCTTTTAAAATAAATTTATTATGTGAAAAAGCAATTCTATAAAAGAAGGCAAGAAAAATTACTAGCTAAATATTAGGAGTGCAGGTGCTATGAGGATATGGCAAACTTCTTAAGGTTGTTCTGAATCCCCATCTTCCAGGAGGTTGTGAGGTTATGGGATAACCTACACAATGAGCTTATACACATGCCATACTAGAAGCCCCTTCTTGTCCCTGCTTATACAAGAGATGCCCACTGTCATGGGCTCTACTGCTCCCAACCAGCGCTTCTCTAACTTTACTGTGCACATCCATCTACCTGGAGCACTCATTAAAATGCAAATTTTGAACTACCTGGGAGTGGAGCGAGGGAACTTAGGCTTGCTTTTGAATAGCAATGTTCTAAATGACAGAGATAGAAAATAAATATACTAAAGGTCTATTTAAAGGAGAGAAAAATAATTTTCTTTTTCTTTTTTTTTTTTTGAGATAGGGTCTCACTGTTACTCAGGCTGGAGTGTCGTGGTACGATCACAGCTCACTGCAGCCTGGACCTCCTGGGCTCAGATGATTCTCCCACCTCAGCCTCTGGAGCAAGTGGAACTACAGGCACGTGACACCATGTCTGGCTAATTTTTGTATTTTTTTGTAGACACTGGGTTTTGTCATGTTGTCCAGGCTGGTCTCGAACTGCTGGGTTCAAGTGATCTGCCCGCCTCAACCTCCCAAAGTTCTAGGATTACAGACATGAGCCACCACGCCCAGCCAGTTTTCACTACTAATACTGCTTAAAAACAAGAATATGAAGGATATAAAATCAGAAAACACAATATGCATAAAAACAGCTTTGAGTTATAGATCAAGGATCAAAAGAAAAGATTCTCTACCTTTCTTTAAAGCCAGGCATGCACAGTAACAACACAAGAGGTCCAAAACATAGCAACATTAAGTATTAAATATATTTAAATTTAAATATTAAGATGGGTATTATTAAAAGAAGCACAAGGTTCATTAACAACAACAACAAAAAACCACTATAAATCATGTACACTGGAGAGTTTCAGGGAGTAATTAAATATAGAAAGGAGAATGATTTCTCCTAGTCCTAAAGTCTAATGTGCTTTATATAATTCTCCATAGGGCAATGGTTCTGGTACTAGGAAAATAACTTTAGGAAATGGGAGGCAGCATTGTTTCTATTGACCAAAATGTAGCTGCTCCCTTTTTTTCAGCTCTATTCTTCCAAGACCTCCCTATGACCTAGATTTTAATGCCAATAGTTATTGGCAGCTAAACGGCAAGCAGAATGAGGACATAGTTTTATTGCTGTCATTGCTGGATTTTTCTACGCATGGGGTGAGGTTTGGGAGAGTAGGAATTTAGAACCTCCAGATTTGCAAATTTAATAACATTCTCAGGTTTCTCAAGCTATTAAGACAGAAAAAGCCACACATAAAGCTAAGTTTTATCAACATTATGCAGTTTGCTGATAAGTCTGTTCTCAAATGAATGCCCTCATTCCCTCTATTGGATGTGCAATTACTGTAAGGTTCAAGACTAACTGTGGGGAGACACATTTGGTCACAGATACTCAACTCTGGGCAGATAATTAACTGTTTCCAGCCCAACTGCCTCACAAAAGGGTGAAGACATGTGGCCTCTTAAACTGGTTCACTTTATTTGGGTGGAGCGCCCAAGCTTTTGCAATCAGCTTCCAACAATCTGGTGCTGTGTAGGGACTGACACGGCTGGGTGTGTGCCCTGGGCAGGTACAACCCGGTAACAGCCTTCCCCTCTGTTCCAGCCAGTTCCTATGTTCTATCAAAGCAATGCATACAAGCGCGGCTGTACTGGCCCCCAATCCAAATCAGAGACAAGTGTTGATGAAGCAGAAAATGTGCCTCTGGCCATGGATAGACCTCCAGTGCCCTCTGTGCATGCTGCTTAGTCCAAGAGACCCTGTGTCCTGGAGCAGAGCAGTCCAAAGACTAGACACAGACATGGGCTTCTGGACCCCACTAGGGATCATAAGGGCTTAAAACAATGAGCTGGGGCAGGCATGGTGGCTCACACTTGTAACTCCAGCACCTGGAGAGGCTGAGGCAGGAGGATCGCTTAAGGCCGGGAGTCTGAGACCAGCCTGGGCAACATGGTGAGACCCCCTCTCTACAGAAAAAACAAAAATGTAGCCGGGCATGGTGGTGCTTGCTTGTAGTTCCAGCTACTCGGGAGGCTGAGGCAGGAGGATTGCTTGAACTCAGGCGTTTGAGGTTGCAGTGATCTCGCTACTGCATTCCAGCCTGGGCAACAGAGCAATACCTTGTCTCAAAACCAAAACAAAACAAAAAAAAAACCAAAAACAAAACCAAAACAAACCACCCCCCCCAACAAAACCACGGATCTGCCATAAGAAAAATTTCTTTCCATCTGTAACATGCACTCAGATGTTCACACCCCTGCACAGTGTGCACTTACTGACTGCTGCTTCTCACTGTACTGTGAGGTGATAAGGGCCTGGCATAGGTGCTCAATTAATACTTGATGAATGTGTAGTAAATCAACACACTCTCTTAGCAAGTTTTTACTACTGATAAGGTGAAGAATAATATGCCAATTATTTTGAACTTAAAAAAAATGATTTTAATTGCGACAGGGAAAGAGGTACAACGTTTGGATAATTTCCCAAAGCTCTAACTATCACTTTATGCTAAAGTGATAATTGCAATAGTTTCTTATTTTATTAGGAATAGTTTTGGCGAGTTTTCCATTATAAGACAGTTTCAGTGGATGAAATGACTAAAACATGGATGAAATCTCTATTTCGCTATTCACCAACATGAAAAAAAGTGAATGTCCGTGACGGGGCAAGTCAAAAGAATCTTCATCCAAGAGAGGGTTCCAGGCACAGGAAGGCGTGATGCATGTATAAACACACACTCTGGGAACAGCAAATGGCATGCACCCCCATGCAAACAGAGGTAGAAAGCTCTCTTTCTACCAGGCTTGAAAAAGCCATGAAATGTTTCTGTTAGAACAGAGCAGAGGAAGTTACTGATTTGACATACTTTCCTATCTATACTGTCGGTCTGTTAGATGACCAAAGATGACAGAGTATTATTAATCCTTTCTTCAAAAGTAATCTTTCCACAGGAATAGAAGAATACTTTAAACTTTGTTTTTTGATTTGTTTTGTTTTTTACAATTTGTTTCCTTGCTCACTTCCTGAATTAAATCCTTTAATTATCAATCTTTTGGGAAATGGTAAAAAAACAATTTATGTACATGTGCATCTTTTTTACACATTTTATAATTTTTTTCATATTTTATAATTTCATATTTTATAATTTTTTTTTAAAAAACCAGAAGTTCGGGGAGCTGCTGGTGATTTTGCCAAGACCAGGTGGACAGTAAATAGCAGAGACTGAAGGCACAGACTTGGGGAGGCAGAGTCTACTCTGTTCCTCATTCTTGCAAATTTTAACAGGGTGACCCCAAGCCTCAAAGCCCAAGGCTAGTGGAGAACAGTATGAGGGCTTATATGTGGTTAAGAGGGAAATGACATGTCCTCACTTTCTCTAACCTATAGCAAAAGCGCAAACAAGCAATTGTTTCTGCTGTGCTATCCTTTTAGGGGGTGGAAAGAGGGGGAGAAATAAGTTACCATAAAATATTTTTATTCATCTGTAGAAATTAAAAATATTTTCACAAATGTCCTATTATTGTGCCTTAATGTTTACAACGTTGACTTGAATAGCCAAAGACTTTGACCTTCAGGTCAAAGACTGAATTAAAAAGAAAAAGGAATAATAAATTAGGTTCAATATACTTCACATATGAAGGCAGGAAAGACGAAATTTGAAGATTTAAGAGTGGAAACAAAAGCTTTTCAATTTTTTTAAGTAAAATCATTTTAACACCCCACTCCTCAAATGTTTCTGTTAACTGAGGTTGCACTGAATTAAGAAAAAAATACTTCCTGCTGAATAAAGTTAAAACCAAAACAAGAAAAAAAAAACAATCTTCATTTTGAAGGACTGACAGTAACTTGGTGAAACTAAATTCTAAAAGTGTCAGTTGCAGTTGAAATCTAGCACATGAAGGAGAAAAAGACCATTAACTGCAAAATCACTCCTACATATTTTAACTTCATGTATTCATACGTTACAACAATGCAAGTTTAATAGTTACTTCAAATTCATTTTTTTCCACTTTTTTTTTCGGTTAAGTGCATTTCCTTGCACTTAATTACATATATCACACCAATTTAGCAATGTGGATCTTCAATTTAGCTTTATATTACTCTTGAGCCTTATTTTCATGCTTGATTAAAAGTACTGAAGTACACTGAACAGTGAAATGCCTCACTGATGATGGCTCTGCACCATTTGTAAAATGAATCATATTCTCCAGTGCTAAAAACCTATTCCTATTTCAAGAATATAATTAATGAGGAAATTTTGTACCTTCATTTTCCTCTAACGTGATCATGTAGTGATGCCGGGGATGGGGATGTGATGAATACAACGACAGCACCGAATAACATTCAAAGTAATTTAGTTGTTTGGCCAGGAGTGGTGGCTCATGCCTGTAACCCCAGCACTTTGGGAGCCTGAGGTGGGTGGATCATCTGAGGTCAGGAGTTCAAGACCAGCCTGGCCAACATGGCGAAACCCAGTCTCTACTGAAAATACAAAAATTAGCCGGGCATGGTAGTAGGTGCCTGTAATCCCAGCTACTATGGGGGCTGAGGCAGAAGAATAACTTGAACCCAGGAGGCGGAGGTTGCAGTGAGCTGAGATCACACCACTGTACTCCTGCCTAGGCGACAGAGTGAGACTCCATCTCAAAAAAAAAAGTAATTTAGTTTTTTGATTAATAAAATCCTTATTGCTCAGTTGCTACCATATTCAGACACTTGGTTATTCAGTTATCACGCTGGAATGCAAATGTTATTTCCTTAAAGCCCCTCTGCCTTAACTTGCATTATAGATACTGGTAAACACTTTACTGGCTTAGTAATATCCATGGCAACTCAGCTCCAAGGGCCTCGGCGTGACCCCCATGTCTTGTATAAACATTTTTGGCAGGAACCTCCAGAGCCCATGCATAAGGATGATCTAATTTTGCAAGCGTGTCATTACCAACCTTCAGATACACAACCCGGGCCAAGTTTTCCCCCTTGTGAATATTTTCCAAGCCCGTGGAAGAAAAGAGCAAGACAGAGTGGGAGCGTTGCCTTGTTATTCAATATTCACTCAACCAGATCCCTCAAGCTGAAACCACTCGCTGCTCTGAAGTCAGACACCTTCCTCCGTCACCATGTCTCACCTCCATGGCAATGGTGTTGTACCTGCAGAAACCCCAGACTCCTTGCTAGTCCCTGGTGGCCTAAAAGCAGCCAGTGGCCTGGCTCCCATGAGGGGCTGGCTTAGGGCTAAGGTGCTGAAAAGGACAATGCACGTAATTCCCACTCAGCCAGACTCTTCCAAATAAACGAGATTCCATCCTCACTGCCAAGTTCTTTCTCTCACTGGCTTCCCTCAGTCATCTCTCATATAGTCATAGCTCCATATGGCTGTTGTCATTGGGTTTTAAGCAAATCATCCTATTCTTAATATATTTTTACACACGAAAGGGCTGAGGAATTTTTGTAAAATTACTTCTGTCATGAGAGGATTCGCCGATGGCCTAAGTTCTACACTGATCACATCCTAGGGCGATGCCGGGCACAGGTCTTAAGGAAGCGCAGATCCCATTTACTAAAGGACCCACAGCTGCTAGGACAGTATTTCGCTCACTCATACCTGGGGGTGTTGAGAAAAGTTTGCCTATGAAATGCCTGTCGAGTAATGAGTGATTTTTTCTTTCTTTTTTTTTTTTTTTTTTTGAGACGGACTTTCACTCTTGTTACCCAGGCTGGAGTGCAATGGCGTGATCTCTGCTATCTCGGCTTACCGCAACCTCTGCCTCCTGGGTTCAAGTAACTCTCCTGATTCAGCCTCCCGAGTAGCTGGGATTACAGGCATGTGCCACCACACCTGGCTAATTTGGTATTTTTAGTAGAGATGGGGTTTCTTCATGTTGGTCAGGCTGGTCTCAAACTCCCAACCTCAGGTGATCCGCCCGCCTCAGTCTCCCAAAGTCCTGGGATTACAGGAGTGAGCCACCATACCCGACCATGATTTTAAGGAATAATTTGACACACAATAATGTTATCATCCCTTGGAAAAAATAAGGCGAGGTGTTCAATTTTGGAAAACTTACCACTGAGACAGGGTCCATGGCCTCTTGCTTGACAGGAACTGGGTCAAACATGAGCATTCTTTTAGTTAAACCTTCTAGGGTGCTCTGGTGTTAGGCCTAGAAAACAAAACAAGGTATCCATCTAAATCTCAAGGTTACTTTAAATACAAACTAGTAAAAATAAAATATAGCCTGGCCAAGGTGGCTCACCTTTGTAATCTCAGCACTTTGGCAGGCCGAGGCGGACGGTTCACCTGAGGTCAGGAGTTTGAGACCAGCCTGGCCAACATGGTGAAACCCCGTCTCCACTAAAAATGCAAAAATTAGCTGGGCCTGGTGGCGCACGCCTATAATCCCAGCTACTCGGAAGGCTGAGGCAGGAGAATCGCTTGAACCCAGAAGGCGGAGGTTGCAGTGAGCCGAAATGGCACCACTGCACTCCAGCCTGGGTGACAGAGCGAGACTCTGTCTCAAAAGAAACATAAATAGATAAATAAATAATAAAATAAAATATAATACTCCTCAACCCACTTCTCTACCCCTTTTTCTCCCTTACCCCTGGAATGGCTGGAGTTTGTTTCCCTTACCTATGAAAGATGCCATGTACATAATTAAAACCAGACTCCATGGTCATAACCAGATGAGAGCCAACCAACATTTCTAACTCAATACATAAACCCGGACTTTTCTGGAACATTATGTACAGCCCCGTCTAAGCAGCAAAGCTTGCCTGGGATTGCTGTGCAACTCTTTAGAGATTCAGATTACATACGATTGTTAAACACCTTCCCTTTTCCCCTGATGCTAGTCACAGAAAAATTAGGGTGAAAAAAGCAAGCAAAAAGAAAACCTAGAGCCAACCATCATTAAAATTTCATTTTTATTCTAACAAACCCTCTTTAAAACTGGGCTCACAGTGTATATGTTATTTAGTACCTATCATTTCACTGAACAATTAATTGTGAAAACGTTTCTTTTTCAGTAAGTATGGTTCTGCACCATCAAATCCCCCGTGCCACTGAGTGAACACATCAGTTTACTTAACGCATTCCTCTTTACTGGGCACTTAGGGTTACTTCTACATTCTCGCCATTACAAACAGCAATGAGCCTCTTTAAATATCTCCTCCTGCACACCGTTAATTTTTAGGATAAGTTTTCTGTAGGGGAATTCCTGGATGAGAAGTACGTACATTTCCCAAAGTGCCTGATGCATCATCTGGCAAAAACGAACTATTATTTTCATTAATAAAATATAACCTGTTGCTGGGCGTAGTGGCTCACGCCTGTAATCCCAGCACTTTGGGAGGCTGAGGAGGATGGATCACGAGGTCAGGAGTTAATGACCAGCCTGGCCAACATGGTGAAACCCTGTCTCTACTAAAAATACAAAAATTAGCTGGGTGTGGTGGCGGATGCCTGCAATCCCAGCTACTCAGGAGGCTGAGGCAGAGAATTGCTTGAACCTGGAGGCGGAGGCTGAAGTGAGTGGAGATCGCGCCACTGCACTCCAGCCTGGGCGACAGAGTGAGACTCCGTCTCAAAAATAAATAAATAAATAAAAAATAAATAAAATACAACTTGTTTCCCCAAATCTCCACCAGCAACATGTGTTATCACTTGTTGTAAAAGATAAACACCTTGCCAACTTGTTAAGTCTCAAAATGGCAAATGATTTTTATTCTAAATTGATTTGGTTATTGAAGTTAATTTTTTTTCAGCTTTACTTGACCATTTGGATTTCTTCTTTTGAGAAATGCCTACTCAGGTCTTGACACCCCTCACCGCTTCTTATTGTTTTCTAAGCACTTTTCACATATGAAGAATATTAGCTTGTTTTCACACAGATTTCTCCTCATTAGGAAATGAGCCTATTGTAAAGGATCTTGATCCTGTCCTGTCCTTTTCTTCTGTTGTTCTCTGCTTGACATCCCTTCTATTTTCTTCTGTTCTGTATAGTCCACTTCTAACACTAATCTATAGCAAGCCAACTGCTTCTTCACAAGACAAAATATTCAGTCTGCTCAATGTTCAAATGTGCAGCCTCAGTTACAGAAACACTGTCCTGCTACTAGACACACTTTCAGAAACTGACTTCAGGCACTCACTAGGCAAATTTGGTTTAAGTGCTCAGTGCTTTGGTTAGAGTTAAGGTCTTTATAGATCACCCCGGTTTGAGTGGCAAATTGAACAAGTTCTAGAGTGAAGAAGCTGCAGGAATCCCGGGTTCTGGATTACTTCTTGTATTTCAGTGTTAAAAACCCCCATCCCCACCTCCACGATAGCAATCCTATAATTTGTTGTGTTGGTGCTCTATGGGTTATACTAAGATATCTTCACATACAATTATGGAAGTGATACTATGTAGTTCTTGTGCTTCGTTGTTGATTCATTGAAGAAAGCCTGCTTTCAATCTCATGACAATCTCATGACAACACGTGAATTTCATCAATAACTCGACATAAGGCCCTGACTTCAAAATTATATTTTCCTACATCACAGGGTGTATTGTAATCTGCAAATACAATTTGATACCAAGCTGCTGAAATCAATGGTGCTACTACCCTCTTATGTATTCCAGCAAGAACAAACTGCAACAGCCAGTGAAAAATAGATGATTTCATAATGAGGGATGAAAACGCTTTTGTGTCTTGGGATCTATTATTAACCAGTTCCCAGCCTAGCAGCTGTACAGATGAACATGGTTCTAAGAATTGTTGTCCAGTGCCTCACAGTGGACCATAAACAAAAGATGTGAGATCTCCTGCTTACATCAATGAGGTCAGATCATTTAGCAGCCCTGACTCACGGCTGGTCACCCTGTGGCAGCCTCCCACCTCCCCACCCCCAGCTTTTTACACTGAATTCACTCTTCCAGACTCATCTATCCCACTAGACAGTATCTTGATGCAAATGCTTCTAAATTAAAGCATTCACATTCTCAGGTGTATAAGGAAGGAGCCATGGTTTTGAGACTCAAGCAGACTGCAAACTAGCACAGCCATGGGGCAAGAGTGATCATTTGTAAAATGCAGAGCATGCCTCCGTTATCTACTTCTCAAGGATTTCGGTCTATCAAATGAGATTAAAACACACACACACACACACACACACCCCTTTGCCCTAATTTATATCCATATGCACATAAAATTTGTATATATATTCTGTACACACGACACTAAATGTGTTGGTTCCAACTTCCGGAGCAAAAATGTCTGGTATTTGCCTCTTTGCTAACTTACCCTAGCCTTAGAGGTCTATCTCCCACCCTTAAATAACACTCAGACTAGATTCGGTTTCAAAGTTAACAGCTGCCTACATCCTGTATGAGGTCTCATATGAGGCCTTGCCACTTCACAACTGGACCACTGCAACAGCAGCTTCTGAGCGAGGCCAGCATCTCCACACTTCATGTTACCCTGCACTCTTTACTACCACTAATTGCAGCACAGCAGAATAAATTAAGAGGATGGGCTCTGGAGTTCCTTTTCGTTCAAATTCTAAGTCTACCATTTAGCTCACATAGCTTTCAATGACTTTGTCTAATGGCCACAGCAACGACTACTGAATCCTTTTAGAAATGAATTACACATTAACGTGCTACATCTTTTTATCATTAAGGCATTATTTAAATCACTATTGTTCTTTAATTTTTTGTTTTACCTAAGTTTAAGGAAACACAAGACTTGTAATCCTAAGAGAAACACAGTCTAGTATAAACCACTGGCACTGGCCAGGCGCGGTAGCTCACGCCTGTAATTTCAGCACTTTGGGAGGCCGAGGTGGGCAAATCACCAGAGGATAGGAGTTCCAGACCAGCCTGTCCAACATGGTGAAACCCCGTTTCTACTAAACATATAAAAAATTATCCGGGTGTGGTGGCACACACCTGCAATCCCAGCTACTCAGGAGGCTGAGGCAGGAGAATCGCTTGAACCCGGGAGGCAGAGGTTGCAGTGAGTTGAAATAGTGCCATTGCACTTCAGCCTGGGCAACAAGAGCGAAACTCTGGTCTCAAAAAAAAAAAAAAAAAAGAAGAAACAAAACAAAACAAAACAAAAACACTGGCACTAACAAAACCTGATTTACTTTTATTAAAAAATAATTACAAAGGTATGTTTATTTGCTCAGAAATGTACCTCAAAGTAATCCAAATGTTGATGAAGGGATATTCTCATTACAGAAGTATTTAAGTTAACAAACAAAGAAGGAATGATAGGATTAGAATACCTAATTTTGAAACTCCTAACTAAATAATGCATCCTGGACGTTAAAAAAAAGATCTGTGCAAAATTCAAATATCACAATGAATAGAATCAAACTCACTATTTCACACGTCTACAAGCACTGTTTCCAATTTGGTAGCTTCTAAAATAGCTTTTAAATGATGATGCTTTTAGTGATAGTCACAGAATATGAAACAAGAAGATTAAGGACATGCAAAGAAAACGCCTGGAACCACATACCCGAAACTGTTCACAGGAGCTTCTTGAGAGTGGTGGTGGGTGGGACAGCTTTCTATACATCCGTGTTCTATTTCTAAAGTGTATTATTTTTATATATTTTTATTTTGAGATGGAGTCCCACCCTGGCGCCCAGGCTGGAGTGCGGTGAAACGATCTCGGCTTACTGCAACCTCTGCCTCCTGGGTTCAAGCAATTCTCCTGCCTCAGCCTCCTGAGTAGCGGGGATTACAGGTGCACACCACCACTCCTGGCTAAGTTTTATACTTTTAGTAGAGACGGGGTTTCACCATGTTGGCCAGGCTGGTATCAAACTCCTGGCCTCAAGTGATCTTCCCGCCTCAGCCTCCCAAAGTGCGGGGATTATAGGTGTAAGTTTATTATTTCTATAATCAAAACTTTTAACAAAGACAAGACAGGGAAGCCAAGCTAGGAAGAAACCAAATTTAGAAAGAGAATCAAACACATGAACAGAAATCAGGCTTCTGTTTATGTATCTGCAAAAAATTTCTATACTTTGCACCCCTATCTCTGACTAGAGGGACCACTTTTGTCATTGGTACTGATTTGTTTACAGGTTCTGATCTAGCATCCTAAGAGTGACTGTAAAGTCTTCAAAGTGCCTTCCACATAACTGAGAAGTAACTTAAGCCCTGGAAGAAATAGGGTCCCCAAACTTGGCAGTCTTTAGTACCCACGGGCGGCTCAGTGCACTGGGGTTATTATCATTCTGAAAGAATGCTAAGTAAACCACAAATGCTTAGAAAATCTATCATACAGTACCGACGGCAATCTTAAGCAGAACCAGTAGGTGGCGCACTAAAACAGGCATTAGAGACCAGGACACCGGCAGTAAATCAATCCAATTGGCCAACCTCGGGGTCTTTAAACCTAGTGGGTTTTAACCAGGCTCAGGAATTCTATTAATCATTTTATGTGAGTATCACAGAGAAGAGGAGGCTCTAAATGTGGTTCTATTTTTTTTCTGACGACTATCTTCCAATCATAAACACATTTACATCTTCATTATATTTGAACTAGCTTAGCTAGCCTTAGAAATACATTAGCTAGTCTTAGCCTTAGAAATACATTCTAATGCTAAACTAAGCAATACCAGGATAACAAAATTGCATCTAAAAGGAGGAAAAAAAGGGCAAAACTGTTTTTATGAAAAATTCTAAGTTATTGAGGTGCTTAAAAGCAAAAATTTACTGGAACATCACCACTGCCAAAATAATTTTCCATAACTGGAGCAAATGCCATCTTCCCCAGCTGTGTTATTTTGCAGAGGAAGGCCAATAAAAATGAATGGTCCTCAAAAAGGAGAAACGGATTTCCCTTCACACTCTTTCCACCTACACTTCTGACTTTTCAGATGTTAAAATAAGGGTCAAATTTCTGTCAAAATGCAGGACTGAGTGATTACAGATTAAAAAGCTTGGTGAATCATTGACATGAAGTTTCAGAAGTAATGCAGTCTTGCTTTGGAGCCCTATCCAGTAGTATCGGAGGACTAGGCACAATGGCTTTATGGGGTGGGGGGTAGGGCTGCAGGTGAGCTGCAGGGCTTAGAAACACACACACAGAGTCCTTCATGGAAGTCGAGGTTAGGGGGTTACTAAACCTCCTCTGAAAGCAGCTTGCCTGGAGGCTAGAGCATGATTTATTACAGAGACGACCTTACAGATGACTGCCTGCCCCTTCCTGAGGGAGGAGGAAGGTGGAGAGAGAACGTGTACATATCAGGAGGAGTTTCTTCCCTGTTTCTTGGGGTTAGAGCAAGACCTGCCTCTGATGTTCTTCCTTCTCATCTCCCTATTTCTTCCCTTTTCCGTGCCCTCATTTCTTCCCACAAATCCTCAAAAGGTCCCTGCATTATCTCCCCCAACTCAGGGCTGACCCTGAGGCTCCAAATCACCTGCCTTCCTCCAAGCACAACTCCCGTCTCCCAGCTAACCTCGGCTAGGCTAGGCTAGGCTAGCCGTAACGAGCAACACACCAACACACCATTGCTAAGCGTCCCTTTCAACTCTTCTTAAGTTTTTGGATTTTTAAAAGAGAAAACATGTTATCTTCCCCCACCCTTACTCCCCAAAGGAACTTCAGGGGAAAAAAGGGAGAGAGAGAGAGAAAAAAAAAAGGCTGTGTGTGCATGTGTGTGTAATTCTTGGCTAGGAAAACTGGGCAGGCAAGCAACATCCCTGTAGCTAAACTTCCTTTCCAGAGAAACTTTTCTCTCTTCATTTCTTTACCCCAATTCTTCAAAATCCCCCAATGGCTCAAGTATTATTTAAGGGCAGTTGCCCTGGCCAGAAATACTGGGGACAGGCAACAGATGTCAGCAGGCATTAAGCTGGAGGCTCCCTTAAGAAAAGCTAAGCACTGGCACCTACCTGGAAATTCCTGCCTGGAAATTCCTACCCGGACATTCTTGGAAATGTTCATGCCACTCCGCGATTTTCACCTGTCTTACTCTTCTATGGCTGGTTTGAAAAGGAGAAAAATTCCACGGGTTGTTTCTAAATCTTTGCCCCTCATGAATTAGTTATTTTGCATTAATGTATATTGTAAATGGCAAAGAAGTTAATTATTTCGTTTCAGATGAAATATAATGATCCAGTGAGCAAACAACCCACCCTCTCTCCTCTCTCTGCTAACAAGCCACCCAATTTTACTTTCCTGCCTCCACCCATCTGCTCCACCCTATGGAGAGTTGCCAAGGCAAGTCCAACTTGTCCAAACAGGACATGGCTTCAGATAAGATTCTGCCCACACCCTGTACTTCGGAAAGACCAAGTGAAGCAATTGATTTTGCATGTCAATAAGGACAGGTGCAAAGGTAACAACCAAGCAAAAGCCTGACCGAGTTTCCAAACTGAGGCCTAGCAAAGCAGGGCTGGGGGTGGGGACACCCACACCCATGCTACCCTCGGGAGTTCAAGGCCATCTGGCTAGTGGCATTCCACACCCTTCTTAGAGAAACTGCAGCAAATTCGAATCATTTTCCTATTAGGGTTACACGCTTGTTTATGCTCTCTGACAATTTTGTGTTTTAGTTTTAAGGGCAAGCAACCCAAGATAAATTGAAAAATACCCATAATGTCTAATCCTGCTGTGTACATATCTCACAAGGCCTCGCCTAAGCCCTCACAGTTCTCTTCTGTGAAGTGTTATATAATCAAATCCAGAAGGGCTGCTGAGGCCACGCTGCCTCTCATCTGCCTCTGCTCAGTGCCCTCCCTATCACTGGAGACCCACCCAACTCCACCCTAAGGAGCCTCCACCCATGGGGCCCCACCCTGCAGGGAGTGGGAGGCTGGGAGGGAGCAGTTGGCTCTGGGCAGCAGCCAGTTCCTGGAAATTCCGGCCTGAACAGGGATGGTTAGAACCTTAAAAATAACCAGAAGGAACTGTGGGGCTGTGATCATTCCCTCCACTCCTGAGGATTCTCCACTGAAGTTCCTCCCGGGGAGCCACTGAAACTTTGAATACAAAACCATGAGCGAAGCCTGCCCTCTCCCTTTAAAAATAAGCAGAAAAGAAAAGCATTTTGAACCACTGATATCAACGTGGCCCAAACCAACCCTACTCCTCCTTGTTCCTGCCTCTAAGGCTGCCCCCTCTGCGCCTCCCATTGGCCTTATTTTCTGGTCCTTCACCATGGAAACCTAGAGGCCATCTCTGAAGCCTTCCTCACCTTCTTTGCTCTCCCCTCCTGCCTTGGGGGCCAGGCCCTCAGCACCTCCCACCTGCGTTGCTGCAGCTTTTCCGCCACTGGTCTCCCTCAGCCTCTCCAGTCCAGCCCTCGCCCCTTGCCACCCGTGTTTTTCACAGATCTCTTCTCATCCCGTCCTTCCCAGCTCACAAACTTCCCTCCCGCGCTCTCCCCGGGTCTGACAGTGGGCTCAGGCACCCATGCTTGGCACCCCGTTCCCCACCAGCTGCCCCCTGCTCCAACAAGTGCCCTTCATGCTGGCTGCCCTGCCCACCCCCAGGCCTTTGTTCATTTTTGGCCCCGATGCTGGGCAACCAGCGTGGAATGCCCCCTCCCCTTCCGGCTTATCTAAATCCTCCTAATTCTTCAAAGACCAGCTCAAGGCCCTCCCCACTCCGCAGCCAGCTGATTGCTCCCTGGGGGATCCAAGGCCGCCTCTTCTTACCTAGATAGGCTAGGCCTTTTAGCTTTCCCAGTGGTGCGTCTCACAACGCTGCCAGCAGTACTGGGAAGGACAGACAGGCAGGCCTCAGCCTTCCTGAGAGGGCTCCCTCCCCACTCCCCACAGGAGACTGGGCTGTCCCCTGAATGAAGTTTTTCTGTCAAGCCTAAGGAACTAACATAAGAGCACTTAGCTCATAGTAGGAGTTCCACAATCATCTCCCTTTCCCTCTGAATGCACTTGAAACCTCCCTTAAACAAGTAACAGGGGTGAAGGGCCTAACTCTAAGGGAGAGCTAGTAAACCAAACTTTCTAAGAAAAAGTTATTGCCCCTAACCTTAGCCTGGCCCATCATGTGTACTCCAGAGACCTTACCAGTACCATCTTCAAAGAATTTATTATTATTCACTCAGTGAGGTCTTCTAAACAAGTCTAGTGTCGAGGTCTCTACTGTATTTTAAAATCTAAAATAGAAAAAAGAAAGCGAGAAAGGGAGGAGAGGAGGCAGGTGGGAGGGAACTGCAGGGGGAAGGGGTGTGTGCAAACATAGGTTTTTGAAAAGGGATCAAGGAAGGCAAGGGGCTAAGTGATGTCACAGGTTTCCTGCCAATCACCACCACCTTCATGCTTGGTAATCACCAGGTGCTGTTTAATGTCAATGAAGTGGTTACTATCTTCCATTTTACTGAAAAGAACACTGAAACAGAGAGGTCAAGTAACCTGCCTAATATCACACAGCTGCTAACTTGTAGAGCCAGGACTTGAACCTAAGGTAGTCTGACTTAAGACTGGTGGCCTTGGCACACCACTCTTCCACCTCCCCGGGCAGAGGACAACATTACACCACCAACAGTAAGTACGGGATAGTGATTTCTGTGAACAGGTTGGTCCCCAGAGAAGATGGAGCGTGTGGACAGTCTTTTCACATTAGTGAGTTTCCACCCCTTCCAACTGGCTCCTGCTGCCCGCCCTGTCTCAGTATGCACACTTGGATGCAAGATCAAAAGACACATTCTGAAGACCCCAAATTAGGCGATGATTCTTCCTAGCCAGTGCACCTGCATTGTCGATATAACTGCTGAGAAAAATTGGCAGCTTGACCCAAGTAAATACGGAAATCCTCATAATAACTGTACAAAGGTGGAAGGGTCAGGTCCTCATCCCATTTTAGAAATGAGGAAATGGAGGAACAGAGGTGAAATGACTCGCCCAATTTCACAGAGCTAGTTGGAGCTGCAGCCAGGAACAGAAGTGTGTCTGCCTGCAGACCCGGGCACTTTCTGTTCTGCTTCAGAGCCTGTGCTGTGGGACTGACTTTTAGGTAAAATCGCCTAACGCTGGGGCCACTCCCCAGTAGGGAGGGTGTGGGTGTGCACAGCCACACTGGCCCATGGGAAGCAGTGCCAGGGGGAGGTTCCAGTAGGCAATTAAGATTTCAAAATGCCTTTTCAGGTTAGATCACTGCAGATCTACTCCATCCTATGGCATAACTCAGAGTAATGAACGCACATAATTTGAGATTAGCTCTAATAAGTAGGTACTCAATAAATACCTGTGAGATGAATAAATTAATGGATGTCAAACGACACTTCTCACATGCTAGGATAAACTAAGGGCAACGGCCCTGGAATGATGGTACACCAGGTGTCCTACATGGAAACTCTGTCCAGCGGCTGGTGAAGCCAGCCTGAAACCTCATCTTCTAAAATGCAAAGTAAACGTGAAAACTTTGGGAGCCTGGGAGAGAAAAACTCCCTGGTTTGGAAAGTCAGTGGAACAGGAACTTGATCTTACAAATGAACGAGGCTTTGGAGTGTGAAGCTTTGGAAGGTACTGGGGTGCAAAGTACAGGAACAGATAAAGGAGTAGATTTCAGTGATTACACTTAAACAGTGGTAGCAGAAAGAACAGCATATAGGCCAAAGGAGAAAGAAGCCCACACTTGATTCGCAGGGCACTCTCCAGAGTAGAATCCACTGACCTCAATATCCATTTGATCTCTTATGTCCAGATTTGGTCAAACTCCACTGATTTGGGTTGAGACTAGCTCTGGGCCATCCCTGGCAGGATCCACAAGCCTTCCAGAGACTGGCAACCATCTTGAGGATGTCCCAGACTAAGCAGGGCAATTCTGGGTCCTCCTGCAAAGGGCCTGCCTCAGGGAGCGCCCCCTTACAGGAAACAGGGTAAGAGCCAGACCCAGGGGTTACATGAAATGCATGGGCTAGAGGGCCACTTAACTTGCTCTCTTCTGTCTCCAGCCCTTCTAAACAATTAGATGGAGAAATGATAATGAATTCAGCCTGCTGACACAATAGAGTGACTTTCAAAAACCTCCAGGAATCTGTTTTGCTAAAGAAAGAACTTTACTACAAACCCTCTGACCAACGGATACAAAATGCACAGATCATTTTTTTTTTTCTCTTACTGTTCCATTGAATATGGTCACATTACAGAATTAGGACAGGGCCAGTTAAGAGGACACCTTTTTTTTTTTTTTGAGACAGAGTCTCACTCTTGTTGCTCAGGCACAATCTCGGCTCACTGCAACCTCCGCCTCCCGGGTTCAAGTGATTCTCCTGCCTCAGCCAGCCTCCCGAGTAGCTGGGATTACAGGCACCCGCCACCACACCCGGCTAATTTTTGTACTTCTAGTAAAGATGGGGTTTCGCTATGTTGGCCAGGCTGGTCTCAAACTCCTGACCTCAGGTGATCCGCCTGCCTCGGCCTCCCCAAGTGCTGAAATTATAGGCATGAGCCACTGCGCCGGGCGGAGGACACTGTTTTTTTGCTTTGGAAGAAATGAATCCCAGTTCTGGTTCAGAAACTGTCAACAGCGTTGTGCCTCTTCTATGACTACTAAATTTCAAGGAAGGAGAACTGAGTTGGGGGGAAAAGCAGGGCTATCCCCGCCTTCAGACAATGCTGTCCCTTATCAGGGCAGACTGCTGTCTGGTTTCCTGTCTCCAGCTTGGGCATGACTGCTTAAGATGAGAAACATGGTCTAAGAAAGGAACAGAGTGGTCTTGACAATGAGAATGCTAGCGACCATCATAACCCTTTTCCAACTCACTCCCAAGAGGAATTCTGACTAGAGTATCACATACTAGCAAACCAGATATCAACTGTTTTAAGATTCTAGGGATTCGTTTTTTTAAAAAGCTAGAACCAATGATAAATGAAGCATTTCAGAAGGAATCCAAGTTCCAGAATAATGCAATTCCTAGTAACTTAAAGAATGAAGTTGCGTATATTTATTTTTCTTAAACACAACTGGGTGTGAAAGCAGAGAACAAGAAATACTGCCTAAGAAATCTGTCGTTTTATAGCAAAAAATGTTGATTTGAAAATATTAAGAAGGCAAGTATCTCAAGGGGGGATGGAGACACAATGAAACTAAATTAGGAATCATGATTGATATGGTTAACAAATAAAACTCTTATTCCCATTTTTTTGGTAATTATAGACACTGTAAGATAGTATAATTTTCCCCAACTATTCAGCTTAGCATTTAGAAGCTTGTAGAATTTTTTTCTGATAGAATATATTAGACCCTAATTATCCCTATTAACCACTTCATCTCCCTGCAAAAGGGAGAGGAAAGAATTTGGGGAAAGCCAAATACTCTTTACCAAACCTAGTTAGATTGTTAACAACTCTGGAACCAAAACAAACAAAACAAAAACCTGCTTCAATCTGAGTTACTTATGAATTTTAGGCTTAAAAGCCTCTTGTCCTACAGGTCAGCTTAGTATTTCCAGTTGCTTTTCCCGAAGGAGAAAGAACTTATTGGGACTTCCAAAACTCCCAGCTTTTTTCATAGAAGTATCAGTAGCCAACTATTTGATACTAATAACTCTCTTAATATCATATTTTATACTTTCCATTTATACATAAAGAATGTGGTGAAATGTGACATTTAAAACTAAAGCACCATTATCATCAATCTGGGGGAGCAGAGGGCCTGATTTGCTGCTTCAGCAACTCTTGAAATTAATTCCACGGAGATGCTGTAGATGATTCCTTTCCATTAAAAAAAAAAAAAAAAAATCCCCAAGTTTACAAAAGCACTTTCTAAAACTTTTCTTTTTCAACCAAATATTTCCTTAAATCTTAGTTTCTCAAGAACCAACAGAAAACTAATATTAAGGTAGGTCTTAAATAATTATCCCAGAAATTCATTAACCCACAACTGACAGAGTATTTAAAAAATAATGAAAAATGTTATTGTAAAACAAAAATAAGAGTATTCTTCTGTTTTCAAAATAGATTAAAATTTTCCAAACTATCTATCAGCAAATGAATTTGCTATTGCCAGTTCTCCTTTTCTTAAAGCTTTTTAATTCTTAAAAATGGGTTGGAAATGATATGTAGAATATTCTACAGTGAAATCTTTGTCCTTAAAATATTATCCTGATATTTAAATCTTTGTCCTTAAAAAGAAATAATCCTGGGATTTTCTCAATGTCTTATGCTTTGCTTCAGTGATTTTGCTAAAGATTTTTCCTTCCAAACATAAGCAAGACTTTCAACTAAGGCCAGGCTGCCAACACTACTTAAATTCTCCTCCATCCACGGAAGCCACCTGGAGCAGCCTGGGTTAAAACGTGAACGAGGGTGGGCCACATCTTTCAGATAACGCTAGGTCTTCTAAACTGTAAGGTGTTAATCCTGATCTGAAATTGACAGCTTCAGGGCAAAATGCCTATCTTAAAACTTAACACCCTAACCACCTCAACACAAGAATTACAAACAAATAAAAACAAAACTCCTTTAGGTTTCTTTGCCAAGATGGACCCAAATTTCCCCAAATCACAATCTGGCAATAAAAAATTTAAAAAGGTAAAAGCATTTATTCACCCAGACAAATGCAGTGGAGCAAAGGGTGTACGTAAAAAGGTTAACTGACTTCTCATTATGACATAACACAGGCGTCTTAAGCAATATCAAGTGTGTAGAGACATGATAACTCCATGGGTGGGGATACAGAGTTTAGGGGCAGGGACCTCAGCCTGGTCTGGGCTACTGATCTACCAGAAAACAGCCTGAAACAGGAAAGAGCACACATATGCCACTTGGAATGTATGACGCAAACCCCAGCCTTGAAACAAAGAACAGGAAACAGCTCTGCTGGCTGTGCTGGAGAGAAAGCACAGAGAAACATTTAGCCAGCCCTCCCTGACCCTATATTCATGAGCAGCTGGAGTTTTTTAAGACAACAACAGGGGGGTGGAGGTGTTTGTTCTATGGGTGTGAATAATAACACCAGCTTTATACAGGGGACCTGCCCTATTTACAAATAAGAGCTGCCACATACAGTAAACATCATAAGTGAAATGTGATTTTATCATATTCAAGCAGCAGAGACCTTCCTAACGAACACTAGCCTCCCTCCTGATTTCTTTTGTCCCTTTCTGCCCCATTCCAATGGCTACTCCCTAGCTCTGATCAAATTCCGAGTTAGGGTAATGATTATGGTTCAGCTTCAGTGCATCAAGAGGAAAAAAGATAGAGCACTGCTGTTAGGAATTCAGATAACAATTGGGGTACCTCACAGAACCAAAATTGGAGCAATTGTAAGCCTCCTTTAGTCACAGAACTAAATTCCAAGACAGACTATGGGACGTCTAGAATAACCCCAAATTTTCACTGTCTTTTTCAAATGCAGTTATACACATTTTTTTCACAGAACTGCTCATCTGTTCAACATATACACACATTTACAGAAATTCACCTTTTAAGAATGTGATTCTGTTCCTGACATTGAGTCTAAAAATTACTATAAAATCTGTACACCAGAGTACTAATTTCTAGAAGAAATTCTAAAATGTCTACTTTCCCTTTGGGTTATTTTTAAGATGGTAAAATCCATTCACAGTTCCTTTCCCATTATTTCTCTTTACTTTGTTAGCCAGGACTGTTTAACTCAAGCTTACATTATCAGAGATTTAAGAATGTGGTGTGTGCAGACTAAGTACAGGTAAGGAAAAAAAAAAAAAGAAAAAGAAAAAAAGGGGGGAAAAAAAGGCATCACAGTGCCCATAGCAACAAGAAGATTGGGTTTTAATTTAGAAACTTTGCAGTGAATAAAACAATAGCTTTCTGCAAAACTCTGTTGTTTTGTACCTGACAAGGTTTTGTGGTCTAAGCAGCTCCTTTTCTTTGTTATTCCCATGTTGAGATTTTTATACTTGGGTTCTCTTTCATGCAAGCTAAATGTTCTTTACAATGTATCATCATTGAACTTACCGATAGTATATTAGGTTTTTTTCTTCTAATAAATAGTTCTGCAGCAAAGCCCACTGACTGCAGAAATGAAGAAATCAGTTTCTCTAGGGGGTTTAATTTAATCAAACATCTAATTTCAGGTTTCTATTAACAGCCTAAGGTCAACTAACATACCTCTTTTCAAACCAGAAGAAATCACTCGTGGACACTTTCCTTAAACACTAACTCCAAAAAATTGGGATAGTAATGCTAGCAGATTGTTTTTTCCCCTAAAAGCAAGTCTTCTTCCCTAGGGTGAGGCAAATCATCCAGATGAATTTCTCTTATAAAAATGCTCCTCAAATTCATACAGAAAAGGATAGCACAAAACTGCTGTGTGGAAAAACCTATAATGAACAACTGGCCTACTCCTCAATTGATTTTGCTGGCATGTTTCAGGTACTTGTCAGAATACCTCTTCATACTTTTTCCCATATACCAGACTCTTGTGAGAATATAATCAATATATTTAAAATGTCTTGGGTGATATTAATGGAAACATAAATTCTGAGTAAGAAATTCAGTGGTTAAGTGTAAAATGTTTATTTTAGTGAAATACAAGAAGGTGAGCAATTTCCAATTTCCGTTTAACTCGACTTATTAAAAATAAGTCTCATTCACATTCTTCTAGTATTATTGTATACTGCTATAACATTTAAACCAGAAAAGTACTCCTCCTTGTCAGTAGCTATCTGCCCCCAAAAATGAATATGACAATTCCAAGTCTTATCTGCCATCTCTAAGAAAGCCACTTCGAAATGTTAGGTAGGTCCCATGGGTCCCTGGATCCCCATCAGGCTCGGCTGCAGGCAGTTGCCTAAGGCGTCCTCCGCCTTCAGCCACGCTGCAATCCTTGCTCCAGGCACTGCGGCAGGTTCTCTCCATGCCCCCAGGAAGACTCTCCAAACCCGGCCAGCTCATTTCTCCTGCCCCGGAGGATCCAGACGCCCTGGCAGCTCCTGGGCTCCAGAACCGAGAATGGGATGCTGCCTCCAATCCCAATTGCCCCAAGTTTCTTTCCAGAGGGCCCGGAGGCTGCTCCAAGTTTGCTCTGCCGGGCAAGCGGCCGCGCGGAGTGTCCAGAGAGGGGGGCGGCGGGGGGCGCGGGCGGAGGGCGGGGAGGGGAAGGACGCGGGATCCGGGGATGTGGTGGCGGGGGGGGGGGCACCGTGAAGGGGAGGAGCAGGAGCGCGCGGCCTCGGCGCTACCTTTCTCCAAACAACGTTGCCACACGCGGAGAGCACGGAGATTTCTGGGGCTTTGGAGGGAATCGTGAGCGGGCGGGAGGAGGCCGGGGACCACACAGGTGAGCCCCCGCCCGCGCCCTGCCCGGGACGGCGGCGGGCGCTGCGGTCCCGCTCCCCACCACCCGGGGTCCGCACGGTGCCTCGCCTCAACCCCTCACTTCCACCGCGAACCCGTGACCCCCTCCTCCTTGCTCGCTCTCCGCCCCCACCCCGGCAAAGTGGAGCCGCCGCACTTTCCCAAGCCCGCAGGCGCCCCCCACACATACACCAGCGCTGCACCTCAGACCCATTCCCCGCGGCCCCCTCCAGGGGAAAAAATGAAACCAGACTGGCCGAGAAGGGGGGCGGCAGGGGCCGGGGTGCGGAGCAGAGGTGAGGGAGACGGGACTTACTTTGCGAGGCGCAGTGCGGGGCGCCGCCGACGAGAAATAAAGGCCCCGATCCGGGCTGCCTGGAGCCCCCCGAGCGCAGCAATGTCAGGGCTCCAGTCCGGACGGCGTTGGCGGCGGCGGCCGCAGGGGACTGGGACGGGCGCGCGTGCGGCGGGCGCTCTCGCTGCGCTCCGGCTCGGGCCCTGGCTCCGCGCGGCTCCGCTCCTGGCTCCCCTCTGGCTCCTGGCACCAACTCCGGGCAGTCACATGACGCCGGCGCCGCTCGCTCTGCGAGCCTCCCGGGGCTGGCGGGGTAAGTAGAGGCTGGGACCCGGGGTGGGAGGGTCAGGGAGGGGAGAGGGAGCCGCCACGGCCGCCCGGGCTGGGCGGGTCCCCACCCACTTGGGTGGAGGCAGCCGCCGGAGGGGTCGGCCGAGTCACTCGCGCAAACACGCACCCCGCCCTGCGCCCTTCCCCCGCCACCCCCGCCTCCCGCGCCGCCTCCGCCCCGCCCCGCCCAGTCACCCGGGGACGGCCTGACAGACAGTCATTATTCCCCGGAGCCGGCGCCGCCCCGCCGGCCCAACCTGTCCCGCGAGGCGCGGCGCGGCCGTGGGGCTGGGCGTGCGCGGCGCGGCCTCCGCCCCCCGCCCGGCCCCGCGCCCCGCCCGTGTCCCCGCCCGCGTCCCCTCCCCGCGCCCTCCGCTCCGGAGCCCGCGCCCCGCCCGGCCCCGCCGCCGCGCCGCGCCGCGCCGCCGCCCGAGCCCGGGGGGAAGGAAGGGCGGCGCTGCCCGCTCCGGGCGTCACACGGCTGCGGCCCGCTGCGCCGATTCCAAAACACACAGCCGGGCTCGCGGGCGAGCCGAGGCGGGGGGCGCGGGCGGCCAGGGCCATCGATCAGCCGGCTCCAGCGGGAAGGGCGGCCCCGGGCGCGGCGGGAAGGGCTGGGCCCCGCGGCCGGCGCGGCGCGGCCCCTCCTCGGCTGAGCGCACTCAGCTCACTGCAGGAGAAAAGCCGAGCCGAGGCGGCCGCGGTGCAGGAGCGGGTGGGCCAGGCGGATTCGGGAGGGGAAGAGCGGCCGCTGGGGAGCGCCGAGCCTCCCTGGCCCCGAGTCGCCGGGGTCAGGGGACACCCTGTGGGCGCGCTCTTTCTTTATGCCCCGGGGCGACTGGTCCCCCTGGCTGGCGGCCCAGGCGGGGCCCCGCGCCTCTTGGGACTTTTCTTTGAAGGCCCGGAGACCCCCAGGGCAAACCTCCTACGGGCCAGGCCTGCAGCTGTAGCTAAAAAGCGGCATTTGCGCAGCCGAGCTTGCCTGGAAACTTCGCAGACTTTGGTCGGATCCTCCCCTGCAGAACGAGGGCCTGGCCTGGCGACCCCCTCATTTCAAGTTGCTTCTAGGGACCTAGCGCCCTAAGCTCAGTGGGCTTCAGGGCGCTGCGAGCGAATGGGGTGGCACAAATGCGCATTCGGTGCAAGCCAGGCCCCTTCGAGGACTTTGTGTAGATTGGTACGGAAGTTTAATGCTTTTTGGGGTTCTTTTTAAACAGTATTAATGTAATAATGAATGTAATAAAAAGAACAAAGGACAAATTGGTTCCATTGTTTTAAGTCCTGTGTAATGTTTAAAACTGCCCTTGCTTCGGTGTATGGCCTGTTACTGCTTCAAGATGTTTTAAAGGCCGTTTAAGTTGACCCATCTCGCTTTGCTGCTTCATCCAGACATCGTAGTGCTTAAAACAGAGTGTTAAAGTATATTCCGAGCCGCTTCATGTAGCTACACAGTGTTGTAAAATTAGTACCCGGTAACCTCAAGTAGTGAAATCGCATATTGTAAGTAATGCAAGTCCGGGAAAGGCCACGTGGAGGATACCCAGAACTGACACCGGCTCTTGGGACGTCGTGCTGTCCCGTAAGCTTCATCTTTAAAATGTAAAGGGTGTGAGGTTTTTTTTCTTCATAATGAATAAAAGACATTCCAGAAGAAAAAAAAAAAGTTGGATTCGTGTCAATTACTAATTGCCGTTTATTGATCACTGACATCATTAAATGTCTGATTGGCTGCCTTAAGGTTTGCATTAGCGGAACACCGTGTTAGGAATGCCTGGTGGAACTGACTCGTAGTAGGTGCTCAAAGAAGTATGGATTTTTCTCCAGGGACACAGTGACGAAAACTCGAAGCACATAAACCATATTTTTTACATTGTTCATGTGGGTGTGGACGCAAAGGGGAAGAGCGAAATAGGCCTGTTGGAGAAAAGTGTGGCCCAAGATAAGAAGGGAGTGGTTTTGATATGGAAGGGGCAGGCGGCAAAGGAGAAGAAACGCCATTTTAAAAACTTAATTAGTGAACACAGTGTGTTCGGTGCCCTGTGGGAAGCTGCTCAAATGCAAGTTGTCAGAAATGAATCTATCTAGTGCTGGGTAGCTCAGTGAAGGACACCATCATTCTTCAAAGTGCCCAACAGGGTGGAGCACAGTCGCTCACTCCAGCACTTTGCGAGGCCGAGTTGGGTGGACCACTTGAGGCCAGGAGTCGGAGACCAGCCTGGCCAAGTTGGCGAAACATCTTCTCTACAGAAATTACAAAAATTAGCCAGGCATGGCGGCGCACGCCTGTAATCCTAGCTGTGTAGGAAGGCTGAGGCAGGGTAATTGCTTGAATTCAGGAGATGGAGGTTGTAGTGAGCTGAGATCGTGTCACTAAACAGAGTGAAACTGTCAAAAACAAACAAAAAAAAAAAACAGAAGCCCCTAAGCCCTTCTTCTCGCTAGCAGGGCATAGCCCACGATTCACTGAGTCCTGGACCTTCTTGGTCACTACCCACTCTCTGGCCACTATGCTGGCCCAGCCTGTTGCCACCGTGTCTTGTTGGTCATCCTGTTTGTAGTATGGCTGAAGCGTGAAAAAGGCGTTGGAGCACGGGAGTAAGAGTGCCCTTTCCAAAATGCAAGCCTAATCATGTCAGTCCCTTCAATGGCTTCCCATAGGATGAAGTCCTAAACTTTCCACCCCTGCTGGCCTGGCCTCTGCCGGTCATTACCGACACTTCTCCCTCTTCTCCCTTCCTACTGTTTTCCAGCAATGCTGAACTTCTTTCCGTTCCTTTCTTCTAACTCTGTCTTCCCACCTCTGGCCCTTTGCACATGCTCATTTTTCTAGGTAGAAAAGCCTTGTCTTCTCCCCCAACCTGACCTCTACTCCCATTTCCCTAAATTCTATCCATCGTTTCAGTGTTGGCTTAAATGACATTTTCTCCAAATATGTATTCTCTCACCGCACCTTTGGACAACTTGAGGTGCTCTGGTAACATCTAGTGGGGCCTGATGGGAGGTGTTTGGGTCATCGGAGTGGATCCTCGTATTTCCACTCTTGTAACACTTTTCATTCTTGTAATTGGCTATTTAATGATCTCTCTGTGGCACTAGACTGGAAACTCCATGAGGGCAGGTACCTTGTCTTTTCAGCAAAAATGTATTCCCAGGGCCCAGATGTTCAATGAATTGTCAAAGGAATAAATGTGGTTTATGAGTTGAGAGGAAGGAGGAGTCATTCTGAGCTGAAGAGGTGAGCGGAGGCTACAGGGAGGCAAGTTGCCATGAACTATACCTCCATCAGTCCAGGGGCTTCGAAATGGTGAAGAGGAGGGAAGAGGGAGTTACCCCCACTGAGTGCTTTTAAGCAATGGAGTGAGATAGTGAAAGTGATGCCTGGGTCTTTTTAAAATTCCTAACACTAGCACGGTGCCTGGAACACGGTCAGGTGTTCAGTAAAGCCTGCATGACCATCTCAAGTGTGATCTTTGTGGTAGCTGCTTTGCCCTTTTCCCTTGCTGACGGCAGACCAGTCTGGTTTAGGTGTAGGAAGTCTATCTTCAGTGGAGGATACCCATGCCAGGTCCCAGCAGAGGAACCCTGGTTGTTCCCAGCCAATCCCAGTCTCTTTTGCCAGTGACTGGTTGGAGGGTAGGTATGCAACCTAGTTCTAGCAAGTGGGACATGAAGGGAAGTGTGCTAGAGGTTTTGTGGGAAATCTTTGTTTCTTCCTGATACAAGGAAATCCCCAGACCTGCTCTGGAAGTTGTTAGGTGAGGATGTGATGCTTGAAGCTGTGGTAGCCATCTTGTATTTGTGAGAGAAAGCCAATGTTTTGATTTCCATGTGGATAGTTCTTTTTTTTTTTTTTTTTTTTTTTTTTTTTTTTTTGAGACGGAGTCTCACTCTGTCGCCCAGGCTGGAGTGCAGTGGCCGGATCTCAGCTCACTGCAAGCTCCGCCTCCCGGGTTTATGCCATTCTCTCGCCTCAGCCTCCCGAGTAGCTGGGACTACAGGCGCCCGCCACATCGCCCGGCTAATTTTTTGTATTTTTTTAGTAGAGACGGGGTTTCACCATGTTAGCCAGGATGGTCTCGATCTCCTGACCTCGTGATCCACCCGTCTCGGCCTCCCAAAGTGCTGGGATTACAGGCTTGAGCCACCGCGCCCGGCCGTGGATAGTTCTTTTTTTACAACCATTCAGTTTTCAGCTCAAATGTTACCTCAGGAATGACTTCCTTGACCACACAGTTTAAAACATACTCCCCTTCCTCTTTGCTGTGGTTCGGATGTTTGTCCTTTCCAAATCCCATGTCGAAATTTGATCCTCAGCATTGGAGGTGGGGCCTGATGGGAGGTGTTCCGGTCATGGGAGTAGATCCTCCATGGATAGATGAACACTCTCCCTGAGGATGGGGAATAAATGAGCACTTCCTATGTTAGTTTTCAAGAAAGCTGATTCTTACAAAGAGATCTCTGGGCCAAGTGTGATGACTCACACCTGTAATCCCAGCACTTTGGGAGGCCGAGGTGGGCGGATCACCTGAGGTCAGGAGTTCAAGACCAGCCTGGCCAACGTGGTGAAATCCCATCTCTACTACAAATGCAAAAACAGATACTAGCCAGGCGTGGCGACAGGCACCTGTAATCCCAGCTACTTGGGAGGCTGAGGCAGAAGAATCGCTTGAACCTAGGAGGTGGAGGTTGCAGTGAGCTGAGACCGTGCCATTGCATTTCCGCCTGGGCAACAAGGGCAAAACTCCGTCTCAAAAAAAAAAAAAAAAAAGAGCCTGGTACTTTCCTCCTGGCTCTCTTCTTGCCCTGTGATCTCTGCACACACTGGCTCCCCTTCACCTTCTGTCATGCATGGAAGGAGCCTGAGGCCTTCACTGGATGCCCAGTCTTCCAACCAGCAGAACTGTGAGCCAAATAAATGTTTTTTCTTTATAAGTTACCCAGCCTCAGGTGTTTCCTTTATAGCAACATGAAAAGGACTAATATGCCATTCATTGTTTAGTCATTGTCCTATTTTCTTTTCTTTTTTTTTGTATATCACTAACTAAAAATACCCCTTTCTTTTTTTGTTTATTTGCTACCTTTTTTTCTATTAGGATGTGAGCTCTGTGAGAGCAGGGATATTGTTTTATTTCACTTTTTCTCAAGCTTCTAAAACAGTGTCTAACAAACAGAAGGTGTTCCATAAGTATTTGTTGATTAATGTATGACAGCTAAGCTACCCCAGGACAATAACACCATGTTGAAATGGATTCAGGGGCTAGTGGACACAAGCCACCGCAAACCTCCACTTTCTCTTTTGTGACTTACATCACAATATATTCCATCTCAGACAGTCTCTTCCTGCTACACAAATACATTTTTCTTGAGATTCCTTATTTCTTCTCCAATCTACTTTAGAGCTTTTGTATTCCTTCCCAGGGAATTTCTCCTCCTCATTTGAGGACAGACAGAGCTACCAAGGCAGAAGAGTGTCATGTGCTTGTGAATTTACGGGGTAGCACCTTAATTTAAGGTAGTTACCTTAAATGAAAACAATGCTATATGATTTGAAGTAAAATTAGAAATGCTAGGCTAAGGATTATCCATCTCTAAAACATCACAAAAGGTCTGTAGATTCTCCGCATCATCTCTACAAGTTTCCACCTATGTTATCTATCCATCCATCCAATTTAGAATTGCCAGGAAATATTGAGGTTGAGTTAGGTGACCATGAGTTCTGGTGAAGATCAGACTAGATGTATGATCCACCCCCACCCCCAGAAGCTCTTAGCATTTCTAGTGCAGGTGGACAGTTGTCTTGGATTGTGTTTGGCAGGACAGTGCCATGACAGTGGCACAGTGGAAATGTTGGTTCTTGGGATCTAAGTCAGAGGGGTAAAACAGGATAAGGCTGTAGAGAAATAGCCAAGGGATTGGTGAACTGGACATTCCGAATAGATTGAAGATTCCAAATAGATGTCTGGGAATAATGGAGTGAGTCACCTGGAAGGTTAGGAGGTGAGTTGTCAGAGAATGGGGACTACCTGTAAGTTTAGTATTTAGAGGTGAAGCAGTCCTAGGGGATGGTGTGGTCCAGGGAGTGCCTGTGGAAGTAGGAGAACTAGAAGGGAGTGGAGAAGATCCCTGAAGATGAAGAGACGAGGGAAAAGAGTGACTGGGGTGTTAAACATGGTTCCATGTGGATCCTGAAATTACTCAGAGCTATGGCCAGAGTAAGACTTAGGCCCTCAAGTCATGTCTTAATTCCAAAAACAAAAAAAACCAAAAAAACAAAAAACCTCTGAGAAACGTGGATGATAGCCACCAGGAGAGAATGGTTAGAAGATATCCTCCTTTTTCTATAGTTAAATCTGCTTTCCTTGAATCATGATTATTCAAAAATAATCACTTGGGCTGGGTGTGGTGGTTCATGCGTGTAATCCCAGCACTTTGCGAGGCTGAGGCAGACAGATCATCTGAGGTCAGGAGTTTGAGACCAGCCTGGTCAACATGGTGAAACCCTGTCTCTACTGAACATACAAGCATTAGCCGGGCGCAGTGGCATGCACCTGTAATCCCAGCTACTCTGGAGGCTGAGGCAGAAAAATTGCTTGAACCCGGAAGATGGAGGTTGCAGTGAGCCGAGATGGCGTCACTGCACTCCAGCCTGGACAACAGAGCGAGACTCCATCTCCAAAAAAAAAAAAAAAAAAAAAAAATCACGTGTGTTTCATTGTTTTTTGGTTATTTTGCAAGTAAAATATGTCAGTAGTTTTATTTCCTACTTTTTATTGAAAATATATTATTTCTGCTTTATTGAGAGTTTCAGTCAACTTTTGGAGACCTGTCAGAGACCTTAAAACATTATTTATACTATGACTTCAAAGGGAAATGATTTATAATTTCCAAACCAATGTCCTACACATACAAAGAGACTGCAACCTCTTGCTGAGTTGGAGACTACCTAGATTTTTCCTGTGCTGGTAGTCAGAGTAAGTAAAGAATGGGAGACCCACAAAATAAGAAAAACGACCTCCCTTGTTTTGGAATGAGGCTGTTTTTCAACTGTTTTGGAGTAAGGTGGACTCTTTATGTTTCTCGCCCTCTCTTCTATGTTAAGGAATAATTATTGGCATTTAAATCTTGAATTTAATCTACTTCAGTTAGTATTGCTTGAACATTTACCATAGGTCTTGGGTGGGGCTGACAATGCAAGAAATATGTATGACATAATCCCTGCATTCAAGGAATTAAAGAGAATATATGTATTATTCTGCTTAATTATTACACAATGCAGAAATAATAATATAATGAATAAAATTTATTTTATATTATTTTATTTTTGAGACAGAGTCTCATTCTGTTACCCAGGCTGGAGTGCAGTGGCGCAATCTCGACTCACTGCAACAACCTCTGCCTCCTGGGTTCCAGCAATTCTCCTGCCTCAGCCTGCCAAGTAGCTGGGATTACAGGGGTGCACCACCCTCAGCTAATTTCTGTATTTTTAGTAGAGACGGGGTTTCACCATGTTGGCCAGGCTGGTCTCTAACTCCTGATCTCAAGTGATGCTCCTGTCTTGGCTTCCCAAAGTGCTGGGATTACAGGTGTGAGCCACTGTGCCTGGCCAAGAATATGATGAATACAATTTAGAAAAGGACAATGATATGAGAGCTAAATGGATAAAAAGGTAAATGTATTTGTCCAAAATATGAGTAGTAATGTGTGGTTTGGTTTTTGTCTTCAAGAAGCTTACAATCTTGCAAAATAAATCACATCTGGTCAGGAAATCCTGAAAATCTTCATGGAGGAGGTGACATCTGTGTTAGAACTTCATGGCTGCAGAAGGGGCTGGGAATCAGATTTCAGGGTCTGGAAAGGGCATGGAGGCAAAGGGTCCAACAGGAAACTGGGTCACTTAGGAGTGGAACGAGATAAGGCAGGAGAGGTCAGCCAAGACCATGTTGTGGAGAAAATTGGAATTTGACATCGGGCAACCACAGGTTTTTAAGCAGGTGAGTGGCATTAGATAGCATATAAAAATGACATGAAGTTTAATGTTAATATAAAGCTCCAACAGTGCAGAGCAGAAGGCAGCAAGCAAAGGGTGCATACATCTATTCATGTATATATACATATATCATCTCTCTCTCTCCCACCCTGTACACACATGCACATGTACATGTGCACATGTGAGCATTTTTCTACGTTAGTGACTAAGCCAGCAAAGAGGCAGTGTGTGTACACTGTGCTCTAGGGAAGTGGTCTTGCCACCTTTTCTTTTCTGCTCGTTCCAAGTGCATTGCATGCCCACACTTCCAAAACCCTGAAGTTTGAAGCATTTCCCTCCATGTAAAAGCTCAGTTGCACAGGCTCCCCTGATGCTTGGCTGGGAAGAGGACTTCAGCCTTTTATTCCTTGGTCTCCCAACGCGGCAAGCCATTCTGCATTCACAAATGATTTGGAAGTTTTGCTGATCTGTCCTAGAAAAAATTAAACACATGGTTCTCCCACATGAACAGTGGAGAGTTCTTCGTCACTCTGGCAATTAAAAAAATTTGCTAATACACAAAAACATGAAAATGAAAATAATGGTCATATCCAAGTGATAGGAGTAGGGGGAATATTTTTTCTTTGCCTTTCAATATTCTGTGTTTTTTTCTTTAATGAGCATGTATTCCTTTTGTAATAAGAAACAAGTGTGTTTGGCCGGGCGCGGTGGCTCAAGCCTGTAATCCCAGCACTTTGGGAGGCCGAGGCGGGCGGATCACGAGGTCAGGAGATCGAGACCCTCCTGGCTAATACGGTGAAACCCCGTCTCTACTAAAAATACAAAAAACTAGCCGGGCGCGGTGGCGGGCGCCTGTAGTCCCAGCTACTCGGAGGCTGAGGCGGGAGAATGGCGTGAACCCGGGAGGCGGAGCTTGCAGTGAGCTGAGATCCGGCCACTGCACTCCAGCCTGGGCGACAGAGCGAGACTCCGTCTCAAAAAAAAAAAAAAAAAAAAAAAAAAAGAAACAAGTGTGTTTTAAAAGATAGCTAAAATGCTGGGCATGGTGGCTCACGCCTGTAATCCCAGCATTTTGGGAGGCCGAGGTGGTGGATCGCTTGAGATCAGGAGTTCGAGACCAGCCTAGCTAACTTGGTGAAACCCTGTCTCTACTAAAAATACAAAAATCAGCCTGGTGTGGTGGTGCATGTCTATAATCCCAGCTACTCCAGAGGCTGAGGGAGGAGAATCGCTTTAACCTAGGAGGTGACTTTGCAGTGAGCCGAGATTTTGCCACTGCACTACAGACTGGGTGACAAAGTGACTCTGTCTCAAAAAAAAAAAAAAAAAAGCTAAGAAAGAAAGAGAAAGAAATGGGCAATGGGCAAGTTGTGTATAATTAAGTGTCGGATCTGAAGCACAGTTTTGCAAGTTGGCCGTTTGGAAGCACCTCAAAGCCAGAGGTGCAGTCCTTTGCTTGGGATTTTGAAGGGGGCTGAGTCTAGAGGGGCAGGAGGTGGTGAAAAGGGAGGCTCTAGAAATAGAGGGCAGTGGCCGGGCGCAGTGGCTCAAGCCTGTAATCCCAGCACTTTGGGAGGCCGAGACGGGCGGATCACGAGGTCAGGAGATCGAGACCATCCTGGCTAACACGGTGAAACCCCGTCTCTACTAAAAAATACAAAAACTAGCTGGGCGAGGTGGCGGGCGCCTGTAGTCCCAGCTACTCGGGAGGCTGAGGCAGGAGAATGGCGTAAACCCGGGAGGCGGAGCTTGCAGTGAGCTGAGATCCGGCCACTGCACTCCAGCCCAGGCGACAGAGCGAGACTCCGTCTCAAAAAAAAAAAAAAAAAAAAAAAAAAAAAGAAATAGAGGGCAGTGAGAGAAGGTGAACATCTTTTACTGAGTGTTTGGCTTGCTTTTTTTTTTGTTTTTTTGAGACGGAGTCTAGCTCTGTCGCCCAGGCTGGAATGCAGTGGCACGATCTCGGCTCACTGCAACCTCCGCCTCCCGGCTTCAAGTGATTCTCCTGCCTCAGCCTCCGGAATAGCTGGGATTATGGGCATGTCCCACCACACCCGGCGAGTTTTTGTATTTTTGGTAGAGACGGGGTTTCACTATGTTAGCCAGGCTGGTCTCAAACTCCTGACCTCGTGATCCACTCGCCTTGGCCTCCCAAAGTGCTGGGATTACAGGCATGAGTCACTGCACCCGGCCGACTCTTTGGCTTATTAAAGGCTGCTTGGTTAGTTGGACCTGTGCTGGTTCTTGGAACTGGAATTTTTTAAAATAACACATACAGAATTTGCTTGACAAACCTTTCCAAAGAGGAAAAGCTAAAAAGAAACACCAAAAACAAAACAAAACAAAACAACAACAACAAAAAACAAAACCAAAAATAGAAAAGCTGGCAAACTAGAATGAGTAGAGCTGAAGTTCCTATTTCTGAAGAGATAGGAATATATTAATACTCCTGGATCAAGGTCCATTCATCCTCTCTGGGGGTCTTTTGCCAGGATCTGTTGATTTGACGGGAAACAGAGGTGTCAGCAGTTGTGGATGTGAGTCTGTGAGAGATGACCTGCAGCCCCCAAACACCATTACCGTGTCTGGTGCGTTGTCTCAGCAGGAGGGGCTTCTAGCTGCTCCGCTGTTTCTTTCTGAGCTGCATCTGCTTGTCTGTTATTGTTCATAAGGTTTTCTGGGTAACTATAAGCAACGGCCTTGTTAGTTCCTCTTGAGATTGCCCACTACTCCCCACCCTTATTTCTCACCTCCCAGCATCCTGTTTGTCTCCCTGACTCTGTTCCCCGCCCTGTCCCCACCCTTACAGAGCTACCAGCCCTTTTAGCCATGTTTGCTTCCCTTAGCTCATTAATTTTAACCTTTTATTAAGTGTTCTCACATCAAACAAGGCATGTCATCTATCCAATTTTTTATTCATTAATTTGTGCTTTCTTCTATCGTGAATATCTTTAAAATATGTCTAGATGTATATTGTAGTCTGTTTTCCTGTTGTCTTGAAGATACTGTATTTCCAGAAAATTCTAAAAGAATGGAAGAGGATAAAAGAAAGTATGGACAACTTTGAATGATGTAAAAGACTTTTTTTTTTTTTTTGGTGTGCTTTGCCTATTTAAAGTTACTTGCTTATGAGAGAAACAAGAAATCTACAAAATATAGTATGTTCATGCTCACATCGATATGATGTTTAGTTTATTAGATTTTCCAGAATATTTTAGCCAGTCAATAATTTTTTGTTTGTTTGTTTGTTTGTTTTTTGAGGCAGAGTCTTGCTGTGTCACCCAGGCTGGAGTGTAGTGGTGCGATGTCGTCTCACTGCAACCTCCGCCTCCCGTGTTCAACAGATTCTCCACCTTCAGCCTCCCTAGTAGCTGGGACTATAGGCGCCCGCCATCACACCTGGCTAATTTTTTGTATTTTTAATAGAGGTGGGGTTTCACCATGTTAGCCAGGATGGTCTTGATCTCCTGACCTCGTGATCTGCCTGCCTCAGCCTCCCAAAGTGCTGGGATTACAGGCGTGAGCCACCACGCACAGCCTAGCCAGTCAATAATTTTATATGAAGTGTCTGGACTTACATTTAAATTTTTTTCATTGCTGTTGCAAGTGGGTCTATTAACTATGAAACATTATAGAGTCTAGCACTTAAGTTTTGCAGGTTTATGAGAAATATTTACCATTTAAAAAATATCATCATAAAAGAAATCATCAGTGCTTTAGCACAACTAAATATATAGTTCTGCCTAGTAGTCATGGTATTTTCACAATACAGAAAATTCACTTTATAAAAAAGAGAAACATTTAGTTTTTAAAAAAGGAGGGAAAACGCTTTCAAAATTTGAGTACAACTTTTGTTACACAGTAATGTATCTAATCGATTTCTTTTTCTGCACTAAAGATAAGGGAAATGGATTCAAAAGAAGCAGAAATTGATGATGGCATTCTAAACTCATATCAGTATCTTGTTTCTTTAGCTATTTCATCAATATCTGAAAAATAAGATTTCCCCTGAGATTCACACAATGTGTCTCCTTTTCCATGTTTGTTTATTTTCTTATGTGGCAAATTGTTTCAAATGCAATTAATTTTCTTTCATTTGGTACTATGAAGATGAGGGCATCTTAAAGGAGTTCCCAAGATTCAGGAGGAAACAGGAGAAGTCTTGAGGAGCGTTTATCACCACCTGCCAGGAGAGATACTCTTGGTAGGTTATCAGCTTACTTTCTCCAGCCATGTATCTCAAGATATTCCCAGTTGTGATGCATTGGAAAGTACCTGTCTAACCTCTTGTCCTCAGGACTTTTCAATTTTCATTAGGTGGTAGTTATCAAATGAGTAGTGTAGTTTGGATAATGACAAAATTAGTCACATTTATTAATGTATTTCCCTTAACTTTCTTCTGTACCTGCAGAAGTACCCTTAGATCCAAACAAGCAAACAAACAAACAATGCCCCCGTCCCCCGGCCCCATCCAAAAAAAAAAAAAAACCAGTTAATTTAATCTAGACCATTTGGTACAGATGACTGACAAAGATGCATTGTATAATTCAGACACACAATTGCTGTGTCTGAGATCTTGGCTCATTGCAACCTCTACCTCCCAGGTTCAAGCAATTCTCCTGCCTCAGCCTCCCGAGTAACTGGGATTATAGGTGTCCACCACCACACCCGGCTAATTTTTGTGTTTTTAGTAGAGACAGGGTTTCATCATGTTAGCCAGTCTGGTCTCGAACCCCTCACCCCATAATCCACCTGCCTCGGCCTCCTAAAGTGTTGGGATTACAGGTGTGAGCCACTGTGCCCTGCCAACACTGTTGAGTACGTTATTATTTCAATTCCAGATAACAGCCTTAATTTCGGTCTCTCTCTCTCCCTTTTTCTCTCTTTCTTTCATATGGAGTCTTGCCCTGTCCCCCAGGCTGGAGTACAGTGGTGTGATCCAGGCTCACTGGAACTTCTGCCTCCTGAGTTCAAGCTATTCTCCTGCCTAAGCCTCCCAAGTAGCTGGGATTATAAGCTTATGCCACCATGCCCAGCTGATTTTTGTATTTTTAGTAGAGATGGGAATTTCACCATGTTAGCCAGGCTGGTCTTGGACTTGTGACCTCAAGTGATCTGCCCACCTCGGCCTCCCAAAGTGCTGGGATTACAGGCTAAGCCACCACGCCTGGCCCAGATAACAGTCTTTCTATTCTATCATCTTTAGAAATTAGGAAAGGAAGGCAAAAATTTTTAGCCTATTTTAAAGAAAACCTTTCCTGTGTCATTGTTTTAAACAGATATGTGTATCATTCACCTTTTCTTTTCAAATCTGAAAAACAAATTCTCCAAAAAAATTTTTAAATTGTTTTTATACTCTAGAATTATTACCACCACTACCACCCTGTACAGTTTACATTTCTAGTTAGCAACTGGGCGCAGTGGCTCACGCCTGTAATCCCAGCACTTCAGGAGGCTGAGGCAGGTGGACCACTGGAGGCCAGGAGTTGGAGACCAGCCTGGCCAACATGGCAAAATCCTGTCTCTACTACAAATACAAAAATTAGCTGGGTGCAGTGGCACACACCTGTGATCCCAGCACTTTGGGAGGCAGGCGGGGGGCGGGGGGGAGCGGATCACTTAAGGTCAGCAGTTCGAGACTACTCTGGCCAACATGGTGAAACCCTGTCTCTAGTAAAAATACAAAAATTAGCCGGGTACAGTGATGCATGCCTGTATTCCCAGCTACTCAGGAGGCTGAGGCAGGAGAATAGCTGTTGCAGTGAGCTGAGATCGTGCCACTGCACTCCAGTGTAGGTGACAGAGCAAGACTCTGTCTCAAAAACAAAAACAAAAACAAACCCAAATACATTTCTAGTTTGCTTGAACTCTTGTAGTTGTTTATAAGCTACTTAGAGCAAGGGCTTTGTCTTTTTTATAGTTTCTGTTACAATTTTTATACTTAACGGACAGTTCTATATTATTCTAACAACTAATTTCCTTGGCCATATAAATAACTTTTCTTATTCTTTTCTTTCTGGTTTTTTTTTTTTTTTTTGAGACAGAGTCTCAATCTGTCACCCAGGCCGGAGTACAGTGGTGCTATCTTGGCTCACTATAACCTCTGCTGCCTGGGTTCAAGCGATTCTCCTGCCTCAGCCTCCTGAGTAGCTGGGATTACAGGTGCCTGCCATTGCATCTGGCTAATTTTTGTATTTTTAGTAGAGACGGGGTTTCACCATGTTGGCCAGGCTGATCTTGAACTCCTGACCTCGTGATCCACCCACCTTGGCCTCCCAAAATGCTGGGATTATAGGCTTGAGCCACCATGCCTGGCCATATAAATGACTTTTAAAATTTGAATTTATTTCTCCATAAATAGGATGCTTATACTATTTATTTAGTGTGGATTTGTATTTTTATATCTTATACCTTATGGCTTATCACTTGCTTTAGTACCTCTGTTATATTCTTGAAACTATAAACTCTACTCAAAATAGTATAATTTAAATCCATTTCTCAAGGAAAATATTAAATATAATTAAATTTAAGTATTATAATTAAGAGTTTCATGTAAAATGTCCTGTTACATCACATAAAAATGGATGTCCTATTGAAAGGAGAAAAATTCTCTTATCCCCTTCTCAGGGCACGTGATGGGGTGTGGCTTGGGCTCGCTTCTTCGGTGCCTTGCTGCTCAAAACCCCTAGGGGTGGCTGGGCACGGTGGCTCACCCCTGTAATCCCAGTGCTTTGGGAGGCCGAGGTGGGCAGATCACTTGAGGTCAGGAGCTCGAGACCAGCCTGGCCAAGATGGTGAAACCCTGTTTGTACTATAAATACCAAAATTAGTTGGGCGTGGTGGCACACGCCTGTATCCCAACTACTCAGGAAGCTGAGGCAGGAGAGCTGTGTGAACCTGGGAAGTGGAGGTTGCAGTGAGCTGAGATCACACTACTGCGCTCCAGCCTTAGCAACAAAGCAAGACTGTATCAAGAAAAAACAAAAAACAAAAAAACCCTCGGGGGAGCAGGCAGACGGGCAGGTCGTGGGGAGTGTGGGCTCCAACCCCATGGCTGCATCTAGGGGTGAATGTTTACCGCTCCTGAAGCCCCAGTGGGCGTGTGTTACCATGCGCTTTTTTAGTTTAGCCGTCGGTAGGTGGCTTGTGTCAGTCAGCTCAATTAGACCCCCTGCTTTATTGCAAGGACAGAGGGCTTTCTGCATCTTGGGGTTTCTTGCCTTGGTGTACTAGAAGAATTGGATCACACATGGGCTTGGAGAATGAGTGCAGGGTTTTTTGTTTTGAGACAGAGTCTTGCTCTGTTGCCCAGGCTGGAGTGCAGTGGCACCATCTTGGCTCACTGCAACCTCTGCCTCCTGGGTTTAAGTGATTCTCCTGCCTCAGCCTCTCAAATAGTTGGGACTACAGGCATGTGCCACCACGCCCAGCTAATTTTTGTATTTTTGGTAGAGATGGGTTTTACCAGGTTGGCCAGGCTGGTCTCGAACTCCTGATCTCAAGTGATCTGCCTGCCTTGGCCTCCCAAAGTGCTGAGATTACAGGTGTGAGACACCACGCCTGGCCTGAGTGCAAGGTTTTATTGAGTTAAAGTAGCTCTCAGCAGATGGGGGAGCCAGAAGGGGGATAGAGTGAGAAGGTGATTTTTCCTTGGAGTCCAGCCACTCAGCAGCCTGGGCCCTCCTCCGACCACTCTGGCCAAACTGTGTCATTCCCCCGGTTGATGGCCTGCCAGTGTCTATCAGTGTACTCTTATGCCAGTGCGTTCCTCTCGACATCCAGCTGCTTCTGTTCTTCCGCTGGTATGTTCCTCTTAACGTCCAGCCGCTTGTGTCTCTGCCTGCTAGGGTCTCAGGGTTTTTATAGGCACAGGATGGGGGCATGGCAGGCCAGAGTGGTCTTGGGAAATGCAACATTTAGGCAGGAAAACAGAAATGCCTGTCCTCATGTAGGTCTGTGGGCACAGGCTCAGGGGTGGAGCTCTAGCTAGGGACCACACCCTTCCCTTCCCTACACTTCCCTGCCCCGCTCTGGTATCACTGTTATATCACATAAAAATATTAGACTGGGGGTTAAATGAGGAATGCTTACTGAAATAGCCAAGGACTGAAATTCCTGCTTATGTGTGAGGTTAGGAACACTCTGCTGCCTCACCCTAACTACCTTTATTTATCATATTGCTTGGATGCAATTATATGAAAAGAAACATAGCAACAAGATTTTCAAAGGTCATATGAAGATGGGATCAAGTGGCTAGAAAGTCACTTGAGGAATATTACACTCCTTTTTCCCATTAAATTAGAGAAAATAATTTTTTTTTTTTTTTTGAGACAGGGTTTCCCTCTGTCACTTAGGCTAGAGTGCAATGGCACAGTCTCAGCTCACTGCAGCCTTAACCCCCAGGCTCAAGTGATCCTCCTGCCTCAGCCTTCCAGCTAGCTGGGACTACAGGCACACGCCACCATGACTAGCTAATTTTTTGTATTTTCACCATGGTGTCCAGGCTGGTCTCTGAACTCCTGAACTGCCTTGGCCTCCCAAAGTGCTGGGATTACATACGTGAGCCACCGTGCCTGGCCAAGAGAAAATAATTTGTTTGACATTGGCTCATATTTCATATCAAGTGAATCAGAAGAATCAGATTATTTTAAAAAAGTAATTCTTTATGGTATTTCTTCTACGTGTGATTGCACAAACACACATGAACTGTTTGCCAAAGCCCACAAAACAGAGCTGAAATGTATTTCTCGGTCCTGCTGCTGATCTGGTTATCTGAGGCAAATGCCTATTCAATCAAAAAAACAGCAAGAGCGGGGCCAGGCAAGGTGGCTCATGCCTGTTTGGGAAGCTGAGGTGGGAGAATCACTTGAGCCCAGGTGTGCAAGACCAGGACAACATAGTGAAACCCTGTCTCTACAAAAAATAGAAAAGTTAGCCGGGTGTGGTGGTGTGTGCCTATAGTCCCAGCTACTCAGATGGCTGAAGTGGGAGGATCCCTTGAGCCTGAGAGGTTGAGGCTGCAGTGAACCATGATTGTGCCACTGCATTCCAGCCTGGGCAAGAGAGTAAGACCCAGTCTCAAAAACAAGAAAAAGAGCAAGCGGCAAGAGGAATAGTATGAAGCCTTGGGAAAGAAATGCCCAGTATTAATCAAATAGGTATTATTCAGAAGTAGGGCATGATGGATATTTATTATCTAGTGTTAATGGTAAAGCGATACCTTTTCGAAACGACAGCATCACTTTGGACTATGTTATTGCAGTTCTTCTCTATTTCCCACTTTGAGTAGAACTTGTGCTCAAGTTGTTAATGTTCAGAGACTTGGATTTGCCAGTGCCTTCTCTGACTCTCTTTGCTTTCAAGGCTGGGGTTGGGTGTAAATGCTGACTGTGTGTTTTCCAGTGATTTAATTAACATCTCTTTATAATATCTGCTGGATTCCAACCTAGATCGGGTAGAATTAAGTGTTTTTAAAAGTTCCTGTCATCAAAGAGTTTTTAATCTAGAGTGGAAACCAGATAAACTCACAAAGATGACTAATGGTATGAGGAAGTAAGTGATACATTAAAAAAAAAAAAAGTCTCTAAAGAAAGTGGTATTACTTTATTACTTTGGCTTCAGAGGGTGAAGAAGGCTTCGTGTGAGACGAGGGGTTTGAGCTGAGCCTGCCAGGATGGTATTTCTGGAAGTGATGCAGAGACCAGTGTGGTTTTAGCAGATGGATCCTGTGGGGGACTTGGGGAAATGAGGTTGGATTGGCAAGAGAGAGAGCTATGCAGTGCTTAAATTTAGGCCAAGGAGTTTGGATGTTAAACAATTAAGGATGTACTCTACCAAAACTGGATTTTCCAAGACCAGCATGGATTTCATGACATTTTGCCCTTTCCAATTAAGGTAATTTAAGTGTGACAATATTTAAAGTTTAACAAAGCATATATATATATATAAATCAGGTAATATGTATTTTTTTCAGACTGTGTTCTAATTTGGTATTTGGAAATAGAATCATTTATCCAGTCTTCAAATATTTGCTAAATATCTGTGCCAGGCTCAGGATTGGACATTTATGGAATAGGTCAACAATGATTTATTAGGTGCCTACTATGGGCCAGGCTCTGTTCTAGGCACTTAGGGTACAGTATAGAGCAAAAAGAAAAACACTCTCACCGAGCTTTTATTCTAGTGGTATCTTAGTTTGCTAGGGCGGCCATAGCTGGGGGGCTTAAACAACAGATGTTTATTTTCCTACAGTACTGGAGGTTGGAAGTCCGTGATCAAGGTAGTGTTGGCAGGGCTGGTTTCTTCAGGGGAGCTGTGTGGGAAGGATCTGTTCCAGACTTCCTCTTGTCGACTTGTAGATGGCCCTCTTCTCCCTTTGTCTTCACATCATCTTCCCTCTGTCTGCATCCACATTTTCTCTTAAAAGAACACCGGTCATATTACATTAGGGCCTACTCTGATGACCTCATTTGAACTTAATTACTTCTATAAAGATCCTGTCTCCAAATACAGTCACATTGGGCTGGGCGTGGTGGCTCATGCCTATAACCCCAGCACTTTGAGAGGCTTAGATGGGCAGATCACTTGAGCCCAGGAGTTCGAGACCAGCCTGGGCAACACAGCAAGACTTTGTCTCTACAAAATACACAAAAATTAGCCAAGCATGGTGGTGTGTGCCTGTTGTCTCACCTACTTGGGAGGCTGAGGTGGGAGGATTGCTTGACCCTGGGAGGTTGAGACCAGCTTGGGCAATGTGGCAAAACTCCATCTCTACAAAAAACTAGCCAGGTGTGGTGGCATGTGCCTGTAGTCCCAGTTGCCCAGGAGGCTGAGATGGAAGGATCACCTGAGACTGGAAAGTCGAGGCTGCAGTGAGCCGTGATCACACCACTGCACTCCAGCCTGGGTGATGGAGTGAGACCTTGTCTCAAAAAACAAGTAAACAAACACAACCCAAATGCAGTCACATTCTTGGATATGAAGGGTTAGGACTTCAACATGAATTGTGGCCAGGGACACAGTTCCGCCTGTAACAAGTAGAAATTGGTGATGGAGCAGTGAATAAACCCTAGAAGTTGGGTGGTTGTTTGCAATGTGGCAGGCACTGTACCAGGCATATTCGTGTGTATCATTTCATTGAATGCTTGTAACCACCTGTGAGATAGGCGTTGTTATCTCCACTTTACAGTAAGGAAACTGAGGGCAGACCATATTCGTTCATAGGGAGGTTTGCTTTTGTCATAGTATGTTTAATGCTTTCATTGGGTCAAAGCCTTGGAAATAGAAATTGAGCTACAGCTAAATGTGTAGCTGAGTTCATGGCGAATTCAGATTCAGAGCAGACCAAAGTCTGGATGTTAAAATAGAGCTGGGGGTGGGGAAGGTTCGTTTGTTTGTTTTACATTAGATTCTAAGAATAAAACCAAAGATAGGAGTTTTTTGTTGTTGTTGTTTTTGTTTTGTTTTGAGACAGAGTCTCGCTCTGTCGTCCAGGCTGGAGTGCAGTGGCACAACCTCAGCCCACTGCAACTGCCACCTCGCGGGTTCAAGTGATTCTCCTGCCTCAGCCTCCCAAGTAACTGGAATTACAAGTGCACACCACCATGCCTGGCTAATTTATTTTTGTATTTTTAGTAGAGACAGGGTTTCGCCATGTTGACCAGATTGGTCTTCAACTCTTGACTTCAAGTGGTCTGCCCACCTTGGCCTCCCAAAGTGCTGGGATTACAGGCATGAGCCACACATGTGGCCAGGAGTAATCTTTACAATTAAGTATCTTTTTTTCTCTGTAGACAGTCCAGTATATTATATAATAACATTTTTATATATAAAACATTATTATACAAATTTATAATGATAATTCTAAATAATTTATGATACATATATAATCATTTTACATATAGCCTACATTTTATATAGTACTGATCATTTTCCTTTTGATTATCTAGATTCAAATAAGTGTATAGGTCATTTTTGACCTGAACCTTTTGATTTATCCCCAGATTAGCAGCCTGCCTGGGCACTCCTCCTGTGGGAGAAATCCTCTTTGCATCATCAGCTTTGCTTTTGATTCAACCCTGCAGCTCCTCTGGGTGGACAGATTCGGATTCAGCAAATACTTACGGAGGTCCTGCCCACCACGTAGCAGGTCATTTTACATCAGTCCATGTTTCTCAAAAATATGGAAAAGCAAAGGATAACATGGTGTGTGTTCTATGAACATCCATTTTATTCCATTATTTTATGAAATAAAAATCTAAATACACTGTTGAATAATTTAAAACATAATTTCAACATTGAAACAATGTAGATATATATTATGGTATAAAATGAAACATTTGCATGAACTTTTTAGCTAAAACCTGTTTCAAAGAAGTTGCTTTTGTTGTTAGTGTACCTTGAGTTCACCACAGATGGAAACGCTTGCTTCTTCCACTGGGGTTCTTGGGAGAAAACACTGGAGAAGTTCTAAGCACTTAAATTTTTATTTTTTATTTTTTATTTTAGTGATGGGTTCTTACTCTGTTGTTCAGGCTGAGATGCAGTGGTGCAATCATAGCTCACTGCAGCCTTGACCTCCTGAACTCAAGTGATGCCCCTGTCTCAGCCTCTGGAGTAGCTGGGACTACAGGTATGCACCACCACACCTGCTTTGAACACTTTGTTAATCCAAATTTCATAACAGCCGTGTGAGGTATATGATCCTCATTTAAGACATCAGAAAACAGAAGCTGAGATAAATTATCTTGTCTTAGTTAATACAGTAAGTAAATAGCAGAGACAGATGTCAAGCTTCCTGGCTCTAATTCCAGGGCATTTTCTATTGCACTAAAGCCACTCCTTGGATGAATAGGCTCAGTCTTCATGGAGCTGGGTAGGTCTCACAGCTCTGCATTTCCACCAGTACCACCCTCCTTCATTTATTAATTCATGCACTTACTTACCCTTTACTCGACAAATATTTATTGGGAGGTAAATTTGGGCCAGACTTTATTCCAGACCCTGATGACAAGGGGGCAGCAGTGAAGGCATAATTCGTTCCCTCATGGAGCCTACACTTTAGTGGGAGAACAGATATTCAACAAATAGTTACCAAAACATTTTTCAAAACTGTAATAAGAGTTATAAAGGAAAAACTGTAAGGTGACAGAAGAGGAATAAAACAGATGAATTAATCTAGACTGATGCTCAAGGTCTCTTTCAGAAAGTTGACCTTTGAGATGAAGTTTCAAGCATGAGTTAACTGGGGGAAAACTTATTTGCACTTAAAATAGTTAGAAATTACCATCCTATAAAACCCTTCATGACAATTCTGTCTATCTCCATTAGATTTCTTCTCTGTTCTACAAGATCAAATACTCACTTTCAGGTATCACATTTATTCTTTTCTATTATATTGTTCCTACTGTCTGTCCATCCATCCATCCATCTATCCATTATCTATCTAATAAACTTTCCTTGAGCACCTGATATAAACCTGGCACTGTTGCACCCCAAATTCTTTATTTTTTCCTCTCTCTTCTCCTTTTTTCTTTTTGACACCTTTTTTTATCTACCCCTTTATATGATGCTTCAGTCTGCTATTTTTGATACCCATCTTTGATGTTATTCTCTTCCCAGTTCTCTTCCATCTCCTCTGCTTGACTAAAAGTATAACTACTCATTCTATTTTCAACAAATGGGTTCTCCATTTTTATGAAATAAATATTTTTCTAATCAGGTGCAAGAAAATAGATACTTGTTTGTTTTTACTTTTAATTTCCTTTTTGGTTTTATCGACTGATTGTAGTTTCTATCTCTTAATAAAGAAATGCCACTAATATAAAACAAACTTTTTGGGGGATATCCATCTCTCTATCTCTATCATTTATGTGTATTTTGGATCAGTTCTTTTTTTCACTATAAATACCTAGAAGTATACAGCTCTATTTGTTTCACATAATATAGCATCTGGAACTAATGATAATTGCTTCCTAAACTTTTCACATGCTTTAAAAAGAGGCACATCATGGCCGGGCGCAGTGGCTCACACATGTAATCCCAGCACTTTGAGAGGCCAAGGTGGGCAGATCACCTGAGGTCCGGAGTTTGAGACCAGCCTGACCAACATGGAGAAACCCCGTCTTTACTGAAAATACAAAATTAGCCAGGCATAGGGGCACATGCCTGTAATCCCAGCTACTTGGGAGGCTGAGGCAGGAGAATCACTTGAACCTGGGAGGCAGAGGTTGCTGTGAGCCAAGATCATGCTATTGCACTGTCATCTTTTCTAGGCCTGTTAATATGCTTATTGTACTTCTGATATAAATGTACAAATAGATTCAGAAATGCATAGCTCCAAGCTAACCTTCTTTCATCTTCTTCTATCAAGTCCTCTTTGTCTTCTCTGTCATAACCTGGACATGAGAAATTCTGGTCAATGATATAGCATATCATCAACTATTTAGGTAAACCGCAGGAAAAGTTCTACACTTTGTTCTCTAGCTCCATACAAGTCAGTCAAATCTACCAAATCTTTGGAAAGTCTGAAGACCCAGAGTATACTACATAGTAAGTTCTACCTATCAAACGATAAGTAGAGGGGACATTACCTTATAGTCATGATGGAATAATAATAGCCTGATCTAACTGCCTATTATAAATTATTGTAATTAATAACTGCCTTTGGACATTGAGCAACAGTCTATATATGACTGTGATCCCTAAGAGAAGAGAAACAAATTGAGCAACAGTCTATATATGACTGTGATCCCTAAGAAAAACAAAGTGAATTCAATGACTGCCCTGGTTTTCTGTCTGAAAGCAATTTCTAGACCACAGATCCAGGAAGGAGGGATCTGAACAGATCCTAGTAGCCTCACTGAATTGATGAGATGAAGATCAGAGTTTGGGGAGGCTGAGGTGGTGAGAGGTAGTAGGGCAGAGTTCTGAGGAGGAGGAAGCTATGCAGAAAAAGAGCTCCAGAAATATGCATAGGAATCTCTTGAATTTTTGCTGAGTATTAGGATACAAGTATATAGAATGACGCTCTACAAGTCTGGGCAAGAAAAGACTTTTTAGTTGTAAGCTGAATAAATCCCAGAGCACACATGAAATGGGAAAGTGTTTGTTGTCTGACTAGCCAAAGGGGAGTTCTCATTCAGCCCTGAAGCATTCAGTGGAGACCTTGGAGGCATCACAAGTTAGAAAGCAGGGCTGAACTATCCTTGGAGTGAAGGGTACTCTGGACCAGGGGTGGAAATCTTTTGTTAAATTTTCAGACAGCAAACATTTTAGGCTTGTGGGTCATATATTCTCTGTCACAACTAATCAATTTTAGTGTGAAGGCAGCCATAGACAATAGATAAGTGAATAGGTATGGCTGAGTTCCAATAAAACTTTATTAACAAAACTAGGTGGCTATCCTGTAGGCTGTAGTTTGCAGACCTCTGTTCTAGAACAGTGCTGTCTAGTAGAAATATAATGCATGCCACATATGTAGTAAAAAGAAATAGATAAAATGAATTTTCGTAATATCTTTTACTTAACAGTATATCCAAAGTGTCATCAATAGGTAATCAATATAAAATTGTTAATGAGATACTTTGCATTCTTATTCTCATACTAGGTCTTCCAAATCCAGCGTGTATTTTATGTCTTTATCACATCTCAATTCAGATTAGCCACGTTTCAGTAGCCACATGTAGCTAGTGACTACCTTATTGGACAGCACAGTCCTAGCCTCTCTCTAGTAAAGCTTAAAAACAAATCTTGAAGATTAGCAATTAACTTCACTGCCTAGCAGAAGAAAGCCCAATACTATTTAAAGGAAGACAACATAATGCAAACATTGAATAATGTAATAACAATGCCAGCATCAAACAAAATTACTAGATATGCTAAAAAGCGGGAAAAAATACCCGTAACAAGGAGAAGAATCAGTTAAGAGAAACAGACCTGGAAGTGACAAGGTAATGGAATTAGCAGACAAGGATGTTACAACATATTTTATTATTGTGTATAAATATTTAAAGGAAAACACAAAAATAGTTGGGTATGGTGGCTCAAGCCGATAATCCCAGCAATTTGGGAAGTTGGAGTGGGAGGACTGCTTGAGCTCATAAGTTCAAGATCAGTCTGGGCAACAAAGTGATACTCCATCTCTACCAAGGATAATTTAAAAATTAGTTGGGTGTGGTGGTGCATGCCTGTGGTCCCAGCTACTTAGGAGGCTAAGGTGGGAGGATCATTTGAGCCTAGGAGGTTGAGGTTGTAGTGAGCTGTGATTCTGCCACTGCGTTCCAGCCTGAGTGACAGAGTAAGACCCTGTCTCTAAATAAAATAAAATCAAAAATAAATGAAAACACAAAAATAATCAGAAAAAAATGAAAGATTAAAAAAGAACAAAACAGGACTAAATACAACATCTGAAATGAAAATTTCACTAGATGGGATTAATAGCAGATTAGACAATGCAGAAGAAAAGATTAGTGAACCTACAAATATAGCAACATTACCTATGCAAGATGAATCACTGAGAGAAACAAAAAACTGAAAAAAAAATGGTGAACAGAGACCCAGTGATCTGTGGGATAATATCAAGCAGTCTATCATACATGGAGAAAAGGAGAAGGGACAGAAAAAGTATTTGAAGAAATGATAGCTGAAATATTTCAAAATTTGATGAAAACTGTATTTCATAAATCTAAGAAGCTTAAGGAACCAGGAGCTGAAAAAAATTCATTAAAAAAAATTTAGGTCTAGGCATGGTGGCATGCACTTTTGTAGTCCCAGGTACTAGAGAGGCTGAGGTGGGAAGATTGTTTGAGCCTAGGGTTTGAGACCAGCTGGGGCAACATAATAAGACCCCATCTCCATAAATAAAATGAAATAAAGAAACAAAGGCACATAATCAAGTTGCCGAAGACCAGTGTTGCACAGAAAATCTTAAAGGCAATCAGAGAAGAATACACATGATATACAGAACAGACATCAGAAGGATCACAGACTTCATTTCACCTCCAGCTTTGCAAGCCTGAAGACAATGAAATAACATCTTTAGAGTGCTCAAAGAAAAAGGCAGCCTAGAATTCTATATTTAATGAAAACATCTTCAAAAACAAAGATGAAATAAAGTTTATCAGACAAAACTTGAGGGAATTTGTTGTCGGCAGATATATACAACAAGAAATGTTTAAAGGAAATTATTCAGGCGAAAGCAAAATGATACCAGATGGAAACTTGAAAGACACTCTTTCAGAAGTGGTAAATATGTGGGCAAATAGAAAAGACTGTGTTCTTATTTTTAAATTTCTTGAAAAGCTAATTGACTGCATGAAGCAAAAACAATAACACTGGATTTTTGAGATATATCAAATATATATGAATAGAAGTGAAATATTTGACCACAGCTTGAAGGACAGGATAGGGAGAAATGGCAGTCTATATAGATGCTTCTTAATTTATGATGGGGTTGCATCCTGATAAACCCATCATAAGTAGAAAATATCATAAGTCAAAACTGGCATTTTATGGACACGATGGGATGCAAAACCACAAAACACAGTATCAAAAAACACTGGCAACACAGTACACTGTAGAGTATCTGTTGTTTACCTTCGTGACTTCATGGCTGACTGGCAGCTGTGGCTTACTGCCACTGCCCAGCATTGCAACAGACTATCACACGGCATATTGCTAGCCAAGGAAAAGATCAAAATTTAAAATCCAAAGTATGATTTCTACTGAATGTGTATTGCTTTCCCACCATCATAAAGTCAAACCATCGTAAGCCTATAGCTATAAGAGTTTTACATTACATATCAAGTAGTATAATATTAGTTGAACATGTATTATGAGTTAGAAATGGATATTTTTAAAAGTAGGAAAATTATGAAAAATAAAATAAAGTTCTATGTATATACATAAACATATATGTGTGTTTGTGTATATACATATATATGTATCTCCAGCAATAGAGATAAAATGAAATATTAAAAAGCACTAATTAATTCAAAAGAAGCAGAAAAAAAGAAACAAACAATAACAAGGAGAGATGAGTCTAATAGAAAACCAATAACAAATAGTAGATTCAAATTCAGCCATATTGATAATTATGTTAAGTATAAGTGGTCTAAACACTCCAATTAAAAGTCAGAGATTGTCAGACTGGTTAAGAAAAGCAAGATCCTATTATGTGCTGTGTACAGGAAAACCACTTTATAGAACAGAAAGTTAGAATTAAAAGGATGGAAAAAGATATACTAAGCAAACATGAATTACAAGAAAACTAGACTGGCTATGTTAATATCAGAGCAGACAATATGAAAAGGAACGTTACTAGGAATAAGGAGGGACTTTTCATAATGATAAAGGCGTCAATTCATCGGGATGATACGACAATCCTAAATGTACTCGAGCTTCAAAGTACATGTAGCAAAACCTGACGGAACTGAAAGGAAATTTTTTTAAAACCCCACAATTAGAGTTACAGATTTCAATACTCTTCACTTAGTAATCAGTAAAGAAGTAAGACAGAAAGTCAGCAAGGATATAGAAGACAGTACCAGTCAACTGGACCTGACTGCACTCTGTCCAATGACAGCAGAATATATATTCTTTTCAAGTTTACGTGGAACATTAACCAAAAGAGACTATATGTTAATCATAAACAAGTTCCAACAAGTTTAAAAGTATTGAAATCATAGAGTATGTCCTCCACCCGTAATGAAATTCAATTAGAAATCAATAACAGCTATTTGAGAAATCTCCAGATATTTAGGAATTAAGCAGTAGACGACTAAACAACACATGGCTCAGAGAAGAAATCACAAGAGAACTTAAAAAATATTTTGAACTGAATAAAAATGAAAACACACATATCAAAAGTGTGGGATGTAGGTGTAGCTACAGCAGTGTCTCAAGGGAAATATAAAATATTAAATGTTCATATTAGAAAATATGAAAGGTCTAAAATTAGCAATCTAAAATACTGCCTTAAAAATTCAAGACATGGAAGACAAATTAAACACAAAGAAAACAGAAGGGAGAAAATAACAAAGACAAAAGCAGAAATCAATAAAATAGGCCCAGATGGCTTCCGTTGTGAATTCTATCAAACATTTAAGAAAGAAATATACCAATGTTTTACAAACTCTTTGAAACTAGGAGGATGAAATACTGCCCAGTTCATCTTATGAGGCTAGCATCATCTTGGTGTAAAATCTGACAGATATTACAAGGGGAAAAAAGAAAAAAAAACAGCAACTAGAAACTAATATCCTTCATAAACATAGATGTAAAAATTCTTAGTAAAATACTAGCAAATTGTGTGCAACACTTTCTTAAAGAAATAATGTCTCATGGCCAAGTGGGGGTTACTGCAGGAATGTATGATCAGCTAGAGGAAGACTATTGCAGGTGGGGCTGTATGACAATGGGAAGTACAAATAAAAGTAAAATGAGAGCACCTTTGGCTCCAATAGTCTTGATTTCTATTTTGACTGTGGTCAACATTACCAAGCATTTACCACATTCCAGGAAACATGTTCAGAGCTTTATGTGGATTGTTTTGTCTTTATTAGAACCCCATGAGGTAGGTACTGTTGTTGTGGGCATTTTATAGATGAGTGAACTAAGGCACAGAGAAATTTGAGAACCTGTCTGCAGTCCGCTGGCTGTTAAGATTTGGATCGATGGTTGTCAGACTTCAGACCCTGCACTCTTTATTAATGTGCCACTTTGCACAGAACTGCTCATTTTCTTTGCTTTTGCCTAGCAAGGCTTATTTCATCAATCTGAAACACTTATCCACTTTTTTGGTCCATAATTAAGAACTGATCTCTGAATCAAAATGCTAACTACTTTCAAATGCAAAATATTTCCAAAATAAAAGTATGTTTCTTAAATTACAAAAGTCATAATAGGACACTGGAAGATATGTTCCATTATCCCCTCCTCAATTTTGATGTGGTTACAAATATTGTGGTGTCCAAGAAGTGGAAAAAAATCCTTTCCCCTGCTATGTGTAGAACAAAATGCTTTTACTTTTCACTATGTGTAGACCTAGATTTCAGTGCTGGCACGGTGGCTTGATGGCATATAGACCTGGGCAAGTTCTTTAAGCTCTGTGAGCTTCATTCCCCATTTGTAAGATGGAACAGTTCTGCCTTCCACACAGGATAGTGTGAGGATTAGAAAGCTATCCAGGCACACTTCAGTTTTATTTTCTTCCTTCTGCTTTTCCCTGACTTTTTCTCCTCGATGCTGCTTCCCCGGAGTCTCAGAAGTTTGAATCTCTCAAGAAAAATGTTTATCAAATTTTTAATTTTTAAATTTTTATTTTCTATGTTGACCTTATCTTACATAATTTTAAACTTGTTTTGACTATTGTCCACTATAAGAAATATGCTTTACTTCATAAACCAGTATATACATTATACACAAATGTATGTATAATGAACGTGATCACCCAATTTACAGTACACACTGGGAAAGTTATTATTTTGAAAGTAATAACTACGCTGGGCCAATAAGAATAAAGCAGGGTGTTCTGGGCAAATTGGGCCACATGTCCCCAAATCACTTGACCTTATGTATTTGGATGCACTCTGTTTTCTTGTATTCTAGCTAATTTAAAAAATGCTTTTCAGGACCTATTACATTAATTTTGTAACCCACTAATGAGTCTAAACCGAGCATTTCTGCTTACCTCTAGAGAATAACTTGTCTGACTACTCCAATATTCTCGGTTGCAGAAGTGCAGAAATGAGCACACACACATACGGAGAATTTCTAGAGAATTCAGCTGCTCAGAACAAGGTGCATTCCAATTGCCAGAGCTACACTCATTCTAACTCCCTTCATTCATTCTCTAGCCATTCTTTTATTCACTCATTTGTCAAATGCTTTGAGCGCATTCTGTATTACCAAATGCTGGAAGCTATCAGACACTGGGTGCTGGGACATGGTTTCTGCCCTTGAGGAGTTCCTGTGTTCTAGTGGGACTGACACAAAAATAATCACAGGACAGGGAAATGAGTGACACCTTAGAGGTGAACAAAAGGCCTTAGGAACATGGAAGAAAGATCCACCAGCTGTGCCAGGGAGAGGGACTGGGTTCTGAGGAATAGAGTTAACATTGAAATTGATGAGGTCCTTGAGCAAGATGTGGATGCACTCAGGGAGTGAGAGGAGCTACTCAAACCGGCCAGCACGCTGCTCAAGGCAGCTCACAAGATGATGTACATGATATTTTACTACCAGAGTTAGTATGTATGTGTATCTATTTCTGTTGTTTTTCTCAAACTTAGGTTAAACTTCATGAGCTTATGTCACTTCATGACACCCCCTGTATGTCTGTCTCCCCAACCTAGTTTTTTTTTTTTTGAGACAGAGTCTCGCTCTTGTTGCCCAGTTTGGAGTGCAATGGTGTGATCTTGGCTCACTGCAACCTCCACCTCCCAGGTTCAAACGATTCTCCTGCCTTAGCCTCCCGAGCAGCTGGGATTACAGGCGCCCATCACCATGCTCAGCTAATTTTTGTGTTTTTAGTAGAGATGGGGGTTTCACCATGCTGGCCAGGCTGGTCTCGAACTCCTGACCTTGTGATCTGCCTGCCTCAGCCTCCCAAAGTGCTGGGATTACAGGTGTGAGCCACCACGACCGGCCTCCTCAACCTGGTTTTTTAACATACAACAAATGGATGTCAGTTCCCTCTTCTCCTTTCTTCTTTCATCCAACTTACCCAGCTCTCTTTTTCTTCACAGCACTTTTCATCTTCTAAGTATGCTATATAATTTACTGATCTGTGATGTTGACTATCTGTTTCTTCCTAGAATGTAAGGAGAAGATTGGTCTGGAATATTTTTTTTTTTTTTTTTTACTGTGGTGTCTCCCGGTTCCTAGAAAGGTGCCTAGTATGTACAGAGTAGGTTCCTGATAAATGTTGGGAATGCCTTGAAAGGGTTAGCAAATTTCCATATCCAGGACATAGTTACTGTCCTCTTAGGTTGGAAGGAAAGTGTAAAGACAAATAAAGGCCTACAAAGGATCATTTCTAAAAGCATCCTTTTCCTCTTCCAGCTTCAATGGTACTTATTGGTCATCTGCTCTGGGTTAGCCCTGCTCTCGGATTTCAAGAAGAGCAAAACAGATCCCATCCTATTTTCATGGACATCTCCTGCCAGAGTGGAAGCAGATGTTAATGAACTATATTACTGAAAATTTGGGATAACTGCTAAAGAAAACAAGTGGAGTATTTTATGCTTTTGTTATGAAAGCATGAAATAGCAGCACATGACTTGGCCTGGGAAGCCAGGGAAGTTATTTTTAAGCTGAGTAGAAGTCAACTCAGTGAAAGAAAGGAGTGGGAGAGAGAGCATTCAGGCAGAAGAAATACAATGACAGAGGTCATGGTGTGGGAGAGAGAATGGCTGAGTGTCCCAGGTGTGGTAGGAGCCAGGGTGAGGGAAGAGGGGCTCAGCATCATAGAGGAGGTAGGTCGGGCAGACTGCATAGCTGGACACATGCACCAAGGGGTTGGCCCTTTAGCCGGAGAGCAAAGAGGAGCCGTGGGCAGGTTGAGAGCTGGTGAATGAAGAGAGAGTTTTGGCTAAAGCACGGACAGTGGATTGGAGAGTATGGCAGAGAGGATATAGGGAAGCAAGGCAGGAGGGTGCTGCCATGGTCGAAGCAAGATGTGATAGTTGGAGTGGAAATGAAGAGAAATGGGCAGATTAGAGAAATATTTAGGAGATAGAATTGAAGTTAATGGTTGTCCTGATTCCAAAAAAATGGGTGACAGCTTGTCTGTATAAAGTTTTGAATGTGTCTACAAACCAGAATGTAAATAAAGCAGCATCTTGACTTGTTTGTCCTTATTCTCTGTGATACGTACAAACATATTAGTAAAGAAATAAGCCTGTCTCTCATTGGTGGGCCTTCTGGGAAGGAAAATGAGAAATACTATTGGGAAGTCCTGGTGTAATTGAGGGAGAGATAATAAAAAGGTGTGTGTGTGTGCACACTCTGGGATGGAATCATAGAACCCTGCCTCACCTCTTTTACACCCTTTCTTCTAGGACTGCTTCTTTCTTTCCACATATACTTTTCAGCATATACCCATTAAAATCAGTGGTTATTTATTTTTTATTTATTTATTTATTTATTTATTATCCTTGCCAGCAGGAAGTCAAAAATCAGTGGTTCTTAATGTTCCTTGGCCCTAACCTGAGAATAATGCACAACCAATAAGCACAGAACATTTTATATTATATGTGGCCTTGGGACCACAGGTTGAGAATCTCAGGATAACAGAGTTTATAAAAAAGCAATTCATAGACAAAAATACATTTAGTCAATAATATGTGAAAAGCTGGTCAAGTGCATTAACAACAACAACAACAACAAAAAGCCAACAGAACCAATCATGAGATAGCATTTTTCATCTCTCAGATTGGCAACGTTTCAAAGGCTTGGTAGTTCCCACCTTTGGCCATTGTGGGCGGAGATGGGCACTCTTGTATAACCCTGGGTGAACATAAAATGAAACAACTTTTTAGAGAGCAATTAGGCAGTAGCTTTCAAAATTTTAAATGCATAGGTTCTTTAAAGCTACTAATATGAAGTCTAAGAAACTATCCTTTAGGAAAACAAACATAGATATGCAAATAGTCAAGGATGTTCACTACAGCAACAACTAGGAAATTAGGAACTGCTTGAATGACCACCAACAAAGAAATGGTTCAATTAATTTTTAAATATACCCATCCCATACAGTGGAATGCTGTGTAGTCAAAAAGAATGAGATCTATCTGTACTGATAATTAAGTGAAAAAGGCAAGTTGCAGACCAACATATGTGGCACAACACTTTCTCTGTTAGAGAATTCACAAAACATTATTTGTGTTGGACATAAATGCTTTTTTTTTTTTTTTTTTTTTTTGAGATGAAGTCTTGCTCTGTCGCCCAGGCTGGAGTGCAGTGGCACAACTCAGTGCACTGCAAGCTCCGCCTCCCGGGTTCACGCCATTCTCCTGCCTCAGCCTCCCAAGTAGCTGGGACTACAGGTGCCCGCCACCATACCTGGCTAATTTTTTGTATTTTTAGTAGAGACGGGGTTTCACCGAGTTAGCCAGGATGGTCTCGATCTCCTGACCTCATGGTCCACCCACCTCGGCCTCCCAAAGTGCTGGGATTACAGGCTTGAGCCACCACACCCGGCCCATAAATGCTTTTGTATATATTTGTGTATGCTTAGATAAAATATACGTGGATTTCTCTGGAACTCATGACGGGGATTAACTCTGGGGAGTAGGTTTTGGTTGAGGAGATTGAAATATTCTCCTTTTAATTTTATGCACTTCTATACAGTTTGAATTATTTTAAAATTTGAGCTGTGCCTCAGTCTCCTCCCCTGATTAAAAGAGTTCAGTGACATCCCAGTGTTTTGGGGATCAAGTCCAAACTCCTGAATGTGGCACTGCAGGTTTTCTTGGCCTGGCAACGTGTCTGCCTCTTCAGTATCTTCTGCAACCCTCCAACCCATAGACTCTGTTCTCATTGGAACTCACTAGGATGTGGGATTCCCCAGGTGCTCTGTCGCCCAGGCTGGAGTGCAATGGCGCAATCTCGGCTCACTGCAACCTCCTCCTCCCGGGTTCAAGTGATTCTTGTGCCTCAGCCTCCTGAGTAGCTGGGATGACAGGTGTGCACCACCAGACCCAGCTTATTTTTTTAGTAGAGACGGGGTATTGCCATGTTGGCCAGGCTGGTCTCGAACTCCTAGCCTTAAATGATCAGCCTGCCTCGGCCTCCCAAAGTGCTGGGATTACAGGCGTGAGCCACTGCACCCGGCCAGGATTCTCCATGACTTCTGACATGCTTTAGCTTTACAAAGGATGCTCGTGGCCTGTAGTGGCATCCTCAGCTGCCAAGGCTTAGTGTGCCATCTTATCCGGAAGATCTGGCCCACTCACCTCTATCCATCTGGGTACAGTGCTGCTCCTAAATGCTCCCAGGTACCCCAGGCCTACCTCCTGTGTTCTATCACTTGTGCCCTCCTGGGTATCAGTCTCCTGTTGCTCCCTAGGTGACAGCACCCTGAAGGCAGAGGCTGTGCTTTGTGTCTCTGTGTCCTTATTGCATGCATGGCTCACTACCTGGACCCAGGAGGCCCTCCCTCGGAAAGCATCCACTCCCGACCCCAACTTCATGGGATCCACTCATTGGCAGCCTCAAAGAAGTAAGAGAGACTGAATTTTAAGTCCTTGCAAAGGCTGGGCACGGTGGCTCAAGCCTGTAATCCCAGCACTTTGGGAGACCGAGGCGGGCGGATCACGAGGTCAGGAGATCGAGATCATCCTGACTAACATGGTGAAACCCCGTCTCTACTAAAAATACAAAAAATTAGCCGGGCGTGGTGGCGGGCGCCTGTAGTCCCAGCTACTCCGGAGGCTGAGGCAGGAGAATGGCTTGAACCCGGAGGCAGAGCTTATAGTGAGCCGAGATAGCGCCACTGCACTCCAGCCTGGGCTACAGAGCAAGACTCCATCCCCCCCCCCCAAAAAAAAAGGCCTTGCAAGTGACTTCTTTACAGTCTAAATTAAAATTTGGAATCACAAAACACAGCATTTTAGAATCTGGAAAGGATTTAGGAGTTATCTAGGGAAATTGTTTTCAATCAAGAGTTGGTGAACTAGTACAAGTCTGAGGCACAGTTTTCACACTGCAGGGCAAAATGAGAAAAACATGAGCAATGGAGCAGATTAAAAAGATAAAAATCAGGTTAAATGCATTACGTTTAATGAGGTTTCTTATTCAGAGAGTATGTTGCCCTCCCCCCATTTTAAGGTTATTTATGGATGATATGCTAGTAGGTGGTTGTGGTGTGTTTTTATTTCCTTGGTAACCCTGCATTAGTTGTTAGTTCCTTCTTGATTTTTTTTTTTTTTTTAGTTTAATTGGTATATTAAATCTAAAATTCTGGAAACCCTAGCTCTTGTGTCTTTCCCCTCAAAACTGAGATCCAGAGAGATGATGACTTTGCCCATAAACCAAACAAATAAATGCATGTGTCAGTCCTGTGTCCTTCTGCTATGGTATGTAGTGCAGTTGTGTACTTTAAAAAATATTGTCTATATTTGGTGTGATTGGTTTTCTGTTCAGCATTTGAAATTCAGAAATGAACCAGCCAGTTAACATATTTGCTGTACTGCAATTGGAAACAGGCTTGCTCTGTCAGAAGCGTCTGTAACCATATGCTATTACTGTCTGTCAGTATTTGGTGAAGTTTTCAGAAATGTCAGAGTTCTGAAGTTATATATTAAATATATGTAATGTTATTATTGACTTTGATATGAAAATAAAGACTGTTCTCTTTCAATTTTTGAATGCTTACTAAGTTTGAAGATACTGTAAGCACCTTAAAAAAGAATTTAAATGACTGAATTTGGCTATTGCTGTAATTCTGCTTTTTAACATCTGAATACTGTTCAACTGAGAAATTCCACTTCTAAGAGCTTATCATAAGAAAATAATGAGAGATACATTATGCAGAGATGTATGTACAAAGCTGTTCATTAAAGCATTTGTGTTAAACATCAGAAATATCTTAAATGTCCAATAATAGGAAATTGGTTAAATACATTTTGTTACAGTCATTTAATGAAAAGTATTTTGGTTATTAATAATGGCTGTACAGTGGATCCTTGAATAACATGGGTTTGAACTATGCAGGCCCACTTATGCATGAATTTTCTTCCTCCTCTGTTGCCCTTGAGGCAGCAAGACCAACCCCACCTCTTCCTTTTCCTCAGCCTGTTCAACGTCAAGATTACGAAGATGAAGACTTTTCTTTTAATTTTATTTTTTGAGACAGAGTCTTGCTCTGTCTTCTAGGCTGGAGTGCAATGACGTGGTCTTGGTTCACTGCAACCTCTGCCTTCCAGGTACAAGTGATTCTCCTGCCTCAGCCTCCTGAGTAACTGGGACTACAGGTGTGTGCCACCACACCCAGCTAATTTTTGTATTTTTAGTAGAGACAGGGTTTTGCCACGTTGGCCAGGCTGGTCTCAAACTGCTGACCTTGTGATCCACCCACCTTGGCCTTCCAAAGTGCTGGGATTACAGGTGTGGGCCACTGCATAGGGCCAAAGGTGAAGACTTTTATGTTGATCCATTGCCACTTAATGAATAGTAAATATATATTCCCTTCTTCATGATTTTCTTAGTAACATTTTCTTTTCTCTAGCTTACTTTATTGTAAGAATACAGCATGTAATACATATAACATACAAAATATGTATTAATTGATGGTTTATGTTATTGGTAAGGCTACTGGTCAGCAGCAGGCTGGCAGTAGTTAAGTTTTGGGGAAATTGAAAGTTATCTGCAGAATTCTGACTGTGGGATTTGTGGGGGATAGGTACCCCTAATCCCTGTGCTGTTCAAGGATCAGCTGCATTTTTATCTTTTACGTTCTTGTCTAAATTTTCTAATTTTATCTACCACAATTATATTTCTATAACTAAAAAGTGATAAAATTTGACTAGCTCAATGCTTTGTACAGAATAATGTTCCTTGTTTGTTTTTCATTTGCTTTTTTTCAACTTGACATTGTTGGTTAATATAATTTGACAGCCAATCAAAGTTCAGTATATGCAGATTCTAAGTTGTACTTTTTCGATTTCACCTTTTACATCTTCTATTTTTATGTAGTTTTTCTTTCCTGAGACTGAACTTCTGTAAATCCGCACATAGTCCAACAGGAAGCTGTCATTTTCACTTTCAGCACTGTGCTCTCATGCAAGTTCTTATTGGAGGTTCTAATTAAGTATCAATAGGGACAAGCACCATAAACTCAAAGATCTACAAGACATTTGAAGAAGTAATTGTCTAAATATTTCTTTTTCTCCTTTTTTTTTTTTTTTTTTTCTGAGATAGAGTCTCACTCTGTCTCCCAGGCTGGAGTGCAGTGGTGTGATCTCTGCTCACTGCAACCTCCGTCTCATGGGTTAAAGCAATTCTCCTGTCTCAGCCTCCTAAGTAGCTGGGATTACAGGTGCACACCACCACGCCCAGCTAATTTTTGTAGTTTTAGTACAGACGGGGTTTCACTATGTTGGCCAGGCTGGTTTCTAACTCCTGACTTCAGGTGATCTGCCTGCCTCGGCCTCCCAAAGTGCTGGGATTGCAGGCGTGAGCCACCACGCCCAGTCAATATTTCTTTTTTTCTCTGGACCCAACTGCATCTCAGCTCAGAGTAGGAATATTGGCCATGGGATTTTCTAGGCTTTCAGCCTGTTGGCCTAAAAACTAGAAAGAAGCATCCTTAGTGTTTCCAGCCCCAAAGCAGTCTCCTTGAAAAAGGAAGATAGTAGGAGCTTGATTATATCGTGACTGTGTATGCCTGTGTCTGTGCCCACTTGTGTGTGTGCCAGAGAGGGAGGGAAGGTGAGTTGGAATGGGTAAATGGGTTTCTGGTATCTTTGGCACTAGGTTAATTTGCCTTTTTATAGCTCACAATCTCCAATCGTTCTTCCTAGTAGCTATCCTACTTTTAAATAAAGAATTAGGCCGGGTACGGTGGCTCACGCCTGTAATCCCAGCACTTTGGGAGGCCAAGGTGGATGGATCACCTGAGGTCAGGAATTCGAGACCAGCCTGGCCAACATGGCAAAACCCCGTCTCTACAAAGAATACAAAAATTAGCCAGGCATGGTGGCGGGCGCCTGTAATCCCAGCTACTTGAGAGACTGAGGTGGGAGAATCGCGTGACTCTAGGAGGTGGAAGTTGTGGTGAGCCGAGATTGCACCACTGCACTTCAGCCTGGGTGGGGTGGCAGAGTGAGACTCCATTTCAAAACAAAAGAATTGATTACTTGTTCTGCATCTGATTCTCTAGATTGGAAGAGACGCGAGGGCAGAACCATGTCTTTCCCTCTCTCCCACCATTTCCTCAGGGCCTTTCTGTATATACAGTGAAGATTTCCTAACTGTTTGTTGAATGAATGCCTGTATGGGTTTTAAAAACTTGTCTTTCTCCTCTTCCCTTTTTTTTTTTTTCAACCTAGCTAACAGCTTCTCTGGCTGTTGTATCTTGCTTTCTTCTTCTTCTTGCTACTTCTTGAAGCCATTTCTAGACGAGAACTACAGCATCAGACTGAAAGAGGTACTTGGCTGCTTCTGCAGCAGAAGGTAGGCCCACCCTCCATCTGTAGTGATCTCAGAAGGGCGGGATCTAGGCCTCAGCCTTGTTTGTGGATTGAGGTTTGCTCCTCCTTTTTTCCTAGCTGTTCCTAAGCTCTAGGTAGTGCTGTACCAAAAGCCAAGGATCTGTCTCAACGTCTGCAGTAACACAGGGCTGCCCTAAACACAGTTGCCTTTTTAGGAAAACCGATTTGGATGAGAACAACCATCTTTAATTTGTGCAACGTACTGTCTTTTATCATGGAAGAGCATGGTGAAGGCAGAGGTTTTTGTTTACTGCTGTTCCCACCCTTAAGAACCGTGCGTGAATTCTGAGGGCTCTGTGAGCCCTCAGAATCTACTGGCCGAATGAGTGCGTGAAGGAGGAAATGTGCTCAGAGCTGCTGTGTGTCATCCTGTTTGAAGTGCTCTTGCAGCTATCATTCATCCAGTTAAGAATTTGAAATGTGTGCTATTTATGACAAAGGTGACACTTTGCTTATCCTTTCCCCAAAATTACAGTTCTAAAACTTTCCTATACAATCCTTCTAAATTGGATGACAATTGTCCCATTTTCCTTTTCAAGATGTACCAGACTATTAATATTGGTGACCATGGGCTAGGGAGTATGTTCCTAATAAATTTACAAATCTTCTGATCAACTATAGACTTTACAAATAGAACAAATCAATTTTTAAATAAAATACTCTCTCTCTCTCTATATATATATACATATATATATATTTGTTTTTGTTTTTGTTTTTTTTAGACGGAGTCTCACTCTGTTGCCCAGGCTGGCACAATCTCCAATCGTTCTTCCTAGTAGCTATCCTACTTTTAAATAAAGAATTAGGCTGGGCACGGTGCAGTGCAGAATCTCGGCTCACTGCAACCTCTACCTCCTGGATTCAAGCAATTTTCCTGCCTCAGCCTCCAGAGTCACTGGGATTACAGGCATACTCCACCATGCCCCGCTGATTTTGTATTTTTAGTAGAGATGAAGTTTCACCATGTTGGCCAGGCTGGTCTTGAACTCCTGACCTCAAGTGATCCACTGCCTCGGCCTCCCGAAGTGCTGGGATTGCAGGCATAAGCCACTGCGCTTGGCCAAATGATCTACTTTTTAATCAATGTTTTCCATAATAGGGATTTTTGCTATGTGCTTTAGAAATTAGAGAACAAATGGTGATAATATATGCTAAACTTAAAATTAGTATGCCTCCTTTTATAGACAACAAGAACTTTGTCACTTCCCAGTTTGTCTTGTCATTCAGGAGGCTCAGAGCTACGATCTGTGCCCACTCGTGCTGCCTATTCTTAACTTTGATTTCCTGAAGCAGGGATTTCATCTCCATTTCCCCTCATCACCTGTTCTTTTAACTGTTTAAAAACAGCATTACATTTTGTTGAAAGTGGCCTCAAATTCTTTTTGGTAGAAGGGAAATTATAATTCGTGAGAAGAAAAAAATTTTCCTAACTATTCTCAGGTGCGTTTAAGGACTGCATTCCATGATGCTATCAATGTCTCTTTCAGCTCACAGGATATCAGCCCTCTTAATGAGCCTGATGTTGCTAGTATCACAGGCACCGGAAAATATGCACATTATGCTGGAGCATTAGAATGCAACAGAAAGAGCCCTGGGCTTGAAGTATGCAGAACTGGTTCTTGTTACAACTCCTCTTACTAGTGAGGTAAGTTACTTAGCCTCCTTGGACAAGTTACTTAGCCTCTCTGTGCCTCAGTTTCTCTTCTATTGGGTATAAAATCACGTGTGATACCTATTGCAGTGGATTCTCATTATGTGAAATGACATAATGTATGCCAGTGTGTTTTGTAAACATTGCAATTGTCTACATTTTTTTTTTTTTTGAGATGGAGTCTCGCCTTGTCACCCAGGCTAGAGTGCAGTGGCATAATCTCAGCTCACTGCAACCTCCAGCTCCTGGGTTCAAGTGATTCTCTTGCCTCAGCCTCCCAAGTAGCTGGGATTATGGGCGTGCACCACCACGCCCAGCTAATTTCTGTATTTTTAGTAGGGACAAGGTTTCACCATGTTGATCAGGCTGGTCTCGAACTCCTGACCTCATGATCCGCCCTCCTTGGCCTCCCAAAGCACTGGGATTACAGGCATGAGCCACCGCACCCGGCCAGTTGTCTGCACTTTTGTGTCCCCCACAAGTCTGTAAGTTCCTCAGAATCAGGGGCTGCATCTTGTTCAGATATGTGCTCCCAGGGCCTGGTTTTTTGACCTAAAGATGCACTTTGAGAGAAGGTCCTAGGCCGGGCGCAGTGGCTCACACCTGTAATCCCAGCACTTTGAGAGGCTGAGGCAGGCGGATCACCAGAGGCCGGGAGTTTGAGATCAGCCTGGCTAACATGGTGAAACCCCGTCTCTACTAAATATACAAAGTTAGCTGGGTGTGGTGGTGCACGCCTGTAATCCCAGCTACTTGGGAGGCTGAGGCAGGAGAATCGCTTGTACCCAGGAGGTGGAGATTGCAGTGAGCCGGGATTGAGCCACTGTACTCCAGCCTGGGTGACAGAGTGAGACTCGGACTCCAAAAAAAAAAAAAAAAAAAGAAGTTCCTAAATGTAGCTGGCACTATGTTACTCATTGTTTTCTTGCAGAAAAGCCTACTGGTGTTTGTTTGTTAACAAACCAGGTCATTGTTCAGCTGGGTTTCATTGAGTGCCTTCTGTGTGCTTTCTCTTGCCCCTGGGGTGTTCAGCTGAGAAAGAAGTATGGATGATAAGCAAAGAAAAATGGAAACCCACACATTATAGATTCATATGTGTCTGAGGTCACAAAATGGTGACTTAAGGGAAAAATCTGCTTGTAGACATGATTTCTTTGACTCAAACACTAATTTTTAAAAATGTAAACCAACAATTTAAAATCCAGAAATTTAGATTTTGCTTTCTCTTGAAAATGTACAGAGCTGGTCACACCAAGTCAGGCCCTCCGTGGAGACAATGGAACAGTGCGGCACGGCTGCAGCCACTGCAGGCTTACCATGGGGGTGGCCCCATCACTCCTCATCCTCTCCCGAACACCAAGGCAGATAGAAGTGCTACTATCATCACATTTGTTATGCTTGCACTTAGGTAGCATTTATTGCATACCAGGCACTAGTCTGAGCACTTTGGTTAACTATCATCCATCTGTCTATCTGTCTGTCTATCTATCTATCTATCTATCCATCCATCTTTCCATCTATCTATCTACCTAGCTACTTACCTATCTATCTATCTTAAAGGTAAGGAAGGCTGGGTATGGTGGCTCACGCCTGTAATCCCAGCACTTTGGAAGTCCAGGTGGGTGGATTGCTTGAGTCCAGGAGTTCCAGCAGCCTGGCCAACATGGCAAAACTGCGTCTTTACAAAAACCACAAAAAATTAGCCAGGTGTGGTGGTACACACCTGTAACCCCAGCTACTTGGGAGGCTGAAGTGGGAGGATCACTTAAGCCTAGGAGATCAAGGCAGCAGTGAGCTGTGATGAGGCCACTGTATACCAGCCTGGTCAACAGAGCAAGACCTTGTTTCAAAAAAAAAAAAAAGGCTAGGTGCGGTGGCTCATGCCTGTAATCCCAGCACTTTGGCAGGCCAAACTGGGTGGATCACCTGAGGTCAGGAGTTTGAGACCAGCCTGACCAACATGGTGAAACTCCATCTCTACTAAAAATAGAAAAATTAGCCGGGCGTGGTGGTGCCTGCCTGTGGTTCCAGCTACTTGGGAGGCTGAGGCAGGATAATTGCTTAAACCCGGGAGGTAGAGGTTGCAGTGAGCCAAGATTGCACCACTGCACTCCAGCCTGGGTGATAGAATAAGACTCTGTCTCAACAAATAAATAAATAAAAATAAAGGTAAGGAAAGTGAGGCACAGTTAGTGTGTGGTGGTCCAGGATTCAAACCCTGGCTAACTGGTTCTCCAAGTTCTTGCTCGTAACCGCTCAGCTATATCGAATCTCAGTACTCCTGTAGTGGGGACGATACCAGGCATCAAGCCTAATAGAAATGTAAACTTGTACCTGTGTCTTTTTTCCAGGACAGCATGTTCTGTTTAATTAGAGAGGGAGTCATAAACGAAGTCATTTTGTAGAATTTTTTTTTTTTTTTTTGAGACGGAGTCTTGCTCTGTTGCCCAGGCTGGAATGCAGAGGCATGATCTCGGCTCACTGCAACCTCCAACTCCTGGGTTCAAGCGATTCTCTTGCCTTAGCCTCCCGAATAGCTGGGACTACAGGTGCCCACCACCACAACCGGCTAATTTTTATATTTTTAAGTAGAGACAGGGTTTCACCATGTTGGCCAGACTGGTCTCGAACTTCTGACCTCAGGTGATCCGCCTGCCTCGGGCTCTCAAAGTGTTAGGATTACAGGCATGAGCCACCACGCCTGGTGTGATTTTGTAGAATTTTAAAGATAAAGAGTCCAGGCCTGTTAAACGCGCCATTCAAAGGCCTCTTTGGAGATGCCGGGGTAGCACATATTGAGAGAAAGCAAGGCTAACTTCACCGAAGACGGGCGCAAACAGAAGTGCTGCAGCGGAGACCCATGACTTGTAGCTTGGATCAGATACCTGAGGAAAGTAGATTGACCTGAGTGCGTTAGGGAGGGCGTCAATAAGGCTGAAGCCCTGTTTGACCAAGGTAATGTGGGCTGAATCGGCATCCTTACAGGAGTCCTGCTGAACTTCATTCATTGCTTTCACAATGTAAGTCAGTCGATTTTGTAACACAGGTGTCCCTATAATACTGGCCTGACTGTTTACTTCTGCTTCAGTCCCTGAGCATATGAGCAAATACTTCAGGCACTATAACGAGCAGAAACTTGAGACAGAGCTTATCTTGTAATGCTGGGTCTTGCATCATATCCAGGGTGTGGTGTTACTTTAGAAGGCAAGTTAAATAATTACGTGTTTTCAGATTGAGCAAACAGTGCCTGTGCTCTGAGAAGGCTAAGGATCTATACTTTGAGAGCCTAGTAAATTAACTTATTCAGTGGGACAGTAGGCTCAGTACATGGGTATGTCAAATGATCTCAATAAATTACATATAAAAACATATACACACACATACATACATATATAGATATGTATGTGTATGTATAGGTATATACATATGCATGTGTATGTAGAGAGATATACATATGCTTATGTTAAATATTTATGTATCACCTTGTATATGATCATACTTACTTACAAAACAGCCCGGAAAAGCTTGGAGATGTTAAGTGAATCAATTAAAGCTAATTCGGGCAAGCCTCAGTCATTGACCCACCACCCAATGTGTACCGTCTTTGTGATATGTGAAATATTTAGTATAGTAGTTTGTGTTTTTGATGTTCCCTAACAACATAATAAAGTAAAAAAATTAATGTTGAAAAACATGAGGGTCACCCTAAACTGCTTTCTTTAGAAAATACAAATGTGACATTCTTTTATTAATTATATTATTGTCTTATTCTATTATTATTAATTCATTACATTCTTTTAAATAGCTACTTTTTTTTCCTCTTATTCCATTACTCTTTCTTTCTCTTGGACAGAGAGATTGGAACTGTGTCTTACTCTGTGTTTTTTAATAGGACTTGTCAACTATTGTCATGCAGTGAATGTTCATAAGCATCAGCAGTGATGAAAGGCAGCCCCACTCCTGCCTGGGCTCTGTTTCCTTGGTTTATTGCTCTTAGATAATTTCTTCCTTTTTCTATTTTTGCATTTTCAAGAACAATGCAAGGCATGATAGTTATCTGATTCAGTTCTTTTAAAACATACTTGAAATATGACAATTGCTTGTTACTCTAGCTTGATAACAAATCTAAGGGCAAACTATTGAGCACTGATTTGTCCTTCTCTTCCTCATTCCAGCTACTATGGACCTAAAGTGGAGGGCTTTGACATTTGCTGCTTAATTGGGCTGCATGTCACTGCTGTCCTTAGAAGTGGCTCTGGGATGCAGGTGCTGGTTTCTTGGATCTCCTTTGCTGGAATTTTACATGTCTTGTTTTGTTGCTGTACCAGCTTTGTGGATCAGCCAACATCCTTGGCTTGCCCTGTGGGGAGTAGGGTGGGACACATCTTGGATTGCTCTATTCCAGGGGTGTCCAACCTTTTGGCTTCCCTGGGCCACATTAGAAGAAAAATTGTCTTGGGCTACACATAAAATACACTATCACGGCTGGGTGCAGTGGCTCACGCCTGTAACCCCAGCACTTTGGGAGGCCGAGGCAGGCAGATCACGAGGTCAGGAGATCAAGACCATCCTGGCTAACACGGTGAAACCTTGTCCCTACTAAAAAATACAAAAAATTAGCCAGGCATGGTGGCGGGCGCCTGTAGTCCCAGCTGCTCGGGAGGCTGAGTCAAGAGAATGGCAAGAACCCAGGAGGCGGAGCTTACAGGAGCCAAATTCGAGCCACTGCACTCCAGCCTGGGCAACAGAGCGAGACTCCGTTTCAAACAAAACAAAACAAACAAAAAAACACTACTACTAAAATAGCTGATGGGCTAAAAAAAATAAGATAAATCGCAAAAAAATCTCATAATGTTTTAAGAAAATTAATGAAGTTCCACTGGGCCACATTCAAAGCTTTCCTGGGCTACATGTGGCCTGAGGGCCGTGGGTTGAACAAACTTGCTCTATTCCCTTTGTAGTAGATGCCATCTAAGTGTGGGTCTCCTTTGCTTGGGTCATTCAGGTGTTCAGGACTTTTTATGCTCCTTTTGGAAGGTCCTCAAATGTCTGCATAAAGACATTTGGTGCACTTAAAGCTATGTTAGTAGAAGGATGAGATCACCTCCCAAAGGATGTGGGCCCTACCTTCTCAGAACCAGAAAAGGGAAGGCCATAACTGGAGCAGTAACCTACCACAGCTGAGTCTCAGTTTCCTCATCTGTGAAGTGTGAGAGTCAAGCAAAATTGCCTCCAAGATCCTTTTCTGCTCAAATATTCATTGAGCCAAAGAAGGTTAAGAACACATATAAATTGAGAATTCTGTAATTTTAAGATTCATCTGGAAAAATGACACTGCAACCTCTGCCTCCTGGGGTGAAGTGACTCTCATGCTTCACCCTCCCCAGTAGCTGGATTTCAGGCACACGCCACCATGCCTGGCTACTTTTTTGTATTTTTAGTAGAGATGGGTTTTCGCCATGTTGGCCAGGCTGGTATCAAACTCCTGACCTCAAGTGATCCATCCTCCTCGGCCTCCCAGAGTGCTAGGATTATAGGTATGAGACACGGCACTTGGCTGGGATTGTCTCTTTAAAATGGAAATACTACTATCTACAGAGCAGCATTGTTGTAAGGATTTAGTACATGTTCATAGTACATTTGAGGTGCTACAAGCCTAGCTGGCCCATAGCAGTCATTCTGAAAATGGCAAAAGTTACTAGGATGACAGTAATCTTATGATTACTTGTGACCACATGGTTTTTGGACTAGCTAAGGGTTTGAAATAGATTCGATCTAAGGAAGATGACATATGCAGAATTCTTTGAAGTAAAAGAAGAGCTAAGAATGACTTCGAGGGTAGAGCAGCTACTGAAATAAATGATGCAAAGGATGTGATTTTAAAAATTCCAATGAGGGTCTGGGCATGGTGGCTCATGCCTATAATCCTAGCACTTTGGGAGACCAAGGTGGGCGGATCACCTGAGGTCAGGAGTTTGAGATTAGCCTGGCCAACATGGTGAAACCCCGTCTTTACAAAAATACAAAAATTAGCCAGGCATGATGACGGGTGCCTGTAATCCCAGCTACTCAGGAGGCTGAGGCAGGAGAATCACTTGAACCTGGGAGGCAGAGGTTGCAGTGAGCCGAGATTGCACCATTGCACTCCAACCTGGGTGACAGGGTGAGACTCCATCTCAAAAAAAAAAAATTCAGATGAGGGGCTCTGATGGACGAGATAATTTATTCATTTCTTACCCATGTATACACTTGTAACAGTGTCAATATTTTGATGAGAAAATCTCATTATCAGTTTTGTGCCTGTACATGATTTATCTCCTGGACACAGTCATTCTTTGTATTCAATGATGGTGACAGGCCAGGCATGGTGGCTCATGCCTGTAATTGCAGCACTTTAGGAGGCTGAGATGGGGAGACCACTAGAGCCCAGGAGTTGGAGACCAATTTGGGCAACATAGCGAGACCCCTGTCTCAAAAAAAAATTAGCTGGATGTGCATGTACCTGTGTCTTCTCAGCTACTCAGGAGGTGGAGGCAGGAGGATCACTTGAGCCCAGAAGTTTGAGGCTGCAATGAACTATGATTGTGCCACTGTACTCCAGCCTGGGTGACAGATTGAGACTGTTTTTTTTGGTTTGTTTTTTGTTTTTTGAAAAAAGATGGTATATTTATGACATATTGTCTCAGTCCATTTTGCATTGCTACTCAATATCTATCTATATCTAGAGAGAGGTTTATTTGGCTCATGGTTCTGTAGGCAGTATCAGAAGCGTGGCACCTGTATCTGCTCTGATGAGGGCTTTAGGAAGCTTCCACTCATGGAAGAAGGTGAAGAGGAGCTGGAGTGCGCAGATCACATGGCAAGAGGAGGAGCAAGAGAGAGGGAAGGGAATTGCCAGACTGTTTTTTAAACATCAGATCTGGAGGGAACTAATAGAAGAAGAAGTCACTCATTACCAAGAGAAAGGCACCAAGCCAAGCTTCGTGTTTGGGCCCCAGGACCCAAACACCTCCCACCAGGCCCCACCTCCAAACACTGGGGATCAGATTTCAACATGAGATTTGAAAGGAACAAATGTCTGCTATCACATGTGGTTACTTTTGTTATCCATAGAGAGATGAATGTATCTGAAAAGACCAACCCAGGATAAGCAGTTCTTTTTTCCAATACTCAAATATAAAGATTGGCTTTATTTTGCAGCTACTGTCAATGTTTATTACACCTGTCAGGTTTATTGTTTCTGCAAACATCTTTTTTTTTTTTTTTTGAGATGGAGTCTCGCTCTGTCACCAGGCTGGAGTGCAGTGGCACAATCTCGGCTCACTGCAACCTCCGCCTCCCGGGTTCAAGCGATTCTCCTTCCTCAGCCTCTCCAGTAGCTGGGACTACAGGCACCTGCCACCACTTTAGTTTAGATCTTCTTTACCTGGGCTCTCTCTTAGGAGATGTTTCATGTCCTTGAAATTCTTTGCAGAATTGCTTGTGTATGAGCATATTTGTATTTTGGGGGAATGCTGGCCAGAGAAAAGGGAGCAGACTCAAAACAACAACAAGAACAACAAAACACAAAAAAGCCAAGAATTCCCGCTGAGAGTGTCTCAGACTAGGGAAGAATAAAAATGATGTCACAAGATGGAAAGATGGCATAACACAGGCACAGAGAGGTCCCTAAGTACCCATCTACTTCTGCAGCTTTCATACAACTTCCACATATTCTGCTCCCTCTAACACACAATGTAATGGTTGAGTCTCTGGCAAGTTTTCATGGTTTCAGATCAGCTCTTTATGACATAACCCAGGGTCTGGTTGAGTGGTCTGGAGGATCACTGGTGAATGGATGAATGTGGAGACTTTGCGCGTTTCCCTTTGTCCCTATAAAGGGCACTTTTGCTGTTTTACAGGAAGCCTAAAGTATCAGAGAATAAAGTTTCCAAGGAAATAAATGAAAATTGATTGGCTGGGCACGGTGGCTCATGTCTGTAATCCCAGCACTTTGGGAGGCCAAGACGGGTGGATCACAAGGTCAGGAGATCGAGACCATCCTGGCCAGCATGGTGAAACCCTATCTCTACTAAAAAATACAAAAATTAGCTGGGCATGGTGGCGGGTTCCCATAATCCCAGCTACTGGGGAGGCTGAGGAAGGAGAATCGCTTGAACCTGGAAGGCAGAGGTTGCAGTGAGCCGAGATTGTGCCACTGCACTCCAGCCTGGAGACAGAGCGAGACTCCATCTCAAAAGAAAAGAAAAAAAAAAAAAAGAAAATTGATTTTGACACCAACAACCTAAAAGTGTAAAGTAAAAGTGGCAGGATGAGATTTTAATAAAAAGAAAAAGTGCTTGTTTTCCAGGTTTCATTTGCAAAGAGAATAAGTCCTTTGTGTCTGGCTTTGTCCGAAGGCCAGCAGGGGCCCCAGGGCCACACCCTAAGGTGGTTTTGGCTCCATTCCCTCTCTTCCTGCTCCTTTCTCCTCCTCTCTCTCTCTCTCTCCTCTCTCTCTCTCTCTCTCTCTCACACACACACACACACACACACACACACTCATCTTTAAAAGGCACAACCAGGGCTGGGTGTGGTAGCTCACGCCTGTAATCTCAGCACTTTGGGAGGCCAAGACAGGTGGATCACTTGAGGTCAGGAGTTCGAGACCAGCCTGGTCAACATGGTGAAACCCCATCTCCACTAAAAATTCAAAAGTTAGCTGGGTGTGGTGGCATGTGCCTGAAGTCCCCGCTACTTGGGAGGCTGAGGCAGGAGAATCGCTTGAACCCAAAAGTGGAGGTTGCAGTGAGCTGAGATTGCACCACTGCATTCCAGCCTGGGTGACAGAGTGAGACGCTGTCTCAAATAAAATAATAATAATAAAAAGCACAACCTTTATTATATCCCTAGTGTCAGGATGTGGAACATCTTAAGGAGATGTTGACTGCCATAAATCTAGACTGGGAAAGAAAGTGGATTTTAGGTGAACCTGATTTGAAATACAAAATTTCTCTTTTAAAAAGGGAAAAAGATAAATAAATAAATAAAATTTGCTAAGCCTCTGTTGAGTCCAAAGTTACTATTAATCTATGAGGGAGTCAAAAACGCAAAGTTCATTCATTCAAAAAATTATTCTGTAATGCATGCTGGACATAGAGGTCTGGAAATTTACCTTCTGGTCTGGGAGACAGACCTCACATACATGAAACAACTAAGGGTAATCCGGTATAATCAGAGAAGGGGAAGTCAGAAGAATACATCAGATCATCAACAGACAGTAATCCAATGTCCAACAAAATATGTTTTATAAACCCACATAATAACATTATTTTTAATGTGTGTGTGTGTGTGTGTGTGTGTGTGTGTTTCCTTTTAAAGCTCTGGAAGAAAACACATTGAATTGATGATCATGGTTAACCTTTGGAGAGAGAGAGGAGACCAGGATGAAGGAGCCAGTTGAAGGTATCCTTAGTTTGACGTGTTTTGTGTTGGTTTTGTATTTGGTGTTTTACTCTGGTGACTGGGAGTCTGGAGGCCGTTTTCTTCTGCAGAAAGCAGTTGAGGATTTTGTAAATATCCTGCCTTCTTCTAATAGACCACATGACTTCCTGGTAGTCGGAGGTCCAGAGAGCTGGGTCTTTCCATTTTTTGAGTTTCCAGCATAGTAAAAAATGAAGAAAGCCAAAAGAATGTTACAGCCAGCACAAGCACAGTATATTTTTAATGTTTATATTTAGCTGTTGAAGTTGTGTGATGAATCCTTCCCGTTGACTCTTGTTGGCATGTCTCTATGAGACCATCCAAAGACTACATTTTAAACCTTGAGCCAATGGCCCACCCGCTCCCTCCTCTAAGTGACCCTGTTGCTGGCCCCAAGGAATCAGAAAAAGGCCTTGTATAAAACAGGCTGGCTGACTGGTGATGGGAGGGTGGTGGAGGCATGTTCTAGTGACTTCAGCTCTTTCCCCAGGGTGTAAATTCTCTCCTAGGCAGTTGGATCTAGAGTTTCTCTCCTGCAAAATGAGTTTATTTCAGAACTATCTGCTGTTCTACAACAATGAATGGAAAAAATTTTACCTTCCTAACCATCCTCTCCGGCCTCCACTGAGGGCATTTAAGGTCAAACAGGCTTTTAATACACACGCTGTGCCCGCTCCGCCCAACTCTCCCTCCCACCATGCCCAAGGAGAGAATTTGGGCCAAATGTATCACTGCAGTTTAACAGACCTGTAAAATGTCCAACCATTTTCTTTTTGAAGAAGGAAATTTTCATCCTGAGAAAAAGTTGCAAAGAGACATAAATATTAAAAATATGCATCTATTTCACCTTATAGAAAGGAAATGGATCTCGTTTTAAAGTCTTTACGTCTGTACTCGGTGACATTTTTGCATAAATATCTAGAGAATTAATAGCTTCAGCCAATTATGAACACACTTTTGAGATGTTTTAAAGAAGTCTGTCCCTCCAGTCTACCTCTTTTTAATATTGTATTAAGAGTTTTATATAATCTAAAGTGTTCTCATTATGAAAGCACTAACTTGTCATTTGAAAGAATAGATTCATCTCAACAAATACACTCCAAAGTGAACCAAATGCTAATGCACATTTCATTGGATGAAAAGACAAACAACATAATTATACTTGAATTTCAGGGAATCAAAAGGAGTACAACAACAGTGTGTGCACCAGACTCCAGGGCAGGGTTCGTAAGTTAGCTCTACGCATGCTCATTTTTCCAGGCTGGGGAAGTTTGCTAAAATGAGCTGAGGGCTACTTCACCAGACTGACAAAAAGGAAAATGTCTATCAGTTTTTCTTTTGTTCTCTCTAGATCCTGCTCAAGTGCACACTGAGCCAGCAGGTTCACCAGAAAGCTATTGAGCATTTGCTGGAACACATTATGCAGGGTGAATTTCTTCTGGAATGTTGCCAAGGATTTTTTATGCTTCTGTGGCAGGCATTTCTTGAACATTGTCATTTAGCCAAGCAAAGAAGATTTGCTTAAAGGATAGAAAATGTTTAAAAATTTTTGTTTGTTTAAAAATAGGTTAAATGGCAATATGATCTCAGGATAAGACAGGGAAAAGCACTTATTCCTCTAAGTGATCTGATTAGGTTAGTGATCTTTTGCGTTTAAACAGATTCATCGTTATTCCTAAAGTATTGCTATATTAATACTGTCTTCTAGAAAGTATCCCCCAGTGCCTACTTTTCTTTGATATCATTAGCTGTTTTTTGAAACTGAATTTGCTCTTCAGAGATTTCTCATATGTTTGCCTGTAAGGAACTACTGGTAATAGCCAAGAAAATTTGGAGGTGCAGAGAACATGCTGAAATAGAATTTTTCACTTTCAATTCTAGAACTATGCCATAAAAAATAAGAACAGAAAATGTAAAAATGTCTTTATATTAGAGCAGATACTTTAAAAGTATTGCAAGTTCAATGGTAAATTCTAAGGTTAAAATTGGACACATAAAAAATACAATATATAAATATCTCCCCAGAAATCATTATCTGATGAATAGTAAAAGCTGACTACAAACCATATCATTTTAACAAGGGTTTAACTATTACCAAGATTCTCATCATATGCTCTGGGATACCCAGTGATATACAAGGGTTCTTTCTAAACATGGGGAGGAAAAATTCCAAATGTTAGGATTTGAATCTTGTCTTTGCCATTCACTAGCTGTGTGATCTTGGGTAAGTTACCTGGCTTCTCTGAGCGTCAGTGTCATCTGTAAAGCAGGAATAATAATACCTAGCTCAGAGGCAGGTGTGGCGGCTCATGCCTGTAATCCCAGTATTTGGGAGGCCGAGGCAGGTGTATCACTAGGTCAGGAGTTCGAGACCAGCCTGGCCAAGATGGTGAAACCCAATCTCTACTAAAAAAAAAAAAAAAAAAATTGCCGGGCATGGTGGCAGGTGCCTGTAACCCCAGCTACTCAGGAGGCTGAGGCAGGAAAATCGCTTGAACCCGGGAGGTGGAGATTGCAGTGAGCTGAGATCTTGCCATTGCACTCCAGCCTGGGCGACAGAGTGAGACTCCGCCTCAAAAAACTAAATAAAATAAATAAATAAAAAATAATACCTAGCTCATGGGGCTGCTGTGGGTGTTTGTAAAGTATCTCAGTGGTACCTACATGTTGTAAAGGCTTATGACTATATTAGTTCCTTTCTCAACTTCCTCCATTCATTCCACCACTACAAGTCAATCTAGAGATTAAAAAAGGCAAAACCGTGATCTGCGTTAGGATGGGGTTGAGTGGTGGTTTGTTTCTGACTGCTTCATTTTATACTTGTATTTTAAATATACAAGTTTTTGTAAACATTCTTAAAGCAAAACAGATCTGTTTTTATTTTGATGAAGATTGGACTGATTCTGATATAATGTTTGGAGAACTAAATTGCATGCAGAATTTTGTCTCTGAAGAGTTAACTCTATCATGAAAATGCACTCGGTGAAAAGTAAACTTGATGCCACCTTTCCATACACGGTATTATGCGTATTTGAATGAACGCCTATGGAAAAACATGGCAATTCTTTTATGCCTAAATCCTGTGGAATTTGCCGCCCCTGTATTCAAGTTCGGGCTGTGATGGTAAACTTGGTTCCCTTCAGCTGAGTGTTGTTAAGTTCTTGGCACATTCCCACAGCTGAACCTCCCGTCTGTAACCTGCACCTGCAGTTCACAGGATTCAGCTCGGAGAGCTCTGTACTTCCGGGCCACTCAGGTAGTTGTTAGTGCAGACTGTAAGTTTCTACCCCACAGTTTCTCTGCCAGTTTAGATGCTGCAAACGTTTGGGTTTTGCAGTTTCTGTAATTTTTGTTTGGGTTCTTTAAAAACAGCTCTTCCCCCACCCCTGGCACACCACCATCTCTCCAAGGCACTCATTGTGAGATGGGAAGCCTGGCGCCTGTCGTTTGTATTCCAGATAGAAACTAGCAGAATTGAGATTTTCTTCCCTTTTTAGTGCCATGACAAACAAAAGAGGATATGACATGTATTTATTGTTTGGTGAAATGCAAAAGTATCAATTCCAGGAGATGTTGCATTTCCCTCATCTTTGCCTTGAGTTGTTTATGTGAACTGTGACCCTGTTTGTAAGAGACAGGGAGAAAGTATGAATTTGGTGGGAATGACAGGGTTTGGGGGGGGTGGGGAGGAGGAGGTGGTGTGGGAAAACAACTCTCTTTTTTGCCATAAGGCATCCAATTCCTGGAAAGAGCACGGTTAATGGCAAATAAAATTTCCTGGTCTTTGGGGCCAAGATTTGTGTTGTGTGAGTGTGCTTTATAAGCCTGTCACTGTTACATGCAGGCTTATGCTTTTATGGCTGTCTTTAGCCTTAGTTTTTGTGGTTCTTCCGCCTGTACAGTATACTCTTCCAAAGCAACTGTGGCTCATTGAGAGACCAGGCTAAAGCAAAAGAGCAGATAAACAAATTCATAAGAATTATTTATTTATTTATTTATTTTTTTTTTTTGAGATGGGGCCTTGTTCTGTCATGGAGGCGGGAGTACAGTGGCACGAGCACGGCTCACTGCAGCCTTGACCTTTGGGCTCAAGCAATCCTTACACCTCAGGACCCCACACTCATCCCCCCGAGTAGTTGGGACTACAGGTGCGTATCACCACCCCTGGCTAAGTTTTAAAATTTTTTGTAGAATCAGCATCTCCCAATGTTGCCCACACTGGTCTCAAACTCCTGAGCTCAAGTGATCCTCTGGCCTTAGCTTCCCAAAGTGCTGCGATTACAGGCATGAGCCCTGCACCCAGCCACAATTTAATTTCTTTAAAAAACCATTTCAAAAGAGAATGTCAGAAAAACATGTGGCCAAAACAGCACCCGCCCTTAAACAGATTCTTGATTGAGGGGTGGAGCTGGAGGCAGATGTAATATGTCAATAGGGGTTCTTAAATATTCTAAAATAATTTTTGGAAAGATAGTACTGAGGATGGATGGGTCAGTCTGATGCTTCTTGATCACAGTGAGGCTTGAGTTAAGGTCTAGGGAGTTTTCAGCACGGGCATCAGAATTTCTTTTCGGTCCCTTTTCTCCTTTGCAATGGTTTGAGACATGTCTTCTTCGTGATGCTTGTGAGAGAGTAAAGGAGGACTCTAAACAAACAAATGCAGATAGCCCAGAGTGGAAAGGGCTGTAGAAGAGGTGTGTACCTGCCACACTCAGAGCAGCCAATCCAAAAAGGCTTCATTGAGGAGGTGTTTTGCAAATAACTAGATAAACAGGAAGCGAGGAGGAAGTGGTGGTGACGGGATCCTGTGGAACTAGTTTGGGCAAAGGGAAAAAGCGTATGAAAACTAATAATAATAAGAGTGCCTAGCACTTGTTGAGAGTTTATTACAGGCAGCTGTTCTGCTAACTATTTTACATAGATTATCTCATTTAATTCTCACAACCACAAAAAACGTAGGGTCCAATTTCATCCCCATTTTAATCCAGAGAAAATCAAGGTAGAGCAAGGCTATGCAACTTACCCTCAGTTGCACAGCTAGTAAGTGGTAGAACCAAGATTTGAATCTCAGAGTCCAGTCTCTTAACCTGTTTTTGCAGAAAGGATCTGCTCTGTTTGGGCCCTATTAAGGAGCTTGGTAAACTTAGAGCCTAGCCTGCTTCCTAGGTGGGAGATGGTTGGATTTTCACCCGGGAAGTGACATATTTCCTAATCACAAGCCTGATCAGAATTTAGCAACTGGGGTTTTTGGAATCAGGGGCCAATGAGGGATGGGAGGGTGGGAGACTTTAGTAATTTAAAACATTCTTTTACTTATCTCTGTATGGGAGTAAAATTTTTCCGAAAATTTTCTTAATTTTTCTTCTAGGCATATGTGTATGTGTGAAAGGTAACTTGTAGGTGGCCTGGGAAATTAGTTGTGTGTGTGGGAGGGCATGCTTGGGGGCGGGGGGGCACAGTTAGAAGTTAGAAGGCAAGAGATATTGATGATGTTGGTGATGACAGCGAATATTTAATTAAGCACTTATGTACAGTGGAACTTATGTGCTACTCTGTTCTTATTTAATCCTCTCAATGGCCTGAAAGATAGATAATCATACTCTCAACTTTCAGATTAAGAGACTAAGGTTCTCAGAGGTGAAATAGCTTGTCCAAGGTCACACTGCTGGTAAGAGGCAGAGCCAGGATATGGGTCTGTAGGATTTCAGAATCTTTTTTTTTTTTTTTTTTTTTGAGATGGAGTCTTGCTCTGTTGCCTAGGCTGGAGTACAGTGGCACGATCTTGGCTCACTGCAACCTCTGCCTCCTGGGTTCAAGCGATTCTCCTGCCTCAGCCTCTCAAGTACCTAAGGTTACAGGTGTGAGCCACCCCACCTGGCCAATTTTTATATTTTTAGTAAAGATAGAGTTTCACCATGTTGGCCATGGTGATGGCCTTAACTGATCCACCCGCCTCAGACTCCCTACATAGCTGGGATTACAGGCATGAGCCACCGGGCCTAGCCTGATTTCAGAATCTTAACCCTTAAACTCTGACAGCATGAGCTAGTGAGGGAGGTAAGCATACCTAGAGAGGTCTTAAGATGCCTGAGGTGCCAGGAGAGCATGGAGATGTCTGGGGAAAAGTACTATAAATATATACATTTGGAAACTTGGAAATTGACATACGATAATGGACTTTAGGAAATGAATGTGTAGAGGAAGAAGTCAGGTGATGCTGGTGTCCTGGGGCCACTCCACGGAAGGAGAGGACACTGAGAATAAAAGATCTTTGAAAATCGTGGTGGGCATGAAGACCCCAGCCTGGGCCCCACCACTTATTCACTCTCACCTGGCATCTCAATCTCTGCATCTGTAAAAATGAAGAAAGTCATCCACCTCCCTGGATGACTTCATTTTTGTACTTGCCCGTGAGGTACATAGACGTGCTGTAAGGACTAAAAGTTCTTCACAATAGGATGTGTAGGAAAGCAAGCAGGGAGTAGTGGAGGAGGCTGAACCCAGCACATGGGCTCAGGATGCTGGGAGGGAACAGGATTGGGGGCTGAATTCTAACAGGGGGAAGCTACTGAGCTGCTCCTGTAGATTGGGCCTGGATGGAAACCCTGGAAGCAATAACTCCAAGAAAGATTCAAAATGTGGGACAAGAAGAGCAAGAACCAGGAACAGAAAAACACCAAGGAACACTAGTGAAGAGGTTGGTGCTGCAGAGGAGCCCTGGCCGGGGTCTCTAAGTCAGGGATTCCAGCTCTGACCCTAACAGGTTCTTTGACCTTGTACACATGGCTTCCATGTCCTGGGGTTTGGTCTTCTCCTCTGTGAAAATGATAAAGTTGGCACAAATGAACCCCACAGCACCAACTGGGAATGGCAAATACTGCTACGTCTTAGCCCAGGTCCAGGGCTGTGTGGAAGTGATATGGGAGGGGTGCAGGGAAGTGCTGAGTAGAGAAAGGCAGGATCCCTGACAAGGGCTCCACCCTTGGGCCTGAGCCCACGGACCTAGGTGAGGACAGGCACTCCTGTTTCCTTGCCCAAATGTTGCATTTTCCAAGACCACCCTGGCCCGTCGCGACCCCGATCCTGTGCCTATAAAAACCCTGAGACGGTAGCGGGCGCATAGACTAACAGCGGGAGGTCAAGAGGAACACACCAGCGGAAGCACATACAAGTGGCTGGACATCGACAGGAACACACTGGCAGAAGAACACATAGACGCTGCAGGCCATTAACAGCAGACTGACGCAGAGGGTGGTCCAAGGAGAGCCTGGCTGCTGAGCGACCCGACTCAAGGGGAAGACCACCTTCCCACTCCATCCCCCTTCTGACTCCCCATCTATTTGCTGAGAGCTACCTCCACCTTTCAATAAAACCTTGCACTCATTCTCTAAGCCCACACATGATTTGATTTTTCTGGTGCACTAGGGCAAGAACCCGGGATACAGAAAGCCTTCTGTCCTTGTGATAAGGCAGAGGGTCTAACTGAGCTGATGAACACAAGCTGCCTGCAGATGGCAAAGCTGAAAGAGTGCACTGTAACACATGCCCACTGGGGCTTCAGGAGCTGTAAAGACTCAACCCTAGATGCTGCCCTGGGGTCAGAACCCACGCTCCCCATGACCTGTGCATCTGCCTGCTCCCACTAGCGGTTTGAGCAGCAGGACCAAAGAAGTGAACCACACACGCATCGCATGCCCTTTGAGGGGGACAAGGGAACTTTTCCCGTTTCAGAAGGTTGTGTTGAGAAGGGTGGCGAGGCTAACAGGGCAGGTGTCAGGGCGGAGGGACAGAACTAGCTGTTGGCAAGTGGTGGGGGAGGTGCTTCATCCGGGTCTTGCATTTGTTCCCTCTGACCCCGGCCTCGAAAAAACAGGACACTCACAGTTCAGGAAACTGCCAAGGGTCTGAGCAGAGGCCTTGCTTGGCCGTGGTGTGGTCCTGCAACTCCAGGGCAGACCTAGACTCATGGAAAGTCCCTGTTTTGTGAGGAGACTGAAAGAGGATGAGTGGGGAGTGGCCAGAAGAAGAAAGGTGACTCCCAGGGTCTGGGCCAAGGAAGGGTTTTGGACAGGAAGGGGGACTCACAACAGGGCATGCTTGGGAGGAACTGTTTAAGGCTTTCAACCCTCGCCAAGGCGAATAACATGAGACAAGACCTGTAACTTACTTTATATATATATATATATATATATATTATATATATATATATATATATATATATATATATATATATGTATATATGGCGTGTAACCATGGCCTGTAACCTGAAAATGCTTCCCCCTGCAGCACTTGCGCTGTTGAACTTACAGTGAGTCCCTCTGTGGAGGGTGGAGTGGGGGAAGGGGTTCTGCTGGGGACAGACAAAGGTAGGGAAGCATTCACTGGCTTTGAAGAATTTCCTCCCTTTTTATGCCTGGGGTGTAACCAGAGACCAGTGTCAACAAGGAATCTGGCTTGGAACACTTTTGTCTGCAGCCCTCTTTGGAGCGTGACTTGCTCTTTCAGAGGTCAATGCATTGTAAATTGCGTAATTTCAGGATCTGCCTATGCAGGGTCAGGAGACTTTTGAGGGGGTTGGTGGGAGAGGCATGGGTGATGTCACTCAGACACCTAGGAAACCCTTGACCTGGTCTATCTTTACGACCAGGTCAGCCACATGAAATCCTTAACGTTCACAAGACAGCAGAAAATATATGTGGTTTTGGGTGTTAACATCTGAATTTGCTGTAGCAAACGGATCTCTGGTAAGTCTCTGAAGTAAAGTAATATCCTAAGTTGAGAGGGGGCAAAAGCAAAACAGTTACTTGGTGTGCTTGATCACACTTTTCTGGTTGTAACTGTGTGTTGTGGCCTATGAAAGGCCACACTCTGTGCTCTGGGGAAGGGTACCAAGCTGGGAGGTCCTAAAGGTTGGGGCTAGGTCTTGATCATTTTCGATCTGCGTTTTCTCTCCCCTACACCTTCGGCTTAGCAAAGGATTTGACATTCATGCATGCACTCAGCAAAAATCGATTGAACATTTATCTTCTTCCAGCCATTGTGTTAAGTCCTGGGGCCATAGACACGTACAGAACAAATCAGCTCTTGCTGTCTCCAGAACTTAATCTACCGGGCTAGGGGGAGGCAAACAATGAAATTAACATATAATATGTCAGATGGCAAGACATGCTACCAGAAAAATAAAATAAAAATGAAGAGGATACAAGAGATAGACAGGGATGGTATCTATGGGGACGGGCAATTGGAGCCGAAGTGAGGGAGCAAGCCTGCTGCCAGCTGAAGGAAGCTGTCCAAAGCAGAGGGGGTGTTCTGGAAAGGGTGGAGGGAAAGTGGCAGGACGTGAGGTCAGAGGGGAATCAGAGGCAGAGACTGTGTAGACCTTGTGGGCCTCATGGGTCACTCTGAGGACTTGAATTTTTCTCTTTATGAGATGGGGAAGCCTGTGGAGGGTTTTCAGAAGCAAGACAGGATTATTCTGGTTGCTGTTTTAAACAAATTGAAGAGGGCAAGGGTGGAAGCGTGGAAACAGGATACAATAATCTAAGCAAGAGATGATGGTGCCTTAGACTAAGGGTTTACTAGATTCTAAATATTTTGAAGGAAGAGCTGGCAAGATTTTCTGATGGATGGAACTGGAAGGAAAGAAGTAAAGATGAGTCAACATCTTCAGTCTGAGCAGCCGGAGGGATGAAGCTGACCTTTACTAAGATGGGGAAAGTTGGTAGAGGAACAAGTTGGGAGGTAGAGGATTCAAAATTTAGTTTTGGAATTGTTAAGCCTGAGATGCCTCACAGAGTGGAGACGTCTAATGGGCTGCTGGATACAGGAATCTAGAGTTCAGGACGGAAGATGGGGCCATAGATATAAACTTGGAAGTGGGCAGTCCATGAAAAATTAAAAATATGGGTGGGACAAGGTCTCTTCAGAAGAGAGTATAGGTAGAAAGAAAAAGCAAAAAAGAAATCAGTGACTGGCCTTGGGTCCTCTAACATTTAGTGGTTTGTGGTATGAGAGGAAACCAGCCAAGGGGATGAGGATAACCAGTGAGACAGGAAGAGGACAGAGAGAATGATGTCTTGGGGAACATGGGAAGAAGATGTTTCAATGAGGGAGTGTCCAATTAGGTCAGATGCTGCTGATAGATCAAGTAGGAAGAAGACTTAAAGTCGGTCACTGCATTTACAACATGGAAGTCATTGGTGAGTTTGTAACAGTGGTATTGGTGGAATTGTGAGGATGAAAGATGAAGTAGTTTCAAAACAGAATAGAAAAAAAATAGGTGGAGATAGTGAATATGGAAATTCTTTTAAGGAATTTTATATAAAGGGAAGAAATAAATAGAGGCATTTGCTGGAGAGAGAAATGCCCAGTCTCTAAAATGGCTGAATAGCAATGCCAGGAGCTGGTTTTCACACAGTGGGTTGTTCTATTTTGAAGCAGGTAGCTAAGAAGAACCGTAGGAGCCTCGCCAATGACTCTACGATGGGGCTTGCCAAACACACTACACGGCATCCCTATCTGTCACAGATCCCTCTAGCACCCTTGGATCGGCAGATCATATGAGCTGAGGGCACCTTGTGTGGCAGCTTGGATCTGTTCCAGAGCTCTTTGTTCTGAGCCCCACACAAAACTGACAGCCTCTTAAGTCACTCAACACATTGGTAGAAGTATTCCCCAGTACAGCTTATAGTTCTCCAAAATCCAAAGAGGCTCACTAAGCACTGTATCTCTTTCTCAGCCCTAATAAATACAGGGTGTAATAACTTCTTTTATTTTTTTTCATTTTTTATGTTTTTGATACAGAGTCTCACTCTGTCACCCAGGCTGGAGTGCAGTGGCACGATTTCAGTTCACTGCAAACTCCACCTCCCGGGTTCAAGCGATTCTCCTGCTTCATGCTTCTGTGTAGCTGGGACTACAGGCATGCGCCACCATGCCCAGCTAATTTTTTGTGTGTGTGTATTTAGTAGACATGGGGTTTCACTATGCTGGCCAGGCTGGTCTCGAACTCCTGACCTCGTGATCCACCTGCCTCGGCCTCCCAAAGTGCTGGGATTACAGGTGTGAGCCACTGAGCCTGGCTAATAACTTGTTCTTTATCTTACAGGGCATATCTCAACATGCCTTAGACCATTGAACTCCTAAACACTTCACTAGTGTGGGAGACATTGCAGGATCCTTGCACAAGAGGGTGCAGACTGTGGGGTCTGAGAACTGGCTCAGATCTAGAAACTGTGGGTCCATCAACCTTGACGGCTCTTGAGTTTTTGAATTGTTACACAAGTCATGCAGTACCCTCACTGACTGCTCGTCTATCTCACTCGTAGGAACACCATGGTCTGTTAGCCATCATCAAAAACTCTGTGGACTGAAGCACTCTGGCCTTGCTGGCTGTTATGGTTTATATTCATCTTGACTCTGATGGTTAAGAGCAGACACCTGGTCTTTGTTATTTTGAAATCCTAGCATCTCCATTGACACTAGGGAGCCCAGTGAAATGGCAGAATCGCCTATTCTTACCCTGGTGTACCTTGGATAATCATTACTAAGCTTCCCAAAGATGCTGTCACCCCCACACCAGTAGATGTTCTTGCCCCACACTGATATATTTGAAGGGAATGTCCCTGAACCCTCCCAGGAAGTCTAGGTGTCACATAATAAGTTTGTTCCAACAATCCTGTCTCCCTGAGCATTCTGACCCCTTCCTCAATTTTCTGCCAAGGCACTGCAGCCTCTTCCTGTAACTTACTGTAAGGCATCCTCATGTCCAAGCCTCAAGGAACCATTCAGAAACAAATTAATACTACCTCCAAGACAGTTCCTGAGTCAGTAATTCCCTCCCTGTCCTGTTTATCATCCTTCCAAACAGTCCCCACTGTGTCCCCCCAGTTCATGCTGATACCAAGCCAAGCTCTGCAGCTCTTTCAGAACATAAGGTGTTTTCTTCTGCATCCAGGTCTGTATTTCTCTACCTGGACTGCCCTGAGAGCTAACCCCAGTTATTGGTCTGGAAGCAACGAATGAAGGCCGGGACAGAGCTTGAGGAAGGCCACATCATTTCGTCACAGTCACTGTCAAGAATCTAGTTGCAGGCTGGGTGCTGTGGCTCACGCCTGTAATCTCTGCACTTTGGGAGCTGAGGTGGATGGATCACTGGAGCTCAGGAGCTCAAGACCAGCCTGGGCAACGTGGTGAAAGCCCGTTTATACAAAAAAATGCAAAAATTAGCAGAGTGTGTTGGTGCATGCCTGTGGTCTCAGCTACTTGGGAGGCTGAGATAGGAGGATTGCTTGGACCTGGGAGGTCAAGGCTGCAGTGAGATGTGATCATGCCACTTCACTCCAGCCTGGGTGACACAGCAAGACCCTGTCTGAGAAAAAAAATCTAGTTTCACCCAGATCTGAAGAAGAAAACAGAAGCAACATTCAAATTAACATCAGTCAACTGATAGAATATTTTAGATGAAATAAGAGAAGCCAAGGCATGTACCCTCAGGCTCTGGGCTTCTCCCTGCAAGGTTGGGAAGACATTTGGGGGAGGCAAAATGGGAGCAAGTCAGATGGAAGAGACATTATGGGTCGGGTGGGTGAGAACTGTGGGAGGGAGGTTCAGGGTGCTCCATTTGGCAGGTTTTTCATGGTGGCTGTGCAGTCCAGGGCTCTGATTTCTGTAAGCAGAATGATGTCATTCATTCTTTTATTCATTTATTTATTAAGTCAACATTTATTGAGAGTCTCTTATGCTACTCTCTGTGTTAGGTGGTAGGGCTCAAAGATGAATAAAATGCCGTTTCCTTGTTTTTCAGAAATTCATAGTGTAGTGGGAGGTGGACAGAAATGCCATTGACTATTGATTGCCTGACACTGACAGGTGCTGAAATAGAGGATTATACAGGATGCCATGGGAGGCCAAATGAAGTGAAAAACCCACTCTTACTGGTGTGTGTGCACACACAGGAGGAGTTATGTAATGCCTCGTCTAGTTTCCTGTGCTGGCACATTTCCATTGCTCATTTCTAGAGCCACTTGACCACAATGGGTGGTCAGGGATAATGTAAAGAATCTTCATTTAGCAACTCAGAGGACTGCCTAGTCAACCTTCCCTTCTGTCCTCAGCACGTAGACCTAGTTTCTTACTCTGCTTTTGTGACCCATCTCCTCTTGTACCCTAGACATCTTTTCTATTTTTATACCTGTTGCACCCTCAAAGATCCCTTGAATCTCTCTTGCCTAAACCTCTTTTTTTTTTTTTTGAGACGGAGTCTTGCTCTGTTGCCCAGGCTGGATTGCTCTGTCGCCCAGGCTGGAGTGCAGTGGTGCGATCTCAGCTCACTGCAAGCTCCGCCTCCTGGGTTCAAGCCATTCTCCTGCCTCAGCCTCCCGAGTAGCTGGGACTACAGGCGCCTGCCACCAAGCCCGGCTAATTTTTTGTATTTTTTTTAGTAGAGACGGGGTTTCACCGTGTTAGCCAGGATGGTCTCGATCTCCTGACCTCGTGATCCACCCACCTCGGCCTCCCAAACTGCTGAGATTAAAGGTGTGAGCCACTGCACCCGGCCACCTAAACCTCTTTCAGGCAAATCCTACCTCCTTTTCTCTATACATGCTTTGGGAGAAGGGGAAAGTGTCTTAATATATGCACTAATAAGGCCCCTTGATGATCTAATTTCAGCCTTACCTTGTTTCGTTTTATAAATGAGCCCCAGCGAAGTTAAGTAATTTGTCCAAATTTACACAACTAGAAAAGAAAAAAGCAGGACATTGAATGTAGAGCCAATATTCAGAGTACCTGATTTTAGACCCAGTATTCAAAGCACCGACTGCTATGGTCTGAATGTGTTCCCTCCAAATTCATGTGTTGAAATCCTAACCCCCAAGTTGATGGTATTGGGAGGTGGGACCTTTTCAGATGTGATTGGCCGTGAGTGTGCAACCCCCATGATTGGGATTAGTGCCCTGTCAAATAGGAGAGACTGCAGAGAGCCAGCTAGCTCCTTTTCACCATGTGAGGGCACAATGAGACAGCCCTGTCCATGAGGAAGTGGCCCTCACCAGACACTCTGCTGGCACCTTGACCTTGGACTTCTCAGCCTCTAGAGCTGTCAGAATAAATACATTTCTGTTGCTTATAAGTGCCGGAGTCTAAGATTTTTTTTTTTTTTTTTTTTTTTTGAGACGGAGTCTCGCTGTGTCGCCCAGGCTGGAGTGCAGTGGCGCGATCTCGGCTCACTGCAAGCTCCGCCTCCCGGGTTCCCGCCATTCTCCCGCCTCAGCCTCCGAGTAGCTGGGACTACAGGTGCCCGCCACCGCGCCCGGCTAGTTTTTTGTATTTTTAGTAGAGACGGGGTTTCACCGTGTTAGCCAGGAGGGTCTCGATCTCCTGACCTCGTGATCCACCCGCCTCGGCCTCCCAAAGTGCTGGGATTACAGGCTTGAGCCACCACGCCCGGCCGAGTCTAAGATATTTTGTTAATAGCAACCTGAATGGACTAAGACTTTTACCAAAACCTTAAAGGCTCCCAGACAATCACCTCTAAAACCCTGTCACAACGTTTTTCTATTCAAAGTCTCCAGGGAGAAAAGAGAAAGAACTACAAAGACTGCCTTGTAGTATTATAATCCCTTCACTTTTTCTACCAAAGGTCCTGTTCCCCCTGTGCACCTAGAGGCTCACAAGGCACTTACATCTCTGCCTTGTGAGCCTAGAGGTGCATGGGGGACAGGACCTTTGATAGAAAAAGTGTGTGTGTGTGTACACACAGTCATATATGTATACACACCCCCACACATATATTTCTGCTTAGTAGATATCACCAAACGATTTTCCAAAGTGATTGCACCAGTTTACATTTCCACCAGCAGCATGGGCAGTAATTATCCTCTTCAACATTTGGTCTTGTCAGTCTTTTGAATTTTAGCCATTCTGGTGAGTTTGTAATAAAATATCATTGAGGCATTGATTACATTTACCTGATTATTAATGAGAATGAGCACCTACTTAAATAAGTATAATATAATAAGTATAATATTTTCCATAGGTTTTTTTGAAGACACTGTCTCTCAGATTAGAGATGTTCAAGGCCATACAGTTTCTTTGTGCACAGCTTTAGCTACATCAAATGAATTTTGATTTGTCATATTTTCATGATTATTCTATTCAAAATATTTTTCTAACTTCCCATTGTGATTTCCTCTCTGAATCTATAATTTTAGTTAGAAGTATATTTTGAAATTTCCAAACATATGGCTATTTTGTGAATATGGTTTTGTTATTGATTTCTAGCTCACTTCCCCTGTGGTCAGGTAACATACTCTATGATTTCAGTTCTTGAAATTTGTTAAGACTTGCTTACTGGCCCAGCATTTTGTAATTTTGGTGTATGAACTAAGTGTGTATTCTGCAGATATTGGGTGCAGTATTCTATGAAGACCAATTAAGTCAACTTTACAAATGTATACTCCTGTAAATGTAAACTGATTTTTGTCTTATTTTTCTATTAGATCTCAGAAAGAGCAATAAAATTGGAATCGATGCTATTAGCTACATGTAAATTTAGAATTGTTATATCTTCTTGACAAATCTAATTTTCATCATCATGAGGTCACTTTCTTTGTCTTTAGGAATGCTTTTAACCTTAGTGTCTAATTTGACATTATTGTTAAATCTTTGAGAATTCTGTTATTTTAGTCTTGTGTTTTGTAAGTAGCATATTAAATTTAGTGTTATTCAGGATAACAAACTTTGTCTTTTAATCACTGAATTTAAATATTTACATGTTATCTAATTTCTGGTATTTTGGGGTTTAAATCTACCATTTTGCTCAGCTTTTCAATTTGTACTGCTTGTTGTATGTTATTTTTTTCATTTCTTGCTTTCATTTGCATTGATTTAAAATTTTTAAAAGTTATTAGAATCCTATAAATTCTTGGTGACCGCAGCAAATATTGCAATATGTATATCTGACATAAAAACAAAATATCATTTGGTTCTTTTTTCTCTTCCGGGGAATGTATGTACTGTAAAACACTATCACTCTATTTATGTCTCCCCTGACTTAATGCTTTTTCAGTGTATTATAATTTTCAATATAATTCTCTACAAGATTTTACTTTTGGTTTTATGTAGTCAATATTCATTTATAGTTATCATGCCTTTCTGCATTTCTGACTTTCTACCTGAAACCTTTTCCTTTTGCCTGAAGGCAAATTTATATATATGTAGATATATAAATTCAAGTCTCTTGGGGATGAACTCTCCCAGTTTTGGTTTGTCTGAACATGTCTCTTTTTACTTTCATTCTTGACATACATTTATATCTTGGGAGCAGAATTCAGGGTTGGCAGTAATTTATTTTCAGCACTTTGGAGCTATTGTACCATTGTCTTTTGGCTCAGAATGTTGCTGTTGAGGAATAAACTGTAAGTCTGATTATTGTTCTATTGATGGCACTCTTTTTCTCTGGTTGTGTTGAAGATATTTTCTTTGTTCAGATTTTTGTTTTTAGCAGTTTTACTATAAAGTGCACCTAGGTTTTCCCTTATTTAGCTAGTTTTCGATTTCCTGAATTCGTATTGATGTATTTAATTAGTTTTAGAAATGGTTCAACTAATTACTCGTAAATGATGTTTCTGTTCCATTATCTTTCTCTGTTTAGTACTTTAGCTAAATATATATCAAAACTTTTCATGGAGCTTTTATATCAGTGTCATGATTTGGAAAAAGAGAAGTACAAAATTGAGATTAAATATTCTGAAGCCAACTGGCAATTTTATGTCTTTTGAATCCAATAAAAATTTGAGCATATATTCAGTGTCTTTTTATTATTTCATTGTTCTAATAATTCATTTAAATTACATTTTACAAAGGTATCATTTTATGACATTTTGTTTTCTTTTTTAAGTTTGGAAAGTGTTTTACTAGCTTCCTTAACCTTCTTATAATTTTTTTTTCTTTTTTTTTCTTAGTTTTGTCTTTTAGCTTTGTAGTCTGGATATTTTCTTCCATACTACAAATTCTCTCTTCATCTATTTGTAATTAAATGTGAAATCTGTTGTGTTTTAATTGTTATTATTTTTCAAATTCTAGCATTTTCACTGGCTCTTTTAAACAAATAGTTTTCAGTTCTCTGCCAAAAGTCTCAAGGTTGACTTTTGTCTCTCTGAGCAGATTAAGTATAGTATTATTTAAAGTCAATACACTTTTTTTTTAAGTTGAAAAATTCTAATTTCTGAGCCTTTGTGATCTATGTCTGTGTTTTCTTGGTTTTCATTTGTGTGGTCTTGTCTTGTTTTTCTGTTTTTTTTTTCTTTTATTGTATTCAGATATTTGTACTTGAAACATTATTTGTAGTCATAATTAGAATTCTATAATGATGTTGTCATTCTCCAAAGTGAATTCATATTTACTTCTGCTAGGTACTTGGGGCCTTAGCATTATGAGATCATGTTAATTCAATTCCAGGTACTGTGAAACTGAGTTTCTAGAACCTTCTTTTGGTTTATCATTGTTTTTAGTGTACTGTCCTTCAGTGGCCCATCCAAATGCAAAGAGATTCACCAGAGCTATCCTGGCTTGGTGATGCTGGGCCCCAAAATTGGCCTTAGCTCTGTGAGACACTTTTTAACCACCTTCCTGCTCAGCCACTTGGCCCCTCAGTCCTGCTTTTAGAAATTGGCATATACTGCTGGGCTCTGTGGCTCACGCCTGTAAACCCAGCACTTTGGAAGGCTAAGACGGGTGGATGTCTTGAGGTCAGGAGTTTGAGACCAGCCTGGCCAATATGGTGAAACCGTCTCTACTAAAAATACAAAAAATTTGCTGGGTATGGTAGTGCATGCCTATAATCCCAGCTGCTCGGGAGGCTGAGGCAGGAGGGTCGCTTGAACCCAGTAGGCAGAGATTACAGTGAGCTGAAATCATGCCAGTGCACTCCAGCCTGGGCAACAGAGTGAGACCCTGTCTCCAAAAAAAAAGAAAAGAAAAAAGAAATGGGCATATACCATATTGGCATATAACGTATTGGCATATACCATAGAAAAAACTGCCCTACATGCTGGACTCAACTCCCTTCATCTGTATCCTTTACCAGATACTAACCCAGTAATTCTGCACCATCTTGTTAGCTATCTAGCACACCGGAGTAGATTTTTGAAATATATTTTGTTTTGCTGATTGTCCTCAGTAGGAGAGATGGTATGAATTACCTAGTTCTCCATTCCTAGAACAGGAAGTCTTATATAATCTAGATTTAACCAAACATCTCCATTAATGAATAAGTGATTCTAAAAATATTTTTAAAAAGAGGCTGAGTCTAGAGATTTCCCTAATAATAGAAATTTAGCTGAACAACAAGAAATGGCAGGGCTGCATTTTTCTAGCTCCTCATATAAGTGCTTCTTTAGCTACGTTACCAGAGAAAGCCATAAACAAAATAATGTGGCCAAAAAATTGTGAAATTATTCAGATAAACGTGATCTTTTAACAATAAATGAGGAAGTAACCACGTTTAATGCTATGAGTAGAGCATTTTGAAAATGGATATTTGGAAAATCTCCAATAGTTATGTAATTTTTATTGCCAAAAATGCAATGAATATGCCTCTTTAAAAACTCTCATGTCTACATACTTGGAAACAGAATTTTTAACCTTTTAAAAATGATAAATAAACAGTTCTAGGGGACTTTGAATCAATTTTTTAAAGTTTGTATTAACAAGTAGTTGACATTAGGGAAGGTAAAAATTTACTATCCAATTTTTATTGGAAACTAATTGATGGATAGGGTTGAAAAACAAGTATCATACTTCAGTGAAATGAGTGATAAAGCTTTTCTCTTGTTTTAATCAAAGTATTTTGGAAGTATCTTTTCCATGTCTGATAACTATTAAAACCAAGCGCCAGACTGGGTGCAGTGGCTCACGCCTATAATCCCAGCACTTTGGGAGGCCGAGGCGGGTGAATCAAGAGGTCAAGAGATAGAGACCATCCTGGCCAATATGGTGAAACCCCGTCTCTACTAAAAAAACAAAAATTAGCTGGACGTGGTGGCGCACGCCTGGAGTCCCAGCTACTCAGGAGGCTGAGGCAGGAGAATCGTTTGATCTTGGGAGGCAGAGGTTGCAGTGAGCCGAGATCAAGCCACTGCACTCTGGCCTGGCGGCAGAGTGAGACTCTGTCTCAAAAAAAAAAACAAAAAAACAAAAAACCAAGCACCAAAAGAAATTAATGTAGAATCAGACCTTTTATTCATAGAGGCTTAGTGAAGCATATTCAATCACATAGCTCTCATCAAAATATTATTAATGAAAATTTCAAAGGTAGGCACAAAATAGTTTTTGCATCATTAATAATGTTATAAAAATGTAAAATATTTTATATTTCAACTTTCATCTTTTTACTTTTTCTATACATTATATATAATGTGTTTTCTGTATATGAAGTATACAATGCCTATATTATACTTATATATGCATATATACACATATAAAATTTAAAACTGAATAAATATATGTGTTTTAGGAATGCTTACTCAAAAGTTTTTATTGATGAGTCCCCAAAATTTGGTGACCATTATTTAGGGTTGCCTCTGGAAAGCTGCCTTCTAAGTTTTACCAGTTTGGATAAATAGGTCTCTACTCCCTACCCTCACCCCATTTTCCTCCCACTGAACTCTGTTTATATTGTTCATAGTACTTATCACAAATTATAATTATATATGTATTTGTTTGTCTACTTATTTATTAGATGATGAGCTCCAGGATGGTGAGGGTTACGTTTGTTTCATTTACCAACAATACCCAGAGTCTAGGACAGCCTCTGGAAATGACTGATCCTTTGATATTTACTGAAGGAATAAATAAACAGATTATATGTTTCGAAGTGAGACAGACATGGTGTGGTAGCCTTCCTCCAGGATGGCACCCAAGGGCTCCACCTCCTGATATTCTTCTGTTTGTGTCGTTCCCTCCCACACTATACTAGGATTGGTCTTCATGACCAAAAGAGTACAGCAGAAGTGATGGCATGTTACATATAAGATGGGCTTACAATAGGCACGGTTGCTTCCAATTTGATTGCTATCTCTCTTTCTTCCGTCACTTGCTCTGGAGGAGGCCGGTTGCCATGTCATGAACTGCTCTATGAAGAAGCCTATTTGTCAAGGATCTGAAGCTTCCTGCCAACAGCTGCATGAACAAGTTTGGAAGATCCAGTTCTAGCCCTTCAGATGACTGCAGCTTGACATCAACCTCATGAGAGACCCTGAGACCGAACCATAAAGCGAAGCGCCTCCTGAATCCCTGATGCTAGGCAACCATGTAACAAATGTTTGCTGTTTTAACTACTTAGTTTGGAGTCATTTGTTACTTGGCAGTAGATACATAATACACTTGGGTTTGAATACCAGCATCGTCCCCTTAATAGGTATGTACTTGAACATACGACTTCATCTCTTGGGGCCTGTTTTGTTTTCTCAAAATGGTAATAATATTTACTTACAGTGCTCTTGAAACAGCATCCTGATATTTAGTAACTTCTTAATACACAGCTACCTTAATTTTTATTATATTTATTTATTATTAAGAAAAGTGAATGCTTAAGAACAGAGAGAGCTATAGAGCAGCTATAAAAAGGAAGCCTCTACACTTTGGGAGGCCGAGACGGGCGGATCACGAGGTCAGGAGATCGAGACCATCCTGGCTAACACGGTGAAACCGTCTCTACTAAAAATACAAAAACTAGCCGGGCGAGATGGCGGGCGCCTGTAGTCCAGCTACTGGGGAGGCTGAGGCAGGAGAATGGCGTAAACCCGGGAGGTGGAGCTTGCAGTGAGCTGAGATCCGGCCACTGCACTCCAGCCTGGGCGACAGAGTGAGACTCTGCCTCAAAAAAAAAAAAAAAAAAAAAAAAAAAAAAAGGAAGCCTCTAAACTCCAAAAGAATAGCTACCTTGGGCCATTATGTTTAGGGGCAACTAGGTTTGTCAGCTTTCCTCGATACTAAGAGCCTCATTGTATCACAGGCCGCGCGGGGGGTCATAAGTCAGCAAAGGCCAGTCAGAATCTATGTACTGTACTTTTATTTCCATTCTTTTACAAGGAAACCACACTAAAACATATAATACACATATCTCTGTCTTCCTTAACAGTGTATTTGTGTTAAAGGATGTTTCCACAGTCTAGGAAATCCTTTTTCTCTGGAACAGTGGTTCTCAAACTTCACCACGAATCAGAATCACATGGAGGGCTTATAACAGGCAGATTGCCGGGCTCCCAACTCCTGAGCGTTTGTTCAGCAGGTCCATGTCGGAACCTGAGAGTTTGTGTTTTTAACCAATTCCCAAGTGGTGCTGATGTTGCTGGTCTGAATACCACATTTTGAGGACCACTGCTTTGGAACATCTTAGTCTCTGACAAATGAAACCTCATAGTGCTAAAGAATTAAAAGTAGTAGGCCAGGTGTGGTGTCTCACGCCTGTAATCCCAGCACTTTGGGAGACTAAGACGGTTGGATCACCTGAAGTCAGGAGTTCGACACAAGCCATGGCCAACATGGTGAAACCCCATCTCTACTAAAAATACAAAACATTAGCCAGGCGTGGTGGCATGTGCCTGTAATCCCAGCTACTTGGGAGACTGAGGCAGGAGAATCACTTGAACCCAGGAGGCTGAGGTTGCAGTGAGCCGAGATCATGCCATTGCACTCCAGCCTGGGCAACAGAGTGAGATTCTCTAAAAAAAAAAAAAATGGCTAGCAATGTTTGGAGAAAATGTGGAGTAAAATCAGTTCAAATTCCTTACTGTAATATCCGAGGCCCTGCACACTGTAGCCCTACTTCGTCTCACACTGCACTTCTGGTGTTCACTTTGGCCTTTGTTCTGCTCCTCAAAGACACCAGGCTTATCTCGGATTGTGTGCACTTGCTGCTCCTTCTGCCTGAGCCTCTTCTGTCTTAGATTACGGCTCTCTTTGTGTCATCATTGAAGGCCCAGTGAGGTGTTCTCTACCTGAAGAAGCCATTCTCTGTGATGCTTCCTGCTCTCCTAGTTTATTCTGTTCCCATCACCTATTGTGATCTGAAATTGCCTTTTTATTTGCCTGTTGGAAAATTCCAATATAACAGACACCTCATCTCTTAGGTTCTTTGCTGTCTCCAGCACCTGGATCGGGGCCTAGTATGTGGAATGTGCTCAACTAGATATCTGTTGGTTGCAAACGTGGGTGTCTGGCATGGGACTCTTACTTTATAACCTAGTTTTGAGGGGAAATGAAGAGCACTGAAAAAGGAACATGGGAGCCTGGGGAATATGGACGCACCCCACATGCCCTCGCCTGTGTCACCGATGTCAGGATTCTGCCAGCTTGCAGCATGAAGGAAAGGGGTTTGCACCTTTTCTCTCCCTGCAGAGTCTTCTACGCCCTTGGTTGCCTCATGAGAAGACAATATGGGGACTTGGGCAATACGTTTCACTCTCAGGATTCCAGAGAGTTGCTAAATGGGTCACTTTTTCATGCATCTGGAACACTTCTAACTTGTGTAAGTTATTCTCTTCAGGCTGGCTTGACTCTGTCAAGTTGTCCCCAGTGACAGCAAGGGAAGGACAGCTGCTTCCCCATGCCTGTTGGTGTCAGGTGGGCTCTGTCGGCAGTTGTTTGCCCCTGGTGCTTCTAGCTGTTTGAGATCCTAGGTTAGGAACGAACCCAGTCCATCTCATTGCCAAAGACTTATGGACACTAAGATGAAAAAAGAAGCAAACCTGCATACTCAGATAGTTTAAAGTTGTATTTGTTTTTCTCACAATGGTTTGCTCATTAAAAATTAAGTGCCTATGCCAATGCTGGCTTAGGCATGGCCTGGACATTCCCTTTGCAGACAATTGCTGGTGGTCTGAGTTGACTCACCCTCACACCCTCACCTCCCATGGCTCTGCCCTCGGCGCCTGGTCTTGGGAGGTTTGCATTCTTGCAGCAATCTCGGGCTGCTGCCATGAGCCATAGGCAAAAACAACAGGACTTTCTTTAGGGAATTCAGGAGTGAGTCTCACGGTCTAGCCACTGGCTTTTACTGCATGAGGCTGGGGGAGGGTTTTTCCCAAATAAGGAGACTTGAAAGTCCTCTTCGTTGGGGATGCTTTTGACCTGCGCAGGGCTAGAGTTGGAAATGTTTATACAAATGCACTTCGCATTTTATCTGTTCTTTGGATAGGCCTGTAGAACATTCCAACTACACTCATTTCTTTTGCTTCTGTCCTTTATCCGTGTTAAAGCCAGTTAGAGACACTGGTACTTAATTAGTGATTTTGGCATTGCTCACACACCTTGTGCCAGGAATGAACTGAAGATGGATTTGACAAGAAGCAGAAGTTGTAGGCGGGGAGGCTTTGGCAGCTCCCAGAGGAGCTTCCTCGGGGGTTTTGTTAGAATGTCTCATCCTCCTCTAGAGCTTTCCTGTGTTTGTGTGGGAGTTCAGTTCAACAACTTGTTAAGCACCTACTCCATACCAGGCACTAGTCCCAGTTAGGTGCTGGGGATACCAAGACTAACACATTCTGTCCTTGCCTTCAAGGAGCTCAGAATCTTAATGGGAGATGAACCTGTGGTGGTGGCTTCAAGATGGCCACACGTTCTCCCTACTCCTTCCCTTGAATTTGGACTGACCCTCTCTCTCACTAGCTTTGACCAACAGAATGTGGTGAAAGAAATGTGCAACTTCTGAGGTTGGGCCTTAAGAAATCTACAGCTTCTGCTTCTGTCATTCCTAAAATGCTGCTTGTAAGGAGCATTTGTCATCCTGTAAGGATCCTGACTTGTAAGGAGGCCACCATGCTGTGAGGAAGCCCAAGTTTGCCACATGAAGTGAGAGTGTGAGAAGAACACTGAGGCACTGGACTTGTGAGTGAACCCTTCATGGGCCTAGACTCTAGCTGAATGCAGCTGAGTGAGTGAACCTCAGCCAGTGCCTTGTGGGACAGAAGAACTGACCAGCCAAGCCTTGCCTAAATTCTTGATCCATAGATTGCGAACAAATAAAATGGTTGTCATCTGAACCCAGTAGGTATCAGAGTAGGTTGTGACACAGCTAATAGATCATTCAAACACACACACACATATTCTTAGATAATGATAGAGATATGCATAGGATGCTACAGGAGCACAGACGAGGGGTCTCAGAGCCAGCCTGTGGTGATGATGGGATAGGCATTGAATGCTTTCCAAAGAAGTTTGGCTTGACTAGCAAACTTCACATCTCTAAAGACCTGGATGTGAACCAGGCTTGAGGGAAGGTGAAGGCTGTCTAGGTCCAGGAAAACAGAGCAAGAAAACATGGAGGTGATGAACAGCATGGTACATATGTGAGGGCTTTTCAAGCAGGTGAAGGCAGGAAGTAATGGGTAAGTTTGCAGAGGTGTCATCATCATCATCATCATCATCATCAGGGTAGATGCCATTTATTGAACACTTGATATATGCCAGATGTGGATCTAAGGTTTTCTATATGTTAACTCATTTAAATAATTCTAACAGAACCCTATGTTTTTACCTTTTTATATTAGAAGAAAATGAGGCACAAAGAGATTAAGTATCTTGCTCATGGGCACACAGCTGGCAAGCACAGAGTAAGGATTTGAACTTAGGCAAGATCTTGAAGAACTTTGTGTGCCTCTTTGAGGATTTCTGTATTGCTCTGTAGGGATGCAGAGTGACCCAGAGATTTTAAGTGAGGGAGTGGTGTGGTCACATCAAAAGATTCTACTGTTTTGTAATTTCTCCCACTTTGGTTATTTTCATTGTCTGTTGTCTGTTTCTCTATAGTGACCAGCAATGAATCTCTTATAACAAGCAGAGCCTATGAGCTCACCTTTGAGAGGATATAAGAAAGGAGGGAGGGACATGGGTCATGTGCAACTCCACAGCTGGTCGTGGGGGTGGAGGGAAGGACAGAAAGCCCAGGGAGAGAATGGGTGTGGCGGCCACCAAGAGAGGAAAGCTGGCCGCATCCTTGACCCCAGGGAAGAATGAGGAAAGCAGCACATGGGAACCAACCTGTGCTAAACTCTTTGGAGCTGAGGTACAGATAGTCTTCTAGGCTTTGCAGACAATCCGCCTTTCTCTCTTTCCTTCTCTCCATGGCCCTTCAGGTGATTAGCATCAAAATATTAAAAACAGCTGTTGAGCTCCTAACAGCAATTAGCAAGGAAGAGAGCATTCCATGGAAATCCAGAAATGTTCACCTGGCCATGGCCATTGGCTTCTGAAGAAGTTCTTGTGGGCAACTGTGGAGTTGCCGGTCCCACATATACCCCACCCATCTTCTCTCTGTCCCTTGCTCTGTCTCCATGTCCAAGGGTACGGAGGAGACTCAGCGGAGTTTGAATCTCTGTGCAGATTTGTCAGATTCTCATTCCAGCAGCTTTTTATGCAAGGAGGGAAGCAACAGAGTATAGAAGAAAGAAGTGTGGCTTAGGGCCTAGGAGAAGCAAGGAGACCTAGCCTCCAGCTTAGCTTGGCCAACACTTGCTTTGTAGGATATGGGCAAATGTCTGAAGTTCCTAGATCCCAAGGTCCTTATCTGCAATATGAGGGTGTTGGATGAAGATTAATCTTACCACAAAGAATAAAAATTACCATAGCTGAGGTTTACTATGCATGGACTAAAAACCTGACCCTTTGCTAAGGACTTTTTTACTTTTTTAGTTAATCCTCACAATAACCCAAGTTTAATGAAGCTTACTGAAGCCTTCCCTTATCCTATTCAAAGCTCCCTGTATACATTATCTATTGCTGTGTAACAAATTACTTCAACTCTTCATGGCTTAAAACAATAATAAAATGTATCGTCTCATAGTTTCTATGGGCCAGGGATTCTGGAGCAACTTGGCTGGGTGGTTCTGGCTTGACGTCTCTTATGAATCTGCAGGTTACAGTCTTCTGAAGCCTTGACCAGGGTTGGAAGATCAATTTCAACATGGTAGGCTGGCTCTGGCCATTGGCAAGCTTGGTGCTGGCTATGGGCAAGAGGTTTCATTCATTACCACCTCACCCTAGGACTGTCCGTTAGAGTACTTGAGTATTCTCTCAACATGGCTATTGGTTTCCCAAGAATGAGTGACCCAAGAGAGTGATTTGGTAGCTGCAATGTCTTTCATGACCTGTGCTTGGACATAACACCCTCCTGTTGCCACAATATCTTATTGGTTACCTGGGTCAGCCCACTCAACATGAAGAGGAACCCACAAAGGGATGAATACAAGGAGGCGAGGCTTGTTAGTGGCCATCTTTGAAGCTGCCTACCACATCTTCCCCCTAAATTTCTATCATATTACTGTGTTCTATTTTTAATAATTTTTATCTGAAATTATCCTTTTTTTTTTTTTTTGGTAGAGACCCATTTCCTCCCCGTTAGAAGACAAGTTTCCCAAGAGCAGGAGTTTCATCTTTTTTATTGCTGTACCCCCAGCACCTGAACAATGCTGGTTGCATAGTTGGTGCTCAATATTTAGCATGAGATAGATATTACTTTGCCAATTTCAGACACAGAAACAGAGGCTCAGAGCAGTTAATTTGCCTGAAGTCACATAGATATTAAGTGGTGGAGCTGAGAAACCAACTTACGTGTAGGGACTGATACCCACACCCTACTTCGTTGGCTCTCAGCAACTCCAGTGCTGCCATTATGAAAGTGTCTGCACATGTAGAGCAGGACAACATCCATGAGAAGGGCCAGGAGAATTCTTGGGTAACTGGGAAATACCAGGAGGAAGTGCATGAGTGTCTATATGAATGGATGCATGTGTATGGTTGAGATGGTTAAATGTGTATATTTGTGTGTATAGTAGACAGAAAGAGAGAGGGAGACAGAGAGAGAGAATGAGAATGTGTAGATGTGTGGGTAAGGTAGCTAGATCACAGGGGAGGTAATGTACTCTGGACAGCTTTTATAACACAGATCTGGAGATAATATTTTGACCTTAGCCTTATTGGTCTTCTTCAAAAAATTTTTCTCCAAGGAATATTCTTATTAAAATGACTAAGTAAATTTTCCTTTAAAAATCCCACATGCAATGTAAGTCATTGACTAGCCAAATTACACATGGAATACTAACTTGATTATGTTTGTGGGAATTATCCATTTTCTGGATTGTTGGCCAGAAAAAGAAAAATACTCTCTGTTTTCCACCCATTCTCCATTCTCCTTTCCACCCTCCTGAGGGAAGGGCCCTGGTGTTTATCAGACACTCAATGGGGTTCCTTTAGAACAATGCCTTACCCACCCCCTCTCCTGGCCTGGGAGCTGGAAATTTGTGGGAGGAATGAAGGGAAATGGTTATGAAAGTCCCTCACTTACTCTCCCTCCTCTGAGACGTTCTGGATGCTGAGTTTTGGAGCAAGGGGTGTTGTGTGTAGAGTGGAGGTTTTTGGTCTTTGAGTGAGAGCAGAGTGGAATCCAAGAGAAAGCCCACATAAGTTGATTGCTGAGGCTGGCTCTGATCTAGCATCGAAGTGAAGGTAGTGGTGGGTCCCACACTTACTTCAAGGCCCAGCCCATTTTACCAGAGTAGGAAAGCAGAGAAAAATTCTGTGTAGAAGGCCTGCTCAGGAAAAATGAGTTTGCATTTAGCTTGAAAGTATCCTCAGAAATCTGTGGGTGGCTGTGGTTAGCTGGACCAAAACCAGACCTGGCTGAAAGATCAAAGTAAGCTTCCTCCTCAAATAGTGAGTTTGTCTCCATCAACAGTATCCAGACAGAGACTGAATAGGCATGTGCGGGAGAGAATGGCATTCTCCCAACTGGTGCTTACCAGTTAGGTCAAAGTTCATTCAAGGAAGGTTCTACTGGGGCCCTACCTTATCTTTTCCATGACTCCCTGATGAGGAGGATGTAGCACAGTGGTCAAGAGCACAGGCCGTAGAGTTTATGTGCTTTCATTTGTGCCCTGGCTCTGGTACTTGCTAATTATGTGATCTTAGGCAAGTTACCTAATTTCTCTGTGCTTCTATTTCCTGAAATGTAAATGAGGATAAAAATTGTTCTTACTTCACAGAGTAGTTGTGATGATGGAATTGGTTTGATACATTTAAAACTCTTGGAACAGTAGGTTGCATTCAAGAATTTAGTTAACTAACATATATGGAGTAATATACATCGCTCTGTGCCAGGCATGGGAGAATGATAAAGGAGGCCCAGTTCTGCCCCTCATGAAACTTACCTTCTAGTGTTTGTGGGGTGGGAGGTAGAATAATGCCACCCCACAAAGATGTCCATGTTTTAGTCTCCAAAACCTATGGACATGGTAGGTTACATGGCAAAGGGGAGTTAAGGTTGCAGATGGAATTAAGGTTGCTCATCAGCTGATTTTGCAATAGAGATAGCAGCCTGGATTATCCAGGTGGGCCCAATGGAATCACAAGGGTCCTTAAAAGAAGGAAGAGGGAGGCAGGAGAGTGAGTGTCAGAGTGATGCCATGTGAGGAGGAGTCGACCTGCTGCTGCTGACTTTGAGGATGGAAGGCGAACTCAAGCCAAGGAATGTAGAACCTTTTTCTACAAGACTGGAAAGGAGGCTGCATGCGGTGGCTCATGCCTGTAATCCCAGTACTTTGGGAGGCTGAGGTGGGTGGATCACCTGAGGTCAGGAGTTCGAGACCAGCATGACTAATATGGTGAAACCCTGTCTCTACCAAAAATACAAAAAAATTAGCCAGATGTGGTGGCATGCACCTGTAGTCCCAGCTACTCAGGAGGCTGAGACAGAAGAATTACTTGAACCTGGGAGGCGGAGGATGCAGTCAGCTGAGATCATGCCACTGCACTCCAACCTGGCTGACAGAGCAAGACTCCATCTCAAAAAAACAAAACAAAACAAAAAACTGAAAAGGAAAGGAAATGAATTTTCCCCTAAAGCCCCAAGAAGGAGCATAGTCCTACTGAAATCTTGGCTTTAGTGAGACCCATTAAGATGCATTTCAGACTTCTGATCTCCAGAAGTGTAAGACAATACATTTGTGTTGTTTAAGCCACTATGTTTGTGATAATTTTTTGCAGCACCAACAGGAAACTAATACTAATGCAGATAAGAAGTAAGTGAACAAACAAATATAAAGTATAATTTCAGGTAATGAAAAGCACTAGGAAGAAGATGAAGCAGGATATGGATGACCGAGTCTTGGGAGATTAGAAAAACAAAAGGTGAAGCAGGATGCAGGGAACGAGGGAGACGGGGGATCTCTTAGATGGTCAGGGAAGGCATCTCTGGGAAGATGATATTTGAGAAGATGTTTGAATGAAATGAGAGGACAAGCCATGGGTCTGCGTTTCAGACAGGGGTACGGAGGCTACAAAAGCCTTAAAGAGGGGAAGAGCTCAGAGAGTTAAAGTAGAATTAAAGGTCAGTGTGGCCAAGGCACAGTTGGCAAGTGAGAAAGTCATAATAAGTGAGACCAGATGATGCAGATGTTAAATACTACAAGTCCTGGGAGTTTGGATTTTATTCCCAGTGTGACAGGAAATCATCAGAGGCTCCCCTCCAATGGAGGGGTGACAGGATCTGATTTACATTTTATGAAGCTCACTCAGGCTGCTGTGTGAGGACTACACTGGAAGAGGTTAAGAGTGGAGGAAGCAAGCCAAGTTAGGAAGATACTATGGAAGAAGATGGATTACACTCAGCTGGTGGGGATAGAGGTGGTGAGACATATCTTGGTGGTTAGAGCTGACTGGGCTTTATAATGGTTTGGATATGGGGTTTGAGGGAGGGGAGGAAATGAAGGATGCCTCCTAGGTTTGGCCTGGAGCAGCTAGGTGAAGGGACAGGCTTTTTTTTTTTTTTTTTTTTTTTTTGAGACGGAGTCTCTCTCTGTCACCAGGCTGGAGTGCAGTGGCGCTGTCTCAGCTCACTGCAACCTCTGCGTCCTGGGTTCAAGTGATTCTCCTGCCTCTGCCTCCTGAGTAGCTGGGACTACAGGTATACGCTACCACGCCCAGCTAATTTTTGTATTTTTAGTGGAGACGGGGTTTCACCATGTTGACCAGAATGGTCTCAATCTCTTGACCTCGTGATCCGCCCACCTCAGCCTCCCAAAGTGCTGGGATTACAGGCGTGAGCCACTGCGCCTGGTCAGGGACAGGCTTTTTACTTACATGAAGAAGACTGGATAGGAAAGCCAGAATGCTCATATAATAAATGCTGAAAGGTTATTATCAGCATTTGATACTCCTGACACACCAGTTTGTTGTTTTCTGTCTCCATACTATGCTCATAATTCCTCAATCTGGAACTTTCTCCTCTCTCTTCACTATCATGTGTTAAATGCATATCCATCCCATCTCAACTCATTGCAACCTCTGCCTCCTGCATCCAAGCTATTCTCCCACCTCAGCCTCTCAAGTAGCTGGGCCCACAGACGTGTGCCCCCATGGCCAGCTAATTTTTGTATTTTTATAGAGATGGGGTTTCACCATCTTGGCCAGACTGCTCTTGAACTCCTGACCTCAAGTGAAGCACCTGCCCTGGACACCCAAAGTGCTAGGATTACAGGAGTAAGCCACCATGCCCAGCCCGTATCCATCCTTAAAGGCCCATTTCCAATGCTACCTCTTTCCTATGTCCACTATAGGAGAGATCTTTCTTCCCTTGAACTCCTAGTATTTAGGTCTCCTTAACACTTTGCGCTGGGATCTTATTTATGTAAGTCTCTCACCTTCACTACCAAATGGTAATCTCCTTGAAGGCAGGGATGCTCATTACTCCTCCTGAATTCCCTGCTGCATAGTCACTTGCACATAAGAGACTGCTGAATGGAATCAATGTTACAAAGAAGATGACTGCATTGAACTTGGGAGCAGGGAAGCTGAACTAGGCATTTTCTAAGGCTTTCTGCTCTAAAATTTTATAATTAATTTGATTGCAGGTTGCATGTCCCTACCTGTGAGAAGATTTCTAAGCTGCGTATTCCTCACTTGATTACTGAGTGCATGGAGAATGCAATTTACCCTCAATGTCAGTCCAAGGAAAGAAGAAAAGAAAATATTTGGTTCATGAATGCACACAAATACCATTTGCTGATGCCAAATATGAATGGTTTCAGATTGTGTACAGTTTTATACTAGCCATCCTTTCTTTCTATTCTCTCCTCTCTCCCATTAACAGGGACAACCTTACAATAGGTCAAAAATAGGAAATGGTGGTAGGATGCCATTATTACCTTCAATTGTTCCATTTCCACACCTGGCAAGAGTCTCATCTGTACTATATATTTAATAATTTAATTTTGGCAGTACACATATGTATCTATTTCCAATTTCAAGATAAATGTATATTCAATGATTACATAATGCAACATTCACTTAAGGAAGTTGTTGCTCTTAGCAATAACCTAGAGTTTTACTTTTATCTATATATTGATTAGTTTTTGCTATGCAAAAAGTAATCCCACAATATGATGGTTTAAAATAACCACTTATTTAATTCTTAATTCTGTAGTTTGGCAGTTGGGTTGGGATTCCTGGGCAGTTCTGGTCTGGGCTGGCTTGGCTGATCTTGGCTGAATTCACTTAAGTATCCATGATCAGCTGGTAAGTTGACTGGGGCTTGGTGGTTTGACAGCTCAGCAGAGACAGCTGGGAAAACTGGGTCACTCTCCACAGGAGCTCTCTTCCTCCACAGTCTAACCTCGTCTTCTTTATATAATGGCATTAGAAGTCTACAAGTGAGAAAGGAACTATACAAAGCCTCTTGAAGCCCAGGTTCTGAACTTTTCACTGTTACTTCTGCTACATTCCATTGCCACAGGCAGGTCACAAGCCTCACCAGATCCAAGGGATGAATAAATTGTCTCTTGAAAGGAGAGGCAGAGTTGCATTGCATAGGCTGTAGATATAGGGAGGGAAGAAGAATGGGGGCCATTTTTGCAACACGTCACAATCAACTGGGGTGCTTTTGCCTTAAGTAACAGAAAATAACTCCAGGTTGTTTAAATGATGAAAACACATTATGTATCTCTTGAAATACAACATTTGGAGGAAAAGTGTTTCCTGGGTTACTTCAGCTGCTTAGCAATGCCATCATGGTCCTAGGGTTTGTTTTTTTTAAAGTTTTACTTTCCACTCTGTCATATCCAGCATGTTGGTTTTTGTCCACATTTTAACAAGATGTCCATGACAGTTTCAGACTGTACTCACAGATGATAGAATCCAGAGGAGAAAAATGGAATGGCTCTGTCTTGTGTCTTCTTTCACAAGTGAGGAACATCTACTCAGAAGCCCTTGCAGTACTCCCATTGGGTCCCATCACATCACATTCCGATGCCTGAGCATAAATGGATTGAAAAGCTCTACTCATTGACATCATACTACTAGCTGTTAAGGAGAGAAGGTGGGAATTGGGTGGTGAGAAATTTCCTCAAGAAATATAGCAGCTTAGGAAGGTTGAATGTAGGGCAACTGGTTGTACTCAGAATAGCAGATTTGGGTTTATCCTTCTGGATGTTCCTACCATTTACAGTGATTTCTTTAATAAGAATAATAACAACAACAATGGATGGTAAACATCTGTGCAAACATAACACTAATTCATCTGGTAGGAGGTGATGTGGATCAATGCATTTCAAGTACACTAAAACAAATAATTTTCAAAATTTTCTCTTTATGTGATTATTTTGACTACTTATATCTGCTCCTTGAGCCATGTAATAACAAGTATATTTCTTTAAATCTTAGAGGCAACTATGAGCTCTGTGTTTCACAGCTTAAACAGTCAAAAAGTACAGGTTTGAAAAATAGACACTGGCTAGGAAACTTTAAAGCTTTTGTTTACAGAGTACATTTGTCCTTAATTTAATTAAGTCTCACAACATCTCTTCATTCTCTTGTCTTTAAAATTTGGCCTGGAGTGGCATGTATGGCAAATGCAAGTATCATTTTTCTAGAAAGTCTCAAGTGAAAAGTGCTTATCCTTTAACTCTTCTCCATAAACAAAGTGTCTTGTAAAAAGGCCGTCACCTTGGCAACTGTCAACTGAATCAGCTTTATGAAGACAGAGCAAAACTGCGAATAAACCTGCGGCTAGGGTGTGAGTGATTATTTTGCCATTAAAGAAAGTGAAATTTTTAAAAAAGTGACTTCTGACTATGCTTTGTGAAAGATGGAACTATGTAAATTTAAAGTAAACATAGTTTAAATTTTAAAAAAGAAGAAGTTACCCTGAATGGGTAGTTTGAACATTGCATTGTTCTACAGTTTCCTTCCATTTATGATTTGTTTGAATGTCTATTTTCTCTCCTTATTAAACTGCTTACGCTTCAAAAGCTTTTCCCCTTTCTGTAAGTATTACTGTTAAAGTGAAATCGGCCAGTGGTTTAGTGCATTCCACACTCTGGGTTTTTAAAAAATAGTATTGGTGTTAATTCTCTGGCAGGATTTTGTCACTAGAATGTGTGCGGGTATGAGGAGTTTTTGGCTGTCAATCTTCTTGCCTGTAATGACTTAGATATCCATGGACTTTCACAGGCAAACCACAATGATTTTAGAAAATAATTAACAGAGTGGGTAATTGATCACTGCTCAAATATTGGCAATCAAAGTATAAATTTAACATGTGATTGACTTAAAATGTATCATTTTCTCGAGTCACATATTGCAGGGGATTACACAGGTCAGATATCAGGCATGAGGCTGGTTAGGAGGAAATTTGGGGGGAAATTTCACCTGAGAATGTTGTGTATTTTCTGAGAACCAAAAAACTATGCTAAGAAACATAAAGTCATTTTTGCACCCCAACCCCAGTATTGTGCATGGAAGAAAGACTGAAGGAACAGCTCAGAGTCATTATCTCTGATGTGGCTCCTATTTGGGGGCAATTTCCCATTGTGTGTGTAGTTTGGCTAGAGTGCCTTAGTTGTCTGTGGAAGCTGAAGAGGGAGACCCTTCATTGCTCACTGCATAGCAATGTGGTTGTAGTCACATGAACCAGGCTTGGACACTGATGCTGAAATTCCAAAACTTGGATGATGGCACAGGAATGGGACTAAGTGAGGCAAAGAAGCCTCTAGGGTGCTGGGGGTAACATTTAAGGAGGCACTCATTCTCAGAGTCATGCGAGTGCTGATCTGCATTTGTACGACCCTGAGAGTGGGTGCCTCCTTAAATGGTGTGCCATAGGCTGCTGGCTTGACTCTCCTAGTCACACAGCCTTGGTGTGATACTTAGAAAGTCTGGAAAGTCAGCAAGGAGATCATCACAGTGGTGGCGGAGAGGATGGCAGTGCAGTATGTGGTAGTGATAGTACTAGTAACAGCAGAAACAGTGACAATGGTGGCCGTGGTTGAAGTGTTGCTGATTCCAATGGTAGCGTGAACACTGGGATACGCTTAGATCTGGTTTTCATGGGAAAGACGCCTGGTTCTCCTACCTTTGGTTTTGTCAGTTCCTTGATAATCCATCTGATACAGTATGTTTCTGCCTAAGTGAATCAGAGTTGGTTTCTGTTGCTTGCCACCAAGAACTCTCACTAACACAGTGGGATTGTGAGCAATTTATCCTTTTTTTCACCTTTATCCTTTTTCTTTGTTTTTATTTTTCTGCATATTAATAAGCAGATTGATTTTTCACAGAAGACCAAAACATGTTGTCAGTTTGTTTTGTCATCAAGTAGATCAAAGTGTGTAGGGTGGGCTCCCAATTGGGTCCATTAGGCAGTTCAGTGATGTTAACATCAAGAACCTGGATACTTTCCATCTCTCCACTGTTCCACCATTGATGTGGGCTTCATCCTCGTGTTAGTGGCAGCCTGGCTATGGCAATTCTAGGAGTTACATGTAGGAATGACAATGCCAGAGGGAGAAGAGGAGGGCCTCTTCCTATGGTGCTTTCTTAAGAATTAAGAATAATTTTCCAGGAGTCTCACTCCAGAGTTCTCTTTAATTTTCTTGGCCAAAATCAGGTCACGTGCCTAAGTTTGTCTTAACTGCTGACAAGGGCAATGGAATTCTCCTCACATCAATCAGACCCATTCCTAAAGCTAGTGTTTGTTTACCCCAAGGAACATGATGCTGTAGGAAAGAGGAGATTTTATGAATAAAATCAGGGCTCTCTTAGGAAAGAAGAAGGGTAGAGTGGAGGCTGGATAGTCAACCTACAGAATCCATGACGTATTTTGATTGCTCTTTGAGTGTTTTTGCTCACCTTTGGATGTGTGGCTGTAATCTGAGTACTAACATATATTTTGGCTTTCTTAGGCAACTGTTTGTCCTATCTTCTGATGCAAGTTTCGTTTTGTTTTGAGACGGAGTTTCACTCTTGTTGCCCATGCTGGAGTTCAATGGCGTGATCTTGGCTCACTGCTACCTCCACCTCCAGGGTTCAAGTGATTCTCCTGCCTCAGCCTCCTGAGTAGCTGGGGTTACAGGTGCCTGCCACCATGCCTGGCTAATTTTGTGTATTTTTAGTAGAGACAGGTTTTCACCATGTTGGCCAGGCTGGTTTTGAACCTCAGACCTCAGGTGATTCACCCTCCTTGGCCTCCCAAAGTGCTAGGATTAAAGGCATGAGCCACTATGTCCGGCCCTGACACAAATTTTAAAATGCTGACTATAACATAGTAAAACAGTAAAAAATTAAACATAAAATTACTGTATGAGCCAGCAATTCCACTTCTGGGTATATACACAAAAAATAGTTAACAACAGGGATTTGAACAGAGACTTATACACCAATACTCGTAGCAGCATTGTTCACAATAGCCAAAAGGTGGGAGCAACCAAAATGTCCGGTGACAGACGAACAGAGAAACAAAATGTGGTCTATACCTACAATGGAATATTATTCAGCCTTAAAAAAGAAAGAAATCCTGTCATATGCTACAACATGGATGAACCTTAAAGACATTATGGTAGATAAAATAAGCCAGTCACAAAAAGACACTGTACGATCCCACTCATAAGAGGTACTTGGAGTAGTGAAATTCACAGAGACAGAAAGGACAATGGTGGTTTCCAGGGGCCAGAAGAGAGAAACATGGGAATCTATTGTGTGATGGGCACAGAATCTCAGTTTGCAAGATGAAAAAAGTTCTGGAGATGAGTGGTGGTGATGGTTGCACCATGTGAATGCACTCAATGCCATAGAACTGGATACTTAAAAATGGTTAAGATGATACATTTTATTTCATGTGTATTTTATCACAATTTCAAAAATAAATAAAAGACAAAAAAAGCCCATTTTTGATAGTTAATTTTATGTGTCAACTTGGCTAGGCTGTGATACTAGTAGTTTGGTCAAACACTAGTCTAAATGTTGCTGTGAAAGAATTTTTTACACACGACTGATATTTAAATAAATAGACTTGGAGAAACCAGATTACCCTCCATAATGTGAATGAATCTCCTTTAGTCAGTTGAGGGTCTTAAGAAAAAAGACTGAGGTCCCCTGAGGAAGAAGAAATTCTGCCCCCAGATTGTTTCTGAACTCAAGATTGCAACATCAACTTTTCCCTAGGTCTCCAGGCTGCTGGCCTGCCTTGCAGATTTTGAACTTGCCAGCCCTCACAATCAGGTGAGTCCATTCCTTATTTATTTATTTATTTTTTGATACGGAGTCTCGCTCTGTCACGCAGGCTGGAGTGCAGTGGCCGGATCTCAGCTCACTGCAAGCTCCGCCTTCCGAGTTCATGCCATCCTCCTGCCTCAGCCTCCTGAGTAGCTGGGACTACAGGCGCCCGCCACCTCACTCGGCTAGTTTTTTGTATTTTTTAGTAGAGACGGGGTTTCACCGTGTTAGCCAGGATGGTCTCGATCTCCTGACCTCGTGATCCGCCCGTCTCGGCCTCCCAAAGTGCTGGGATTACAGGCTTGAGCCACCGCGCCCGGCCCGTCCATTCCTTATTTTAAGCTTTCAATCTCTCTCTTTCTCTGTGTGTGTGTGTGTATTTATTTGTTTATATACATTCTATTGATTCTGTTTCTCTGCAGAACACTGACTAATACGCCCATGTTTTTCACAAGCCTTATATGATATTTATAACAATTTTATAATTAAACGAACACTGCCTGTATTTTTGTTATCAGAGGATGTGGGAAACCTGAAGATTCAAAGCTGTAAATCAGAGTAAATGTCCAAATAAATGTCCTTGAAATGGTGGAAGTTGTATAGGAATAGATGAGGAAGTCTGTGGGAAGTATGTTGTCCTTGACCAAATAAATGTCCCTGAAATGGGTGGAAGTTGCATAGGAGTAGATGAGGAAGTGTGTGGGATGGGGAAGCCCCACAGAGCTTTTCCCCTTGGCCTAGCATTCCCTTCCCCTGCATAGTCCCTGGTGTCGTCTTTATGGAACCACTCAAAACTGTGGCTGGTATAGCAAGCACTTGAAAAATGTTAGTGGCTTTTATTATTATTTTTGAATGAGATGTGTCTTCCCCACTCATAGTATTTTCTAGGTGGAGGAAGCTCCACTTGGAGAATAATTTGGCCTCCCCCTCCTCTCTCCACTCACAGCCTGCTGAGTTTAGGAGAAACTGAGTATATGGCTGCTGTAACAAATTACCAGAAACTGGGTGACTTAAAGCAACAGAAATGGATTTTCTTACAGCGCTGGAGGCCAGAAGTCCAAAATCAATGTGTGGACCGGGTTGATTTCTTTTGTAGGCTCTGAGGAAGAATTCAATCCCTGCCTCCCTCCTGGTTTTGGGTGCTGGGTTTCTGAAATCCTTGGTTTGAATCCAGATTTCTTAACCTGTAGATGCATCACACCAATTTCTGCCTTCATCTTCACAAGGCTTTCTCCTGTCTGTCTTCTGCCCTTATCTTCTAAGAATACCTGCCATTTGATTTAGGGCCCACTCTAATCCAGGATGATCTCATCTCATGGTCCTTAACTTAATTCCATCTGCAAAGATCCTTTTTCTAAACGAGCCCACGTTTACAGACTCTCTCTATATGTGTATGTATATCTTTCTCTATATATACACATAGTATGTGTGGGTGTGTGGGGCACACTCAGCCCACCACACCGGGTGTGTGCATTTCAGCTTCTTCCTCTCCTTTTCTTCTTGGAGTGAGTCTGTCTGTTGAGAACATGTGTTCTGCTCTGATTCTCCTGTGTAGGTTTTCCAAGGGCCTTGCCCTCCATTATAAAGCTTGCTGTGGCCTAGCAATACTGGATGGATAAATCTGTCTATTTCTGAGTTCAGATTTGGAAACCCACTTACCTTACCTGAAGCTATAAAGTCTTCTTCAATATCAGCTTTATCAAGTATGTGTGATAGTTTGGTCTCCCGTCTGCTCTATTCTCTGATATTATTTCTCAATCAGCTGATAATTCAAGAATGGAAGAAAGGTAACCCTTTTTGCAGGGCTCCCTTGAAAATTAAATAAATGTCACTTAAGGCTCAGCTCAAAGGTTGGTAACTTTCTAAATTTTCCCCTCCCTCTCACAGGGAGAGTTAACCATGTCTTCTGGGCTCCCATACTCCTTTGTATAATCTTCTGTTATTTCCATTTTTTCCTGTTGGATTATAGTTCTCCGAAGGCCATCTCCCATGTTCCATCCACCAAATAGAATTGTACTTTGACAACACAGACATCCTTCTAAGAGCTACAGTCCAGGACTCATGAGTAGGCACTGTGCATCCTGTTACTCTGTCATGCTTTTGGTTTCATTGTCATCTTTGTTTTCTTTGCTAATATAGTTCATGAATAAGAAAGGAAATGTTGCTTCTTTACTGGAAATGGGATCCGAGATATCTTGCACTTTTTGTCAAACCAATTTATGGGCTTTGCCTACTGAAATAATGCGGTCTTGTATACTGCTTTCTGTATCTTATAATTGAGAACTACTTTTTTTTAACTTTTGAAAGGTTAATAAATACAATGAATGCATAAGAAAGAACGTAAAACTCACACATCGTCCCACCATCAACAGTCACTGTCAACTTATCTTTCAAGTTTATTCTCTCTATATTCTATATGTGAATGTGTATAATTAATTCAGTAATGATACTATATAACTTGCGTACACTGACTTTTATTGAACATTATATCAGTGGGCATTTTCCCTTGTCATGATGTTCTCCAAGTCATATTTTTGAACGGTTGTATGATATTCCTTACAAATATATTAAAATTTATTCAGGTATTTTCTTTTCCTCTGGTATTCAAGTTGTTTTTAATTTTTGGTTATTTTATTTTATTTTTCAAGACAGAGTCACTCACTCTGTCACCCAGACTGGAGTGCAGTGGTGCAATCTCAGCTCACTGCAACCTCCACCTCTTAGGTTCAAGCCATTCTCATACCTCAACCACCCAAGTAGCTGGGATTACAGGTACCTGCCAACATGCCCGGCTAATTCTTGTATTTTTAGTAGAGATGGGATTTTACCATGTTGGCCAGGCTGGTCTCCAACTCCTGACCTCAAGTGATCTGCCTGTCTTGGCCTCCCAAAGTGAACTTTTGGTTATTTTAAATAGCTTTAACAATGTGTTTTCAAATATCTGTCATAGCTCTGACATGATTTGTAGCAAAGCTGAATGGTTGACACGGTCAAAGTTAGGATGGCAACCAATACATTGGGACATCATGCTGGAGAAAAGTCAGCGCTGGCATGATTGCCAGCCTCTGCCACACTGCTCTTGGGATGAGAGCTGCTGCAGACAGTGCTGTCTGCGTGGGTGGATGTGATTTCTGCCAGGACCCTGCTTCCCTGGCTATGGTGCACTGAACCGAGAACTGGTGCCCGACCCAAAGGCAGCCATCCGTGGAGAGTCCAGTGGCCAGCGGCTGATGCCAGAGCTCCACCCAGCGAGGTCACTGTACCCTGCATGATGAGTGGCCAGTCAAACAAAGCCTCTTTCACACACTTTGAATTTGAGACTTATCAGGGGACTAAGCCAAAAAGTTGGGTCGAAAAAGGCAGACATCCTGAGAGGAGTCTGCAAGCCATATCCACACAGCAGTGGGAGCCGCAACAAAGCGGGAGCCATGGAGGAGAGAAAAGGAATGCAGAGAGGATTTAGCAGCACGAGCAGAGAAAGCAGAGCAGAGTGCAGCTGAGTCATCACACTGGCAGAGCACTAGAGAAGGAGCAACAGATGCTTGCCTCTGAAGCAATGTCAAGAAGAACAGGTGGCTGGAGGTATACTATGTCCTGAATGACATTCCCGGCTCTGCCAGACCCGTCAGGCAGCTGCTAAAACTGCTTCCTGCTCTTCCCTACTTCCTCCTGTAGCCTCATAATGAACCACATTAATGCAAGTCACCAGAGCACGTCTCTTTTCCTGGCAACCCGAAAGAGCCTAATCAACACCACGTAATATTCGTATCTCTCTTATGGCACCCATCAGGAGGCATGATGATGATTTGAGGTTTTATGATTCTCCCTGACTAGACTCCTTGAGGTCAAAGACTGTATTTAATGTCTTTCAAAAAATATCCTCAGCAATGGAGACAGTTTAGTAGCATGTAGTAGGTGCTTTCTAACTGTTTGATGAATGAATGAGGAATGTAAGTGGTCCTGTGGTCAAAATAGCCACTGGAAAACATTTCTGTAGAGGAAATAAGTTTTTGGTTTCTTGCTTTGTTTGCTATTCATAAGTAGTGTAAAAACTCTTACTCTCAAGAATTTTATTTGAGGCTGGGTGTGGTGGCTCATGTCTGTGATCTTAGCACTTTGGGAGGCCAAGAGTTCAAGACCAGCCTGGTCAACATGGCGAAACCCCGTCTCTACTAAAAATACAAGAATTAGCCGGGCGTGGTGGCGGGTGCCTGTAATCCCAGCTACTTGGGAGGCTGAGGCAGGAGAATCACTTGAACCCAGGAGGCAGAGGTGGCAGTGAGCCAAGATGGCACCACTGCACTCCAGCCTGGGTGACAGAGTGAGACTGTCTCAAAAAAAAAAAAAAAAGGAATTTTATTTGAAACAATGGCTTGATGAAAATTTCCCTTTGATAATTTTTTTTGTAAATAAAACACATTAAATGTATATGTGTGTGTGTATATATATGTATATATATACACACATATATATTTATTCAGCAAACATTTACAGTCAAAGCTACGAGTATACATTAGTAAGCTCAATGGAGAGACAGCACATAATAAGAGAGTTCCAGCCCTTGCAAGGCTCTCAGGCTAGGAAAAGAGTCATGTTAGCCCAATCAGGAAAAATAAGGCTATGCCGAATGGGCTAAAGTGGTGCAAAGTATGGAGGAATTTTCTTGGTGAAATGTGATTTTGAATAAGACACGGCGAGTTGCACAGAAAAGCACTAGCTATTAAGGTGACATGAGCATCTCTTAAAACAGTGATTAGTGATTTCCTTTACATTGTCCGTTTAATGAGGCAGGAGATTCCAATTTCAGCCTTTTTATAGTTTTTGGGAATGTATTGGGTAGTGGGTTCCACAGTGTACTTTCTCCTGGGAACACTTACCAACTGTCTTGAGGCAAGGTGTTGTTATTACTATTTCAGATGAGACAAGAAATCACTAAATATTGTATTCCAAATGAGACTTAGCAAGTAGTTCTCTGATATAACAGAGTTGCATCAACTTGCTGATGTTTTTCAAGAAACTGAATGAGTTCAATTTGGCAATGTGAAGTTGCAATACCACCATGCTTACATTTATTGATAGCATGTCAGCAAGTAAGTTGAAACCTAACTTTATGACTCAAAGGACAAAACATTAATGTTACCATACTCAAGCTTTGAACAATAGTTACTGAGATATCTAAGTTTAAAAAATAAGTAACATTGTTGAATTTCTTGTCAGATACTATAGATACGTTTGAGAAACATCTTCCCAGTGAACACTTAAATTAACAGAGGAGATTGGTCATGGTTTATATAATTAAATTTTGAAATAAAACTTCCCATTACTCAGACTTTCAACCTACTTATACTTTGGCACAAGTTTAAGACTATTGTGAATGTTCCAGGTATATTTTAAACAGGTATGCTGTTTAAAAAACAGTTACCAGTAATGAATCAGAATTTTCTCAATACTGTGCAAATAAAATACAGAAACAAAGTGGGTGTTAAAACTGATACAAATCTGCCATTCTTTATCCCAAATTAAAAAATTTCATGTTAGTCAAAATAGAATAAACTGTGTTGTTTTTCCCCTGTGCATCCTTCTTCTGGTGACAGCAGTTCGATTTTCCTTCCAGACCTGGGTGTATGCAGGAGCCACCATGCTCATTTGGGATACACCATTGTCTTGGCTACAGGTTCAGGGATGGACATGTGAGGCAGCCCAGGTCGCTGAGGCTGAGTTCTGGGACTGTGGTGGGCTTTGGTAGGAAAGAGAAGATTGTCGCTTGTAAAGATGATTCTAAGTTCAGTGTTCCCGGGGACTACCACAGGAAGGATGCTCATGTTGAGAATGAAGCAGCTACTGTAGAGGGGACATGGAGCTGAGAAATGAGCTGAAAGCTTTGAAAATGTTCTTTCAGCCCCACAATCACCTGATTCCTGAATCCCAGAACCCCTCCTGGATTCACATGAGTAATAAATCTTCTTCCTCCCTTCCCCCGCTTTTTTATTCCTGAGTCAGTTTGAATTGAGTTTTTAGTCACTTGCACCTCCCTTACCCTGCAAAATCTTCACTAATGTGCAAACGATTAGAATTGCTCTCATTGGTTAATTTAAGAATAAGCAAGTTTAATAAAGTTAAGATTATAAAAGCACATTTTACTAATGAAACATCACCCGCTTGTTTTTGTTGTATACATTCACTTTACATAAGAATTACTTGAAACAAGTTCTGTTGAAATATGAAAATTAAAAAATAAATGTATAAAAATATAAAACCTCACAACCCCCCGGCCTAGAAATAAAGTCAAATGCACATGTAGTAAGTCATTCCAGACCATTCGTAGTTGGTCCTGACTCCCTTTCCCTCCTCAGACCTTGCATTCCTTCCATGCCACATTTCTACAATTTTGTCCAGCTTTCTCGACTCCTCCGCTCTTCTGCTTCTTGCTCAGTGTCTGTTCTCTGCTCAAAACATCACCTTTTTCTACTCTTTTTTTTCACTTATGCTTTAAGGTTCGGCTAAAGAGCACCTCCTTGTTAAAGCCTTCCAGAGTCTTCCTATGGAGAATTCATTGCTCTTCCTTCTGCTCAGCCATCCTTACCGTCCGACGTGTATTACTGCTATGTGGACTCAAGTGCATTCTGTCTAGTCTGGAGTCCCACAGGCAGGGTCTACATTTGGTTCATTTGTGTATCCCTCCTGCTTCAAGGCTGTCTGCCACATAGCACATATTCAATGCATATTTGTCAAATGAAGTTTCAATGAGTGGCATCAGGTTGCTTATTCTCTTGTTTATTCTCCTACATGCTACAGGCCATCTTTTCTCATCGAGGGTGTAAAAGAAGCCGTATATACTCAGTAGTTTGTTGGCATTCACAGTCATCAAACACCATAAATGACCCATGTTCCAGCCATTCAAAGAGTCCCAGTCCAAGGGTGAACTTTTATTAGCTCTATTTATTGGCCCAAACATAAACTCCTTGGTTTCAATGGGGCCTTGAGCCGCATATAGAAATGCACAGATCAAAGAGGCTCCAAGGTCATTCAGTATTGTGCACATTACCAGTCTTTATCAATTCAAACTTCAATTTAGTGGTTTAGTACTTTTTCCTTGGAAGTGTTTATTTATCACAAGAATGGGAGATGCTTACCCAAGGAGTTTACAAGTATTTCAAAACATGTCCAGCTATCAGGAGGCTTGCTTTGTAACCAGCTACACTGGGTGTGTCACCTTCTTTGGGCATCACTCATGCCTCGTGTCACCTCCATGAGGCTGCCTAATTAACTTGTGTGTTTTGGACCATCTGACCTGGTACTGACTTCCCATATTTCCTGAATAACTAATGATAGATATTATATTTATGAAGATTAACCACTCCTGATTTCAGTTGGACTTGTTGGACAACATTAAATGCTCTTAAAACTGGCCTTCTCCTATTCCTGATGGAGTTTCTTGGGGATTAAGCACTCTATCCCACTTTACCCTGTGTCACAGTCATGGCATCCTCACACTTAGAAGAGAATTCGTGTCCAGAAGAGCTCATGCTTTTAACTGGAGGACAATTCGTGGTGGTGACCTAGTTCCTCCTGAGTGATTAGGAATGCTTTCTTTGTGAAAACCATCTGCAGAGAAGTGAAGATACAAACATTAGGTTTGTTGGGAAGGGATAGGGTCAGTGAAGAGCTATCAAGTCTAAACTCCCATCTTTGAGACTGAAATCTGCTGGATTGTTAGTGGGAGGAAGAAGGGGGATTGGCAAGAGAGAAGATTCAGTCTCAGTTCCACGCCCTTGGGCAGTCAGTCCTTCTTGACTGGACTATACAGGCAAATTATAGGTTGGAGGACACTATTTGGGACATGTACTGTCATGTTAAAAAGAGATGGCTGCTCTGATTTTCCAGCAGTCAATCCCATCTTAAACCATTTTATTTTCAAGTTTACCTCCTATGTTGATTTGGTTGTCTATTGGTAACCCTCTCTGGGCTTATTCAATTGCTTCTTCCTAGCAGTCAAGGCTGGGGAAACATCACAAGAGCCGTAAACCCAAAGGAGATTGCTCTTTAATGTGTTTGGTGTGGATATGTTGCTTTTAGTGATTAAAACCTGAACGATTCACATAACTTTCCACTTATTCTCTTTAGATCTTTTTGTTATTTTCCTGATAAGGTACAACTATACATATTTTAGAATGTAGAATAAAACAATTAAGAAATATGATCATAAGTGACTATTTTCTGATCTCTGGAATCCATGCAGGGACAGTATGTTGTTAAGGAAAGGGCAGCTTTGGAATCTGTTGAACCTGGGTTCAAATCCTGTCACTGGCTCCTTCTCAAGTATAGAATAGAATTATTATGAGGTTCAGAGAGAATATGTATTGTAATACCCTATTCTTTCTTTCTTTCTTTTTTTTTTTTGAGACAGTCTCGCTCTGTTGCCCAGGCTGGAGAGCAATGGCACGATCTTGGCTCACTCTAAGATCACTTGGCAACCTCCGCCTCCCAGGTTCAAGTGATTCTCCTGCCTCAGAATCCCAAGTAGCTGGGATTACAGGTACCCACCACCACACCCAGCTAATTTTTTTGTATTTTTAGTAGAGATAGGGTTTCACCATGTTGGCCAGGCTGGTTTCGAACTCCTGACCTCAAGTGATCCGCCCACCTCAGCCTCCCAAAGTGCTGGGATTACAGACGTGAGCCACTGCGTCTGGCCAATACTCGATTCTTGATAGTGTAGTTTGTTGTACAATAGAACATTTTTAAAGGTAAAACTAAGTGGAGAGTATTTTTCCTGAACCTTTGGTTAGTATATATAACATGCAAGAATAAACTGTTTACTATTCCCAGAGATTCTGCCATTTCTGTAAGAGGTGTTGGTGGGTAATATCTTCTTTGCTTGCAGACTTCCTCTTGTTGCATTTTGATCTTGAGATTGGTGGATGTCTTCCTGTATCCTCAAAGGACTTATGGTTTAGTGGACACTGAGAGTAGCATCTACTTGTTCCTGCAAAGATTTGAAACAAGGGGCTTATTGGCCATCTCTCTCAAAAGGCCCTGGCCAGAGAGAAGGAGAAAGAGGAAGTCAAGAGATTTGGGAGTTGGAAAGAGATGAGTGCTCTCTGTATCTGCCTGGCAGAGTAAAAGCTCCTAAGTGCAGGAAACATAATGACTGCCTTTGTTTGCTGGAAGGTTGCTGGTGTCTTTGATTTTCAAGTTTCGGCCTGCTTTATAGAAGCGGGCAGAATGCAAGAGATACTAGATTCCCTTGAGTCCAGCAATTTGTAGTGTTGTGATATTAAAAAAATATTTTAATTCATTGGCATGCAAATTCAGGAGGAAAATAGGAAATTGTTACATAAATGCATGCTATTTTTAAACCTAATAATCAAAAGCATTATAACTTTGTGAGAAAAACTACAGAATGTGAAACATCTTATTAACCCAGCAAAGTCATCTTAATCATGTAACGTGCACTAAAACTATTGCAGATATTTATCTTCTCCCACCTCCACATTTCCATTAAAAGTGGGAGAGGGCGAAAAACGTTTATTTCTTCCCTTCTATGCATTAAAAGTATTTTAGTAGCTACCTCTGTATAATTTATTATCATATAGAGGATAAAAGTATGAATGCTGTCTCAATTTGAATGCCAACTCCACCTTTTATTAACAAGCCCCTTAACCTCTCAATGACTGGTGTCTTATAAGACAGGGTTGTTACAAGAATTAAATAAGTGAATATATATGAAACGCTTGGCAAGTAAGCATTATGTACGTGTAATACTTCTTCCTCTTTTTTTTTTTTACACCATCAGTTTATCCTCACAAAATTTTTGTGAAGAAGATAAAGCAGGAGTTATTAAAGTCCTTGTGGAGAATGTGAAGCTCAAAATGACAGCGTAGCTACTTTGGGATCAAATATTTGGTCACCTACAAAAGTGGCACTCAAATTGAGGCATCCTGACTTGCCACCGTATCGCCTCCTATTTCAGGAAATTGTACACTTCTCCTCAGTCTTCTCCTGAATGCTCAGGGGGTGAATTAAGCACAACTCTTGGTTGAGAAGGCCCTCTTCCAATATGCATTTATTGATTGAATAGAACAACTAAGAAGTGGGTATTGCGTAAAGTAATATTTGGCTAATATTCCCTGATATAATATCACAAACATTTAAGCATTTTATAGAAGTAATTTTTGCCCCCCAGAGTAACCAATACTCTGTTATTACTCCTTCGGTTAGATGAGATAAAGACAATTGGTGCTTGAGCCATTATTATGCCAAATTCAATAACTAAGTGTGAACAGGCCCACATGCCTGATGATATAACACAAAAGTCATATTACCAACGATGTAGTCATTGAAAATGAAACATTTACACAACCGAAAGTATGATTAATCAAGAGATCTATTTCCATATCTTTTGTCCACAACATGGTTATCACTACTTTTAATCAAAACACTGAAGCCTGAATCATCCTGATAGGGCTTGAACAACAGCAACTACGACAGGGAAGAAAACCTAGGAAGAAACCCCTTCATTTTGTTTATGTGTCTACTGGAAGCTGCAGGAGTGGGAGAGGGGGAGCAGCGAATGGCAATGCATGTGGAAGAGAGATAGGTGGTGAAATTGACCTAACACTGGGGAGTGAAGCTGAGAAAAAAGGCCACCAAGGGCAAAGTGCTTGTTAGTAATAGACAAACATTGCTATAAGGAAGTTTGTTATATTTCTTTCAGGTTTTAAAAAATATTTCTAAGCCAATTTCACATAATATATAACTGAGAGAAACCTTAGGACTTATGTACCATATTGTTTCACATTTTTTGGTCAGGTAGGCAAAGGAAACTCAGGGAGGTTGAGCAATTCTTCCAATGTCACACAGCAAGCTAACAAGCTTGGTAACTGCCAAGTCAACAGTAGGTTACCAAGCTAGCTTGATAATTGCCAAGTCAAAGTAGGGCTTTTGACTCCTTTTTCCATTCAGCAGTAGCTCCCCACTAAATCCTGTGCCTGTTACATCATTAGCACTCCACAAATATTTGACGAATAAAAGAACAAATGGCTCCCTGTCTCTTGTGCCTTTTGTTTGTGGACCATTTTTGTACTCCAAATTGGTGAAAAGGCTAAAGAGATTGCAATGTGCTTTGTAGTTGGCCATGGAGTTTGAGAAAGCAAAGTTTCTAGCCTTGGCACAAATTCAGAGATCTCGGAAAAATGATCCCACTTATTTTTACTTTTGCATTTGCCAAGGGGGATTAACTCAGCAGAGATGTGGTTGATGAGAGGGCCAGGTTCTAAAGACAGCCCCAAGATGAAAATCACAGGTTATCAAAACTACCCTTGCAACTCTCTTAGGGAGGTGTCATGTCAGAGATTGGCACACGGTTTCACAGCCAGTTTTCCCTCCGTCATTGGAAAGCAGGGCTGTTTTCTTGTTTGAGTATCAGTGAAGCAGTTTACTTGAATTTTGGGGTCATGTATATGAGAAATGTGTATTTTAAGCAAGAGACTGCATGGTGAGTTATCTTTGAGCATGGAGACAGGTCAGGCACAATAGATTCATTTCTCATGTTCACTCTGGGGCACGTGATTTTTAAGACCAACATATTCTCTCTCTCTCTCTCTCTCTCTTTCATATAATTGAACTTACAAAAGTTGAGTGCACGTAAGATTCAATTTCACTGTTCTACTTAGTCCACGAGGAAGACTGAACAAAACACTAATAAGGGTATCCTAGAATCAAAATCTATATGGAAGGTATTTATTTTATTTTGTGGAGCTTCCTAGATAAAGATATGCTTGCTGAACTTTAGAAGTAGATAAATTCCTTGGCAGTGCTATGATTTTGTTTTTCTTTTTGCTGTGGTGGCTTAGAAAGAAAAAGGAAAACAATGTTTTAGTATGGATATGGCTGGAAAAAGGAGAATAAATTACCTTACTACTGAATTTAGAGAAATGGAAATGCAAAAGGAAGTCATTCTCCAGCACCCCTCCCCTCTGTTAAAAAAGCAAGCAAAACAAAACAAAACAACCTTGGTTTACTCAAACTTACCCTTCAAGAATTGGTTCAGGCATCAAAACCTTCTATGGCTACCAATATCCTCAATAGGCTGTTTGTTCTTTCTGCACCTCTCGCCCTTCCCTTTTCCCTTTTCATCCTACACGTTTCAACTCCCAAATCTCCTTTCCCACTCCTGTTTATATTGGAATCTCACAGTGGACACAGACCATGGTCTCATGGAGGCCTTTGTAAGAAGTTATTAAAGTTACTAAAACTAATGTGCTCCTATAGACATTATGAAGGAGGACTTCGGACAGAGACACCTAGTTGATTTCCTGGAGCAATACCTAGGGAATTATTCTTTTGGCTCTGAGAGGATGATATTTTAAGTTGTTACATACTTGCTGATCTTCAGGAGATTTCTGGAACCATCCTGCATGCACAGGAAGCTTGGGCTCTTGGCCCAAATCGGCTCAGAGTCTAAATATTTGGAAGATGAATACTTGGAAATGCATTTAAACATCTAAAGCATTTTATTTGTTTTTCCAGTGAGTCTCATTGTTAGTGCAGTACAATTCTACAGCAAGACTGTATCTGCTGAAGACATGAACCTTGTGGACAAGCCCAGGCCCAGGCTCCACCTCAGGTCTTGGTGGGAAGCCAGAGGTACACGTCTATTGGCTAATGTCCACACTCCTGAAGTGGGTTATTATTACAATCCCTCACCTTAAACGCCTGCATTCTAAACTCATGCTAAGAGTCAGACCCAAATGGAAAACTGGAACACACACAGGCACACCCACACACGTGCGCACACACGCACACACACAGGCACACGCACATGCACACGCACGCACACACACACAGGCACACGCACACACACACACGCGCGCACACACACAGGCACACGCACGTGCACGCACAGGCACATGCGCGTGCGCACACACGTGCACACACAGGCACACGCACGCGAACGCACACAGGCACATGCTTGCGTGCACACACACGTGCGCACACACACATGCACACACACAGGCACACGCACATGGCATGCGTGCACACACACAGGCACACGCACACACGCACACACAGGCACACGCACACACGCGCACGTGCGCGCACACACACACACACAGGCACACGCACGTGTGCACACACGCCGCACACACACAGGCACACGCACGCACGTGCACACACACATGCGTGCACATGCACAGGCACATGTACGTGCGCTCACATGCACACGTGTGCACACACAGGCACATGCACGCGCACACACACACACACGTGCGCACACACAGGCAATGCACGTGCACACACAGGCACAGGCACACACACACAGGCACACGCGCGCACAGACGTGCATGCACACACGCACAGGCACGCACGCGCACACGTTTTTCAAACCAAATGTTGCACTATTTCCTTTCTTTTGTCAGTGCCGAATCTATATTATTATTGTCAACTGTCAACTCTACACTGATGATGCCTGTGGTCAGTTTCCCTCTCTAGCCCTCCTGGCTGGTATATGCTTAGAGGACGCAAACTAATATGAATGTATTAGATTATGTAAAACATAATTAGGGAGGCAAATTTGCTGTAAAAGCAGCCTATGTATTCATAGAACTCAGAGGAAATTGTAAGCAATGTGGGGGGGATTTCATGTTCTTTAGACCCACAGATAAACTCTAGGACCTAAGTGATTGGAACTATTTCCCTATCCCAATCAAATTATCTAGATAATTACCAAATATCTACTTTACTATGCTACAGAGTCACAAAAGCACATTGTCTCAATGGCATGGGAGTAAGTATCAGTTTCATTTCTAATAGGTGAAGTAGAAAAGGGGCGGCATTGCCACTGTAAGGTGTCTTAGACAACAATGATAATAACCATCTCAGTAGAAATTGGGATGTGGTAGCAACAGTAAAAATTATATTAAACTGGGCCCGTGCCCAGACCATCAGCCTCAAATAAACAAAGTACAAGAAAAACACTTCAAGAGGGACTAACTTGTGAATCAAGTAAGCTAAATAAGCCAGAGATGTGCTCGCCGGAGGAGACAATGCTTTCACCTCCTTGAAAAAGCTTTTGCCCAACCTAATTAAAATGCCCCATCTAATTAAAAATCTAACCATAATCCCACTGACGGCCCCTAGCTCCACCCTTTCCATTGTCAAGTTGCTCAGTTGAGCCCCCTTAGCTGAAAAATTATTGAACCGGAGTCGATTTGAGCACACAGGCATAATTCCCAGCCTACCACAGAGTTGGAGGCAAAGACGCTTAGTGATTTGCACAGTGGATGGTGGTGTCTCACTAGGCAATGATGCATGACACGGATGAGTGCGGAGCGGCCATCTGCTGTTGAGGAGGGTGACAGACAGAGTCTGTTCTAGTGTGGCAGATGACTCTCCCAGTGCTGGCCAGCTGGCGTAGAGTGGACGAAGTTGGACAGGGCAAGTGATGCCCAGCAACTCTCTGGGGCAATAACTCAAGGTCTTCTCCCTTCTGTGGCTATATTTATCCCTGTCTTCTTCACACACACATGCATAATAGAGCTGATATGATAAAATACAGTTTGGAACATGGGGAAGAGGGAAGAAGCACACGTCTACCCAAAGGGTTAAAGTTGCTGATCTTGAGCACGAGATGTATCTTTGAGTCTCCTAGTAGCCTGGGCAAAAAGAGAAAACCTGATAAATCGTATGGCACATGTTACCTGGGAAAGAAAAGCAAAAACAGGTTCCTAGAAGAAATAAAGTTTTTCTTAACAACTTTTCTAAACTCTGGGGTTTTTTTTTTTCTTTTGACTTAATAGAAAGGAGAAATTGGATTTCTCAGAGCGTGTATAACAAAATGTCACACCGCTAGAGTGCTTGGCCTATTGATAGGGAAATGACTCGAACATGGCTTGCTCAATCATTAATGAGACACAGGTAGCATTCAGCAGTACCCTGGGACTGGCTGATTGAGACTTACCCCTTTAGAACTAATAGAATCATGATTTTTACCTTTTCATTTTTGCACATCTGTATTTTCTGAAGCTTCCTCAATGAACATCTATGACATTTATCATGTAACTATAGCTAGTTCTGGACTGTGTGACGTGAGATCCTCACCTTCCTTCCCTTGTTCTGTATTGTGGGGGGGCCTGACCCCTCCAGGCTGCAGTTCTCAGGCCCTTGTGCTAGCTGGCTTCTAGCGGAGTTTGGCTAATGGGAGGCTCTGGTGGGAGTTTGACGAGCAGGAGGAAAGAAGACGTCAAGGTATTTTTCCCTCTCCCTCTGTCCTGGTATGGTATCTCTGGCAGCTGCTCCCTGTCTTCCACGACTCCAGTTTGCACAGGAAGCCTGTCACGTTTCCAGCTTCCTCTGGGTAATCCCAGTCCCTGGACTCTGCTAGCATCACCTCCTCCCTTTGTCCCTCCAGCCTAGGAGTGGCGGCAACTTCCTGCTGTTGCTAGTCTCTGGATTGCCTCACCATCCCTTGTTTGGCTTCTAAGTTTCTTTGATCTAATTGCATTAACTTTTCTCTGTTTTGAATATTTGGAATGATTTCTCTCTTCCTGGTTGGGCTCTGACACAAAGAGACAAAAATGTGTTTGAAACAAAAATGAATGGGGCAAAAGAATCTAGAGGAACATGAGTTAAAGAAATAACCAGAAAAGCAAAAGACTTCACAGATCATGGCAGCACACACAAAGAAATGTCCAGTGTTGGTGTGCAGCAGCTGGAAAAGATGTCGGGTCACCTGAGAGCCTTTTAAGGCACATTTATACGCAAAAATAGCAGCTTTATTTAGAGCCATAAGGTCTACAAGTGAAGGACAACAACATGTAATGTATAGGAAAAAAATCCTTAGGATTTAGAGTCATAAGCTGTGAATTCAGGTCCTGGCTTGTGGTGGATTGTGGTTTACTCTCCAGCATCCATTCTACCCCTCCCACTTGGCATAGCAGCTGCAAAGCTTGGATGCTACTGGTCCAACTTTAGCCTCTAGGTTGTAGCCTTAATTGCCATGGGCATCGGCTCATGCATGGATATATACCCTAGGCCTGTTTTGGCATTCCCTGGTCACTGGTGCAAGAAAAGGGAAGTCTATGACTCTTGTTTGATAATAGGAGAAATAAACATCCTTTCTCCTTCTGGATGGTGTGGTGGGTCCTGAGACTGCTTCAGTATTTTGCTATTAATAGAAAGAGAGGATGAGAATAAAACTGGCACAAAAAGAAGGGTAAATCCAAGACAATTGAAATAAAACAGAGCTGAATTTCTGATCAAGCTATGCCTGAAGCCCACCATACCACTGGATTTTTTCTGTAACATATGTTTATACATTCACAATACTGTTTAGAAAACATGGTTTGATTTGGGGTTTCTGTTACTTGCAACAAATATACAACGATGTCACTTTATTGGCTGTGTGTCCTTGTCCTGTTAGTCTGTTCTTGCATCGTTATAAAGAAACACCGGAGACTGGGTAATTTATAAGGAAAAGAGATTTAATTGGCTCACACTTTTGCAGGCTGTATGGGAAGCATAGCTCTGGCATCAGCTTCTGGAGGGAACTCAGGAAGCTTACCATCATGGTGGAAAGTGTTCACATGGCAAAAGTGGGAGCAAGATGATCAGCCTTAAAAAAAAAAAAAAAAAAAAAAAGAAAGCAGGAGCAAGAGAGAGAGTGTGGGTGGGGAGGTGCCACATACTTTTAAACAGCCAGATCTCGTGAGAACTCACTTACAATAGGGAAGACAGCACCGAGCCACCAGAGATCTGCCCCTATGATGCAAATATCTCTCCCACCAGTCCCCACCTCCAACACTGGGGATTCCATCTCAACACGAGATGTGGGTGGGGACACATATACAAACTATATCTGTCAGCCACTTTGCCTTTCTGATCCTCAGTTTCCTCATCTATAAAATGGGAATAGTAAGATAATGCACCTTAGAACATTTTGTGAGGATCAGCTGAAGTAATAAATGAGATGGTGCTTTGTAAATTATAAGCAGCAATTGGAATCTTACGATTACACGTATAACTTATTTCCATTGTTAAAGCATTTTTATGTCTCTCCTATATAGAAATAATTCATTTTATCAAGCATGCAGTTCTATAATACCTACTTCATTGCTGTGTCGTGTTTATCAAGATTAATCAGCAATAACCACTATTTCACTCTGTACAACTCTAAATAATTTACTTTTGAAGTCCCAGGTGACTATGCAAGCTTCAAAGGATTTACCTCAAAACTCTTAGTCAACTGGAAACAGATTGAGTAACCCTTTGTGTGATCACTCATAACTCACTTGTAAAATGTGTGGTTTTCGCTGCCATCTGGAGCAGCCTATGAAACGGCGTGTGTGCTCTCACCGTGTGAAAGTTCAGGCGTGTCCAGGAAGGACGAGATGGTCAGTTCTGCCCTTGCTTCTTGAGGTTGCTGCCCTGGGATGGTTTGCTGACCTGGGAGAGTGGTTTAGGCGTGAACCATTCAAAGAGTAGACAACTAAGCACCATTAGGAAAATAGCATATAATGTTTAGCTTTTAAAAAAGGCAAATATTTCACTATAATAACAAATTATTAAGAGTAATTAATTTACCCAGCCCGATTAGATAAGGTCTAAAAACACTGCAGAAGTATGCAGTGTGTGTTTCTCTTCTCGTCATCGGTGCATATTAGGCCAAGTGTATTAGGCTGGGTATGGGCTTGCTAACTGCGGCAGATCAAGACAGACAGAGGATGACTAGAGCTGGAGCAAGCCCGGCGGGGCAGTGATCCTTCCCACCAAGCACTGTTATTCTACCTCCCGAGCAGACTTCCCATCTCTCCTTCTCTGTCTTGCCACTTAACCAGGTCAGGTCCCCATCACGGATCACCTGTGCTAGCCTCTCTGCCTCCAACCTCAGCCTCCTCACTTTGCCTCTATTTATCCTCAACCCGGCTAATAAGAGTTGTCTCTTAGAATTACACCATGTTGTCCTTGCCCCCTTTCCCTACTGTAAAACATTTCACTGGTTCCCTACAGCTCGTCGTATAGAGCCCAGACTCCGTAGAATGACAAAGCCTGTAGGATCTGACCTCCATTAGCCACCGACCCAGGCCCTCTGCCATCATCCCTGCGTACACTCCCCATGCACCTTCCAAATTAAATCATAGACTTGGGGCACAGCTCTGTAAGGTATATGGTTATGACATTTTTGTGATCATAAAAATGACTTGAGCTTGCTTAAAATGCAGATTCCTCAGCCACATCCTCACAAGTGTATGATCCAGGGTGTCAAGGCTGGAAATCTGAAATTTCTTAAGAACGTTGACAAAGTCAGTGCAGGTGGTCCTCGGACCGTCTTTGGAGAAACTTTGGGTGATCCCCCTCATCACGATGTAGTCCACTTTTTTCCTTCCACATTTGCCTCCACCTGGGACTCCTTAAGGGTGAGCATCAGGCCATATTCAGCTTTGTTTTCCCAGGACCTACAGTTCTGCACACACCAAGCTGTCCTATTGTGTTGATTACGTGGGAAAATGAATCACAGCAGAGCTGGTATCTTGAGGCCTCAGTAGGGATGGGAGCAGTCTGGGACCAGGGGACCCAGCACAGGGGTTGGCTGGCCCAGAGAGCAGCAGTTCAGGAAATGTTAGAGAACCAAGTGCATTGGGGGAGTGATAGCAAAACCCTGGTCAAAGGTCAAAGGTCAAAGGAGGATCCTATGTGCTGGTGGGTGGTGGGGGAGGGGAGGAAGGTAACAAGAGGCACCTCCAGGCAGTGGCTCATGCATAAGGAAGAAGGAACCAGTTAGCATAAGAGAAGCCCAGAAGCACCGCACTCTACAATCAGCATCAGACTGCAGGAAAGGGTGGCTAGGTACAGAGTCCCAGATTATTGCTCTAGAGAATAGCAGTTGCGAATTTTGTCTGCATGTTAGATTTGTTTTTGAAACCAAATGAACAGGTGAATGACAGATTTCCAAGTTCCAACCCAGAATTACTGAATAAGACTGGATATGTATGGAGGGGATTTCAGAACTCTTTATACCAGGAGCTCTGAAACTCTATCATTATGTGTCCATGTATCATCTTCTCACCCCTAATTAATGCTGGTTGTTACCCAGTGGGCCATATCTATTTTAAAAAATCACATTTTGGCAGGGATTATTGGCTCATACCTGTAATCTGAACACTTTGGGAGGCCGAGGTTGGTGGATTGCTTGAGGGCAGGTGTTCGAGACCAGCCTCTACAAAAAATTGTAGAGGGCAACATAGTGAGACGCTGTCTCTACAAAAAATTTTTTTAAAATTTAGTCAGGTATGATGGTGTGCAACTGTAGTCCTAGCTACTGAGGATGCTGAAGTAGGAGGATTGCTTGAATTCAGGAGTTAGAGGCTGCAGTGAGCTGTGATGGCACCACTGCTTTCTAGCCTAGGTGACAAAGTGAGACCCTGTTTCAAATAAAAATAAATACGTATCACATTTGGGATTTTTTTTTTTTGGCTCAGGAAAATATTTATTATTATTATTTCTTTGCTTGTTTCTTCTCTGTCTCTCTAGTCTCTTTGACTGTGACCTCTATTAGATGATTGTTGGCATTTCTGGGTCTAACTTCGATGTCTCCAAACTTTTGCTATAGTATTTCCATTTCTTTTCCCTTTAATATAGTGTTCTGGAACAATTTCTCAGCATACTCTGTAGTTATATTCTATATTCTTCAGTTATGTCTATTCTATTACTCAACACGTCTATTAAGATTTTTAGTTTGATGATTGCATTTTTAATTTCTAAGATATCTAAATGCTTGTCATCATAACAGCCTGTTCTTGCTTCAGGAATATGATAGCATCTTTTAATTCTCTAGAATGTTCAATATTTGGTATACCCTGAAAGTTTTCATCTGTTTGTTTTATTTACTCTATTTCTTCAGGTGTTGGTTCTGAAATTTGTTTAGTTTTATTTTCCTTTCTTGATGTTGGTTTTCTATAAATATTTGATGGTTCTAGATTTTGTACTCATGTTTGTATTTGATTATTCTGGTTTCATCTGCATCAGGGCCAACAAACTGTAGCCCGTGGCTGCTGTCTGTTTTGTAAATAAAGTTTCTTTGGAACACAGTCACACTCAGTCACATATCTCCCATGTCTCCAATTGTTCTACCATGGTAGAGCTGAATGAACCATAAAGCCTAAAATATTGACTCTCTGCCACTTACAGAAAAAGTGTGCCAACCCTGCCTAGATCTAACCAACCATTTTCTTACAGGAAACAACTCACAGAGGAAGATGGTAAGCACTGCTTGGCTGATTGATACATCAGTTAGAACAGAATAGGAGATATTCTATAAAAGAAAAGACTTAGCTTCTTCATGAATATATGCCATCAAAATAAAAAACAAAAATGCAGAAATTCATGTGGACTAAGACATATTTAATAGAAACGTCAGCCAAAATCAATGTGTGACCTTGGCTTGGATCCTAATTTAAACATGTCAACCATAAAGGCAAATTTTTGAAATGATGAGAACAAACTGAATATGAACTGGTGTTTCTAAATTTTATGGATATGAAACCACATTACAGCCTAGTGGCATAAAATAACAGCCATTATGCTCACAGGTCCTGAGTCAGGAATTTGGACAGGCCACATGGAGATGCCTTCCCTGCTCCATAATATTGGGAGCCTCAACTGGGAGACTTAAATGGCTCGGCTCTGCTGGGAATGCTGATTGGACACTGACATGTGGCCTCTCCATGTGACTGGGCTTCTCACAGCCTGCCGCCTGGATTCTGAGAGAAACCATCTTGAGAGGAGACTTCTGGAGGGTAAACATCCCAAGAAACCCAGTGGAGGTTAGGTGGCTTCCTGACCTCCACTTGGAAATCAGACAGCACCTCAAATCTCACATTGTAGTGTTCCGGCCAGTGACTAAGCCCACCAGGAGTCAAGAGGAGGGGAGTTAGACCTCACCTTTTTATCTCAGAGTGGCAAGTTCACTTGCAGAAGCTAGGAGATGCTGCTATAAACATTTTTGGAAAGTATAATCTGCCACAACTGCTTATTAGATGATATTGATAACTTGTCATTGGAGGGGAGTGTGTGTGATAATTTTCAGTATCCTACAGGCCTACTTTTTGGCACAGATCAGTGTAGAGGAGCGACCTACCAGTGTGGCAACAGGATTGGGTTATAATTTTGAGTGTGTGCGTGTGTGTGTGTGTGAAAGAGACAGATCATTTTTAAAAATTTCTTTTTGTGTTAGAGAATCACACTAAGTATGAGTAAAATAAAATGATATTTGAGATTTCCCAATCCTACTGAAACTATTCTAAAAGATAGAGAAAGAGAGAATTCTACCTAAATCATTCTGTGAAGCCCCTCTCACTCTCATAGAAAACCAGGAAAGGACACAACAAAAAAAGCAAACTACAGACCAATATCCCTGATGAACATAGATGTAAAAATCCTCCACAAATACTAGCTAACCGAATCTAACAGCATATCAAAAAGATAATACACCATGATCAAGTGGGTTTCATACCAGGGATGCAGGGATGGTTTAACATATGCAAGTCAATAAATATGATACACCAAAAAAGAATTAAAAACAAAAATCGTATCATAATCTCAATAGATGTACAAAAAGCATTTTATAAAATCCAGCATCCCTTTATGATCAAAACCCTTAGCAAAATCGGCATAGGAGGGACATACCTTAAGGTAATAGACATCTATGACAAACCCACAGTCAACATTATACTGAACATGGAAAAGTTGAAAGCATTCCCCTGGAGAACTGGAATAAGATGAGGATGACCACTTTCACCACTTCTATTCAACATAGCACTGGAGGTTCTAGCCAGAACAATCAGACAAGAGAAAGAAATCAAGGACATCCAAATCAGTAAGAGGAAGTCAAATTGTTGCTGTTTGCCAATGATATGATCGTATACCTAGAAAACCCTAAAGACTCATCCAAAAACCTCTTAGATCTGATAAATGAATTAAATAAAGTGTTAGGATACAAAATCAATGTATGCAAATCAGTAGCACTGCTATGCACCAGTAGCAACCAAGCTCAGAATCAAATCAAGAACTCAACTCCTTTTACAAAAACTGCAAAACAAAACAAAATAAAACCTAGGAATATACCTAACCAAAGAGGTGAAAGATCTCTACAAGGAAAACTACAAAATACTGCTGAAAGAAATCATAGAGAACACAAACAAATGGAGACACATCCCATGCTAATGGATGAGTAAAATAAATATTGTGAAAATTACCATACTGCCAAAAGCAATCTATAAATTCAAAGCAATTCCCTTCAAAATACCATCTTCATTCTTCCCAGAGCTAGAAAAAACAATCCAATCCTAAAATTCATACAAAACAAACAAACAAAAAGCCAACATAGCCAGTCAAACTAAGCAAAAAACAAATCTGGAGGTATCACATTACTCAACTTCAAACTATACTACAAAGCTATAGTTACCAAAACAGCATAGTACTGGTATAAAAACAGGCACATAGAACAATGGAACAAATAGAGAACCCAGAAATAAAGCCAAATACTTACAGCCAACTGATCTTTGACAAAACACACAAAAACATAAAGTAGGAAAAGGACACCCTATTCAACAAATGGTTCTGGGATAATTGACAAGCCACATGTATAAGAATAAATCTGGATCCTCATTTCTCACCTTATACAAAAATCAACACAAGATGGATCAAAGACTTAAATGAAACCATAAACATTCTAGAAGATAACACTGGAAAAAGTCTTCTAGACATTGGCCTAGGCAAAGATTTTGTGAACAAGAACCTAAAAGCAAATGCAACAAGAACAAAGATAAATAGATGGGCTTAACTAAACTAAAAAGCTTCTGTACAGCAAAAGAAATAATCAGCAGAGTAAACAACCCACAGAGTGGGAGAAAAATCTTCACACACTATACATCTGACTAAGGACTAATATCCAGAATCTACAAGGAATTCAAACAAATCATCAAGAAACAAAACATATAATCCCATCAAAAAATGGGCTAAGGACATGAATAGACAATTCTCAAAAGAAGATATACAAATGGCCAACAAACATACGAAAAAATGCTTACCATCACTAATTATCAGGGAAATGCAAATCAAAACCACAATGTGATACCACCTTACTCCTGCAAGAATTGCCATAATTTAAAAATCAAAGAATAATAGATGTTGGCACAGATGTGATGAAAAGGGAACACTTTTGCACTGCTAGTGGGGATGTAAAGTAGTACAACCACTGTGGAAAACAGTATGGAGATTCCTTAAAGAACCAAAAGTAGAACCACCATTTGACCCAGCAATCCCAGTACTGGGTATCTACCCGGAGGAAAAGAAGTCATTATATGAAAAAGACATTTGCACATGCATGTTTATAGCAGCACAATTCACAATCACAAAAAATATGGAAGCAGCCTAAATGCCCATCAACAAACGAATGGATAAAGAACATGTGAGAAAGGAATGAAATAATGGCATTTATAGTAACCTGGATGGAGTTGGAGACCATTATTCTAAGGGAAGTAACTCAGGAATAGAAAATCAAATATTGTATGTTCTCACTTACAAGTGGGAGCTAAGCTATGAGAACGCAAAGGCACAGAGTGATATAATGGACTCTGGGGACTAAAGGGAGGAGTGGGAGGGGGGTGAGGGATACAAGACTACACAATGGGTACAGTGTACACTGCTTGGGTGATGAGTGCACCAAAACCTCAGAAATCACCACTAAATAACTTATTCATGTAACCAAATACCACTTGTTCCCCCCAAACCTATTGAAATAATAATTTAAAAAATGAATGAAAATTAAAAAAAAAAAGACAAACAAAATACTCTGGAAGAAAATGAAAGGTTGTAATGGTGATATATGTAAAACAAGGAGTGGCAGAATGCTGATAGTTGTTGAAGTTACTGGATAAAGGGTGGTAGCTTCGTAATATTATCTTTAATTTGCATATGTTTGACACTTTGCTATGTAGAAAAAAAGAAAGAAAAAGCTGGTTTTGCCTGCTTATGGATGTTCTTTGTTTTTTAACTTCCGGAATTGTGGGTGATTCAGAGTCCTGGCAAGGAGTAGGGAATGCCAGGAGCTTAACCTGGAGGGTTAGGGGCTCCCTGTTTCCTCTGGATGTTGCCAAAGCCCCAGGCGCTTCCCTTCTGTGTGCCCCCAAGTGCTACAGTCCCTGTTCCAGCCTGAGGTGAGCAAGCCTACAAGCCTACTTCTTGGTGCACGTAGGCAGAGAGGAGGAACCTATCAGCTTGGTGACCAGGAATGGGTTATTACAATGGCCCCATGGCTGTCCTTGACTCCCTCCTGCTGGGACACCAGGAGCCATTTCTACATTGGCACAATTTCTTCCTGAACATGTTTTAGGATGTAATTTCTTTTGTCAATGTGGTCTTCTCTGCTTTTTCTGTTTTAAGGATGACTTAAAATATCTGATCTGATGATAGCATGCCCCCTTTTCATTGTGTTATGAATTCCATCTTACCAACTGATATGGTTTGGCTCAGGGTCACCACCCAAATCTCATCTTGAATTATAACCCCCATGTGTGGAGGGAGGGACCTGGTGGGAGGTGACTGGATTATGGGGGCAGTTCTCCCATGCTGCTCTGTGATAGTGAGTGAGTTCTCACAAGATCTGATGGTTTTGGAAGTAGCAGTTTCCTTGTGTGCTCTCTTTCTCTCCCTCTTTTTTTTTTTTTTTTTTTTTTTTGAGATAGAGTCTTACTCTGTCGCCTGAACTGGAGTGCAGTGACCAGATCTCAGCTCACTGCAACCTCTGACTCCTTGGTTCAAGTGATTCTCCTGCCTTAGCCTCCAGAGTAGCGGAGATTACAGGCATGAGCCACCACACTCAGCTAACATTTGTATTTTTAGTACAGATGGGGTTTCACCATGTTGGGCAGGCTGGTCTCCTGGCCTTAAGTGATCCACTCGCCTCGGTTTCCCAAAGTGCTGGGATTACAGGCGTGAGCAACGGTGCCCAGGGTGTGCCCTCTCTTTCTGTGTCTCTCTCTCTGTTTCTCTCTCTCTCTCTCCTGCTGCAGTGGGAAGACATGCCTTGCTTCCCTTTTGACTTCCATCACAATAAGTTTCCTGAGGCCTCCCCAGCCATGCAGAACTGTGAGTCAGTTAAACCTCTTTCCTTTCTAAAACACCTAGTCTCTGGTAGTATCTTTACAGCAGTGTGATAATGGACTAATAAGCCAACAATAAAAAAAATGTTTCCTGTTATTTTTAGAGATACTGGTTGGAACAGAAAAAATATTTGTGAGTGCTTAGCCATTTTGACTCAATACCCTCAAGCTTTTTCAATCCATTATAATCAAGCAATATGTATCCAATTTTGCATCTTCTGAGTTTTTAAAAATCTATCAGAATTTACATATTTTTAATTTTATTAAAAACTGCTTGCAATAAAAATTATTCATGCTTACATGATATTGTATCTTATAAGTATGCTATAATTTACAACTTCTGAACGTTTACATTTAGAGCATTTGTAACTTGATATTAAGCATATTTATGGGGATAAATGTCTGTTTTAATAATTAGTCTCTATATTAATTTTGTTTCTTTAAGATGGGTTGTAAAGTGTGGAATTATAATGAAAGAACTTGATCTAAAAAATGACCACTGATACATATTGCCAAAATTATTCGCAAATAATTTCTGTCCATATATGGCTTTCTTCCCCATACCCAGCAATGTAGGAGTCTCCATTTAATCTCTCCTTTGTAATGTTATTGGAATTGTTTGTTTTTGTTTTGTTTGTTTGTTTGTTTGGAGACAGAGTCTCACTCTGTTGCCCAGGCTAGAGTGCAGTGGCATGATCTCAGCTCACTGTAACCTCCACCTCCCAGGTTCAAACGATTCTCCTGCCTCACAAGTAGTTGGGATTATAGGCATGTGTCACAATGCATGACAATTTTTTTTTGGCTCTTTAGTAGAGACAGGGTTTTGCCATGTTGGCCAGGCTGGTCTTGAACTCCTGACCTCAAGTGATCTGCCCGCCTCAGCCTCCCAAAGTGCTGGGATTACAGGCATGAGCCATCATGCCTAGCCTAGATAAACAGTACATCTTTACTAATTTGATAAACAGTACATGATATTTTATTCTCTCATGCTTTCCTATTATTTTTCCAAATGAACTTCAAAATAATTTTACTAAATACAAAGAAAGCAAAAGGAAAGCAGGAAAGAAAAAGAAAATAAAAGAATTTCCATTAGGATTTTTATTGGATTAAAAAATCTTCATTGCTTAGAAATTACATATGTAATAAATGAATACACGATTATTTGAAAAACAAATCAGAAGTATATGGAGAAGCAAAAATTTAAATTCTCCTTTCATTCTTACATTCCCTTCCCCTCTTTCAATTGTCTTCTCCTCTCCAAGGTAAAATATTTAGTGCATATCATATTAGGCTTTAAGAAAATTCATATGAATTAATATTACATATAGACACAAATGATTTCTGTTGGGTTAATTTTTCTGTTTCTTTTTTCTATTTGTGCTTTTAAAATTATCCATAATATTTCTATTGTTCTAATAGTTACTACTAAATATATAGTACACTTATTTGAACACATTCTCCTCTCAATGTCTAGAGTTAAGCTGTAGCTATACCTTCCCAAATAATAAGATAAAAGCCTTAGAAAAGTTTTATTTCCCGCTTCCTCCTATCTCCTACCATATGGAAATCATCTGGGGTTTCAATTCTAGATTCAGGAATTTTTACAGTGTATTTCATTTAGACATAATTAGCCATCTTTCTGCCTAAGGATTTTTGTGCCTTATCTTTTTTGTCGTTTGTTTTTTCTTCCCTACAGCAAACTTTCATTTTGTTGAAATACGTTCTCAAGTAATTATTTTGGAAAGGAGCTGAGGATGATAAAAACTTCCTGAATCCTTTCATGTTCAAGAAAGTATTTTATCCTCCCATTTAAATGCTGGCTGTGTATAGAATTTTAGGTTGAACATTCTTTCGCCTCATAATTTTAAAATTTGCTTTATTACCTTCTGCTGTGTCCAATATTGCTGATTAGAAAATTCTTGCCAATCAAATTCCCAGGTTGATAGGAAATAGGTGACTTTCCCCTCGCTGTAATTTTTTAGGCTTTATTCTTATTATGTAAATGCATGACTCTGAGAGTGAGGACCCCCTTTTGTCTCCACCCCAGGTGTCACCAGATACTGGCTCAGCCCAGGCCCAGTCTGAAGCCAGGCACTGTATATTCTCTAGAAATACCACGTCTTTTTAGTCTGTTTTCACGCTGTTGATAAAGACATACCAGAGACTGGGTAATTTATACAGGAAAAAGGGTTTAATTGGACTTACAGTTCCACGTGGCTAGGGAGGCCTCACAATAATGGCAGAAGGTGAAAGGCATGTTTTACATGGCAGCAGGCAAGAGAGAGAATGAGAACCAAGTGAAACAGGTTTCCCCTCAACAAATTGTCAGATCTTGTGAGACTTATTCACTATTGCGAGAACAGTACAGGAGAAACCGACCCCATGATTCAATTATCTCCCACCAAGTCGCTCCCACAATACGTGGGAATTATGAGAACACGATTCAAGGTGAGATTTAGGTGGGGACACAGCCAAACCATATCACATGGAAAACAAGGTAGGCATGGTCTCTGCCTGTTTGGAGGTTAAATTTGAGGATTGGAACGGAGAGAGACAAGACAACAAACAAATGAATAAACAAAATAACTAAAGAAAATGAAAAGAAAGGAAGGAACATGTTGCAATAATAGATAAACAATGGACTGGGTATGCAGCTCCTTAAAATGAGGTGACATTTGGAAACTTCTAGAATTTTTTAAAAAATTGTAATTGATAGACTTTTAAATTTGATAAATTGTGACTATCTTCAGGTTGGGGATTTTTCTTATTCTATTTAAGAAAATTTCCAATTTCACTATGATATGTCTTTATTCTATGCGTGGCTTATTGATTTCCTCTGTGTCACTGCCATTGAATATCTATTAGAACTTTACACTGTATCCTGTGTGTCTTATCTTGTCTCTTCCATTTTCAACCTTTTGCCTCTCCATGATGCATTCTGGACATTTTATTCTTGTACATATTTTTAGCTCACAAATCTTTGCTGCTTTGTCTAAACTGCTGTTAAATTTGGCCATTGAGTTCTAAATTGGGCCTTGTATTTTCAGTTTTATAATTTCTATTTGGTGGTTTTTCAAATCCGTGATGTCAGTTTTACAGCTTATAGATCTTTGCCAAAAATTTGAAGCTTTTCTTTTATTTCTTTGAACATAATAAACATAGCTGCTTTATAGTCTGTGTCTTTTGTCTGTTTGAATCTGGAGTCTCTCTGGGTCTGTTTCTGTAGTCTCTAATTTCTGCTGGTTCTTGCTCATGGTGTTTTATCTTTTTCATGTGCCCAGTCATTTTTGTGTCCTAAACATCTTATTTTTAAAAATTATAGAAATAATGAAGGCTGGGAGATGTTTCTCCTGAGACAAGTTTTGTTTGTTTCTGTATCACATGCGTGGACTTAGCAATCTGGGAACACGGGATGATAGAAAATACTAGAGCAGACCTTCAAAGTATATATTGATTGTAACTTTGGAGCCCTCTGGATAATGTAAAACGAGGTTGCATTCTGGGTGAGGGCCAACTTACTTCCGTTTACCTTTACACTCAGAGCGCAGTTCTTCAGGATCTTTACTCAAAGTAGGATTGGGAATATATGTTATCAGAACACTGGACTGACCCTGTCTTCGGCTTTTAAAAAATATCTCATCCTTGAGAGGTTATCAGTAGCACACTCAGCCACCTAACCTTTTTTTCCAGATTGGCAAATGTCCCCTGTACAAAAGCAGTCCTGAGTGCCAGCTCATTTCTCTAGATTCATGTCTTCTTCCAGATCCTGGCACTAAAACTAGAAGTCTCTCTATAAACTGAAAACAACTACTTTCTGCCAAAAAAAAAAAAAAAAAAGGAAGAAGAATCAACTCTCCCTCTGAGATATGGACTCCGTTTGCACCTTAAACAGGGGTTCTTCAACTTGGCTGATTAGCAGAATCACTTGGGGCAGTTTTCAAATGGCCCAGCCCTGGGATATGTGGACCGTGGTAAAGGGAGACGCTTTAAGAGTCTGTGACCACTAACGGTTTGAAGGTAATTTCCAGATCCCTGATGTCTGTGGGTCTAAGAAACTGCTTGTGGTGAAGGTATCCCCTCTCATATGCTTACTAACATAAGAAAGGCAGACTTTTCTCCTGTACAGGCTCTTACCTGGTACAATGGATGAATGTAGGTTCAGAAACCAAATTTACAGGGTCCAAAAACTTGTTGGGCACCAAACAGAGTGATTTAAAATATTGGTGTAGTTATTGTAGAGCATGGGTCTAATGAAAGGGTTAAAAACTTCTTTGCAAGTCGGGTAGTTTCTAATTCTCTTCCAACAAAACAGAAGAACTGATCACTTTGAAAGCGCTGATAACAACTATGTGATCTTTGGTTTTTAACTCATGAGGAATTCAAATAATGGAGAGACATTGCCTTAAAAAAAACTCCATTGTTCTCCACGTACTTACATATGAGAACCAATTTTTTTAGAGTTTACGTGTATAATTAATCTGCTCATTACGCAATTTATGCATGCATTGAAACATTATATTGTACCCCATAAGTATATATAATTATGTGTCATTTGTAAATTTTTTAAAACCCTTAAAAGAAGAAAGAAAAAAGAAATACAATGAGGAACTTTATTTCATCCATAAATACTAATTAGCCTAATTACTAATGCCATATTTAACTACACAATTATTTGTTTAAATAAATTATTTAAATTTTATTTATTTAAATAAATCATTTATTGAATCTAATGATGCAATTAATTATTACTAGAAATACTAACATTAATTTTTTAAAAATATGCCCTATTCATTTCCCTAAGAGGTTTCAGGTAGTATTTTACGTTTTATGCTTGGCATTTTGTAACACTTGTGATATATTTATTTTTAGATAATCTGTGCACTAATAGTGATAGTAATTCAATCAAAAAGAGATTTTTTAACACTTAGATTCCCATTTATAGGAAAATTTAAAAATTAAAATGAAAATTTATATACAATTTTTGTGGTAGAATTATATTATAAGGTAATCAATGAAAGATGTACAAGCGGCTGGGCGTGGTGGCTCACTCCTGTAATCCCAGCACTTTGGGAGGCTAAAGCAGTTGAATCACTTGAGGCCAGGAGTTCAAAACCAGCCTGGCCAACATGGTGAAACCCCATCTCTACTAAAGAATACAAAAATTAGCTGGCTGAGGTTGCAGCGAGCCGAGATCACATCACTGTAATTCAGCCTGGGAGACAGAGTAAGATTCTGTCTGAAAAAAAAAAAAAGAGAGAGAAAGATATACAAGCATAAATCGATATAAATATTTAGATAAAATTTTTGCAAGGGACATGGAATGGAAATACAAGTTCAAGGAGAAACAAGACCAACATACATTTTCTCATTGTTCAAAATGTCTTTATATATTTTTAACAATGGATGATGGCAGATGTGACCTTGGTATGGCATTTGTAAACCATTAGACACACTTAAGAGACTATTGTAATAATTTTATTTTAAAGTGTTAACGTTAATAATATATCAGAAATTATGTTTTCTGCAGTGAATTTAATGTTGAAAAAGTTTAGATGCCAAATTTAACATGTGTTGAGGGCTGATATAGTTTAATGTAATTGTTTTAGGGAGTTCAGGAGCTGAGAAATTGAAGACTGGTGTCCAGGAGAATGAAACCCAGCAGGTCTGGGTTAGGGTCCCTGAATTTGCATATTTAAATCCTCCCCTGGGGATGCTAATGACCAACCAATCGGGAGCCTGGCTTTCTTTTGATTTAGGTGGGTGTGGTGATGACACTGCTTCTCCACTACTTTTATTTAAACTCCTTACAATCATCTTGTCTCATCCATTTTTAGTAACTTGAAATTGAGGTTTTTAAAAATACCCTGCTATATTAAAGGCTGCACATAATTGAACTGCTTCACCCAATCATCATTCAGCAAATTCATTTGGATTTCTTCCCAAGGTGTCTGACTGATATGGTTTGGCTGTGTCCCCACCCAAATTTCATCTTGAATTGTAGTTCCCATAATCCCCATGTGTCATGAGACGGACCAGGTGGAGATAATGGGATCATGGGAGTGGCTTTCCCCATCCTCTTCTCATGGTAGTGAGTTCTCTTAAGAGCTGATGATTTTATAAGGGTCTTCCTCCTTCACTGGGCACTCATTCTCTCTCCTGCCACCCTGTGAAGAGGTGCCTTCTGCAGTGATTGTAAGTTTCCTGAGGCCTCCACAAAAATGTGGAACCATGAGTCAATTAAACCTCTTGCCTTTATAAATTAGCCAGTGTTAGGTATGTCTTTATTAGCAGTGTGAGAATGGACTAATCCACTGACTCTAAAAAACTGCTCAGGTGGTCTTTTAAGATGCTTTCTCCAAATGGCAATTCCAAGGGTGATAAATAAGATGCTTCCCTGCATTGCATGAATGCAAAAAGTTCAAATCCGCCACCTGGAGTACAAGAAGCTGGGGTTGCCCCCCTCCTCTGGGTGTGGTGTCTTTTCTTACAATGTACTTATGGGTCCCATTTCCAGACTCTGTCACTTGAGTTGTTACCAGGCAGTGGAACAACAATGAACCATCCCCTTCTACAAAGATGCCAAGAACCTACATTGGGGAAAAGACAATGTCTTTAATAAATGGTGCTGGGAAAACTAGATATCCATATGCAGAAGAATGAAACTAGACCCTTATCTCTCACCATATACAAAAATCAAATCAAAATGGATTAAACACTTAAATCTGAGACTTCACACTATGCAACTGCTTGAAGAAAACATCGGGGAAACTCTCCAGGGCATTGGTCTTGTCAAGAGTTTCTTGAGTAATACCCCACAAACACAGGCAACCAAGGTAAAAATGGACAAATGGGATCACATCAAGTTAAAAAGCTTCTGTGCAGCAAAGGTATCAATCAACAAAGTGAACAGACAACCCACAGAATGGGAGAAAATATTTGCAAACATTAACATTAACATGGGATTAATAACCAGAGTACATAAGGAGCTCAAACAATTTTATAGGAAAAAAAATCTAATAATGTGATTTAAAAATAGGTAAAAGATTTGAATACACAGTTCTCAACAGAAGACATACAAATGGCAAGCAGGCATGTGAAAAGTTGCTCAACATCATCGATCGTCAGAGAAATGCAAATTAAAAAGTGTATGGAGTCCCTGACTTGGTTGCAAGAAGTTGGTCTTGCTCCCCTCTTCTGCGTGTGGTGCCTTCTCTTACAATGTGCTCCTGGGATACCAGGATATCATCTCACTCCAGTTAAAATGGATTTTATCCAAAAGACAGGCAACAACAAATGCTGGCGAGGATGTGGAGGAAAGGGAACCCTCATACACTGTTGGTGGGAATGTAAATTAGTACAACCACCATGGAGAACAGTTTGGAGGTTCCTTAAAAAGCTAAAAATGAAGTTACCATATGATGCAGCAATGCCACTGCTGAGTATACACCCCAAAGAAAGGACATCAGTATATCAGAGAGATATCAGGACTCCTTGTTGCAGCACTGTTCAAAGTGGCCAAAATTTGGAAGCGACCTAAGTGTCCCTCAGCAGATGAAAGGATAAGGAAAATATGCTATTTATACACAAAGGAGTACTATTCAGCCGTAAAAAGAACGAGATCCTGTCCTTTGCAACAACATGGATGGAACTGAAGATCATTATGTTAAGCGAAATAGGCCAGGCATAGAAAAACAAACATTGCATGTTCTTACTTATTTGTGAGATCTAAAAATCAAAACAATTGAACTCATGAACATGGAGAATACAAGGGGTTACTAGAAACTGGGAAGGGTAGTGGGAGAGTGGGGTAGAGGGAGGTGGGGATGGTTAATGGATATTAAAAAAAATAGAAAGAATGAATAAGACCTCTTATTTGGTAGCACAGCAGGGTGACTATAGTCAGTAATAATTTAATTGTACATTTTAAAATAACGATAAGAGTATAACTGGATTGTTTGTGACACAAAGGACAAATGCTTGAGGGGATGGATACCCCACTTTACATGATGTGATTGCAATGCATTGCATGCCTGTATCGAAACATTTCATGCACCCATAAATGTATACACTTAGTGTGTACCTACAAAAATTAAAATTAAAAATAAAAAAAAAATTATCCCCCTGGGCTGGACATTCCCTGAGAAATGAATAACAACTTTCAGGGAGGTTGGAGATGGCCAGATGAGGGGATGTGGGCAAGAACCTGCGAACGTGGAGGAAGCCCAGGGTCTGATGAGCAAAGATGACCAGTGAGCACTTGCTGAGGTGGCAGTGTCTGCGTGGCTCTAGCATCCTGTGCACCTCATGTTCATTTAAAACTGTTGGCTGCATTGTGATGTGCCCATATCCCATTACTTCCAATCTTCAGTGGATTCTGCAATACACACTTGTGTTAGTTGTACTTTGAGGAAAGAGAATTAAAGAAGAAACTGGCGGCATGGCATGTTTCAGGTGACCCTGGGTTGGGAGAATAGAACTGCCACAGGAGGTGAGATCCAGGGCAGTTCTGAGAATTATGTGGAGGTGGGAAATCCGCACAAGCATTGACCGGAACAAGCACATGTCCTTGAGAATCCATGAAGGTGAAGGGTGACCACTGTGCCTTGAGCTGCAGTATGTGAAGTGAAGGGGTCAGCCAGCGTAGAATGATATTGAACTTTTATTGTTTTATTTTTATTTTAAAGGTAACACACAAGGTAAAAAAATTCAGATGTCACACCTGTAATTCCAGGCCAAGACGGGCGGATCACGAGGTAAAGAGATCAAGACCATCCTGGCTAACGGTGAAACCTTGTCTGTACTGAAAATACAAACAATTAGCCGGGCGTGGTGGTGGGTGCCTGTCGTCCCAGCTACTCAGAAGGCTGAAGTGTGTGAACCCAGGAGGCGGAGCTTGCAGTGAACCGAGATCCGGACACTGCACTCCAGCCTGGGCGACAGAGCGAGACTTTGTCTCAAAAAAAAAAAAAAAAAAAAAAATTCAGACAATATGAAGAATAGGGAAAGGGAAAAAACATCATGTGTAAATGTATCTTTTTTCTTGAACAAATGAGAACATTACATATTTGGCAGGTGTTTTTCCCTTTATTATTAAAAGGAAGGATGATCCTAGAAGGCTGAAGGGCTTGGGGACAGGGGTCAGAGCTGACACTTGGGGTGTCCCTACCTTAACTTGCTTAATCCCATTTTGTGAATGAAGAAATGCATATATTCAGAGAGGTTAAATACAGACACACCTTGTTTTATTGTGTTGTGCTTTGGTATGCTCCGCACATATTTTGTTTTTTGCAAATTGAAGGTTTGTGGCCATCCTGCGTGGAGCAAGTCTATTGGCGCCATTTTCCCAACAGTATGTGCTTACTTCATGTCTCTGTGTCACATTTTGGTAGTTCAAGCAGTATTTTAAACTCTTTTCTTGTTATTATATCTGTTGCGGTGATCTGTGATCTTTGTTGTTATTATTTTAATTGTTTTGGGGTGCCATCAAGCATGCTCATATAAGACAGTGAACTTAGTGAATGAATATTGTACACTTTGACTGCTCCGCAGACTGGTTGTTCCCCATCTCCCTCCTTCTCCTCAGGCCTTCCTATTCCCTGAGATGCAACAATATTGAAATTAAGCCAATTAACCCTACAAAGTCCTCTCAGTGTTCAAGTGAAAGGAGTAGTCACATGTCTCTCACTTTAAATCAACAGCTAGAAATGGTTATGTTTAGTGAGGAAGGCACGTTGAAAGTTGAGATAGGTCGGAAGGTAGGCCTCTTGTACCAAACAGTGAAGTTATGAATGCGAAGGAAAAGTTCTTGAAGGAAATTAAGAGTGTTGCTCCAATGAACACACAAATGATAAAAAAGCAAAACAGCCTTGTTGCTGACATGGAGAAAGTCTTAGTGGTCTGGATACAAGATCAAACCAGCCACAACTTTTCCTTAAGCCAAAGTCTAATTCAGAACAAGGCCTTAACTCTCTTCAATTCTTTGAGGGCTGAGAGAAGCGAGGAAGTGGCAGAAGAAAAGTATAATGACGGTAGAGGTTGGTTCAGGAGGTTTAAGGAAAGAAGCCACCTCCATAACATAAAAGTGCAAGGAGAAGCAGCAAATGCTGATGTAGAAGCTGCGGCAAGTTATCCAGAAGATCTAACTAAGATCACTGATAAAGGTGGCTAAACGGCAGATTTCCAGTGTAGACCAAACAGCCTTCTATTGGAAGAAGATGACATCTAGGACTTTCATAGTTAAAGTGGAGAAGTTAATGCCTGGCTTGAAAGCTTCAAAGAAGAGGCTGACTCTCTCTCCTGTTAGGGGCTAATGCCACTGGTGTCTTTAAGTTGATGCCAGTGCTAATTTACCATTCTGAAATTCCTAGAGCCCTTAAGAATTATGCTAAATTTGCTCCATCTGTGCTCTATACATGACAAAACAAAGGCTGGATGACAGCACATCTGTTTACAGCATGGTCTACTGAATATTTTTGTTTTGTTTCTTTTTTTTTGAGACAGAGTTCTGCTCTTGTCGCCCAGGCTGGAGTGCAGTGGCACCATCTCAGCTCATTGCAACCTCCGCCTCCCAGGTTCAAGCGATTCTCCTGCCTCAGCCTCTCAAGCAGCTGGCATTACAGGCACCCATCACCACACCTGGATAATTTTGTATTTTTAGTAGAGACGGGGTTTTGCCACGTGGCCAGGCTGGTCTTGAACTCCTGACCTCAGGTGATCTGCCCGCCTCGGCCTCCTAAAGTGCTGGGATTATAAGTCTACTGAATTTTTTTTTTTTTGAGACGGAGTCTTGCTCTGTCCCCCAGGCTGGCGTGCAGTGGCCGGATCTCAGCTCACTGCAAGCTCCGCCTCCCGGGTTTACGCCATTCTCCTGCCTCAGCCTCCCGAGTAGCCGGGACTACAGGCGCCAGCCACCTCGCCCGGCTAGCTTTTTGTATTTTTCAGTAGAGATGGGGTTTCACCGTGTTAGCCAGGATGGTCTCAAACTCCTGACCTCGTGATCCGCCCGTCTCGGCCTCCCAAAGTGCTGGGATTACAGGCTTGAGCCACCGCGCCCGGCCAAGTCTACTGAATATTTTAAGCCCACTGTTGAGACGTACTGCTCAAAAAAAAAGATTCGCTTCAAAATATTACTGTTCATGGACAATTCCTCTAGTTTACCCAAGAACTCTGATGGAAATACAAGGAGATTAATGCTGTTTTCATGCTTGCTGAAACAACAGCTATTCTGTGGCCCATGGATCAAGGAGTAATTTCAACTTTCAAATCTTATTCTTTAAAAATATATTTTGTAAGACTATAGCTGCCATAAATACTGATTGCTTTGATGGATCTGGGCAAAGTAAATTAAAAATCTTCTGGAAAGGATTCACCATTCTCAATGCCATTAAGAACATCTGTGATTCATGAGAGGAGGTCAAAATATCAACCTTAACAGGAGTTTGGAATAAGTTGACTTCAATTCTCACAGATGCCTTGGAGGGGTTCAAGACTTCAGTAGAAGACGTCACTGCAGATGTGATGGAAACAGCAAGAGAACTAGCATTAGAAGTGGATCCTGAAGATGAGACTGAATTGCTATCGTCTGATGATAAAATTTGAATGGCTGTGAAGTTGCTTCTTTTTTTTTTTTTTTTTTTTTTTTTTTTGAGACGGAGTCTTGCTCTGTCGCCGGGGCTGGAGTGCAGTGGCCGGATCTCAGCTCACTGCAAGCTCCGCCTCCCGGGTTCACGCCATTCTCCTGCCTCAGCCTCCCGAGTAGCTGGGACTACAGACGCCCGCCACCTCGCCCGGCTAGTTTTTTGTATTTTTTAGTAGAGACGGGGTTTCACAGTGTTCGCCAGGATGGTCTCGATCTCCTGACCTCGTGATCCGCCTGTCTCGGCCTCCCAAAGTGCTGGGATTACAGGCTTGAGCCACCGCGCCCGGCCGAAGTTGCTTCTTATGGATGAGCAAAGAAGCTGCTTTCTTGGGATGGAATCTACTCCTGGTGAAGATGCTGTGAACATTGTTGAAATGACACCAAAGGATTTAGAACATTACTTAATTGATAAAGCAGTGAAGAGTTTGAGAGGATTAACTTGGGTTTTGAAAGAAGTTCTACTGTGAGTAAAATGCTATCAAACAGCATTGCATGCTACAGAGAAATCATTTGTGAAAGGAAGAGTTGATCAATGTGGCAAACTTCATTGTTGTCTTATTTTAACAAATTGCCATAGCCACCTCATCCTTCAGCAACCATCGCCCTGATCAGTCAGCAGCCATCAACAAGCAAGACCCTACACCAGCAAAAAGATCACAATTTGCTGAAGGCTCACATGATTTGTAGCAGTTTTTAGCAACAAAGTATTTTTAATTAAGGTATGTACAATTTTTTGACACAATCATTGCACCTAATAGGGTACAGTATAGTGTAAACATAACTTTGTTATGCACTGGGAAACCAAAAAAAAAAAAAAAATTTTTTTTGCCTTATTGAGGTGATCTGGAACCAAAACTGCAATCACTCCAAGGTATGCCTATAATTAGTCCAAAGCCAAATGGCTAGAAAGTAGAAGTATCAGAATTTGAACCCAGATATAGCTGGCTCTAAGTCAAAAGTTTTCCCCACTTCACTATGCTTAATCCCTTTCTCTGGCATGGGGTGGGGCCTGTCCCTCTTAAAATTCAAATGTAGTCACTGGGAAGAAGCCAGAACAGCAGGCAGGACCTAGCATCAAATATATGGTGTAGGAGATAGGACACAAAACACTTGAACTTTGTTAGGGGAGGGAAATCTTACAAGAAGTTGTGTTCTATTCACAGAGTTGAGAAACTAAGGCAGGCAGACAGGAACAGAGAAATCTATCAGCACATTAGGCCCCCATATACTTGCTTGGGGATGTGGGACAGGATACCAGATCCTAATGATAACATTTGGCAAGAACTGGCCAGGATGTGGGGAGGCTGGTTCCCCCTTCCTTCTGGAAATAGAGCCCTCTCACTGTGGAGAATGCTTTCCACATGCATCAGTTATCAGAGGGTGCTTATTCTGGCCTGCCTCTCTTAGCTACCTGGGTAGACATGAAAACTAAATACTGCCAATCAGAGTATGCAGCCCTCTTGGCTTTAGTGATCAGTTTCAGTATTTACATGTAAGGGAGTCAGGGACAGTTAGAGTCCTACCTGGGAATTTTTATTTCCTAAGGGCTATTAGAAAAAAATGTGTACCTTCCACTGTGGTTGCTGAGGTGGGGGGATGTGAGTCTGGCATTGCTGGTGGCCATCCTGCCTTCTCTATAGAAAGCCTTTCTATTTTTATTTTATTTATTTATTTTTTTTGAGACGGAGTCTCATTCTGTTGCCCAGGCTGGAGTGCAGTGACACGATCTCAGCTCACTGAAACCTCCGCCTCCTGGGTTCAAGCGATTCTCCTGCCTCAGCCTCCCCAGTAGCTGGGATTACAGGCACGTGACACCAGGCCCAGCTAATTTTTTTATTTTTTAGTAGAGACGGGGTTTCGTGATGTTGGCCAGGCTGGTCATGAACTTCTGACCTCAAGTGATCTGCCTGCCTCGGGCTCCCAAGGTTCTGGGATTACAGGCATGAGCCACCGCAAACAGTCAGAAAGCCTTTCTAAGAGACAAAGAAAGAGAGAGAAATGGATCCCTGGTGACATGATGCAGCTTCTGAATCTTGCTGTGCTGGACACCAGTGGCACCCCTGGACTTCATAGTTAAGTGAACCAACAGTTCCTATTTTTTGTGCTTCAGCTGGTTGGAATTGGGTTTGTATCACTGGCAAATGATGAATATGCTGTCTCTTCATTTAAATACTGGTGTGACCAGGTCCAGAGAAGGAAAGCAGATGTTCAACTGTGATATCTGGGACATAGGGTCCAGTAGGACCAGAAGGGCAGTACTGGAGATTGAGAACATGAAGTACAGTTAGCACATAAACCAATCATCCCTATCCTGAACTTGCAGAAGATACCGTTGGTCTATCACACCATTTTTTCCTCCAGAGTCGGGAGAAGCCATTGCAACCTTGTTCTTCTTAACATAGAGCTTCAAGGAGTCACTATCATTGATTTGAGGTTGTTTGTACATTTTCCACTCTGGAATTAATACCTAAAGAGTGTGATGCATTTGTCCAGGAAGAGTCAATTTGCTTGGACGTTAACTCAGTCTTATGAGAATTTCTTCCTTGTGGATTCTTGCAGAGGATTGCATGGTCAGTTTATCAAAACTACTATGAATGTGAATCATGATAAATTATTGAGCTTTCTTTTTATATATTTTATTTTAATTAATTAATTCATTAATTTTAAGACAGAGTCTTGCTCTGTTGCCCAGGCTGGAGTGCAATGGCATAATCTCGGCTCACTGCAACCTCCACCTCCCAGGTTCAAGCAATTCTCCTGCCTCAGCCTCCCAAGTAGCTGGGATTACAGGCTCCCACCACCGTGCCTGGCTAATTTTTGTGTTTTTAGTAGAGATGGGGCTTTCATCATGTTGACCAGGCTGGTCTCAAATTCCTGACCTCAAATAATCCACCCACCTCTGCCTCCCAAAGTGCTAGGATTAGAGGCATAAACCACGGGGCTGACCTCTTTTTATGTATTTTAAATATCTACATGTAACTGAACATTTGGTTTCTGAACCTACATTCTTCCATTGGTGTCTTTGCATCTCTTAGTTGTTCCAGAGTAATGATATTTTCATTTGGTTTTGAGCATTGTCAAGCACTCCTGTTTTGGGAGTTGTCTCTGTCATTTACAGAGAAAGCCCAGGAGATCTTGAAGCTGACACAGTTGCATTTCATTTGGCAGGTACGGATTTTCCTCGTGTATAGAACAATGCCTCCTTTTGCTAACCACCTTAATTTCCTGGCCTTATCTATCTGAAAGTCAATGATTGTAGTTTATTATGTGGATTTTCATTTAACCTTTTATGTTTGAGTTCAACCATTTCCCCATAACCAAGCAAGCAAATTTCCTGCTGAGGTAATTCAAGTGCAATTGCTAAGAGAATTTGTAACAGAGTTCCACGGGCCTTAGCTGTCAGTCAAAACAGCCTAACATCATTGAAACCTCTGCCTATTTTCAAACCACCTTAAAATCCATTAAATATTACAAAAAGAATGTAAATTGCATTATTGCTGTGGAAAGAGTAGCTGTTTTGTCTTGAGACTTTAGTCGACCCATAGATTAAATTTAAGATGGTTTAGGACAAAAATAAAAATCACCCAATGCAAAGCTAAGGTTGAAAGTGCCTTCACTTTGGCCAATTACAGTAGTTAATATTATTCATCCCCATCAACATTAATTCTAATAGCTAACATTTATTTAGCATTCACTCATTCCACTGTATCAAGTGCTTTGGTTGCATTATTACATTTAATCCTACTATAAGAAATGTACACTTTCATTCTATTTTACAAATGAGATACCTGAGATGTGGAGAGCCTTAGTAACTTGCCCACTTTTATAACTATTAATTAATGTACAGCCTGCATTCAAACCTAGATTTGTAGGAGTCCAGAGCCCATGTAGATTAAATGTGACTATAAAGACTCGCCTATATATGCATTAGGATTAGATGCAAGTAACAGAGAACCTCAAACTTGCAGTGGGTTAGTTTATCCATTTCCTTTGTGTTCAAGGGATCTGGAGAGAATCAGTCCAGAGCTGGAATGGCATTCTCCTGGCACTGAATGGTATAAATAGCAGTTTCTGCTGATGTCCTATTTTCAACTACTTTTCTATAATATGTCTGAATACGAGAGTTTTGTATTTTTGCATCCAATAATATTCTTATCATTGCTTTATAAAATCAACTTAGAACTTCATTAAGATGGGTATTACTGCACATTCAGACATTTCATGAGACAAATTGGAGCCCCAAATCAAACATTACACAAAACAAAAGCTTGACATTATCATTTGTCTACTGCACAAGGGTCAGTCCTGCCTTTTAATAAGAACACAAGAAGGGGCTTCTGCCATTGAGGAATATTCTCACAGCCAGGCTTTTATGTTCTTGGTAATTATTTTCCTACCTCACCGTTATGACCAGAAGCCATGAGAGAAAAACTTTTCTAGCTGCTGACTTCTCTCCTTTATACTGTGCCAGAATCTGAGCTGGAATGTGTATCATTCAATTACAAATTCCAGGTACTGTGCTAGGCGTCTCATTAGTAACACGAATGCTACGGTAATTCGCTGTTCTTGTTTACTGGTCAAAGGTTTCATATGCCTGCCATCTGCTTTGATTCTCATCTCTGGGAATATACATTTACATCATCACACAAGTCCTAGAGGAAGGATCGGGTATATTTTTCATTTGACAAAGTATCAAGCTCGCACTCTATTTTAGGCACTGTTTAGATGTGGAGAGGAGAAATCCAATAAACAACATCTCTCTTTTCACTGCCCAAGTTCAGAATCAATTCACAGATAAAATAAAGGAGGAGGGCAGATGATAAAGGAAAAGCATCTTTATTTCTGATACCAGTTGTGTGAAGGCATGGCCTGGGTGTGGGGCACAATGGGCCTCCTAATACTGAAGGCTTGATTTTGGCAGGCCTCTCATTCAGCCTCAGGCGGTGTTATTGACCATAGGTTAGTGTCAGTTTGGGGTGCTATCACAAGGTACCATAGACTGGGTGGCTTATAAACCACAGAAATTTATATCTTACAGTTCTGGAGGCTGGAAGTCTGAGATCAGGGTGGCAGTATGGTTGGGGTCTGGTGAGGGCTCTCTTCTGGTTTGCAGGCTTCTTGCTGTATCCTCACATGATAGAAAGAAGGTGAGAGAGCTCTCTGGGGTCCCTTTTATTAGGGCACCAATCCCATTCATGAGGGTTCCACCCTCATGATCTAATCACACCCCAAAGATTCCACTTCCTAATACCATCACATTGGGGATTAGATTTCAGCACATCAATTTTGAGGGGCACAAACATTCAGTCCATTGCAGGTGGTCAACATGGGGCCTGCCCCGGTAAAACCTGGGGGATGGAGGAACTCAGCAGTGGTTGAAAGGGAGGAGGGAAAGACTGAGATAAATTTCCTAGGGGAAAGCTGAGGCTAAACTGAGGGCTATGCCTTCCTGTGGAAGGAGACCTTAGGAGTGAGCCATCGTGTCCGCCCCCCACCAGTCTCTGCCCCATAGAGAACAGACCAGAAACATCAGAGTAAGCTCCCCTTGATCTGCAGAGAAACTCTACTTTTGGTTTTTCCAGCTTTTCCCTTCACCAACCTCCTGCTCCTCTGGTAGAGGCAAAGGCTTCCTTGAGGCTGAAGTCTCCTCTTTTGCCTTCTCTTTTATCATCTCTGTGACTGTCCCTGCAGTCAGATAATCAGTATCTTGGCCCCACCCTTCTCCCAGACTGCCTTTCCCTGAGAAGGGGCTGTGGGCATTTTTGGTTTAGGATACTGTGAGATGTATGTGGATGTTTCTGGGGAGAGTGCCGTTCTCAGCCTAAAAGGTAGACCCTTTCTAAAGGACCACGTTTTTGGCCCTGTATTCTTCTTTCCTCTTCATGCCTGGGCGGAGTGGGTAGGGAGGGGAGGATGGGGCCCAGAGGGACATAGACATCTTGTGATGAGAAGGCAGCTGATACAAGGACGAGAAGGAGGGGCCTCCTGCCAACAACATGAAGCAGAGCTGGGAAGTGCTTGGATCCCTGATGACATTGTCCCTGATGACATCATGGAGAGCCCAGATGGGACCTGGACCAGTGTCCCAACGATCCCCAAAGGGTGTGATCCTTGTGGTGTATCAGAACCTAGGAATATTACATTTTCATTGTCAGGTGCTATACTTAATTTTTGAAATATTCTTTTGGAGACAATTATTTTGCTCAACATATTCTGATGTCTAAGGTCAATTAATGTTTTTGTGGTTAAAATTATTTAATTTTCTTTTTCTCAAACATGTATTAATATAGCTTAAAGGTCAAATGGAAGTGAGAGATCAATAGGCTAGAAGACTGAGAATAATTTGAAGGACCTACCTGTATATCCAGCACTAACTATTCCTAACCACCCAAGCTAGGAACTCAGGGAGCTTCTAGTTCAGAGGTTCTCAGACTGTGTTATCCAGTGCCTTGGACTTCCCTGGAGGTGCTTTTAGGCTGCCCTAGGGGGCTGTAGGGAAGCTAAGTGGATGGGCTCCGGCCCCACCTCTGTTCAACCAGAACACCTCCATTTTCATCTGCACTCTCTACTGAGCTTGTTACTCTTTGCATGGTTTCCCCACCCAAATCTCACCTTGAATTATAATAATCCCCAGGTGTCAAGGGTGGGTCAGGTGGAAATAATTGAATCATGAGGGTGGTTCCCCCATACTGTTCTCATGGTGGTGAATAAGCCTCCTGAGATCGGATGGTTTTATAAATAGGAGTTCCTCTGCACAAGCTCTCTTGCCCGCAGCCACGTAAGATGTATCTTTGCTTCTCCTTCGCCTTCTGCCATGATTGTGAGGCTTCCCCAGTCATATGGAACTGTGAGTCCATTAAACCTCTTTCCTTTATAAATTACCCAGTCTTGGGTATATCTTTATTAGCAGCACGAGAACAGACTAATACATGCTTGTAACAATTAATTCAGGAGAAAACTATGGGGAAGGTTTATGTTGTCAAATTAAGTTCAAAACTTGTTGTTAAGTCAAAATTAAAATTTAAAACCATGTATCTGTTCTAATATCCTTATTTTGTAAATAAGGAAGCTGACACCCAGCAAAGTTCAAATGATCAAATGATTAAGTGGCAGACTCAACTTTGTTCCCAGTACCTCCCTTCCTGTTCCCACCATATTGTTATTATACCTAACAATGAATGCTCGGTTTTTACAGATAATGAGAGAGGGAGTTTCTGTCAAATGTTCATCTCTATAAGACTAGATTTCTCTGGAATAGCTCACCATCCAGGAGCCTCACAGTAGAAATGCCACAGGGCTTTGAACCACAGCCATGAGAAAAAGATAATACAAATGAAAATTCCAGACATAGATGCACTTCAGGTTTGGCTTGATCAGGGTTCTCATTCTGTAAGCTCTGTTCTCTTCTATAGGCTAACTCATACCGGTTTCCCTAGTTGCCTGTGGGTACTAGCATGGGAATCCTGAAATCCTGAAATAATCCTGACCTTTGTTCTGACTGGCATATCTATGAACTGATAACTACAGCAAGCCGTCTTTGTTTCTAAGGACATCTGCCATGGATTCTTGTTGCCTGCCTAATATTCTCTTTGTCTTACCTGTGGTTATTCACAGTTTAAAAAGTATCTCCCTAACTGAATTATCTCGTGTGATCTAGTGATAAATTTCCTTATTCTTCCCATCTCTTTTTTTGGGGAACCATAACCTGAAGTGTTCTTCCTACTGCTGTGTGATTCTAGAGTTCCATGTAATGCCCCTTCAGTACTGGCTTAATTTTTGACCTTGTCTGTATTAGTCAGGGTTGCCTAGAAGGACAGAACTAATAGGACAGATGTATATTTATGAAGGGGAGGTTTATTAAGGAGTACTGACTCACACAATCACAAGGTGACGTCCCACAATAGGCTGCCTGCAAGCTGAGGATCAAGGAAGCCAGTTTTGAGTCCCAAAACCTCAAAAGTAGGGTAGCCAACAGCGCAGCCTTCAGTCTGTGGCCAAAGGCCCGATAGCCCTGGCAAATCACTGGTTTAAGTCCAGGAGTCCAAAAGCTGAAGAAGTTGGAGTCTGATGTTCAAGGGCAGGAAACATCCAGCACGGGAGAAAGATGGAGGCTGGAAGACTCAGAGAGTCTGTTCATTCCACTTTCTTCTGCCTGCTTTATTCCAGTTACTGGCAGCTGATTGGATGGTGCCCACCCAGACTGGGGATGGGTCTGCCTTTTCCAGTCCTCTAACTGAAATGTTAATCTCCGTTGGCAACACCCTCAAGGACACATGCAGGAATAATACTTTGCATCCTTCAATCCAATCAAGTTGACAGTAGTAACCATCACATTGTCTAACCTGAAAACTTGAGTGGATTTGCTCAAAACTGCATTCACCATCCAAGTGATCTGGAGAGTGGCCTGTTTATCTTTTCTGATGGACGGGGTTGAGTTTATATTGCCTCGGCAGCATTTCTTGGGCATCCTCTTTGTGGAGATGACTGTGATGTATGAGGCTGAGGTGCAGGCAAATAAGGAAAGCACCAGAGTGAGCCGATGTTGCTCAGGGGAACAAGTAACACCAGATCTCTCTGGCTTCAAACACTGTGTTTGCAGCCCCTCTACATCCTTGGCCAGAGTGAGGAATTGGGAACGGATCTGTGGATTATGTCCAGATTCTGAACTTTTAGAACATCCCTGTGCTTTCTATTTTGTCTGGATTAGTAGCAAATCCCTTAAATCAAAATGACCTGTGTCTTTGCTTCCAAAGGACAATATAAAAGGATAAAGTTGGCTTGGGGAAAAGGAGCCCTAAAACATGACTCAGGGAGGATGACGAAGCACAGAAAAAGAGCTGAGAGTGGCCCCAGCAGAGGACTTAGCAACGGAAGGCCCGGATTCTTGACAGAGTTCCTGCTCCAGAGGGTATATAATGGGAGAATAAGAGGGGAAGAGAGACAGATGGAGGCTCTTTGAGGATTTTAAAGAATATTTCAGTCAAAACACTACACAGTTGGAGTTTCATTTGCAGGAAGTTAAGCAAATAAATCAAAAGACGAAAACCATACAAGCAATATTTTTTATGGGAGTATATATATATCTGTACATAATATGGTATTTGCTATAATAGCAAAAATGAAAAGCATTTTGAATGAGGACAGAGGAACAATAAATAAAACAATATATCAATACAATTGAAATTTTGTGTATCCATTGTAAGAAACACAATGACTCTCTAGAACCACTTTGGCCAAGTGGCACTGAAATTTGCATTTGAATGAATTACAGTGAAATAAAATAAAAGATTCAGTTCCTGAGTTACACTAGCCTGATTTCAAGTGCTCAAAAGCAGCATGTGACTGCTGTCGTAGGTAACGAGCATTTTCATTACCTCAGAAAGTTCTATTGGACAGCCCTGCTCTAGAAAGTTGGGAAAGTGTTTACATGTGGCTGTTCACGTGAAGCAAAAAGTAGCATGAAAGGCAGCACACGTACCAACATACAAATTACATACATGCATACATAAAGATTAGTCAAGGCCAGGAAGCATTCAAATTATTTCCACCAGGGAGGTCAATGCATCAGGTGGATTTACAAGTTACCTTTTAGCGTAGTCTAGAGTTCAATGACTAATACATAATGCTTTTGAAAACTTTCTTCAGGAAGCCAATTGTAACTGAGGCTGCTGGGATGGACATTGAGAAGTGGTAGAGGAAGCATCAGGGGATGGAGTAAGGTTCTTGTGCTGGCTTTGTGACTAAAATAGCTCTGTGATCTCGTGGAAGTCACACTAAGTCTCCTGGCCCCTTTCGTCAGATGATCTCTAAGGTCTCTTTCAATGTAAAGAAATGGGTATGTTTCTGCATGTTCTCATTCACAGGGAGGGGAACATCACACACTGCGTCCTGTTGGGGGGTGGGGAGCAAGGGGAGGGAGAGCATTAGGACAAATACCTAATGCATGTGGGGCTTAAAACCTAGATGACGGCCGGGCGCGGTGGCTCAAGCCTGTAATCCCAGCACTGTGGGAGGCCGAGACGGGCGAATCACGAGGTCAGGAGATCGAGACCATCCTGGCGAACACGGTGAAACCCCGTCCCTACTAAAAAATACAAAAAACTAGCCGGGCGAAGTGGCGGGCGCCTGTAGTCCCAGCTACTCGGGAGGCTGAGGCAGGAGAATGGCGGAGAAGCTCGGGAGGCGGAGCTTGCAGTGAGCTGAGATCCGGCCACTGCACTCCAGCCCGGGCGACAGAGCAAGACTCCGTCTCAAAAAAAAAAAAAAAAAAAACCTAGATGACAGGTTGATAGGTGCAGCAAACCACCATGGCACATGTATACCTATGTAACAAACCTGCACGTTCTGCACATGTATCCTAGAACTTAAAGTAAAACAATAACAAAAAAAAAGTGTGTAGCACCTCTCACCCTCTCTCATGCTCCTGCTCCCACCGTGTGGAGATGCCTCACTCCCTGTTTTCCTTCTGCCATGATTGGAAGCTTCCTAATGCTTTCCCAGAAACAGAAGCCAGAAGCCATTATGCTTCCTGTATAGTCTACAGAACTGTGAGTCAATTAAACCTCTTTCAGTTATAAATTTAAAAAAAAGAGAGAGAGATGGATGTGTTTGTTTTCAAGTGGAGCAGGTTGTTCATAGGAGATGGAGAGACAGGGGCGGGTTATCAGGTAGCGAGGGTCTGCAGTCTGGTCACAACCATGAATCCCAGGGCTGAAGGAAGAGAGGCAGAGGGATTCCCAAGGACAGAGAAGCTGGTCAGTGACAAGATGGGAAATTTGTATTCCAGACACTCGGGGGCTATAAGAAAAAGTGCGTCTGTTTTTATTAGATGTTAGAAATGACTTTGAATGGTATCTAAGTGAAACTGCAAACACAGCTGAGAAAATCCCAGCTCTGTCTGGTTCCTCAGAAACTCCACCCCCTCTTCTTCCGGAAGGCTCTCTAGTTATAAGTGGCTCACTGAACACCCTCACATTGGCTTGCTTCTAATACTCTGGAGTAAGACAATTCTTCCATTTGTTCAACTATTTCTCAGATGTCAGATCATAAAATTATACTTCTTGAAAATCACTTATTCTTGAACATTTCCTCTCTGAATTGATTTTACAGTTACAGTATTTTATCTGAATCATTTTACATTTCTTTCTTTCTTTCTTTCTTTTTTTAGAGACAGGGCCTCTCTCTGTCAGCCAGGCTATAGCTGGAGTGCAGTGGCACAGTCATACTCACTGCAGCCTCTAACACCTGGGCTCAAGTGATCCTCTCGCCTCAGCCTCCCAAGTAGCTGGGACTGCAGGCATGCACCACCATGCCCAGCTGCTTTTTAAAAATTTTTTATAGAGAAGGGCCTCTCTATGTTGCCCAGGCTGGACTCAAACTCCTGGCCTCAAGTGATCCTCTTGCCTTGGCCTCTCAAAGTGCTGAGATTACAGGTGCGAGCCACTGTGCCAGGCCTATTTCTTTTAAAAGTTTGAAGATAGATAGCATTTTAAGCCTTTGCCTTCCTTATATATTTTTCTATTAAACATTGCATGAAGAAATGCTTCTGCCGAATAATCAAAATAATCATCCATCTTTATGATTTTTGATGCATAATAACATAATCTTCACATCTTAGATATGTATCATATATTATGGTACACTTTTCTATTTATACTTTTCTTATATATTTAAACAAACTACCTGAATATGTACCTGTAAAATCCTTTAGTAATGCAAAGTGTATGTGTGAATTGGTATACATGGATGTATGTGATCTATACATTCATTGAATAATGAACCACTTACTATACACCATGCCATGTGGAAACTCAATGCTAAAACTCATAATCCTTATCTACCAGGGATACTGTATCAAATGGACATTGCCTTGATCATTTCTGAAAAGTCACAAATTAGAAAAATACTGGATGTCAAAAGCGTATCTTAAAGCCAGTTGCACAGAACTCAAAAGACTTTTCTCTTATAAAAATTTTTTATCTTTAATATAAGTTGTCTCCCCAAAATGACTGAATGTATACTATACCTCAGATATAACTAGATTTAGTGTAAGTTAATTCAATTTACCAATACATTTATGGTTTACTTCGTGAGAAACTACAATTCAAAACTGAGTAAGACCTATCTCCTGCTCTCAAGCAACACATAGTCTGGTAGGTGAGGCAAACCGGTAAACACATGACTGCCAACAGGCACAGTGGGCACAGAGTCATTCAGGAAGGTTTCATGGAGAGCGCCCTTCACCTATGCAGCAAGTACGTGGTGTTGCTAAGCGACAAACCAGGAGGCCTGGAGCACATTTCCCACTGACTGAGCTCTGGCAGTGGAAGAGGAAGGATCTGTCTGTCCTGCTCTTCTGATTTGCTGATCAGGTGTGGAGTAGCACCAGCTTCAAGGTGGTAGGTCCATGGCCCAGAGCACAGGCTGAATGACTTGTCAAACCAGGACTTCCTGCCAATGCAACTCTGCAGGCTAACTTCCTGTTTTTGTTTTTGCTTTTTTGCTTTTTTCATCAGGAACCAGGCAGGGGAGCTTGGTTTTCTTCCACTGACACCACCATTGATTTCTTCCCTTCTTTGGCCCATTGTGCAGCTGAGAGAGGCCCAAGAAACCCATTAAGAGCTTCCCACTGCCTTTAGGATACCATGTAACCTCCCTTCAGGGCTGGATCTCATTCACCTCTCCATCTTGCCCTCAGCCAGGCCCCATTATGTTCTCTCTGCTGCAGCCATGCCACACTCCTTGTGGTTCCAAAGACATGCCACACACTCTTCAGCCTTTTCTCCAATCTCTTTTACACGCTCTTCCTTTGGCTGAAAATAATTTCCCTCCTACTCTTGGCCTGCTGAAGCCTCGTCAAGCTTCAGGCCTCAGCGTGCATGTTATTTCCTCAGGAAGGTCTTTGCTGACCTCTACGATGAGGTAGCTTCTAGATGACCCAGCACTTCCCTTATCTGAGCCCTCATTAAACCTCATGGTGACCTTTCTTCTCCAAGCTGCAGGGTGGGGCACAGACCACATCTGACTGGCTCACCCTTGTATTTCCAGGGCCTGGCCTATAATTTGGTGGATTCAGGTCCAGCTTCCTGGGTGGGGGACCTGTGGAGTCACACAGGGACTCATGCTTAGACAGGTGTCTTTAATGCTTGGCTTAATGCAGTTGCCATCTAGAAAGTTCTTTATTTATTTATTTTTCTATTTTGAGACAGTGTCTAGCTCTGTCACCTAGTCTGGAGTGCAGTGGCATGATCTCTGCTTACTGCAACCTCTGCCTCCCAGATTCAAGTGATTCTCTTGCCTCAGTCTCTCAAGTAGCTGGGATTACAGGCACCCACCACCACACGTGGCTAATTTTTTGTATTTTTAGTAGAGACGGGGTTTCACTATGTTGGCCAGGCTGGTCTTAAACTCCTGACCTCAAGTGATCCGCCCATCTCGGCCTCCCAAAGTGCTCAGATTACTGTGTGAGCCACTGTGCCTGGCCACCATCTAGAAAAGTCTTAATTTTTGAACAAGAGGCCCCACATTTTCATTTTGCACTGAGTCTCACATATTATGAAAGTGGTACTACATGGATAAATAAATGAATCAATGGATATGTATTAATCCTCACAATATATTGAGCCAAGGAAATTAAAGCTTCTGAAGGCCTCATTTGGAACAAGATAGAATAATTTAGGAAAAGTTGCAATGTATTATGCAGATGGCTTTATGATCTATTTTGCTATTTTTCACATACTATTTGTTCATATGAAAAAAGAAAAGCTTTACCTGAAAGATATGTATTGTCTGTTCTGTGAGATGTATATCCATTAAAAATTAGATTTTATTCAACTACAACCATTATGAATTTTAAAAAGAGAAAAAGAAGTCCAGAATGACTTGCTTTGTCTTATTCATTGTAACTGGAAAGAAAGGTACAACTTCTTAAGAAAGAAAAAGCAGGAAAAATTTTGCAAATAATAAATGTTACCTAGATGTCTATCTCTGTAGGATTGAATGAATATCAGCAGCAATATCTGTTTGGGTAGTAAATGTAATATTAGAAAAGAATGAATCTCAAAGGAGAAATATGCAAGATATGGCTATTCCATCCATAAACCCAAGGATGTCATTAAAGAGAGGCCATTTCTGGGCTTTGAACTTTTGAGGCCTGCAGAGAACCTCCTGGTAAGCATTGTGAAGCAGCCAAGGAGTGTCTTAGTCAGTTCAAGCTGCTGTAACAAAGTACCATAGACTTTAAAATGGTAGAAATTTGCTTCTCACAGTTCTGGAGGCTGGGAAGTCCAAGACCAAGGCACTAGCAGATTTGGTGATTAATGAGGGCCCATCTCCTTACAGATGGTGCCTTCTCACTGTGTCCTCACGTGGTAGAAGGGGTGATGGAACTTCCTCAGGCCTCTTTTCTAAGGGCATTAGCTCTATTCATGAGAGTTCCACCCTCATGACTTAATCACCCCCCAAAGACCTCACCTTCTAATACCACTACCATGGGGAGGTGGGGCATGGTTAGAATTTCAACATGTGAATTTTGGAGGGACACAAACATTTGTATCACAGCAGGGGTCCTTTAATAATTTTTTAAGAGTCTTCCTGAGCCACCACTACCGTCTCTAGCAGGAAGCAATGTCTGTCTTTACCTTCTTTGATGGATTGTGAAGAAGGTGGCTCATTGCACAGGAGAGGGTGGGAAGGTGAATTCCAACACAACTGGGCCCAGAGCCTCTATACCATTTGAGAAGCTGATTTGTTTCTCATTTGTATAGGTCAAGAGGACCAGCTCCTCTAACTGTGATGATCTATCTATGCTGATCACTTGCTGTGGGATTCCGCTCTTCAGCTCTCAGCTTTCTCATCCATAAAACAGGGTTGATAAAGGCTTTATATATCACCTCCCACTTGTCTTTCCAGTACTCAAGTCTCCACCAAAAGACATTTCTTTCCTTGTTCCTGGGAGTGTGAAACCCACATCCTGATCTCATCCTCTGGATTTATTCTCACCAAATCCTCATTTGCCACTTTCTGAAGCCATTCTTTTTGTTGTTGTTGTTCTGAGACAGTCTCGCTCTGTTGCCCAGGCTGGAGTGCAGTGGTGAGATCACGGCTCACTGCAAGTTCCGCCTCCTGGGTTCACGCAATTCTCCTGCCTCAGCCTCCCAGGTAGCTGGGACTACAGGTGCCTGCCACCACACCTGGCTAATACTTTTTTTTTTTTTTAGTAGAAACGAGGTTTCATCGTGTTAACCAGGATGGTCTTGTGACCTTGTGATCTGCCCGCCTCAGCCTCCCAAAGTGCTGGGATTACAAGTGTGAGTCACCACGCCCAGCCTCCTGAACCCATTCTTTCTTGTACGTGCTGTTATCTTTGTCCATGTGTCCTACTGAACACTCTCCCTTCACTTTCCACACTTCCTGGATTTCCCTACCTAATGCCTCTCATCCTTCAAGAGGTTAAATTCCACCCTACCCAAAGCTCTCTGGAGCGGCACCCTCCACCCCACGTTCTGCAAGATCATGCACAGAGGCCCCTGTGTGCTCCGACAGCACGTGGTTGCTTCTGTCCTGGCTCTCATCACACTGTATTGTCATTGTCTATTTCCTTGTTCGTTTCCCTCAGGAGTCCCAGGGTTCTTTGCGGGCCTGGACTCTGCCTCTTCAACATCTAACACAGCCACTGGGACATAATAGGTGTCCAATTCATGTTTGTAGAATGAAGGAAGGAAGGAAGGAGTGAATGAAGGCCTCATTTTCACCAGTTGTCTTGTAGAAAGCCTCCTGGGGGCAGAGGGAAGATCAAGTGGTAGGAGCTGCCTGACTGGTGGGAGAAAGGCTGTCTCTGCCCTCAGCTGACCATTCTGCATGGCCTAAGCCCAGCTGGCCCAGTTTACAGTGTCCTGTGAGCAGTGTCACAGAAGGCATCAGGGAGCTCCTTGGATTTTATTGACCTCCTGTGCATTTTTCTGGGATGTCCTCACTGTGTCTTGGTGGGATTGGCAGTAGGAAGTAGGGGAGGGGAGCAATTCTCCTCACTTGATGTAGCTTCTATCAGGCTGGCAGGATTCTTCCTGCAGATAGAATATGATAGAAACATGATCACCAGGCTTGGCCATGACAGTGACGTACACGGTGAAGTCATGTATCCAGTGAAAGTTCATTGAGCTGGACGTTAAGCTGGTGCTACCTGGTTATAGAGTAGCCAGCACAATACCTGGCCTCAAGAAGCTAATAGTCTATTCAGAGAGCTGGACCATGAACAGAATATTATAGTGAAATTATAATTAGGTGACCCTTTTCCCCCTCTCAAGGCCTAAACAGCTAAAGAAGCCCAAATCCCTGCTTTTATGAAAATAGAAGCATCAAGATGATATCAGGAATTTTAAAATTAACCAAGTCCTTTTATTTACATGATCCTTAGACCTCATGAGTCAAGTATAATTGTCTTCCTTTCAGATAAGAAAACTTGGGCTTAGAAACATTAAGCAATTTGCTTAAAGTCACCCAATTATCAGCGGTGTCTTGGGACCAGTACCATTCAGATTATCTCCTAACCCTACTCCTGTACTTTCCATTTTCCAGAAGGCTTGGTGCTTAGGAAGCCAATTCTAAGGCTTTTTAAGGTCCTGAGTTGCCTTTGAAATGATCAAAGAGACAGTTAGACTCAATGTGGTTAAGTTATAAATGTGTTTTTTGAGTTTTGATTCTTTGCAAATTAGCCATCCATGGAGGGCATGTGACATAATGGGAGCAGGTCTTGGCACAAAGGCAGGACCTGCAGCACGGAAGTGGGTGGGTAGAGAGGGAGGGAGATGAGATGCGGGGCTCCTCTGAGCATGGGGAGTGACCTGGGGCTCTACTCTGGCTGCAGAGGCCAGGCTGGGGAAGGAGGCCCTGTGGCCTGAGGCATAGTGGTCAAAGGACAGTGTATACTCAGGCAAAGTTGAGACCAGCATCAACACCAATTGGCATTAGCGAGTGTAATTCAGTCATTGGGGACCAACCAGGATACTAATCTGTGGTCTGAAGCTCAGCAGCCAGTTCAGCCAGGTGAACAGTAGAGCCCAGTGGGAGGAGAAGCTCACCCTCCTGCAGAGGAGATAGGCACCAAGGCAGGGAGAGACCATCCTAGAAGGAGGAAGAGAGATTGGGACGTGGCTTCAGATTATTGAGCAGGTTGTGATGTGAAGGATGAGGACATAAGAAAAGAACTAACATTCCCTGTCTCCTACTCTGTGCCAAATGATTTTACATGCCTCATCTCCAGTTCTTGCAACAGTCCTGTGAGGGGATGTTAGTGTCCCTACTTTACAGGTAAGGTCACAGTTTGCCAGCGGTCATAGAGTAATCAGAGGCCATAGCAGAGGAAGAATCTGAGCACAGATCTTCCTGACTCTCCGTCCCCAACACAGGGTGGGCAAGGGGCTCCAGGACTCCCAGGATGCACACAGTTCAACTCTGGTTGACTTGGTGCCTAAACTCTTCTTTTTTTAAATTTTTCTTTTTCTTTTTTTTTTTTTTTTGAGACAGAGTCGACCTGTCACCCAGGCTGGAGTGCAGTGGCACAATCTCAGCTTACTGCAACCACTGCCTCCTGGAGTCAAGCGATTCTCCTGCTTCAAAATGCCGGGCTAATTTTTGAATTTTTAGTAAGATGGGGTTTCACCATGTTGTCCAGGCTGGTCTTGAACTCCTGACCTCAAGTGATCCACCAGCCTTGGCCTCCCAAAGTACTGGAATTACAGGTGTAAACCACTGCGCCCAGCCTGTGCCTGAATTCTGAAGTCCTGCCCACCATGGTGTATCCTAGACCACCGACCTATTGCCCCACCCAGAAAAGGAGACAAGTCTGGACCTGCAAGGGGGTGAAACTGATAGAGGAGCTAGCGCAGGGAAAGGAAGAAGGACTGTAGAAAGTATGTGGCAACTTGCAATTAGGTAGAAGAGTCATTTACTCAGAATACCACATGCCGCAACCATGCCGAAATGAGTTTACTGTAATTCCAGATAAAAACAAAACTGTGGGAGTGGAGACTTAGAGACTCGAGACAGGGTTGGCTTATTTTTTTTTTTTTCTATGGTTTCGATATAATTCAGCACTTTCACTTTGTGAAGATAGACCTGACCTTTATGTGGTCTGGAGAATGCTGACTCAACATCAGGGTAACCAATGGTGCACTCATGACCCGAAACAAGACTGGTGGTTGTCAGGGTTTTTAAAGCTCCTCACTTGGGCTCTCCACGATCTCGGAAAACCGTGCGTTTATCAGAAATGACAGTCCTTGTTCAAAAAGAGATCTGGACAGATGCGCATTAATTTCAAACATTTTTTTAAAAAGATTTTTTCCCAACTTTGTAAGAGGTAGAGTAAGATGCTGATTTAGGGTAGGTCTTTTTCCCATTTCCTACAGTAGTACAGATGGTGACTGAAGGGCAGATGAAAAAAGAAAAGGGGAAGGAAGGGAGGAGAAAAGAGGAAGAGGATATGGGGGAAGAGGGATGGCTGGCAAAGAAGGCCCACTTTTACTTCCTTGGAAATATTTCGTTCATTTTGAAAACTCAAGCTCAAGTTTCTCCTGGAAAAGAAAAAGGCTTGGGTTCTCCCAAATGCCTATTGGTATGATTTTTATTTAGCTCCACTTTTTGATTCTTTAGGAATCAAACTGTGAACTTAATTTTTCCTCCTATTTGAAAAGCATAGGCAAAAGTCCTACCCTCTTTTCCAAAATAAAATGCAGCATCCACCCCCCTGACCCCCACCACCCCTCAAAGCCCCAAAGTGACATTTTCAACAGACTTATCATAAATCAAATCTGCTGTGCACACCAGTAAATAGTGCCAGTAAGCCAGGTGCAACCAAATCAGATTTTTCAGCCTTTACTTCCAATGGTGAGAACAAAGATTTGCTGACCTAGGAAAAATGACGAGTCACGGGCGCCCTGCACCGGCCCTTTCAGAAGACGTAGAACACTGCAGGGGGTGGAGTCTGGAATAAGGAGAATCTGGAATCAGTGATAACCTGGTTGTCTTGAGGGCCAGGCTGAGAAGTCCGATGGGTGACGCTTTAGAATTTCATATGCTGGTGGTAGGTCCTCTGTATTTTCCCTGTCAGAGTGGATGTTACGCTCTTGCTGGGGAGATCTAACATCTGGCTCAAGCCTTAAGCAACAGCTCCTCCTCCCAGTCTTGATTTTGGACTCTCCTGGAAGGCAACCAACCACAGAGAGCCTAGAGAAAGCACACCACAGCTCATAAAATGTTGCCAGCATTCTGCCTGTTGTAAACTTATCTGTAGGAGCCAACCTGGTTCTGGAAAGTTATGGGTATAACATGATGGGTTATAGGTGATTTTGATTTTCTTAATTTTTTTAACAAGCTTGAATTTGAACCCCAACCATTGGATCAAAAATGTCACATTTCTGGCCAGATGTGTTGGCTTACTCCTATAATCCCAACATTTTGAAAGGCCATGCTGGGAAGATTGCTTAAGGCCAGGAGTTCAAGACCAGCCTGGGGAACAGAACAAGTCCCCGTCTCTACAACAACAACAACAACAACAACAAAAGTTACATTTCTCAATTAACTGTGGATCTGAGCCTTTGCTTTTAAGGGTTGAAAAATCTTATCAAAATTACACATTAGGGAAACCATTCTCTTTCGTAAGGTTATAATAACAGGATCCTTGGGGCTTATGTGGTGCTTCAAAAATGAGAGAGAGGAAGCGGTTTTTTTTGTTGTTGTAGTTTTTTTTGTTTTTGTGAGACGGAGTCTCACTCTGTCACCCAGGCTAGAGTGCAGTGGCACGATCTGGGCTCACTGCAGGCTCCACCTCCCGGGTTCACACCATTCTCCTGCCTCAGCCCCCCAGGTAGCTGGGACTGCAGGTGCCCGCCACCATGCCCAGCTAATTTTTTTTTTTTTTTTGTATTTTTAGTAGAGACAGGGTTTCACCATGTTAGCCAGCATGGTCTCAATCACCTGATCTCATGGTCTGCCCACCTTGACCTCCCAAAGTGCTGGGATTACAGGCATGAGCCACCGTGCCCAGCTGGCCCCCTCTCCATCACTTGTGGTCATCATCCTTCTCGGTGCCTTTGGGACACCAAAATCCAGGGGGTCTCCTTTCCTGGTGGCCTGATTTACTATCTGCAAGCTTTGTCACAGACATTCTTCCAGAATCTGAGGCTGTGGCTTGCAGAATCTAACTGTGATAACACCCCAATGTCTGGGAAGCCCTATATAAGTGGGGCAAGGATTTCAAAGAAACTCTAAGCCTCCACCCCACTTCATAACACTGGGAAATCAACCTCCAGGGTTTAGGTCTTTTCCGCTTCCAACTCAAAGCACCAGCTCCTATATCCTTCTGCTCTGGGGCAATCGAGTGGAACCCCTCCTCTTTGGCCGCTTTATTAGTTTGCAAAGACTGCCGTAATAAAATACCACAAACCACGTGGCTTCAACAACAGAAATTTATCATCTCCCAGTTCTGGTGTCTGGAAGACCAAACCAAAATGTTGTCAGAATCCTTGTGCAGGTTGTAAAGGAAAGATTTGTTCTAGGCCTCTCTCTTTGGCCTTGTAGATTCCCATCTTCTCTCTGTGTTTTCCCTCTATGCATAGCTCTTTTCTATAAGGATACTAGTCATAATGGATTAGGGCTCACTCTAATGATCTCACTTTCACTTGATTACCTCTGTAAAGACCTCATCTCCAAATAAAGTCATACTGAGGTCCTAGGTGTTAGGACTTGAATATATGCATTTTGGGGGTAAATAATTCAACCCATAACAGATCTTAAACATAAGGTGGCGGGGAGGGGAAAGCAAGAGCTCAAACTTCTGTTGTTTTTTTTTGTAATAAACTTTACTTCTTAGAACAGTGCTAGATTCACAGGAAAATTGAGAAGATAGTATAGAGTTCTCCTGCACAGTACACTCCTCTGTCACCCAGTTTTCCCCATTGCTAATATCACCATACTTATGGTGGGTTTGTTATGACAAATAAACCAGTATTGATGCATTATTGTGAACTAAAGTCCATAGTTTGCTCACATTTCCTTAGATTCTACTTAATGTCCTTTTTCTCCCTCTGGATCCCATCCAGGTTTCCATGTGGCTTTTACTTGCCATGTTTCCTTAGGCTCCTGGTGACTGTTTCTCAGACTTTTCTTGTTTTTGGTGACTTTGACAGTTTTGAGGAGTACTGATCATGCATTTTGTAGGATACCCCCCTACTGGAATTTATCTGATGATTTTCTCATGATTAGACTGGGGCTATGGGTTTTTGGAAGGAAGATCACAGTGATAAAGCACCATTCCTGTCAAGGTGTTTTGAGGGTCTGTGTTCTCAACATAATTCATCACTGTTGATATTGGCTTTGATCATTGTATTAGTCCGTTTTCATGCTGCTAATAAAGACATACCCGAGACTAGGCAATTTACAGAAGAAAGAGCTTTAATGAACTCACAGTTCCATGTGGCTGGGGAGGCCTCACAATCATGGCGGTAGGTGAAAGGCACGTCTCACAGGTTGGCAGACAAGAGAAGAGAGCGTGTGCAGGGAAACTCCCCTTTTTAAAACTATCAGATCTCGTGAGACTTACTCACTATCACGAGGATGGCATGGGAAAGACCTGTTCCCATGACTCAATTACTTCCCACCGGGTCCCTCCCACAACAGGTGGGAATTCAAGATAAGATTTGGGTAAGGACACAGCAAAACCATATCAATAGCCCTGCTGAAGTAATTAATGTTTGTCAGGTTTCTTGACTGTAATTGACTCTCCCTCCACCCTTTCCCTACTGTACTCTGCAGGGAATTTACTATGTACAACTTACACTAAAGGAGTGAAGATTTACGTTCTCCTGCCTTGAGGGTGGAGTATCTACATAAATTCTTCAGAATTCTTCTACATGGGAGATTCGTCTCTCCCTCCCATTTATTACTTTATCTAATCACTTATTAATATCAGTGTGGCTATGTGGATATTTATATTATACTATGAGTTATGATTCAGTACTACTTTGTTTTGTTGCTCACACTGTTCCAGCTTTGGCCACTGGGAGCTCTTTCAGTTGGTTCCTGTGGCCTTTTGACATATTGCTGTCAATGTAGGGTTTTTTTGTTTTTGTACTTCCTTTCTTTCTGGAACTCTGAGATGCCAAGCTTGCCTCTTATCAGTCCTGACTCTGAGCCCAATTTTCACGTGTAAACTTCGAATCTGTTCCTGATGCCCCTGCCCCATCTTTTGTCATTGTTCGAGAAATTCAGTTCTGCCTTAGTCCTTAATTCCCTCCTTGTATCTACTTACATCCCATCTGCTGACTGCTGAGCCACTTCCTTGTGTTGGACACAGTTCTGCTTTGATTTTTCCAGTTTGGCCTCCTCTCTGTTCCCCATTTCTGTGCTGTCTTTCTTTGTCAGCCCCTCACGTTCCCCAAATTCAGCCTCAGACCTCCCTCCAGCTGAGTCTCTAGGGGCAGGCAGGTCCATCACCACTAGATCCTCTCAATCATTACCCCTCCCCATGAGAATTCATTTTATCATCTCCGTAAGGAAGCCAACCTGAAACAGCATTTTCCACAGCATATCTCACACCATCATCTGTAAAAATAAAACTCTAAACTCAAATCATGTGATCACCATCTCTTTTATTTTCTTAATTTACGTTAGCAAATTACAAACATGTCCTTAGTAAAAGAGTTTTACTTTGTGAATCTGACCATGGAATCTTTTTGCCTTTGTTGGTGGTATCATGCTTGTCGTTTCTAGTGCCTGCTTTGGGAAACATCACCCTTACTGCTAAGAGCAGTATTTAGCCCAGAGGTTAAGTGCTTTGATAGGGCACCACATTGTCTCTTATGAGACATGTGACCTTGGATAAATTACTTAATCTCATATTCATTTGTAAAATCAGGCTGATCATAGTATATTTCCTTATAAAGATAAAATAAAACAATTAAAGCAAGGTGCTTAAAATGGTAAGCTGGAATATTGTAACCACTCAATAAGTGATTTTTGTTATTATTATTATTTTTCTTATGCCTCTTTGGGCCACTTCCAGTTCTGTAGTCTACAGTGTCTTCAAGGTACTCTTTCTTGGCAATAACAAATATCCCAGACCCGTCATTCTGTACAATCATTTTAGACAACTTCCTCATAATTTATGATCTTACCTGTATATATATTAACATCCCTCTGCCATATTTTTGCTCACTCTTGCAACCTCAAGAGGTTTCCCTGCACTTCGTTTAGTCACCTCAGTAGTGCACCGATTAAGATAAAATCTCCATGATGGTTGGGGGAAAAATCAGCTTGTATCTCTCCCACAAAACAGATGGGAAAAATGATTTAGAACAAGACAGTCTCTAAAGGTACAAATAGTGCCCTTTCTTTTAGGAGAGAGAATGACTCCTTGTTTTGTGCATATGCCAAAGTCTGGGATAAAATTAAGTTACTCTTTGTTTATTTCTATTTTCCTATATTATCTTCAGCTGTCTGATGACTCAGCCCATTCTTAGTGCAGCCTCCTTTCTCCACCTGGAGGTTATAGCCCAAAAGGAATAATCTCTTTTAGAAACAAACCCAAAACAACGAATTATAAAATCTACTTTATTTATAATTACAAAGTAACATATCAATATATTATCTTACATGTAATGCTGAAGTCTTCATTGACAACCAGCCCAATCTCAGAGTGCTTATAGTGTGCAATTAGACAGTCACGTGCACATGTGCACACACACACACACACACACACATACACCATAACATTGTTTTGTGTTTGCTTTTGCATAATTTGTATATCTTTTTATTTTTCAGTCTATAGTCTTTGTTTAAAAAAGTATCTTTCATAGTGATTTAAGTGATTCACATGTTAACCATTATCATTCACAGCTATAACTTAATTAAAACACACCCTAAGTACTAATAGTTAATATCATTAGTACATCTGTGGAAATCTTTTCTGATTAGATTGCCTAGGTCGGTGGTTCTCAGACTCTGCCACATATCAGACTCGTCTGGGAAGCCTTTAAAAATTATGATGCTGGCTGGGAGTGGTGGCTATGCCTGTAATCCCAGCACTTTGGGAGGCCAAGGCAGGTGGATTGCCTGAGCTTAGGAGTTCGAGACCAGCCTGGTCAACATGGTGAAACCCCATCTCCACTAAAAATACAAAAAATTAGCTGGGTATGGTGTTGTGCACCTGCATTTCCAGCTAGTCAGGAGGCTGGGGCACGAGAATTGCCCGAACCTGGGAGGCAGAGGTTGCAGTGAGCTGAGATTGCACCACTGCACTCCAGCCTGGGCAACAGGACAAGACTCTATCTCAAAAAAAAAAAAAAAAAGAAAAGAAAAAAAAATTATGATGCGGAGGCTTCACCCTGAGCCAATGAAATCAGAATCGTGGGAGGGGGCACACACAGGCATCAGCAGTTTTATAAAGATGGCCAGGTGATTCCAACATGCAGACAAACTTGAAAACCAGAGGCTTAGGAGGTGTCTGGATCCCATCTCTCCAAATCTGCTTCCTGGAGATTTCTTGTTCAAATCCACGTGTAAAGAGAGGTTTTGAATTTGTCATTCATCCCAGCTCTGCAGGGATGAAACTGCCCAGGCAGATCAGGGGGACCTGCTTTTCATATATGGCCGCTGTCAAGAAGAAAAGCTTGGAAGTACTACTGCAGCTTTTTATTGTAATCTCTTCTGTGATATTTTGGAAATATTGTAACAGGTTCCTTTGAGCAGTCAATACAACCTTAGGAACAATTGGAATCCCTGTAGAGGCTTAAAACATTTAATTTTCTAATTTAAAACTTTATGTTTAAAACTTATTTATCAAAAGAGATTTGTTTTCCAGAGCTCTGTGACAAGTCCATAGAACTATCTTGTCAATGCTGTGTTGGTGACCAGGGGTTAAAGTAGCACTGAGGTATGAGATTCCAGGTGCTCAGCTCATATAGGAAATAAAGAGACAATGTTTTAGGACATACGGGAGGTAAAAGAGTGAAGGGTGAAAGCCAGGGGCTTACCTTTAGACAGATTTGTGTTCGAATATTGGCTCCACCGTTTTATCTACACCTTGGTCAAATTACTTCATCTCTTAAGGCTGTCGCCTCATCTGTAGTGTGAAACGAGCACAATATTGCCCACCTCATAGGTAAGTTCTGTTGATTGTTGAAATTTTTATATAAAGCACCTAACAGTTGTTGGCACCTAGTAGGCATTCAGCAAATGCTATCTGATCTTTCCATGTAAAAGATGGAAAATAATCCATTTCCCAGCTGTTGGTCATATACACAGACTTCAAATATTGATTTCCCCTTATTTGCATTCCACAACTTTAAGAGAGGTAAAATATCCACAGGACAGGAAATGGATACTTTTTAAGGAAGAACTTAGCAGAGGAGACCACGTAGAGGTGAAACATTTATACTACCATCCGTCCTCTTTTTGTCTGGTTCTGATACGTACAAATTTTTGTTTGGCACAATTTAGTTAATTAGCACTAGACTTGTATTGCACCTGACCTCAAATCTAAAGGCAAATCTAAAGAAATGCTGGGAAATACTACAGTAGATTTTAACTGCAATCTCTTTTCTGATATTTTGGAAATATTGTAACAGGTTCCTTCTGAGATGTTAATAAAACTTTAAGGAACAATTGGGATCACAGTTTATATTCCAGTTACCATGATACATTAATTGTGAGCAATTGGATAAATACAACTAATCGCAGACATTGCTGCTATCTCTTCAGTCCACAAATCCCTACACAAATAATAGATGTGCAATACAACCATGACTAATCATGTCACTTCTTTCAATGTCTGTCGTGTGCATCTGTTATTAACTTCATACACAGACTGCAAAGACTGTAGTTGTGTTGCTTGCTTGTCTCCTGGTGATAAATCCATGTGACATTTTACATAAATAGAAAATAAAAAGAAGGATTTGGCCAATAAAAATAAAAGTGAAGCAAGAAAACAAAAAGGGAGAATGTTAAAAGTGATTTTTTTCTGTAAAAATTTTTTAATTTTTTAGAGACAGGGTCTCATTCTCTAACCCAGGCTGGAGTACAGTGGTGCCTCACTGTGGCCTCAAACTACCAATTCTTCCACCTCAGTCTTTTGAGTAGCTAGGACTACAGGCTTTCACTTTCTGTGTGTTTTTGGGAACTGTCGGGGGTGGAGGGGGTCTCACTATATTGCCAAGGCTGGCCTTGAACTCCTGGCCTCAATTGATCCTCCAGCCTCAGCTTCCCAAAAATGCTGAGATTACAGGCATGGGCTACTGTGTCCAGCCCTAGAAGTGATTTCTAATTGAACGTAAATAGAAGAAACACCTGAGTGTGAGAATTTCCAGCTATGAAGCCAGAGAAATTTAATGAAGGTAAAATTATTGACAAAAATGAGGAAAGTGGTTGTGATTAAAAAGATGAATGAAGACGCCCTAGAGAAAATAATACTGGCAAAAAACTTCACATCAAAGGTGTTCTTGGATATATTTTACAATATTGAAAATGCAAACGAGAAAATGTTGGAAGCTGATCCAAACTTAGAAAGGAGCATGACAATTTGCCAAGGTGTCGAAAAAATGCTTGCTCTATTATCATAAATTGTATGACGAGAAGCAAGCATTCTTCACACCACTCATGATGGATTTTTTACAAGGAAATAAAATACTTCAATTTAATACTTCAGTTCTCAGTGTTTCTAATGTTTTAAGTTATGATCTACTATATAAATATTAGTTTTACTTTTTTATTTTCCTATACATTTATGATTGACAGTAAGAGAATTTTTAACATTTTGAAAAAAACTCTTTATTTTCATTATTTTAGAGACTGTGTTTTGCTTTGTCACCCAGGTTAGAGAGCAGTGGCACGATCATGGCTCACTGCAGCCTCAGACTCCTGAGCTCAAGTGATTCTCCTGCCTCAGCCTCCCAAGCAGCGGATGACAGGCGCATGCCACCACATCCAGCTAATTTTTAAATTATTTTGTAAAGACAGGGTCTCACTATATTGCCCAGGCTGGCCTCTAACTCCTGGCTCGAATGATCTTCCTGCCTTGGCCTCCCAAAGGAAAGGCATAAGCTACCATGTCCAGTCTGAAAAAAAAGTTTAAATATCATAAAATAAATGTAACTTTTCTCATTGATGAGTAAGATTACTTAGCGTAGTTTCAGCTTGCACGGTCATTTTGATGGTCCTGTGCTGCTGTGCACATCAAGGACGGCCTATATGAACGGTGATGTAGGATTTATGAAGATGTATAAAGGAGAACCTGTAGTTGAGTAAGTGAGATTAAAAACAGTCAACAGGAAGCTTGGCTCCTCCCTCCGCTACTTCTGGGGAAAGCAAACATGAACACCTGTGCCCCTCCAAAGCCACATGTGAGAGGAACCTATGGAAAACTGTTTCAATTCTTTCTGAAGGTTCATCCTTTCCTAAGAATTTCTTTAAGGTCTGTGCTGTGAATTGTTACATCTGCTTCCACAGAATCATTAGCTTCTAGAGTTGCAGGCAGAATTGGGTTGAAAGTACATCTATTAAGCATATGCATTGTACCTGATATGTAGTAAGTATTCAATCAATTATCATCACTATGATCATGAATCTTTTTGTTCAACCGTAGGGTGACCAATTATCTCCCAGTTTGCCTGAGCCTGAAATCCATCTCAGGGGTTTATTGGGGCTGAATTTTTTGTTGTTGTTGAGACAGAGACCAAGCTGGGGTGCAGTGGCATGATCTTGGCTCACTGCAACCTCTGCTTCCTGGGTTCAAGTGATTCTCCTGCCTGAGCCTCCCGACTAGCTGGGATTAAAGGCATGTGCCACCACGCCCAGTTAATTTTTTTTTCTTTCTATTTTTAGTACAGACAGGGTTTCACCATGTTGGCCAAGCTGGTCTCGAACTCCTGACCTCAGGTGATCTGCCTGCCTCAGCCTCCCAAAGTGCTGGGATTACAGGTGTGAGCAACCACGCCCAGCTGAGGCTTTTCAGTTCTAAAACTGAGACAGACCCAGGCCAACCAAGGTGGTTGGCTACCCTATTTGACTCTAGCTCCGGGCAAGACAAAATATTAACACTATTGCATGAAATTCTCTTGGGACTTAGGAAGTAATTGGAAGAGAGAAAATTCTCCATGAATAGTTTCTAGATTAGAATGTCAAAGGCCAGGTGCAATGGCTCATGCCTGTAATCCCAGCACTCTGGGAAGCTGAGGCTGGTAGATCACGAGGTCAGGAGTTCAAGACCAGCCTGGCCAAGATGGTGAAACCTCATCTCTACTAAAAATATAAAAATTAGCCAGGCATGGTGGCAGACACCTGTAATCCCAGCTACTCAGGAGGCTGAGGTAGAGAATTGCTTGAACCCAGGAGACAGAGGTTGCAGTGAGCCAAGATCATGCCACTGAACTCCAGCCTAGGCGACAGAGCGAGACTCCATCTCAAGGAAAAAAAAAAAAAAAAGAATTTTATGTTAGAAGAGATTTTGTGTCCCATGCTTCAACCTAGCCCAGGATGGCCTGAAATCCATCTCAGAAAGACTCCGTTTTTAAAGCCTATCAGGGAAGAAAATAAATAATGTGTTCCGTTGGTAAGTACTGTGCACCAATGACTCTGCTATGAGCTGAGGGAAATACCAGGTGAGTAAGACTCATTTTCTGTTCTATAGAAGCTTACATTCTAGAAAGGGAGACCACCAGTTATATGCACCATGAATTATCAAGACAGCTCACACTCTGCAAGGTATTTTAGGCAAGTAATCTCATTTAATCCTCATGCTAACCCCAACAAGGTACTATCATTCCATTTTACAGATGAGGAAAGTGAGATTCAGAGAGATTGAGTTATATAAAATCACAAAGCAAGTAACTGCTATAATTGATCTTAGGACTCAGGTCCATAGTGGCTGAGAACATGGGCTCTGGAGTCATGCAAATCTGTGTTTGAATCCTGACTCTTCCACTGTCTTGTTATGTGACAAGTGTCCGTGAGCTGCTGTTTCCTCCTCTGTAAAATGAGGCAAATAATAATAGCCACTTTCAAGGGTTATGAAGGATAAATGGGAAATGCATTGAGCATGTGCTTGATGTGTAGTAAGTGCTCAACAAATACTCCTCATCATTGCCATCACACGAAAACCCATTGTAGCTCCCCTTAGGTGGTCTCTTCCATTTCTATGCAAATCTTTCAGGGAGAGAGGCATCAAGAAATACATTGAGAGCTCAGACTGAGGGAAGACTTCCCAACTGTGATGATGACTAAAGGCCTTATGCAACACTGGAACTTGATCTTCATGAAAGGATAGAATTTCAACAGGTTGAGGTTGGGGCAGAAAAAATATTCCACACAGAGGGCAAGATTTCAGCTGAGGCAAAGAGGAAAGCACAGTGAGTTTGGGGAATGATAACTACTATTGGTTAGAGTGTAGGTTTTTTCGTAAGGAGGTTGGTGGAGACACAGCTGAAAACAAGCAAGATCCTCACAACTCGGGCGATGTTTCTAGAAGGCTTTCCTCCAACCTTTGCTCCATAGGGACTGCTCTGGCTGTCTTCTCTATTCTGGGTTCTCACATCACTTACTATTCCCTGGGGCTACTCCTCTCAGCCCTGTGAATTGCTCTGTCATCTTCAATCTTCATCCTTCTTCTTTTTTTTTTTTTTGAGACAGAGTTTTGCTCTGTCGCCCAGATTGGAGTACAATGGCGCAATCTCGGCTCACTGTGACCTCCGCCTCCCAGGTTCAAGTGATTCCCCTGCCTCAGCCTCCCAAGTAGCTGGGATTACAGGCATAAGCCATCATGCCCAGCTAATTTTGTATTTTTAGTAGAGACAGGGTTTCTCCATGTTGGTCAGGCTGGTCTCGAACTCCCAACCTCAGGTGATCTGCCTGCCTCTGCCTCCCAAAGTGCTGGGATTACAGGCATGAGCCACCGCGCCTGGCCATCTTTATCCTTCTTTATGCCATGTGCTGGACATGGTGCTACACAGTTGTGTGTTCTAACCCTTTCAGGGTGTTCTCAGATAAGTTCCCAAAGTCTTACTGGATGGGCTGGATTGGAGGTGGGGCAGGGGCTGAAAGAGGGTCATGACAGATTAGAAAGTCTGAAAGACGTAAAAGACAGTCCTTTTTTTTTTTTTTTGCCTATATAGGTTTCAGGTTTCTTGACTTTTTCTAGAGGACTAAATGAAATCACAATAAAACAACCTGTAGCGTGTAGGGGAGGCATGCATTTCTCAGGAAGTCTGTCTCTGAAAAGACAGTCTGGAGAGGTCAGATAAAATTTAGAAGAATATGTTTTTCACATTCATAGAAACAGAGGATTTAGGGGAGAAAATATCTGGAAAAGATATCAGGAATGAAACAGATGCAGTATTTATGATCTAGAGAACAACAACAGTGTTTTCCAGGAACTTAGCAGAAAGAAGACGCTGTGCATGGAGGATGTTATGGGTTGAACTGTGTCTCTCACCAAAATTCAAATGCTGAAGCCCTAGCTCCCAGTACCTTGGAATGTGGAGATAGAACCTTTAAAGAAATAATTAAGTGGCCAGGTGCAGTGGCTCACGCCTGTAATTCCAGCACTTTGGGAGGCTCAGGTGGGCGGATCACAAGATCGAGACCATCCTGGCCAACATGGTGAAACCCGATCTCTACTACAAATACAAAAATTAGCTGGGTGTGGTGGCGGCATGTGCCTATAATCCCAACTACTTGGGAGGCTGAGGCAGGAGAATCACTTGAATCCGAGAGGTGGAGGTTGCAGTGAGCTGAGATCACGCCAATGCACTGCAGCCTGGAGACAGAACTAGACTCCATCTAAAAATAAAAGAAGAGAAAAGAAGTAGTTAAGTGAAAATGAGGTCATTAGGGTAGTGTCCTTATAAGAGGAAATTTGGGCACCCACACAGACATGTGCAGAAGGAAGACCGTGTGAGGAGACTGGGAGAAGACAGCCATCTGTAAGCCAAAGAGAGGGGTGTCAGAAGAAATCAGCCCTCCTGACATCTTAATTTTGGACTTCCAGCCTCCAGAATTGTGAGAAGAATAAATTTCTATGGTTTGAGCCACCCAGTCTGTGGAGCTTAGTTACGAGGCAACCTTAGCAAACGAACACACAGGACAAGAGAATATGGTTGGCTCAGCTTCTGACAGCGTTTGGTATATTTTCTTTGCCCTTGCATTTTCATTTGTCTGTCGTGAGCTCCAAATGAGCCGCATACTTCATGGATTGATCCATTTAATTTTTAGGATTTTGTCAATGTTAAAAAGTGGATAAAGTGGATTTCCTTCCCCAAGATGAATCCCTATAATCTGTGTAATCCGCGTATAGCTCCTCTGTTGCAGCCTTGAAGCCCACAGGGCTCAGCCTCCCATTTTCTCCTCCAGCCAAAGGAAACGTTTAGACTTTCCTGAGGCTTGTAAGAGGGAGATGGCACAGGGTGGCTCCACCATGTACCAGAGAGTGAGCAGCTTAGCCAATAACCCTTTGAGATTTCTGTCCCCTTTAGGTCTCCTTACCTTGGTCTTCCTTTCAACATTGTCCTCCCCCTTTGGCACCCACACAGACGTGTGCAGAAGGAAGACCGTGTGAGGAGACTGGGAGAAGACAGCCATCTGTAAGCCAAAGAGAGGGGTGTCAGAAGAAACCAGCCAAGGAGATTCTGGGAGCCTCCCTGGTTGCTGGTGAAGCCTACATTTTTCTTCTTGCTATTTTGCTGTAAACACTCCCATAGGTCTGATTTTCAAAATTGTGTTTACCCAGCTTATGACTCTCTACAAGTTCCTCAAGTCTGACACAGAGGGTCTTTGACCCCTCTGTTGATGTGTGGTCAGGAGTTTGCCACATGGATCCCAGCATTTTCCCACACCGCCATATGCCTGTGTGAGGGCTGGCTGGCATTCGACCACAGAGAGGCTTTGTGATTTTGAGTCCTGGTATAATTCCTGAGACCAAAACATTGCAAGCATTCCACTGATTTGTTGCTTCTTCACCCCGGGCCTGGCCCATTCTGTAGCATTTCTGCTGCTAGTCTACTCACAACACAAGGCCGCCTCAGTAGTCCTCACCTTGGTAGTACCCACCCCTTCCCTGAGTGTCTACAGCTTCAGGCAGTGCTGGTTGCACTGTAAGCCCCACAGAAGGGCTCCAGGCTCCAGGTCAACCTGCAGCAGCAGATGAGGCTGGAGCCAGGGAGTGAAATTCACCCAAGTATCTCTGCAGTGGTCCTGTTTTCACCTTCCAGGAAATAATCCCATTTCTCAAGAGCTTGAGTGTCTCCATCAAGACTAGCTCAAACACCATCCTCCTGTAGTTTTATGAGGGATTTTCTTGGAGAAACTGCTCCTCACCTTATATCCATGAGCACTTCTCATCCAGTTCCAGACGACCTTCAAAAGGCGGTCCCACCAAAGCCAGGGCCATCTCACAGCTTGCCTCTGCCAGGGTGGTAGATTTGAGGACCTCCATGGTGGTGCCAGGTTGGCCTCCTCCCTCTCTGGCAGTCATGATGAAGGCATTCACCTGTCTTGCGTCTGAGCTGAAGGTGGCTCCTCTGCCTTAAACATCCTGGGTGGGACTCAGAACTGTAGCCCAATATGGTTGACTTCTCACAGGAAGCCTCTAGTTTCACCCCACAACAACCACAAAATAGAAGTCAGTACCTTTTCATATCTCCCAAACAAAATCCACCTCGTAAAGTGCATCGAGTAATGCAGACATTTAATGAGGAGAAGGAGAAAAAGGCTTACATCGCATTCTCTATTCAACACTTTGGTTTTCCACACCTCCTGCCAATTAAATTTCTTCTTCAGCCATCACCTGCTTGGTCTTTCCTCCTCCAGCGTTCCTCCTCCTCTCTGAACCCTTTCTTAGAACATGTGTGATCTGCAGATGTTTAATGTAGTTAGTACTTCATGCATGTTAATAAGGCCAAATTGGTTGGTAGGGCTGTTCAAATCTTCTATAGCCTTTCTGATTTTTCATTGTCTACCAGTATTATCTAGAAGCATTAAAATCTCCAACTATGACTGTGATTAATCAATTTCTGCCTTTATGGATGAATGGGATTCGTCAATGATTTCTCCACATATTTTGACGCTTTGTGATTAGGTGCATACATGTTTAAGACGTTAGACCTTCTCGGTGAATGAATTCTTTCATTATTATGAAATGACTCTCTTCATCTCTGGTATTACTCTTTGCCTTGGAATCTACCTTGATATGAATATAGCAAGCCAGCTTTCTTATAACTGGCATTTGCATGTGCTCTTTTACTTTATATGTGACACATCTGAGTCTTTATGCTCAAAATATTTATCTTGTAAACAGTATGTAGGTGGGCTCTGCCGTGTTATCCAGATTGACTATTTCTGCCTTTTACTTGAATTGTTTATTTACGTTTAACCTAATTATTGATATATTTGGGTTTCAGTCTGTCATCCTAATATTTGTCTCCTTTGCTCTTTGTTCTATTTCCTGCCTTCTTTTGAGTGAACCAACAATTTTTTAACTGGTCATTTCCTTTCCTTTATTATATTTTTGTTTTAGTCATATCTTTGTGCTATTTTTTGGTGGTTGCTCTAGGATTTAGACATCCATCTTTAAGTTGTTATGGTCTACATTCAAATATTCTGTTACTTCTCAAACAGTGCACGGATTTTAACAATCATGTACTTCCATTTAGCACCTCTCCTACGAGGGGCACCACCTTCTGTCATGCTGATCGTGTGTGTGTGTGTGTGTGTGTGTGTGTGTGTGTGTGTTTGGGGGTGAGGTCAATCTTATGTGTGGTTGTTCTGGGTCTGGGCTCATTTGTAACTTCAGTTAGATATAAGTCGCCACTGGCCTCCAATATCGTTAAGACAATACGACGACTTCCCCTTCAGCAGATCTCTGAGTACCAATGAGACTTTAGGGATCCCTTTATGCTCTGTAGTTAATTGGTCAGCTTTTTAAGGTACAAGTGACCTCTTTCTGCTTTATAACCTGATTGCCAGCTTTTAGGGCTGCTGGGGAATTCTCTTTGCTAGTCAGACTTACCCCTGGCTGTTCATGCCTTCAAACACCAATCTCTCTCAGATCTTATGTCTTGTCCCTGCCCCTGAGGGTTGCTGTGATGCACTTGGGAAAGTACAGCAGTCCCCTGAAAAGATTTCTTTGGTCCCACCTCAGCCTGCTGCAGACAGGATGGTGAAGGCTTAGAGACTGGTGAAGGCTCAGAGGGCTTTGGAGAGGTCTATCTCGGTTCACCTGTCCTGCTTCTCCACAGGAACAATCTCTCTCGGCTCTCCTGCCCTGTCCCCAGACATTGGTGTGCTAACCCCATGCACTTGATGTGGAAGGAGCTGGCAGGTAAGGTGCAGCTCTGCTGTAAGGCTGGGATCCTGGGGATGCTGCTGTCTTGACAGTCCATATGCAGCTGTTCCAGGTTTGTTGACAATTCAGCTAATTTCTTCTTATTCCTGTCTACAGCACATTCTTCCTTCTCCCACCAATCCCATGATGGTCTGAATGCCCGTAACCCCTCAGAATTCATATATTGAAGCCTAGCTCCCAAGGCAGTGTATTAAGAGGTAGGTTTTTGGGAGGTGATTAAGTAATGAACGCAGAGCTCTACTAATGGCATTAGTGCCCTTATAAAAGAGACTGGAAGGAGCGTGTTAGCCCCTTCTTACCCTTCCATCATGTGAGGAACAGATGGTGCCCTCACCAGACACCATATCTGCTGGCGTCTTGATCTTGGACTTTCCAGCCTTCAGAACTGTAAACAAAAAAATTCTGTTGTTCACAAATTACCCAGTCTAAGATATTTTGTCACAGCAGCCCAAACAGACTAAGACAGACCTCCTGGGATGTAAGCAAATTATGAAAAACTTAGTGCTTTCTGGAATTTAGTTCATTTAGGTTTCTTTGCATTCCCAGCTCTGGGGTGGGTCTAATAAATGATTGTCTTGTAGTTTTCCTGGCTTTTTCTTATTGTAGGTATAAGAGCAACCATGTCTTGCCACTTACTACATTCTAACAGAAAGTGAAACTCCCTAAAGTAATTTTTATATTTTATATGTGACCAAGTTTTCCTTTCTGATAATTTCTAACATCTTTTTTTCTACCCACAGAACCCTGAAATTTCACAATGATACATATGTTGGTAGGGTTTGTTGTTGTTGTTGTTGTTATTTATTGTGTTAGGCACTGAGTAGCCTCTTTAAATATATCAATTCTGCAAAATATTCTTGTAGTATTGCCTTAATAATTTTCTTCCCTCCCTTTTTGCTGTTCTTTTTTTTTTGCTAGAACTCGTATTAGTTGGGTGTTGAGCCTCCTTTCTTGATCCTCTGGGTCTCTTAGCTTTTCCTCTTCCACCTATATCTTTTTATTTTATTTTCTTGGAAGATTTTTTCAACGTTATTTTCCAATAACTTACACTTTAAATGTTCATATATATGTATATAATTTCCAAGAGTTCTTTTTGGCTGTTCTCCATTTTTCTTCCTTCCTTTAAAAACATAAACCTCTTTTTGCTTAATAGAAACAAATTCTCTTTGAGAATATAACTTGGAGTCATTTTCAAGTTTTCTTTTGTCCCTTCTACCTACATTGTCTATTTCTTCTGAGTTCCTTTTCCATGTCTTTGTTTCCTTGGTTTTTGGTCTCTATCTTTCATGTTTGCTTCTCACATGTCTGATGATCCTTGGTTGTCCTTTTAGAGTTAAAAGTGAGGCACTAAAAAACTAAACAAGCTCGGTGTCTCTATCTGCACAGGATTTATTGATTTATGGGATGGATCAAAAGGTGGCTAGATGGGACCCTGCGTGCCAGTATTTCTATATTTATTTTTTTAAATGGTAAGTTCTATAAAGTGAGGGAAGGCAGTTGTGGGTCTCATTGTTCAGTATGCACTTGGTACCCTTTTGACTTCAACAAGGTGCTCCTGCTTCCCTTCTTCTATCCTCCACAGAACCCTCTGGTTTGGCTACTCTGGAGAATAAACCCAGCGGGGGCGCTTCCTGACTCTTTAGGGTGAAGGTAGGCACCTGAGGATCTGACTACTGTTCATTACAATTTGAACCGATCCTGATATTCAGTCCTACCCTCACTATGTAATTGCCACGGGGGGCTTCCGGTTTTGGAGCCTTTCCAGGGTGCTGCCATCTGAGTTGTCTTGCTTTTTTGACACCTTCCCCTTGCCCTAAGATCCCACTTTCTTTACCTTTTCACTTTCATCTTCTTCATCATTTTTTATTGGATGTCTAGAAAAATAAATTTATCAGTGGATGATAGACAGAAGGGAGAAAAGGGGCCTTTGAAAGATTTACAAGGGAACTGGCATTTTAACTGGTCTTGAAGAACCCCTTAGATTTTGATTATTGAAAGATTGGCTGGAATATTAGAATGTAGAGGGAAATTCTGGGTCAAAGAAGCCGCATGAGCAGGTAGGAATCAAAGTGATTTAGGTTAAATGGTTTCTTCACTCTAAGTCAGTTACCAGTTTCACCATCACTTTCCATACGCAAAAATTTGTGGATCTCTGGCTCACTGATGTCTCTTCTCCTATACTTCGGTCTTTTTCAAATTTTGATCCTTTTTAATACCTTTCAGTTTAGTGGGACTTGGAGGAGGAGCAGTAGTAAATGCATTTGTTTAACCCAGAGTTTCTCAGCTGTGGTACTGTTGACATTTTGGGATGATGGTTCTTTGTTGGGCATGTTGGGGGGTGCTGTTCTGTGCATTGTAGGATGTTTAGCAGCATCTGGAATTCTACTCACTAGCTGCCAGTAGTTCCCACCCCCAGCTGTAATAGCCAAACAGGTCCCTAGACATTGCTGAATGTCCTTTGGAGGGGGACATCATCCAATATTATTGGATTAAAAACAGAGTCATCAGTAAATGATGGGGAGACAGGGAAAAAAGGGGGCTCTGACAGGTTTATTAAGGAAATGGCGTTTCGACTTGGTCTTGAAGAATCAATTGGCTTTTGACTACTGGGATATTGGCTATAGTGTTAGAATGTAGTGAAGGAAATTCTTGGTGAAAAAAAATCACATAAGCAAATGAGAGCAAAGGGATTTGGGTTAAATAGTGTTCTATAAACCCAGTATAGGTACGTGTGATGGGGGAAAAGGCTGCAAAGGTAAGAGGCGGCTTACAAAGGCCTTGAATGGAAACATATGGAACCTGGGTATTATCCTGCAGTGATACGATCACAGTTTTTACTTTGAGCAGTAACTCTAACTTTAGGAAGTAGAACCTAGGCCAGGTGCAGTGGCTCAGGCCTGTAATCCCAGCACTTTGGGAGGCTGATGTGGGCAGACAACTTGAGGCTGGGAGTTCGAGGCCAGCCTGGCTGACATGGTGAAGTGCCATCTCTACTAAAAATACAAAAAATTAGCCGGGCATGGTGATGCACACTTGTAGTCCCAGCTACTCAGGAGGCTGAGGCAGGAGAATTGCTTGAACCTGGAGCCGGAGGTTGCAGTGAGCAGAGATCGTGCCACTGCCCTCTAGCCTGGGTGACAGGTGGTAGAGTGAGACTCTGTCTGAAAAACAAAAAAAAACAAGTAGGACCTGAGTTACTGAGTGCTGGCAGATCATCGAGGTATCTATGGCGGTGGTGAGGGGTGACGAGGCCTCACTGGGGCAATGGGAGTTGGAGATAGAAGCTTCAAGTGTCTTCATTTCTGCCATAATCAGTTAAAGGAACTGAAGAAGATCCAGTAGATAAATAATGGGTTAATAAAGCTTTCTGACATACATATTTGCATATTTAAAGAAAAACTGTGTCTTAATTCAAGGAAAGTACCTCGCCAGTGGGATTTTCAGGAGGTGGATACCCTTATAACCACACCCATGAAACAACAGCCTACCTTACTGGTGTATTATCAGCCTAGGATCCAGTTATAGCAATTGCCTATGAAAAATGGCATTGATGCTTGAGGTTAAAAAGGGAACTAATACTTCCTAATGAAGACCGTTTAAATTTGCATGAGATGGTGAGGTGGTCTAAGAAGAGCTGAAATGCTTTCAGAGGGAACATCACTGCTTGCTACCCTTGACACCTCAGTTCCCAATCTTAGTAAGAGAAACGGAACTACCCTTTCATCTCAGGTCTGCTTGGAAGATCAAGTCAATGTGGTTTGCTGACAGCTACTGCTGTTTGGTAAGGAAAGAAAAAAGTAATTGTAGAAACTGTCTTTGAATCATTTTGTTTTACAAGTAACAAATTCATTAAAAGCAAAGAAGAAGGTGAGAGAGAGAAAGAAAGAAAGAAACCTTTCAGAGATATTGGAATTTGGGGGATTAAAGAGGAGGTATTTACAGATGAAGACTTCCTAGAAGTAAAACAGCAAATAAAAACCTGAAACTGTGGTTGTCCCCCCAGGGGACAGGTGAGGTGCCCCCACCATAATGGGGGCAATTTCCCCCTCTTTACTTTCAATTTCTCCTTACTACCCTATCCTCTTAGTGAAGTGATGGGGAAGTTTTGGTGTGACCTGAATACTTCCTGATTTGAGTAACACAAGAAAAAGTACAGAAAGGAAATATGGTTTTAAGAGCAAAGGGAAATTGACTAAATGTGAAATCTTTAGTGACTATATTAACTTGGGAGTGTCCATTTTGAACTTCTTTGTGCTGAAAGTTCTTGAAGACCCAGGCATCGAGATCCTCACACTTCACCATGGAGTGAATCAGGCATGATTTGTGTGTCTCCATGTGACATCTTCAGCTTGGATTTTATTTGGCTGGCTTACCCTTGGAAGATATGTCACATAGTTGACCACTGTAGGGATAGAAAGTTTTTCTGCCAGCCAGGCGTGGTGGCTCACGTCTGTAGTCCCAGCACTTTGGGAGGTCAAGACAGGCAGATCCCTGAGGTCGGGAGTTTGAGACCAGCCTGACCAACATGAAGAAACCCCATCTCTACTAAAAATAAAGATAAAAATAAATTAGCTAGGTGTGGTGGCACAAGCCTGTAATCCCAGCTACTAGGGAGGCTGAGGCAGGAGAATCGCTTGAACCTGGGAGGCAGAGGTTGCGGTAAGCTGAGATCGTGCCATTGCACTCTAGCCTGGGCAACAAGAGCGGGACTCTGTCCCCCCGTGCAAAAAAAAAAAAAAAAAGTTTTCTGTCAATATCAAACAGTGATATGAAGTTTGAAGATTCTAGAGGTACAAATAATGCTAACAGTGACTTGCTGCTTGAAAGTTTCAGATAAAATTTTATTAGCTATTGGAATATATGTGTTAATTTCATATTATGTTCTCTGAACTAAACAGGATGTGACCATATACATTTTCTTTTTATTGAAATGAGGGCTCACTCTGTTGCCCAGGCTGGAGTGCAGTGGTGTGATCATGGCTCACTACAGCCTGACACTCCGGGGCTCAAGTGATTCTCCCACCTCAGCCTCTAGAGTAGCTGGGACCACAGGCACATGCCACTACGCCCGGTTAATTTTTTTTTTTTTTTTTTTAGAGATGAGGTCTTATTATATTGCCCAGAGCAGACACACTTTAACAAATGGTTTTCAATCCAAGCTTGTTCTCTTTCCATACAAAATGCCCAACACAATTGTAATAAAACAGGTAGTTTTCTACTAGTTTTCTGTCCTAGTTTCAAAGTTCATCTTTGCTTTCAACTTAGTGAAAGGTTTCATTTTAGTGCACTAAGCCATGTTAATGGTACAATGCTCTGCTGGTTGCAGTTAGGTGGAGCTATGATAGTGTACATCCGTAAACTGCCCAATGTGAGTTGGTTTTTGGTATTATAAGGGATTACGCCCATTGACATGTCTGTTTGCAATCATAGTTTGCCTATTGAAAAGGGTGCTGTTTTCTAAAAGCCACTAAGAAAAAAGTAAACATTATATGAATTCGACTCAGGAAGAATAGAAAAAATGTTGGCAAACTTTATCATGATCAACAATTGCTCTTTTAGTGTTCTCTGAGTTGCTCTGAAGGAGAGTCATTAGTTTAATAAATAAGCTAGATGATGAAAACCCTAATATCTACATGGACTCAATCTACGATTTGCTAATCATTGCTACACTTAAGCTGAGTCAAGGACAGTGGTTTTGATAGATACATCAAGGGAAGTAGTGTTGCCAGATGGCCAATGTCTTCTTTTATTCTTTTAAAATTCTCTAAATTTTTTTCTTTAAAATTCTCTAAACGTTAATCATTCGCTAAAATCAGTAAGCCTCTTGAACTGTCTTCTTGTTTTTATGCTAGAGTAGGGTGCCTGATGGGGAGAAGATTTTCACTTTTTGCAACCTGAAAAGCTGCCCTGTGGAGGACTGAGAAGTACTTTCTGCCTTTCTGATGAGCCTGTGATCTCTTTTTGGTACAGATTGGTTGGGGAGGGGCTACTTGGTGGGACTACTGGGCAGGCCCAGATACCAACAATACTGATAACTAGTGTTTAGGTAGTGCTCACCACGTGCCAGGCACCCTTCTAAGTGCCTTACCAATAGACTCCTCAAATGGCACCACCATGCGGTATTCCCATCTTGTCGATGAGAAGACTGAGGCACAGGAATATGAAATACACTTTCAAACCTAAGTTGTCTGATGCCAAAGTCCATGTTCTCGACATTGTGATTCCCTTTTAAATGATTTACACCAGGGTAGACAGGGATGTGCCACTCAAAGGGACAAACATCAACCAGGACAGGCTTGTGGAATACGGAATTCCAGGGACTCCCAGAAAGAAGTGGTCAAGGGTAAGACACAGGGAAGAGAATCTGGCACCCCCAATGTTTAAGCAACATGATGATTCAGACTATTGGGGAATCGTTAAAGAATGGGGAGGTTAAGGGTATCTGAGCTGCATATGTTTTTGTAGTCTAAAATCTGAACTAGGCTTCTTATTTTTGGATGCAATTATAGGGGATGATGGTGATCAATGCAGGAAAAGGGTACAATTTATTATTTAGTTTATTTACTTATTCAACACATATTTATGGAGTGTTTACTGTTCCTTCTGCACCAGACAGCTACAAAAAGCCAAGGATGCTGTAGTGTTCTACTGACAGGCTGAGCGTCCCTGACCTGTAAGTCTGGAGGCAGTCTCTCCTACAACAATAGTTACAGTACTTTCTGGGTGCCTATAACCACTATTCCCCACATCCCTTCAAGCCAATTAATTACTAATGTGCTGAGATGTTTAAAATGTAAGATACAATTACGGGACATAAGGTATTGTCTAAAACCTATCTAGGTTGTTGACATTAGGGAAATAAGAGGAATTATGACTTAGGATGTGGAGATGGTGCTTTATGTGCTCAGAAGAAAAAGGGCAAGAAAGGAAGGGGAGAGTCAATTAAATGCAGAGAAGGATCATTTATTGAATGTCTATTATAAACCAGATCAATTTGCAGGTGTCGTCTTGTGTTATTCCACCAACAGCTCTGTGATATCTGTTATTATTCTTATTTTAGTTTTTTACAGACTTGACTGCGGTTACACGGCTAGTAAGCACTGCTAGTTAAGTGGCAGAGCCTGGATTTTACTGCATACCTCAGGAGGGAATGAAAATTGGTACTTCTGCCCGAGGCACCTCCTAGGAATAGGAGGACCTTCCTTGGCACAGTCAGACTAGGCAAAAAGGGTATAGGAAAAAGGAAGCGGGGATGTCACAGATCATGATGGTTTCCAGATGTCAGATTCTTTTCTATTTTGGCAGAAGATGAGTCAGTAGGAAAGGGCCAGGGTGCCAGGACAAGGGGAGAGATTACCTCTGGGAGGGATAGGAGGGTGTAGCGGTTGGCAAGCCACCGAATGCTAACTGCAAATAATCTGTGTAAAGTTTTCTCTAGTCTCACTCTGCTTACTTTCAACTGTATCAAAAAAAAATTACTATTAAATACAAAAAAAAAAAAATTAACCGGGCGTGGCGGGGGGGCGCCTGTAGTCCCAGCTACTCCAGAGGCTGAGGCAGGAGAATGGCGTGAACCCGGGAGGCGGAGCTTACAGTGAGCAGAGATCGGGCCACTGCACTCCAGCCTGGGCGACAGAGCGAGACTCTGTCTCAAAAAAAAAAAAAGAAAAGAAAAGAAAAAAAAGAAAGAAGCAAGGTCTTCAGATCCTTTTGTTTAACGGAAGCCATGAATGTGAATAGTTCAAGAAGACCATCAGCCAGCCCTACCGATGCCTGTGAATGCCATGCAAACTTTATTTTATAGGACCTTCATACTGAGAGGGTCCTTTAATTGGGACACCATTATCCTTTAGAATCAAGTGGTCAAGAGTGGTCTTATGTTTGGAAGAAGGAATTGTGAATACTTCTTCCATTATGAATGTATACTGTTCTTCTGATGTTAGCACCTACTACTACAACTATGTGGTAGATAAGAGCACAGCTTTGGAATTAGACAAAACTGGGTTCAAACTCCAGCTTGGCTATGAAGCAGGTTAGGATATAGGTTGGCTATATAAAAGAAATCTGAAATAATGGAGATTTGAACAGGATAGAAAGCTATTTTCTTTTTTACTTAACAGTCTGAGATAGGAGGTCTAGGACTGAGAGAGCTCCTCTACACTGTGTGGCTGTCCATGAACTTAATCTTGTTGCACTGTCCATAGAATGAGGTTTTCAAATGTAAGGTTCAAGATGCCTCATTTCTTCATCAGCATTCCAAGTGGTAGTATGGAAGAGGGGAAAGTGGTGGCGGGGGAGCACTTTATATTTAAAGGCAAGTCCAGGAAGTTACTCTTACCATACCATTTCACTTCATATCCCATTGGCCAGATCTTAGTTTCATGTCTGTACCTGGCTGCAAGGGAAGCTGGGAAATGTAGTTTTTATTCCGAGGGGCCATGTGCCTAATCCAAAATCAGAGGTTCTATCACTGTAGGATCTAATAAGTGACTTTGGGTCAGTTAGTTAACTTCTGTGTCTCAGTTTCTGCCCCTGTAACATGGGATAATAAAAGTCTACCTCATAGAGTTAGTGTAATGATTACAGAGGAAAATATTCAAAGTACTTACTAAGCACTCAACAGAGATAGCTGTGATGAGCATTGGTTTACTGAGGTTGGGAGCATTTCCAGAACCATCTACCCAGCATGCCAGGACCCTAAGCTTGTCACTCCTTTTCTATGTAGGCTCATGTTTGAATCTTCTCAAGCAGAGGTGTCCAATAATTTGGCTTCCTTGGGGTACATTGGAAGAAGAAAAATTGTCTTGGGCCACACATAAAATACACTAATGATAGCTGATGAGCTAAAAAACAAGTTGCAAAAATATCTTATAATGTTTTAAGAAAGTTTACAAATTTGTGTTGGGCCACATTCAAAGCTGTCCTGGGCTGCATGTGGCCCACCGGCCGCGGGTTGGCCAAGCTTGCTCTAAAGGCCTTTGTGGTTAGGATTTAGCGACCAAAATATTACCTACCAATAACGGAAAGCAAAAGGTCCATTCCACATAGTCCCTAAGAGAAAAAGAGTTGGCAGTGGCTATGACTCCTTTCCCCAGCCACCAGCTCATGAAGGACAGAGGCGGCAGATGAAGATGAGGAGCAGAGTTTGTCTTTATCCCTTGCTGCCCAGGTATGCCCAAGGCTCACCTTTCATTTCCAAAACCCAGCGCTCCAGTTGCAGACTGAAGTATGACAGCTCTTCACTGGTGCCTTTGTTTCCATTCTCCACAGCCTGGCCCCTGTCTAGTCCACCCCGGGAACCAGTCACATTTAGATGGAAGTTAGCAATGAATGATTATTAGAAAATAATTTTTACAATTGCCCTGTTTGCTCTTTGCTGGCTTTGTTAGAGGCTGAGTAATAACGCAGGTGCTAAGTCAGATGAGAAGATGATTCTTCCTTTCAGAAGTACATAGGTCTCAGAAACTTGCTAAGAATGTATTTGCACTATGAAGTGGCCAATCCATTTAAAAAGACCCTGTAAAGTATCTGCCATAAACAGAAGTTACCTTAGCTTTTCTGAGAGGTAATTCATGCTATGGCTTATAAAATACCAGCTCTTTCCTTATGTGTGGCCTGAAAGACATTATTTTGTTTCGGGGAGCCACAGATTTGCTGAATACCATCTACTCAAAGTCAGAAATCCTTTGTTGAAGGCCTACTGTGTGCCAAACCCCTTAGCTCTCCCACCTTCTTAGAGTGGCATTATCTGCCTGCTTTGTGGATGAGCAAACTGACATGTATCACAGTTCAACCTCAGAGTGCTGGGGTGACTCTCACTGCATTTCAAGACGTGTTTTCTTGCCCTGATTCCTCCTCATGGAAAGAATTATCTCTGTAACTTCATCACTATATCTGGCAGCAAAAAGAGAGAGCCCATGGTAGTTGAAAACATGCATATATTTTAAATCAACAGGATTTTGAAACTCTTCTTCTTGGCTGTAAATCATCAAAGAATTCCTCAGCTGCAAGGGTTCCATTATTAACACAGAAAGATGCTAATAAAAGCTCTTGTATACCAACAGCTTTCTCTTATTTCCTTCTCTCTTGCCTTCCTTTTCCCTTTCTACTTTGTTGCTTTCCTCCTTCCCTCCCTCCCTTCCTTCTTCTCTCTCTCTCCCCCTCTCTCCCTTCCTCCCTTCCTTCTTCCCTCCCTCCTTCTCTCCCTCCCTTCCTTCCTTCTCTCCACTTTTCTTTCCTTCCCTTCTTTCTTTGGATGATGTAAACCACTGTGATTGCAATAAACAGCCTAAAGGTTTTAGGGTTTTAGTGAACGAAGATTTACAGATCACAGCTAATCACTAGTTTGTCCTTACTACAGTAAACTTACTTGTTCCCCTCTGCGCAGTTAAAGGAACAAAAATGAATTCAACTCCACACTCTGGTTATCCACAGTGAGGTCCTGTGCCTTAGCATGCATCACTTACAGTAAAAACTTTGGTTTTCCAAATTGATTCAGTGTCCCTCAATTTCATCTGGAGGATGGAAGTTGTAGTGTAAAACAAAGACAACTCTGGTTTCTGCACAGAACAAGAGCCGTGTGTGGAATTGAAGGCATTACTTTTCAATGTAGCTTGTTTCCAACAACAGCTTTGGGAATCTCCTTTTATGATAGCAAGAAAAGTTAGCACAAGGAAGCATAGGTTCCCCTGCCAACCACCCAAATCCTTTAATCTTTTTATGTTGAACCTTTGCCACTGAAACCTAAGGAAATAACTTGGGTTAAATGTAATAGTTATGCGTTACCATAGCCTGTTGCTAGGTGGGGTTTCAAAACAGTTTTTATTTCCAATATATGCCCTTTGATAACAGAATAAAATGACCCTTCTAGTAATTAGTAATGCTTTTCAACAATTGCTCTGGCAGAAGAAATTGGCATAATTTTGCAAGTGTGATTGTGTTTCATATTAGTATCTGTACATAGATACAGGGAAGATATTATAGACGTGCAGAAATATTACACTTAATAACATAGAAACCAATAAAGCCCCAATTGGAAAGCTTTTCTTTCTCCTGTCCGATTGAAAAAACAAAAGCCTAGAGAACTATGGCACTATGTATTTTTAATGGTTTGCTTATTAAGAAAAAAATGTCGTATTTCTTTAAAGAAGTATAGAGCGGAAGATAAAGGTTCCAGTAACTTGAAAAAAGTGCAAAATTTCTAAGCTCACAGAAATTAGCTTTAACTATTTTCTTTGTAATTCTGAAAAAAAGAAGACCATATGATGTGGTAAAATAATAATAATAGTAAAGCAGCATTATTCAAGGAATGGGGAGAAACATTTTACTTTCACTGATTTTAATATCAGAAAGTTTGCAGGAAATGCTCATAATTTAAATTTAAGTGAAAGAAAGCAAAATACAAAATATCATGAGTCAAATTTTATAAAAGCGGGAAAATTACATATAAAAAGATTGAAAGGATGCATACTAGAATATGAGCGTTTGTTTCTCTGCATGTTGAGACTGATGATTGGCAATGCTTACATTCTTTATTCTTTTATGCTACTTCCCATTTCTACAGTGATTAGGTTGTATTCTTTTTAAGAGAAATATATTATTTTTAAAAAACACAAATTAAAATAATGCAAGGCCTTCTCTATCAATAGAAATCAAACTGGAAAAAAGTAGAAAATAACGTTGCTTTGGGAAAGTCAAACTTTGGGTGTTTTTTTTCCCTTTCTTTTTTCCAGAGGTCAGCAAACTTTTTCTGTAAAGGGCTAAGTATTTTGTGCTTTGTGGTTCATACAATGTCTGTTGCAACAATTCCACTCTGCCATTGCAATGCAAAAGTAGTTAGATCATACATAATGAATGGGCATTGTGTTCCAACACAATGTTATTTATGAATACAAATTTGAATATTATATAATTTCATGTATTGTGAAATATTATTCTTCTTTTGACTTTTTCCCCACTATTTATTTATTTATTTATTTATTTATTTATTTTTTATTTATTTTTTTTTGAGACAGAGTGTTGCTCTGTTGCCCAGGCAGGAGTGCAGTGGTGCAATCTCCGCTCACAGAAAGGTTCTGCCTCCCGGGTTCACGCCAATCTCCTGCCTCAGCCTCCTGAGTAGCTGGGACTACAGGCACCAGCCACCATGGCCAGCTAATTTTTTTGTAGTTGTTTAGTAGAGACGGGGTTTCACCATGTTAGCCAGGATGGTCTCGATCTCCTGACCTCGTGATCTGCCCGCCTCGGCCTCCCAAAGTGCTAGGATTACAGGCGTGAGCCACCGCGTCCGGTCCCCACTATTTAAAAATGTAAAAACTATTTATAGCTTATGGGTCATATAAAAACACATTATAGGCCAGATTTGGACCTCAGGCCATAGTTTGCTAACCCCTGCTCTATTCTATTATTCCACATTTTCCAGAAAATTAAAAAATATACATTATCTTTCAGTTTTCTGTTTAATAACATCAGAAACATTTAAAATGGACGCATGTGCTCAGATCGCTCAGATTACAAAAACACATTCCAGTGGGGAGGAACCAGGTTCGATTCTGCTCCTCTAACTGAAATCCTGGGGTTAGAATTCCAATCATGCTGACGAAAATGAAGGGGCTCTTTCCATGAAAGCCTGGCAGTTCCAAAGCTGTCAGTCGCCACGCCGCTCCAGGTATCTGGCAACGATTTCCACATTTTTCTGAGGCTTCACCGGACCTTAGTGTGAAGGAGGCAATGATTCTCCCCTCTGGCCACCACAGGGGCTGAACCCGAGGCACTTTTCCAGGATTATGACTCAGAAGAAACCCCACACTGGTACCTCACTGGTTCAAAGAGGATGCTGTTGTACCCACAGGAGGTGGGTATACAAAGTCAGACACCATTGCAGTTCAGTGTTAGCGATCGTGTGGTCGTTTTGAGTGACTACTATAAGCTGCGGTGATTCTGGGGTGGGAGGGAGTGGAGTTAGACCCTGCTTGTCTCTTTCAAGTGTTAGTGGGCTGCTTTGTTGAAGTCTTGCTTATTCCTGGAGTCCTTTGTTATTGTTGTTTTGTTGTTGTTGTTGTTGTTGTTGTTTTAATACTTTTTTTTGGTCTTTAACTGCTTCGTTATCTAGTTCAGAAGTGAACAGGTTCATCAAAACTGCATGTAGTGGGAGGCCGAGGTGGGCAAATCACTTGAGGTCAGGAGTTCAAGACCAGCCCGGCCACCATGGTGAAACCCCGTTTCTACTAAAAATACAAAAATTAGCTGGGCATGGTGGCATGCGCCTGTGGTCCCAGCTACTCAGGAGGCTGAGGCAGAAGAATTGCTTGAACCTGGGAGGTGGAGGCTGCAGTGAGCTGAGATCGCACTACTGCACTCCAGCCTGGGCGACAGAGTGAGACTCTGTCTCAAAAACAAAAACCAAAAAACTCTCCAAATCGCATCTAGACAAGTCACAACAACTGAGGAGATAGGGACAGTGGGTGTCTTGCACATGCGCACAGTTGTGGGAAATGTAAATGCCATAAAAACCCAATGTAGAGGTGGAATCAAATTAGGCAGAATGTGGAATTCAAATAATCAATCAATCAACCAATCATGATGCAGTTATTAAATACCTATCACGTCCTAGATCTCTATGGTCCCTGTCACATTTTATTTACTGTCTATACTTATGATTGGACAGATACAATGTGCTTCCAGGGCTGAGGGAAGGTCAATGGAGGAGTACAGGGAACATTTTCTTTTAATACAACTTTACAACTTAATGAAGACTCAAAATTTTGCTATCAGAGGAGGACTTTATTCAGATGACATAAGAGTACTAATTAGGATCCTTTCTTTTAAGGAAGTGTCCTTTATTTGTGTAAGGAAGTGTTTCTTTTTCATTTATTTATTTATTATTTATTTTTGAGATGGAGTCTTGCTCTGTTGCGCAGCCTGGGACTACAGGTATGCACCACCATGCCTGGCTAATTTTTGTATTTTTTAGTAGAGACGGGGTTTCACCATGTTGGCCAGGCTCCTGACCTCGTGCTCTGCCCGACTCAGCCTCCCAAAGTGTTGGGATTACAGGCATGAGCCACTGCGCCTGGCCTTGGAAGTGTTTCTTAATAGCTTATGTTAGAAACCCAAAAGCATGTCTATAGATTTCATATTTTATTTGGTAGAGAAAGTCCCACTGTACAAGGCCGACTTAAAAGGATTTGACCATAAGGAGAAGAGTCTGATTCGTTTGCTTTTCTTCTGAGGGAGAAGAGTCCCTGACTTCAGAACCCCTGAGGTCCTGAAAGTGATTTGTATTAGAGCATCCCTGCAGCTGACTTTCTGACAGTCAACCGGTTTCTGGATTGATCTGCGAGTGCTAGAACTGCACAAAGATGTCACTCCAGTGAGAAAGGGGTCTGGGCTGCAGTGTGACTCCAACACCCTGAAGGACTGGAAACATCATAAATATCCTCCCTCTTTGACAGATCTGCTGTTTTATTCTTTAGACTGAACCAGCAAGGGCTATAGGTAATCACCTTGGTTGAAGAAATGGATTTAGGTGCCAGGACTCCTTCAGATCTGGGTGGAGCTGGGGTAGGTTGGGTGGGCACATGGGATGTTAAGAATGCTTCTGAGCATGGTCTCTCGATGACAGAGGGCAAGCTTCTCACTCCCTATCAGAGACGAACGATGTTTCAACTTTAAACTACGTAGTTTTTCTTGAGGTCAAAACATTTCGTAAGCATACATCTCTGGAATCACAAATGGAAAAATTTAACTGGTTTTGCAGAAATTGATTTTACAGTTTTTTTTCAGGAACTTTTTTTTCCTTTTCAAGTAAGATAGGTATCCTTGTATTATTCTTCTAGCTTTAATGAACCTCCTGTTTTCTGGGATTTTAAAAATTCAGTGAATTGACCTGGAAAAGGTGATCAAGAAGAAAGATAGCAGTCTCTGTCTCTCTGTCTCTGTCTCTCTCTCGCTCTCTTTCTCTCTCTGTGTGTGTGTGTATGTGTGTGTGTGTAATTGTGTAGATGTGATGAATGAGCATTGCTCCTACATAACAGGCAAAATATAGATTTGTGAATCAGATAGGCACAGCTAAAATTCTAGCTCCAGCATTATTAAATAAGTGTTTTGGTGCAAGTCAGATGACCTTATCTTTCTCTCCTGTAACATGGGTGTAATCTTATCTGTTTAGCACAGTATTTGGTACTAGCACACAGAGGAGTTGCTCAATAAAAGGCAACTTTGATTATAATAATAATTATTATTATTATGCTTTTTAACTCAATAAGCTCAGGAAAAAGTTCATGAAATTCATAGTCCACACTCATAGTTTTAGAAGTTCTATAGCTTTTGATTTTTGCTATTTGGCTAGTGAATCTTCATGCCTGTTAACTTCTGTTTCAGGACTCCAGACTTTGAAATGTGTATAGATTTTCTGCCAAGCGGATTGAAAACCAGGAGCCGAGACTCGTGGGTTGTGGATGAGAGGGCTGGCCAATCCATTTTGTATATCATTCACAAGTCTTAAATTGGTCATTCTTAATGTCTGATAATGCTATTGCTCAAGATAATTTGGAGTCATTACAGTCAACTTATTTGTCAAATAAGTGAATAAAAAAGAGTATACATTACTGGAACTTTCCTTCAGCTCAATCTCACATCAACTGAGTGAAACTTGGTAGAATGGGACTCAGATAGGAATGTTTTTGGAAACAGTGTCTCCGGTGATTCTCCTGCACACTTAGGTTTGAGATCCACAGCCCCCAAACATTTTAAATTTAAGTTATTTTTAATGAATTGATTGCCATTTCTGAACACCCAGGGCTATAAGGCTTTTATTTGTTATTTAAATTTTTTCTTTCTCTGTTGTCACTATCAGCTGTCCTATCTCTAGGAGCTGTTTGTCCACTCACCTCCTCTCCTGAATTCTAGCTGGAAATGTCTAATGATGTTTATAATATCTAGAGAAGCAGCTAACCAAATTGTTAGAATTGAGGTTCACCATCCTTCTAACCATTTGACTGTTGGCTTTTTGGTTCTCTGAACTTCCAGCTTCAAGGTCACCAAGTATTAAAATGTCTGTAGTTCTTAGGTCATGGGGACTGAGAACTGGGACCCCAGAAACGTGAAGCATGGAGAAGAGAGCAGGCCAGTCCATTTGACACGCGGTGGCTTCACAATTCTTAAATTGTGGAGCTTGTTCAGGAGCCCCAGGGAGTGTACTAGGTACTGAAAGGCAGAGCAGAAGCCATGCAGAACATGGGAGGCCTGTGTTTTAGTGCTACCTCCATCATTAGCTGTGTGACCTTGGGCCAGCAGTTTACCTCTCTGGACCTCTGTTTCTTTTCCTGTAAAACTAGTTCAAAAATTCTGAAATACTTTCAGCAGAAAAATCATAGAGAATAATAAAACAATTACAGTTGTACCTACCACTCACTCTAATAAATCCTATTACTTTTCCATGATTGCTTCTTTATATGTTTGCAGATAATGTTGAAGCCTCTTCTGAACCCCCTCTCTAACCTTATTCTCTTTCCTTTACCCCTAGAAATAATCATTATTCATTAATTATTACTGGAGTTTATCATTCCCATGTATATTTTAGGTTATAACTATACCTGTTTACAAACAATGTATAGCATCATTTTACTGGCTTTTACACTTGAAATGAGTGTTATGACTATTCACATTATTCTTCAATTTACCTTTTAAAAATGTCCTATCATGTTTTTGAGGTTAATTCGTGTTGATACATGTGGCTCTGGTTTGTTCTGTATAATGTTCCATTAAATGAATATACCATTTGATGTAGCCCATTCTTCTGTTGGTGAATCTGAGGTTGTTCAGGATAGAGAAATTTCAAGGTCCCCTCCAGTTTGAACTTTCTAGGATCTGGCATGAAAATATGATTTTTCTGAAGAAGTTTTGTAGCAACACCTTTGGCCTTTCCCACTGTCTCAGGTTTCCACTTTTTCGAGGCATACCTTGTGAGCATGTGAGAGATTACCGGAAGCCAGATCTTTGGCTGCTGGGGTCATCCCTGTGTTTACTGAGCACAGAGAGGCCATTATCATGCAGTGGATCAAAAAGCATAGACTTTAGAATCAGTCAGACTTTGTTTTGCATCCTAACTTTGCCACCTGTGAGTTGTGTCATCTTGTAACCTCTCGGAAGTTGAATTTCCTCAATGGGAAAATTAGGAAAACAATTTCTACTGCATATGGTTGCCATGAGGATTAAAAAAGATAATGTATATAAAAGGACAATGTATATAAAGTACTTGGCAGCATGCATGCTACCTAGTAAGTGCTTGATAAAGTGATAGAACATATAGTATGTGTGTGTGTGTGCGCGCGTGCGTGTGTGTGAGAGAGGCAGAGAGAGAGGGTAAGAGAATGCCAAGGCTCTGCCAGGACCAGTGGGCATCATCCCAAATTATTTCCCCAAGTTATTTCCAACTTAAGATGCCTAGCATGTAGTTCATACTTAATAAATATCTCATTACAAAAATGAATAAGCAAGTATGTAAATATATAAGTGAGACAACTGGAAAAGTGCATTGACTGGTGGGATCAGTGGAAGCTAGTCTATTAAATGACCACTGAGCAGCTTTTCAGCAGTTTCTATTAGTAGGGGGTGAGTCAGAAAAGTTGAGAACATGTTTCCTGAAGATCAAATATTCTATTGTATAAATCAGTCACTTCTTTAAATTCCCTAAAACAATCCTGCTGAAGTTTTAGGCAAATGGTGGCCCCAGAAGCAGCCTACAGCTCAGATATGACCCAGACTTTCCTATTTGTCACTGTCACAGCTCTCCGTCCTAATTATTCCATCCTGTCTGATCAGCGTTCATCCTCTAGACAGCCTGCCTTCTTAAGTGAATGTCCACGTTTACACTAGAGCAGCAAGCACTTCCTGGCTGGCTCTTTTCAGACAAGGAGCCTCTGTTTGCCTTAGGACTGGGGAGCAAACAGCTTCTGACTGTCCCAGCTGGTGAGCAATAAGCCCCGGACCTGGGACAGGATATTTCACGTACATATTTTTGAGAAATAGACGGGAACCAAACCAATCGGTTATGAGATTGCCAGCCTTTTAAAAAGCAACACTCAGCAATAGCATTTACGGCTAATGTTTAAGAAAATAAAACATGTCTATCTACCAGGGATTCCTTTTAAGTGGTAGAGAGTTTGCAAAGGTGTATCATTTCTAAATAAAGTGCTTTTGACAGGAACTCATGCTGAATGATGGGAGAGTGTTGTTATGGTTCTGTTTTACTTTGGAGGCTGCGTTTATGTCCTGCTTGAAGCCTTTAGAAATACTGTCTATACATCTGAGAAGCCGGTTTACTTGACTCCTATTTAAAAAAAGAAGGAAAAGAAAACTCAGGTTTCTGCTTGCCTTAGAGGTTAGTAAATTGAGTGTGGCCAGTTTGTGGTCATTGGGTTTGCTTAGCTTAAATGGATTCAAATCCCTGCTTTGAATCCACTTTGGCCTGTCTTGGGGGTCAGATTGGGCCGTTTTGTTCAGGGCCATCTTGAGTGGCAGGAGGGCCAGGGAGGTGGAAGAATGACAAGTATTTTAGGATTGTAGGTTGCCTTTGTCTCACACTCTAAGCTTCCAGAGCCCAACTATTTTCTTCTGTTGAGGGGAAAGCTGGAGAGAGAGAGAGAGAGAGAGAGAAAGAGAGAGAGAGAGAGAGAGAGAGAGGAGGGAGACAGAGAGAGAGAGAAAACACATAAGCAGGAACTAGCCCTGGGGATAGGGAGGAGAGGGAAGGAGAACGCAATAGAAGGAGGAGAGGCGGAAGGTAAGGGCAGCAGCAGCCCTAGGCCTGGCCGTCCCTCACTGCCCCATCCCCCACCCCACTAACCCATCGCCTCCTCGCTGACCCAGAGACAGAATATAAATGAAACACTTTCCCGGTGCAGGACACTAACTGGCAGTGGCCTGCTGGAGCTAAGGCCATTTTCTAAGCAACTCACTAATCAGAAGTGACTGAGGCTCTGAAGAGAATACAGCCCAGCCAGGGATCCACCCTCCATGCTAATGAAGAAGGCAGTGAGGTGGATAATTAAGGGCAGTGATGTGAATAATTCCAAACTGATAATTCAAAGGTAATGAAATGCATTAGGAGTTTGGGGGCAGCAGATTTCCCTTACCAGACAGGGCTGTTTTATGATAAAATGAACTTGCCTTTTCTAAGCACATACCAGCTAACTCTGGGTGGAGCTGGCCTGGGACGGCTGGGGTTGCAGGGAGGAGCTGAACCGGGATTAGGAATTTATGCAGCCACTCAAGACAATGTTTAGGAAGCTTACATAACCACATAGGGGGACACGTGTAATATGATTTTAAGTGAAAAAATAAAGAAACATGCTAAGTGAATATTTTGACTAGCCACTGTGATGTATAAGACAAACAAAACCAATAAACCAAAACTTTATATATGTGGAAGAAAGATCAGAAAGGATCCTATTACAGATTGAATACCCTTATCCAAATGCTTGGATCAGAACTGTTTTGGAGTTTGGATTGATTTTTTTATTTTGGAATATTTGCATTATACTTACCCACTGAGCATCACTGAAGAATCCAAAAACCAAAACACTCAGAATGAGAATTTCCTTTGAGTGTCACATCTGTGCTTCAAAAGTTTCAGATTTTGGAGCATTTGCATTTTGGGTTTTTGAATTTTGGATGTTTAACCTGTATTAAAAAGTTTAATAGTAGTTATCTGGGTAGCGGTGGAGGCCAGGTGCGGTGGCTCATGCCTGTAATCCTAGAACTTTGAGAGGCTGAGGCAGCCACATTGCCTGAGCTCAGGAGTTTGAGACCAGCTGGGGCAACATGGTGAAACTCCATCTCTAAACAACAATAACAAAAAAAGTGGTTATCTGGGTAGTGGGACTGTAGTTGATTTCTTTTATTCTTCTCTCTACTATTATTTTATAAATTTTCTTACACTAACTTGAACCATTTTCATAATGTAAAAAGTGAACACACTAAAAAAAGAATTTGCTGTGGCATAATTCTTCCCCAAAATGGACAGCAGAGAACTGACAGATGCTAACTTTTTGACTAGTTTGGGTGGGCTTGCAGTCTAGAGAGGCTACATCTTGCTGCATAAGTTGTTAGAGGTTCCAGAAGCCCTATTCTGGATAGAAATGTTTCCTCTGTGAGATTCAGACTGTGGTCGGGCATGGTGGCTCATGCCTGTAGTCCCAGGGATTTGGGAGGCCAAGGCAGGAGAATTGCTTGAGGCCAAGAGTTCGAGACTAGCTTGGGCAATAGAGTGAGACCCACATCTCTAAAAAAAAAAAAAAAAAAATTAAAAAATTGTCAGCCATGGTGGTAGTATAGCCCCAGCTCCTCCAGAGGCTGAAGTGGGAGAGTCATTTGAGCCTAGGAGTTTAAGGCTGCAGCGAACCATGATCACACCACTACACTCCAGTCTTGGTGACAGAGTAAGACCCTGTCTCTTAAAAAAAGAAAAGAAATTCAGACTGTCTATGAATCTCCCTGGCTCCGCTTTTCTAAAAACTCATGTTTTCAGAGACAGCAGCTTTTTGGCTACTGCGTTTCTGTGCTCTCCTTAGGGTATAACCAATTTTTACCATACTTAGTAGCTTCGTGGAACCTCCTCCTAGTCATGTCTTTCTCCAGTCTTCTAGTTTTAGAACTAGTTATGAACCATAACACTATCAAAATTAAATGGACTCTTTAGTTTGCTAAATCATGGGGCTGGCCAAGCCGTAGGGTTTATGAGATGATGGGTTTATGGGAGGCGATGACTATTATCATTCTTACTGATGAGATAAATGTAGGAGACTTGGTAGTGAATTACTTATTTTACAAAGATTTTTACTTAACGAAGGTGATCTACTACCTCAAAATAAAATAAAATAATAAATAAAATAAAATCTACTACCTCAAAATAATTTCCTTCTGCAAATTTTTGGATTTTTAAACATAAAATTTGTTATGGTCTAAACGTTTGTGTCTCCCCGACAAAAATCCATATGTTAAAATCCTAACCCCCCAGGTGATGGTATTAAGAGGTGGGGCCTCTTGAATGTGTTTAGGTCATGAGGATGGACCTTTATATTATAAGGGGCTGAAGAGACCAGGGTTCTTCCTTTCCATCATTTGAGGACACAGAGAGAAATCGACCTTCACTGACTCTGCTAGCACCTCGATCTTGGGCTTCCCAGCTTCCAGAACTGTGAGAAATGTATTTCTGTTGTTTATAAGCCACCTAGTTTATGGCATTTTGTTATAGCAGCCTGAACAGGCTAAGAGGACACCCTTAGGAACTCTTTGACACTTAATCTCACAGTGTTGCTTTTGGTACTGAATCTACTGGGTGTTTGTGCTGCTGTTAGCCATGACCTTGTTTAGGGTTGGTTGAGTGTTAAATTATTGTGCATTGCGGGAGAGTTAAGATCACTCTGTCTCACTGAATTGAGTTGATAACAATACTTACTGTGATCTTACAATACCAGCCAGATTCTAAAGTCTTGTCCTAATAGTTTGACGTATATATTTGCTCTCAAGTGTAATCATTTCATAGTTCTATATACTGTAACTTAGAAAATGAGAACAATGATCCTCACCCCAAAAGCTATTAAGACAATTAAGTAAAACAGTATGATTAGTATAGTTCTTGGCAGATTGTAAGTGACATATTGGACCTGTTAAGCAGGTGCATGCCAGTTACAATGCTCACTCAGACAAATCCAAAGGATACTTACCATACCCACAGCCCCTTCTGAGCACTTCCTCATGTGTAGGCCATCCTGCTTGTATTCCAAGGCGCTGCCCTGTTGACTTCTGAGGATTAGACTGAGGGAGGGCATTGGACCTAAGAATATTCATTCTCTAGCTGGTCAACAGCTTATGTAGTTGTGCCTGTCTTTGCCTATCTGGAATAATAGTGGCTAGCCCACTCAATCAGGTCCTCTCTTAGAGAGCTGGACTCATGACATACTTGGAGGGCCCAGCAGCAGGAGCAATACTGATACTCCAGTATTACAGGAGCAATACGATAGCTCTCCTTTGCCTCACTCCTTTTCCTTTCTCTCTCCCCTTTCTTCTGGAAACAGACCCCAACCTTCTAGCCATAGCTACCTAAGCTGGGTCAGAGTCCTTCCGTCGGCTTTTTCTGATTGAGTTCTGCTTCTTCTCTGGTCAAGAGGTTCTGTGCAGCCAGGCTTCCTGTGCACCTGCCTGCAAGGGCCGGGTGGATAACTTCAGTGGGAAGTGACCAGGTGCAAAAATAATGGGGCTGGGAGGGCCCAGGACCAAGCACAAGGCATGTCTGCCAAAGGCAACCAAATTAAAGGAGAATGTATACCTGTCTTGGCCAATAAAATAAGTAAGGTTTTAATGTAGTCCCCACTGCCCCAGATAATGTCAACTCAGAAGCCTAGGGTGAGATCTACTCACCTTAAAGATGTACTTGGCTACAAGCACTTTATGGACGGTGGCTCTTTATTTGGTAACTGTCTAAACAATATCAAAGGTGGAAACCCTAAAGGAGAAGATGGATCTATGTGTCTGAATAAATAAAACTTCTGTAAGTTAAAAAATTGTAAATATAAATGTATGTACATATTAATATACTATATAACAAATAATATACAATATATAAATAGATATAAGTATAATAATGAAATTATAAGGCAAATGATAAGCTTTAAAAAGTACTTATGTTGGCCTATGTGTCTGTTTTTGTATCAGTACCATGCTGTTTTGGTTACAGTAGCCTTGCAGTATAGTTTGAAGTTGGGCAGTGTGATTCCCCCAGCTTTGTTCTTTTTGCTTAGGACTGTCTTGGCTGTTTGGGTGCTTTTTTGGTTCCATATGAATTTTAGAATAGTTTTTTTCCATTCTGTGAGAGCCCAGAAATAAAGCCACACACCTACAACAATCTGATCTTTGACAAAGCTGACAAAAAAAAGCATGGGGAAAGGACTCCCTATTCAGTAAATGGTGCTGGGATAACTGGCTGGCCATATGCAGAAGATTGAAGTTGGACCTCTTCCTTTCACAGTATACAAAAATCAACACAAGATGGATTAAAAACCTAAATGTAAAACCTAAGACTATAAAAACCTGGAAGATAACGTAGGAAATACCATTTTGTACATACAAACTGGCAAAGATTTCATGATGAAAATGCCAAAAGCAATTGCAACAAAAGAAAAAATTGACAAATTAAACTAAAGTGCTTCTGCACAGCAAAAGAAACTTTCAACAGAGTAAAACAGGCAACCTACAAAATGGGAGAAGATATTTGTCAAATATACATCTGATGAAGCTCTAATATCCAGAATCTACAAAGAACTTAAACATAGAAGCAAAAACCAAACAACCCCACTAAAAAGTGGGCAAAGGACACAAACAGACACTTTTCTAAAGAAGACATACATGCAGCCAACAAACATATGAAAAATGCTTGGTGTCACTAACATTACAGAAATGCAAATAAAAACCACAATGAAATGCCATCTCACACCAGTCAGAATGGTTATTGTTACAAAAGTCAAAAAATAACAGATGCTGGTGAGGTTGCAGAGAAAAGGGAATGCTTATTTACTGCGAATGGGAGTGTAAATTAGTTCAACCTTGGTGGAAAGCAGTGTGGTGATTCCTCAAGGCACTAAAAAAAGAACTACCATTTGACCCAGCAATCCCACTACTGCATATATATCCAAAGCAATAGAAATTAATCTACCATAAAGACACATGCATGCATATATTCACTGCAGCACTATTTACAATAGCATAAACATGAAATCAACCTAAATGCCCTAAACAGTAGACTGAATAAAGAAAATGTGGTGCATATATACTATGGAATACTATGCAGCCATAAAAAAGAACAAGATCATGTCCTCTGCAGGAACCTAGATGGAACTGGAGGCCATTATCCTTAGCAAACTAATGCAGGAACAGAAAACCAAATACCACATGTTCTCACTTATAAGTGGAAGCTAAATGATAAGAACACATGAACAGAAACAGGGTAAAAACAGACACTGGGTCCTCCTTGAGGGTGGAAGGTGGGAGGAGGGAGAGGTTTAGACAAAAAAAAACAAAAACAAACAGAAAAAACCCTGTTGGGTACTATGCTTAGTAACCGTGTGATGAAATAATCTGTACAGCAAACCCCTGAATCATGAGTTTCCCTGTGTAACAAACCTACATATGTATCCCTGAACCTAAAAGTTACAATCTTTTTTGAACAATTACTTACAATAGATATTTTTGATGCTGCTCACTATAGCTGATACTAATCCTGTCTCATTTGTTTATTTTCTTTCTGCGGTTACTTTATTCAGGTAAGCAGATCCAAACAGCCTTTTCCATGAGGCGACAGGGTACCAATTAACCCATAGGTCTTATGTCCTACTCCATCTGAGCAACCAACCCCCTGAATCAGTCTGTTTTAGACTGCTGATTTAGACTGATCTAAGACTGCTAGGGGGAAGTTAACTGCTTGGTTTTTGAACTTTTTCTTATTTCTATGATATGTTATTGTCAAACTGGACTCTCAGGTAATGTATAGTGAGGGGAACTTTGAAACATAAATTTGTTTTCTATTGTTTGTGATTCTTGGGGCACAACAACAAAACTCCACTGCCCAGTGGGGAAGGATGACCTCACCTCCTGTGTGTCCCTGGCTCCCGGTCACACCGTTGGAAGGATGATTATGCCTCCTTGCACAAATGAATGATTCTCTACAAACATGTAGCTTAAATGAACTCAGTTCAAAGACACTGCCCACATTCCCTGTTGTTGATACTATCTTCTAACCTGTGAATTAATTAAAACACCTGGGCTTTAAACTGGCAATATCATTCCCCAGCTATAATTTCCTTTGTGACCCAGGAAAGCCCCTAAGTTACAGATCTACTTCATGGAATTAAAAATCCTTGTTCATATCGAATAGTACAAGCATGTTGCTCTACTTAAAAAATGTGCTAGACTTTGTAACTTCATCTACATCACAGAACTTGGTCAGCTTTGGGAAATATGCTATAATTGGAAGACAGAAACACCGTGTTAAGGAAAGCAGAATATATATACAAGAGAAATTCTCATTGACGGGAACTACTTATTGAGATATTTTGGTAAAAGGATTTTTTTAAAGACACAAAGCAAGAAAACTAGAGGGCAAGCAGGGGAAATCATCACTTTTGTTAGTAGATAAGATAGGGTTAATTCATGGTAGAACCGTTAGGCTGCACCTGTTTCGTTTTAGGGCCCTTAAGGCCAATGTCCAGGAAGATCTCTGGAAGGGGGAAGGGAAAGCAAATCATAAAGTTGAAAAACAAAAAGGCCCATCATTCTGGTTATTTTGTATAATAAACCACCTGATAATGTAGTGGTATAACACGGCATTCAGTATTATCCCATGATTCTGAAGACTGAGATGGCTGGAAGACGTGAGGGCTGGTGCATCATCACTCTCCATAGTGGCCTCTCCACATGGCTAGCTTGGGCTTTCTTACAGCGTGGAGATCTCAGGGTGGTCTGATTTTTTACATGCTGGCTGGCCTCTGCCAGAGCAAGTGTTCTAAGAAGCCGAGGTGGAAGTTGCCAGTCCTGTTAAAGGTGAAGGCCAAACCTTGCATAGTATTACTTCTGCCATTCTGTGTTGGTCACAGGCCAGCCATGATTCAAGAGGAGGCGAAACTAACCATACCTCTTGATAGGAAAGAGTTTGTTGCCATCTTGAATTCACCACCATCATCAAAGTGATCTTGAAGGGCAGGAGAAGAACCAAATTAAAGACCAAAGGAGCTATGTGGAAGGATGCCTTTTCTTTTCCATTGTGCTCAACTTTATGGTATGTGGTTTTTGCTTCAGTAATTAGAGAGAGATATAAGAAATTTGGAGAAGCTTCAGAGAGAAGAGAACCCCAAAGAGATGATCAAAAAATGTTGGGAAGTAGGATCTGTACAGAAGGATTAAAAGAAGCAGGGTTAATTTGGCCAGAAGCAGGGAAGGCTGAGGGGCAGCCAAATAATCATCTTCAAATACTTGAGGGTTGCTATGAAAGTGATGCATGACCGGAGAAAGTTGAGCTTAAAGGAACTGGGCTGGAAACACTGAAGAATTTCCTAATCAAGATATGGGCATCTATGAGATGTCAAAGAAATTCCCTTTTCTGAAGCCATTTGAAACAGGATACATGTTATGTGCCTGTAAAGGGTTTAGGATTAGGATTAGCTTTACTGGAGATAGAAATGGTAGAACAGATCATCTTTTTTTTTTTTTTTTTTGGTAGTCAAATTAGTTTTTCAAGTGAACTCATGGAAAGTGATGTTGTTTGGTTGAGGTGAGGGCATGAGGGCACGGCAGAAGCCACATTTCTTTTCTTTCCCATTCCTTATCTTCCCAAGTGGCTCCAAAGGTCACTGTAGGAGCCACAGAGACCCTGCTAAAAATGGTTTGAAAACCATTAAAGCTGAGAGTGAGTTTCCTAGCTGTTTTGTACAAGCTGTGGGCACTTGGAGGCTTTTACCAAATTACATTTAGGTCTTGAAAATTTTGTAAAATTGCTGAATTCTTTTCATGGTTCAAATTGATGAGATTAGGTTATTTCTGAACTTAGGTTCTATTTTCTTGTGTATTGTCAAATAGCACTCTTACATTCGTTAGTCGTACATTTGTTACTAAGTCTATCCAAGTATAGGAAAAGCAATGATTAACATTTATTTATCTTTTGGTAAACTCATTTATCTAATTTACTATTCGTTAGTAAATGATGAATAGCATTTACTAAACTTGAATAAAGTTACGGCCGGGCGCGGTGGCTCAAGCCTGTAATCCCAGCACTTTGGGAGGCCGAGACGGGTGGATCCCAAGGTCGGGAGATCGAGACCATCCTGGCTAACACAGTGAAACCCCGTCTCTACTAAAAAATACAAAAAACTAGCCGGGCGTGGTGGCGGGCGCCTGTAGTCCCAGCTACTCGGGAGGCTGAGGCAGGAGAATGGCGTAAACCTGGGCGGTGGAGCTTGCAGTGAACTGAGATCTGGCCACTGCACTCCAGCCTGGGTGACAGAGCGAGACTCTGTCTCAAAAAAAAATAAAAAAAAATAAAAAAAATAAATAAAAAAAATAAATAAAAAAAATAAAGTTACTAAACTTGAATAAAGTTTAGTAAATTAGATGAATTTACTGAATTTACTAAACTGAATTTACTAAACTTGAGTGAAGTTTAGTAAATTAGATGAATAGTTTACTATTCATCATTTACTAATAAATAGTAAATTAGATAAATGAATTTGCCAACAGATAAATACGTGTTAATCATTGCTTTTCTTATATCTGGGTAGATTTAGTGACAAATGAATATAAGAATGCTATTTGACAGTACACAAGAAAATAGGACCTGAGTTCAGAAATAACCAATCTCATCAGTTTGAATTTAATAAACTTTATTCAACTTTACTGTTTACTTGAATGAAGTTTAGTAAATTAGATGAATAGTTTTACTTCATATGTGGTTTAATTTCCTTAATGGTCAATGACATTAGCAGTTTGCTTTATTAACCCTTAAATTAAATCTTTGTAAAAAAGAGAAAATCTTATTATAACCTCCAAGGCTATCACCCCAATGTTCTTACCTAGATAGCTTCATGAATAATTTATTTACTTTGAAGTATTCTAGGACCATTTTAATACACACATATGATTACAACTTTAACACTAAATGGAATTTACATTAAAACTTTAAATATACAAAGATTTCATGGTTGACACAAATTCTGGTTTCAAGATGGTGAATTGAGTGCCTGCTGTATCTCTCCTCTTCTCATACCAAGGCCATATAATTAGGAGAACATATATTTTTAAAAGATACACAACTGCATTGAAAATCAGGTACAGTCAGATTGAATTAAAAAACATCAAGATAGGGCTGAGCACGGTGGCTCATGCCTGTAATCCCAGCACTTTGGGAGGCCAAGTAGGGAGGATCACTTGAGGTCAGGAGTTCAAGACCAGCCTGGCTAATATGGTGAAACCTTGTCTCTACCAAAAATACAAAAAATTAGCCAGGCATGGTGGTGCACACCTGTAGTCCCAGCTACTCAGAAGGCTGAGACAGGAAAATTGCTTGAATCTGGGAGGCAGCGGTTGCAGTGATCTGAGATTGCGGTATTGCACTCCAGCCTGGGCAGCAGAGCGAGACTCCATCTCAAACAAAACAAAACAAAACAAAAACAAACAAACAAAAAAGAAAAAATAAAACTGAAACAACATAAAAGCCCATCCGTTGGTGGCTGGCTAAATAAATTGCTGAATATTAACACTTTGAAATACTTTGCAACAGTTACAAAAACTAAAGTTGATCTGTATACTAATATAGCTACCTCTCTCAAATGCATTGTTGACAGAAGAAGTAACTTGACAACAATATAAAACCACTTACATTAACACACATACAAACAATGCTATGTATTTTCCTTGGATACAGATACATATATAAGTAAATTTAAAATGATAAAATAACACATACAAGAGATGTACACTGCGGTTACCTCTGGGGATGGGGAAAGAAGTGAATGAGGATTGGAGATGGTTAATCAGAAAGGACTCTAACTTTATCTAAAATGCTTTCATGCTTTAATAGGAAAAACTCATGTTTTCACTCATGTTATTAATAATTTTTTTAAAAAGATTCCATGGTTTCAGAAAGTTTTGATAGCCCTATACTAGTTTTAGTGTGTCAAGTTGATGCATTTGGCTGCAAGTACAGAAAACTTAATCCAAACAGTAAGGCTTGAACAGTAAGGGAGTTTCTAATCCCATATGATAGGCTGCACAGCAGGGTAGAGGGTTGAATGATCCTGTCAGTCACGTCATTGAAGACTCAGGTTCTTTCTTTCTTTTTTTTTTTTTTCTTTCTTTCTTTTTTTTTTTTTTTTTTTGGCTTCAGTGGATTTTTAAGAACGTTGTTTCAAATTTTCTTCCATACTAGCAGCTCCACCATACTCTTTTTTTTTTTTTTTTTTTTTTTGAGACAGAGTTTTGCTCTTGTTGCCCAGGCTAGATTGGGAGTGATCTCAGCTCACTGCAACCTCTGCCTCCCGGGTTCAGGTGATTCTCTTGCCTCAGCCTCCTGAGTAGCTGGTCTTACAGGGACCCACCACCATAGTCGGCTAAAGTTTTGTATTTTTAGTAGAGGTGGGGTTTCACCAGGTTGGCCTGGCTGGTTTTGAACTCCTGAGCTCAGGTGATCCGCCCACCTCGGCCTCCCTAAGTGCTGGGATTGACTGGTATGAGCCACCACACCTGGCCTCCACCATACTCTTAAGCCTCTAAGTCCTCTGTTGGATTCTCAGCATTTAGTTAGTAGATGAGAAAAGAGAGAAAAATCATGGTGGATTGCATGAGAGGCCCCTGGCCAAGCATGGAGTTGGTGAACATGGCTTCTGACTCACATCCCATTCCCAGAACTTAGGCACAAGGCTAAAGCTAACTACACGGAAGTCTGGGAAATGTAGTCTAGTTGTGTGTCCAGGAGGAAGAGGAAAATGGATTAGTGGGTACCTGGCTTGTCTCTTACACACAATGGATTGAGTGTGTTAAAAGAAAAACCTCAGACAAATCAAATTTAAAGAATTTAGTTGAGCAAAGAATGATTTATGAATTGGGTAGCCCCCAAACCAGAATAGGTTCATAGAGATTCCAGTGCCGCCTTGTGAGTGAAGATTTATGAACAGAAAAAGGACAGTGATGTACAGAAAATGGAAGTGAGGTACAGAAACAGCCAGATTGGTTACAGGTCAGCATTTACCTTATTTGAACACAATTTGAACAGTTGGCCACCTTTGATTGGCCGAAATTTGGTGGTTGGCACAAGAGTAGGTTACACTCTGTCTACACATCCAGTTAGGTTACAGTTCACTATGTACAGAGACATCTTTAGGCCAAATTTACAAGGAGGCCACTTTAGGTTAAACTTAATTTAACAAGTGAAACATTTTCATTATGTCAAATTTTAATGTTTTTGTTTGGCACCTATGCGATAGCTGGTTCCTGTTTATAAAAGATTTTACTTATGCTATATTCTTTCTCACTGATTATGTCTTGGGAATTATTAATATTTCATATTTCTGTTTATTCAGAATCCTCTCACTTTTGCTCATAATATTTCTGATTATTCCATTCTTTTTTCCAAATTCTCTGCCTTCCATTTTGCAGACTTGCATTTCAGTCAGAATGCATTCAATCTCTCCTCCAAGGCCTCAGTGGATTTTTTTTTCTGTGTTTCATAGAGTTCTTACAGCTATGTTTATGCAACGTAAAACTTCTAAACTTTGCAATAAGTGATCAAACATTTAAAATCCATGACATTTTTGGATTCGTTAAATAAAACCCCAGAAACACATACAACTCATAGAACAGTTCAGTGTACTATGTGGAGGTCAAAGCAGGTAACTTGTGTTTGAGGAGTTACCTGCTTTGACCAGGCGTTGCAAAAGTCATAGCTTAATTTTTACAAGATTAAGTAAGTAAGTGCTCAGAAACACGTATAATTCTTGACAGTCATTATGTGCCCACCAACTGTCATTGTTAATGTTTAAAACTTAACCAGCATGGTTTTCATGTGATCCTGGCATGATTAGGTCAAAACCACACCCAGCTGAACCTTGGGGAAACATCCTTGAGCATTTTAGATATATTGATATTATTTTTTCCATTGTTGTCATTACCATCAGATCAACAAGGTGCTTAGGGACACATTAGGCCACAGCTGTTGCAATTCATTTCACCCTTATAGCCTCAAGAGACAAGCCCCAGCAGTGGCCAGCTTAGTCCCAGGAGTGACAAGCCCTAACAGGACTTTGGCATAGCGTTCTGTGGATCCCTCCCTGAAGACAATCGGTAGCTTGATCAGGTGGGGCTGGGTCCAACCCTGTCCTAGGGCTGGGGCTGGGCTGGGGCTGGCCTGAGTGGCAGCAGTCTCTTAAATGCAAGCCTTTCCATTGGCTTGGCTGTACCCCATGCAATTACTCTGACTTGACTTTAAGCAAAGTGAAACAGTCTGGGAACCACAAACAGGATACCTGGCAATTAGCTGCCATTTTACAAGAGTGGGTCTTAGGGCCATCAGTTAGCATTTTCTAGGAAGGCAACTACCTGCATACCATCACTGCCAGCAGTGAGTGGTGGTCGAAGCCCTTCCACGGTAGGCCAAGTGCTGAAATGTTTGATTTTGCTGAAAATCTTGACCCTCATCTGCCTGAAATTGGATCAGTGTTTTACTACTCACATCATGTCACACAAGTGGTGTGTAACAGCCTAGTTGTTTTTTTTAACTTCGTTGAAGTGATCTATTTTATGGCTTGCTTTGAGGCCAGAATTGGACTTTTAAGTGCTATATGGAAGGAAATCTAAGCAAAATTAATCTGATCTGATTTGATTATCTGCTGAATCTAAATACATCTTTCTTACATTGTTCTTGCTTCAGTGGGGGTAATTAATTAGTAATTCCATTAGGTGTTTGTGGAAAAACAAGGTTTGGAGGTAATCTCATTCCAAACAAATGTTCAAAATGAAAAATAAGAGCTCTTCATTTTATAACCTGTCTCTTGGTAAATGTAAACTTTGCTCTAATGTAGCCAAGGACCTGGGGCAAAGTAGGAAATCAGGGGAAATGGAGAGTGAGATTTTAGCAAACAGGTTCACAATGTGTGCCAAGTTCTGAAGGAGAGGCGGTGGAGAGGAGGGTACTGTGAGTGTTGGGAGGTTGGACTTAAAGAGATTTCCTTTTTGCTGTTTCTTTCTAGATGGATTCCGCTTGCTCTGCCTCTGGATTGTAAGACACAGCCATTCAGCTCCTATTAAACTTGTCACTGTCACTGCTAACAGTGAGCAAAAATAGAAATCGCTCTCAGTTGAAAAGGGAGGGAGACGAGTAGGAAAATTTGGGTTGGTCTAACGGAACCTCACTCACTCCTAATGTTCTCCATGCCAACTTTGCAAGTGTCTGTAAGCAAAATGCTGTGAATACGGACATACGTCAGGAACGGGAACAGGATTGCAGGTCTGGCTTTCAAAGTACACGATATTGTACGTGACCCCAGCTTCTGGAAAAAAAATAAAAAACATGCATAGAAAGAGGAGACACACCAAAGTGTTAGGTGATTATGAGTGGGATATAAAGTAATAGGTTTATTCTTTATGTTTTTCTAAGTTTCCATTTTTTCTATAGCAGTACACACACACACACACACACAAACTGGTTCAAAAGCAATAAGGAAAACGTTAGAAAGCTATCTGAGAATAAAGAAAGAGAAACTGTCCTGGAGGAATCTTGGCTTTCAGAAACAAAGAGGTCAGGGAAAGATCTGTTCTTCCCCAACCTGTGAATAAAATTTTCATCCAGTAAAGCAGTACTGGGATAAAAGGAAACAAAAGAATGCTTCTGGTCTTCCTCTAGTCAGATTAAGGGCACAGACTCCAGAGCCAGATTGCCTGGAATGGAATCCAGCGCTGCCAATTACTAGCTAATTAATCCCTCTGAGCCTCAGTTTCCTCATTGGTAAGATCAGGGATAAAAATAGCACCAAATTTATAAAGTTATTGTGAAGATTAAATGACTAATTTGTGTATCCTTAAAACAGTGGCTGGCACATGATAAGTGGTAAATAAATCTTAGGTATTTATTTTAAGAATAATCTTGTTAATATTATCATTACCAAATAGAGCTTATTGAAACAGTGCCACCAGTCTACTACTTTATAGATATTGCTAACTCATTAACATTGAATTTGGGAAAATGGGTAGAATAATATTTACCTTGTAAGCATTGTTTATAGGATCAGAGCTAATGCAAGTCAAGTCCTAAGAATAGTTGCAATGGATTTTGAGAAATGGTTAGTATCATTTCTAATTTGAGTGAATATATTTTGAGCCAAAAGTTTTCAAGCACTTACTATGTGATGGGCATCATGTTCATCTCTTTATGGCCCAGAATGTGGTCCATCTTACTGCATGCTCCATGTAAACTTGAGAAGAATATGTATCCTGCTGTTGTTAGACAGAATATTTGGTAAATGTTGATTAGATCAAGTTGATTGATAGTACTGTTCAGATCAACTCTATCCTTACTGATTTTCTGCTGGCTGGATCGTCAATTACTGACAGAGGGATGCCAAAGTCTCCAACTCTAGTAACAGATTTGTCTATTTTATCTTTCAGTTCTATCAGTTCTTGCTTTGTGTATTTGGGTGCTCTATATTAAGTGTGTTCATCCCTTTTTATTCATTTCCTCATGTAATTTCCACAAAATCAATATGAGGCATTGGTTAGTGGAAGATGTACAAATTTAGGTTAGAGAAATAAAGAGCTGACCCAATGTCATTCTAGGTGGTAAATGGCAGAGCCACGTTTTGAACTCAGATCTGTCATAGACCATGACCATCTAAGCTACCAAGTCCATCACTTGATAGAATGCCATAGGTCAGAGATTTTAATTGCTGAGAAATGGAAAATAACGTTTGTGACATATATAAAGTATGTGCTGTATTCATACAATGGTGGTTATTAAAATATGAAATAAGGAAAAAAATACGAACCAACCAGTAAAGTTTACTGATTTGGGTGAGGATCAAGGAAGCTGATGCAACTCTCAACATGGAACTGAGCGTGTGTGGTCCTGTATGCATTTTTTTCTCCTACCTGGCTCAGATGTCTTCAACTGACTTTGTGTTCACTGGGTCCTTCTTTCACACAGTCTCAGGGAACTGTCTAGGTTCACAGGGGACACCCATTAGCTCCAGTGGGGCTGGTTGCCTCAGGAAGTAGAAGTTCAGTTACAGCAGCTAGAGACAGAACCGATATTTTTTTTCCCCAAGGGTTGGCCTACTTGGTTGGACTGCTCAGGGAAATTCTGAGTTTTTTTCTTTTGGGGACCACAGGATGGAGTTGAAGAAGGAGGGTCATGAATCAGGATTTGGCCAGGCAGGCTCTGAGTCACTTATCTTCTACAGATAGCACCCAGCATGCCCGGGGACTAGGAAGCTACATCACTAACATTTCCAGCTGTCAGCATCAGGGTGTTAGCTGGTTGTTTTCCCTTTAGCTCCAATTAATGTTCACCTGGATGTTTTAATGTGAATACTTTCGAAATCTCTACTGTCAAGGTACTACTTAGCAGTTTAGGTGCCACAAAATACTGGCTACATTTATGTCTAAAAAGTTTTACAGTGCCTTTTAAAATGTTCTCACCAAAACACTCAAGATTGTATCAGCACAAAGTATGTCATCCACATGAATATCCTTGGAGTCTCACCATGAATAATGTGATTAAGGAGCATAATGTGTGGCCGCCCAGCCCATCGGGAGCTTCATCAGCCTGACTCTTTAGGTGACTTTCTGGGAGGGAGCAGCATCAACACCCTTCAAAACGGCCTCTGTCTTGGCCCAATAGTAGGACCTAGTATGGGGGAAGGTGGAAAGATTATTATTTTTTTAATTAATAAAATTTCTTTTTTTAGAGCAATTTTAGATTCACAGTAAAATAGAGCAAAAGTACGGAGATTTCTCATACACCCTTGTTCCCACAGGTAAACCACCTCCCCCAATACAGACATCTCATATCACAGTGGTACATTTGTTACACTTGATCAGTCCAGATGGGCACATCATCACCCAAAGTTCATAGTTTTCTTTAGGGGTCCACTCTTGATGGTGTACATTCTATGGGTTTTGGCGCTCTCTCTCTCTCTCTTTCTTTTTTTTTGTTTTTGAGACAGGGTCTCCCTCTATTGCCCAGGCTGGAGTGCAGTGGCATGATCTCAGCTGACTGTAGCCTCCACCTCCTGGACCCAGCAATTCTCCTGCCTCAGCCTCCCGGGTAGCTGGGATTACAGGCATGTGGCACTACACCTGGCTAATTTTTGTATTTTTAGTAACAATGGGGTTTCCCCATATTAGCCAGGCTGGTCTCGAACTCCTGACCTCAGATGATCTGCCTGCCTTGGCCTCCCAAAGTGCTGGGATTATAGGCGTGAGCCACCGCACCCAGCCGTGAATATACATATTTCTTTAATGGGCTAAGGAAATTTCTCCGTACAGAGAAGACCTCAGGTGTCTTTCTGGCTGCTTATCTCCTTCTCCTTTCAGCCACTGAGGAGGAGGTGGTGGTTGTTGGTGGTGATAGAGAGAGAAGATGAGAATCTCCTAACATTTTCCCTAACTACTCTGCCCCCTCTGATCTCTCAGCCATCTTGGTCCAGGGAAGGCAAATCCTTATCCCCTGGAAAATCTGAGAAAAGAGACTTTATGATGCAAACAAAGATAAACACTCCAACCTCTCTCCAACTCTCTAGAACAAAAAAAAAAGTAAACTAAACTATAAAGATTGACACTTTTGCAAGAACCAGATCCTGTTTACAAGCACAGCTAAGTCTGGACAGGGCCTGGCTCCTCTGGCTCCCTTTATAAAGCTTGTCCCCACAGCCCCACCCATCCTCATCCTTTTTTCTGTAAGTTCTGCTTCCTTTGATTGTAAGATTAAAAAACTCAGGCACCTATTACTACAGATTTACAATAAAAAACAGCAACAACAACCAAACATTTAAACCAGCAGCAACAATAGGAGGTCAGAAGAAGTAGGTCATTCCTCATAGGTCCTTCTCTGGGATGAAAAAGTGAAAGTCATCAGCATCTGCCTTTTTTCACAATGTGACCCAAGTTTTCTGCTCTTGTCATAGTCTCTCTATTCAAAGGCCTTATGGCAAAACGTGTAACCGTACGTTTAAAGCTGACATTCACAAGCACTCACTACATGAGTGCATTCTGCTGAGCACTCCGTTCTCATTTCCTCATTAAGTTTCACAGTATCCCTCTGGGGCCCGGGAAGAGGTGCCCGTGATTGGTTTTGCCACTTTATAGATGAGCATGTAGAGGCATAAAGCAGTTGGGGAACTCGGACAGAGTCCGCAGGGCTGATCCATTGCAGACTTAGGTTTTGAACCAGATCAGTCAGTCTTTTGGAACTGAACCAGTCCGAGTTTATACTCTTTACTACAAGATGGCAGCATGGTCTATTAAGGCGGTGCTATCCAGGGAAGGACATTGAGGTTAAAGCTGAGAATTCAGGACCTAGAAGAAGCTGATGGAGCTCTTGACTAGCAACTCTGATTTCTGTTTCTTTATTCTTTTGTTCCCCTGCCTCCAACTCAGACATCTTAGCAGGACCTTCTTAGCTACATAATTCGTGGAGGCCTGTGAGCTAAAAATGCAGCACTTCTTGTTCAAAAATGATTAAACATTTCAAAATGGTGACAGTGAAGGTGGTCTTGCATCTAGCCCCGATTTAAGTTGGTTAGTATGTTCTTCCAGCATTTTGTCTGTGCAACGCTGTAAATAAACACCATTCATGATGCCCCCTGCCCCCCAGCAGGAGGGTCCAGGAAGTGGGTCTCTAGATATTGCCAAGTTCCTATTGGTCCTAGTTGCCTGTGGCCCAAAAAATGAGGCATGTTCACGTTGCCATCATCATGCCTGCAGAAAAGTGATGCCGCACACATTTTAAACTGAAACAGTTAATAAAGCTTTTGTTTCAAGTAAATAGTCGGCAATATCTTACTCAATGGACTCTATAGATAAAATGACCCAACTTAATGACTCCCCCAATACTGTAGTCCTCCTTTATTTGCAGTTTCGTTTTCCAAAGATGTGGGGGGTGGCTACTGTGGGGGGCAGACATTAAGTTGGCCATTTACCTGCAACTAACCTCAGTCCAAAAATATTAAATAGAAAATTCTGGAAATAAACAGATCTTAAGTTTTAAATTGCACACTGCTCTGAGTAACACATTGAAGTCTCTCGCCATCCTTCTCCCTCCTGCCTGGGAAGTGAGTCATGCTTTGTCCAGCGTGTCCATGTTGTCTATGCTACCCACCTGTTAGTCAATTAGCAGCCATCTCAGTTATCAGATCAACTACACTGGTGTCAGAGGGCTTGTGTTCAAGTAACCCTTATTTAACTTAGCAATGGCCCCAAAGCACAAGAGTAGTGACGCTGACATGTTTTAATTGTTCTGTTTTATTATCAGCTATTGTTGTTAATCTCTTTCTGTGCCTAATTTATAAATTAAACTTTATTATATGTATGTATGTATAGGAAAAAAAAAACAGTATATATAGGGTTCAGTATTATCTGTGGTTTCAGGCAACCACTGGAAATCTTGGAACATATCCCCCAAAGATGAGGAGAGATTACTATAGCTAAAAGAATAAAATACACGTCTACTTATTATATTTAATTTATGCAAAACCTCTTTGGGTACATAAAGAAGAAGCAGTTTTGGGGGCAGTGGTCCTGGCTCTGAGTTCTTCTGTAGGGCTGGGAGGATGGTTTAAGGCACCCAGAGGCATTTTCACATGCAAAGCCTTAGGCAAGCACAAGCTTCGCTCCAAGGAAGGGCGTCTTCTGCCAAGACAAGACCCGGAAAGGGTGTAGGCCCCACCCAGTAGGCGATGCTTCAGGGCAGACTTCAGGCCTAGCAGGCAGCTGGGTCAGAATCTCCCTGTGCAGGGCGAACTGGTCAGGGGAGTTTGCAGAAGGCCTGCAGAGACGTGCTTCAGAACAGACAGTCCACACTGTCAGGGTGGAGACCCCTAAGGGTCTCAGGAGAGCAGGGCAGGACCTGGGTGGGGTCAGATCACAGATGCAGATCTGTAGGCCCTACAGCTAATAATAAGATTTAACACGGATGAAGCAGTTAGTATGTGCCAGGCACAGTTCTCTAAGCATTTGATGTGCATCAAATAATTCAGTGGCTCTCAAACTTGAGTATGCATCAGAATCAAGGCTTGTTAAAACATAGATGGCTGGGCCACCTCCAGAGTTTTTGATTCAGTAGCTCATGCATTCTCTCTCTCTTCTCTCTAAAGCCTATCTATTACCATGTCTTCTTTGGGTCACTCCCCTGCCAGGACATCTTCCCTGCCTGTGCTAGTTCTGTTGTTTCTCCTCTGAACTCTTCTACCTCAAAGTGTATCGATTAAGGGCATGACTAGATCTGGGTTTGAATCCTGGCTCTACCACTTACCAGTTCTATGACCTCGAACAAGTGATTTTATTGCTCTGCGCCTCCACTTTCTCACATGAAAAATAAGAATTATACGACCTACTTCATAGAATTGTTATAGTGATTAAAGGAGTATATATATGGTATAAAAATAGCATAAGATGTTTTATATGTATGTATATATAGCATTTATATATGTATAATATATACATGCATGCAATTTGTAGAACAGTGTAAGAAGTTAAATTTTACTTCTAATTTAGTTGTGATGTTATTTCCTTATCCTTTGTGAAAATTAGAACTATAATAGTTAATACTTATTGAAGTGTCTTTACTATTGTGTGTTTTGTTTTGAGACGAAATCTTGTTCTGTGGCCCAGGCTGGAGTGCAGTGGCGTGATCTCGGCTCACTGCAACCTGTGTTTCCTGGGTTCAAGCAATTCTCCTGCCTCAGCTTCCCTAGTAGCTGGGATTACAGGCACCCTCCACCACACCCAGCTAATTTTTGTATTTTTAGTAGAGATGGGGTTTCTCCACGATGGCTAGGCTGGTCTCGAACTCCTGACCTCAGGTGATCCACCTGCCTTGGCCTCCCAAAGTGCTGGGGTTACACCATGCCTGGCCGTGTCTTTACTATTAAATCCTATAGTGATGGGATCTGAGAAGGAATCCAGGGTAAGAAGTGAGGGAAAGGATGCTGGAGAAGGAGGTGGAGCTGCTAACCCAGACAGAAAGGCCTTGCTCATTCATTGGTTGAAGGAATGCCGATCATGTCTGCTCTGCCAATGAGCAGCTCATCAGAGGCTTCTTTCAGAAAAGACAGGGAGCAGATCCTGGAGAAGAGACCTTAAAAATGAAGAGATGGAAAGTCTTCTGGCAGACAGAGGGGATGATGTATTGCAATCAGGTTCTGGAACATAGATGTCAGTCAAAACAAGCCTGTGCTGCCACGTGAATGACCAAACCAAGATTCCAGCTTAGAAGAATATGGGGAAAAAACTACCTCCCTCTGAAGAGTAGAAATTAGATTAATAACCATCTCAGGCCAGGACATTTGTTCTGGCAAATACAACAGACAAGAGAAAAACAAGTCGTGGACTTGTCATGGACCAAGTCAATGCCTAGAGTTAATTTAGCATCACAGGGCCCACAAGGTGTGATGGGTCATGAAGGCTGCCGCGTGGTCACTAAACACTAGCCTGGAGCTCAATAGGGAAGATTTCTTGGGGACAAGATAGGGCGATGTTTTTTCATCCCAAGGATCAAGCATCATGATAGGAAGGGTGTTACAGGCAGGACCAGTTACATAATTTGTAGGATCCAGTGCAAAATAAAAATGCAGGACCTCTTGTTCAAAGAACAAGACGAAGGATGTGTTAAAGGTATTAAAATATAAGACCTTTTTCTTCTAAGGTCTCTCTGTCAACCTGTCAATGTTTTTGTTTGTTTTTTGTCATTTAATGTTGTGTTTTGCACAGGGACACTTTTATTAGGGCAGTTACTGACTGTCAGTTACCTGTCCCCTGACTTGGAACACATGTACACTTGGCCCACCTGTTACCAGGTTCTCCCTCCCAGCCACCACCAGACTAACACATCATCCCTGGCCGGGAACAAGCAAGTCGAAGCAGACATTTCCCCTTCCTACAGATCTGCCAACTCCGCCCACGGTGGGCAGGCTGATCCTCAAGGGTATTGCAACCTCCACGTGAGATGTATGGTGGGAACGTGGATCAGGGCTAGGTGAGAGGCTCAGCCTGCAGAATCACCTGCCCAACGCATGTATTGTAGTGCTGCCAATCTGGGGCAGGGATGGCTGCTGCAATGCTCAGCCCCAAGACTTCGCAGGACACACATGCAGACCCCTAACCATTCCCACATCAATGCCCCGACTTCTTCTGGGCCAGAGGACAGCAGTGGTCTCTGAGTGGGTGCGGCCATGGGGAGGCCAGATTCAGCTGTTGCTCTTCTGGTCTAGGTGGACCCAGGGTACCAGAGGAAGAAGTAGGTGGCTGGGTACCCATCTCTGGGAGTCGATGGGGTATAGGGAAGCTGGATGGTTTGTGAACAAATCCTCTGAGCCACGCTCTTTCTCGTATTCTTCATTGTCCCATTAAACTTAAGTTTCAGAATACAAATTCAAAGATAACATTTTTAAGAATTTTAATATAGTGACTGTAGAGCATTAAACCCCAAGCTCCAGGCCCTTCTGAGCATGGGCTCTCTGCAACTGCCATGGTCAAATGCCCATGAAGCTGGCCCTGGTTGCAAATGAGAGTACTTAGCTCAGGGTCAGAGAAGAGAGTTTAGGGTGAGCATGGGGACCAGGGAGTAGTTCTGAGATAGACTTGGTCTCTCACCGGATAGGAAAGATGTATCAAGTCACATCTACTTTGGAGGAAAAAAACCCTGAATATTTTACCTTAGCATCCATCCCAGATAGGCAGGGTAAAGGGACAAAATTTGGGAGTTTATCTTGCAAGCTGTGCTATTAATCCCCGTTCAGGTAAGTATGGCTTAGCAGCATATATACTCAGTGAGCTGATCAACATTTAGTCTCCTGGGAAACTGCTGTTTTTTTGTTTCCTTTCTTAGTTTGATTAGTACAAGTTTCTTCAGAGGATTGCCAATCTTGATTTGACCGGACAAAAAGGACAAGGATTTTTTCCACATTTAGCTGGGTATACAGGGCCTCAGTGTCTCTCTGGAGGCCACATGTAGGGGAAGACGGACACTGAATCACACCTAGTGCTGGGAAATCAGAGTGGCTGGATGGATAGTGTGGGAACCCCAGAGGCTATGAGTGCTGCTCTGTCTGGCCTGGACAGCTTGCTCCCACTGGCATATAATTATACACGAGGGGCAACAATCATGGAAGAAGAATGGTTTTCAACATTCCCAAACAGATCACACATGGGTGAGCATTTTCCTTCCCAGAAGTCATCTTGAGGCTTGTGCACACAACTCCGATATCCTGAAGTTTAGTGTGGTGGAGGAGAAAGCTTATGGACTTTTAAGGGAGTCAGACCTAGGGTAGAATCGTGGTTTTGATGTGTTTATAATCCCTCCCTCCTTCCCTTGCTTCCTTCCTCCTTCTCCTTTTTGCTGCCTCCCTTTCTCCCTCTCTCCTCCCTCCATTCGTTCAACAAATAGTTAGTGAATTTCTACTTCATACTAGTCTGTGCTAAGCGCTGTGAAACAGTGGTGAACAAGGCAGGCACACAATCCCTTTTCTGATGGAGCCTACCCTGGAGAAGTCATTGAACAATTATTATGCAGAGGATGCGTAGAATGACAGGCAACTAAAGGGCACTATAAAAGGATGTTGTGAGGGGGTTCAACTAGATGGAGGCATCATGGACAAGGTCCTCATCTCTTCATTGACCTCTACCCTAAATTGTGAGAATTAAGATAATGTAACATCTTTACCACCATGCCTGGTCCCTGATGATATATGAGTATTCAAATCAGCTTTGGGATCCTTACTGGGGAACTGTCACCAGAGTCTGTTTCAAGCTGCACTGATGGTCATTTCTTTATTATCCTCCATTATCTCTTTTTGTACTAATTATCTTTGCACCTTGCTGCCCCTCTAAGATTGGGATTCCCTGGAGGGCAGAAACAGGTAGTTACCCTCTTTGAGTCTACAGAGTGCCTATAACAGTGCCCAGCACATAGTAGCTGCTCAGTAAATGTTGCTGGATCAAAATGAATTGAATAAAAACAAGAAAGAATCCCAGAGAAAGGGAACCAAAAAGAGAATGTTTCACAGGGAGACACTGAAACCAATTCTGCCATTCTGACATTTTCTTTATAATCTCTTGGGAGAATAAAAACTAACACATAGCATACTTCTTGTCTCATCTTTTCTTCTGCTATCAGGCAGAGAGAATTAATGAAAGAAAGAATATTTAGTTAGGGTTTTACTCCAAGGGCTTCTTCTTAATTATGTGGTGTGGCATTAATTAAAAATCTAATCAATCATTATAAGCTGTTGCTCTTGTACTCACCAGTAAGGTGCAGGTTTTCTGAGAAAATGAAGCTACAGGAGCTCTGAGCTGTGTGCAAAAATATATCTAAATAGATGGTGAATCGCTGAGCAGAAAATCCTTCTGGTGGGCCAGTTGGGATTACCTCTTCCAGGCTCATATACAGAGATGGGCTTGTTGTGGAGTGAATGAAGCTGGAAGTTTGGGCCCCTCACTTATGTAGGTCTTTCCAAGGCTGTGGTAGGGGTCCTCCAGGCATATTTGATCATATATGTATGATATGGTTTGGCTCTGTGTCCCCACCCAAATTTCATCTTGAACTGTAATCCCCACATGTTGAGGGAGGGACCTGTAATCTCCACGTATAGAGGGAGGGAGGTGATTGACTCATGGAGGTGATTCTCCCATGCTGCTCTCATGAAAGTGAGTGAGTTCTCACAAGATCTGATGGTTTTATAAGTATCTGGCATATCCTATGCTTGCACTTTTCTCTCCTGCCACCAAGTAGAGAAGGTCCTTGTTTCCCCTTTGCCTTCTGCCGTGATTGTAAGTTTCCTGAGGCCTCCCTAGCCATGTGGAACTGTGAGTTAATTAAAACTCTTTCCTTGATAAATTATCCAGTCTTGGGCAGTATCTTGATAGCAGTGTGAGAATGAACTAATACTACATATATAGTATTAGTACTTGTAAGATATTTTCACCCAATAAAACTTGGATTTCCCCTGCTAACGTGTCTCCTAGGAAAAGTATAGAGTAGAAGATGGAGCCGAGGAGGTTGATGTTAATAAGGAGGACAATCTCGATAATGATAATGTAGGTGTGACTGGATGGAGAGGAAATGGAAAGAGGAGCTGCACACGGCCAAGAGAACGTGTTGGAAAATTGTTTTGGATCAAAATAGATGATCCAAAAAGTCCTGGTGAAAGTCTCTGAAAGTCAATTCCTCCAGATCAGAAGGTACATACTAACCTCAGGGGCAGAGTGAAGTTCATGGAGGGGCTTCAGGGATCCATGAACATCCTGAAATTGTTCGCAAGTTGTTTGGATATATGCATTTTTTTTTCTGGGAAGAGAAATTGTGCTCACAAAGTTGGGAAGCTCTGAAATGAGCATGAGAAAGAATGGATTCTGTAAGATTTTAGTATTTAGGGAAAAAGCGTATAATGGTGAGAGGGAATAGAATTTATAAGCAAAAATAGCATGTGACATAATTTGGTTGTCTCTTCACTAGTTCTTGTTTGAGTCCATGTCTTGGGGACAGGTGCAGTGAGACAGGCCGGCAGCAACCTGCCACTTGGTGGGCGGCATGGTGTCAGGGAGAGGGGTTGCTCCTTCAACCTGTGGATCAGGAAGAAAGAAACTTAGAGAAGCCTCTTGGGCTGCCTCCATGTGAGGGTCAGCAGGCTCATCTGTGTCCAATCCAGCTCACAGGGAGGAGGCCAGAGAAGTACAAGGGACAAAGAGAAAGGCGTTCCCTGGGTATCTTTTGTGGTCTAAGTTATTTGGAGATTCCAAGATTGAGGATCCTGGCCAAATCTCCTGCATATCGCGATTTCTTCCTGTGCATCAAGGCTAGAACCAGGGATTGAAAGAATGGACTGGAAGAAAGATTTTTTAAAAATTCTTAGTAACAAGGTAATATCTGTTGCCTAGAGATTCATTTTAACTAGAGGTTGAAAATAGCAGGACTGGGTCCCAAAGAGGAAAGAACTCGGCTTCTTCCACAGCCAAGAAGGGGATAGGGTCCTTACCAGCCCTATCAGGACCAGGAGGATTGATCTTAGACACAGAGTGAAGTTAGAACCAGTCTAGGAACCATGGCCAAGCTGAAGCCACAAGGTCAAGGTCAGACTGAAAAGTGGGCTGGCAAGAAAGATCCTTGGACTCCAAGGAAGGAGCCAGGGAGTTCAACATTTATGAGGTCAGGGAGTGGCATTGGATCAGAACCCAAATCTGTAGCCAGAAACCAGGTGCCTGCCTGTACTTTCCACCTACACATCCATTTGAGCCAGGTGCAGCCACTTCCCTGCCTGCACCTGCACAGCCTGGGCTGGCGGGGCTCAGAGTCTGGTCCCACCCCACTTGGAATCAAGCAGGAGCTTCCTGCCCATGGGCAAACATGTGGCTCAGAATCAATTTCTCCTTGCTATTCTTCCCATGTCTGTGCCTGGCCAGCATGGCCATTTCTTGGACCACCTGCTTCTCATACTCCTGACCCCAAACCAGTCCAGGCCCTCACATTTTGTCTTGACTTCTCCAGTGCCAGCCTCTTGCACTCTGCCTATAACCTGGCAGTCCCATCCCCACATCAGGAAACATGGCCAGTCTCCAACGCTGAAGGAAGAGAATGGGATCAAGGCCAAGACTCAGGCAATGTTAGAAAAAGAAGCTACCCCTTCGTTCATTCCGTAGTAGTGTGGACACCATGTTAATTCAAAACCCAAAAAGCCAAAGAGGTGGAAGAGCCTGTCAGAAGTACACATTTTACCACTCTTAGCCCCTGAGCAAAGAGCAAGGGACAGCCAAAAAAAAAATCTCTCTAGTGTTCTGAGACGTCAGCCTATTTACCCAGATCGTGTGTACACTTCTGAAGAAAGAGTTATACATAAAGAGAGTCTATTCTCTTTCTTCAGCATGGGAAGTATGTGCTCAATCTGGGCAAGGGTTAACCACTTCAGGAGATTATATCAAGCTTGGGTTTAACTTTTAAACAAGATGCTAGAGGGCATGTTTTAACTGTCATGTTGCATTGTGAATTTAGAGTTTGGGTGTGGAAAATCTGCCTCTCTGCTTTATAATCTACACAGGTGTGCAGAGGACTTCAAAGCCTCATTCTAGAAGGAGGTTATTGAGAATTACCTCTGGGGAAGAAAGAAAGAAATCCCACGGAACAGATGCCGAGAGAAGCAAACTAAACTCTCCTTGAGCGGTTGCCTTTGCATTCATTTTAAAATTTCAAAATCTTTTTCTTGAGATCTTATTGCTCAAGAATGGGGACTTTCCCATTCCACAGTATGATTTCACCTTCAAAACACCTCTATTCTTTTCTGAAAGTGATTCTAACAGAAAGTTGACCCAGGGAAATTTTAGCAGCATGTAATGCTGTTGGGTAGAACCCATTTTAGCTCTGTCTTCCAGCATAGCACACTACACATTCTCAGACATTGCTTCTTGAGAGTGTACTAAACATCAACTATCATTTCGTAATGGAGAAGGTAAAATGTGGTCACTTTAGCATTGATTTCTCTTCTGTAATAGCAATGAAATAAGTGAGCATAGTATTCCTTTTAATGAAATGACAGTGCTGCCTAATTGACTAATATTCCGCAGGGCGTACAGTTGTGTTTTTTAACAGTGATATTGGGGTTGATTGTTGTTAGCATGTGGGAAAAAAATGCCTCCTTCCAAATGTCAATATTTGAGTCCTACTAAAAGCTGAGGGGCATGTATGCATTTAGTCAAAAGCATATTTTACTTCTTGGTATTTTCAATGATTTGTGGCCAATGAATCATGAAAATGAAGTCTTAAAACCCCAAGAAACCACCAGAAACCAAGCTAGGCATTTAGCATATTTCACGGTAATTATTTCTACCCCACTCCATGTTGAAAATGTTTGTTTTCCCCGATTTGTTTGCTTTTTTATTTATTGGCATTTTGAGAACTTCCAGATTAAATTGCCTGTTCCTCTGAGGATAGGATAACTGAACCTAGAGCTTGGAAAGTCCTGTTTAGTTCAGTCAATCCCACTCTTCCTTGGAGAACAGGAAAGAGAGTAATACTTCTCATTTTACAGAGGTTTTTCACTGTTTTTTTTTTTTTTTCTCTCTAGGAAAGGCTATTTCCACTATATTGGTTCATCATTGTAATACATAGTACTTTAAACAATTACAACTTGTAACTCCGATTTCTTGTTAAAACATCCACCAAGTTTAGTCATTTATTTTCCAGGCAATTGAATTGGTTTAATCATGTGTCATGTTACCTTCTAGCTTGCTATGTAGCCAAGGTATAGATATCCGGCTTATTATTTTCTCCCATTTCATCTTAGCAGTTTTTCCTATTCTTGCTAGTTATTCCTAATGCCTTTTAATTGGGGGGACTTATTTCCTTTGTTTTGCATAGTTTCTCATGGCAGAGATGCTTCATCAATTGGCCTGTGTCCATTTTCCACTTGTCCCTAGTAACAGAACCCACTGCCAGTTCTAGCAAAATACATTGTTCCACTGTCCTCCTAACCTCCAAAGTAGAATTGACACCTCCTAGTCTCCCTTGCAGCTGGCGATGACCATGTGACTAAGCTCTCACTAATGGAAGGTGAGCAGAAGTGACAAGTGATGGGCACAGCTCGTGTTCACGGCCATAAAAGAACGTCATTCCACTTCCTCTCCTTCTTTCTCCCTATAGGGTAGGCTGGAACTTGGATGTGGCATTGGCAGACCAGATGTCACTGTACAGACAACAATATCCTACAAGACAGAAAAACTTGAAAGTAAAAGAAACTTTGTTGTTTGAATACACCACACATCTATCCTGGACCACCTGCCTATCACTGAACTGTTACATGAGAGAAAAAGATATTTCTCTCTTATTTGAACAATTGCATTTTAAAGTATTTTTGTTATGGCAGCATAACTGATACCCTAACCCTGACAAATACATTTCTTAAACAAATGGAGGAATGCTACTATCGTACTCTATGCTGGTCCAGTCTTACTTGGGGAATAGTATTCTCATCTGTGAATCACATTTCAAGCGGCATAAAGACAAAGTAGAGGTGTTCAGATAACAGCGACATGATTGGTAAGAAATTCAAAGTTGAAGAAACTGGAAGAGCAGATTTAGAGTGAGTGGGAGTGCCACTTTCAAATGTTTGAAGGACTGGCATGTGAAAGAATGATTCACTTTGTTCTGTGTAGTTTCAGTGGATAGAAGTATGGTTCAATGGGAAAACTGATTTTGCTGAAGACGAAGATTTCTGGCTGTCAGGTCTGCATAGACATTGGAGGCACTGAGTTCTCTGCTCATGGAAGTGCTTTTAATCAAATAATAAATTGGCTGGATTTGTAACAACTGTGTGTCTTGCAGGTATATTACATAAATTGCCTTAAATTCTTAGAACAATGCTGATAATTATATATTATTATTATTTTTATTTATTTTTTTTTTTTTTGAGGCGGAGTCTCGCTGTGTCGCCCAGGCTGGAGTGCAGTGGCGCGATCTCGGCTCACTGCAAGCTCCGCCTCCCGGGTTCCCGCCATTCTCCCGCCTCAGCCTCTGAGTAGCTGGGACTACAGGCGCCCGCCACCGCGCCGGCTAGTTTTTTGTATTTTTAGTAGAGACGGGGTTTCACCGTGTTAGCCAGGAGGGTCTCGATCTCCTGACCTCGTGATCCGCCCGCCTCGGCCTCCCAAAGTGCTGGGATTACAGGCTTGAGCCACCGCGCCTGGCCTATTATTATTATACTTCAAGTTCTAGGGTACATATGCACAACGTGCAGGTTTGTTACATATGTATACATGTGCCATGTTGGTGTGCTGCACCCATTAACTTGCCATTTACATTAGGTATATCTCCTAATGCTATTCCTCTCCCCTCCCCCTTCCCCACAATAAGCCCCGGTGTGTGATGTTCCCCTTCCTGTGTCTAAGTGATCTCATTGTTCAATTCCCACCTATGAGTGAGAACATGCGGTGTTTGGTTTTCTGTTCTTGCCATAGTTTGCTAAGAATGATGGTTTCCAGCTGCATCCATGTCCCTTACAAAGGACATGAACTCATCCTTTTTTATGGCTGCATAGTATTCCATGGTGTATATGTGCCACATTTCTTAATCCAGTCTGTCACTGATGGACATTTGGTTGATTCCAAGTCTTTGCTATTGTGAATAGTGCTGCAGTAAACATATGTGCATGTGTCTTTAGAGCAGCATGATTTATAATCCTTTGGGTATATCCCCAGTAATGGGATGGCTGGGTCAAATGGTATTTCCAGTTCTAGATCCTTGAGGAATCTCCATACTGTTTTCCACAATGGTTGAACTAGTTTACAGTCCCACCAACAGTGTAAAAGTGTTCCTATTTCTCCACATCCTCTCCAGCACCTGTTGTTTCCTGATTTTTTAATGATTGCCATTCTAACTGGTATGAGATGGCATCTCATTGTGGTTTTGATTTGCATTTCTCTGATGGCCCGTGATGATGAGCATTTTTTCATGTGTCTGTTGGCTGCATAAATGTCTTCTTTTGAGAAGTGTCTGTTCATATCCTTTGCCCACTTTTTGATGGGTTTGTTTGTTTTTTTCTTGTAAATTTGTTTGAGTTCTTTGTAGGTTCTGGATATTAGCCCTTTGTCAGATGAGTAGATTGCAAAAGTTTTCTCCCATTCTGTAGGTTGCCTGTTCACTCTGATGATAGTTTCTTTTGCTGTGCAGAAGCTCTTTAGTTTAATTAGATCCCATTTGTCAATTTTGGCTTTTGTTGCCATTGTTTTTTGTGTTTTAGACATGAAGTCCTTGCCCAATAATTATATATTTTAATTTCCACTTGATAGAAAGGAAATATTAATCTTAGACCAGTTAAAACTTCTCCAGGATCACAGACCCAGTTATCCCAGTAGCAGGGCCCGTGTTCTTTCTACCAACCACTGGTAAAGCTGATTTACAAAATGGCCTGAACATTTCTCTCAAATACAAATTCGATGAGTCCCCTAGAAAATTGTCTTCCCTAAATCTTTCCTTGAATTCTGAAGTATCTGAGCCAGCAACGTTTCCTGAAATTGGTGTGCATAATCTCCCCAATTCTAACCAGCTTACTTTGGGCCCTCCTTTATGTGTCAGAGATTGCTAACTGGTCACCAATCCATTTTCTCTTCCTTCTTGGCACACCATGAGAATACATTTTCTAGCTTCCGTTGAAGTGAAATGTGAGCAAAAATGATGCCAGCCACTCCCCGACCTGGCCTATAGACACCTCCCATATTATTTCTTCTGCTGCTGCTGGATATTGACACAGGGGATGACTTTGAAAGCTGAGTGTTGAAGATGGCAGAACCTGTCTTTCAGCCTTGGTCCCTGAACAACATGTTGAACAGATCCCATGGTAATCTGGAACTGCCCTGGACTGTGTAAGTGAGTGAGACATAAACTCTTACTATGCTTGAGCTATTTTACATGTAACAGCAATTAGCTTTCCTTACTTAATGCTCTTTATCCGCTGCTATGAAATAGCAAGAATTATAACTCTAGATCATAGGACTATGTGAATAGTCATTATATTTGTCAACAACTCTAACAGGCTGAACTTTTTGTTCCTCAGTTATTTAAAATTGGGTAAAATACACATAACGTAAAATTTACCATCTTACCCATGTTAAGTATACAGTTCAGTGGTATTAAATACAAATGTGGTGCTATATGTTCATCACCACCATCCATTTCCAGAACTCTTTTCATCTTGCAAAACTGAAACTCTGTACCCATTAAACAGTAACTCCATTCCCTCCTCCACACCAGCCTCTGGCAACCATGGCAACCACTACTCCACTTTCTGTTTCTATGGTTTTGATTATTCTAAGTACCTCATATAAGTGGAATCATGCACTATTTGTCTTTTTTTTGTTGTTGGCTTATTTCACTTAGCATAGTGTCCTCAAGGTTCATCCATGTGTCAGAATTTCCTTCCTTTTTACAGCTGAATAATATTCTATTGTAAGTATGTACCACATTTTGTTTATCCATTCATTCATCAGTGGACACTTGGGTTGCTCCTACATGTTAGCTCTTATGAATGATAGAGTTTGGATGTGTGTCCCCACCCAAATCTCATATGGAAACGTAATCCTCAGGGTTGGAAGTGGGGCTTGGTGGGAGGTGATTGGATCATGGAGGGGATTTCTCATGGATGGTTTAGCACCATCCCTCTTGGTACTGTCCTTGTGATCGTGAGTATGTTTTTGTGAGATCTAATCATTTAAAAGTGTTTGGCACCTCCCCTGCTCCTTCCTCCTATTTTTTGCCATGAAATGTGGCTGCTCCCTGTTTGCCTTCCACCATGACTGGAAGCTTCTTGAGGCGTCCCTGGAAGCAGATGCTGCTATGCTTCCTGCACAGCCTACAGAACCATGAGCCGATTAAACCTCTTTTCTTACAAATTACTCAGTCTTAGGTATTTCTTTATAGCAATGCAAGAACAGTCTAATACAATGAATAATGCTGCCATAAACATGGATGTACAAAATATTTATTTGAGATTCTGCTTTCCATTCTTTTGGGTGTACACTCAGAAGTAGAATTGCTGGATCATATGGCAATTCTATTTTTAAGTTTTTGAGGAACCTAGGCTAAACTTTTGAAACTGCAGATATTGAACCAGTTTTAATTTTACTAAAAAAGCAGAACTTTAATACAATGTGATCTATTTCTTCCATCTCTCACTCTCTTGACTTCTCCAAAACCCTGTCCAACTGATAAAGAGGAATCAACTTCTTTATACAACAATGGCAGAGAAGTTCTACAATATGGAGTCCTGTGATAAAAGTGATTTGTTTTTCTAAGACCACCAGAGTGGGCACAAAAGAACCAGCGAGTAGGCAAGGCTAGGAGCAAAACTGCAAATTTATTTTTTGGTCACCTAGCTTCAGGGAAGAAGGTGTGGAGGGTGAGGTCTGTCAGCCTCCAGCAAAGGAGGCCGGGAGGCCGAAAGTCGCCGGTGGAGCTCTCCAGCGGAGTTCCTACAATCCCGACAGGAGTGGGGGCTGAGAAAGTGCCCACAGCGGGCCCGCCGGGAGCGGCTTTTATGTCCTGGGCCTGGGAGTGGGAGGGCAGTGGGCGGGACATAGGCAGGTCGGGGGCAGGCGGTAGGCGTGGCTAGGCGGGTTCTGGTTTTTCTCCGTCGGAGGTCGGGTTGCGCCTGCGCAGTCGACCTGTGTCTTTCGTGGTGCAGGAAAGTTGATGGTGAAGAACCCGGAACTGCGCCATCTTGCCTCTGTTCATCCAAACAAAAAGGTAATGCCAAAAGTTTGTCCAATGGTGACTTATGGTTCAGTCCACTGATTTTTGCTCTTTAGACTCTCAGTGTCCTTCTTTTATCTGTTTCTAAAGTTATTTAAACTACCAGGAGATTTCTCATGGGAAAAAAAAACTGTGTCTTCATATTATTTACAAATCGAAAGACTTAGAACATGTATATCAAAACCAGCTGGCGGTCCAGCACAGTGGCTCATGCCTGTAATCCCAACATTTTGGGAGGTCGAGATGGGTGGATCACCTGAGGTCAGGAGTTGGAGACCAGCCTGATCAACATGGTGAAACCTCGTTGCTACTAAAAATACAAAAACTGGCTGGGCGTGGTGGCGCATGCCTGTAGTCCCAGCTACTCAGGAGGCTGAGGCAGGAGAATCGCTTGAACCCTGGAGGCCAAGGTTTCGGTGAACTGCGATGGTGCTACCGCACTCCAGCCTGGGTAACAGCCAGATTCTGGCTCAAAACAAACAAACAAACAGCTGGCACTTGGGGGTCTTCCTTAGACAGGTCCTACAGACCCAGAGTCCCTTTTGATCTCCAATGCTGACGTGCACGTCAAATGCCACGTGTCTTTGTGACGCAGCTTTTTCTAAATCTGGTCCTACAGGCTATTTGTACCTGTGATCCCTGGTATCAGTGCAGTAAAATCAATGATTAACAAAGAGGTACTCTTTGGTCCTTTCCTGAGAACTTGTTTTGAAGAAGTTAGAACTCTTTGCAAGGCAGTAAACCCTTCCTGGGAGTTGGCAGGAAGAGCCAGGAAGTCTTCCCATTATTATTGAGCACTGATCTTCCTTGTGGGGTGTATACCTAGCCTACCAAAATTTACTCTTTGCAGCCCCTGACTTCCTGTCTGTAACACAAATGTAGGACATAAGTGAAGCTTTGCAAAAAAGGAGGATAGGATTTGTTGTTCTGTTTTTAATTGAAAGCTCAAATAGCAATGTTGATTGGTTTGATTCCACCAGAGAGTTAAACAATTTCCTTCCACATCCCCAAATCCCCAACTATGCAGGGGGCTACAGTGGTCACCACCAGCCTCCTCAGTGTTGTGCAGGTCCAGCTGACACACCCACCAGCTGGTGACCAGCAGAGCAGAGGAGGAGCAGGCACAGAGGACCTTCACCTTTCCCACCAGGTGTGGGCGCCAGTCAAGGTGGGCTCCAGGGTCTGATGCAGGCATGAGAAGATGTTGCGGCAGATGTGCTGCTTGCTTTTAAAGCTCTGGAACACAACAAAGACGAGGTTTTCCGTAGACGAGTGCATGATTTTCATATAGAAACGTTTCCTTTTTCCTAAAGTCTAGAAAACAAGTAAATACCAAGTGAATCACTGACCTCCCAGAAACTTTTCTATGCACATGGTATGCACTGGTGGAGGGAGGTGACTGAGGCACGGCAGCCAAGCAGAGTACTTAAAGCTGGTTTTGCCCAGTCTGTGGTATGGGTACTCATAAAGTAAGCATGATAATTTGGGGGTCATACACAGATATACATTTACAAATGTTAATAGTGTGATGTTTACACGTGGAAACATAGAGAGGAACAACAGACAGACACTGGGCCTAGCAGAGGGTGGAGGGTGTGAGGAGGGAGAGGATCGGGAAACATAATTAATGTATACTAGGCTTAACATCTGGGCAACAAAATAATCTGTACAACAGGCTGGGCACGGTGGCTCATGCCTGTAGTCCTAGCACTTTGGGAGGCCGAGGTAGGCGGATCACTTGAAGTCAGGGGTTCGAAACCAGCCTGGCCAACATGGCGAATCCCCATCTCTACTAAAAATACAAAAATTAGCCAGGCGTGGTGCATGTGCCTGTAAACCCAGCTACTCGGGAGGCTGAGGTAGGAGAGAATTGCATGAACCTTGGAGGTGGAGGTTGCAGTGAGCCAAAATCATGCCACTGTACTCCAGCCTGTGTGACACAGTGAGACTCCATCAAAAAAAAAAAAAAAAAAATCTATACAACAAACCCCCATGACATAAGTTTATCTATATAACAAATCTGCACATGTACCCCTGAACTTAAAATAAAAGTTAAATACTAAAAGAAAAAAATAAAAATATATTTTTCAATGTAATTTTACCTTTCATATCAAAATATGTGAATATAAATAGACATAAAAAATAGTGTGATGTTTACATTAATGTGCATTAGAATAAAGATTTAATGCCAATATCTCAAATTTGTGATTATTATTATAACATTGTTATAAATGCTTAGGGTGAGTAAAGGAAATGTTAGTCTTTTAAAAATGGAAATGTTAGGTTAAATGACTGTAGGGCTCTTCCACTTCCAGTCAAGATGGAGTAACAAGGACCAAATTTAGCCTCCTGCCTGAAAGAGTCAAAAATGTGAATATACATATGAAGCAACAGTACTCAAGATCTTGGGTACCAGGCAGTGAAGAATAAGGATCCCTAATTGATAAGAAACAAATGATGTGAACCCTGTGACCCCCTGAGCTCTTATTACCTGGAGAACATTTCTAGATCGTGATGCAGTATTGGGGAATGCAGGCAGAGCTGAGTGGTGGTTTTCCTGATTCCAGAGCCAGATTTGGGAGTCCAGGGAAGCCAAGATAACTGGAATTCACAGGGCAGACTAAGAGAGAAAAGACCCACACAGACAGTGTTCCAGATAACTGACTACGTACAGAGCAACCTGACCAGTGATGCATGGGAGGAAATGATCACAGTCTGGGAAAGGAGCAGCCAAAAAGATTTGAGGGAACAATCCCTGGAAACTACAGGTTTTTTTTTTTTTTTTTTTTTTTTTGCAACAAATGGTGCTGGAAACCCTACTATCTGTGAGCACAAACATACAAACCCTTTGATCTAGAGCTCATCCTAGATACAAAAGTTCATTCAAAATGGATCAAAGACCTAAATGTAAAACATACAACTGTAAAATTTCTAGAAGAAAACATGCATTGAACTGATTCTCCTTTGTAGTTCTGGGTTAGACAAAGACTTTTTAGACACAACACAAAAAACACAACTCATAAAAGATAAAAAATAAATTGAGCTTTATCAAAATTAAGAACTTCTGCTCTTAGAAAGATGCTCTTAGGAGAATTTTTTTAAAGTCACAAACTGGGTAAAATACTTGAAAATCTCTTATCTGCTAAATGACTTGTCTTCACAATAAATAAAAAACTCAACAATAAGAAAACCAACAACTTAATACTGGACAAAAGATTTGAAGAGACATTTTACCAAAAAAGATATGTGGTTAGTAATAAACTTATGAAAATATGCTCAACACCATTAGTTATGAGAGAAATGAAATTGAAACCATAATGAGATACCACTAAACACCTATTAGAATGGCTAAAATTAAAAAGACTGATCATAGCAAGTGTTGACAAGTGTATGGAGCAACTGGAAGTCTCATACATTGTTTGTGGGAACAAACTATGGTAAGTCAATTTGAAAAACAGTTTTACAGTTTCCTAAAAAGTTAAATATACAACTACCCAATGATTCAGGCCTTTCACTGCTAGATAAAGGGGGAAATGAAAGCATGTGGTCATATAAAGACTGGTACAGACATTCATATAAGCTTTAGGTATAACAGCCAAATGTTGAAAACAACTCAAATGTCCATCAAAGCAAATGGATAAACAAATTGTGATATAGCCATACAATGGTAAACTTCTCAGTCACAAAGGAAATACATTACTGATACACACAACAACATGGATGGATTTCAAAATAATTATACTGAGCTAATGAAACCAGAAGAGTACAAAAAAATGAAAGGAGAGTGTATACTGAATGTGTCCATTAATATAAAATTCTGTAAACTGCAAACTGATCTGTAATGATAGAAAGAAGATCCGTTATTGTCTGTAGATGAAAGTCAGAGAGAAGTGTGTGGGAGAGACTACAGAGGGGTACAAAGAAATGTTTTGATTGGTTAATATGTTCAGCATTTTGATTGTGGTAATGAGTGTATATGCATGTCAAAACTTATCAACCTGCATACTTTAAACATGTGCAGTTTACTGAATATCAATTATACCTCAATGAAGCTATTAAGAAAATATGAATATAGCTTAATATGGCAAAAATTTTGAAGGTGGAATGACTAAATTTTGTAAACATCATGAAATTGTCCTATTTCTTATAATTTCCCCATCCTTCTTTCTTATTCTCTTTTTCTTGTACCTCCTTCTTTTTTATCCTCCTCTACTTTCTCTAAGAATAGGTGATAATAGTTTTGTACCACCATGTATAAGAGTGTATAAGATGACCCTGGCCTCAATAGAAGAAAGGGCTTTCTGACAGTTTCTGCTCTCTAAAGATTCAGTAGAATAATCTGTTTCATAAGATAGGGAGGTCTCCTTCCCAGGGATCCTGCAGCATTGACTAAACGAATGTTTGGCAGGGATACAGTAGCATTGGATGAGGTGCTGGGCCAAATCAGTGACTTTCAAACTTATTTATTTGCTTTTGTCTTTTTTAACCCATAAAACCCTATCTACAAATGAATACAATCTTAGGTGTAAAACAAATACATAGAGAAGAAAAATGAGGCAGTTCTTTGTTTGAAAAAAGTTAGGGCTCAGATCCTATGTACTTGGCCCCATTTTAGATCTACTGTTGTGTCCCCATCCACATTTTCTTAGGTAGATGACTCTTACTTGTTCCAACTCTGAAATTCTATAAACTTTTAGTTGCAGTGGAGTAATTGAGGGCTATGAATAGGAAGTTTTTGCCCAAATGATCCCATTAGAGCCAGGAGTTGAGGTGAAGGTTTGACCACATCTTAGTCATCTGAGAAAAAGTGGATGCATTTGCAATAAAAAGGGCAGTTACATTCTTTTCAACCAAAACATGTAATTATAACATTGATAATCTTTTTCCCAGATGGAGTATAACACAGCTACTATTTATACAAACATACTGGCCCATTTTCCTTTTCACTTTCTGAAAAAGAAAGGGTTTTAAATAACAGTTTGGTTTAATAACAGTTTGCTCTGTTCTGTCTCTTTCCCTTTTTACACCATGAATATTTTTCCCTCCCTTTAACCCTGAGCATCCCAACTGTGTTTGGCCACACTTGAGGCAACAGGATGAAGCCATGCTGTTTTTTTCATATACATAAGAATGATAGAAACATTTCAATCAGAGGAGGGGCCAAGATGGTCAAATAGGAACAGTTCCAGTCTGCAGCTCCCAGCAAGACCAATGCAGAAAACAGGTGATTTCTGCATTTCCAACTAAGATACTCAGTTCATCTCATTAAGACTGGTTAGGCAGTGAGTCTAACCAATGGAAGGCATGCAGAAGCAGGGTGGGGCGTCACTTCACCTGGAAAGTGCAAGGAGCCCAAGGACCTCTCTCCCCCAGCCAAGGGAAACTGTGAGGGACTGTGCTACCCAGCGGGTTACTATGCTTTTTCCACGGTTTTTGCAATCTGCAGATCAGGAGATTCCCTAGTGTGCCTACACCACCAGGGACCGGGGTTTCAAGCATAAAACTGGGCAGCTGTTTGGGCAGTCATTGAGCTAGCTGCAGGAGTTTTTTTTCATACCACAGTGGCACCTGGAACCCCAGCAAGACAGAACCATTCACTCCCCTGGAAAGGGGGCTAAAGCCAGGGAGCCAAGTGGTCTCACCCAGCGTATCCCACTCCCATGGAACCCAGCAGGCTAAAAATCACTGGCTTGAAATTCCTGCTGCCAGCACAGCAGTCTGAAGTCAACCTGGGATGATCAAACTTGGTGGGAGGAGGAGTGTCTACCGTTACTGAGGCTTTAGTATGTGGTTTTCCCTTGACAGTGCTAAGGAGGCCAGAAGGTCTGGACTGGGTGGAACCCACCACAGTGCAGCAAAGCCACTGTGGCCAGATTGCTTCTCTAGATTCCTCCTCACTGGGCAGGGGCATCTCTGAAGGGAAGGTAACAGCTCCCATCAGGGACTTACAGACAAAACCCCCATCTCCTTGGGACAGAGAAGCTGAGGGAAGGGGTAGCTGTGGATTTAGCTTCAGAAGATTTCATCCTTCCTGCCTGCTGGCTCAGAAGGGAGCAGCTGATCCTGACAAGAGAGATTCTCCCAGCACAACACGCTAGCTCTGCTAATGGACAGACGGCCTCCTCAAGTGGGTCCTTGACCCCTGTGCCTCTTGACTGGGGAAACCTCCCAACAGGGGTCGACAGACACCTCATGTAGGAGAGCTCCGGCTGACATCAGGCCAGTGGCCCTCTGGGATGAAGCTTCCAGAAGAAGGAGCAGGTACAATTTTTGCTGTTCTACTTGCTTCCACAGTGATACCCAGGTGAACAGTATCTGGAGTGGACCTCCAGCAAATTGCAGCAGACATGCAGAAGAGGGGCCTGACTGTTAAAAGGAAAACTAACGAACAGAAAGCAACAACATCAACATCAACATAAAGGAACCCCCCCCCCACCGCCTGACAAAAACCCCAACCGAAAGTCATCAGCCTCAAAAATCAAAGATAGATAAATCCATGAAGATGAGGGAAAACCAGCACAAAAATGCTGAAAATTGCAAAACCTGGAATGCCTCTTCTCCTCCAAATGATCGCAACTCCTCTCCAGCAAGGGCACAAAACTGGATGGAGAATGAGATTGATGAATTGATAGAAGTAGGTTTCAGAAGGCGGGTAATAATAAACTCCTCTGAACTAAAGGAGCAGGTCCTAACCCAATGCAAGGAAGCTAAGAACCCTGATAAAAGGTTACAGGAACTGCTAACTAGAATAACCAGTTTAGAAAAGAACATAAACGACCTGACAGAGCTGAAAAACACGGTATGAAAAACAAAATCACTTCATGAAGCATACACAAGTATCAATAGCTGAATTGATCAAGTAGAAGAAAGGTTATCAGAGATTGAAGATCAATTTACTGAAATAAGCTGTGAAGACAATATTAGAGAAAAAAGAATGAAAAAGAATGAACAAACCCTCCAAGAAATATGGGACTATGTAAAAAGACCAAACCTATGATTGATTGGTGTACCTGAAAGTAACAGGGAGAATGGAACCAAGTTGGAAAACACACTTCAGGTTACCATCCAGGAGAACTTCTTCAACCTAGCAAAGCAGGCCAATATTAGAATTCAGGAAATACAGAGAACACCACTAAGATACTCCTCAAGAAAAGCAACCCCAAGACACATAATCATCAGATTCTTCAAGGTTGAAATGAAGGAAAAAATGTTAAGCTCAGCCAGAGAGAAAGGTCAGGTTACCTACAAAGGGAAACCCATCAGACTAACTGGATCTCTCTGCAGAAACCCTACAAGCCAAAAGAGAGTGAGGGGCCAATATTCAACAATCTTAAAGAAAAGAATTTTCAACCCAGAATTTCATATCCACCCAAACTAAGCTTCATAAGCAAAGAAGAAATAAACTTCTTTACAGACAAGCAAATGTTAAAAGATTTTGTCACCACCAGATCTGCCTTACAAGAGCTCCTGAAGGAAGCACTAAATATGGAAAGGAACAACTGTTACCAACCACTGCAAAAATACACCAAAATATAAAGACCAATGACACTATGAGGAAACTGCATCAACTAATGTGCAAAATAACCAGCTAGCATCATGATGACAGGATCAAATTCACCCATAACAATATTAACCTAAATGCAAATGGGCTAAATGCCCCAATTAAAGAACACAAACTCGCAAACTGGATAAAGGGTCAAGACCCATCAGTGTGCTGTTTTCAGGAGACCCATCTCATGTGCAAAGACACACGTAGCCTCAAAATAAAGGGATGGAGGAATATTTATCAAGCAAATGGAAAGGAAAAAAAAAACAAGGATTGCAATCCTAGTCTCTGATAACACAGACTTTAAACCAACAAAGCTCAAAAGAGACAAAGAAGGGCATGATATAATGGTAAAGGGATCCATGCAACAAGAAGAGCTAACTATCCTCACTACATATGCACCCAATATAGGAGCACCCAGATTCATAAAACAAGTTCTTAGAGACCTACAAAAACACTTAGACTCCCACTCAGTAATAGTGGGAGACTTTAACACCTCACTGTCAATGTTAGACAGATCAATGAGACAGAACATTCAAGGATATTCAGGACTTGAACTCAGCTCTGGACCAAGCGGACCTAATAGACATCTATAGAATTCTCCACCCCAAATCAACAGAATGTACATTCTTCTCTGTGCCACTTAGCAATTATTCTAAAATCAACCACATAATTGGAAGTAAAACACTCCTCAGCAAATGCAAAAGAATAGAAATCATAACAGTCTCTCAGACCACAGTGCAATCAAATTAGAACCCAGGATTCAGAAACTCACTCAAAACTGCACAACTACATGGAAATTGAACACCCTGCTCCTGAGTAACTACTGGATAAATAACAAAATTAAGGCAGAAATAAAAAAGTTCTTTGAAACCAAAGAGAGCAATGAGACAATGTACCAGAATCTCTGGGACACAGCTAAAACAGTGTTAAGAGGGAAATTTATAGCACTAAATACCCACATCAGAAAGCTAGAAAGATCTAAAATCAACACCCTAACATCACAATTAGAACTAGAGAAGCAAGAGTAAACAAATTCAATCAAAAGCTAGCAGAAGACAAGAAATAACTAAGATCAGAGCAGAACTGAAGGAGATAGAGACATGAAAAACCCTTCAAAAACTCAATGAATCCAGGAGCTGGTTTTCTGAAAAGATTAACAAAATAGGTAGATCGCTAGCTAGACTAATAAGAAAAGAGAAAAGAATCAAATAGACACAATAAAAATGACAAAGGAGGTGCACCCAAGATGGCTGAATAGGAACAGCTCCAACCTCCAATTCCCAGCATGAGTTACACAGAAGACGGGTGATTTCTGCATTTTCAACTGAGATACTGGGTTCATCTCACTGGGGAGTGCTGGACAATCAGTGCTGGTCAGCTGGTGCAGCCCAACCAGTGAGAGCTGAAGCAGGGCAAGGCATTGCCTCACCTGGGAAGTGCAAGGGGGAAGGGAATTCCTTTTCCTAGCCAAGGGAAACTGAGACACACAACACCTGGAAAATCGGGTAACTCCCACCCTAATACTGCGCTTTACCAAGGGTCTTAGCAAACAGCACACCAGGAGATTATATCCCACACCTGGCCTGGAGGGTCCCACGCCCATGGAGCCTCCCTCATTGCTAGCATAGCAGTCTGAGATCAACTGCAAGGTGGCAGCAAGGCTGGGGGAGGGGCGCCCACCATTGTTGAGGCTTAAGTGGGTAAACAAAGCCACCAGGAAGCTCGAATTGAGTGGAGCCCACCACAGCTCAAGCAGGCTGGCCTGCCTCTATAGACTCCTCCTCTGGGGACAGGGCATAGCTAAACAAAAAGCAGCAGAAACCTCGGCAGAGGTAAATGTGCCTGTCTGATAGCTTTGAAGAGAGCAGTGGATCTCCCAGCACGGAGGTTGAGATCTGAGAACGGACAGACTGCCTGCTCAAGTGGGTCCCTGACCCCTGAGTAGCCTAACTGGGAGACATCCTCCACTAGGTGCAGACTGACACCTCACACTTCACACGGTGAGGTACACCCCTGAGACGAAGCTTCCAGAGCAAGAATCAGACAGCCACACTCGCTGTGCAGCAATATTCTATCTTCTGCAGCCTCCGCTGCTGATACCCAGGCAAACAGGGTCTGGAGTGGACCTCAACCAAACTCTAACAGACCTACAGCTGAGGGTCCTGACTGTTAGAAGGAAAACTAACAAACAGAAAGGACACCCACACCAAAACCCCATCAGTACATCACCATCATCAAAGACCAAAGACAGATAAAACCACAAAGATGGGGAAAAAGCAGTGCAGAAAAGCTGGAAATTCAAAAAATCAGAGTGCATCTCCCCCTCCAAAGGAACACAGCTCATCGCCAATGATGGAACAAAGCTAGATGGAGAATGACTTCGATGAGTTGAGAAAAGAAGGCTTCAGTTGATCAAACTTCTCAGAGCTAAAGGAGGAACTACGTAACCAGCGCAAAGAAACTAAAAACCTTGAAAAAAAAATGGATGAATGGATAACTAGAATGATTAATGCAGAGAAGACCTTAAAAGAACTGATAGAGATGAAAACCATAACACGAGAAATACGTGACAAATGCACAAGCTTCAGTAACTGACTCAATCAACTGGAGAAAAGAGTATCAGCGATTGAAGATCAAATGAATGAAATGAGACAAGAAGAGAAGTGTGGAGAAAAAAGAATAAAAAGAAATGAACAAAGCCTCCAAGAAGTATGGGATTATATGAAAACACCAAATCTACATCTGATTGGTGTGCCTAAAAGTGACAAGGAAAATGGAACCAAGTTGGAAAACACTCTGCAGGATATCATCCAGGAGAACTTCCCCAACCTAGTAAGGCAGGCAGGCCAACATCCAAATTCAGGAAATACAGAAAACGCCACAAAGATACTCCTCGAGAAGAGCAACTCCAAGACACATAATTGTGATTCACCAAAGTTGAAATGAAGGAAAAAATGTTAAGGGCAGCCAGAGAGAAAGGTCGGGTTACACACAAAGGGAAGCCCATCAGACTAACAGCAGATCTCTTGACAGAAACTCTCCAAGCCAGAAGAGAGTGGGTCCAATATTCAACATTCTTAAAGAAAAGAATTTTCGACCCAGAATTTCATATCCAGCCAAACTAAGTTTCATAAGTGAAGGAAAAATAAAATCCCTTACAGACAAGCAAATGCTTAGAGATTTTGTCACCACTAGGCCTGCCCTACAAGAGATCCTGAAGGAAGCACTAAACATGGAAAGGAACAACAGGTACCAGCCATTGCAAAAACATGTCAAAATGTAAGGTCCATCGATGCTAGGAAGAAACTGCATCAACTAGCAAGCAAAATAACCAGCTAATATCATAATGATAGGATCAAGTTCACACATAATAATATTAACCTTAAATGTAAATGGACTAAATGGTCCAATTAAAAGAGACAGACTGATAAATTGGATAGAGTCAAGACCCATCAGTTTGCTGTATTCAGGAGACCCATCTCACATGCAGAGATACACATAGGCTCAAAATAAAGGGATGGAGGAAGATCTACCAAGCAAATGGAAAACAAAAAAAAAGCAGGGGTTGCAATCCTAGTCTCTGATAAAACAGATGTTAAACCATCAAAGATCAAAAGAGACAAAGAAGGCCATTACCTAACGGTAAAGGGATCAATTCATCAGGAAGAGCTAACTATCCTAAATATATATGCACCCAATACAGGAGCACCCAGATTCATAAAGTAAGTCCTTAGAGACTTACAAAGAGACTTAGACTCCCATACAATAATAATGGGAGACTTTAACACCCCACTGTCAACATTAGACAGATGAATGAGACAGAAAGTTAACAAGGATATCCAAGAATTGAACTCAACTCTGCACCAAGCAGACCTAATAGACATCTACAGAACTCTCCACCCCAAATCAACAGAATATACATTCTTCTCAGCACCACATTGCACTTATTCCAAACTTGACTATGTAGTTGGAAGCAAAGCACTCCTCAGCAAATGTAAAATAACAGAAATTATAACAAACTGTCTCTCAGACCACAGTGCAATCAAACTAGAACTCAGGACTAAGAAACTCAATCAAAACCGCTCAACTACATGGAAACAACAACCTGCTCCTGAATGACTACTGGGTACATAACGAAATGAAGGCAGAAATAAAGATGTTCTTTGAAACCAATGAGAACAAAGATACAACATACCAGAATCTCTGGGACACATTTAAAGCAGTGTGTAGAGGGAAATTTGTAGCACTAAATGCCCACAGGAGAAAGCAAGAAAGATCTAAAGTTGACACCCTAACATCACAATTAAAAGAACTAGAGAAGCAAGAGCACAAACACATTCAAAAGCTAGCAGAAGGCAAGAAATAACTAAGATCAGAGCAGAACTGAAGGAGATAGAGACACAAAAAACCTTCCAAAAAATCAATGAATCCAGGAGCTGGTTTTTTGAAAAGATCAACAAAATGGATAGACCACGAGCAAGACTAATAAAGAAGAAAAGAGAGAAGAAGAATCAAATAGACACAATAAAAAATGATAAAGGGGATATCACCACCGACCCCACAGAAATACAAACTACCATCAGAGAATACTATAAACACCTCTACGCAAATAGACTAGAAAACCTAGAAGAGATGGATAATTTCCTGGACACTTACACTCTCCCAAGACTAAACCAGGAAGAAGTTGAATCCCTGAATAGACCAATAGCAGGCTCTGAAATTGAGGCAATAATTAATAGCCTACCAACCAAAAAAAGTCCAGGACCAGATGGATTCACAGCCAAATTCTACCAGAGGTACAAGGAGGAGTTGGTACCATTCCTTCTGAAACTATTCCAATCAATAGAAAAAGAGGGAATCCTCCCTCATTTTACGAGGCCAACATCATCCTGATACCAAAGCATGACAGAGACACAACAAAAAAAGAGAATTTTAGACCAATATCCCTGATGAACATCAATGCAAAAATCCTCAGTAAAATACCGGCAAACCGAATCCAGCAGCACATCAAAAAGCTTATCCACCATGATCAAGTGGGCTTCATCCCTGGGATGCAAAGCTGGTTCAACATATGCAAATCAATAAATGTAATCCAGCATATAAACAGAACCAAAGACAAAAATCACATGATTATCTCAATAGATGCAGAAAAGGCCTTTGAAAAAATTCAACAGCCCTTCATGCTAAAAACTCTCAATAAACTCTGTATTGATGGAACGTATCTCAAAATAATAAGAGCTATTTATGACAAACCCACAGCCAATATCATACTGAATGGGCAAACACTGGAAGCATTCCCTTTGAAAACTGGCACAAGACAGGGATGTCCTCTCTCACCACTCCTATTCAACATAGTGTTGGAAGTTCTGGCTAGGGCAATCAGGCAAGAGAAAGAAATAAAGGGTATTCAGTTAGGAAAAGAAGAAGTCAAATTGTCTCTGTTTGCAGATGACATGGTTGTATATTTAGAAAACCCCATTGTCTCAGCCCAAAATCTCCTTAAGCTGATAAGCAACTTCAGCAAAGTCTCAGGATACAAAATCAATGTGCAAAAATCACAAGCATTCTTATACACCAGTAACAGACAAACAGAGAGCCACATCATGAATGAACTCCCATTCACAATAGCTTTAAAGAGAATAAAATACCTAGGAATCCAACTTACAAGGGATGTAAAGGACCTCTTTAAGGAGAACTACAAACCACTGCTCAGTGAAATAAAAGAGGACATAAACAAATGGAAGAACATACCATGCTCATGGATAGGAAGAATCAATATTGTGAAAATGGCCATATTACCCAAGGTAATTTATAGATTCAATGCCATCCCCATTAAGCTACCAATGACTTTCTTCACAGAATTGGAAAAAACTGCTTTAAAGTTCATATGGAACTAAAAAAGACCCCGCATTGCCAAGACAATCCTAAGCCAAAAGAACAAAGCTGGAGGCATCACACTACCTAACTTCAAACTATACTACAAGGCTACAGTAACCAAAACAGCATGGTACTGGTACCAAAACAGAGATATAGACCAATGGAACAGAACAGAGCCCTCAGAAATAACACCACACATCTATAGTCATCTGATATTTGACAAACCTGACAAAAACAAGAAATGGGGGAAGGATTCCCTATTTAATAAATGGTGCTGGGAAAATTGGCTAGCCATAAGTAGAAAGCTGAAACTGGATCCTTTCCTTACTCCTTATACGAAAATTAATTCAAGATGGATTAGAGACTTAAATGTTACACCTAAAACCATAAAAACCCTAGAACAAAACCTAGGCAATGCCATTCAGGACATAGGCATGGGCAAGGACTTCATGACTAAAACACCAAAAGCAATGGCAACAACAGCCAAAATTGACAAATGGGATCTAATTAAACTAAAGAGCTTCTGCACAGCAAAAGAAACTACCATCAGAGTGAACAGGTAACCTACAGAATGGGAGAAAATTTTTGCAGTCTACGCATCTGACAAAGGGCTAATATCCAGAACCTATGAAGAACTCAATCAAATTTACAAGAAAAAAACCCATCAAAAAGTGGGCAAAGGATATGAACAGACACTTCTCAAAAGAAGACATTCATACAGCCAACAGACACATGAAAAAATGCTCATCATCACTGGCCATCAGAGAAATGCAAATCAAAACAGCAATGAGATACCATCTCACACCAGTTAGAATGGCAATCTTTAAAAAATCAGAAAACAACAGGTGTTGGAGAGGATGTGGAGAAATAGGAACACTTTTACACTGTTGGTGGGACTGTAAACTAGTTCAACCATTGTGGAAAACAGTGTGGAGATTCCTCAAGGATCTAGAACTGGAAATACCATTTGACCCAGCCATCCCATTACTGGGGATATACCCAAAAGATTATAAATCATGCTGCTCTAAAGACACATGCACACATATGTTTATTGCAGCACTATTCACAATAGCAAAGACTTGGAATCAACCCACATGTCCATCAGTGACAAACTGGGTTAAGAAAATGTGGCACATATACACCAGGGAATACTATGCAGCCATAAAAAAGGATGAGTTTCTGTCCTTTGTAGGGACTTGGGTGCAGCTGGAAACCATCATTCTCAGCAAACTATTGCAAGAACAGAAAACCAAATACCACATATTCTCACTCATAGGTGGGAATTGAACAATGAGATCACTTGGACACAGGAAGTGGAGCATCACACAGCGGGTCCTATTGTGGAGAGTGGGTAGGGGGGAGGGATAGCATTAGAAGATATACCTAATGTAAATGATGAGTTAATGGGTGCAGCACACCAACATGGCACATGTATACATATGTAACAAACGTGCACATTGTGCATATGTGCCCTAGAACTTAAAGTATAATAAGAAAAAAAAAAGAGAAAGGAATAATGGTAGTTTGACATATGCTTAGAGTATATTGACAATAAAAATTTTTCCATAAGCTCTCAAAAAAAAAAAAAATGACAAAGGGGATATCACCACTGATGCCACAGAAATACAAACTACCAACAGAGAATACTATAAACACCTCTACACAAATAAACTAGAAAATCTAGAAGAAATAGATAAATTCCTGGACACATACACCCTCCCAAGACTAAACCAGGAAGAAGTTGAATCCCCAAATAGACCAATAACAAGTTCTGAAATCAAGGCAGTAATTAATAGCCTACCAACCAAAAAAAGCCCAGGGCCAGATGGATTCACAGCTGAATTCTATCAGAGGTACAAATTGGAGCTTGTACCATTCCTTCTGAAACTATTCCAAACAATAGAAAAAGAAGGAATCCTCCCTAACTCATTTTATGAGGCAAGCATCCTCCTGCTACCAAAACCTTGCAGAGACACAACATAAAAAGAAAATTTCAGGCCAGTATCCCTGATGAACATCAATGCAAAAATCCTCAGTAAAATACTGACAACCTGAATCCAGTAGCACATCAAAAAGCTTATCCACCACAATCAAGTCAGCTTCATCCCTGGGATGCAAAGCTGGTTCAACATACACAAACCAATAAACGTAATCCATCACATAAACAAAACCAATGACAAAAACCACCTGATTATCTCAATAGATGCAGAAAAGGCCTTCAATAAAATTCAACATCCCTTCATGCTAAAAACTCAATAAACTAGGTATTGATGGAACATGTCTCAGAGTAATAAGAGCTATTTATGACAAACCCATAGCCAATATTGTACTGAATGAGCAAAAGCTGGAAGCATTCCATTTGAAAACTGACATATGATAAGGATGCCTTTTTCACCACTCCTATTCAACATTGGATTCGAAGTTCTGGCCAAAGCAATCAAGAAAGAGAAAGAAATAAAGTATATTCAAACAGGAAGGGAAGAAGTCAAATTGTCTCTATTTGCAGATGACATGATTGTATATTTAGAAAACCCCACTGTCTCAGCCCCAAAACTCTTTAAGATGATAAGCAACTTCAGCAAAGCCTCGGGATACAAAATCAATGTGCCAAAATCACAAGCCTTCCTATACACCAACAATAGACAAGCATAGAGCCAAATCATGAGTGAGCTCCCATTCACACTTGCTACAAAGAGAATAAAATACCTAGGAATACAACTTACAAGGAACACAAAGGACCCCTTCAAGAATAACTACAAACCACTGCTCAAGGAAATAAAAGACGACACAAACAAATGGAAAAAATATTCCATGCTCGTGGATAGGAAGAATCAGTATCGTGAAAATGGCCATACTGCCCAAAGTAATTTATAGATTCAAGCCTATCCGCATCAAGCTACCATTGACTTTCTTTGCAGAATTGGAAGAAACTACTTTAAATTTCACACGGAACCAAAAATGAGCCCGAATATCCAAGACAATAATAAGCAAACAGAACAAAGCTGGAGGCATCATGCTACCTGACTTCAAACTATACTACAAGGCTGTAGTAACCAAAACAGCATGGTACTGGTACCAAAACAGATATATAGACCAACAGAACAGAATAGAGGCCTCAGAAGTAACACTACATATCTACAACCATCTGATCTTCTACAAAATTGATAAAAACAAGCAATAAGGAAAGGATTCACTATTTAATAAATGGTGCTGGGAAAACTGGCTCCCATATGCAGAAAACAGAAACTGGACCCCTTCCTAACACCTTATACAAAAATTAACTCAAGATGGATTAAAGACTTACGTGTAAAACCCAAAACCATACAAACCCTAGAAGAAAATCTAGGCAATACCAATCAGGACACAGGCACGGGCAAAGATATGACTAAAACACAAAAAGCAACTGCGACAAAGGCCAAAATTGACAAATAGGATCTAATCAAGCTAAATAGCTTTTGCACAACAAGAGAAACTATCATCAGAGTGAACAGGCAACCTACAGATGGAAGAAAATTTTTGCAATCTACCCATCTGACAAAGGTCTGATATCCAGAATCTACAAGGAACTTAAACAAATTTACAAGAAAAAAACCCTATCAAAAAGTGGGCAATGGATATGAACAGACACTTCTCTAAAGAAGACATTTGAGTCCCTGACGGGGGTGGGCCGGGCCAAGCCGGGCAGGGCCGGGGTGGGGCCGCTGGCCTTTCCGTTGCTTGGATCAGTCTCGGTGCAGCTGCCCGATCCTTCGGCATCCTCGTCCAGGCGTTGCCCAGCGTACCGTCGCCCGGCGCTCCGCCGCTTTCCCGGTGGTTCGGGGCACTTGGGTCCCACAGTCTGGTCTTGCTTCACCTTCCCCTGGCCTGACTCGTCGCCATGGCACAGGTTCTCAGAGGCACTGTGACTGACTTCCCTGGATTTGATGAGCGGGCTGATGCAGAAACTCTTCGGAAGGCCATGAAAGGCCTGGGCACAGATGAGGAGAGCATCCTGACTCTGTTGACATCCCGAAGTAACGCTCAGCGCCAGGAAATCTCTGCGGCTTTTAAGACTCTGTTTGGCAGGGATCTTCTGGATGACCTGAAATCAGAACTAACTGGAAAATTTGAAAAGTTAATTGTGGCTCTGATGAAACCCTCTCGGCTTTATGACACTGATGAACTGAAACATGCCTTGAAGGGAGCTGGAACAGATAAAAAAGTACTGACAGAAATTATTGCTTCAAGGACACCTGAAGAACTAAGAGCCATCAAAGAAGTTTATGAAGAAGAGTATGGCTCAAGCCTGGAAGATGACGTGGTGGGGGACACTTCAGGGTACTACCAGCGGATGTTGGTGGTTCTCCTTCAGGCTAACAGAGACCCTGATGCTGGAATTGATGAAGCTCAAGTTGAACAAGATGCTCAGGCTTTATTTCAGGCTGGAGAACTTAAATGGGGGACAGATGAAGAAAAGTTTATTACCATCTTTGGAACACGAAGTGTGTCCCATTTGAGAAAGGTGTTTGACAAGTACATGACTATATCAGGATTTCAAATTGAGGAAACCATTGACCGGGAGACTTCTGGCAATTTGGAGCAACTACTCCTTGCTGTCGTGAAATCTATTCGAAGTATCCCTGCCTACCTTGCAGAGACCCTCTATTATGCTATGAAGGGAGCTGGGACAGATGATCATACCCTCATCAGAGTCATGGTATCCAGGAGTGAGACTGATCTGCTTAACATCAGGAAGGAGTTTAGGAAGAATTTTGCCACCTCTCTTTATTCCATGATTAAGGGAGATACATCTGGGGACTATAAGAAAGCTCTTCTGCTGCTCTGTGGAGGAGAAGACTAATGTGTCACGGGGAAGAGCTCCCTGCTGTGTGTCTGCGCCGCCCCACTGCCTTCCTTCAGCACCTCTAGCTGCATTTGTATGCCAGGGCTTGACACATTGCCTTATTCATACTAGCATGCTCACGACCAACACATACGCATCATAGAAGAAAATAGTGGTGCTTCCTACTGATCTCTGATGGAGATCTCTTTGACTGCTCTAGTACTTAATTATACTTACGTTACTAAGTTTAATGCCTGGCCATTTTCCATTTATATATTTTTCTTTAAGAGGCCAGATTGCTTTTAGCCTTTTTAAAAAACTTCATTTATATTACATTTGTAACCATGATACCTTAATCAGAACCTTAGCCGTGAAATTGTGAACTCTTGGAAATGTTATTAGTCCAAGTTCGCAGCTAAACTAAACCTGTAAAATTATGGTGATTGTATTCAAAAGATTAATGAAAAATAAACATTTCTGTCCCCCTGAAAAAAAAAAAAAAAAGAAGACATTTATGAGGCCAACAAACATATGAAAAAAAGCTCATCATTACTGGTCATTAGAGAAATGCAAATCAAAACCACAATGAGATACTAGCTCACAGCAGTTAGAATGGTAATCATTAAAGTCAGGAAACAGCAGATGCTGGTGAGGATGTGGAGAAATAGGAACTCTTTTACATTGTTGGTGGGAGTATAAATTAGTTCAACCATTGTGGAGGACAGTGTGGTGATTCCTCAAGGATCTAGAACCAGAAATACCATTTGACCCAGCAATCCTATTACTGGGTATATACCAAAAGGATTAAAAATCATTCTACTGTAAAGACACGTGCACATATATGCTTATTGCAGCACTCTTTACAATAGCAAAGACTTGGAACCAACTCAAATGCCCATCAATGATAGACTGGATAAAGAAAATGTGGAACATATACACCATGGAATACTATGCAGCCATAAAAAAGAGTGAGTTTATGTCCTCTGGAGGGACGTGGATGAAACAGGACACCATCGTTCTCAGTAAACTGACACAGGAGCTGAAAACCAAACACCGCATGTTCTCACTCATAAGTGGGAGTTGAACAATGAGAACACATGGACACAGGGAGGGGAACATCATACACTGGAGCCTATCAGGGGTTGGGGGACAAGGGGAAGGAGAGCATTAGGACAAACACCTAACACATGCAGGACTTAAAACCTGAATGACGGGTTGATCGGTGCAGCAAACCATGGCACATGTATGCCTATATAACAAACCAGCATGTTCTGCACATATATCCCAGAACTTAAAGTAAGAAAAAAAAAAAAAAAGATAATTTAACCATTTGATACTTTGATACAAATGATGAAGTGAGCATTTACTGAGATCTTACTAAGTGCCACACATTGTATGATGGTTAATTTTATGTGTTACTTTGGCTGGGCCACCATCCACAAATATATGGTCAAATGTTATTCTAGATGTTTCTGGGAGGGGCTCTTGGATGAAACTTACATTTCAATCTTTTGATTTTGAATAAAGCAGATCATTTTCCATAATGTGGGTGTCCTCATCCAATCAACTGAAAGCCTGAAAAGAACAAAAAGCAGATCTTTCTTGAGCAAGAAGGATTCTCCAACAGACTGCCTTCAGACTTCATCTGTAGCATCGGCTCTTCCTGGTTCTGCAGTAAACTGTTCCTGGACTTGACTACAACTCTTTCTCGAGTCTCCAGACTGCTGGCTTCGTCTATGAGATTTTGTACTCACCAGGCATCCACAATCATAGCCAATTCCTTAAAATAAATCTCTTTCTATACAGATATGCAGCCTATTGGTTCTGTGTCTCTGAAGAACACTGACTAAATATACAGTGCGAGGAGTATTTTAAATGTATTGATGCATCTAATTTTCTCAACAATCCTATGAAGTCTGAACATGGTACTTTAAGAGGTGTTACTATTTCACAGGTAAAGGAATGGAGGCTTAATGAGATATGGCGCCCAAGGTCTTCCAACTGGTAGGTGGCAGAGCCATGATTATATTCCAAAGTTCAGAGACCAAACCTCTTTGCTTTGTTGCACTAACCCACCTTTGCTATTTCTTGGCGTTGATAATTCTGCATAGGCCTCTGCACCAGCCATTTGGAATCTGACTTTGACCAGACTCTTCCTTCCTGTCAGGGGACTCCTGAGAGACTACTTGGTGTCTGCCTTGGAACCAGAAACTCCTGACCACTCTCTGGCAAACTCAGGCTCGATTCTTTCCTTGCTAAGCCTCAGTTTCTTCATCTACAAAGGGAGGGTAAGTCACTTCACCAGCCTGTTGTGAGGGTTGAATATGAGTGTATATAGTGTCCATCTCCCCGCCTGCAGGCACTAGTCACTCAAATGCAAACACCCTCCCCTCCCACCATGCCTTAACATGCATCTAAATGACACAAGTTCACTGCAGCTGGATCTTATACACACCGAACTCCTTAGAGAGAGTCTTTCTGTATGCCATCTGTATTAGTCAGCCAGGGCTGCTGTAACAAAATACCACACACTGGGTGGCTTAAACAACAGAAGTTTATTTCTCATAATTCTGGAGGTTGGAAGTCCAAGGTTTGGTTTCTTCTGAAACCTCTCTCTTTGGCTTGCAGGTGGCTGCCATCTCCTCTGTGTGTGTGCATTCCTCATTTCTCTTTGTGTGTACAAATTTCCTCTCCTTATAAGGACACATACTGGATTAGGACCCTCTTTAATGGCTTCATTTTAACTTAATCACCACTTTAAAGGCCCTGCCTTTAAATACAGTCACATTCTAAACTGCAAGAGGTTAGAGCACATTCTGTCTATAACATCATCTTACCTCCCAGGTGCCAAGGACATGCTGCCTGGGAAACCCACTATGTCCCACCTTTCCTGCTTTTCTTTACTGAGATTGATGCACAGGACTTTTCAACATGGTTGTCCCTTCAAACTGTCCACCAATTTGGCACCATGTCTTCAGGCTTATGCTAAGAGACTAGCCAAGCTGATCAGAAATGAAAGGAAAGTGCTGCGGTTCCTTCAAATTCTATGAACTCGCCTTTGTCCATTGGTTATGGACAGTTGACCAGAACAAGTACCAGGTACTTTCATAGAAATTGCTTTAATTCTTAGTCAATAAAGTGCACAGCCTCTCCCCACTACCATCAAACACCCCCACAGCCTACTAAGAAAACTACTCCAGGGAGCAGGGAGGCATTGTGAAGTACATTTCAAACAATAGTTATAGTAAAGAACATGATCTCATGAAAACCGTTGCTCTTGACTCCAGGGACTCTTGCATTCTTTACATTGACTCCTATCTGCCTCTGAGGGAGCTATCCCTGCAAATGCCAAGGTGTCTGTTAATTCTGAATCTATGTTTCCGAGCCCTAGTGTTTTTGCTTTTGTTCTTCCTAACATCTGTTGGTTGACATCCAACATTCAACATGGAACACCCTTACTGATAAGAGTTCTAAGGCCAGGTACCTCATGGGCCACAAGCCTTCCTTAGGTCTAACCTGCTTCTGCCTGTCTTTGACTGAAGCACCCATACTAGGTCCATTCTGGGGTGCTTAGGGAAGTAGGGTCTCACTATACAAAGACAGTGTCTCATCTAGAAGAAACCCATGGGAGCAATTTCCGAGGAAGAGCATGTGGGCAGCCAGGCACCACACCTCTGCCCTCCCTCTGGGGCTCCCCGAGATCTGTTGTGCAGACTCATATCATATCAGCAGAGTTATGGCCATATTGGCAAATCTCATTTCCTTTTGCTGGTAGCCTTCTCCAAAATATTCCTGATCCATTTAGAGAATAAATGAGCTTCCCAACTCTAAGAGTTGAATTTTGTAAAACTGGATAAAACACGAACTTCTGTTTTTAAGTCATTGGAAATCATTTCAAATATATATAAAACCAAGTTTCTAATGGGTAAAACATGAGCAGAAAGGTAATTTGATATTCCAGGGGGAAAAGAAAACCTATAGGAAAAAGAAATCCAGAGTCAGAGAGTTAGAGTTGTCCCCACCATCCTTTCTTTCCTTTTTATCTTTTAAATAACACTTTAGATAGAGTATGAACTTCTATAGTTGAACCTAAACAAAGCAGAAAGAGAACAGGAAATCAATGGGAATCACATCTTAATGCAACCTTTTCTAAAACAGTTCAAGAATCCATAGGGGACTCATTCTGTATTGGATTTCTGAAAGGACTGGAGCTTGTAACCCAGTGATTGATGCCTGCCATCAGCAGCACGTCTCTCTCTTTCCTCCCTCGAAGGCTTAGACAAATTTTACCTCATTCAACAAGCTCTCAATCATATTCAGGAAATCAAGACTTCAAATGGGGCATGATTACAACTTTAATAGCTATTTCAGGTAGAACTGATTCGCATGATGTGGGATCTTGGCAGCAGTTTAATTACTTTAGGGTAATGATGCGAATCTCGATGAGGGGCCAATTTTGGCTTTACTGACTATTATGTGCGTTAATTAATATGATTAAATGTGCTGCTTTCCATGCTCTTTTATTCCCTTCTCTCTACTAATATTTGGGGCTTGTCCTCTGAACTGTTGTTGGTCAAAGTTTCCTTCCTCTCATTTTCATTGGTAGAGCAGGATGTATTCTTGAGAACACGAATGCATTTATTTATTGATAAAGAAAGTCTTCTGGAAACCTTTTGCAGAGACGAAGCAAAGGAGGGATTTTCTTGCCTTCTTCATCCTCTTTCTCTTGTCTCTTCTTCCTCTGCTTGCTTATTGTTTGTTTTTGCTGCATTTCCCACTTTATGTGATTTTATGGCTCTTCAAAATGAATTCACCTTTCTAAGCTTTGATGCAATTACTTAAGCCAATAATAACTTATGTTTGTTGATTGTTTACTGTCTACCAGAAATTTCTGTAAGTGCTTTCTTTGTCTTATTTCATTATATCAAAATAACAACATTATTCCTGTTTCCTGGCAAAAACAGCAAAGTGTGTACAAATTAGGCAACTTGCCTGAGATAACATCCTGGGTAAGTGATGGCACCAGCATTTTAATCCAGGTGGTCTGTGACTCCATAGTGGGAACTTTCCCATTATAATTCCTACTGAAATCTGGTAGTTGTGAAAATAATTTCTCTCTCTCAATATAACAGTCATTCCCACAACTAGTATTCCGCACATATACATGTTGGAGGTTTATGACATGCCAGAACCACTCTGGAGGCTCAGGGGTACAAGAAAATACTAGACAGAGCCCTTGCTCTTAAGGTAGCCATGCCTTTCTGGAGGTCATTAGTGTAGCATGTCATAACTGCTGTGGAGTGACGTCGCACAGAATGTCTTCTAAAATTATAGCAACATTGGTCATTCAGAAGGATTTGACATGTGCTGGGAAAATCTCAGTTAATTCTAGCCACTGGATTACTTCCTGCAAAAATGTAAAAAAACAAAAAATCCAAGAGGCAGGATGTAGATGACAACCTTACTATCATCAAATATTAGCAACAGCCAACTATATCCCATGGTCAGATGAAAAGCCTATGGATTTCGAAATCACATAGACCTGGCTTCAAATTTCTGCTGGGTTCCTTATTAGCTGTGTGACTTTGAGCAATTTACCCAAACTCTCTGAACTTCTGTTTGTTCACCTATACAAGCAGATGAAAAAGATCTCACCTCTTGTAGTTGCTTAGACCAGGGATTTGCCAACTTTTTCTTAAAGGAACAGATAGTAAGTATTTTAGTTTTTGCTCGCCTTACAGGCTGTCACAGCTACTCAGCTCTGCCATTGTAGCATAAAAGCAGCCATGGACAATATGCAAATGAGTAGGTGTGGCACTATTACAATACATTTTATTTACAAAACCAGACAGGCTGGATCTGACCCATGGGGTATAGCTTGCTACCGCTTGGTTTAGACCATTAAATGGGATATTAAAAGGAAAACGTGTATGAAGGTCTCTGATCTACCGTAGACAATGATTGTTTATTTTCCTTCCTTCCTGCAATTTATTTAATTAAGCTGATAGGACACAAAGGTGGACACAAACACTCTACCTCTCTCTTAAAGTGCTCATGGTCCACTTGAGGTGACAAGACATAGAAAAATATAGGGAACAATACAATTTTGGAATGGAATTGAGTGAATGGAATAATGGCCATAAGAAAAATGGTTAATGTCAAGTGAAGGAAGAAGAAAGGATTTCCAGGTAGGAAATCTAAAGGAGGAGGAAAGCTCTAAGTATTTAGAGGAAGCTCAGTGAAACCATTTGTCTGAAGAAGAGAGGGTGTACATAAGAAGAGTGAGTGGCAGTCAAGCTTAGCCACAGCAGTGTAGGGCTGATTGATGGGTTCAGGAGTTTACATCTTTACCTGCAGATATCATTCAATGTGCTACTGGGTTGTTGTTCTTTTAACAACATAGTAAGCACTCATCAGATATTTGTTGGGTGAATAAAGTCATCTGGAAGTGATTTGTGAGATGGTTGGGCAGAAAATGGCAGCTGAAAAATCACGGATTGATGGCAGCTAGCATCAGCCAGAAAGGACAGATCAAAAAGACACTGCACAGGAAGAAGGGACATGACTCAGTAACCAAACTGCAGGCAAGAGGGAGGTACTATTTAGAGATGATGCTGAGGTTTAAATCTGGCGACCAGAAAAATACTATTGTTGTTGATTACCTTAGTCTGTTTGTGCTGCTGTAACAAAATGCTTTAGATTGAGTAATGTGTGAACAATGGAGATGTATTTCTCAGAGTTCTGGAGGCTGGAAAGTCCAAGATCAAGGTGCTGGCATGTTTGGTGTCTGGTGAGAGCCTGGTCTTTGCTTACAAGATGACACCTCAAATGCTGTGTCCTCTGGAGGAGACAAATGCTGTGTCCTCATATAGCAGAATGTATAGGGGAGGAAAAAGGGTCCAGCTAGTTCCCTCTAGCCATTTTATAAGGCACTTATTCCATCCTTGAGGGTGGAGCCCCTATAACCTAACTGCCTCCTAAGGGCCCCATTTCCTGATACTGTTGCATTGGGTCTCAAATTTTGGAGGGTCACAGACATTCAAACCATAGCGGTGATAAAATGAAGGGTGTCACGGAAGTTGCTTTCTGGAGGAAACATTACGAATTTAGTCTCAAGCACTTGAATTTAGCATACTTGAGAACATCCAGGTGAACAAATTTGGTATGATAAGAGAGGCTCAAGAAAGAGACTGAACCTGGAAGCAGACAGAGATTTAGACATCAGCCTCATACATAGATGTCTCAGGAGAATGACTGAAGTCTTGATTCTGGCTGAGATTTATGGACCAAAATGAAGATCTTGTGTCGGGACTGACTCAGAGACAGGGGTTCTCCTTAGAAACCTCAAAGCAGCTCCCTAGTTCATCCTACGTATTATGGCAATAGAAGCGCTGAGAGATTGATAAGATCTCATAACATGTTTTAAAATGTAAAAACAAAGATCAGAAAAAGAATTAAATAAACCTTGGGATTCTGACGTCCAGAACCGTCTTCCATACAAACCCAAAGAAAAGACTCAGAGCGTGAACTTCTACACTATGTAAATTCAATAAGTACACCTGGTACAGAGTAATCCCATTGAGTTCAATTAATAGAAGACATGGAAATGTGTCACCAATAATAGTCATAAGACATTCTCAGCACTTTTCCACATGTGGCTAACGCAATCATAACTTAGCAAAGCTACTTTCAGATATACATCTGAATCTCTTGCTCTGTTAAATACAATTTTATGGCAAATCTTTTGCAATTTTCAGTAGATCTCAACTTGATCTACTTCTCTTGTCTTGCACCTGCTTCAATTTTCTTGCTACTACTGTGAGGGAGGGGTTTTCCGTTGACTAGAAAGAAGTGATTTATGGGGCAAGAGGCAAAAGAGATGGATCCATCTAGAATAGCATTTTTATTATATTTTCTCTAAGTAAAATCAGAAAAGTATTACCCAGAGGCATTATGATCTGGCCATGTTAGACTCCAGCTCCTTATTAAATTGGTGAGTTATGGAGAAGGTGTTACCATCTGAGACAGTTTTTGAAGGGGCTTTTCATTTTCCTCTTTCCATTTAGCTATTTCTTGAAGCTGATGAAATACATAGTACTTCGGTTATTGCAGGGTCAAGCAGAACATTCTTTTTAGGGAATACATAGCAGTGAAAGAATTGTAGGATTTTTAAATCTGGCATCAGAGCTTGCCAAGTTTAAACATCCAAATTTGTATAAAAAGGGAAAACTCTGATCCAGAGAGACTAAATGACTAAAAGACTCAGAGTGTGCTGCAGAACCAGGTCTGGAACCCTAGAATCCTGGCTCCCAGTCCATTACTGCAAGTACAAGGTTTTAGACATTCACATTGGCCACAAGCAGATTATCCTCCCATTGTAAAAGAGCATTTAGGCCACAACCAGCAGAAACACTAAGCTGCGGATTTCTGTTCATGATGCATCTACCGTGGTCATCTTCTGACATTTTCCAAGGACTGGGACAGCTTTGGAAAGCCCTCCTAGAGACCAGGTTATTTTAAGGTGGAAAACAGAAATCCTAACAAGCCCGGGCATATGCCCTTTTTTTTTTTTTTTTTTTTTTAATGGAAAAGCTGAGGGACCCAAGAGCCAACCCTGAAACCTTGATATTTAAAGCAGTTGTCTGTAGACATAATACCCTAGTTTGATCAAAGGGTTGGGCCACACAATCCCAGGGAACAGGAAGGCTGACAAGGGGGGAAGGGCTCTTTGTCCAGGAGGCCTGGAATCCGGATGCCCTGGCTGGCGGGGCTGCCGGGGAGGGGCTGAGGCCCAGTCTGTGCCCGCGTTCCTCCCCCTGCCCTTCTGGTCCCCACACCGAGAGATCAGACAGAGCCTGCTCTCTCCCCACACTCAGTATCCAATCGGTTTTCTTCAGGACATTAGTAAAATGCATGTATAGGGTTTGCTTGTATTTTTGTTGCTGTTTAATTCTACAATCAGAAAAGGTAAGCACCCCAGTTTAACTCTATGAGTCTTTCTCCCAGTATGTGGCTTCCTAAACAAATATTTCATCCATCGTTCAGGTCACATTCTTGACCTTGTTGTTTCAGGTGCCTGATAATTCTGGGCTAATGACGGCCTGGCGAGCACGTTGGTTGCCCCACCACCACCCCACCATTCTCCAGTGCGCCCCGCCCTCCCTCCTGTCCCCAGCAGCTTTCCCTGGGCCCATTTTCATACCAGCCTCTTCCCCATTAATTGCTTTTCCCTCGGTAGCCTTTCTTTTCTTTATCGAAGTGCTTGCTCTGAAGGCTTCTACTTCAGATTCCTGCCCCCAGTGCCCTTGGCCTGTTCATTATTTAATTTTGCTTTCAGTCCCCTGCCTGTCAGGCAATGTCTGCACCCTGTGATTGTTTTCATTTTTTAAAGTCTCCAAACAAAGATCACAGCCTTGTAGACACGCTTTTAAAATATTATAATGATTTCTGGTGTGCGCACACATGTGTGTGCACACAGAGATAAATTAGTTAGAAAAATGTGCTTTGGACCCACCTAGGTTCTCTGAAGCACAGAATTTGACTGATGAAAGGGCTTTATGCACTGCCCCCTGGCCCTGCTGACAACACTACCCCTAATGCCTGTCCTCCTGCTTTGTAAGTTGCTGAGATGGGTATTTTTCTCTAGTCAGTCAAACAAATACATAAAGTAACTTCTAGAGTTCTTTGTCATTGTACTAAGCTGGCTGATGGCATTTTAGAGATCCAATCTAATTGAGGGGCTTGCATTAACATGGAAGGAAGCAACACTATCTGATAGCAACTGACATAGGTCTAGTCATGCAGTAAAGCATTCAAAATAATCCGGAGAAAGGATAACAGATCGAGCCTTTGGGGATGAGTGATATCTGGATTCAGGAAAGTTCTTCTTCTGATTTTTCTTTTTGACCCCTAAACATCAGATGTGTTCAACATTATTATGGACTGAGTTCTATTCGCCCAAAAAGTGTATGTTGAATCCCTAACCCCCAGTGTCTCAGAATGTGACTGTATTTTGAGACAGGGTCTTTAAAGAGGTAATTAAGTTAAAATGCGTTCACTGGGGTGAGCCCTAATCTGATCTCTGGTGTCCTTGTAAGAAGAGATTTGGACAGACCTGCAAGGAGGGAAAGGTATGTGTGGCACTGGGAGCAGAAGGCCATCCTCAAGCTAAAAAGAGTGGTCTTAGAAGAAGCCAACCCTGGCAGCATTTTGAGTTGGGACTTGCAGCCTCTGGAACTATGAGGGAAGAAACTCCTGTTGTTTAAGCACCCACTGTGTGGTACCTTGTTATGGAAGCCCTGGCAGAATAATGCAAACATTGGTATTTCAAGACGGTGTTAGTTTTAGATGAACAATGAAATTAATCACAGAGCAATTTCCGGGCAGGAAGTGGCTTTTCTGCCCCTGTTTGGGTTTCCAGACATTTAATTCTTATTTGTGAACAAGTAGTAGATATTCAGCATGTGTTTATTGGGCACTTCCTTCATGCCACACACTGCACTAGGCCAAGGAACAGAGATTCAGAAACCTATGGCTGTATCTAGAGTCTAGATGAGTTGAGCTTCTCAAACTGGCAGTAGATACATGCTAATGACGGGTCCCCAAGGTAATCTTCTTCCTAGGACCTAATGGCCACGTTGTAATAAGACTTTTCTTCTTCAGTTACTAATTTGATTCCTAAAGTATTAGGTACATATAAAATAACCTTTTTGTGTAGATCAAAACGTTGAATTAAATGCAATATGGAATAGAATAAGATTAGATTGCATTCCGGAACAGAAAAAAGACATTAATGAAAAAACTGAGTAAATCCAAATGAAGTAGTTCAGCTAATAATAATGTGCCAATGTGAATATCTTAGTTTTTCTACATGTATCTGGGTTATTTCTATGGTTTGAATGTGTCCCCTAAAGTTCATGTGTTGGAAACATAATCCCCAGTGCAACGATGTTAGGAGATGAGTGATTAGGTCATGAGGGCTCTGACATCATGAATAGATTAATTTCATTACATGGAAGTGGGTTTGTTTGGTGAGAGTAGGTTTGCTAGAAAAGTGAGTTCAGGCCAGGCATGGTGTTTCACACCTATAATCCCAGTATTTTGGGAGTCTGAGGCAGGAGGATTGCTTGGGGCCAGGAGTTCCAGATCTGCCTGGATGACATAGTGAGACCCTGTCTCTACAAAGAACAAAAAAAAATTAGCCAGGTATGGTGTGGCATGGTGGCTCATGCCTGTAATCTCAGCACTTTGGGAGGCCAAGGCGGGTGGATTACAAGTTCAGGAGATCGAGACCATCCTGGCTAACATGGTGAAACCCGGTCTCTACTGAAAATACAAAAAATTAGCTGGGTGTGATGGTTGGGTGCCTGTAGTCCCAGCTACTTGGGAGGCTGAGGCAGGAGAATGGCGTGAACCCGGGAGGAAGAGCTTGAAGTGAGCAGAGATTGCACCACTGCACTTCAACCTGGGCAACAGAGCGAGACTCCGTCTCAAAAAACACTAAAGCAAAAGCAAACAAACAAAAATTAGGCAGGTACACACCTACAATCCTAGCTACTTGGGAGGCTGAGGTGGGAGGATTGCATGAGCCCAGGAGTTTGAAGCTGCAGTGAGGCATGATTGAACCACTGTACTCCAACCTGGGCAACAGAGAAAAACCCTGCCTCAAAACAAACAAACAACAACAACAACAAAACTGAGTTCAGACCCCTCCTGCTCTCGCACTCTCACTCTCATGCTCTCTTGCCCTTCTACCTTCAGCCATGTGATGACACTGCATGAAAACCCTCACCAGATGCTGGCCCCATGTCTTAGACTTTCCAGCCTTCACAACTATTAACAAAATAGACTTCTATTGTTTATAAATTACCCAGCTTCATGTGTTCTTTTATAGCAATATGAAATGAACTAAGACCATTGTGTAACATACTAACATTAGGGGAAATGAGGTAAAAGATGTATAGGAATTCTTTCTATAATTTTGGCAACTTTTCTATGAATTCCAAACATCTAAAATTATTCCAAAATTAAAAGTTTATTTTTAAAATGTTTGAATATTGGTGATTTTACATGGCTTAACCTAATAGGTAAAACCCGGATATTTAAATATAAAGCTGCCTGAAGCAACCTTTCGATGATACAGTAGTAGGATTTATGTTTGAAATTTAAGTATGTTTTAATTATAGATATTTTTAGATAATTGATAGGCTTTTGTGCCTTGGCAGCCCAGCTCCTGGACGCCTAGCCAGTTATATGTACAAGTAAGAACTAACTGAGCTTTCAAAGACAAAGGATGCTATAGTCATTACTGAGGGACAGCTTGGGCTGAGACTAGCTAATGGAACTTCTTTCACTTCTTTGACTAGGCAAGGATAAGCTGGGGACTCTGTGCTGATGGAATGACTGATTCCTTCTGTTCTTGGGAGTCAGTGGACACCCAACACAGCCTCATTCAAGGAGAACTGGTCACTTTCAACTCGTTTCTTCAGAAGAGGATCCTTCCTTCCTGCCCCACTGGGTCATGTAAGGACAGAAGGATTGTGCCATATCAGTTTTGGGGGATTCCACATTCTCATTTAGAGGAAAAAGAATCTGCTTCCAGTTTTACCCCTGGAACTAGAAAACTAATTTTTAATCAGACCAATACCATTTAAGAGACTTGTTTTGTTTGGCTGGCAAGTATTTGAGATTTTGAAGAATTATTTGCCACACTTCTAAATTGGGAAGTTTCACAGAAATACCTGGATATATGACTTCTCTTAAACAATCAGAATTTCCAGCAACAGTTCTAAGTATATTCCATCATAGAAAAGACTGATTAGAGCTGAACAGCTGTTGTGCCCGTTCAAAGGGTCATATGCTCTGTGTTTGCTCATAGTCTCCACACAGCCCTCTCCACTCACTCATCCAGCCACTTTCAGCATTTGAGTTTACAACCCCCAGTCTAGATCAGTGTTTTTCAAACTACAGTTCATCCCACTGTGGGAGTCATTAAATCAGTGTCTTGGATAACCAGTATGATATGGTTTGGCTCTGTGTCCCCACCCAAATCTCATCTTATAGTTCCCATAATTCCCACATGTTGTGAAAGGGACAGAATGATATGATTTGGCTGTGTCCCTAACCAAATCTCATCTTGTAGTTCCCATAATTCCCACATATTGTGGGAGAGACCTGGTGGGAGATGGTTGAATCATAGGGGTGGGTCTTTCCCATGCTGTTCTAGTGATAGTGAACGGGTCTCATGAGATCTGATGATTTTTAAAATGGGAGTTTCTCCTCACAAGCCCTCTTTTTGCCTGCTGCCATCCACATAAGATGTGACTTGCTTCTCCTTGCTGTCTGCCATGATTGTGAGGCCTCCCCAGCCACATGAAACTGTGAGCTCTCCATAAAACCTCTATCGTTTGTAAATTGCCCAGTCTCAGCAGCGTGAAAACAAACTAATACAGTAAATTGGTACCACTAGAGTCGGGCACTGCTGAAAAGATACCCCAAAATGTAGAAGCAACTTTGAAAGGTAACAGGCAGAGGGAACAGTTTGGAGGGCCCAGAAGAAGATGGGAAAATGCAGGAAAGTTTGGAACTCCCTAGAGACTTGTTGAATGACTTTGACCAAAATGCTGATAATAATATAGACAATGAAATCCAAGCTGAGGTGGTCTCAGGTGGAGATGAAGAACTTGTTGGGGACTGGAGCAAAGGTGACTCTTGCTATGTTTTAGCAAAGAGACTGGCAGCATTTTGTCCCTGCCGAAGAGATTTGTGGAACTTTGAAATTGAGAGAGATGATTTAGGGTACATTGCAGAAGAAATTTCTAAGCAGCAAAGCATTCAAGAGGTGACTTGGGTGCCATTAAAGGCATTCAGTTTTTTTTTTTTTTTTTTTTTTTTTTTTTTTTTTTTTTTGAGGCGGAGTCTCGCTCTGTCGCCCAGGCTGGAGTGCAGTGGCCGGATCTCAGCTCACTGCAAGCTCCGCCTCCCGGGTTCACGCCATTCTCCTGCCTCAGCCTCCCGAGTAGCTGGGACTACAGGCGCCCGCCACCTCGCCCGGCTAGTTTTTTGTATTTTTAGTAGAGACGGGGTTTCACAGTGTTCGCCAGGATGGTCTCGATCTCCTGACCTCGTGATCCGCCCGTCTCGGCCTCCCAAAGTGCTGGGATTACAGGCTTGAGCCACCACGCCCGGCCAAGGCATTCAGTTTTATAAGGGAAGCAGAGTGTAAAAGTAGACAAGAAAATCCCATTTTCCGAGGAGAAATTCAAGCCAGCTGCAGAAATTTGCGTAAGTAATGAGGAGCCAAATGTTAATCCATAAGACAATGGGGAAAATATCTCCATGGCATGTCAGAGGTCTTCACAGCAGCCTCTCCCATCACAGCCTGGAGGTCTAGGAGAAAAAAGTGGTTTCCTGGGCTGGGCCCAGGGTCCTTGTGCTGTGTGTGGTCTAGGGACTTAGTTTCCTGCATCCCAGCCTCTCCAGCTGTGGCTGAAAGGGGCCGATGTAGAGCTCAGGTCACGGCTTCAGTGGGTGCCCCAAGCCTCGGCAGCTTCCATGTGGTGCTGAGCCTGGGAGTGCACAGAAGTCAAGAACTGGGGTTTGGGAACCTCCACCTAGATTTCAGAGACTGTATGGAAATGCCTGGATGTCCAGGAGAAGTTTGCTACCAGGGTGTGGGGGCGGGGGGCTTTCATGGAGAACCTCTGCTAGGGCAGTACAGAAGGGAAATGTGGAGCTGGAGTCCCTACTGGGGCACCATCTAGTGGGGCTGTGAAAAGAGGGCTACCATTCTCCAGACCCCAGAATGGTAGATCCGCTGACAGGTTCTACTCTGTGCCTGGAAAAGCCACAGACACTCAACGCCAGCCTGTGAAGGTAGTAGGAGGGAGGCTGTACCCTGCAAAGCCACAGGGTCGGAGCTGCCCAAGACCATGGGAACCCACCTCTTGCATCAGGATGACCTGGATGTGAGACATGGAGTCAAAGGAGACCATTTTGGAGCTTTAAGATTTGACTGCCCTGCTGGATTTCAGACTTGCATGGGGCCTGTAGCCCCTTTGTTTTGGCCAATTTCTCCTGTTTGGAATGGCTGTATTTACTCAGTGACTGTACCCCCATTATATCTAGGAAGAAACTAACTTGCTTTTGATTTTACAGGCTCATAGATGGAAGAGACTTGTGTTGTCTTGGATGAGACTTTGGACAGTGGACTTTTGAGTTAATGATGAGTTGAGACTTTGGGGGACTGTTGGGAAGGCATGATTGGTTTTGAAATGTGAAGAGTTGAGGTTTGGGAGGGGCCAGGGGCAGAATGATATGGTTTGGCTCTGTGTCCTCACTCAAATCTCATCTTGTAGCTCCCATAATTCCCGTATAGTGTGGGAGAGACCTGGTGGGAGATGGTTGAATCATGCGGGCGGGTTTTTCCTGTGCTGTTCTAGTGATAGTGAATGGGTCTCATGAGATCTGATCGTTTAAAAAACAGGAGTTTCTCTGCATAAACACTCTTTTTGCCTGCTGCCATCCACATGAGATGTGACTTGCTCCTCCTGTCCTTCCGCCATGATTGTGAGGCTTCCCCAGCCATGTGGAATTGTGAGTTCTCCATTAAACCTCTATTGTTTGAAAATTGCCCAGTCTCAGATATGTCTTTATCAGCAGTGTGAAAACAGACTAATACACAATAGTACAAGGAGAAAAAGAAGGAGACAGAAGTGAAGAAAGATGAGGAAGAGGAGGAAATAGAAAATATCAGAATATTTACATGTGGTAAGGACTACTGTTACTTTGTGAAACCTTTGTTTCAATTGTGTTTATGTGTGCTCATACTGGGTTACCATATAAAATAAGTTTCTTTCTACGAGTTGCAATAAAATAAATTTGAAAGCCAAGACTAGTAAAAATTTAAATAATCCAACCTCTTGTTAGTCATTTAGTTTGACGTCTTTGCTTACTGTTTTTGTTTTGTTTTTCTTTAAATTACCTGCGAGGGTAGGTGTTTGTTGTATACGCATATCCATGGAATTCACACATGCATGATGTGGATCTCCATGAATGCCCATAGAAGCTTTTTGGTGTTTCTCAGACCTATGATTCATCCAATTACCAAGCTGTATAGTTATCCTTCAGTAAGTTAGATCATATTAAATAATAATCAGATGTATTTACATGGGTTATCTAGGGCAACTAATAGTCTAAAATAGACCAGCACTGTCTCATAGAACTTTCTGTGATGATGGAAGCATTCTATATCTGCAAATTCAATATGGTAGCCTCAAGCCACATGCAGCTCTTTAGTACTTGAAATGTACCTAATATGACAGAGGACCTATATTGTAAGTTTAAATTTCAATTAGTTAAACTTTAAGTAGCTGTACATAAGCAGTGGCTACCATGTTGGATAGCATAACTCTAAATTCTAGAATTAGTATTTTGAAAAACAGATGGCTATATTTCTTGTTTTTTGGACTAGACAGTCAATTGGTCTGATATAATTATTTTATTCAGGCATCACTCACTGAAGAGTGAGAAGAGCTAACATTCCATTGGCTGGGCACAGCTTACTTTTCTTGGTCCAGAGTATTACTACAGACAAATGGCCCAGCTTCTAAATGTAGAATTTATAAGTTTTTATCCCCATTGATTTCTGGTTTTTCATATTGAAAATTGGTTGAAGCAAATTATGTGTTTGAACTATATGGATTAAAACTATAATAATTATTATTTGATAACTATAATAGTAACTATAATAACAATAATATGGATCTGTGTCCTCACCCAATCTCATGTTGAAATGTAATCCCAGGTGCTGGAGGTAGAGTCTGTGGGAGGTGATTGGATCATGGGAGGAGAGTTCTCATGAATGGTTTAGCACCATCCCCTCTTGGTACTGTATAGTGAGTGAATTCTCATGAGACCTGGTTGTTTGAAAGTATGTAGCACCTTCCCCCTTCTTCTCTTCCTCCTGCTCCCAGTCATGTGAAGTGCTGGCTCCTGCTTTGCCTTCCGCCATGATTGTTTCCTGAGGCCTCCCCGGACGCAGAGGACATGCTGCCAGGCTTTCTGTACAGCCTGCAAAACTGTGAGTCAATTACACGCCTTTTCTTTATAAATTACCCTGTCTCAGGTATTTCTTTATAGAAGTGCAAGAAGAGACTAACACTAGAAATAATAAAAGTAATGAAAATAGTAGCAAGAATAGCAGACACTTAATAAGTGCTTACTATGTACCCGACACTGTGATAAGCCCTTTGTATGCCTTATTCCACTTATTCTTCACAATAATCCTATGAAATAAGAGAGATATTATCCTATATGAGGAAATTCTTGTTTATAAAGGTTAAGTAACTTACAAGGTCACTCAGGTAGTGACTGAATGAGCCAGAATATGAATTCCATTCTGTCTGGCTATAAGTCCCTTATGGTAACCACTATGGTGTTCTTACAGGGTGCAAATCAGTTCGTTTTTCCATCAATCCATTGTTTCCTTGATAAAAACATGTCCAAGATGAATTACTAGTGGCTGTGCTAGGACTAGGGCCTGGGTCCTGTGATTCTGATGTGGGTACTCCCCACTGCCACACTCTTATTATAAATTTATCATTAATGCTGTTTCGGCCACATTTGTGGAAGCATGTGCTGGTGGGCTTCATTGGAACCTAGGCATTTTTTACTCTGGGGGGGTCCTTCCTCCATAATATCAAAAATTCTATCTTCCTTTGTTGATATAAAGGCAAACATTCTGATCTTCTATATTAAACCCTTTTATTCTACCCCAAAGTTCAACTTTTTCTTTTGGTTTTGAAGAAATTGAAACATTTTCATGGGCTCTGTGGTAGGCAGTATAATGCCCCCTCCACCAAAGATAACCACATCTTAATCCCCATGAACACATGAACATGGTAACTTCTATGGTCAAAGGGACTTGGCAGATGTGATTCTATTAAGCATCTTGACCTGAGAGGGTTGTCTTGTGTTATTCCAGTGGGCCCAGTAGAATCACAAGGGTCCTCAAGGAGAGTCAGAGAAGGAGATACGATGGCAGAAGCCAGAGTCAGAGTGTGGCCTGAGCAAGACTCCACTGACAATTGCTCACTCTGAAGATGGAAAGAGCCACGAGCCAAGGACTGCAGGCAGCATAGTGCTTGGCATCATCAATGGGTAAGGAAAGAAAGAAAGTAATCAGGGGAATTCTCTTCACATTTCCAAGGAAATGCAGGATTAAAAGTGGCCATGAAAGAGACTTAAATTCAAAATTGAGTAGCCCCATGTATTGTCAGGGTTCTCTAGAAGGACAGAACTGATAGGATCGATGTATATATGAAGGGGAGTTTATTAAGGAGAATTGGCTCACACAATCACAAGGTAAAGTCCCAAGACAGGTCTTCTGCAAACTGAGGAACAAGGAAGCCAGTGGTAGATCCATTCAAGTCTCAAAACCTTAAAAGTAGGGAAGCTGATAGTGCAGCTTTCAGCCTGTGGCCAAAGGCCCGAGAGCCCCTGGCAAGCCACTGGTGTATATCTAATAGTCCAAAAGATGAAGAACTTGGAGTCTGATGTTCAAGGGCAAGAAGTATCCAGGGCATGAGAAAGATGAAGCCCAGAAGACTCAGAAAGTCTGCTTTTCCATCTTCTGCCTGCTTTATTCCAGCCACGCTGGCAGCTGATTAGCTGGTGCCCACCCAGATTGAGCGTGGATCTGCCTCTCCCAGTCCACTGACTCAAATGTTAATCTCCTTTGGCAACACTCACAGACACACCCAGGAACAATACTTTGCATCCTTTAATCCAATCACATTGACATTCAATATTAACCATCACTCCCCATGGCTGTCTAGGACCCCATTCCCCTCCCTGCCCCAAATACCTAGTAACAAGAAATTTTCAGTTGAAACCATTTGCTTTCCCTAGGCTTCGGGATTCTGTTCTGCAGAAGCTACATTTGGAAGAGGATGAGCAGCATCTGGAGAAGGTGCCCTGAACGAAAAGAGAAATGGGAACTCAGAGTAGAGAAAAACTGAAAAGGAGCAGCAAAAAATGAGCCTGGAAATACCAAGAAAGGGGGGATTTACTTATTTATTTATTTTATTTATTTATTTTGAGACGGAGTTTCACTCTTGTTGCCCAGGCTGGAGTGTAATGGCGCAATCTCCACCTCCCGGGTTCAAGCAATTTTCCTGGCTCATCCTCCCAAGTAGCTGGGATTACAGGCATGCGCCACCATGCCCAGCTAATTTTGTACTTTTAGTAGAGACAGCATTTCTCCATGTTAGTCAGGCAGTCTCGAACTCCCGACCTCAGGTGATCCACCCACCTCGGCCTCCCAAAGTGCTGGGATTAGAGGCGTGAGCCAATGCACCAGACCAAAGTGGGGAATTTTTAAAAAGAGAGAAATTACAAAAGTGAAAAGAGACATTGACAGAAGAGAAGTTGGAAGTAAGTAAGCAATTTGCAATTTTGAAGGGACCCAGGAAGAAAGGCAGGCCAAGTAGAGAAACAAAAAGCAAAACCAACGGTGGGCCTAAAAGTAAACTTCCTTTCTCTTTGTAACTGACGCTGGGTACAGAGCTGAACTCTACAGTCCAGAGGCCATCTAAGGCCATCAGTCCAAGCCCTGCACTGCTGCCATGGCCAGTGGGAGTGACACGCATGGGACGATGGCAGAATGCAGCCTGAGAAATGAGGGGTTCCTGTCTCAGCAAGGGCTGCATTTTCTCTGCTCTCTTTTCACAAAGCTGCTACTCACATCAAAGTGGCTCCCCGTGACCCATGATGCTCACAGCCTAAACTTGGAGCCCTCCCTCCCATCTCAGTCTCAGGCCTTTTTTGCAGTTGTTTCAACCGCTTATCTTTAGGGACTAGGTCTTATGCCCAAATTTGTAGATAATTTCTATGTTTATTAGAGTGTACATTATTTTCTGGTTTAATGCGTATAGCCAGTTGGCTCCAGCTGACGTTTTCACCTCTTAATATCTCATACTAAAGCACTTGAAAAAGAAAAAAAGGAGAAATTATTTTTAAAAATGTATATGCACACAAACATATATATGTAAGCACTGAATATGAATATATTGAATATAAAGATATTATGTAGGCGTACTTACATACACACATGCATACATGTATATGCACATAAGGCTTCTGTATTCAAATTTCTAGGAAATAATAACAAAGCATTGGAGGGTGATTTTTAATAAGTCCAGATTCCCTCTTTCATTTCCATTTTTATTTTTTTAAAGAGTACATCTCCCAAAAGATGCATTTCTGAGCTCTCTAACTGATTAACAAGGACCGCTCTTAGGTGAACCCTTCTCTCAGTTTTTAATTTCAGTTGACTTTTGCATATATAGTCACTTTTTTTCTGCAGGCTTTATCCAAAGAATTTTTTCAAAACAATGTTTCCCCATGCAGTTTTTCATTGTTCTAACCCCAAATTGTATTTAGTACATTGATATGCTCAGGGGATAGCGTTTTTGGCTTACACGGTTCTCTCTTCCTGGGCTGACACTGGGTGGTCTTTCAGCCATGTCTGGTTTTTAGGTATCACCAACAGCTCTGTTTTATGTTTTTCACACAGTTTCCTTTTCCATCCTGGTTTAGGGATGGAGATATTCTTCCTTGCTCTTTCTTTTTTAGTGGCTTGTTATTTTTCATGGGGGAGGGCATTTAAACGCTGTCACCCAGGGTATCAAATCTGTGCATAGATAAGCAGACAAGATGGTGAGTGATGTGACTTCTTCAACCTTATTTTAAAAATTAATTTCTATTTTTCCCTGCCCTGAAGTTGGAAGACAGAAGTGTTGACATGCTTTAATCTTTACTAAGACAATTTATTTAACAAGTACTTACACTGTGCTTATCATGTATCAGGTACTAGTGCTCAGTGATTTCCAAATTTTGACTGAATCAACAGAGCAACCTTCTGAGGATGGTGCTAGAACTCTTCATATTTTGTAGATGAGGAAATGGTGGCATGGAGAGGTAAGTAACTAGCACAAAGCCACACATCTGGTAGGTGGGGCTGGGGAGTGGGAGCAAGGATTCAAATCTAGACAATCAGGTTCATATCCAAGCTGTTAATCGATACATTAGAAAAAATAACGGGGCACTGACTTCCCACTTTAAGACTTCCTTAATGGGTCAATTCCATGTTGCCAGGACCGACACTGATTTTGTTTCTGTTCACATCAGATTCAGATTGCTTTTTTTTTTTCAAAGTATTATCTTAGCAGTACTTCAACTCGTAGGAAATGAGTCCTATTAACCTGCCCAGGTATTTTATTTGGCTCTTTCCCTGTTTTAGGCAGTCAGATGGGCTGAGTTCATGGTTCTGGGAAGTCTGATGGCATCTGCACCTCTTTTCACCAAGTTATTCCCATCACCCCCCTCTGGTAGCATTTCAAGAGTTTTTTCGTCAACATGTAAGGGTTGATTTATGTTTTGAGAGCCACACCTTTTTCAACAAAACACACACAGATGCCATACAGAAATAGAAAATGACCTTTACCCATGAAAAGAATTTTGATGAATTGCAGGAAGTAATATACTGTGCAAGGAAAATAGTCTTTTGATCTTTTCTTTTTAATGTAAATCACTTCCCATGAAGAACACTCTGAGTCTAATGAGGTTCTTTAAGTGGAGAGTACAAAGACCACCAGAGTATTAGAGAAGAATTTCACTGTGTTGGTGTCTGATCTACTCCTACTAATGGAATGTATATACTGGGGAGGGAGGAGGAAGTTGGGGACTGTTAGAGGGAATAACCAAAAGCATTTGGAGTATTCCATCAATATTTCTTGGTTATTGAACATGGGGGCTGGACTCTCTATAGCAATGTTTTCAAACTATGGACTGGGACTCATTAGTGGACTCTGAGACCATTGTTGAAAGAAATAGGAAAATTTTAAAAATAGAGGTGAATAATAAACATCAGAGTGTATGACACAGCATAAGGATAGACAGTGTTTTGTGAAATTTTTCTAAAGACATGTGTACACAGAATGTCCATACTAAGTTGCAATGTAAAATGTTCTTCTTACTGTGTATCATGTTCAAAAAAAGCTTTAAAAACACTACTAAATAGAACCAACCACAGGCATTCTTTCTGCCTTCTGAGAACTTAAACTACAAGGCAAAAATGACAATTCTTAAGGTTTTTTAAATGTTAGGGAAATTTTATGCAGGTGATTTGGAGAGTAGGAGTGAGGAGGTTGTCTCAGGAGTGCCAGGAGGGGGCTATTGCGTTAGGAACAAATGACTCTACACTTTTTGTTAATGAAGGTGAATTTTTGAGATAAAGTCAAAAAATCCTACAGGTAAAAGTCAAGAGTCTGGCAGATATGAAGCGGTGGTGGTTCCAACTTCATGGGCTGGCAGGAGAGGCCCAGGCATTTTAAATGATCCATCCAAAGTATGCTTTTGCCCACTACAATTTGGGAACCACTGACAGAGGGCTTTTTCTTTTAACAGATTAATTCCTACCATGTGTGCAAATGTGAATGTCTTCTGTTTTATTCAGTAAAACATAACATTGATCCTTCTTCTTCTTCTTCTCTCTTCTTCTTCTTCTTCCTCCTCCTCCTCCTCCTCCTCCTCCTCCTCCTCCTCCTTCTTCTTCTTCTCTCTTCTTCTTCTTCTTCTCTTCTTCTTCTTCTTCTTCTCCTTCTCCTTCTCCTTCTTCTTCTTCTTCCTCTTATTCTTCTTTTTTTAATAAAGAGATAGAGTCTCACTAGGTTCAATCGATCCTCCTGCCTTGGCCTTCCAAAGTGCTGGGATTACAGGTGTGCACCACTGTGCTTTGCCACATTGATTACAATTGATGCTTTAAGAAAAAGATTTATTTTACAGTTATCATGATATAGCTCCAGTAAAAAGGACATAAGATTTTTATACCTCTCAAAAGGGAGGCTGATAAGCCCTCCATCCACCTAAGTAAACAGAAACTCATAGAGGCTAAAAGAGTTGTCTAGGGTCACGCATCTGAGGCAAGAAGGCAGCTGTCCCCACCCCTGTCCTGGGCCCTTTCTCCCATGGATCATCTCCCGTAACACACTGAGGCATGGAGCGTTTGGTCTTGACTGCAGGAGGGACTAATAGAGTTGTACACAGGGACTTTGGTTCTCTGTTTGTGAGTCCATTCCCAGCTTTTAGGGACATTTTTACTTCCCTTGTCAGATGGGACACAGCCACACTTTCCAGGGGACTCTAGCACAAGTTTCAAGAGGTAGCTAGCCAGGACAGTACTGACTACCCCCAGGCCTGAGGTCCTGCCAGCTGTCTCCCGCACTCGTCTGACCCTATTACGGGTGCTGAATCCTTTGAAGCCAAACTGACTTTTTAAACGCTGACTTCCTGAAGTGAGGAATAATTATTTTCATATGTGAACCTGGAGAAATGTAGATAATGATGGCAATGAACAAATGCAGGTTAAAAAACAAAATTTTCTCACTGCCAAAAGAATTCTTTCAGGATTCTCTCATATTTTCCATACATTCACACAGCAAAAGAACTTAAGGCAAGGCAAGTTAACTAAGCTAGAAGAAACAACACTTAAGATTTGCTAAAATACAATGTCGAGCCCAAATCTGGTAATATGCAATACCTAAGAGTACTGAGCTTTCCTCTCAGGCCTCCTGGAATCTACGTTATGACCTTATAAGCTAAAGACGTTGTGTGTGTGTGTGTGTGTATGTGTATTATCTCTTACTGGGCTCAGAGATGTCCATTTAAAGATTGTACCTACACAAATGATACAGATATCTGTGCTTATCTGATTAATTTAGAATTGTCCAGCAATTCAAGACAAATGTTTCTCTAAGATCTGATTTGCCTCAACTGACTTTGGTCAAATAAACACAATCACTATCAGTTCTCCCTTGTCTAATGTGACATATGGACAGAGCTAGAAGTTGTCCTATCCACATATATCCGAACAGAATATTATCTGGAAAGTTATTTGTTGCTTCAGTTTAGATTTGCTCCACTTGGTTTTGTGCTGCTCACCCTATGGGGTACCGATAGTTGTAGACTGTAAGTAATAAGATTTATTTTTCTATAGCTTTTCCCCGTAGTGAAGGACTCTAACTGAAATCCACTTTTATTCTATCCTAATAACTTTATATGTCACTCCTTACTTTGCAACACACACACACACGCACTAAGTTCAAGATACTTCAGTGAGTCTGTGGTTGAAACAGGTTTCAATTCCCAAGATTTAGTCATAGAGCTTTTCAGGCAACTTATTATAATATCTATAGTAGTTGCAAGAAATGCCTCAAGGATGAGACAGGTCACATAAAGGAGTAGAGAAAGCAGGAGGAGAAAGCAATGAATAGTGGGGCCACAGGGTCTGACAGCAAAGTTGTCCGATTGAACTCTCTGTGATGATGGGCTTGGTCTAGACCTGTGCATCCAGTATGGTAGACACTAATTACATGTAACTATTGAATGCTTGAAGTGTGGCTACTGTAACGGAGGAACTGGATTTTAAATTTAATTTTAATTTAAAGAGCCAGCTGTGCTGCTGTCTCTCCCATGGGATAGCTTGGGAGAGAAGTTGTGCTCTTTGGCTCCAGCCTACTGTTGCCATGTGTGAGTGCTGGCTCAGAGGTGCCAGGTCTTCTGATTTTTCTAGAGAAATTGGAAATCCCAATTTTTATGGGAACTTCATAATTTTTTAAATATCAGACCAGTAAAATCTGACATGACTGTGGTTCAGTTTTGGTTGACAGGCATCGCTAATCAGTGTAGGTCCATTCTCCTCACCCCATTGCCTCTTGTTTCCTGTTCCTTATCCCCTACCAGGAGAACATTTTCTCCATCTACCTTCATCGGCCATTTGCAACTTGGCCCCTTGGCTGCTGCTCCTCCGCTGTCAAACACCACACTCTATTGTCAACATTGCTGACTTGTTTCCTGCCCTCTCATCGTCCTTCCCACCTCCCCTATCCCAGGGAAGCAATTCCAGTTTCTCCAACTGTGTTCCCAGAACCAAGCACAGTACCCAGTGAAGGGTGAGGAAAGGCCACATGAGAACAACATGGAGGCAAAAGGGCAGGGAGAAGGCAGAGTGGGGGTGGGGAGGACTCTTGCCCCTTGGCTAATTCCTCCTCTTCCTTCAGACTCAAAGGATGCTTTCTCAGAGAGCTCTTCCTTGTCCCTGAACTAAATTTTCCCAATTTTATTATTCTCCCAGAAAACCTTATTTTTTTCTATCATAACACATAGCAATTGGTAATTACAAGTTTATTGGGTTCCCTTCTTGCTTATTGTCTGTTTCTCCAACTGAATTATCAACGTCAAGGGGACAGGCATCTGTTCTGTGCTCCATTCAAAAGCCCAAACAATGCTTGTGGGCGCTCAGTCCATATTTATTAAACACATGAATGAATGGTGAAGTAAGCCTAGTAATTCCCATGGGCTGTGATTGCACATCCCTGCTGTAAGCAGAAGTTTTGATCACACCACTCACCCTTTCCCCCATCTCCCACCGGAGTGTTCCTACCGCCGTCAGGGAACTACCATGCCAGGTCAGAGTGACAGCTCTGATTGGTATTCCTGGGGACACCTGCCAACTGATATAAAAATAAAGTGTTTACTGGTTGACATAGGGTCTGAAAAAATGAGACCATAACCCCATATAGATGGAGATGGTTTTATCTCAATAATTCATTTTTTAATGAATTAATAATAATAATGGCCCTCATTTTTTAAGCCAAGTACGTGATGTTACCCAGTCTTTATGGAGCATGTACCATGTGCCCAACATTTAAAATTACTTCATGTATTATTTCATGTAAGCTTTGCAAAAACCTAAAGAGCTGTAGTTGTCACGTGACAGCTAAAACTGAGCTCAGGTAAGTTGCATCTTTTGCTCAAGGTTACACAAATGGTAAGTGGTCATGCAAGATCAAGGCTCTCTGTTGGCCCTCAAAACCCACTGATACATTTCCTGCCATCCATTCTCAAATCTGCCCTGAGGAGGAGGAAGAGGTACACTCATTCCTAGGTGGGAGGGATGAATAGTTCTCCCCTTCGTGGAGGTGAAAGAGGGTAGAGGTAAGAAAATGAATGTAGGTTAATTTCCTACTTTGTACCAGGCACATGTGACACTCATAGTCAGGAATTATAGTCTGTCTTTTTTTTAGGGGAGGAAAAAAAGCCCCACAGGAATCAAGTGACTATTTCTAAGGAGCAGATCCAGGCCTTCCTACATTCCCCTTTCACATGTGGATTTACCCTAATGTGAATCCCTGTGCCTAGCTCAGGTCTCAGACACTTTAGGGACAGTCCGGGCCTGAACCTTCTAGTCCCTTGCATGCTTCCTTTGATAGGGGCACCCTGCAGCAATGTGCCTGGGTATTGAACTCTGCTTAGCAAAGTGACCAAAATATATTACAGCTCCTACTCCATCTCTTAATTCTAGAGTAAATTCTTTGTTGTATCTCAAGGAAAGTTGCTATTATCCAAACATGTCCCAGAATATACAACTTTGGTAATGCTTTTGTTTCTCAGAAACCATGGAGGTGAGACAAGTACTGTTAGTTACAGGGGAGAAATCCTATTTGCTTTGCACGTATTATGTCCCTTAAAGTATGGACATTTTACATTGACATCATATCTTTCCTCTCTTTCTCTTTCCTCCCTCCCTCTTTTCCTTCTTCCCTCCTTTCTTTCCTCCCTTCTTCCCCTCCTTTCATCCTTCCTCTTTGTCTTTTTTTTTAAAAAGATATTATTAAAAGTTAGATATTGTTTGGAGAATATTTAACTTTGAACTGTCTTGACCTATTAAAAATAGTTATTGTTAAATTACTGATTTGACTATGTACTGAGAACTTTTGACAAGAGCTCTGGCTGAACTTAATTCTAGATGCACTTCCTTCTTTCTTTCTTTCTTTCTTTCTTTAGATGGAGTCTCACTCTGTCTTAATTCTAGATGCACTTCCTTCTTTCTTTCTTTCTTTCTTTCTTTCTTTCGATGGAGTCTCACTCTGTTGCCTGGGCTGAAGTGCAGTGGCACGGTCTTGTCTCACTGCAACCTCCGCCTCCCGGGTTCAAGCAATTCTCCTGCCTCAGCTTCCCAATTGGCTGGGATTGCAGGTGCCTACCACCATGCCCAGCTAATTTTTGTACTTTTATTAGAAATGGGGTTTCACCATCTTGGCCAGGCTGGTCTTGAACTCCTGACCTCGTGATCCATCCACCTCAGCCTCCCGAAGTGCTGGGATTACAGGTGTGAGCCACTGTGCATGGCCACACTTATTTCTTAATAAGGCCACTTGGCCTGCAGTCTAAGGTGGAGTTCTGAATGTGTCCCAGAATCATTCCAAAGAGTTTCTTCTCAATAATTTAACTTTTCAATGTTTCTGCAGAAAGTTCAGATGGGATATCTTATCTTTCTGCTCAAATATTTCACTGTGATTTCAGAGGGAACTCAAACCATGCAAGAGAAACAGCAGGAAGAACAGATCACCCAGATCTGTTAGTCTCAAGCTATTCCCACTATACCTTGTCCCCAACCCCCCATCTATCTCCCAAGCTTGATTTCTTTGCTGTGTTTCACCCAAGAGACAGATAATCAGCTGGTGAGCTTTCAGTCCTTTAGGTTTAACCTGGAAGCAAGGGACTAACTGCCCCTGAATTGGCAGCTAGCAAGAGAGATGAAAAGGGAAATAATGTCTATTTTATAAAACATTCACACCCCAGTTCACATGAATACTAATCTAAGCGTGCACAAATTCATAGCACATCATGTTTGAGAAAAAGATGTGAGTTATAATAGATCCCATTTCCATAATTCTAACATGCTGTAATTTCCATCTGATGAAATGTGACTATAAAATTAAAAGTGCCATTTTATGTGAGAACGTTCTAAACCTAGGCTAAAACCGGAGGAAGATATCTTTCAGAGTTTTGAATAGTGGTTAGAAATATGGCAGAAATATGAGATACTCTCTAAAATGTATCAAAAATTTAGATATAGTAAGAAAAGAAACCAAAACTTTTCGTGATCACAAAGAGAAAAAAAGTCTTTAAAGATGTTACCACGTCACTAACTCTTGCAACAGTGCCTGGCATATAGTAGGACGTCAGTATGTACTCAGTGAATGAATTCGTTGAGCACAAGTTGAAGAAGAAGGCAGGAGGGAAAGGACAGAGAGGTCTGAGAACCAGACTTTCTGAGAATCAACAGGAAAGGTCTTTTGGGGAACTGAAGAGGATATGAGAGGTGGACTTCAGAAGCAGGGTGGATTTATTAGTTTATCAGGGCTGCCATAATAAAATACTCTACTACAAATTGGATGACTTCAAAAAACAGAAATGTATTGTCTTATAGTTCTGGAGTCTACAAATAAAAAAATCAAGTAGGGCTATGCTCCTTCTGAAACCTATAGGGGAATACTTCCTTGCCTCTTGCTAGCTTCTGGTAGTTTGCTGGCAATCTTTGGCATTCCTGGGCTTACATCTGCATAACTCCAGGCTCTGCCCTTATTGTAACGTGGTGTTCTCCCTGTAGACAGAGGTCTTCAGATGCCATCTTCATGTAAGGACAGTAGTCATGTTGGATTAGGGGCCCGCTCTACTCCAGTATGACTTCATCTTAATTAAATACATCTGCAGCAACCTTATTTTCAATTAAGGCCACAATCTGAGGTACTGCAGGTTAGGACTTCTGTGTGTCTTCAACTATCTTTTTGCAAGCAACACAATTCAACTCATAATAGTGGGCACTAAAAAGTCAAAATGAGACCCACATTAGGATGACTATTATTTTTTTAAAAAGAAAATAACAAGTAATGGCAAGGATGTGAAGAAATTGGGAACCCTTGTGCACTGCTGGTGGGAATGTAAAATGTTGCAGCCACTGTGGAAAATAGAATGGTAATTCCTCAAAAAATTCAACTTAGGGCTGGGCACAGTGGCTCACAACTGTAATCCCAGCACTTTGGGAGGCTGAGGCGAGAGGACTGCTTGAGGCCAGGAGTTTCAGACCAGTCTGGGCAACACAGCAAGACCTGTCTACAAAAAATTTAAAAATTAGCCAAGTGTGGTTGTACATACCTATAGTCCTAACTACTCGGAAGGTGGGAGGGCTGCTTGAGCCCAGGAGGTCAAGCCTGAAGTAAGCTATGATCATGCCACAATACTCCATTCTGAGCAATGGAGTGAGACCCCATCTCAAAAAAAAAAAAAAAAAGGAAAAAAGAAACAAAGAAACAAACAAACAAAAAAAAACCAACAATTAAATGTAGAATGACCATATGATGCAGCAAGTCCACTTCTGGGTATATATTTGAGAAAGCTGAAAGCAGGGACTCTAACACATATTTGTGCACTCATGTTCACAGCAGCATGATTCACAGTAGCCAACAGTTGAAAGCAACCCAAGTGTCCATTGAACAATAGATGGAGAAACAAAATTTGGGACATACATACAATGAAATATTATTCAGCCTTGAAGACATTATGCTAAGTGAAATAAGCTGGTCACAAAGGGACAAATATTTTTTAGTTCTACTCACATGAGGTACTTAGAATAGTCAAATTCATAGAGACAGAAAGTAGAATGGTAGTTGCCAGGGTATGATGCAAGGGTGTATTAGTTCGTTTTCACACTGCTATGAAGAACTGCCTGAGACTGGGTAATTTATGAACAAAAGAGGTTTAATTGACTCACAGTTCCACATGGCTGGGGAGGCCTCAGGAAACTTATCATCATGGAGGAAGGTGAAAGGGAAGCAAAGCCTGTCTTACCCAGTGGCAGGAGAGAGAAAGAGAGTGAAGGGAGAAGTGACACTTCTAAGCCATCAGATCTTGTGAGAACTCACTCAGTATCACCAGAACAGCGTGGGGGAAATCACCCCCACGATTTAACCACCTCCCACCAGTTCCCTCCCTCTACACATGGAGATTACTATCCAAGATGGGATGTGGGCAGGGACACAGAGTCAAACCATATCAGAGGGGTACATGGGGAGTTAGTGTTTAATGGTACAGAGCTTCAATTGGGGAAGATGAAAAAGTTCTGGAAATGGATGGTGGTGATGATTGCACAAAAATATGAATGTCCTTATGCCATCAAACTATGTTTTAAAATGGTAAATTTTATGTTACACATATTTTTCTGGCCGAGCGTGGCAGCTCACGCCTGTAATCCCAGCACTTTGGGAGGCCGAGGCAGGGGATCACCTGAGGTCAGGAGTTTGAGACCGGCCTGGCCAACATGGCAAAACCCCATCTCTACTAAAAATACAAAAATTAGCCAGGCATGGTGGCATGTGTCTGTAGTCCCAACTACTCAGGAGGCTGAGGCAGGAGAATCACTTGAACCGGGAGGCGGAGGTTGCGGTGAGCCAAGATCACGCCACCGCACTCCAGCCTGGGTGACAGAGTGAGACTCCATCTCAAAAAGAAAAAAAAAGAAAAAATAAAATATATATATATACACACACAGACATATATATATATAAAACATCACAATTTTTAAAAATCAAAATAAGGATTCAATAAAGGGGTCCCTGAAGGCAAAGAATAGGGATTAGAAGAAACCTATGAAAGTGCTCTGAAAAAGTAAAGGAAAGGGCAGCAAAATAAGACAGTTAAATGATAATATGTTTCTTTAGTTTGGAACATAAGGAATTTTGGAGTCAAATTTCCCATGCATTGTAGTAGGTATTATTATCTGATGAGGAACTAGTCTCTAAAACCTGTGCCCTTCGGCTAGGCGCGGGTTCTCTGATTGAAAGTTGGACCACATGACTTTCAAGGTCACTTTTGATTCTTGGAGATTCTATCATTTTAGGGAACTTATCCAAGGCTGCACACACTAAGCCCAAACTGGATGTATTGTGGTTCATGGAAAGAGCCCAGGACTTACATCAGAGCCCTGGTTTGGGTCCATGCAGCAGTTTCTCTGCCTTTAATAACCCTGTGTTTCTCATCTGTGAAAGTACGCTAATAATTCTTAACTTCTCGGGGATTGTAGGGATGCAATGATATATATGAAAGCAATTTTTTACCAAATCAGGAAGCTATTTATTAGACCTTATTTGGGACTATTCATAACTCACCTCAAAAGTTCAGGATTTCTGGTAATATATAGCAAGGACAGCAATCTTACTTTACTGAGTGGCTGTAAAGGTAAAATCCATATAAATTATATGGTGAGAAGCACAGGCAAGCCCCAGCCCTCCACCAGAACCCAAAGCTCACATTAGGGGGCTTAGGCATCCTCACAGGTTTCTACCTTCATTCTACTTGTATGCCATGGATCTATAATTATTCTTTACAGCATATGGCTCAATAATACATTTTTGTTTTGCAAGAACAGAACAATGAATTTTCTTCCTAAATGAGTTTAGAGTAAGCAGTCAACACAATGCCTCATCACCTTCAGTGTTTGAGTGTGATTTTCTAAGAGGCAAGTACATGATCCTACATAATCACAACACAGCCTAAAAGTCAGAAAATTAACATTGATGAGTCACTACCATCTAATCCTCAGGCCCACTCAAGATTTGCCAGTTGTCTCAATAATGGCCTTTATAGCAAAAGAATTCAGCCCAGGATCACATATTATATTTAATTGTCACATCTCTTTAGTCTTCTTCCATTTGGAACGATTCCAAGGTCTTTCCTTAATTTTCATGACCTTAATACATTTAAACTTTTAAATAGGACAAATCCAGCCTGGTCACTCACCTTTGGAAATAAAATTGTATTGGAACACAGTCGTGTCCATTCATTTACACGTGGCTGCTTTTGTGGTACAACAGCAGAATTGAGTAGTTGTGACAGACACTGTAAGGCCCAAAAAGCCTAAAATATTTACTATAGGGACCTTTACAGAAAATGTATGTCAGAAATGAAAGGCATAAATGTTGGAAAGGAAGAAGACTGGCTTTAATTTGTTTTCTTGCTTAAGTCCTAGGAATCTATAAAATAACTATTAGAACACGTAAATAAATTTAGAAAAGTTGGAGGGCATAAAACCAGTATTTAAAATATCTATTTCATTTTTGTATGTATTAGCAACAAACATTTGGAAAGTAATATTTTTAAAATATCATTAAAATAGCATTAGAAAACATAAAATACTTAGAAATAAATTAATGAACAATGTATAGTACCTCTACACTGAAAACTAAAGAACATTGCTGGAAGAAATTAAAGGAGAGCTACATAAAGAGACACATCATGTTCACCTATTTGTCAAAATAGATAAGATACCAATTTTTCCCAAATTTATTACAGACTTAATGCCATCCCAGAGAAAATTCCAGCAAGATTTTTAAAAAAGACACTAACGAGCTAATTCTAAGATTTATGTGAAAATGCAAAGCAGTCAGGCATAGTGGTGTGCACCTCTAGTGCCAGCTACTTGGGAGGCTGAAGCAGGAAGATTGCTTGAGCCCAGGAGTTTGATGCTGCAGTGTGCTATGATAGCACCACTGCACTCCAGCCTGGGTGTCAGAGCCAAACTATCTTCAAAAAAAGAGAGAGAGAGAGAGAGAAAAGAAGGAAGGAAACGGATCTAGGGCAGCCAAAACTGTCTTAAAAAAGAAAAGCCAAGTCAGATGTCTTACACTACATGATTTCCAGACTGTGGTAGCCAACCTACAAGATGGCCCCAATGACTGATCTCCACTTACTGATATTCACATCCTTGTGTAATGCCTTTCCACACTGCATCAGGGTTGGTCTGTGTGAACAACAGACTATGGCAGAAGTGGTGGTATGTTGCTTCTGAGATTAAGTTATAAAAGACATGGTGACACCCATCTTTGCGTCTCTTTCTCTCTCTCATTCTCCCTTTCTGGTCACTGTTTGAGGAAAGCCACATGCTCCATCATAAATAGCCCTATGGAGAGGCCCATATGATGAGGAACTGAAGCCCCCGAACAATACTTGTCAAAGAATTGAGGCCTCTCCCAACAGCTCCATTAGAGGGCTTGAAAGCAGACCCTCCAGTTTCAGTCCAACGTTCAGATGACTGCAACTCTGGGCAATAGCTTCCTTGCAACGTCATGAGACCCTGTGAGAGAACTACCCAGCTTGGCTGCTCTCAAATTCTCGACCCTCAGTAATGGTATGAAATGATAAGTGTTTGCTGTTTTGCACTGCTGCATTTGAAGATAATTTGTTATGTAACAAATAGATATATTTGCCATAGACAATGAATATAAAGATTTACTTTTAACCTACAGTAGTCAAGACGGTGTTGTATTGATGTAAGGCTTGGCAAGTAGATCAATGGAACACAAAAGACTCCAGAAATAGATATCACACACATATACTCAATTGATTTTTGACAAAGGCATCAGTGTAACTCAATGAGGAAAGAACTGTCTTTTCAAAAAATGACTCTAGAAGACAAATGGTCTTCACCATAAAATACAGAGAATATTTTGAAGTAAGCAAAGGTTTCTTAGGATAATAAAGGCTCTGTGATAGTTAATTAGGGGTCACCTTGACTGGACCATGGGGTACCCAGATATTTGGCCAAACATTATTCTGGTGTGTCTGTGAGGGTGTTTTGGATTAGATTAACATTTGACTGGGCAGACTGAGTAGAGCATACTGCCTGCTCTCTTGTGATGTCAATTGAAGACCTGAATAAAACAAAAAGACTGAGTAAGAGGGGAGTTTTTTGGCCTGACTGCTTGAGTTGGGACTGGTCATCTTTTGCCCTTGGACTAGAATGTAAGGCCATCAGTTGTCCTGGGTTTCCGGCTTCAAATCTTGGGACTTCTCAGCCTCCACTAATAACATGAGCCAATCCCTTGTATCAAATCTCTCTCACACTCACTCTCTCTCTCTGGCTCCCTATATGTGTATGTGTGTATATATATCTATATATATACACACACACACACACACATATGCGCATGCACACACACACAAATACATAAATATGTTATTGGTTTTGAGAACCTTAATACAGGTACTGATCATAAAAGAAAATAAAATTGCCATGGTGGATCTCATCAAAACTAAAAACTTCTGCTTCTCAAAAGCACTATTAAAAAATGCAAAAGCAAACCACAGAATGAAACATTTACTTAACAGGAGATTTGTATCTAAAATATATAAGGAATTCCAACAACTTAATAGTTAAAAAGATAAAACATTGCATTAAAAAATAGATAAAAGATTTGGACAGATACTTCATAAGACACAGAAACTCAGAAGCATATGAAAAAGTGCTCAATCTAATTATTCATCATGAATATGCCAATCAGAACAACAATGAGAAATTATTTCACACTGATTAAAATGGTTAAAAGTATGCACACAATGTTCAAACACCCAGATTGATAAAACAAATACTTCTAGATCTATGAAAAAACTTAGATAACCACACAATAATAGTGGAGGACCTTAACACTTGGAGGAAAGCATTAGACAGATCATCAACACAGAAAACTAACAAAGAAATTCTGGACTTATATTTAACACTTGACTTAAATTCAACACTTGACTAATTGGGCATAATAGACATCTGCAGAACATACCACCCATCAATCACAGAATATATGTTCTTCTCATCTGCACATAGAACATACTCTAAGATCCACCATATGCTTGACCATAAGGCAAGTCTCAATAAATAAAAAAAATCAAAATTATACCAAGCATACTGTCTGACCACAGTGGAATAAAAATGTAAATCAATACCCAGATTTCTCAAAAACCACAAAATCACATGGAAATTAAACAACTTGCTCCTGAGTTACTTCTGGGTAAACAACAAAATTAAGGCAGAAATTAAAAATTATTGAAATAAATGAAAAAAGAGACACAACATATCAAAATGTCTGGGATGCAGCAAAAGCAGTGTTAGGAGGAAAGTTTATAGGGCTAAATGCCTACACTAAGAAGTTAGAAAGATCTCAAATTAACAACCTAACATCACACCTGGAACTAGAAAGAAGGAACAAACTACTCCAAAGCCAGCAGAAAGAAAGAAATAAGTAAAACCAGAGAATATTGAGACCCAAAATGTCATACAAAGAATCAATGAAACTAAAAGTTATTTCTTTGAAAGGATAAACAAGATTGATAGACTGCTAGCTAGATTAACAAAGAAAAAAAAAGAGAGAAGATCCAAAAAAGCACAATCAGAAATACAAAAGATCTTCAGAGACTACTATGAACATCTCTATGCACACAAACTAGAAAATCTAGAGGAAATTGATACATTCTTGGAAACACACTCTCCCAAGATTGAACCAGGAAGAAATTGAAACCCTAAACAGACTTATATCAAGTTCCAAAATTGAATCAGTAATAATAATAAAGATAAAAACTTACCCACCAAAAAAAGCCTCAGACAAGAAAGATTCACAGTAGAATTCTTCCAGACATACAAAGAAGAGCTGGTACCAATTCTACTGAAATTATTCCAATAAATCAAGGAGGGACTCCTCCCTAACTCATTCTACGAAGCCAGCATCATTCTCCTACCAAAACCTAGAAGAGACACAGTCAAAAAAGAAAACGACAGGCCAGTATTCCTGATAAACCTAGTTGTGAAAATCCTCAACAAGCTACTAGTAAACTGAATCCTACAGCACAGTAAAAAGTTAATTCACTGGCCAGGCACGGTGGCTCAGGACTGTAATCCTGACACTTTGGGAGGCCAAGGTGGGCGGATCACGAGGTCAAGAGATCGAGACCATCCTGGCTAACATGGTGAAACCCCATCTCTACTAAAAATGAGCTGGGCATGATGGCAGGCACCTGTAGTCCCAGCTACTCAGGAGGCTGAGGCAGGAGAATGGGTGAACCTGGGAGGCAGATCTTGCAGTGAGCCAAGATTGTGCCACTGCACTCCATCCTGGGTGACAGTGTGAGACTCTGTCTCAAAAAAAAAAAAAGTTAATTCACCATGATGAAGTAGGCATCATTCCTGAGATGCAAGGTTGATTCAACATACACAAATAACAGTGATTCACCACATAAACAGAATTAAAAAAAAAAAAAAACACGATCATGTCAGTAGACGTGGATAAAGTTTCTGATAAAATTCGACATCCCTTCATGATAAAAGAAAACATCAAGAAACCAGCACAAGAGGAACATACCTCAAAACAAGAGCCATCGATGACAAACCCACAGTCAACATCACACTGAATGGGAAACCTGAAAGCATTCCCCTTGAGAACTGGCACACAACAAGACTGCCCACTCTTACCACTCCTATTCAACATAGTACTGTAAGTCTTATCCCGAGTAGTCAGTGAAGAGAGAGAGAGAAAAGTCATTCAAATAGGAAAGGAAGAAGTCAAATGAACTTTCATCATGGATGATATGATTCTATACCTAGAAAACCCTGAAGTCTTCACCAAAAAGCTCCTGTACCAATAATAACACACCAGTGATATTCAAGCTGAGAGTCCAATCAATAATTCAATCCCATTTACAATAGCCACAATAAAATAAAATACCTAGGAATACATCTACCCAAGGAGGTGAAAAATTCCTTCCAGGAGAACTACAAACCACTAGCAAAAGAAATCATAGATGACACAAACAAATGGAAAGACATTCCATGCTCATGAGTTGGAAGAATCAATATTGTTAAAATGGTCATACTGACCAAAGCCATCTACGGAATCAACACTATTCCTTTAAAGCTACCAATGTCATTTTTCACAGAATTAGAAAAAAACTATTCTAAAATTCATATGGAACAACAGCAACAACAAAAGGCCCGAATAGCCAAAGCAATTCTAAGCAAAAAGAACAAAGCTAGGGGCATCACATTACCCAATTTCAAACTGTGCTATAAGGCTACGGTAACCAAAACAGTATGGTACTGGTACAAAAACAGACATATAGACCAATGGAACAGAATAGTGAGCCCAGAAATAAAGCTGCAGATCTATAGCCATCTGATCTTTGGCAAAGTTGACCAAAAAAAAAAAAAAAAATCAATGGGGAAAGGACTTCCTGTTCAATAAATGGTGCTGTGATAGCTGTCTAGCCATACGCAGAAGACTGAAACTGGACCCCTGCCTTTGGTCATATATAAAAATTAACTCGAGATGGATTAAAGATTTAAATGTATGACCTCAAACTATAAGAATCCTAGAAGAAAACCTTGGAAACACCATTCTGAACATTGATCTTGGGAAAGAATTTTTGATTAAGTCCTCAAGAGCAGGGGTCCCCAACCTTTTTGACATCAGGGACCGGTTTTGTGGAAGACAATTTTTCCATGATGGTGGGGCAGGCCGGGTGTGGTTTCAGGATGAAACTGTTCCACTCAGATCATCAGGCATTAGATTCTCACAAGGAGCATGCAACCTAGATCCCTCTCATGTGCAGTTCTCAATAGGGTTCACATTCCTATGAGAACCTAATGCCACTGCTGATCTGACAGGAGGTGGAGCTCAGGTGGTAATGCTCTCTTGCACCTCCCCTCCTGCTGTGCAGCCAGGTTCCTAATGGGCCACAGACCAGTACCAGTCCACAGCCCAGGGCTTGGGGAACTCTGCCCAAGAGCAATTTCAACAAAAACAAAAATTCACAAGTGGGACCTAATTAAACTAAAGAGCTTCTGCACAGCCGAAGAAACTATCAACAGAGTGAACAGACAATCTACAGAATGGTAGAAAATATTAGCAAACTATGCATGCAACAAAGGTCTAATATTCTGAATCTGTGGAGGAACTTAAACAATTGAACGAGCAAAAAACAAATAACCATATTAAAAAATGGGCATAAGACATGGACACTCCTCAAAAGCAGACATACAAGTGGCCAACAAACATGAAAAAATGCTCAACATCACTATACATCAGGGAAATGCAAATTAAAGCCACAAAGAGATACCACCTCGCACCAGTCAGAATGGCTATTACTAAAAAGTCAAAACAACAGATGCTGCAGAATCTGCAGAGAAAAGAAAACACTTATACACTGTTGGTGGGAATATAAATTAGTTTAGCCACTGTGGAAAGCAGTTTGTAGATTTCTCAAAGAATTTAAAACAGAGATGCCATTCAACCCAGCAGTCCCATTACTGGATATTTATCCAAAAGAAAATAAATCATTTTACCAAAAAACACATGCACGCATGTTCATCATAGCACTATTCACCATGACGAAGACATGGAATCAACCTAGGTGCCTATCAACAGTGGTCAACAGTGGGTTGTATAAGAAAAATGTGTATATATATATACACACACACACACAAACACACACTATGGAATAGTATGCAGCCATGAAAATAATGTCTTCTGAAGCAACATGGATGCAGCTGGAGGCTATTATCCTAAGTAAAGTAATGCAGAAACAAAAAACCAAATATTGCATGTTCTCAGTTATAAGAGTTAATCACTGGGTCCTCATGGACGTAAAGATGGCAACACAAGAAACTAGGGATTACTAGAGTTGGGAGAGAAGGAGGCAGACAAGGTTGACAAGTTAGCTATTGGGTACTATGTTGAGTACTCGTGTGATGGGGTCAATTATACCCAAACTCCAGCATCACACAATATATCTAGTAACAAAACTGCACATGTTCCCCCGGATCTTAAACAAAAGTTGCAATTACTGAACAGAAATGGTTAAAAGTAAAATACCTAATACTAAGTGAGGATGTAGAACAACTGGAAACTTCATACATTATTGGTAAGAGTATAAAATGTTACAACTCCCTTTGGCAAAAGTTCTGGTAGTTTCTTATAAAACTAAACATATACCTCGCTATAATTCATCAATTCTACTCCTAGGTTTTCACCTAAGAGAGATAAAAGACCTATCCACAAAAAGATTTGCATGAAAACATTTATAACAACTTTATCATAATAAAGAAAACCTGGATATAAGATACATATCCATCAATAATTGAATAGGTAAACAAATTGCAATATATTCATACAAGGGAGTACTACTCAGCAAAAAAATAAAAATAAGAAGAAGCAAACAAACCAAAACCTCCAAAACATACTATTTACATATGCAGCAAAATGAGTGAATCTCAAAAATACTATGTTGCAACAAAAAAGTCAGACACGAAAGAGTATATACAGTTCATACTGCAATAAGACATTATCTCATGGCTATTACCAAAAGACAAAAGATAAGCTTTGGTAAGAATATGAAGAAAAGGGAGCTCTTGCATACTGTTGTTGGGAAATTGGTACAGCCATTATGCAAAACAGTATGCAGATTTCTCAAAAAATTAAAAATAGAACTACCACATGATTTTGCAATCTTACTTCTGGGTATAGATCCAAAGAAAATGAATGCATGAAAATGAATGAATGAATGAGAGATGTCTGCACTCCCATGTTCATTGCAGCATTATTTACAATAGTCAAAAGATGTAATCAACCTAATTGTCTGCTGATGGGTGAATGGATAAAGAAAATGTGGTATACATAATGGAGTATTATTCCATCTTTAAAAACAAAGAAAAGAAGAAAATTCTGCCATTAGGAATAACATGGATGAACCTGGAAGAGATTCTTAGAGGGTAAGGAGGGTGCAGAAAGAGAGCAGCCCAGCCTGATGCCGTGGCTCAGGACTGTGATCCCAGCACTTTGGGAGGCCGAGGCAGGTGGATTACTTGAGGTCAGGAGTTCAAGACCAGCCTGGACAACATAGTAAAATCCCGTCTCTACTAAATATACAAAAATTAGCAGGACGTGGTGACTCATGCCTGTAGTCCCAGCTACTTGGGAGGCTGTGACAGGAGAATCACTTGAACCTGGGAGGCAGAGGTTGTAGTGAGCCAAGATTGTGGCACAGCACTCCAGCCTGGGTGCTAGGGTGAGACTCCATCTCAGAAAAGAAAGAAAGGAAGGAAGGAAGGAAGGGAGGGAGGGAGGGAGGGAGGGAGGAGGGAGGGAGGGAGAAAGGGAGGGAAGAAGGAAGGAGGAAAGGTAGGTGAGCAGCCCAAGTGGAAAAAAAACATAAATGAAAGCGAAAGTTGAATGTTCACTTGGCACTGATCGTTCACACTTCTATGTCTTCTCTTTATGATGAGATTCAAACTCTTCAAGGGTGGTGATGTGTCTCATAAACGTTTGCATTTCCCAAAGCTCCCGGCGCTGTCTGATATACAGATAGACAGATAGAAATGAGAGTGAGCTGTGATTTAGAATATTTCCCACTGGATTTTACATGTCATGCCTGGAATGACTGACTGTAAATTTCATGCGAATGAAGACTTCTATGTTTCCCAGAGCCTACCGCAGTGCCTGGCACATAGAATAATAAATATTCATTGATTAACTGAAGTGTACACTAGAGAGAAAAATAAATGCTCTCTTCTCAAGGCCCTATTGTCTCCCCCACCACCAACTCCTAGCAGTGGAAACGTTTAAATATGCTTTTTGTTGTTTTACAGCCGTTTGCATTTAAATTGGGCGTGTCATTGTCACATTTCATTAGCTATTCCTCATACCAGCCCTGTGAGGTTGGCACTGTTATCTGCATTTTACAGGCAAGGGCACTGAGAGGTGAAACAACTTGCCTGGGATCAGATGTCAAAGTGAGCTGCTGGAAGAAGTGGATTTCAGTGTATACATTTGCCTTCCTGCCTGCTTGGCCTGTCCACAGAGGTCTGTGACTTTGAACATGATAACAAAATGTAGATTTTAGACTTTGAAAATCATTTGAATGACACTAATTCCAGAAAAGACAATTGAGGTCAGATTTTAGTTTTTTGACTTGATTGATTTTATGAGGAGATTTTGTAGGTACTTTAACTGGGCTTCCTAGACCCATGGTCTTTGAAATGTTCACCCTGTCCAGAGATGCAGCACCATTCTTTCCTGCTCAGCTGCACTGCCTCTCAGAAGTCCCTCCGTCTTCAGCAACCTTCCAGGAGAGCCCACCCATATAATGGAACCTGTAAACAATATTTAAATAGGAGTAAAATCATTGTATGAAGCTGGAAGGGATTCAGGGCTTATCTACTTAAGAAAAATTTGACATGGCCCATGAGCTTCCTAAAATTCTATGTATAAACAATTATGAGTGCAGAGACATATGGCTTTTTTTTTTTTTTTTCTGAGAAGTTTAAGCTTTTGGACCATTCTTTTAAAAACTGGTTATGTCCCTAACAGACTGGGAAATTGAAGCTCAGCGAGTTTAAGAAACTTGCCTTAATCATCACACAATAAGGCAAGAACAGTGCTCAGTCCAGAACCTCAGCTCTCCCTTGTGACAGCAGAACTCTGACCATTATCTTGATTCCTGGAACATGCATTTAGCTTGAAGAATTACACCCATGGGCTCTTTAAGCCATTTACTTTATTCTAAAGAATAGATTTCTCACGCCTGTAATCCCAGCACTTTGGGAGGCCGAGGCGGGTGGATCACGAGGTCAGGAGATCGAGACCATCCTGGCGAACACAGTGAAACCCGTCTCTACTGAAAATACAAAAAAATTAGCCAAACGAGGTGGTGGGTGCTTGTAGTCCCAGCTGCTAGGGAGGCTGAGGCAGGAGAATGGCGTGAACCCGGGAGGCGGCAGAGCTTGCAGTGAGCGGAGATGGCGCCACTGCACTCCAGCCTGGGCGACAGAGCGAGACTCCATCTCAAAAAACAAACAAAACAAAACAAAAAATGAATAGGTTTCCCCAAAATGGTATCCTCTATCAAGATCAAACCACTGGCACTCCCCTGGAGGACAATTGGCTGAGGTAGCTCTTTTTATTAAGGGAAAGGTTACCCACTGTTATAAACCTCATTATTAAGGGAAAGGTTACCCTTTCCCTCAATAGCAGAAGGGAGCAACAGCAGTTTCCAGAATTCCCATTTCTGATAACTCTGCCCAGTGTGATTAACAATTCTGTTATTGCATCACCCACTAACTCCCTATGTGATACCAGATGATTCAGTGAAGACAAGCGATTTTCGACCTTGGCAGCACTTTAGATTCACCCAGAAGAGCTTTTAAAGATCCCCATGCCCATGACCAGACCACACCCTGGACCAATTAAATCCAAATCCGTGGAGGAAGGACTCAGGGAAGAGGGTTTTCTTTGTTATTGTTTTTGTTTTAAAGATCTTCAAGTGACTCCAGTGTGCAAAGTTGAGAACCACTAATAGAAAGAAGTAAGAGAGGAAAAGAAATCATATTTCTAAGGCACCTATTACATACCAGGTGCTTGACATGTGTTAGTTCATTCACTCCTCACTGACCCAGAGAGGCTGTATAACTTCTCCAAAATCACACAGCTGGAAAGTGGCAAGGTCCAGTTTTAAGTTCAGGTTATTATACTTCCTAAGGCATGCTTTTATCACAGGAACAGATGGTTTCTTGAAGGCTATTTGTAAAGCATAGGTTTAGTGAGGATTCAATGAGGTGCCACCCGTTAAGCACTTGCCACACAGTCAGTGGGCCTGAAGACTCTTTCTGTCTCCATCTCAGCCTATGCATTTTTCTTGAATGATCCTCTTGACTCATGCTATGACATGACACCAAGACACCAAGGTCAGGGAGCTTCATGTTAACCCCAGCAGCTATGCAGTTATAACACCCTTTATACACAAATCATGTTATATTCGAATTTCTTTCTTTCTTTTTTTTTTTTTTTTTTTGAGATGGAGTCTTGCTCTGTCGCCCAGACTGGAATGCAATGGCATGATCTCCGCTCACCACAAGCTCTGCCTGCTGGGTTCACGCCATTCTCCTGCCTCAGCCTCCCTAGTACCTGGGACTACAGGTGCCCACCACCATGCCCGGCTAATTTTTTGTATTTTTAGTAGAGACAGGGTTTCACTGTGTTAGCAAGGATAGTCTCAATCTCCTGACCTCATGGTATGCCCGCCTCGACCTCCCAAAGTGCTGGGATTACAGGTGTGAGCCACTGCACCCAGCCTATATTGGAATTTCATTGTATGGGGATGTTAAATTTTAGGGAACATAAACTGATGGAACGTGTAACTGAAAATATGTCCTACCTGTTACATGCATTTTACAGAAGCTCTTTATATACATTAATGCCCTGTAGTCATTTCTTCCCTCTCTCGTGATTATGGGATACACGGAATTCTTCATTTAACTGATGGGAAAGTTAACAATGGTAGCATGACCCTGTTATGCAGTTGAAACCTGGTGTAAGGTTTCATTCATCCGTCCATCCATCCATTTATCCATGCATCCATGACCTTCACAGGATAAGGTCAAGGTACTGTGCCCTACCACTTGTAAAGATTTGCTGTCTCTTCCAGTCTATACATGAGAGTCATAAACCATTAAATTTTTTTTTATCAATTAGTGGCACTCAGTAATGGATGGAGCAGGGTCCTCTTCAGGGTGAGACCTGTTTTGGCATCTGAGGAGTGGAGGCAATGACTTTGTCCACCATGTCTCTCTGTGCTAGCTAGTGCTGAAGGAATCACAGGCCAGGCATTGTCCTAGATTGCTTTGTGGCAGGTGAGTCAGTAAATGTTCAAACCAGGCAGTCTGGATCCAGAGTATGGTTTCTATGTACAGCATTAATCCTTGGGAACCACAAGAGAGCTGGGGGACTGTCACAGAGGGAGAACCTCAGAGGAGAAGGGCATAAGGCATGTGGCTGAGCATGTTCATGCCCCTTTCTTTCCTTTGTCCCCCGTTCCTCCAAATCACTGTTCACCAACCTCTTTCTGAGAAAGAAGGAACCACGAAGAGTCAGAGATAGTCTTTTCTGAAGAGAGGAGAGGAGAAGGACCAACAATTTATCTCCTCTTCACACTTCATTCGTTTCTTCAGCCTGCATTGAGTGCTGGCTATGTAAGTGACCTGGGTTTTCAACTCTTTGCACACGTTAACGTAGAAAAGTGCAGTCACTTGTCCAAGGTTCACTGCTATGAGGGGTGACCCTGGAGGGGACCCGGGCAGTCTGATCCTACAGTTGTGCTCTGAGCATAGGCTAATGCAGGCACCAAAACTTATCAAACTGATGACATGCTGTGCCAGGCTTCTGACTTCTGGTAGTTTCTACTCATTTAAAGGAATTTTTAGTAGAGCTTTTTGGTAGAATATAATAATTCAAGTAAACTGAAATTAAATTTTCATCAGAGAAAGATCAGTGGCCTTATGTATTAGTCCATTCTCACATTGCTATAAAGAAATACCTGAGACTGCATAATTTATAAAGAAAAGAAGTTTAATTGGCTGATGATTGCACAGGCTGTACAGGAGACATGGCAGCATCTGCTTCTGGGGAGGCCTCAGGGAGCTTTTCCTCATGGCAGAAGGCAAAGGAGGAGCAGGAGTCTTACACAGCAGGTGCAGGACAGTGTGGGGGAGGTGCCACCCATTAAACAATCAGATGTCATGTAAACTCACTTATTGTGCCATACCAAGGGGGGATGGTGCTAAACCATTCATGAGAGCCCACCTCCATGATCCAATCACCTCCCACCAGGCCCCACCTGCAACATTGGGGATTACAATTGAACATGAGATTTGGGTGGGGACACAGATCCAAATCACGTCATTCTACCTCTGGCCCCTCCCTAATCTCATGTCTCCCTCAAATTGCAAATTACAATCATGCCTTCCCAGCAATCCCCCAAATTCTTAACTCATTCCACCATTAACTCAAAAGGTCGAAGTCCAAAGTCTCATTTGAGACAAGGCTAGTTCTTTCAACCTATGAGTCTGTAAAATCAAAAACAAGTTAGTTACTTCCGGCTGGGTGTGGTGGCTTATGCCTGTAATCCCAGCACTTTGGAAGGCTGAGGTGGGTGGATCATGAGGTCAAGAGATTGAAACCATCCTGGTCAACCAACATGGTGAAACCCCGTCTCTACTAAAAGTACAAAAATTAGCTAGGCATGATGGTGCATGCCTGTAATCCCAGCTACTCAGGAGGCTGAGGCAGGAGAACCACTTGAACCTGGGAGACAGAGGCTGCAGTGGGCCGAGATAGCACCACTGCTCTCCAGCCCAGGTGACAGAGTGAGACTCCATCTCAAAAAAAAAAAAAACAAATTAGTTACTTCCAAGGTATAACAGAGGTACAGGCATTGGCTAAATACTGCTATTCCAAAAGAGAGAAATTGGCCAAAAGAAAGGGGATACAGGCCCCATACAAATCCAAAACGTAGTAGTGCGGTCATTAAACCTTAAAGCTCTAAAATAATCTTATTTGACTCCATGTCTTACCTTTAGGGCACATTGTTGCAAGGGGTGGGTTCCCAAGGCCATGGGCAGCTCTGTCCCTGTGGCTTTGCAGGGTTCAGACCCTGAGGCTGCTCTCGTGGGCTGGTGTTGGATGCTTACAGCATTTCCAGGCTCAGGGTGCAAGCTGTTGGTGAATCTACCATTCTAGGGTCTGGAGGAGAGTGGCCCTCTTCTCACAGCTCCACTAGGCAGTGCACTAATGGGGACTCTGTGCAGGGGCTCCAACCCCACATTTCCCCTCTGCTCTGCCCTAGTAGAGGTTCTCCATGAGGGCTTTGCCCCTGCAGCTTCTGCCTGGATACCCAGGCTTTTCCATACATCCTCTGAGATCTAGGTGGAGGCTCCCAAGCCTCAACTCTTGCACTCTGTGTGCCCTGGGGCTTAATACCACATAGAAACCCTCTGAAGCAGTGGTCTGAGCTGCACCTGGGCCCCTTTGAGCCATGGCTGGAGCTGGAGCATTTGGAATGCAAGGGGCAGTGTCCTAAGGCTGCACAGGCAGTGGGGCTCTGGGTCTAGCACTTGAAACCATTCTGTCCTCCTAGGCCTCTGGGCCTGTGTTGGGAGGGGCTACCAAGAAAGTCCCTGAAATGCCTTCAAGGCCTTTTCTTCATTGTCTTGGCCATTATCATTTGGCTCCCTTTTTACTTATGCGAATTTCAGCAGCTTGCTTGAATTCCTCCCCTAAAAATGGGCCCTTCTTTTCTACCACATGACCAGGCTGCAAATTTTCCATACTTTTAAGCTCTGCTTCCCTTTGAAATATAAATTCCAATTTCAGGTCATTTCTTTGCTCACACATGTGAGTACATGTGTTTAGAAGCAGGCAGGTCACATCTTGAATGGTTTGCTGCTGAGAAATTTATTCCAGTAGATACACTAAATCTCCTCTCTCAAGTTCAAAGTTCCACAAATCGCTAGGGCAGGAGCACAATTCAACCTAGCTTTTCCCTAAGGAATAACAAAAGTGACCTTTTTTCCATTTCCCGATAAGTTTCTCATCTCCATCTGAGACCACCTCAGCCTGGACATCTCTGTCCATATCACTATCAGAATTTTGGTCATGATAACTCAACAAGTCTTTAGAAAAGTTCCAACCTTCCTTAATCTTTCTGTCTTCTTCTGAGCCCTCCACACTCTTCCAACCCCTGCTAATTACTTAGTTCCAAAGTCACTTCCACTTTTTCAGGTTTCTTTTTAGCAATGCCCCACTCCTTGGTACCAATTTTCTGTATTAGTTTGTTCTTGCGTTGCTATAGAAAAATATGTGAGACTAGGTAATTTGCAAAGAAAATTGGTTCATGGTTCCACAGGCTGTACAGGAAGCTGGCAGCAACTGCTTCTGGGGAGGTCTCAGGGAGCTTTTACTCATGGCAGAAGGCAAAGCAACAGCATGCGTCTTACATGGCAAAAGCAGCATCAAGAGGGATCATCACTTGTAAACAACCAGATCTCATGAAAACTCACTCATTGTACAGTATCAAAGAGGGATAGCACTAAACCATTCATGAGAACCCCACCCCCATGATCCAGTCACCTCTCACCAGGTCCCACATCCAACAGTGGGGATTAAAATTGAACATGATATTTGGATGTGGACACAGATCCAAACCATATCACTTTAAAACAGAAAGCCTCCTTCTGGAGAAGCCTCATTATGCACCTTTTTTGTTTCTGTCAATCCTGCTCTGGGTCCTTGTCTGAGCTTTGCACTCATATGTTTGTTCCTTGTGTTAATGAGGGTGCCACTAGCTGCTATTGCAAAGCTCTAATATATAGCTTGCTTAACAACATCAGCTTTTATTTCACATTTCACATTGCCTTGAACCTGGGAGGTGGAGGTTGCGGTGAGCCGAGATCATGCTATGGCACTCCAGCTTGGGTGACAGAGTGAGACTTCGTGAAAAAAAAAAAAAAAGAAAGGCATTACATTGATAATTTTAAAAGTTAGAGTTATTAAAATGTTAAAAAAAAAAAAGGTTTTTGCTTTGACTACTTTAATGCTCTCCTTTCTCCAGCCACCCTTCCACCCACTTAGGCTGCAACAGTCAGCAATTTCACATTCACTGAGCCAAGGGAGTGAGGAAGAATGAAGAAACCTGAGAGGAGGCTGCGCCCTCTTAGGTGGTAGGAGTGGAGAGAGGGCAGTGTGCCAAAGGACTGGAAATCAGCTTGCTTGTTCAGTCAACCTCATCTAGATCTCTCTGGTCTGAGGTTCTGGCTGTGAAAGCTTATCAGCAGAGGCTCTTGCAACTTCAGTACTTCTGGCCCTGCTGCTACTTTTTAGTCTGTGCAGAACTGGCCCTGGTATTTCATTTGGCTGCTTTGGTCTCAGCAGGCCTTCCCAAATAAATGACATACCCATGAGACCTACTGAGGGAATGGACTAGATTGTCTGGGTGCAGTTCCTGGCTGTGCAGGTACCTGCTATGGTCCTTGGACCAGTTACTGAATGTCTCTGTGTTTCTGCTTCCTCAAATGTAAGATGGGAATAATAAATAATAGTATATATTTCATAGGGTTGTTATAAAAGATTAGATGAGTCGGTATTTGCCAAGTGCTTAGAATATGCCCATCACACAGTAAGCATTATACAAGTATTTGTTTAAAAAATAAATATGAGAAAGGCAGAAACAGCCATAAGCTGTCTGGGCCCCATTTGTTTGAGGTTACAACTTACTTGGCATAAAGCTGAGGCATCTAAACCTACAAAGAGGGTGGAATTTTCTTTTGTTCCATGCTGGCTGAACCACGTGGTCCCAGCAGTAGGAAGGAAAGCTTAGGAAGCTAAGAGCCATGAAACAGCTGCTGAGTGGCAGGACTTCCTAATGGCTTTCTGTGTAGCAGATCAGTTAAGTCTAACGAGGCAGGTGCTATCACTGCCCTCATTTTACAGATGGGGAAACTGAGGCTCAGAGAGGTGGAGTAACTTGGCCGCAGTCACACACTATGAGTGGTGAAGCTGAGATTGAACCCCAGCAATGTGTGACTTTCAAGTGTGCATATTCCATTTTAAGAATGATGTTTACACAGGGAGACTTCACTTTACATGGTTCAAAAAGGTTAAAGTATACATCAATCTCTAGTTTAAAGATAGTGAGGGCACTTTTATTTAACACGCCCTAGTAGCAATTTTTCCTGTAAAATGTTTAATTTCTCTCTGTTTAATTTAGTTTGGCAAGTTTGAATTTTTACATATTGTGTTTTCTTACAGTGTAGTGCACCTCTATTGTTCAAAAAAATAAATTTCAGGCCTGGAACTTAGTGAAATTCTGAGGTTTTGTGGGTTGTCCTTTAAAAAAATTTTTTTTTAATCTCTTTTCTTCCTTTCTTCATTCCTGCCCACCTTCCTGCCTTCCTTTTTCCTTGCTTCTTTCTTTCCTTTCTTTTCTTCTTCCTGTTCCTCTTCCTCCTCCCCTCCCTCCCTTCCTTTCCCTCCCTCCCTCCGTCCTTTCCTTTCCCTCCCTCCCTCCCTGCCTCCCTTCTTTCCCTCCTTCCCTCCCTCCCTTCCTTTCCCTCCTTCCCTCCCTTCTTTTCCCTTCCTTCCTTCCTTCCTTCCTTGCTTAAGTCAGGAATACATGATCTAAAGATCTCTCTGTGTCCTTCTAAAATAGCTGAAACTCAAAGTCAGTAATTACTAGCAAAAAATGATCATTTTGTTGCCAGTTCTGGGCACATTATCTTGAAGCTCAAAGCCTGGCCTAAACCAACTGAAATTATAAATAATTAACATCATGAATATCTCACAGGTCCAAATTCCTCCACGAGTAACCGCAGAATTCCTTTCTGTTCTCTGATCTGTCAGTGCTACCATTGCAAATGCCAGTTCCAAAGACATAGAAGCAAATATTGCCCAATGTTTTTATTAATGACTATGATCATGTTCAAGCAAATTGTGAATGTTCAAGGCACATTCCCTGTTCTTTCTCTTTAAGAAAAAAACTCACTAAGCCCCACCCTACCCCACCCTTAGCTTTGAAAGGTCTGAAGTCAGTGGTGCCTGAGATAGAGCCAAGATAAAACGAATTGAAAACAAAATGAGTTTTTTTTTTTTTTTAAACTTTTGTTTCCAGCTTATAGACACACCCACCTCAAGCTGCAGAATCCCAGGGATCTGACCCAGTGTCACCTCCAGCCCCAGTGGGGCCTTCTCCTAGGCCCTGGGCCTTTCCTACATAGGCTGAGGCCCCTCCCGGATCAGTCCCTACCCCCATTGGGGGCGAATTAACTCTTTCAGGGGAAGACGCGTGCTGGCTTCCAACATGCCAGTCTCCTACTCTGCAGGCTAATCTTTTCCCCTTTTATGCTTTTGGCTTCATACTAGTCCTCGTTCTTCTGCCAGGGGGTTAGAGGGTGCAAATAGCCAAGAAGCACTTGCAAGAAGGCTCTGAAATTCACATCTTGTGGGTAGGGCCAGCAGTAGGCAGGAGAGACCTGGGTGAGAGATTAGGTGAAACATTAGCCACAACCTTTTGGATTCAGTCCAGTGTCTTTCAATTATTTATTTATGTGCTTTGGGTACTGGGCTTATTTGGCATGAGACAGGCATCCATTAGAAGATTTCACAATGATTTGCCATGTTACAGTTCTAAACATGCGAACTCATAACCAAAGAAAATTTATGTTTTTACCGCCTTTTCCTCCCACCTCTCCCTGGGGAGCTGCAGGAAAAAGCAATCCAAACGAATTAATCAAAATGACTAGGTAATGCTCTAAAAATAATAAACGTCGCTGTAGTCTGGATCTTTTTCAAGTTTGAGCTTATTTTGTGAGCTTGAATATCCATACGTCAAAGCACATGTGTATGTATATATTTTTATTAGAGGGGTGTGGACTATTGCGTGAGGACAGGTAAGTTACTAAGACACACACATGCAATTGCTCTCATAATACTAAACTGCATTTCGACTAAGTTAATTAAGCTACTTGGCCAATGAAGAGGCAAAGGGTAGGTGCCTTAATGATTCCTTAACTTGTCTCATAAGCCAGCCTTGCAAATTAGGATAGGCTACAGAACTTGAGCTCTGAAAACAAAGCAAGACAGAAATTGAGGTGCAGACTTAGAATGATAACAAAAAAGAAAAATACATGTTGTGTCTCCTTGAGCTTCTCTTACCTACTGCATAAGACATTGCTAGACAAAAACAAAAGAACTGGAAAAAGTTGAAAATTTATTCAAAAAGGTTAGTAAATAATAATAGAAAATAAGCAAGCAAGAAACTATTATTATCATCATATTTTCAAAATATCTTCTAAGAGATCAGCTCCAAAAGAACGTTTTAATATGAAAAGAAACCTGTAGCTGAATCCTGAGTTTTCAAGGTCTTCATGTATTGTGAGAAGACAGTTAGATCAACATTAGGGTGAGGCCGAGGGGGAAAAATCTGTATTGGGAGAAAGGAAAGTGGTGATGATTGGAGTAGAGTCTTTTCTTATTTTAAATGATGCAGTTCTCTGATTTTCCACTGACATTTTTCCCTAATGTATGCCCCAAATACCCACAAGCAAGATGTTTAAAAATCTGGATCCAAACCATCCACAGCCCTTGATGATAATTTATCCATGTCAGGCAGGGCGACAAGGCCCCTGTGACTGTGAGAAAAAATTAGGAGCAAGGATTCCCCAGCTTTATTGTGCATGTCCTTCGTCTCTGGATCTGATCCCTGATGTTATTGGGCTAAATCACAAGGTTATTTCCCACCTAAGAAATCTCATCTGGCTTGAGAATGCTTCTTAGATAATTTCAGCTTCTTTATTCTCCAAAAAAGGTTGATCGCAGTGTTACTAACCCCAACCTACTTTAGCCAGCCGCCATTAATCATAGCTGGCAGGAGAGACTAGAGGGTCATGGGTAATTGAATTCCAGCCAACCTTCAAACCTAATTCAAGTCAACCCTTTGACCTCTTTGCTGACCAAATCTGCTGCTAGAGGTAGTAAATAAACACTGCTTTTTAATTAGAAGAAGCATTTTTCGAGAGCCTACTATGTGTTAGCTTTGTGAGAGAGGCAACCATTATCTCACTTCATTCATTCATTCTGTCCACACTTCCCTTGGAACCCAGACACAAGGAATTAACAGATAGTGGAAAGAAGTATAAAGGTCAACTTGGGGTCAGGCCAGTGGGAAAATATGTGCTTTGCAGACACCCTGACTTCCTATCTTTGAAAGAAGATAGATCTTTAGCATCGACAGAAAGCCTGAAGCACTTTCTGCACAGGAAAATGGAATGATAAACATTTTCCCTTTTCTCAAGAAGCCATGTAGGATCTTCTGATTCCAAAGACTTCTATTCAAGTCCTTCCTACACCATATTTGACATGCAATGTTGGGTAAGTGAGTTTACCTCTGTAGGCCTCAGGGCCCTCACATGTGACAGGGAACAGGGTGTGCACCACTAACCTGGCAAGGCCATTGGGATACAATGTGTAGGGAAGCTCCTTATAAACTGTTAGGCTGCAACCACACAGGAGACTGCTGCCAATGGCTCTTGCACACTCGCTGTTAAAGATGCCACCCAGCAATGAGACCAGTCAAAGACAGGGCTGGGGGACAGACACCTAGACAGAGAGTACACACTCATTTTAAATAATGAAATTTTAGCTGGATTTTCTCATTCAATTCACTTCTTTTGTTTTGCTTCGTCTCTGGGTCACCACCACGCCTAAGAATATACATGATCTGGTCTTTTTTTTTTTTTTTTTTTTTTTGCCAGAAAGCTTTTGCGGCATTTAGAAGTCTCCAGAAAATATGAAACTTCCTTTTCCCTTTCAGAGGAGGCCACCCCACACTTTACCACCTATTTCTCATCCTCAGACAATTAGAAACCAGCTCCCCAAGGACTAGCAATGTTCCACTATCACCAACCCTCAAATTTCATAATAAAGCGAGCACTGAATTGCTATGATTAATATTCTCAGCAGCAATACTTTTGGGGTGAAATGGTGAGTCAAGGATGTGCAGAAGTTTGCTCACAAAAAAGCCAAATGTGCTTGAATAATTTACTCTCTCATTTTAATTCTAAAATGATATGAGGCCCCTAAGGCTTAGCAAGCAGCCGGGGGACCTGAGCAGCCTGGAGAGGCTGTGTTTAAGTGGTAATGTTAATGGAATTATCCGTTGCTGCTGGAGAACTGTCTGCTGTCGAGAGATAATTACGCAGGCAAAGATGAGGTATCATTGAAGATAAACACTGAAGCAGGGACCTCAATGTTTATTTTCCATGCTAGGGCGTAATCTCCTCCGTTGTTTAACTTCATTAGCATCCCTGCTAACCCCGGGCCACACAGTTCCACTTAAAAGAAAGAAATTAAATAACCCAAACATACATGTAATTGTAAACAAAGTGGCAGAAGATGTGGGTTGAGCTGTTTTTGCTGCTACAGTCAGTGGCAAACAAGCCTTCTCTTTTACCCTATCCGTCTCCCTGTGCAATGAAAATGAGAGCAATGTTTGTTGAGTGCTCACTGCGGGCCATACCTTGTGTTAAGCATTTTATATACGTTGTCCTATTTAATGTCCACACACAACAATTCCAGGAGATGAGTACTAGCAGAGGAAACTGAGTGTCAGAAAGGTTAAGTGACTTGTCCAAGATCACAGGACTACTGAGCCATCGAGTGAGGGTTTCAACCCTGCAGACAGGTCCCAGTTATTCACAGAAAATTACCGGAACATGCATATTCCACATGGAACTTCAGGTTGGTCTTCTTGACTTTACAGCAGAGTCCAGGCGATTTTATTACCACTACACCTCCCACTACTAACTTTATTGGAAGGACTGCCAAATCTCCCATCCAGTCCTTGAGTCCTTGGTCCAGTTCTGTATTTCTGTTTTATTGAGAAAGAATTTGCATTCAACCCCATGTGGTGAAGACCCAGCTTTTTAACTCATCCCTGAAGGCCTTCGCATTGGCCAAGTTCCCGGCCTTCTTTGGCCAATCTGTAAGCAATCACTGTCTCCTCACCCCAGGCTCTTTCACCCAAAACTTATTATTATGAAAATTACATGCAGAAAACCTGAAAGAATATTTCAGTGCACAGCTGTCTAGCCTCCACCAGATTTAACAATTGTTAACATTTGCCATGTTTAATTTACAAACCAATCTTTCTATTTTTCTTTCTGAACCATTTGAAAGTTGGTTTCAGAAATCATGACACTTTGACCCTAAATGCTTCCCGGCATCTCTGAAGATGGTAGGACGTTTCCTGCATGATCACATTAGCATTATCAGAGCTGAGAAAATTAACAATAATTCCCTTGCTATTATCAATTATCCAGTTCATAATCATAGTCATTTCTTAACTGTTCTCCAATTATCTCTTATAGCTGTCTTTTTTTTAAAAAAAAAAAAAAAAAAGAAGAGGTATCTGCATTGTATTGGCAGTAATGTCTCTTTAGTCACTGGTAATCTGAAACATCTCCCCAACACCTTAATTTTTTCCCTACCATGATTAATTTTTAAGGAATCACTAGTGTTTGAACAGTTGAATTGCTTTCTGTTCTGAATGATCTCAAGTGGTCTGTATTTTTAACTCTCAAACAGCGCTTAGCAAGATGGTGGCTCCAAAATCTCTACATGGGAAGGGCTTGAGGAGAGATTGCAATCTGGTTAAGGAGTCCTGGTGCCGGCCTTTTGCATAAGAAACCCATGTTTTAAAAAACTTAGATTGCTGATTTTTTTTTTTTTTTTTTGACATGGCTGCTGCCCTAACATAGAGGCAGTCTGTACTATAGGAGAGGTGATAAATGGTAATTTGTGAATGGTACAGATTCTGAGCAAATTGCCTACGTTCAGACATCAGCTTTGCTACTTTCAAGACATGTGACCTTGAACAAATTACTTAACCCCCTTGTTACTCAGTTTTATCATTTGCAAAATAGTGATGATAACAATAATAGAATCTAAGTCAAAGAGTTGTGCTGAAGTGAACTAATAAACACAAAGCACTGAGAATCCTGCTTGGAACAGAATATTATCTATAAATGGTAACCATTATCATTATTAATATTCTTTCCCTACTTTCTATCAACTTCCTTCTCCAGTTACTTCTTAGAACTGGAGCACCAAACATTTCTGGCTGCCTGCTAGTTTTGCCTATTTCCTTTTTACTTTATGTTCGCTTTATTCGAGTTGGCCCAAGGAATTCTGGTTTGCCTTCAACCTCATCTTCATATCCATTTGGTTCTGTTTGTAGCTGAGGAGCAATAGGCTCTATCATATAACCAAGGTGTGTAGTAGGCTATGCCATCTAGGTTTATGTAAGTACACTCAATGATGTTTGCATAAAGATGAAAAGGCCTAACGATGTGTTTCTCAGAATGTATCCTCATCATTAAGAGATGCATGATTATACTACAAATAATAGTAGCTAGGTTCACTTCTTATTTTCCTCACAAGTCCTTTAAACATATTTAGGCCGGGCGTGGTGTCTAGTGCCTATAATCCCAACATTTTGGGAGGCCGAGGCAGGTAGATCACCTAAGGTCAGGAGTTCGAGACCAGCCTGGCCAACATGGTGAAACCCTGCCTCTACTAAAAAAGAAATACAATAGATTAGTCGGGTGTGGTGGTGTGTTCCTGTAGTCCCAGCTACTCGGGAGGCTGAGGTAGGTGAATCACTTGAACCTGGAAGGCAGAGGTTGCAGTGAGCCAAGAATGCACCACTGCACTCCAACCCGGGCAACAGAGGGAGACCCTGTCTCAAAACAAAAACAAAAACAACAACAACAACAAAAAGCATTTCTAGAACGTTCTAGAATCGTTTAAAACTTTAGCAATGACTGCTTATTTTCACAAAAGTGTGTGTATCATATTAGAATAACCATTACTGAAGAATGGGCATTATAATAGTACCCACCTTACAGGACGTTAAAACACTAAATGTGTTAATATTAGTAAAATGTTTAAAACAGACCGTGGATTTGTATTTGGTAAATAAATAAAAATAAAGTTGTTGAGAGATCATGATGGAATCAAAAGAGATTAAGACTCAGAGAAGATGAGCTTTGAGAGCTTTGAGAGGGGTAAAGGGAGGAAAGCAGAAACTGGATCTTGACTCAATTACCAAATGAATAAGGAATCATTTGACGAAATTCTGGAGAGGTCAGAGGGAAAGTAAAGATTAACTCTGACTACTTTATAGTTTTTAAAAAATGACCTTCTTTATTTTCTTTATTCTGAGTTCTGGACTCTATAATCAGCCGACTCCAGAACAAGCATGTCAGCATGTTGTGTGTATTGGGAAAGAAACTTGTTGGGAGGCAATTTTCCGTGAGTTTCTGTAGTTTCTGCACATCTTGTAAGAAGAGGCACTGAGTATCTTCGCTCTGAAATATCTTTTCGAGAATGTGTGTATAGTGAACAGCCTTGGAAAATGGAGATAGTCACCCTCTCTTCAGGCAAAGGGCAGAATTTTTACTACTATTGCAAAAGATTCAGGTTCCCTAAGTTCAGGTTCCTCTTCTGCAACAAAACTCCCTGTGTGAATGGTGTCCACCTGGCCCTTTTCTCTTCACCCTGAGAGAATTGGGTATCAAGAAGCTAACAAATGTTGATAGTGTAGCTGCTACTATTGGTGTAAGTACTAAGGGAGATTTCAGTATCATATAAAGGAATTACTGTTGTCTTCCCCATCCCTTCTTTCTCATCCTCTCTCAGTTAGGCTACTACCTAGAAATAATAACTTTTCTTCTCTCTTCTTAATCTCTTCCTTGCCCTCACCTCACCCCAGTTCCTGCATAATTTCAGCCCCATGCCCCATTTCATCAAGAACACAGACTGTACCTTTGACCTCCCAAACAACAAATGGGCCTATTTTTGATCCTGGACTGGGAAAAGGAACCTCACAAGGGAATCCCTCCTTTTTGACTTTTTCTCTTCCTTTCTGCCTTTCCAAAGCATTCCTATTTAGTGACTTCCCAATGGCTATGGACTTAGAAGGTCTCCATTTGCTGCCCTTTTGCTATTTTCTTTTTTTGCCCTAATCCATTTTTCTCTTGTCTTTGGTCTTTTCTAAGCCTTCCTGAGGCCTCTTTCATGAATGGGGAGTGTATCCCAGCACCTGGCCCAGACCCTGGCTCATGGCAGACACCCCGTCACTGTAAATTCCCACACTCTCATGCTCTGCCCTTCTCCTTTTCTGGACCATCCTAACCTTTCTCTCCTGCATCTCTTTTCACTCTTAAAGTACTTCAAGGGAGAATCTAGAAGATAAAAATAAAAGCAAAAACTGAAACACATTAAACACAACATAACTTTATTTTCAAGATGAACAATAAAAATACAGAATGTGTGCATTTTTTGTAAATGGTTTTCTACAGATGATAGTGGTAATCTAATAAATGTTTATAGGACAAACAATTGTGGTTTCACAGCCTTCTACTCCTTGAGCATTTAAACATTTCTACAAAGCAATTTCTGTCACCTACATCCAGCACAAGGGTAGTTTTGGATGATTAAGTTTGGACCTGTTGTACAGCATTTGGGGACTGATATAAACGCATTGCTCTGGTAAAACGATCTTTTTCAGCTAGTGTGGTTGTTGAAGTATGAGTCAGTTGGGGGAGCTTGGGGGAAAAGACTGGGAGATACCTGGATGCCTGTGCATGTGGCAAGCTCTTGGGGGAAGGGAAGAGGGAGGATACAGACTCGGTATGCCCAGACAACTTTCTCAACATCAGATAGCAGATTCATCAGGTCTTTGAACCCAGCCCACCTAGGGATCAGGAATTAGAAACAGGGAGCATCATTTTTAAAAAAAAACAAAATCCACATTGGGAAGTTTTGTATTTGTATAAATTACATGTGAACATTGTAAAGACATTAGAAGATATAACAAGGAAATTAATTTAAAAAATTATGCATTTATTTTGCTACTCAGGTGTAATCACTGTTAACATTTGGACAATAGTTTTATTTTCAATGTGTATGTATATTTTACACACATATGTATACCACATAAGTGGGGGGCATATTATGCATTCTCTCATAGATTCTTTTTTATTTTGCTTACATTGTCCTATGGCCAAAATTACGTATCAGCAGCATAGTTTTCTTTCATGTCACTGTCCCAACCACCTCACTAGATAGGTGTTATTATTTTCCCCTCTTTTTTTTATTTTTTATTTTTGAGACAAGATCTTGTTCTATTGCCCAGGTTGGAATGAAGTGGCATGATCACAGCTCCCTGTAACCTCAAGCTCCTGACTCAAGTGATCTTCCTACCTTAGCCTCCCGAGTAGGGAGTACTACAGGTGCGTGCCACCATGCCCCAGCTACTGCAGCATAGTTTTAAATGGCTACATGGTATTCCGTTGTGTCGATAGTTTTTAAGTTATAATACCTACTGCCTATTTTATCCATTTTGGTTGTTTTCAAGTCTTAATTTTTTACTGTCATAAGCAATGCCATAAGAAAAGCAAATTCAAACTACAATGACATATCATCTTATACCAGTTAGAATGGCTATTACTAAAAAGAAAAAAAAAACAGATGTTGGCAAGGATATGGAGCAAAGGGAACATTTATACACTGTTGGGAATATAAATTAGCACAATCTCTATGGAAAATAGTATGGAGATTTCTCAAAGAACTACAAATAGTAATACTATTTGTTCCAGCAATCCCTCTACTGGGTATCTACACAAAGGAAAAGAAATCATTATATCAAAAAGATACATGCACTCATATGTTCATCGCAGCACTATTCACAATAACAAAGATATGGAATCAATCTAAGTGTTAATCAATGGATGGTTGGATAAAGAAAATGTGATATATGTACACAATGAGATACAATTCGGCCATAAAAAGGAATGAAATCATATATTTTGCAGCAGCATGGATGGAACTGAAGGCCATTATCTTAAGTGAAACAACTCAGACACAGAAAGATAAATATCACATGTTCTCACTTATAAGTGCAAGCTAAAAATGTGTACACATAAACATAAAGTATAAAATGATAGTGGAAACTCTGAAGGGTGAGGGGTTGAGGGGGAATGGACGATGGAAAAATTACTTAATGGATACAATGTACATTATTTGGGTTATGGATACACTAAAAACCCAGACTTCACCACTGCACAATATAGCCATGTAACAAAATTGCACTCATATCCCTTAAATTTATACACGAATAATAATAATAATAACCCAAAACTATAGTGCACATCCTTATCTTACTTCTTTGAACACTTGTCTGACTATATTCTTGAGAAAAATTTCTAGAAAGGGAATTTTAAGCCAAACAGCATGCATATGCTTAGAGCTTAGATATGTATTACAACCACGCCCTCCAGAAAGTTTCAATCAATTTTTAGTCCCACCAGCAGTCAGATTGGGTTTTTGAACAAAGTTCAAGCTCCATTCTAAGGAGGAGTGTGAGAATTGCTTTCTGCTGAAAATCACAAGATGGCTTGAAATATGGGCAGAATGAGAAATACTGTTGTTCATACAAGGCTCTTCTTTAATGCTGTGACCTGAGTCACTTCTACGATAAAAAAAATAGTATCCTGGTGTAGGTGGATGTAATATACATTGATCATGAAAACAACAAAAGACCAAGAGTTTTCAAACTCTTGGAGAGATAAACTCAGTACAAGAATACTATGTCAGAAAAGTAAGTTAGCAAAAGCAAGTGTATCACTTTTTAAAAAATTACTGCTACACAACAAATTACCACAAACTTAGTGATTTAAAACAACACAGATTTATTATGTCACAGTTTCCAGCAAAGCTAATCTGGGTCCTCTAAAAGGCTGCAATAAAGGTGTCATACAGGGCTAGGTTCTCATCTGGAGGTTCAACTGGGGAATGGTGTGCTTCCAAGCTTATTTAGTTTATTTATTTAGTTGTTATTCATTTTCTTGCAGCTATACAACTCATGGGAACTTGATTCCTCAAACTTGTCAAGGAAAGCAAGACACTATAGCATGTTTGCTAACAAGACAGTCTTACATAATGTAACATGATTAGAGGAGTGATATCCCACCAGTTTTGCCATATTTCATTGGTTAGGAGCAAGTCACGGGGTCTAACTATGCTCAAAGAGAGGGAATTATGCAATTATACAAGGATGTAAATTCCAGGAGACAAGGATCATGAGGCTACTTAGAGTCTGTTCATCATAGTAAACAACTCTGAAATCTCTCTCCTTAGAATGCTTTCCACGTGAGTAATCAAGGAAGTTGAAAACTTGGGAAAACGTAAAATCCAAAACTCATTGACTAAAAAATATTTATTCTAGGTCTCTCATTTCAAGTGGAGGCAGATAACACAGCAGTCTATAAATAAAATGTGGCCTATGATAAATGTGGTATTTTCAAAGGTGTACAGCGGAGCATGTGTTTTGTTTTCTGGGGAATTCACTTCTACATCCTATGACTAAGATATTTTCTCCCAACTTTGTCTTGTGGAATGAGGTGGCGTATTCCCAAACCCATGTCGTGATGACCACAGTTGAGACATTTTCCATATGAGAAATTGTGCTAGCTATTCTTATGTCTCTAATTACTATGTCTCCCCAAGACCTAGCCATACGTCTCCACGGCCTTTTAAAAAATACAAAGGGAGCCAGGCAGCTAAAAATATTCTTTTAAAAAAGTAATATAAATCATGTTATTCAAAAGGAACTCTAAAGGAAGTCCCTACTGATATCCACATTTTTCTCTTTTTAAACCTCTAAGGAAAGTTCATGCTCTGTATTTCATACTTTCCTCTTTAATCCACTTAATTATGGCCTGAGTTGTAAAGTGGCTGTAATATATTTTCTTAGAAAAACATTGTGCATTTGATGCACCTTCATATTATAGTTCGTAATTAACATTATTTGACATTGCATCAAACCCTTACAGGGGAGAGAGGAGAAGGGAAGAAGATTCCTCTTTCAGTATTTAATCTTTAGTACCTTCTCATCTTCCAACTGATTTCCTTCCTAGACCTTCAGTTAGAGGAAAGCAAACTGTGGTGGTCCATGAGTGAGTAATAGATGATCAAGAAGGAGTGTGAGCTTCTCATTCAATGAATACCACAGAGGTTTCTGAAGACTTGAGCTCTATGTATCTGCTTCATCAATTACATTATTCCTTCAAAGGAAACAAAAAAGGTATTTTTTTAGTCACAGTGAAGATGGTGATGGTTGGATAAAAATGTTTCCTGGGTGGTGGCCAGAGCTCGCCTTCTTCCCCTTCCTGCTTAACTTCCGCCCCTGCCCCAACCCTCGACCCACCCATTCTCTAAGGCAAGGAAGCTGCCTGGCAGTCAGATTAGCCTGAGAAACCCTGAAAGGAAGTAGAGGAAATACATTCCCCAGGGGGCTCTCAGTGCAGAGTGGACCTGGCCGGGAACAGTGTTTCGGGTGTTGTGCTCTTCTTGGACAGGAGAGGTGAAAGAGGAACTAAGGAGGGGAAACAATGTGCTTGGATTAAAGGGTCTTGGACTGGGAATGGGGTATGAGAGCTGCAGAATAAGGCAGGGGCAGGTTGGACCTTCTAGTAACAATTGCTCTAGACTTTACACTTGGGCCCCTTTAAATGTTAGAGGGTGTTATTGTTGAAGACTGGTGTTCCTATTTAGCCTGGGCTTATTTAAGTGTTCTATCATTCTGACCCCTTATAAGCATGTGTTAGTTTCCCAGGGCTGCTGTACCAAGTTCCACAAACTAAGTGCCTTAAAACAACAGAAATTTATCGTCTCAAATTTCTGGGGGCTAGAAATCTGCAATCATCCACCTTCTGAAACTAGGAAAATCCTTCTTTGCCTCTTCCTAGCTTCTGGAGGTGGCTGGCATTCCTTGGCTTGTAGACACATCACTGCATTCTCTGCCTTTATCATCACATGCATTCTGTGTGTATGTGTATTTTTGTGTGTGTCTATGTAGGTGCATGCATGTGTGTTTTCTCCCCTTTTCTTTTTTTGAGACAGAGTCTTGCTCTGCCACCCAGGCTGGAGTGCAGTGGTGCGATCTCGGCTCACTGCAAGCTCTGCCTCCCGGGTTCACATCATTCTCCTGCCTCAGCTTCCCAAGTAGCTGGGACTGTAGGCACCCTCCACCACACCTGGCTAATTTTTTGTATTTTTAGTAGAGATAAGATTTCATAGTGTTAGCCAGGATGGTCTCAATCTCCTGACCTTGTGATCCACCCACCTCGGCCTCCAAAGTGCTGGGATTATAGGCATGAGCCACCGCACCCAGCCCTTCTCTTATAACAAGGACACTAGTCATATGGAATTTAGGGAGTACTAACGCAGTATGACCTCATCTTAACTAATGGAAACTGCAAAGACCCTATTTCCAAATAACATCACATTCTGAGATTCCTGGTGAACATAAATTTTGGAAGGATACTCTTCAACTCAGTACAAAGCAGAACATATATACACGCACAATTAAAGCTACTAGCCAATTAACTTGAGTTTTGATGCTCTAATGAGTTAGAGTTGGAAAGAAAGCCAGTAGTACTCCACTTGGGAAAGGAACTGAGCTGAAATTTTCAACGGCTCTAGGTTTTTCCAAGCCAGGAGACCTCACCTTGAGCAATGTGCTCTACTTTCTGCTGATTCTATTCTCCAACCACCTCCTTCCTACACATCCTACACACACTCACGCTCCACCGCTAACAAGGAGAAGCAAGACTTCGATGATCATCTACATCTTTATCTCCAGCACCCATAGACAAAGCATTTTGCTTGCACTGTTTTGAAGCAGCAGGCCACTGGCCCCTTCAGTGTCCAGCATCACAGAGGTAAGGTTGGCCAGAAGCAATGTTGGGGGACTAGAAGACCAGGGGCTCCTGGGCTATCTTGCTGTAGGAGCCCAGGAAAGTGAAAAGAGTACAATGATGTTGGAATACAACTCCAGGAGTTGAAAACTCCCCACTCCCCTTAGTTAAGGAAGACTTACAAGAAACTAATTTACCAAGTGCCAGAAGATGTTTACAGCCATATTTTGCCCAGCCAAGTGGTCTGCATGATTCAGGACAGGTAGAGTTCAGTCTCAGACTTACTCACACCAGGCTCAGATGTGCAAAGAAAATGTAGCATCTTAACTCTCTATAATTTTATGGTCTTTAAATGTTTCCTAACCCCCACACCACTGACTAATGAGAGATTCTGGTAAACTGAATTTTAGACCAATCTGGTAGACTCAGGCTATTCCAGTAAGCAGTCTTTTCTGAGTGAGTCAGTTTTTCCAATTTGCAGTATTCTTCCTGGTTCTCTCTAAGATGGTATCTGGGAATGTGGAAGGAAGGTACTTTGGGCCAGTGGGGGAGAGGGAGGCCCCTTGAATTGTGCTAGTCCATAGCTGTGAGCTAGCTGGCATTTGTGGGGGTGATTGGACTGCTATTGACACAGGCTGCTTAGAGGAAGTGTCCTGCTGACGTATGCAGCTAGGGCAATTGTGGTCTGTTTTCTCCTGGCTTGGACAGCGTTCAAGATCCTCCCGGCTGACTCAGCCCCACCTCAGCCCTCTCTGGCACACTGGACTCTCTGGGACTCCTTTTCAGGCCCCAGCTTGGTGGACAGATCCAAATATACCCTAGCATGGCCATTCTTCCTTGTAGGGCCAGGGGACAGGTATAGCAGGCCTCCCGAGAGCAGAGCCTGTGGCTCCATTTGTCCCAGTCTGAGTTTCTTCACCCTCTCTTTGATATTCTTAGTTATATCCTCTGGTCTGGACCAAGATAGGAGCCTGAGAAGGATGCAAAGGAGGTACAGCATTGCTGGACTGCCCTGGCTGGCTCTACTCTCAGAATCATGGGAGAGGTCAGAGACTGGAGATGCAGTAAAGGTTTAGATGAAAAAGGAAAGCAGCAAGAATCTTAAGAGAAAGTCACTTTGTCCCCACCCCATCCCTCATATTACTGTTTGAATATATACTCCGTAATATTGGGCATGGAGAAGAGACAAATGATGGCAGTAAAAAGGCAAATCAGAAATTAAGCACTGAACTCCAGAATATGATGGGCATATTCTGAATCTGTAGTGCCCACCATTGCAGCCGCTAGCCACTTGTGGTTATTGAGCATTGGAAACTCCCCAGTCACATATATTGTGACTGGTGTTACTCAAGATTGAAATTTTGAATTTTATTTAATTTCAATTAATTTAAAGTTAAATTTAAATAACTGCATGTGGGTTGGGTATGGTGGTTCATGCCTATAATCCCAGTGCTTTGGGAAGCCAAGTTGGGAGGATCTCTTGAGACCAGAAGTTCAAGAGCAGCCTGGGCACCATAGTGAGACCCCTGTATCTACAAAAAACTAAAATAGAAAATAAATTAGCAGGGCAGAGTGGTACAAGGCTGTAGTCCTAGCTACCTGGGAGGCTGAGATAAGAGGATTGCTTGAGCCTAGGAGTTCAAGGCTGCAGTGAGCTGTGATCATGCCACCTGCACTCCAACTTGGGTGATGGATTTATATTGATTATATGATTTATATTGATAATAAAGTCATGTAGTGAGACCTTGTCTCTAAAATAATAATAATAATAACTTTTTAAAGGACACATGGATAGTGGCTACCATATTTGACAGTTCAGTTCTATACATTAACCTTCTACATGCCCTATTTTGGTGGTCTAGTAAGGCCCATAGACACCTCCTCAGACTGTGAGATTTTAAATTATTATTATTATTATTATTATTATTTTGCGGGGAGGAGGTCTCACTCTGTCACCCAGGTTGGAGTGCAGTGGTACAATCACGGTTCACTGAAACCACTGCCTCCCAGGCTCATGCAATCCTCTCATCTCAGCCTCCTAGCTGAAACCACAGGCACATGCAACCACACCTGGCTAGCTTTTTGTATTTTTTGTAGAGATGAGTTTTTGCCATGTTGCCCAGGCTGCTCTTGAACTCCTGATCTTACGCAATCTACCTTGGCCTCCCAAAGTACTGGGATTACAAGCATGAGCCACTGCACCCAGCCAGATCAATGTTTTTAAGTGCATAAAATAAAATATATAGGATTACAATGGAAATCAATTAATTTAATATTTGTGTTATTCTTTAGCTTTTAATTAGATTTTTAAAAGTAATTAGAAAATTCGTATGGTATAGTACTCTATGTTGTTCTTTATTAATGCATTAAATATCATTCTATCTGTGAACCTAATAACTATCACAATTTTGAAGCAGCAATGAATATAAATGGTATCTTGACATATCTGATGCATATCATAATGTAATGTGAAAATGCCTATGATTGACATTGATAATAAAGTTATGTGTACTGCTAATACTACTGTAGCTTAGGTTCAGTTAGGAATTAGTGAAATAAACTTGTGATTTTTTTTTTTTCCCATCTAAGTTCACAAGGTCCCTGGATTCTCTTCACAGGTTGGAGGTACATGGACCCAGGTTAAAAAGTCCCACTCTAGATTTTTGTAAATAAGACAGGTTGATGAATAAAGTTAATTTCTTCTAGAAATATGTATGGAATGCCTACTACATGTCATACATGTCAGGTACTGATCTAGACACTTGGGCTGCAGCATGAATAAGAGAGACAAAGTTGGAGTTTTCAAAAAGTTCGTATTTTAGTGGAGGAGGACAATAAATCAACATTCAGAGAGTTTCAAATGGTAGTAAATGCTGTGAAGAAAATATAATAGAGAGATCTAATAGAAAGTAACTGGAGAGAAAAGTGGCAATTTTAAATTGGGTGATGAGCAAGGCCTCTCCAGGAGGCCATTTGAGTTGAGGCTTGATTGAAAGATGGAGCCAGCCTCGCACAATCTGGAGGCAGCACCTTCTGAGCACAGAAGGCCCTGTAGCTAAAGGCCCCGTAGCTAAAAGGGGTGGGTGTGATTGGAACAGGATAATGGACAGAGGCAGCACTGTAGAAGATTGAGGTCAGAGAGGTGGGATGGGGTGGCAGGGGGAGGCCAGGTCAGGGCTGGAGCACTGGGTTTGTGAGTAGTCATCATAGACAGCTGAGAATTTAGATTTTATTCTAAATCCACTTAGAGTCAAAGGTGGATTACATGACGCTCTTGGTAAAGGATGGAATAAATGGGGAAGTGGAAGCAGGGAGTTCATGCAGAGCCTGATGTAATAGTGCAAGTGTGATGGTGGCTGGTAACTCAGAAGGGCATAATGCAGAAAGAGAAAAGTGAATGAATTTAGAGAATCTTTTCAAATAGGGCTTATTAGCCACAGGCAGGAAGCATGAAGCCCCAACCTGACTCAGGGCAGTGTGAATTTCCCAAATGAAAGAGTGGTGGGGGAGACAGATTTGGGGGCAGAGTGAAGATTTCTGTTTTGGTTTAATTAATGTCTTTTAGGTATTAAAGGGGAGAGGTTTGAATCTATAAATCTGAAGTTCAGCAGAGAGGTTAAGGCTGGTGCTATGAATGTTGCATTCACCATCATCAAGATGGTATTGAAGCCAGGGGACTGAGAAACATCAACTAATAACAGTGTTGTACAGAAAAGAAAAGGGCGGGTCTGAACCCTAGGGAAACCGAGTATTTAGGATTCATTTTTTGATTATTTACTGTGCACCTATTCTTGGTCCAGACGTTCTGCTTCCAAAGGAAGTGCACCATTCTCCAACTAAAAACAGCTCTTCTGCTGATCTGGTAAATTGACTGTGGGTTAAGATTATGACCCCTACAAAGACCTCTAGTAAAGTATAATCGTACTTTTGCAAGGATCCATTACCAAATATTTCCATAACTGGTAACATCACAATGAGCCCTCCCAGGCATTTGCCTTTTCTTTTGTTGTTGATTCCAGTATCTGAATCTCCTTCCTACATTTGAAGATTTCCCCCACTTTACGAGTCCCACCTTGCTCTGTAGATTCCACGGGGAGCTATCTTAGGGAGTGATCTGAGGCTTTGTTTCTCAGAACACATTCTCCACGCCTGGCTTGCTGGCCTTCCTAGAGATCCTACGAGCTACTTATTATCCTTTAATACATTCCTTTTCTGCCAAACCAGTGTTGATGTTTGGGTTTCCCAGGAAACAGACTCCCAGACAGAAATTTGTGTGCAAGGAGGTTCTGCGGGGAGTGTCCTCTGGATCAGCATCCGTCCCCTGGATCACAGGGCAAGGGATGCAGGAGAGGGCAGAGAGAGAATTTGAACTGTGATGACATTCCAGTAGAATACTCATCTGATACCATGAGGAGCTCAAGAGCTGGAGGGTCCTTTAGGGGGCTGGGGTATTTGTATCCCTTCTCTTATCCCTGGTTACTGAATACAGGCTGCCCCAGAAAGAGGGCATGCCCTTGGATGAGATGACTTTCTTAGGCTAAGAGCCACATCAGGCCAGGAATACAGCTGAGACCTATCATCCACTTGCACTCTCAGTCACCACAACAAGCTTTACAGTTTACAAATCCATTCTTCCCCTGGATTCTAGCAATAATCCAATCACTTTCTTCATAGTTCGAATGAGAAACTTAGGCTCAGAAATAATAAATGAACACCTAGAACAAGCTTGTCCAACCCATGGCCCACAGACCACATGCAGCCCAGGATGGCTTTGCATGCTGCCCAACACAAATTTGTAAATGTTCTTAAAACATTATGAGGTCTTTTTTGCTCATCAGCTATCATTAATGTTACTGTATTTTATGTGTGGCCCAAGGCAATTCTTCTTCTTCCAGTGTGGCTCAGGAAAGCCAAAAGGTTGTACTCCCCAAAAGCAACCCAAGTGGCACACTAGATATTACTGACAGTAAACATCCACTCCTACCCTCCTAGTATCTGGAAGGCAGCCAGGGTTCTGAGTGAGATTTCAGTTCTGCCAGTGAAATGCCTTTGATCTAGAAAGAGGTAGAGGTGAAATGCAAACCCTCGTCTTATGATTCCAAATGCTGTTTCTTTGCCTGCACCCTATTGAACATTGAACAAACAAACCTTTGAGATGGGCAAGCCATCCAAAAGCCTGAGTAGGGCCTGGGCAGTTCAAAAATATTGAGCCATATTACTTTTGGATCTTTCTTCAGGAATTCTTAGAATTTGGGACAATGAATTCCAGTTGGAGCCACCATTTGTGAAGGAATCTCACCTTATCCTCCTATGGGAAAAAGAAAAAAAAAAAAAAGCCACTAAACAGCAACCAAAGTGCCATACTAGATATTATCTGTTGACAGTAGACATCTACTCCTACCCTCATTTGTGTTTCCTCTAAGGGTCTGGAAGGCAGCCTGGGTTTTGGGTGAGATTTAAATTCTGCCAGTGAAATGCACTTTCGTGCTATTTGGAAGGCAGAGGAGAGGTGGAGACTGTTTTCCCACAGCTGTGACAGCAGACAAGAATGTGCCAACAAAAGCAAGTGGCAACAACTGGGCTCTGCACTCCACTCCCTGGTCACCAGTGTCTGGAGCAGAGGTGGCAGGAGCTCAGGTTTTCTGATCTCTAGCTTATAGCAACAGTGGTTGATCTTGAAACCAAAAGATCAGAAGCTGATTTTTACTACTCCTTCTCTTCTAAAATGTCGTGAGCACTGAATTTCCTAGACGACGCCAATCTCTTTCTGCTTGAAATATTATATTTGTAATGGTTTTCTTTTTTCTATGCTGAACTTAAGATAGCACCCTAAGCGTGAAGCCAGAGTCAGTGACTCCTCTTTCCACACCCAGACATGATATCACCAAAAGAAAAATGCTCTTTACCCAGAGAGCATCATGGAGAGTACCGTAAAACAAACTGGATCTCAAAGTGCTGAGATGACTCCTCCAGGGAAACTAGTGACTGTCGGCCACTGGGGATTGCTTCTTAAAGTAGGCAGGATGAGAGCCTTGTCTTGCTGTGTGGATTGTAATACTCAACCTTTACCACCAGGCACTTAGTCCCAGCACAGACCTATCTTCTACCTTTTTCATCCAGCATCCTAATGTCATAGAGAGGGAATGCATAAAATCTCACCAGGACACTTGCTGGCCCACCATGTTGACAAGATGCCTCACTAATAGAGCAGAGGCACAAGAGCCGATGACCATGGCATGGAGCCAAGTGTCAGCTAAAGTCGGAGACAGCAAAAGGAGTGTAAACAAAGGAAGAACACTTTACAGTCATCATGAATCCCACACCCAAAAATGCAGACAGGCAGTGGACTTTTGGAAATGGAGTCTCTCAGATTTGTAGCCATCAAAAACAAAAACGCTGTTTAAACAAAGATGTCATTTTACAGAGGCGGAAAGAGCCAATGCTGCAAAGAGTCTTTAGCCCTGCAAATTAAAGCATGAAATGGATATTCAAGGATAGCTTGCCCACAAATGCAGAAGCTGGGACACAGAAGATGCATAAAATACACAAAATGCATCTTGAATGAAATAAAGTGTAAGAAAGAATCCAGAGAATGTGCAAGCACCTTCGTTTTTAACAAGAATCACTATAATCTCCAGTTTCTACTTCATAAGGCTGTTTCCATGTTCCAGGCAACAGCTGGTCCCACTTTATTGCTGTGGTACAATGAGTTCTAGTAAATCCTGTGTAATAGATGTATTCATATGCTCCGTCCTTTTAACAATCTTCTTAATTAGAGTGCAGTCCTTTTAAGCAAAGCATTTATATAGTTATTTTATTGCATTTGAATACAGTGTTAGCTTCAATAGACTTAATATAAATTTATGGGTTTTTTAAAAATTGCTTTACAATGAGGGGAATTTATTTTATCATCAGTGTGGAGTTATTCCCATGGACATTTAAGAGCCTTTGGTAGAGGTTTACAAATCACTATGGAGGAGGAAGGATCCTAAAGATGTGGTAGATGGTGGTGGTTCTACCACTTACCTTAACTTCTGAGAACCTCAACTTTCACATCCATAAAACAGAATCAGTATATTCCTTGCCCGCTTCATGGATAAATTGTGAACTTCAAATAAGCTATTATAAATGAAAGGGCTTTACAAGGCATCGAGAGTTATGTGCATTTCAGGGGCTATTACTTCTCCCATGGAAGCTCCCCCGTCCTCAGTCCTACGAGGAGATGGTGCTGGTGCATGGGTTTTAGGGTAGACTTGGACTTTCAGGATGCATGGACAGAGGAGAGCAGAGAGAGCCTAGATTGTTTAAGATGCTGGGGGTACGCAGAAAGGAGAGCCTCAGGCATTGTGGGAGTAAGGGCAGAGGGCCAGGAACAACAGAGGACAGATGTGGAGTTAATTAGGTGTTAGCTATGGGTACCTGCTGACATTCTGGTACCTAAGGCTGGGTCTTCTCTTCATTACCAACAACCACCAAGTTATTTTCCAGGCCTCCACCTAGCCAGTGTCACTCAAAACCTCGTTCTCTCTTTCATTAGAGTTCAGACAAACAATTCTTCACTTAAGCAACTGAATGCTCTGGAATATCCTCCATGTACCCTAGAGCACTAGATTCCATTTACTGGGGTTAAATGTCCTAATCCCCACTTAAATGTAGATAAAATGGAACGTAGCCAATATCAGGCTTCAGCTACCCATGCACAACACAGTTAGACATATCCTCAACAGTATAATTTTCAAATATGAATGACAAAGATTTATGAAGTAGGCCCTAATGTCTCTCAAATGATACTACATCACCATTATTTTCTTTTTCTTTTTTTTTTTTCTTTTGAGACAGAGTCTTACTCTGTCACCCAGGCTGGAGTGTAGTGGCACAATCTTGACTTACTGCAACCTCCACCTCTCGGGTTCAAGCAATTCTCCTGCCTCAGCCTCCCAAGTAGCTGAGACTACAGGTACCCCCCACCACTCCTGGCTAATTTTTTGTATTTTAATAGAGACAGGGTTTCAGCATGTTCGCCAGGTTGGTCTCGATCTCCTGGCCTCAGGTGATCTGCCTGCCTCGACCTGCCAAAGTGTTGGGATTACAGGCATGAGCCACCGCAGCTAGCCTGCATTACTTTTTTTATTGTTGTGCATCACAGAACCAAAGGAGTGTTAGTCACCTTTCAAATCATGTCATGAAATCCATTATGTTGTCCACCATACATTCAATAAGAAAATTCAATTATGACAAGCCCAGCTGTTTTATCCAATTCTTTTAAAATATATTAACGTTTCAGTTTATTCTCAAGTATATAGGCTGAGAGGCAGTAGTAACAGAGTAAAAAGACCACTGTACTTCGAGTCAGAAAACACAGGTTTTGTAGGGGAATGAAAAATTTCTCTCTTTTAGGTTCTTTGGCTGGGTTACAAATTAAACGGACATATGACAGATTAACAGAAGGAAAACCATGTTTAATTATGTGCATGCCCGTAGGTTCTACAAACTATGTCTCAAAGAAGGAGTTCTACAAACTATGTCTCAAAGAAGGGTCAGATGATTGATGCTTATATAACATCCAGAACCTCATAAAGAATAGAGGCTTGAGGCTTCTAGGGGGTGGTGGAGACACAAGGAATGAGGTTCCTTGGCTGGGCTACAAATTAAATTGACATATTGACAGAAGGAAAACCATAGTTAATTACATACATACACATGGGAGTTCTACAAAATATGAGTTTCAAAGAGGGATCAGATGATTGAAGCTTATATAGTATCCAGAGCTACAGAAAGGAATAGAGGGTTGGGGCTTCTAGTGGGTGGTGGAGACACAAGGAATGGGAAGGTGAGGGGAGGAAATACAGGGTGAATAAAGCTTATCTTCTTGTGCAGGTTACAAGACTCTGCACCCCTCAGAAGAATAGGCTATCGTCAGGGCATGGAGTTAATCTGTAGTCTCTTTTCTAGTGATGGAAATTCATCTTCCCTGGTTGATAAGATTCCCAAGGAGAGGAAATAACGGTTGCATTCCTTTTGGAGGATCCGTCTTTAGGCGGATAAGGGGAGCTCAGAGAAGACCTCTGCCTGCACTACTGTTCTCCAAGTGCCCTCCAGTTCAAAGTAATCAGCATACCAAAATGCATTTTGTGGTGGGGTTTCCTGACCTCCTTTGGTTTGAATCTGATTTTAACATGCTGGAGAAATTTGAGCAAGTTACTCTATCCCACTGGGCCTTGGTTTGCCAAACTCTTAAAATGGGATGATATTATCTACTTCACAAAGTAAGGATCAGATTTGATGATGTGGATGAAAAAGTTGGGGAAAAATTAATGTTAGGGCCTTACTTTATTGATTATGTGTTATGGTCACAGATACATGTCCTCATTTATTGGTATCTCATTGATACTGTAAACTCTCAACTATATTCTTCCACAAATACCGATTCACAAACTTCTTAGCTGCAGATCAAGGGAGTTAGAAGCTGACTTTCCCTTCTTGGCATCTCTCTCCTTCTCTTTAGTTTTAATATTTAATTCAATCGTGGCCATGCCCTTCTTGGCTGACCTCACAATTAAAGATCAAAGCACAGAGTCTCATTGCCAATTTCAAGTCCATCTAACTGCTATCCAGATAAAGAAGCTTTTATTTAATTTTTTGCACCTTTTTTTAGAGATGAGGTCTCACTCTGCTGCCCTACTGGAGTACAGTGGCTATTCACAGGCTCAATCACAGCACACTACAGCCTCCAACTCCTCAGCTCAAGTGATCCTCCCACCTCAGCCTCTGGAATAGCTGGGATTACAGGTGTTTGCCACTGTGCCAGGTTTAGACACTTTAATATTCTCCAATACAATCCTGAGAATGTACACCGCAGTAAGAGTAAAAGGAAATGTGGACAGTCTTGGACCTCTGAGTGAATGAAGAGGAGTGTGCAAGGCCTAAGGCAAAATGTCAAGGCCAAATGATGTCCCATTTCACAGTCATATGATTCTGCAGCCTATCTGTCTACGTAAGTCCAAAGCTGAATACTAAGATGTTTCTTTTAATCCAATGCAAGGTGAAGGAAATGCTAACATGAAAGATAAGTAGAAAACAATGTGAAAACATATTTTCTATCAGATGAAACCCTCTACTGGCTGATCATCTGCTGAGGCTTGTGGGGGGCCTGTATTAGTCTGCTTTCTGTTGCTTATAACAGAATATTTGAAGCTGAGTAATTTATAAAGAAAACAAATTTGTTTCTTACTGTTGTGGAGGTTGAGAAGTCTGAGGTGGAGGGGTCATATCTGGTGAGGGCCCTCTTGCTGGGGGGAGATCTCTGAAGAGTCCCGAGGTGGCTCAGGGCATCACATGGGGAGGGGACTGGGTGTGCTAACATCCTCGCTCAGGCTTCTCTTCTTACAAAGTCACCAGTTCCCCTCCCATGTTAACCCATGAATCCATTAACCCATTAGTTCATTAATCTATTAATGAATTCATTCATTCACAAGGACAGAGCTCTTATGATTTGATCACCTGTTAAAGGCCACATTTGTCAACACTGCCACACTGGGGATTGAATTTCAACATGAGTTTTGGAAGAGACAAATATTCTAATCATAGCAGGAACCACTAATTAACACCACTTTTCCTTGCCCATGTTTTTGTTTTGTTTTGTTTTGTTTTGTTTTGTTTTTGAGACAGTCTGGCTGTCTCACCCAGGCTGGATTGCAGTGGCACAATCTCAGCTCACTGCAACTTCTGCCTCCTGGGTTCAAGCGATTCTCATACCTCAGACTCCCAAGTAGCTGGGACTACAGGTGCACACCACCACGCCCGGCTACTTTTTGTATTTTTAGTGGAGACAGAATCTCACCATGTTGACCAGGCTGGTCTGGAACCCCTGACCTCAGCTGATCCACCTGCCTCGGCCTCCATGGGATTACTGGCATGAGCCACTGCGCCCAGCCCTTGCCTATGTTTTGAACCAACTGAGAAACAAAACAGAACCCAAACATCACCCCTATTATTGATGTTAATATTATGAGCATGGCTAATAGCTGCAAATAAGTGGCTTCCTAATGCTAATATTTTAGAACATGCCTTATAGGTACAGGCAAGTGGGCTTTCTACTGTAGACACACATCTAGTCATGGCCAGGTCTCCCCTGCAGGCTTCTCCCCTTTCTGAGAGCAATGGTTAATTTTCTCTCTGCAGGTGGGCTCACTTCCAAGAGAAGTAGAAGAGGAAGGAGCTCAGGAATGCATGCTCAGGTCCTCCTTCCAAACCCACCCTGAGGAAGAATAAAGGATGGAAAGCAGAGAAAACCTAAGAATATTATGTTAGTAGAAGTCCCTCTGCAGAGATGGAACTTCAATTCTGGGAAAGAAGCATTTCTGTATAGCAGAATAGTCTTCCTTTCAGCCTAAAAGTAGATTCCTGTAAGAGCAGTTAACTCTGAAAGTCCACAATATGTAGCACTTGTGTTTCTTAAAGATGACAACTGGGATAGAACATCCATACTTTAAGAATATTTGTGTATTGAAAACTATTTGGCTGCCGCATCTTTCATCTCCCTTCTTACAATGGTTTCTCCTCTGGGGCATCTATCCTGCTAATTATAAGCCCATCTATCAACCCAAGACTAGGAAGACAATAGTTGATGAGCAGTTGGAAATAGAGGGATTGAGAGCAATGGCTGTTTTCCAGATCACAGAGTCAACGCTATGAAACACTTTGCAAGATGGCATGTTTTTCTTTTTCTTTTTTTTTTTCCTCCCTCAGCCTGGATTATTTCTTAGTGTTCCTGATTCTGCTGGCAGGAGTCCTGTTGAATTCAGGAAAACCATATGAAACCCATCCTGGGTGTTGCCAAAATAAATTGTTAATCATATCAGATGTAGCACCAAAGAGTCTTCCATCATAGTCCATTTTCTGTTTTGCAACTGTTCCCCTTGGCTCCATTCAGGATCTGCCAAGAGGAAAGGAAGCTTCCATTGTGCACGCCACATCTTGTTACCTGCTGGAGAAGAGAGGCCAGTGGGGAAGGCTCATTGGGTCAGGATGAGGGCACCTCTAACACTAACAAGAGGTGTTTACTACAGTGCATTTTCAGTGATCCTTCTGGGCATACTAAGAGCGTGTGATCCTCAACAATATCCATTATAGCTTGGGAGCATGAGAATCTCACGAAGGTTCAATTTGCAGAGAATGAGGATGGCCTGTAGGATTTGTACCTGAATGTTTCTAAATGGCATCTTTAGATGCAAGAGTTGTATAAAATGACTGCAATTGCCTCCACTATCTGGTTCAATTAAATGAAACCGACTTATCTGAGCACATAGTTATCTGGACTGTTGTCTAGAGGAGAAAGAAAGAAGCAAATGATAACTAGGGAAGCTATGATCCAGATTTTTTTTTTAATGGAATGAAATCCAATAGGTAAGCAATAACTAAAATCTGTCCTAGAGTACATCAACACATCGAGTCTAGTCATAATAGATCCTTGGGAAACATACTGAGTTCCTTTGAATTGAATCTGCACGCCCTCCACATCTACAGTATTCTCCAGGTATTAACATGAACATGCTGGAGGGCCAAGCAGTTCTTGAATGTTAATCATGGCATAGGACCTTTACATGTACCAGGGCTAGAAAATAAACTGATACGCTTCAACCAAGAAGGAGACTTTTTCTAAACCTTAGATATGCAGATGAACAAATTCAGCATCCTCTTTGGCCTCCATTTAACTGAAGTTCAACTGCTTTGCAAGATAAACACAAAAGTTGTTCTGCTGTCATTCTCAAAGCATGCCAGTTCTAGTGGCTCTCATCAAACCCACTTCTGGATATTAATCTTAATTTCAGTCTTAATAAAGCAAGTTCTAGTCAACAAGCTTCATTTCCCATGACTCATTTAAAGAGTGGTTTTTGCGTGCCGATTTGTTTTGATCTATATATCTTATCGTTCTTCTGAATTCAGAAAGCCATCTTACCTGAGCAAGGATCAAGCATCCAAGTCTAGAGCAGAACTGTAATATTAGAACATTTCTGACACTCCACAAAGTCAACCTAAGTGTTTTAGCATACCAAAGCGTTGGAGATATGACACTTGAAGATGGTTAGCTGTTATGTGAGGAGACATTTATTTATTAAAACCTAAAGGAAAAATGAATCCCAGAAAGCATTGTGGATACCACTTTGCTGTATTTTTAATCCACCAGCTTAGGTTCTAGCAGTGATGTTCTGTATATCTGGGGGGGGTGTGTGTGTGTTTGCACACGCATGCCTGTGTGTGTGGTGTGGGGAGTAAGTGTACATTTTCTGTGGAGAATTTGAAAACAATAATAAAGCCAATGAAGAGATGGTTACTTTTTATTATCACCACATGGTGAACAGTTTTCAACCGTGTCAGAGATAAAATGCCTTTCCTCAAAAAAACTTGTATTAGTGTAAGTTCTGCACAATTATAGTTGTTACTTTTGGGTTTAATAATATATAGATAAGCCTCAAATTAGCCAATTTTATTATTTATCCATTTCTCTTCTGGCTATTGTTATTCATTTTATTTCACAATTATTCCTGAAATAATGTCATCACTATACTAAGTACATCACTGGGTTCTAGGTAAAAATACAGAGAGTTTCCACTTTGAAAAAGTACAAAAAGTGATCAAGGGGAAATAATGACTTATTTGCAGATGAAGCAATGAACGAATGAATTCTGCCTTGTTATACAAATGTTTGAGGTAGCTTTTAAGCAATGCCCACAAAAAATAGTAAAATGCAAACAAAACATCAGATCTATAGGAAATATGTCAGAAGAAGGAAGTAACCCAGGGTAAAGGAGAGAAACACACATGTGCATGTTGTAAAGTCTTCTATGGTGGCTAACATGAAGCCTCTATTTTGGCTCTGAGATTCCTAGTAGCCAAAGAAAACACGCAAGCAAAAACACACACTACACCAGGGTATGACTGATGTAACATAAAGTGACACAGCACTGGCTGGAAGTATGCAGCAAGCAAGTATGTTCCTTGAGATACTATGATCAGCAAGCTGTGATCACATCAATGGTTCATTACAGGTTAATTAATGAATGGTTACAATGCAATGGATAAGTGTTGCCAGTAGTTCATATGGAATGGTCTGCTCTCCACAGGAGTTTGCTAACCTGATAACGGAGTAAGAAAAGATGGAGAAAAGCATGCAAACAAAACATGTAGACTATGCAGAGGTTCAATTAATTAAAAGAGCACATGAGTTTGAAAAGTATAAGAACTTCAGTGTGACTAGATGGAGTATATAATTTAGGGTGCAGCAGCTTTTGAAGAACTGCAGGGGTAGGCAAACTATGGCCCTCAAGTCAAATCTGGCTCCCTACTTGTTTTTGTAAATGAAGCTTTATTGAAACACAGCTGTGTCCATTCTTCTACATATTGTTTATGGCTGCTTCCTCATTCTTTTTGTTGGTGGTGGTGGTCTTTTTTTTTTTTTTTTTTTTTTGAGACAGAGTCTTACTCTGTCGCCCAGGCTAAAGTGCAGTAGTGCTATCTCAGCTCACTGCAACCTCCGCCTCCCAGGTTCATGCAATTCTCCTGCCTCAGCCTCCCAAGTAGCTGGGATTACAGGCGCCCGCCACCACATCCAGCTAATTTTTTTGTATTTTTAGTGGAGACAGGATTTTGCCACATTAGCCAGGCTGGTCTTGAACTCCTGACCTCAGGCGATGCACCTGCCTTGGTGTCCCAAAGTGCTGGGATTACAGGCATAAGCCACCACACCCGGCCTGCTTCCTCATTCTTTACTACAAAGGTGAGCAGTGGACAGAAACCCTATGGCCAGCCTAAAATATATACTCTCTGATCCTTTACAGAAAAAGTTTACCAACCTCTGGTGTAAAACATACCAAGGAGTTTGAATTTTATCCAGTAGTTGAAAGAGAAAGAGTGAAGGATTTTTAAAAGTTAGGAAAGTTAGGAAAACCAGAAGGGTGGCCCTGGCACGTTTACTTCACAAATACTCGTCTCCTTAAAGGTAAAAATGATTTGATGTGCCATCTAACCTATGTACCTTAAGGAAGACAATGTCATGGCAGAGTACATACAAGAGTCTCAAAAAAAGTTAACTAGACACCAAAACTTGAGTTGGGATCAAATGATGTACTAGGCTCATTTGAGATATGCTCTAGGCCCCTGTGTAAGGATGTGAGGAGTGAAGAGAGTGGTTGGAATATTTTTATCTGCTTAAAAGAATCATTTTGTACAGCTTTTTGTACATCCAGAAAAAATGAAAAAGAATGGTAATAAAAAAATAAATTCCTTTCCTGTATCCTGTTTCCTTCTAAAAGTAGTATTGTTTTACATTTTACATTTGAATGCATAAATCTATGATTCATTGTGAATTCATTTTTGTATAAGTTACAAAGTTTAGGTCAAGATTCTTTTTGGAGGGCTACGTGTGTGTAATGGCAGCAGCACCACAACACTGAAAAATAAAAAATACTGCTTTTTAAAAAATTAAGACATGATATACTTGTGCTGATTAATTTTCTTGTGGATAGTTTTCTATGCGTATGCCCCTGCTCTGCCGCTTTATGAACTGAGATTTTTTTCCCAGGTCTTAACTTGCCCATATTATACTTCAGCAAACAGAAAGAACAGTTTTTTGTTGTTTTTTAAATAACCATTTTGAATGGCATTCCCATGTTTATGAGGCATATACATAACGTGGTGGTTAGGAGCACGGGCTCTGGAGTCAGTTTCTTGGTCAAACCCTGTCTTTGGCCATTTACCAGCCATGTGCCTTTGGAGGCAAGGCTCCGTGTCCTCGTTTGTCAAATGGTAATAATAGGACCTGGGCTGGGCGCGGTGGCTCACGCCTGTAATCCTAGCACTTTGGGAGGCTGAGACAGGTGGATTGCCTGAGCTCAGGAGTTCAAGAACAGCCTGGGCAACACGGTGAAACCTGTCTCTACTAAAATACAAAAAAAATTAGCCGAGTGTGGCGCATGCGCCTGTAGTCCCAGCTACTTAGGAGGCCGAGGCAGGAGAATTGCTTGAACCCAGGAGGCAGAGGTTGCGGTGAGCGAAGATCACACCACTGTACTCCAGCCTGGGCAACAGAGCGAGACTCCATCTCCAAAAATAATAATAATAATAATAATAACAGCACCTACCCTATCATAAGTTTGTTGTGAAGATTAATGAGTTATACAGTTCTGTTCACACAGGAAGCACTCAATAAAGCTTCATCGTTCCCACTACTGGAAGCATTTAGGTGGAATTTAACCCTGACTTTAGGATATGACACTACATTGTATCACATTACTTTACATTGCATCTCGTGACATTTTAATGTAAAATGAAAGATTCTCTTCTGTTCTAGTCTCTTGGCAGCTACAGAAATAAGGAACTGGTTATAAAAATCCCTGAGAACAGAGAGGACAGGAATTGATATTTGAAAACAAATGATTAATCTTTTTTGATCCAAGATCTAGCTCCCAGGATTTTTTTATTTTAGCTATTGGATTAGTTTCCTAGAGTTGCCATGACAAATTACCACAAACTGTGTGCCTTAAAACAATAGAAATTTATTCTCCTGTAGTTCAGGAGGCTAGAATCTGAAGTTGAGGTGTTGGCCAGGCCCTACTCCCTCCAAAGCTGCTCATTTCAGCTTCTAGTGGCTTCCAGACATCTTTGGTGTTCCTTAGCTTTTAGCTGCATCACTCCAATCTCTGCCTCCATCCTCATGTTCCCTTCTTCCTTGTCTCTGTGTATCATAGGAACACCAGCCATGGGATTTAGAGCCCACCCTGATGCAGGAAGACTTCATCTTCTTTGATCATGTCACCTGTGTAGTGAGCATAGTATCTGATAGTTTTTCAACACTCGCCCTCTCCCACCCTCCTCTCGCTAGTAATCCCCAATGTGTATTGTTTTCATCTTTGTGTCCATGTATATTCAATGTTGAGCTCCCATATGTATATAAGAAAATGTGGCATTTGGTTTTCTGCTTCTGTGTTAATTCACTTATGATGTTAGTGTCCAGCTGGGGCATCCATGTTGCTGCAAAGGACATGATTTTGTTCTTTTTCATGGTTGCATAGTATTCCATGGTGTATATATATATATATATATACACACATACACACACACACACACACACACACGGTGTATATAATATATATATATATATACACACATACATGGTGTATATAATATATATATACACACATACACACACACACACACACACACACGTATATATACACTATTTTCTTTATCCAGTCTACCACTGATGGGCATCTAGGTTGATTCCATGTCTTTGCTAGTGTGAATGGTACTGTGGTGAACATGCAAGTGCGTATGACTTTTTGGTAGAATGATTTGTTTTCATTTGGGTGTATACCTAGTAATGGGATTGCTGGGTGGAATGGTAGTTCTGTTTTTAGTTCTTTGAGAAGTCTCCAAAATGCTTTCCACAGTGGCTGAACTAATTTACATTCCCACCAACAGGGTATAAGTGTTCACTTTTCTCTGCAGTCCTGGCAACATCTGTAATCTGACTTTTTAATAATAGCCATTCTGACTGGTGTAAGATAGTATCTCATTTTGGTTTTGATTTGCATTTCTCGAATGATTAGTGATGTTGACCATTTTTTCATGTTTGTTGTCTGATTGTATGTCTTCTTTTAAGAATTGTCTGTTCATGTTTTGTGCCCATTTTTTAATAGGGTTATTTGTTTTTTGCTTGTTCAATTGTTTAAGTTCCTTATAGATTCTGGATTACACCTTTGTTGGATGCATAGTTTGAGAATATTTTCTACCATTTTGTAGGTTGTTGGTTTACTCCATTGATAGTTTCCTTTGCTGTGCAGAAGGTCTTTAGTTTAATTAGGCCTACTTGTCAATTTTTATTTATGTTGCAAATGATTTTGCAGACTTAGTCATAAATTCTTTGCCAGGGTCGATGTCCAGAATGGTGTTTCCTAAGTTTTTTTTCTAGAATTACTATAGTTTTAGGTCTTATATTTAAATCTCTAACCCATCTTGAGTTAATTTTCATATACAGTAAAAGGCAGGGGTCTAGCTTGTATCTTCTGCACATGGCTAACCTGCTACCCCAGCACCATTTATCGAGTAGGGAGGGAGTCCTTTCACCATTGCTTGTTATTGTTAACTTTATCAAAGATTAGATGGTGGTAGGTATGCAGCCTTATTTCTGGGTTCTCTATCCTGTTCCTTTGGTCTATGTGTCTGTTTTATGCCATTACCATGCTGTTTTGGTTACCCTAGCCTTGTAGTGTAGTTTGAAGTCAGATAGTATGATGCCTCTGTCTTTACTCTTTCTGCTTAGAATTACATTGGCTACTTGGGCTCTTTTTTTATTCCATATGAATTTTAGAATAGTTTTTTCTAATTCTGTGAAAAATTATGTTGGTAGCTTGATAAGAATAGTACTGACTCCATAAATTCCTTTGGGCAGTATGGCCATTTTAACAATATTGATTCTTCCTACTCATGAGCATGGAATGTTTTTTCATTGTTTGTGTTGTTGTCCGATTTCTCTTAGCAGTGTTTTGTAATTCTTGTTGTGGAGATCTTTCGCCTTCTTGGTTGGATATATTCCCAGGTATTTTTTTTTGTGGCTATTGTAAATGGAATTGAATTCTTGATTTGGCTCTCAGCTTTAATGCTATTGGTGTATAGAAATGCACTGATTTTTGTACATTGATTTTGTATCCTAGGACTTTACTGAAGTCATTTATCAGTTCTAGAGGGCTTTTGGTGGAGTCTTTAGGGTTTTCTAGGTATAGGAATCATATTATCTGTGAAGAGACATAATTTGACTTCCTTTTTTCCTATTTGGATGTTTTATCTTTCTTTCTCTTGCCTGACTGCTCTGGCTAGGACTTCCAGTACTGTGTTAAATAGGAGTGGTAATAAGAGTTGACATTCTTGTCTTCTTCCAGTTCTAAAGGGGAATGCTTCCAGCATTCAGTATGATGTTCCACCATTCAGTATGATGTTGGTTATGGGTTTGTCATAGATGGCTCTTATTATTTTGAGGTATGTTCCTTCAATGCCTAATTTGTTGAGGGTTTTTTAACATGAAGCAATGCCAAATTTTATCAAAAGACTTTTCTTCATTTATTACACTGATCGCACGGTTTTGTTTTTAATTCTTGTATGTAGTAAATCAACTTTATTGATTTACATATGTTAAACCAATCTTGCATCCCAGGAATGAAGCCTACTTGATCATGGTGAATTAACTTTTTGATGTATTGTTGGATTCGGTTTGCTAGTATTTTGTTTAAGAATTTTTGCCTCCATGTTCATCAGGGATGTTGGACTAAAATTTTCTTTTCTTTGTTGTGTCTTTGCCAGGTTTTCATATCAGAATGATTCTGGCTTTATAGAATGAGTTAAGGAGGAGTCCCTCATCAATTTTTTGGAATATTTTCTGCAGGATTGACCCTAGCTCTTTTTTGTACATCTAGTAGAATTTGGCTGTGAATCCATCTGGTACAGGACTTTTTTATTGGTACTTTTAAAAATTACTGATTCAATTTTGGAACTCAATATTGGTCTGTTTAGGGTTTCAATTTCTTCCTGTTTCAATCTTGGGAGGTTGTTTTTTTGGGGTGGGGGAATTTATCCATTTCTTCCAGATTTTCTAGTTTGTGTGCACAAAGGTGTTTGTAATAGTCTCTGAGGACTTTTTGTATTTCTGTGGAATCAGTTGTGTTGTTAGCTGGTTTTTATGTAGACTTGACTGTGTAGTTGCTTTATAGTGTCAGTGGGCTACATACTAAAGTGTGTTTTTGTGGTGGAATGTATCTTTCTTTTTTTTCAGTGTTTAGCACTCCCTTAAGGACCTCTTGTAAGGCAAGTCTTGTGGTAACAAACTCCCTTAGCATTTGCTTATCTGAAAGAGATTTTTTCATGAAAGAGATTTTCTCTTTCAGATGAAGCTTAGTTTGGCTGGATATGAAATTCTTGGTTGGAATTTCTTTTCTTTAAGGATGCTGAATATAGGTCCCTAATCTCTTCTGGTTTATATGATTTTTGTTGAAAGGTCTGCTGTTAGCCTGATGAGATTCCCTTTCTACATGACCTGACCCTTCTCTCTAGCTGTTTTTAATATTTTTTATTTCACATTGACCTAGGAAAGTCTGATGACTGTGTGTCTTGGAGATGGTCATCTCATATAGTATCTTGCTAGGGTTCTCTGAAGTTCTTGGATTTGCATGTCCACTTCTCTAGCAACGCTAGGGAAATTTTTGTAGACTATATCCTCAAATATGTTTTCCAAGTTGCTTGCTCTCTCTCCCTCTCTTTCTGGGATGCCAGTGAGTCATAGGTTTGGTCTCTTTACATAATCCCATATTTCTCAGGTGTTTTGTTCATTTTTTTAAAGTCTGTTTTTTCTTTATTTTTGCTTGCATTGATTCAAAGGAGCAGTCTTTGAGCTCTGAGATTCTTTACTCAACTCGGTCTATTCTGCTGTTAATACTTCCAATTGTATTATGAAATTCCTGTAATACATTTTTCAATTCCAAAAGTTTGGTTTGGTTCTTTCTTAAAATGGCTGTGTCATCTTTCAACTTTGGGATTGTTTTACTGTTTCCCTTGGGTTTCAACCAAGGGAACCTTCTGCTGTATCTCACTGAGCTTCCTTGTCATGCAGATTCTGCATCCTACGTCTATCATTTAAGTCATGTCATCTGTTTAAGACCCATTGCTGGGGAACTAGTTTGGTTGTTTGAAAGCAAGCAGGCTGGTGGATGGGGGCGGTGTGCAGATCAGACTTGCCCCAGTCCTGTGGAAAAGATAGCCCTGCTCTCTCTAGATCTGGCAGTTAACAAAGGTCACAACCACCTGGAGGAAGATGAAGAGCCTTTGGGGATGGGTGCCCATGACCATGTTCCTTTGCACCTGTCCCTGTGCCAAACTCCCTGGGCTCCATAGAGAGTTGTGCTCTGTCTTTACCAACTCATCAGGTAATTCTCTCTGCCAACTCAAATGTCCATGAGGCCATAGGATCTCCCGCAACCAGATCCCAGAGGTCCATGGTGAGAGTGGGCTGCTCTGCAGTTACCATACTCACCCCTTCCTCAGGAGACATTTAGGGCCAGAAATGAGTCTCAGTGCTTGGCAAACCTATTCAGGGTTCCTAGCTTCCTTCCACTTCAACCCTGGTGTCTGTGTAGTCTCCATCCACTCTCAATGCATTCTCTCAAAAGATCTGTTTGGAATATGCTGGCCGACTTGATATTCTGGTCTTTCTTTGGGGGAGAAGCTCTTCCTGGCTGTGTCTAGTTGGTCATGTTGTCCTGCCCCCAAACTTCATTGTAATTTAAGGAATTACATATGAAAAAGCATTGTTTCCAGATAAGGTCACATTCTAAGGTTCTGGACAGACATGAATTCTGGGATGATGGGGGGCTATCTAATCCAGTACAGTTATTTATAGACTTATTTTCCCTTTTGTAGCTTCTGGACATCACTATCATTTATTGTCTTCTGACATTGGCTCTCTCTGTCCCTCCTGCTCCTGATGCACCTTGAAGCATAGCCACCTCTGCCATGAAGAACTTCCAAAGCCCAGTCGCTCCTGTTTCACCCCTTCCTTGGCAAAGCAGAACATGAGTGGATAATTCTTTGCAATGGGGCTATGCTTTGCCATTTGGAACAGTATCTATTGGAAAATGCAATATTTTCTCTTAGAAAATATATGTCAAGTTGCAAACAGTCAATTTTAAAACTATTTTTAGGAATGCCGTCAGCTTGATGTTGAGGGATGCATGCATTGTTAATGATATATCATGCAGGGTTTTAGATTGTGACTGGAGTCACAGTGGAGTTCCTGCTTTAGGATAACCCATACAAATAATGTCTGTGTGATATTTAAGAACTGAATATCATCATCAAATATCAAATTTTGTTGTTGAAAGACCCATAAAATTAAGTCAATTTATTAGACAATATTCTAACTTACATGAAAATGATTTAAATATTAGATTTCTTGGTGTGGGTTCTTCTAATATCAGAGTCTGGAATAAGACCTTGGGTCCAGGTGGTTTACTTGGGAAGTGATCCCAGAAAGTAGGCATGAGTGAGCAGGGAGAGTGAGAGACACACTGAAGGAAAAGCCACAGTGAGGATGCACAGTCAAGATCAAAGTCACTACTGTGGGCAATGGAGGCATGATTCCCCGAGACTCTGGAAAAATATAGAGAAAAGCCTCCCCAAATCATCTTCCTGAAAGACTGGAGGCTGACACATCCCCTTAGCTTCCTCTCTCCATGAAATGAGGACTGCCTTTGGGGACGTTAATTCTCTCACACTTGCTAACCTGTGCCTGCCTGGGAGAAGAGGCTATAGCAGAATGTTCTTAAGATGGGGTGCTGGCAACAGGTGATAAGATTGAACTCATGTCTTTTTAACTTTTTATTTTATTTTATTTTTGTAACAGGGTTTCACTCTGTTGCCCAGGTTGGTATGCAGTGGCACAATCACAGCTCACTGTAGCCTCAACCTCCTGGGTTCAAGCAATCCTCCCACCTCAGCCTCCCAAGTAGCTGGGACCACAGGCATATGCCAACATGCCCAGCTAATTTTTTTTAGAGACAGGGTCTCACTATGTTGCCCAGACTGGTCTCAAACTCCTATACTCAAGTGATCCTCCTGCCTCATCCTCCCAAAGTTCCGGGATTACAGGTATGAGCCACCATGCCTGGCCCAAAACTCGTATTTCATTGTCCACCACAGCTGCAGTTTCAGTCAGAGGTGGGCTGAGGAAAGGTGGCACAGGCTCCAGCAACATCTGCTCTATTAGATTCCTTCTTTTTATAGAGGATATGGTCTTCATCGTACTCATCTCTAAAATTTAACTGTCCTATGAATTAGGAATGGCACTATATGTTTCTTTTACAAGTAAAATATAATTAAGGCATTGCAACCTGAACATAATTTATGTACTGTTATACTAGCTAGTATGCTTTAGGATGCAAGTACAAAAAGACTCACCTCAAGATGGTATAAAGAGAAGGCTACAGTCTGCTATGGTACCCTGTGCTGTGAGATCATGGTCTCTTATCACTGGGTATCCAGATAGAATCCTTGGGCAGCCAGTTAGAATCCTTGGGCAGTTTGTCTCCTACTACAAGCAGCCTTTTGGGGGCTTATCACAGGGTGGCCTGAGTGGGAATGGTTTCTAGACCTCTACCACAACATGTTGAGAGTAGTCAAGGAGGCATTCTACCGAGACATGGACTTCTCCAGGGATGCTGCTGGGAATTTTCATGTTCTAGGTTCCCAAAGAATATGGCATGGAGTCCAAGCTTTGTGGAGTGGAGTAGAGGGTGATACAGACACTGCTGGCAGGCACAACTCCAGATGGTGGTGCTAACATTTGCCTTTATGTGCATTAGACACTTATGTCGTTTTATAGCTGATATTACCATTTAGTGGCATCTCAACTAGCTGCAACGTCCCTATTTTAACAGTGAATCTATAAATTGGAATTTTAAATTTTTTTGACATATTTGATGTGAAAAATTACATTAGATTAGAAATTCATTTGCATTAATATAAGAAACTTTAGCATTAAATTAATGAGAAAAATTAGTTGTTGAACTTGTCAAATATATTTCAACTATTATATATTTTAATAGTTTTTAAATGTTTAACTTCTTACTTTCGCAGTTTCTTGTTGATAGTCATATTCAAGTATTTGAAGATATCATCATCAAAAATTTTCATCAGTAATTTCAGCCATTTCAAGCATAAATCTCTGATTTAGTTACGTTGTATTCACAGACGCAGGCAGCTCCAGTTCCTCATAAAGGAAACTTGAAATTTTTGAAATTTTATTTGGAAATTTTATATAAATTCTGTATTCTAAATATTCCCTAGTAATTTGCGTTTTATTTTTCCTATCTTAATTGTATAGTAAAAACTCCCACAGTGCTCCTATGCCAGTGTGACATGCAAACATTATCATCATGCAAACATTATCTATGAGCAGTGATATGGTTTGCCTGTGTCCCCACCCAAATCTGGAATTGTAGCTCCCATAATTCCCACGTGTTGTGGGAGGGACCCAATGGGAGGTAACTGAATCATGAGGGCAAGTCTTTCTCATGCTGTTCTCATGAGAGTGAATAAGTCTCACAAGATCTGATGGTTTTATAAAGGGGAGTTCCTCTGCACATGCTCTCTCTCGCCTGCCACCATGTAAGATGTGACTTTGCAGGAACTGCGAGTCCATTAAACCTCTTTTTCTTTATAAATTACCCAGTCTTGGGTATGTCTTTATTAGCAGCATGAGAACAGACTAATACAAGTGCCATGTCGTGAAAACCAAGTGAGAACGTTTGAATAAATATTTACCTCACATAAAAAGTTTGGGAGAAGTGCAGTTCCTGGATTAAGTTGGATGCCTAATGACATCTTCATGTACCCTCAGTTCTTCTGTCTTTGGCTCTGCCATCCCCTATGCTTTATCCTGTGTCCTCAGTGTGTCCCCTCATGATTGCGTGATGGCCATAGCAGCTGCAAATATCCTATCTTCACGCAACAATATCCAAAGTTTAGAAGAGAGAATTCCTCTCCTTGGGCACACTCTAAGGGCGAGGGAGACCTTTGTAAAAGTTTCCCAGCAAACTTTCCATCACATCTCAATGGCCAGAATATACTCATGTACCTTTTCAGGAAGGGAATCACCACATAAATTAGTCAGATCTCTTCACCGTAGACCTCAGAAGCTGATTCTAGCTGATAAAGACATGTTTCTTTAAAAGATAGTGGCCAAAACCCACTAATCGGTGTTAGCAGCACTAAAAGAAAGACCCACCAGTGTTCATCTGGTGATATGAAGCAATGCAAGTACCTAGCACTTCCTAGAAAGTATTCCTGCTGAAACATAAAATTGAACCTGAATTTTGTCAAGTCTTCAGATCCAATGACCAGTTTAAAGGAAATGCTGGGGGTAGAGGAACTAACTAAGCATCAGTGCAAGGGGAAAATTCTCTAAATCTGGGATATAGTACATTCTATAGAGCAAGTCATCTGGTTTTTCTAGTAAGTCAATGGTTTCAGAAAAAAAGGGAGGGCAGCTATTAGAATAAGAGAGAATTAAGAGACATCACAATCAAATACAATAATGTGAGCCTTTTTGGATCAAGCCAGACAACTATAAAAAGACATGTTTAAGAAAACCAGTCCGGGCGTGGTGGCTCATGCCTGTAATCCCAGCACTTTGGGAGGCTGAGGCGGGTAGATTACCTGAGGTCAGGAGTTCGAGACCAGGCTGGCCAACATACAGTGAAACCCTGTCTCTACCAAAAAATACAAAAATTAGCTGGGTGTGGTGGTAGTAGTCTCAGCTACTTGGGAAACTGAGGCAGGAGAATAGCTTGAACCTAGGAGGCGGAGGTTCCAGTGAGCTGAGATTGCGCCACTCTACTCCAGCCTGGGTGACAGAGCAAGACTCCATCTCTCAAAAAAAAAAAAAAAAAGACAATCAGGAAAACAAAATATGGAATGGATATTAGATAATATCAAGAACACTGGATACTGTTAATTTTTGTGTTTAAAATGGCATGGTAAGATATTTATTGGTGAAATGGCATGATGCCTGGTATTTGCTTTAAAATAAGCAAAAAAGTAGTGAAAGAGACTAGATAAAGCATGAATGACAAAATTGTTGATAATTTTTCAAGATGGAAATGAGTATATGAGGGCTTATTTTATGACACTTTCTACTTTTATGTAGCTTTTAAAGTTTCTACAGTACAGTATAAATATTAAACAAATACTAGATAACTCATTATTTGGGGGAGGGCCTTGTATTAGTCTGTTTTCATACTGCTATAAAAAACTGTTCGGGACTAATTTACAAAGGAAGGAGGTTTAATTGACTCACAGTTCAGCATGACTGGGAAGGCCTCAGGAAACGTACAATTGTGGCAGAAGAAGAAAGGGAAGCAAGGTACCATCTTTACAAGGTAGCAGCAAGGAGAAGTGCAAGCAGGAGCAATGCCAGATGCTTATAAAACTATCAGATCTCATGAGAACTCATGCTCACAAGAACAGCTTGAGGGAAACCATCTCTATGATACAATTACCTCCACCTGGTCCCACCCTTGACATGTGGGGATTATGGGGATTACAATTCAAGATGAGATTTGGGTGGGCACACAAAGCCTAACCATATCAGGCCTGAACACTTGGCTGGAAGGTACACTTCCAACTACAAAGTCTCTAAACGATGCCTGAGAACGAGCCTAATGAGGAGGTAGCCCCAGTGATTCCACCCACTGAGCACCAGAGGAAACTGCTGCCCCCAATCTGTGCCTCTTCCGCACTAGGAATTCATCTTTGAGACCACAGAGAAACTGATGCTTCTGATGCAGCAGCCGCTGAAAGCCAGATGCCTTGGTTACTCCTTTGAGCCAGTAAAAGATGGAAATGCCTAACAGAGACTGTTTCCCCGCACTGCTCCCTTCTGAACTGAAGACTTATACAGGTGCATCTGAAGAGGTGGAGTCGACAAGCCAGAATTTATAATACCAGCATGTATGTAGCATGTCCCAATTTCCCCCAAATATAAAAAAGTTGTCCAAAAGATGATGAGCAGCCATACCCGTGACAGATATCTACAATCCACTACACCCTAATCTTAACCCCTGGGACTTGGGAGGGACTCAACCTTCCCTGAAACACATGGATACCCCATACCTGATTAATACAGGGTACTGATGGCAAGGAAGAAAAGGAAAGGGGCATGGAGGGCAGGGCAGGGGTGCCTATTGTATAGGAGCCCAGAGCATGTGCCACAGATGGTAATGCATCTACATAACACAACTGCAAGTGCCCTGGTCAGGAAACTGGAGACTTTGCTAATCTTGAGTTAGTTATAGCCTTGGGTTAGTTACTTAACCTGTCTGCCCTCAGGCCCAATAGGAGAGCTGACTCAGATCAGTGGTTTTCTTTCCTTCTTCCTTCTTTCCTTCCTTCTTCCCTTCTTCTCTTTCTCCTTCCCCCTTTCTCCCTTCCTGTCTTCCTTCCTTATTTCCTTCCTTCCTTTTTTCTTTTCTCCCTTCCTTCCTTCCATCCTTCCTTTTTCCTTTTCTCCCTTCCTCCCTTCCCTCCCTCCTTCCTTCCTTCCTCTTCCTTTCCTTCCTTCTTTCTATTCAACACGACATGCTTTTTACATTAGCTAACCATAGACAAAACCACAATCTACAAACAGATCACCAACAAACTGTCATAATGGAAGTTGAAGGGCAGAACAGGGGAAAAGGGGAAGGTCCCACAGCCCTGTTCTTTCTCCCTCTCTCCTTCACCTTGGAGAAACCCTTGGAAGCTGCATCAACTTCTAAAAAACCTGCTATACTAGGTGACATTCTGGTTACTTTTCCTCCTGTTCTAGCATTTTATTACTCAGTGACTTCCCCTTGGATCAATTAATAGTGTATACTTTGCTTTATGTTAAAGACAATAGAGTAACAATAGAGTTAATTGTTCTATTAAAATAATATATAATAAACTAGGGGATCACAGCAGTACAATTTTACACTGTCCTGACACTGTTTACTTTGATGAGTCATTTGTCTGTTCTGTATCTCAGATTTTCAGGCAGTAAGGTATTCAGGTCCCCAAACTGTCAGAATGTAGACTATACATATATCTGCTCTCCGTCCATACTCTCGGTTTATAAACTCCTTGGGGAAGAGGCTCTACCTTATGCAGAAGAAAGATAGAGCATCTTCTTATCTGTCAGTCCTCCATAATGCCTTATACACAGAATATGCTTAGAACATGTTGGCTCATCATTTGATAATATATAAATATAATATTGATGCTCTGGGTAGTTAATATCCTCTTAAATTGTCACTAGTACCTGTACCTATGGAGACCGGCTTGCGAGAGAGTTCCTCCGGGCCACAGGAGCAGAGCCAGGAGCCCATCTGAAGTCACTGACACATAGAAGCATTTTCAACACTGGAGAGGTGGCAAGCAAAGCTGCATCTCTGACCATCTCCCTCCCTCACCTCCCACCCTATCCCTTGGAAAACTGATTTGTAAACTCTTTCGCCTATTTCCCCAGATCCTTTTCTTTTTAGTCCACACATCTTCCATGAACAGCGCAGCATTTTTCCTAGTTAGAATCAATGAAAAATTACATAGATGGGTGAAATTCAAGGAAAGATTCTCTTCATCACCAGGGTTGATATGGTTCTTACAAGAATCAGACATGTCAGGAGGCATTAAGATGCTATGATGTCTCTTTGATGGTCTCGCCTATCACAAAGAAGGGAGCAAAGGTTATAAAAAAACTACTTAGCATTCTGAAGTAGGTAGTCCTTTCAAATACAATTAGTTTCACACAGTATTCATCTGTTCTTGCATTTGCTAAAAGACAAAGTGGCCTATTAGTCCATCGTGTCTCTCCTCTGCCTTTCAAATCACGTTGAATGTTTTAGCAGAAGAGCTGAGCTGCACTCTCCCCTATAAATTGTATAATTGGAAAGCAATAAATTTAAAGATCTAAAAGGAGCAGAATAAAGAAAGTGTCAAACAATGACTTACTCTAATTAATAACCATTTAGGTCTCCCATTTGGTAAAGTGCTTTGCAATTGTCATCACCTTTTACCTCAAAGCATATTCATTTTGTGAGTATAATATGATTTCATTTGTGAGAATGAGAATTATATATGGCTTTTAAACAACCTGGAGCTATTTAGTATTTAAGAGCTCACTTCTGAAAATTATAGCGGCACAATGAACAGTTAATTTGCTACATAGTTATAAAAATCTAATCTCACCATGAAAGTTAATGTTTTATTTATTTCTAAATTGATAAAAGAATTAAATACATACACACATCATACAGACGACCCTTGAACAATAAGGGGATTAGGGGAGCCAACCCACCAGACAGTTGAAAATCCACATACAACTTTTGACTCCTAAAAAACTTAACTACTAATAGTCTGACTGATAACATAAACAGTTGACTAACACATATTTTGTACATGCATTGTATACTGTATACATATAACATACATGTAGACTATATACATTGTATACTGTATTCTTATAATAAAGTGAACCAAAAAATATTATTAAGAAGCTCATAAGGAAGGGAACATATATTTACTATGTATTAACTGGAAGTAGATCATCATAAAGTGTTCATCCTCTGTAGGCTGAGGAGGAGGAGAAAGAGGAGGGGTTGGTCTTGCTGTCTCATGGGTGGTGGTTACTCTACAAGTTTTTTCAAATTGTCACAAATATCCATACAATTTTTTAATACATTTATTGAAAAAATCCACATGTACGTTGACTTGCACAGTTCAAACCAATTTTGTTCAAGGGTCAAGTGTATATTAAAACTGTTACAGTGCCTAAGGTTTTCAAATGTTAGTGATATTTTGGTAAGTCATATCTTTAGTCATGACTTGATTTTTGTGATTTATTGTTTTAAGTACCAAGCTGCTCTAATTAAAACCAGTCATACAATCATTGAGTACCAACTAAGGGAAATTTCTAAAGATATTGCTAATATGAATAGTTTCACATTAACGGCATAAAACGTTGAATATCTGTCCTACCAGGGACAAAATATCATTTTTTGAGAAGGTTAATGGTGTTTTTTCTAACTTACAACTCTCTTGCAGAAATCTTTGTTTGAAGTGTGTTTGTAAAAAGTACAAGCTGGGCACAGTGGCTCATGCCTGTAATCCCAGCACTTTAGGAGGGTGAGGTAGGCAGATCACTTGAGGTCAGGAGTTTGAGGCTAGCCTGGCCAGTATGGTGAAATCCCATCTTTACTAAAAATACAAAAATTAGCTGGGTGTGGTGGCGTAAACTTGTAATCCCAGCTACTTGGGAGGCTGAGGCATAAGAATTGCTTGAACCTGGGAGGTGGAGGTTGCAGTGAGCTGAGATCGTACCACTGCACTCCAGCCTGGACAACAGAGCAAGACTCCATCTCAAAAAAGAAGAAGAAGAAGAAGAAGAAGAAGGAGAAGGAGAAGGAGAAGGAGAAGGAGAAGGAGAAGGAGAAGGAGAAGGAGAAGGAGAAGAAGAAGAAGAAGGAGAAGAAGTATGTACTATGATGAAGTTGGGAAGATGTGACCACCTGAATGCTGGAACAGTGGCATATGGGAAGGACTTTGTAAGCTTTACTAGATTCTCATAGCTAATATAGTCCACACAGAAGGAAGAAGAATTTCCCTTTTTCCCTTCCATATTTTATTATTAAAATCTTTAGACATACAGAGAAAGAGTTCTACAGTAAATTCCTACACATCCATCTCTATATTCCACAATTAAGACTTTCTATATTTGCTTTTGCACATAACTATCCATCTACTTATCCCTCTCACCATTCATCAATCCAGTTTAGTGTTTTGGTAAAATTCAAAGTAAGTTGCAAATGCTAGTACATGTCGTTTTAAATACTTCATCATACATATAATTAGCTAAGGTTCTATATTTGTTTACAGTTCTTTATGGCTGCTTTCTGTAAGATGTATGTATGTTAAAATAAACATACATCTTAAGTATTCTGTTTGATTAGTTTTGACAAGTGCCTGTACCTGTGTATCTGAATAAATTATCAAGATAAAGAACACTACCATCACTCCAGAAAATTACATCTTGTCCCTTTCCAGTCAATTCCTGCCTGTACTCTCCAATCCCAGGCAATCATTGTTTGGATTTCTTTTCACCATAGTTTCGTTTTACCTACTCTATAGTAGAATCATATAAATAGAAGATTCATATATATGATCATATAGTAGATTCACAATATGATTCATATAAATAGAATCATAGTGTACATATGTTTCTGTGTAAGGCCTTGTTACTCAGCATAATGCTTTTGAGATTCGTCCATATTATTGCCTATTTATAGTTTGTTTCATCTTTATTACATTGTAGTATTTCTTTGTATAAATATACCAACTTTGTTTATCCGTTTTCCTGTTGATCAACAGTTAGATTATCTCCAGTTTGGGACTACTGTGAACAAAGCTGCTGGTACAAGTTGGGTTTGTTGTTGTGTGTGTGGACATATTCTTTCATTTCTCTTGGTCCCCTAGAGCAGTGGTCCCCAACCATTTTGGCCCTAGGAACTGGTTTCTACATTATAGAGAAATAAAGCGCACAAAAAATGTAATGCCCTTGAATCATTGTAATATGCAATGAAATAGTTATACAACTCACCATATTGTAGAATCAGTGGGAACCTTGAGCTTGTTCTCCTGCAACTAGACAGTCTCATAAGTGGGAGTGATGGGAGATAGTGACAGATCATCATGCATTAGCTTCTCCTAAGGAGCATGCAACCTAGATCCCTCACATGTGCGGTTCGTGATATGGTTCATGTTCCTATGAGAATCTAATGCCATCATGGATCTGACAGGAGGAGGAGCTCAAGAAGCAATGTTTGTTTTACTAATGAGTTGAAAAATCCTTTATGTATTTTGGATACACATGTATGTGGTGAATTGTTTTGTCATATGCATGTACGTGAATTTTTTCTTGGAATGTGTCATTTTTATTCATTTAAAAAATTATTTAATGAGCAGAACTTTAAAAACTTTCTCATGTTTAATTTTGTAAACATAATTTATTGAAAATATTTTTCTTTCCTCATTGTATTGTTTTAGCATCTTTTTCAAAAATCGAACGACCATGTAAGTGTTGGTCCATTTTTGAGATCTCTATTCTTTTTTACTAATTTATTTGTCCCAGTACTACCCTGTCTTGATTACCATAGTTTTAAAAAACATCTTAACATCAGGTAATTAAAGTTCTCTAAATTTGTTCTTTTCCAAAATTTCTTTTAATATTGTAGATCTTTGGAATTTCTATGTAAATTTTAGAAATAGCTTGCCAATGTTTGCAAAACTCCAAGAGCGATTATTATTTGAATTGAATTGTATCACTAGAGCAATTTAGGAAAAGTTGGTATCTTAACATTATTGAATCTTCTAATCCATTGACATGACATATCTCTCCATTTATTTAGATCTTTAATTATTCTCAGCAGTGTTCTAGTTTTTCAGTGCAGAGCATGTGTATCTTTTGCTAAATTTATTCTTGAGTGTTTTTGAACTATTTTTTTAACATGTTTTTGAAACTATTGAAAATAGAATTTAAAAACTTTTATTTTCATTTATCTGCTTTTGATATATGAAACCACATTGATTTTTGCATCCTGGTACAAACTCAATCCATCCCTGTAACTAAATCCATTTGTTAGTTCTAGTAGTCGTTTTGTAGATTTCTGAGGATTTAATTGTGAACACATTCAAGTAATCTGCAAATATAATAATTTTTAATCCTTCCTTTCTTATTCATATGTACTTTATTTTTTTCATTGCCTAATTGTCCTGGCTTCAACCTCCAGTACTATGTTGATTCAGTTTTAAGACCAATCAGCTGGGCACCGTGGTTCATGCCTGTACTCCCAGCACTTTGGGAGACAGAGGCAGGAGGATCACTTGAGCCCAGGAGTTTGAGACCAGCCTAGCCAACATGGCAAACCCCATTTCTACTTTAAAAAAAGAAAAAGAAAAGAAAAAAACAAAAGTAGCTGGGCGCAGTGGCTCACACTATTGCAGGAAGTCAGGGACCCTGAATGGAGGGACCGGCTGGAGCCTAGGCAGAAGAATATAAATTGTGAAGATTTCATGGACATTTATCAGTTCCCAAAATTAATACTTTTGTAATTTCTTATGCCTATCTTTACTGCAATCTCTGAACATAAATTGTGAAAATTTCATGGACATTTATCACTTCCCTATAATACTCTTATAATTTCTTATGTCTGTCTTTATTTTAACCTCTTAATCACGTTATCTTCATAAGCTGAGAACATATGTCACCTCAGGACCACTACTGTACAAATTTATTGTAAAACGTGTGTTTGAACAATATGAAATTAGTGCACCTTGAAAAGAACAGAATAACAGCGATTTTGAGGAAACAAGGGAAGATAACCATAAGGTCTGACTGCCTGTGGGGTTGGGCAGAATAAAAACATATTTTTCTTCTTGCAGAGAGCCTATAAACGGACATGTGAGTAGGAGAGACATCATTGAATTTTTTCCAAGCAAGGAATATTAATAATTGATTCCCTGGGGAAGGAATGCATTCCTGGGGGGAGGTCTATAAATGGCCACTCTGGGAGTGTCTGTCTTATGCGGTTGAGATAAGGACTGAAATACGCCCTGGCTTACTAGAATTGGGAAATTCCAGACTGGTAAATTCTAGTCAGACCAGTTCTCTGCTCTTGAACACTATTTCCTGTTAAGATGTTTATCGAGACAATAAGTGCACAGTGGGACATAGACCCTCATCAGTAATTCTAATTTTGCCTTTGCCTTGTGATCTTTATTGCCCTGTGAAGCATGCAATCCTTGTGACCTACTCCCTGTTCATACACTCCCTCCCCTTTTAAAATCCCTAATAAAAAGTTGCTGGTTTTGTGGCTCAGGGTCGTTATTATGGTCCTACCAATATGTGATGTCACCCCCCAAGGCCCAGCTGTAAAATTCCTCTCTTTGTACTCTTTCTCTTTATTTCTCAGACTGGCCAACACTTAGGGAAAATAAAAAAGAACCTATGTTGAAATACTGGGGACTGGTTCCCCCAATATCACATGTCTATAATTCCAGCTAATTGGGAAGCTGACGCATGAGAATTGCTTGAAGCCGGGAGATGGAGGTTGCAGTGAGCTGAGGCTGCATTATGCCATGCACCCATGCACCCCAGCCTGGGTGACAGAGTGAGGTGCAAAAAGAAATCTTGCATTTTTGCTGATCTGACTGGGGAAGTTTTTAGTAGGCATGAAACTACCTATAGGTTGTTTTGTGGATGACTTTATCTGTTTGAGAAAGTTCCCTTCTATTACTAATTTTCTGAGAGGTTTTTTGTTTTGCTTTGTTTTTTAATATAAATGGGTGTGACTTTTGTTAAATGGTTTTTCTGCATCTATTGATGACTTTTTTCCTTTACTTTGTTAATATGGTGAATTAAATTGATTTTAAAAAGGTAAACCAACCTTGCAGTCCTAGGACAAACCCAACCTAGTCTTAATGTATTATTCTTTTTATATGTTATGGAATTAACTTTGTCAATATGCTGTTAAGCATGTTTAAGAAGGATATTTGTCAGTAATTTAATTTTGTTTCTCATGGAGTTTTGGAAGGTTTTGTTTGTTTTGTTTTGGTTGTTGTTGTTGTTTGGGTTTTTTTTTTTTTTTTTTTTGGAGACAGGGTCTTGCTCTGTTGCCCAGTCTGGAGTGAAGTGGTATGATCATGGCTCATTGTAGCCTAGACTCTGGGGCTTAAGCAATCCTCCCATCTCAGCCTCCCCAAGTGGCTGGGACTACAGATGCATGCCACCACACCCAGCTAATTTTTGTATTTTTTTGTAGAGATGGAATTTTATCATGTTGCTCGGGCTGCTCTCAAACTCCTGGGCTCAAGTGATCTTCCCACCTTGGCCTCCCAAAGTGTTGGAATACAGGCATGAGCCACCACACCCAGCCAGTTTCACATGTTTTTTAAATCAGGTTTTGATATCAGGTTATGCTTGTCTCATAAAACAAATTTTTGAGAAGAGTTTATTTAAAATTGGTGTTATTTCTTCCTTAAATATTGGATAGAATTCACCAGCAAAACCACCTGGACCTGGGGTTTTCTTGTTGTAAGGATTTTAGATAAAAATTTAATTTCTTTAATTGACATAAAGCTATTCAGATTTTTCTATTATATCATCTGTCCATTTGGGAAAGCTGTATTTCCAAAAAATGTTTTTGTTCTACATTGTAAAATTTATTGCAAAATTTTCTCTGAAATATTCCTTTTATTCTTTTCATGTCCATAGGCTCTCTACTGTTATTCCCTTTTCAGCTCCTGATGTTCACAATATGTGTCCTTGCTCTTTTATTCTTGATCAATTTATCTATAGTTTTACCAATCGTAGGAAACTGCGAAGATAAAGATAATGTATAATTCAGAGAGCTTTAGCTTACTTGCAGGCTAAGTCCTGTCATGGACTGACATGGATTGCTTCCCAAAACTCTCTACTAGATGGTCATATAATGAGACCTTTGTTGTATGTAAAATCATACAACGATTTCATTATTTCACAGCATGTATTCATTTACTAATCCACAGATAATGATGCATGAACACATGAGTTATGTGATTAAAAAAAAAATTCGGGTTGACCAAAGTTCATCATTATAGCATCAAGGTTAAGTAGTATATCCTAGTAATTAAGTGCTCAGCCTCTGGAAATCAGACAAAATTGTGTTTAAATCCCGGATGTAGCTGAGGTGAGTAGATAGCTTGAGCTCAGGAGTTTGAGACCAGACTGGGCAACATGGTGAAACCCCATCTCTACAAAAAATACAAAAATTAGCCAGGCGTGATGGTTTGCACCTGTAATGCCAGCTACTTGGGGGCCTGAGGCAGGAGAATAGCTTGAGCTCAGGAGGCGGAGGTTGCAGTGAGCCAAGATCACATCACTGCACTCCAGCCTGGGTGACAGAGTGAGATTCGGTCTCAAAAAAAAAAAAAAAAAAAAAACCTGGATATAATGCCTACCAGACAGGGATTTTAAACAATTTGCCTTATTTTTCCAAGCATCTAATATTGTTAGGATTAAATAAGATAATACATTTAAAGTATTATGCAATTATTGACTCAGTGTGTTCAAAAAAATTTTGGTTATTTCTATCACTACTACCACTATTACTACCTGGTCAAATTTAATCTTAGATAACAGATTTTGGCACATGTGTGTGTATCTTAGTCTGTTTTCTGTGGCTTATTATAGAATACCTGAAACTGGGTAATTTATAAACGAAAATAACTTATTTCTTATTGTTATGGAAGCTGAGAAGTCCAAGGTCAAGAGGCTACATTTGGTGAGGGCCTTCTTGCTGGTGGGGACTCTCTCCAAGGCATTGCAGGGCAGCACATGGTGAGGGGGCTGAGTGTGCCTTCTTAGGTCTCTCTTACTCTGTTTATAAAGCTACCAAGCTCACTCCCATGATAGTCTATGAACCCATGAATCCATGGATGAATTAATCCATTCGTGAAGGCTCTGCCCTCATGACTCAACCACTTCTTAAAGATCTCACCTCTCAACAGTGCCACATTGCAGATTAAATTTCTTTCTTTTTTTTCTTTTCTTATTTTTATTTATTTATTTTTTTGAGACGGAGTCTCGCTCTGTCGCCCAAGCTGGAATGCAATGGCATGATCTCTGCTCACTGCAAGCTCCGCCTCCCAGGTTCACGCCATTCTCCTGCCTCAGCCTCCCGAGTAGCTGGGACTGCAGGCACCTGCCACCATGCCCAGGTAATTTTGTTTTTGTATTTTTAGTAGAGACGGGGTTTCACTGTGTTAGCCAGGACAGTCTCATCTCCTGACCTCAGGATCCGCCTGCCTTGGCCTCCCAAAGTGCTGAGATTACAGGCGTGAGCCACCACACCCAGCCTGTAGATTAAATTTCAAAGTGAGTTTTGAAGGGGACAAATATTCAAACCAAAGAAGTGTGTGTGCATGTTTGCATGGTGTATGTGTTTGCACATGTTTGCACACACGTGTGCACTTTCTCCAGTTGCATTATCTCAGGAGTCTTTACTTCCTGTCCTAAACTTCGTAAAATGCTACTCAGCATCCATTATGTTACCAGTATTGTGGTTGTAAATTACCTTCAGAGAAAGTTTTGATATCAAATGGAATGTAGTCTTTGTTGATTGAAATGATTTCTGCACCATTTTCATTTGCAGAGTTCTTTGCAATTCTTTGGGGATGATGGGGGTATTGCCAAGACTTTTTCCATATGTTCTCAACAACTATCCAACCAAGACCAAAAAAGACATTAAAATATAACCCCAAGCAAACAGGAAACTGACTTTTTCTTTTGGGAACTTAGTCAAAAGCCAACTCTTTGTGGTTTATGTGAAGGTTCCTCCCACAAAGTTCAGAAATTCATCTTACATTTTCAGTCTTTTATTTTCCTCTTTTTTCAGGCTACCTGCAAAGATATTATGTCTTCTTTTACTTTACAGGAGCTGACTCCAGAGATACTTACACAGATTTTTTAAAAAATACTTTCTCTTCTTCTTACAAAACTTCTTCATTTCCTTTTGAGATGACGACAATCCCATAGAAATACCAGACAGCCATACTGTCTTTACACAACTATAAATAATTTCTCCATCCAAAAACAAATACAGGTACCTGGCACATTGTTTATATAGCCTATTAATCATATTTAGTCAAGGAAAACTCAAGCAATGGACAAGCCCGAACAGACGATGTGTCTTTTGTGGAGAGAGTCTTTTGGCTTATTTATGAAACAACTCACATTTTGAAGCCATCATGTTTTAGTATAAGACTGTCAATCTATGCACCAAACTCATGGGAATGTTTTGACTTTAAAAAAGTGACACAGCTGGGCAATTTTATTTGGGGAAAGTGAGGACTTAATAAGCACACACATCTTGTTTTCCTCATTCTTTTCCCATCTGTAAAAATATGTATTCATATGTTTTCATATGGCTGTAATCTAGGCATGTGCATTGTTTTGTGTTCTATTTCTTGCGTGCCAGTACTTTCTATGCACATTTCCATATAATGACATAGACTACATATTTTCCATCATTGCCTAAGTAGCATTCTATCACGTTAAGATAAATGTAACGTGCTTTTCCATTTCTATAGTTGAGAGTTTGGATTGTTTCAAATTAGCTACGTACACTAATAAACATTGAGCAAATCAAGATTTCACTACCTGGATTATCCTCTTTCATTTTGGTGGCTATTTTCTTACTAAAAATTATGAACAGTTCTGTGCATCATATTAAAACTTTCTTTGGGAGGAAAGTTGGAAGGAAAGCTTTATTCTGAATTAATTCTTTGTAAGCAAATTTTAATTCAAATGTAGAAGCAGCAATTACTTTTCATAATCACTTTATTTTTCAACCTATGGGGCATTTCAGAATCATGGAGTAAAAGCAAGAACTTTGGAAGTAACGTATTTTACACTTATTACATACCAGATATCAAGTTAAAGAAAATGAGACCTGTAACAGGAACTCTGTGAGCAAAATACTAATACTTTGCACTTGTATTGCATATGACGTTTTGCATTGCAAATATTTTATCTTTAGTTATTATCTAGAATTGTTCCTTTATATTGTCCCAGTGGTTTTGTAAAATAAAAGAGGACAAATCTGTTGTCTTTTGTTTCATATTACTCTGCCTTGTAGACGAGGCACTGAAAACACACAGAACTTATGCAAAATCACACAGTTAATTCTTGGTCAAGCCAGAATAAAAACTCATTTTAGTGACTTCTTTTCACAATTTTGTGCTTGAGACTACATCAATCTCCTCAAATTAGGAAGGTAAACCAATTCACTCATGTGAAAGGTATGCTACTTAATTTGTATGCTACTTATCATCATCGGATTAATAAACTCTTAGTCTTCCCAGCATAGAATCCTATTATTTTCAAATATCTTATCATTAAAAACATTATTTCCCAATGGAAAAATGAGCAAAGGCCATAATTTAAGATTTCATTTTAGAAAATATTTATTGGGTGTCTCCTATGCATCAGGCACCATTAGGGATCAAGCAATAAGCAAAATAGTCTCTGCTCCTGTGGCTAACATATATTTAATTAAAATGTTCAACCTTATTAATGATCAAACACATACATAAAGAAAACTAACAATCATATGCTTTTTTTTTTTTTCACATCAAGTCAGTTCTTTAAAATAAAAAGAGAAAATAGTCCAGGTCTGCAAGCATGTGTGAAACTGATACTTTTATACACTACAAGAGGAACTGTGATAATAGAACCCGCTTCTGGGAAAGAAATTTTGCAATATTGAGAGAGGGACTTAGAAATCTTTACATGTTTTGATTCAAAAGTCTCACTTCTGGGAACCTTTCCTAATAAAGAAAAGGGTATATTCACAGATGTTCATGTCAGAGTTATTTATGATAGTTTTTTTTTTAAAGGAAGAGTGATGATGAAAATAATGAAGAGAAATTCATGAGGCATCCAAACAATAGAATAAAGCATAGGTTTTCAGTTACGATGTTTGATAAGTTTCCTGCATCCATTATCCCACAATCATACCCATCCAGGGAGAGTGGAAATGAATTCTCGCAAAGGGCTCAAGAAAACCTTCTAGAAAAACAGAAATTTCCTCATTCAGTCTTGCCTTTCCATGACTTTTCCATAAATTGTGTGTGGTTTATCTGGACAGAAGGTGCTGTGCTTGCAATGGCAAGGTTGACTCAAAGTTAATTTTGGCCAGGTCAGGAGAGTTCTGGGGAGGAACCTGAGTAACGGGGGACGGGGTGGTCAGGAGCAGGGAGGTTATAATGCTGACTAGCTGTTCTCAGGGCCTTAAGAGACTTCCGATGACCTTCCCCTCCTCTCTGCCAGTCACTTCTGCTTGTCTCAGTGCCAGAAGCAGTGTGGCTGTAAGGATTACTGATTTAAATGGATAGAATGAAACAGTGGAACAAATCTTGGCTACCGGTGGAAATAACACCAAGTATCAATCTGTTGCTGATCTATGTTGAATAGAAAAGCCTTTAGTAAGCCACTTTATCTTTAATATTTCCCTATAGTTGGAAATATTAACTAGGAAACCCTAGTTCCAAGGGCTTTAGATTATATATGTTTATATATGTCTATTTCTTTTTTTATGAGTCCATGTTTATATATGTATATGAATGCATCATTTAGGAATCATATTTAGAGCAAAATGTTATTATACTACACTGCATAAAATCTTTAAGGTAAAACTAATCCAGAATGCCCCACTGCTTTCCAAATAAAATAATTTAATTCAACTCAGGATTCTAACAATATGCAAAAGTTCAGTGCCTCACATCAAGTATGTTCTACTGAAATGTTTGTATTCAGTTCAAAAGTGTGCAGCAGGCCTGGCGCGGTGGCTCATGCCTGTAATCCTAGAACTTTGGGAGGCCAAAGTGGGTGGATCACCTGAGGTCAGGAGTTCAAGACCAGCCTGGCCAACATGGCAAAACCCTGTCTCTAATAAAAATACAAAAATAGCCAGGCATGGTGGCGCATGCTTGTAATCCTAGCTACTTGGGAGGCTAAGGCAGGAGAATCACTTGTACCCAGGAGGCAGAGGTTGCAGTGAGCCGAGACTGTGCCATGGCACTCCAGCCTGGGCTACAGAGTGAGACTCTGTTAAAAAAAAAAAAAAGTACAACAAAGAGGGGCAGGGACCCATGGGACACTGTGCAAAATACTCTGGACTGGCTTACTAGCTGTAGAGTTTGAGAAAGGTGATTCCCAAACTGTAACTCTTTACCTTTGAGTTACGGTTTCTGTACCTGTAAAATGAGGGTGTTGAATCAGTAGACTTCTAAGTCCCTTTCCAGTGTTCTAACAGAGCTGATAAGCTGGGCTCCTAGGAATCCATGCATCACCCATGGTAGTTACCAGGAGCTTAAGGGCACAAAGTCTTGCTTCTTTCTCTATTCCAGATCTCCAAGCATGTGCTGTGATTATGGAAGTGTTTGTGTCCACAACTCCAGGCAAACACACATGTTCCGATAATAGAGATAATAGAGACACAAGGGAGGGACAGGAGCCAGAGAGAAAAAGGGTGGTTCTGGTATTGAAGGCAAAACCAAACATCTTGCAATAGACAAACAGCACCACAGGGAAGTAATCCTGAACACTTCCAGCCAGGACTGGAACCGCCTCCCTTGGGACAGACTCTAACGCTGTCATCCCTTAGTGAGGACCACTTTAGTCTGCTCTCACTAAAAGTAACCAGTCCCTTTAATCCTCTGTGCTTCTGAGTCAGGAGTAGGAGAGCCCCTAGGATTCAGAAGTGGGTCTCAAACTCCAGCAGTAAAACACATACAGCCTTATAACATCTTGTAGCAGTAGAGTTATTCCTTTGTTTAACTGGCCCTGGCTGAGCATCTTTCTATTGCCAGGAAGGTTTTGGAGATAGAGGCACGAAGAGAACATAGTCCCTGACCCCGAGAATATCCAAGCTCAGTAGAAAGAGCCTTACATACAACCACTAACTGGTTTCTCAATTCCAGAGTATTTACACTCTATATAGTCATCAGAGACATGATCATGCAGTACCTACAATGATGTTTTCTTTGATCTTGCCTCCAGGGCTAGTTAGCAAGCAGCTGTCATTGAGTTCAAAGTCTACCTTCTCGACTCTGTTTCATGATGTTAAAGCTGGGTCCCTGCAAACCATATTTCTGCTTTGCCAGCTGACACCGTGTCAGGCTCTGCCAACAGAATGGCTACAGTTAGGCTGTGAGGCCGAAGAAGGAAGCACAGACTTACTCTTTCCTGCCTGCAACCTAGTCCCGTGAGTGTCACCCAGCCCTGCTTCTTCACCCTGGCAGTGGCAGTTCCTTCCTATTGCAGTGGAAATCCAGTTGGCAGTTTTCCCAAACACTTACAGAAGTGTTGCAGCTTGGTTGCACTGCCCTCCAAAATGTGGACACCAGGCTTCTCAGAGTCTGAGCCTCGGACTCCTTTGAGCTTAGAGACATCAGCACTAGCAAGCGGCATCCACTCTTCAGAGGCCCAAGCTCCAGCTCCATAGGGCCCATCCTCTACATTCTAAGTTTTCATCACTGCAACTTCTTCCTTTTGCTTCCTCAACCTTAAGGGTAGTAGCTGCTTCCTGCAGTTGCCGTCTTCTTGACACCTTAGGAGCTCTCTTTATACTCTTGCAGTTACCTAGTGAGCAGCTGAAAATAAGGGGTCTAGTTTCTGTCTCCTGATAAGACCCTGGCTGATAAACATCCCTGGCTAAATGGAGAGGTGGCATAGAGTAGTGGAAAACAGAATGAGCTTTGGAGTCATCCACACCCAGATTTGAATTCTAGCTCTTATAATCTGCTAGCTCTTTGACTTTGAAAGCTACCTAATTTATTTGAGTCTTAATTTGCTGGGAATAAAGATGGGTTTTCCAGCTGTTGTGAGGGTAGCTGAAGTGCTTGGCACACATGACCTGCTCAGTGAATAGTAACCATTTATAATGACCAGATTGCTATCTTCTAAGGCCCAGGCCTAGTTTTTGTGTATCTATCATTCCCAGCAGGGCATATCATAAATTTATTTATACAATATATGCTTAATAAGGATGTGTTGAATAGAAAAAGTGCTTGAGAAACATTGTAGCACACCGGAGTAATTAACGTCTACTGTTCTAACATGAAACCCTCCATAATGGTCAGTTTTTTTCCTATAAGTTATGGTTTAAAAATCTTTTTTAAGCCATTATTTTAAAATGAGGAGCAATGAGTTTACCTGGGTGATAAGAAAAGAAAATCTGTGTCATTCATTCTGCTTCCTGCCTAGCAAACCTTCTGGGAGACTGCATGATAATATGTGAGAATGCACCGTCTTTCCAAAAAGAAGTGAAATCTGGCAGGTGCATGATATACTCGTGACTCTTTCCAGCTATAAAGTAGGCACTGGTTTTGTTTTGTTTTGTTTTTTTATGAAGCATTTCATAAAGAGAAAGGATTTCGCCTACTCTCAGACAATCAGTGACATCTCTTCTGAGTGCTGAATTCAGGGTTGTAATGTAAATCCTGAAAATGAACAAGGTCCCACAGGAGCATCCTGGGCCTTCACAAGTCAATGTGCATAAAAGTTGTTCCAACTCGAAGTGTGAGAACAAAGCATCTATTCTTTCGAGTACAACAGACAGACACTCAAGCTGGATAACGGCTGTGTACACAGGAGGAGGAGGAGGAAGAGGAGGAGGAGGAGGAGGAGGAAGTCAGCAGTGCCTTCTTGTTGCACATTTAGGGTTATGTGAGGCTGGGCCTCATAAAGGCATTTGTGTCTGAGGCTGGAAGGTGTATGGTCCAAGCCAAGACTTTTCTAGTCTGAAAGGTCTGAATGGAGATGTGGAGGAACTCAGTTCATTCTAGAGCATTTCCTTTGCACAAAAACCTAAAACTTCTCTAAAGAGAAAAACAGCTGCACAAGATCCTAAATCATTTATTTCTCTGGCAAATAAACTCTGAATCATACAATTAATCAGGGAGGCATGTTCAAGAGAATCAGAGCTCACGATCATCTTCAGGTGGCTTTGTTAGCTTCAAAGTAGCTGTTCATTTCCTTGCAGAAGGGTGGTGGCTCCTAGACACAGGCAAAGAGACTAGTGGTTTGATAGAAGAGCCTGAGAACAAATCATTCTGTTTTCAAAGTTCTTGCCTCCATGCTTATTTGTTTTGGCGTCCCCGTGCCACATCTTCCGAGAAGGCTTTTCCAAATGTGCTCTCTTTTTCTAGTTCAGGTGAAGACTTTTCTGCTGGGTATCATTTGAAACACTGACTCCCATTCCTGGCTGGGTGCAGGCACTGTGTCTGCCCTCTTATAGAAATACTCACACACATGGGTTCTCAGCCTTAGGGCTAAGATCAAGTATAGAAACACACACACACACACCCTGCAAGAAAGCAAGAGAGAGAAGAAAAGAGAAACCAAGAGGGTGAAAGGAATGGGAGGAGGGAGGAAGGAAGAAGAGGGAAGAAAAAGAAGGATGGAGGAAAAGGAAGTAAGGAAGAAAGGAAGGAAAGGAAGAAAGGAAGGAAAGGAAGGAAGGAAGAAGGAAGGAAGGAAGAAAGGAAGGAAGGAAGAAGGAAGGAAGGAAGAAAGGAAGGAAGGAAGGAAGGAAGGAAGGAAGGAAGGAAGGAAGGAAGGAAGGAAGGAAGAAAGGAAGGAAGGAAAGGGAAGGGAAGGGAGGGGAAAAAGAGGAAGGCCAGGATGGAGAAAAAGAGGGAGAGAGAGTGGGAGAGAGAAAATCACTCAGAAACAAAAATGTGTCTAGTTGTAAGAGAGCCGGCCTTCTGCAGAGACCACTGTACTATATGGACTAAGACTGATTTCTTTGCTTCGTTATTCTCCTGGCTGAAGATGAAGTGCCAGAATTATCTGAGGAAAGCACCTGGGGAAATAAGAAGTCTTCTGTAACCTGAGAAGAAAAAAAGGCTTTGACATTCCTTAGGCTGGGGTGTGTCTTTCACCTTTGCTATGCTAATTAGCTTCATGATGGAGGTTTTCTATAGGCCTGGGTGCTGGACTGGCACTGGTTCACTTAGGACATCAGATAGAGGCTGTAGCATGCAGTGAGCCAGCCCCAAGGTGGACCCACTGGCTGGCATGAGATGGCAGGGAGAGGAGGCCCAGGTACTAGCTTAGATCAAAGCCAAACATCACAAAAGCTGAGCTAGTGGAACCATCTGTTGATGAATACACCCCGCCTTGGGCAAGTTTAAGAACAACTGGAAGAAGGCCAGGAGAGGCACCGAGGCCTGTGTGCCCTTTAAGGTGAGCCTGCGCATCCTCTACAGCCTTGGCTGGGCCTTCATGATTTCAGGACACTAAATCAGTGCTCTCTAAGCCCAGCCATTTCATTACATTGTGGTTTCTCTTTCTCCTTGGTTTCCTAATCACACTTATTTTGGAAAATGTTAACACTTTCTCAGTTGAATTAAGGTATGAAGGGTATGCCTACATCTTAGACAGGAAAAATAAAAACACTCGCCCTGCAACCAATAGAAAACCCATGAATATCAATTCAATACCTGCACTCTGTGTCTAGCGTGTAGAGGTGAGGACCGAACATCTTTAGAGTCAGATGAACACACTTCAGTCCCAGCTCCTCCATTAACAGTTTGTGTGACCTTTGACAAATTAACCTCTCTGAGACTCAACTTCCTTATCTATAAAGTGAGGATACTTGTATCCAACTCATAGGATTGTATGATAATAAAGATCAAATAAGTTAATAGATTTGTGGCAGAAACTGCTCCATGTCTACCTAAATATGTATTCTCTCTTTTCTAGTAATGGATTTTGACCTGGGCACATGGCAGCGTGAAATAAAGACTATATTTCTAAGTATTCTTGCAGCTAGTCATTCTATTTAACTACATTCTGGCCAGTGACTTATAAATGGAAATGCTGTGATCAGCTTCTAGGGAAGGCCCTTAAATTGAGAAAGAATGGTGTCTTATGTGCTTCCTTTGCCTGCTGGTTGGAGAATAGAAGTGATGGCTGGAGCTCAAGCAGCCGTCTTGGTCCAGGAGGCAGCACACTAAAGATGGTAGAAGACTAAGAAGAAAGGAGGCAGGGCCTCTCTGAAGCTTCATGGAGCCATCATACAGCCCTTACACTGCTGACCTGTGGATTTCTTTTAAGAGAGGAGTGAACTAACCTTTACAAAAATCCATTTTGATAGAGTTTCCTGTTATTCACTGTTGAACTTAAATCTCACATGAGCCAAATGACGTGTAGAGTATATAGAACAGTGCAAGTCAAATTCCATTATTATTTTCCTGCTTTTTAGAAAATACATATCAAAAATATCCAAAATACAGACATAAAGCAGAAGGACCAAGAAGGCCAAAGAAGAGATATTGGCCACCCCTTCCTGGCTTTGGCACCACACCCAGGGCCATGTGAGTGGGACAAGAAATATGGTCCTTGCCAGGCAGCGGCTACGGGCAGTTTGGGCAGGATGGAACACCTTGCCTTCTGGCCTCACTTTATTAGCTCTGCTAAGCCTCTGCTGCAAGGAGGAGTATGATCTGAAGTGAAGAAAAGGACAAAAAGAGCTCCCAAGAAACACACAAACTTGGATGTAGGTAGAACTGGGTTTGCCTTTTGGCTTTTCCACCTATTTGCTGTGTGACTTTGGGCTACTTACCAAACCTCTCTGAGCCATAGCCTCCTCATGTTACAATGAAACACGAGACAATACTGACCCCTTAATGTTGTTGCTATACTTAAACAAGAAAATGTCAGTCAAGGGCTGAACAGAGGGCCTGACACATTATAAGTATCTGAGAAATGTTTAGAAATGAAACCTGAACTTCGTCTTTTACCATTTCCAACCCTCACCCAGGCTTCACTCCGAACCCTGTGCTAATTACCCCCAGCATTCACGGTTTCCTTTCCCAGGGCTGTACCTTTTGCTCACTAGGTTTCTATATAAAGAGCTCCATCACTCCTTTCGGTCTCTCCTTACCTTCTGCAAACTTTGAGGGCAGCTTGAGGCCCTCTTTGACTGCAAGCCTTGGGTGATCTCTCTCCTCCTCTGAATAGCACCAGCATTTGATGCCCAACCACTCATTAACATTTACTGCCTTGTATTGGTGTTTAATGTTGAGGTACATGTGTTGACTTGCCAGCCACACAGCATGCTCTGCGAGGGTGTGGATCATGCCTTTTCCACCTTTACATCTCCTCAGCCCTTAACTCAAAGCTATGTTGAGACCTCAATGAATACTTGCTGAACAAGTAAACCAAATCCAATTATTCAGAATCCCCTAGCTAATTTATTTTTCAGAATCCTTTTTGAACTTATGTGCCTATTGCCTTTTTATGTTCCTCAGAGTTCAATGCACCTTGATGACGGCGCCTTCCTGTAATATCATCAGGTGCTCACTTAACTTTGCACAGCATCAAACCTAGTTCAGCTAGTACAGATTATTTTGCTGGCCTTGGTCAGTCACTAGGCGCTTGGGGAAAAGGTCAGGGAGGACCTAACTTAGAAGAAATCCATTCCTTCAACCAAAAACACAATTAACAAAATATTTTGAGTGGTGAGTCGATACCAGTATTTGAAATCTGGGAGCACATTTTATTTGCCTTTTGAAAGAGGAACATTGTAATGGTGACCTAACACTACCATTTTGAGGATGAGAATGCATTTAATTTGCCTTCTTTTTTTTTTTTTTTTTTTGAGATGGAGTCTCGCTCTGTCACCCAGGCTGGAGTGCAGTGGCTGGATCTCAGCTCACTGCAAGCTCCGCCTCCCGGGTTTATGCCATTCTCCTGCCTCAGCCTCCCCAGTAGCTGGGACTACAGGCGCCCGCCACCTCACCCGGCTAATGTTTTGTATTTTTTAGTAGAGACAGGGTTTCACCGTGTTAGCCAGGATGGTCTTGATCTCCTGACCTCGTGATCCGCCCACCTCGGCCTCCCAAAGTGCTGGGATTACAGGCTTGACCCACCGCGCTCGGCCTAATTTGCCTTTTTAAACAGCTATGTTGGACTTAGTTTGTGTGCATGTGCTTAATTTGCATGCTGCCCCCCACCCCATGCAATACCTCAAGGAAATGAACAGAATAGCAGTAAGCACCGATCTGGTAAACTCTACAGGGTTCTTCCTTAGGAAAGGAAGTACTGCCTTCTTCTGAGTAGGCTAGGAAGGCCTAAAACTGTGAAGTCACCCTGGCTGAGTAGTGGGTTGAGAAATACTACAAAAGGAAATTGTAGAACCTTCAGTATCACTTTTCAGTAGGTAATTTAAGACTCACTTGAGAATGCTTATAAAAAATGTGGATCCCCTGGTTTCTAATTTCACCCCACCCTCCATGATTCAGTGAGTCTGTGGTGGGGTTTAGGAATCTGTATTTTTACCAAAGTCTCCAGCTATTTTGATGCAGGAGGTGGTGCACGGACTACATTTTGAGAACCCCTGCTTTGGAGTAAGATGTGCTATTGTCAGAGAAGCCATCATCCCTTTCCCTCTTACCATCTTTTACTTTAGATGGGCAACAGTAAAGTCACAATGAATTCATAATCTGTGTTCCAGTGTAGATAGAGCAATAACTTCAGTGTCATTTTGGAGTAGAGATCCTGGAGAAGTGGGTGGCCGGTTCTGCTAAGAGAGCTTGCATTAAAGGGTAGGTCAAAATTTTGGGTTTTTTTTTTTTTTTTCAGGGAATGGGGTCAGGCCCTGGAAGGGTTCCCAGACTGTGGAAGAGAGAAGTACATTGGCCACCAGCTGTTCTGGGAGAGTGACTCATCCGCCTATGTGGCAGCAATGGAGGGTGGTGGAATCACTCCCTTGACCATGAGGGGCGATGGGGAGGTGGTGGGTGTGGTTAGAGAGTGCAGCGCACTGTGAGGAGTGGCGCATTCCAGAGGAGAACCAGACCCCCTGCAAGGGTGCCAATCTGTGCCCTCAGTCTCCTTGGCAGCTGATGAAGGAGGGAGAGGGAGGGGGCAAAGGAACAGCCTCATCAAGACCACAGAGGCACTATTGAGTCATTGGTATTAAAAGTCTTCTGTCCACTATTCCTGGGTTCACCCTTGCCTCCTTTTCCTCATCTCTAAACCCAATTGCTAAATCTGGTCAATTCTACCTCTTTGATGTCTGGTAGCTATTCCCTTTGTCTCTCTTCCCTTCCCTCCCCGCCCCCACCTTCCCCTATCTCCATATTCCCACCACCATGACTCAAGCTTAAGGCCCCATCATCTTTCACTTGGACTCAGTAGGCACCTCACTTTCATTGTTCTGCTGCTTATCTTCCTCTGTCCACTGCATCCTTCATCCAGCCACCAATGTGTTCTCTCCAAAATTCAAATTTAAGCAATATGATTCTCTTAAAATCCACAGCTTGCCATGCCTCTGTGGTTTTTAAACCCTAGTGTGCATCAGAATCATCCAGAGGGCTTGTCAAAACCCAGAATACCAGGCCTCATCTAGAACGCTCTTCCCTCTTCCACAGTTCCCTCTTTCTCCTGCTGAATTCCTCAGTGAAGCCTTCCCTATTTCCTCCACCTCCACCATCATCATCACCATTATATCATCAACACATATTGAGTGCTGACTGGGTCTATCCCACTGAATCAAAAAGGAAAAAATAATAATAATAATAAAACCCATGGCAATAGGGAACATGATTCTCCCTATAGTATATAGACAATAAAACTGGGTCTCAGCTAGGTCTAGAAACTTGCCCAGAGTCACACAGCTAGTAAATGGTGGAGCCGGGATTCAATCCTGGCAGGCTGACTCCAGTATTGAGGCTCCTGGCTCCTGAACCTACTGCCTCATCCAAGCGGAGTGAAGCCTCCTTCCTCAAAACACTCCTCCCTGTCACTTACATATGGAAACACACATACCCTAGAATGTGATATCTCCCTTACCAGAGTGAGTTATTCAAAGGTGGGTCTTTCTTTCCTTTTTCTTCTCTCTTCTCTTCTCTTCTCTTCTTTCTTTCTCTGGTTCTGTCACCCAGACTGGAGTGCAGTGGCATGATCTCAGCTCACTGCCACCTCCACCTCATGGGTTCAACCGATTCTCGTGCCTCAGCCTCTGGAGTAACTGAGATTACAGGTGTGCACCACCATACCCAGCTAGTTTTTGTATTTTTGTAGAGACAGGGTTTTGGCTTATTGGCCAGGCTGATCTCAAACTCCTGATCTCAAGTGACGCTCCCCTACCACCCGCCACGGCCTCCCAAAGTGCTGGGATTACAGACCTGAAGCCTTAAGGGCAGATCTTAATCTTTGTTTCCTATGCCTAGCACCTAGAGGGTACTAAATCAATGTTAATTGTTAGTTACTTGAGCTAGAGTGTTTGCAAATAAAAGGTAAATTTTCTGATGGGTTCTTGGGCCATGAGAGGTGAGAACTGTCCCAGAAGATTGTAAGTTCCTCATACAAGTATCACTTTATATTGCGGATACATAGCTATCTCTATGATAATACCTACCAATGACACACAGGTTTCATCTTATATTAGGGGAAATCCCGTGAGGGGTGGAGATCCAAAGATTATTGCCATCTACTCTTAGTGGGTCCACATCTTGTCCATTTCTATCTCGGCTACTCTAAATACTTCTTTAACTTATTCAGAGTGAAGGGAGTTTTTACCCCAGAGCAGAATGAAAGCAGAGATGCCTAAATGGTAGTTTTACAGGAAACTTTGGTTAACATCTTTTCTACTGGTCTAGAAAAATACCCTAGGAAGTCACCATTTTAAACCAAAATTAAAAAAAAAAATCACAGGAACAGGTGCATTAGAATACAAATCTCATGTGTATTTGGAACCAAGATCAACGTTTTCCGTAAATAACTACCATCAAAAAAAGAGTATCAGTTGTCTCCTACATCCAAATCCAAAGTGCAGGGAAACATCAACTTTTGGTTCTTCTCTCTTTTCCTGGGAATGAAACTGTTGCCAGACAGCCCTCGGGGTTCTCCATTGCTGCAGTTTTGAAACTTTTCTTTCCCAGGTTAAGAAACTAAAGTTGTAATGGTGAAAGGAGAAATGGGAGAAAGCTACATCCCACAGTAGAGGTGACCTGCCAGCACTCAAAGTTATCCCAGACCTAGTATGAGCTCAAGCTTAGGACATTTGTTTTTTTTTCACCTGACTTCAAGGCGCTTGTCAACGCGCAGCCTAAGTTAACAGGCTCTGTCAATGTGAGTATCAGAAGCCAGGCCAGCCACCTGCACTGCTGCAGAAGCCAGGGATACAATGAAGAAACACAAACGTTTCTTCCCATTTGCCGTGTACATTCTAATGCTTTCGCTAGGGACTGCACAAGGTTTCGGGTGGAGGCCCTGGGATGCTTGGACCCAGGACGACCCATAGTGCGGGCCTCTGCGTCCTCTCCCCCTCACATAGGGGCGGGAAGGCCAGGAGGCCTGACTCCTTCCCCAGAAGCTGTGTGGAGGTTTTTACTTCCTCTGATCCAGTGGACACATGTCATCTTTTTCTACAGCTCCCTGAGGCTGTTTTTTCTCACCCTACAAATCAGTAAGCATAAATTTTTGCAGAGAAGCCTGGAGCCATGGGTTCTAAGTATTCAGGCAGCGAAAAACTTAAATTTTCTTTTTTTTTTTTTTTTTTTTTTTTTTTGAGACGGAGTCTTGCTCTGCCGCCCAGGCTGGAGTGCAGTGGCCGGCTTTCAGCTCACTGCAAGCTCCGCCTCCCGGGTTCACGCCATTCTCCTGTCTCAGCCTCCCGAGTAGCTGGGACTACAGGCGCCCGCCTCGTCGCCCGGCTAGTTTTTTGTATTTTTTAGTAGAGACGGGGTTTCACCGTATTAGCCAGGATGGTCTCGATCTCCTGACCTCGTGATCCGCCCGTCTCGGCCTCCCAAAGTGCTGGGATTAACCCGAGCCGGGCAAGGACACATGGTCTCAGACGTTTCCTGCCCGAGTTGGAGCTGCTTTCCTCCTCTTGCACACATGCTCCCCCTACTGCCTGACTCTGGAAGTGCAGCCCTGGCTCCTGGGCAACAATGAACGCCCCAGCTTGGTCCTGGGATAGCCGGAGAAAGACCGCAGAGCAGAGAGGTTGCAAAAAAAAAAAAAAAAAAGCAATAGTACATCCTTCATAATTCTCCCACTGCTCTGGGGAAGACACTAAGCTAAGTCTTTTCTTTACATTTGAAGAATAAACTCTATAATAAAGACCGAATAAAAGTCCTCCCTGAAGAAAGTTTTGCCACATAAGTTAAAGTTAGGTCTCCCTTAAGGGTTCAATAAATGAAAAGAACTTCTGTTTTAGATTCACACCTCGTGAAATCCCCAAGCCCCTTTGGATTTCAGACCCTTGGAACGCAGATCCAGGTTTTGCGGCTTTGTGTGATGACTGAACTTGGACATCTTATTTAATCTTTTTGAACCTCAGTTTCTTTATCTGCAATTTGGGCATAATCATACTGTTGGTCTCATAGTGTTGCTGTAGAACGTAAATGAAAGAATGTGAATGCATGAGAAAAGCGTTTTACAACATAAAAATAAATGTGAGCTGTTTCCCTTCCAATCCAACGCACACACACCCCTTTTCCATCCATCCAAGTGCAAATGGCCCTCGAGGCAACCTAAACCCCTAAAAAAGGAAGTAGGGCAAGGAAAGCCGGTCACAAACAGGAAGTAACAGAAATGCCACTGAGAAACATTCTTTCAGACAGAAGAAAGAAAGAAAAACAGTCCTGGGCTGTGTTTTTGAAGATCAAGTTAGATTTAGTTAATGATTTGGGGTGTTGCCAGCCCGACTTGACCCCCTAAATAGGGGGTTTTCAGAGATGGTTAGGAAATTCTTGACCTCGATTTGACCTCACAAATGGGAATTCTCACTCCGCAGTTCAGGAGCTCCGCAGCTGGTAGCTTCCTGCCTTTTTAAATGTAGGTCTCTCCTCCTTTTCCCCTGCGGCCATAGGAGGGGCCGAGCGCTCAGTCGGCTGGGAGGAGCTGGGGCTCCGCCTGCCCTCCCTGGCCCTGGGGAGCCGCCCTGCAGCGCCTCTCGGGTTACTGCCTCCCTTCCTGGCTTCAGAAACTCGCCACATGGTAGGCTGGCTACTTAAGGGAATGTAAGAAAAAGCACTAAAGTGACGGCATACAAAGAAGTTTTACAGCTCTGGAGATTATGTCAAATTTTCCTTCCAAATTTTTCCTTAGAGGAGACAAAATCCTAGTTTTTTTTTTTTGAAGGAAAGGGAAAAAAACGCAAAACGAAAGGGAAACATATTAACATATCAGGACACATTGTGCTGTTTATTCTCTTGTTTTTATTTTCTCATTTTTGAAAACTCTTTCAAGAATCTTACTGCCTTTCTTGTCTTTTCCTTAATCTTGTGTGTTTTTAAGGTAGGGAAGGGAGAGGATTGGAAGCCTGTGAATTTTGTCAGAACAACGCCTTCCTAAGCTTTTCATTTGTTTGCAGAACCAGAGTTCCTTCTCTGGGCCAGATGAAGAGGCTGGGTCCTGTCTCCTTTGCCAGTACCTCTTATTAAAGGACCCCTCCCACCCTTGTCAAAATGCTTGGTAAGACTTGGAAAGTCAAGAGATCCACATCCATCCTTTGAGCGACCCTAGTCCACAGACAGTGTTAGAGAGACAAATACAAATATTCTTAAGATGGTATCATGTCCCATCTTAGGCTTGGTTGTTTTTCAGTGACCTCAAACTGTACACTTGTTTCAGGAAAAGGGTCCCCATCTAGACCCCATCTAGATCTCGCACAAGAAAGAATTCAGGGTGAGACCGTAGACTAAAATGAAAGCAAGTTTATTAAGAAAGTAAAGGAATACGCTTTGGGAGGCTGAGGCGGGCAGATCACCTGAGGTCAGGAGTTCGAGACCAGCCTGGCCAACATGGTGAAACCCAAATCTACCAAAAAAAAAATTCAAAATAGTTGGGCGTGGTGGTGCATGCCTGTAATCTCAGCTACTCGGTGGCTGAGGCGGGAGAATCGCTTGAACCCAGGAAGTGGAGGTTGCAGTGAGCTGAGATCGTGCCACTGCACTTCAGCCTGGGCGACAGAGCCAGACTCTGTCTCAAAAAAAAAAAAAAAGAAAAGAAAAGAATAAAAGAATGGCTGCTCCAGAGACAGAGCAGCCCTAAGGGCTGCTGGTTGCCCATTTTTATGGTTATTTCTTGATGATATGCTAAACAAGGGGTGGATTATGTATGTCTCCCCTTTCTAGACCATATAGGGTAACTTCCTGATGTTGCATGGCATTTGTAAACTGTCATGGCGCTGGTGGGAGTGTAGCAGTGAGGATCCCACACTCTTATTGCCATCTTGGTTTTGGTGGGTTTTAACTGGCTTCTTTATTTACTGCAACCTGTTTTACCACCAAGGTCTTTATAACCTGTGTCTTGTGCTGACGTCCTATCTTATCCTTTGACTTAGAATGCCTTATCTGCCTGGGAACGCAGCCCAGTAGGTGTCAGCCTCATTTTACCCAGCCCCTATTCAAGATGGAGTTGCTCTGGTTCAAACGCTTCTGACACAATGGCTTCCAGTTGTACATGCACAACTGAAAACTCCACCATGAGGATGATGATAATGGTGATTTCAAAGCGTTTTCACAGTTGAGCTGGATAACAGCCTATGAGCACACAGAACAGGTGAATTAAGCTGGTGTCACAGATGAGGAATTGAGGAGCAGAAAGGTACAGGGTTGAGTCCAAGGCCACTCAGCTGGTTCCCTGGGAAGACCAAGAGAACAAGGTCCTGTGAAGGACACTACATCACTGAATGCCCATTATGGCACTATTACCAACAGGTTCTACAGGCCCTCGTTCATGCTAAACAAACAGACTGTCACCATTATTAAAATAGGGTAACATAGCATTTAAAGCAAGCTACCTTTTAACAAATTGCCTAGGATGTGTTTCCAATGCAAAAATGGGACTCTGAGCCCCTTTTCATGAATAGTACAGTTTTTAAGTTAAAATTTTATCTGAGCGGGTCATTCACTTACATGACTCAAAAGTCAAAATTCTAAAATATAGTATACCTGAGAAGTACACTCGCTGCCACTTCTTTCCCTTAATCCAATCTCTCCTCTTCCTTTTCTCTCTTGTTGGTAAATCATTTTTATTTTTTTTTATCTTACCTATATTTCTTTATGAAAATACAAAGTACAAAATGTGTATTCTTATTCTTATTTCTTTGTAGTCTTACAATAAAGAGAGTGTATCTAGTGCATTTTGAATTGGTTTTCTGGAAGTGGTGGTGGGCTTTGCTAAATCATCCCCCTCTTACCTGGGAACCACAGGGATTGTGGAATTGATCTCCAGACAGCTCAACTGTGACAGAGAACCCAAGAGTTCAAGCCATGGAGGCTCCAGTTGGATCAGTCTGCCCTGTAAACCTAGGTCCCTCATGAGACTGGAACCAGACGTGGCTGTAGCCTCAAGGGAAGCCTCGGATTTTCTGCCAACCACTGACTGAGGCAGCCACAGGGAAAAGCTATCTAGAACCTGCGCTGGACTTGAAAAGACACAGATCAGACCAGCAGAGACTGTCTTCCCACCCACCTATTATGGGTTTACCACAGTGGCTCATGAGGAAGAACTGGAGACAGACCTGGGGCCCTGCAGTCTCCATGCTGTTGACATGGCAGGTCCCAAGGAGAGGGCTGGCAGGTTGGGGGACAGTGTGCGTTGCAGAATCACTGTTGTCCCTGCTATTCGTTTGCCGGGGCTGCCTTTAAACACAAACTGGGTGGCTTAAACAACAGACATGTATTGTCTCATTGTAATGGAGGCTAGAACTCTGAGATCCAAGTGTCTGCATGATTGGTTTCTTCTGAGAACTGTGAGGGGCACATCTACTCCAGCCTCTCTTCTTGGCTTGTAGATGGCCCCCTTCTCCCTATTTCTCTTCACATTGTCTTTCCTCTGTGTGTGTCTGTCTGTGACCAAATTCTCCATTTTGACAAGGTCATCAATCACGTTGGGTTAGGGCACACCCTAAGGATCTCATTTCAACTCCATTACTTCTGTAAAGACCTTATCTGCAAATAAAGTAACATTCTGAGATGCTGGGGGTTAGGATCCCAACAGTGGCGCGAACTTGGCTCACTGCAACTCCACCTCCTGGGTTCAAGAGATTCTCCTGCCTCAGCCTCCCAAGTAGCTAGGATTACAGGTATGCGCTACCATGCCTGGCTAATTTTGTATTTTTAGTAGAGATGGGGTTTCACCATGTTGGCCAGGCTGGTCTCGAACTCCTGTCCTCAGATGGTCCACCCACCTCAGCCTCCGAAAGTGCTGGGATTACAAGCAAGGAGACATAATCCAGCTCATATCATTCCTTTTCAGACCCACAGGCATCCTCTCCTGAAGCGCTGGCCTCACATCCCCATTCCACCGTTGAGAAAAAAACCACAGAGAGCCTGGGAAGTGTCATATTCCTCGAGTATGCTGTGGAAGGAGGGAGGCAGTGTAAAACCCCTGCTTTAAAATGCGTTGGGTATATTCTCTCTATACGAAATATAATATGGTTCTCATTATGGAGAGTAGACTCTGTCATTTTCAACAAATCCTTTCTTTGTCTTTATAAAGTCAAAGGCAGGAAAAAAAATCCCTCCAACTATGGTGCTGTAGACAAAGCTCTCCTCACCAGCCTCTCTCCTCACACACAGCCCTGACCATCGGAGCTGAGACCCCAATGCCCAGATCTTCAAAATCACATACTCCTTTTACTCTGAAGTAAGATTTTTCTTTATCTTCATTTTCGAATATTTACTAAGCTGAGAGATAGATCACTCCCTATAGCTGAGCTTTTGGTGGTGTTGATCATTTTAGCTTTGTTTCTGTTAAATCCAGCCTGACGTCTTTGCTGAGATGCTGTGACAAACACTTTGGACCCATGACTTGGCACAACCGGGTGTGGCTTGGCCTGCCGCTCATCAGGCAGGTGAAAACAGCCCAGCTCAGTCCAAACATGCTCCAAAGATTCGGCACCTGGAAATCCCCACAAAGCTAATTCCATTCCAGATCTTTCTCAACACCCAGAGGAGGGAGCACAAAGCCCAATTGTCCTTACAACTTTCCCTGCCCATAATTCTATATTCTGGGGAGGTCATGGGGACAGGGGTGAGGAAGACCCTAGAGTAATGAGTGTGGGGTCTCAAGTCGGAAAGTAGATTTGATGCCTTAACAGAGTCAGGTACCAAACATCCCCACCCCTGTAATTCTGAGGGAGGACACTGGGTGACCCTAGCCTACATCAAGCCCCTCCACCAGGTTTGGCTCAAGACAAATTTTTCACAGGGTTGTTGCCTTTGTGATTCAAATCCCTTGTTGTTTCTCGTCCTTCTTGTTTTCTTGGTTTCCATTCTTATTTTCCACGTGTCTTTGGCTCCATCCAATGCTGAGTAATGAGTCAGATTCAGAAGCTTTAAGGAGTTAAACCGCCGCTCCAAAGAGGGGAGTAACTTACAGCTCCAGGCACCATGTGGTGGGGCCCCTTCCTGACCCACAGTTTGTGGCCTCAAGGTGCCCATAGGAGCAGTTGGGTGTAGCCAGGGTGGGGTGATTCGTTCTATTTTTCCAGCCTCACCTCCCTCTCTGGTCTTCCTGGGGGAAGTCTCTTACTTCACACAAGACGTGACAGCCCGTAGGGTGTGGCTGTCCTTCCTTCCCTCCTCCCTGTCCCATCCTACCCCACCCCAGGTTCATCTTTGGAGGAATTACAGTCTCAAGTGCCTTGGGGCAAAGGAAAAGTCTGAAACTGGGATGGGTGTGACAGTGTTTCTCCTTGCATGACCTTGGTCTGTGACACATTCACTGTACACCCTGCTGGCCCCAGCTGCTCGTGGGTGGATGCCTCAGCTGGTTTGGAAATAAAACAGGCCTGAAAGAAGGGCTTGAGTGAGGTGCCAGGCACTAGAGTGAGCTCCCAACATGCTTTGTGCAACAGGATGGCAAAGATGAAGACAGTGACAACCACCAACATTTGCTGAGTACCTTCCCTGTGCTAGGCACTACTCAATTTAAGCCTCACCATAATCCTATGTGGTAGATCCTGTTACTGTTCCCATTTTCCAATGAGGAAACTGTGTCACAGTGAAATCCAAAATCACACCATTAATAAAAGGTGGAGCCAGGATTCAAACCTGGCTCTGGAGTCTGGCTCTGGAGTTTACACTCCTAGCTTTGTATTAACAAAAACATGGGGATTATTGTCACCATGTTACAAATGAGCAAAATCAAGTGGCTTGCCCAGTTCCACACTGCCAGCGAGAAACAGCTGGGCCAGGCACCCAGGAGTCTGACTCTTGTCCACTGCCCAGCTGCAGGGTGGGGAAGCTGGGGAGGCATGCTAAGAGTCAGGATGTAATTGCATCCTGCGTGCCCTTCTCCACTCCAATTTCTACCTTCCTCCTGAAGCTTTGAGCTCTCCTTTCAGGTAACAGGAAGCTACTAGAAAAAGAGCCAGCTAGGGAGTGAACAGGTGAAGAAATCAGAAACCTGCACCTGCCAATCCAGGAATCAGTCCAACACGCCTTATGGAACTGACACCTGCCCTCCCAGGTGAAGAGTCCAGGTGCCTTGGGCAAAGGGAGGTGAACATTAGAGGAAGTTAGTTTCCAGAAACATGAATGTGGAGTAGAAGAGAAAATAAAGAGGGCCAAGACACGATGAAATAGATTGGAAATCAGAGACCCTTTTAGTTGAAAAGAACCACAGAAGATAATGAGTCTAAACCAAACCTCTTGTTTTATTAATAATGAGAGCTAACATTGACTGGTCACTTATCACATGCCAGGCATGGTGACAAGTGTTTTCCTTGTACCTAGAGCAATCCTATGAGGCAGATGTTATTTTTTTTTCCTTCATGAGGGAGCTGAATTAGAGGTTAATTGGGCCAATAAGAGTAGATCCAGGCAGTCTTCTTCACTCCAAAGCCCACATTCTTTCGTACTCTTTAAGCTTTTATGATGGAACATTATAAACATACACAAAATTAGAGAGAATATTATAATGAGGGAATATTATAATTAGAGAGAATATATCATAAGCCCATTGACCAGTTGCAAAACTTATTGACACAAGACAGATCTTATTATATTACATCATCACTCTGCCTATCTGTCTTCTATTACTAGATTATTTTAAAGTAAATGGCACACATACTATTTCTGTATCGTATCATTCTGTTATTATCCATACATACTTTAGTATATACCTCCAAGAAGAACTTTCACAATGGCACTACCAGTGTTACATCCAAAGAAAATAACCGTAATTTTTAAAGTCATCAAACATCCAAATCCTGTTCGAATGTCTCAGATTTCCCATAAATGTATTTCTACAGTTGCTTTGTTTGCATTGGAAGAAAAAATAGTTCACGCATTGCATTTGATTAACTCTCTTAAATCTCTATCAGCTATATAGGGTGCCTTGTCTCCCTGACATTCTCTTGTTAAAGAAAGAGAGTGATTTGCCCTGTAAATTTTTACCTTTTAGATTTTGCTGATTATATCACTGTGGTGTCATTTAACATGTTCCTCCATTCCCTGTATTTTCTGTAAACTGGTAGATCTAGTGGTCTGATTAGATGCACATGAAATTATTTGGCAAAGAGGCTTCATAAATAAGACACAGTCAAGGACCCTAAGCTTAAGCCTACTTGTTTCTAGAAGACGAAGTGTCTATTCCAAGCTCACAAAGCTAATAAAGGACAGAACAAGGCCTGGAATTCAATCTTCTGCCTCTAGGTTCCTGTCCTTCCTCCCAATCGCAGGACTTGAATCTAGACTCTCCTCCTTAGAACAGAAGGGTAGTTCATTTGTCATTAAATCTTCTACCTCCATTATGAGAGAAGAAGCAAGAGAGGAGCGGTAGGAAGGTTCAAACCTTCCTTTGACATACGGCAATATTTTTATTTTAAACAGATGCTGTGGGGAGAAGTCTCCTCAAGCCTGGGTGGGGCTACGCACAGTCTGCTTTTGCCAGAGGACTGGAAGCGCTTAAGACAGAACTCTAGCACAGAGCATCATTCTTGTTCCCCCTCTCTCCTTTTAAACACTGAGAACCAATTTACCTGAGTGAGTGCCGAAAGAAACATTTCATCCCTTTGGCTTATTCATTTTAGTCGGAGGAAATGAGGTGTGTGCTCTTGCTTGCTGGCAGTGCTAGACGCCCGAGGAGACGCATGGAATTCCTCTTGGGTGAATAGGAAATAGAAAAGGAATAGCTAACGAAGGTGGCAGCTATTCTGTGCCTTTCAGAAGTAAGTGCTTCCTCCTCCCTTCCTGTTACACTCAGCATGCAAACCCCAGAGCCAAGACTGTACAATACAGGTAAATGGAAATATTCCCATCCCAAGAGGAAGAAACCCACTCCCTACCCAAAACAAGGGGTAGGGGGCAAAGGTGGCTCAAATGCACAATAACAATGAGAGCCCACCTTTAAAGAATACTTAAAACACACCAAATACTTTATGCACAGTATCTCACTTGGTCCTTAAAACAACCCTGAAAAGTGGAAAGCAGGTGCTTCTGTTTCCTGAATCTGCAGATAAGGAGGAACGTGAGATCACACAGATATTATTTTAGTGAAGGCAGAAATCTAATCCAGGCTTTTCTCATTTAGCTTCTGTAGCTTCACCATTAGGCTACAAAATTAGCTAAATTAAGATACTTATTTGGGAGGGGATAGCAATTTAGAAGGGAAATTTTGTTGGGTTTAAGAGTGGCTCAAGTAATACACCTTGGGATTCCTGGCCTTTGGGGACTGTCATCTTCCGTCTCACGGTAGGTCTCCAAAATCCATTAAGCAAATTTCACAGGTGCAGGGACAGAAAGTTTCCACAAGGAATTGACTCTGGGGAAGCAACAGTTAAGCACTCTCTAGCTGTCTTCCTGTCAGGTCAAGGCTCCTCAGTCAAAGGAATGTCAGGAACTTATGTGGCACACACAGCCTTTGTGTGAATTTGAAAGTAGCACCTCTTCTGGGTAGATGAGTTGCAAAAATCTGCTCCTTCTGGGAGAATCCTTCTGGAAGGGTAATATCCACACTAGGCTTCACTGCTTGGCAGGGGTTGGGCCAGATTTCAGCCCCTTTCATGCCCCTGCAGCCAGGTTCAAGAGTGCAGCAGAGCCCTGGTAAGCCAAGCTCTCTTTCCAAGCCAGGACTCTGCACCTGTTAAGCCCAAGTCACCCTTGCTGAGCTGTTACCATCTTTGGTGGTTGTTGCACGTGACTGTGGTCTCCTGTCAGCTCATGAGAGGGCAGAACCCAGTTACTAGATTACTCAGAGTGCTGGTTTTCTTTCTTTTCTTTTTTTTTTTTTTCACCGCACTCAAGGCTGTGGCAGCCAAAATTTCCCCCCATCTCCCTGGTTTGACTCACGAAGCTAGGCTGACATTGCTGTACATAGACTGCTAGGAGACTGTGGCCATATTACACTGTCTTTTTCAATAGGGCTGACCAATTTCAATGGCTTGATTTTGTCACTGGATTGTATAAAAGAGCATGAAAAATAATTGGCAGTGGATAAACATTTTTCAGACCATGCTAAAAACTCAAGGTAAATGTGAATCGATTACAAACCATGGGGAAATAAATTTGGTCATAACTTAATCATTTCACTTTTGGAAATTTGTAGTAAAGAAATAATGCTAAATGTAGAAGAAAAACCTCTGTCCACAAAGATAGTCACTACTGCATTATTTGTATTAACACTAGGGAAAATTGGAAATTAGCTGTCTTTATAGGAGAGCTTGTAGGTGAGGTAAATAGTGGTATATACCACATAATAGAGTTTTACAGCGTTTTTGGAATTTGTGTTTCTGAAATGTTTGTTGGAACATATGTAATGTGCATGTTGTTACATGAAAAAATGTCAGGAAGCAAATCAATGTAAATTATAATCACAACTATGTCAATAATGCTTAGAAAATTTTAGAAAGAGGATTCACTAAAGCAGTTTTATTAAACCTAATGACAATAACTACTATTTGCTGAGTTTTCACTGTGTGTGAGGTATTGTGCTCAGCATTTTTACATACATTAATTCAGTTTGTCCCTCTAACAACAACTTGTGGTAAGTACAATTATTATGATTCCCATTTTATAGATGAAGGAATGGTTGCAGAGCTAAGTTAAATAACTTGCCCAAGTCATGTAGCAGAAAATGTAAAAGCTGGAAGATGAATTCAGGAAGCCTTAACGACCACGCCTCCTAGCTGTTGATTAGCTTAGTTGAAAGATAGAACAAAAGATAATATGAAGAGGTATCATTAAAAATATTACATAGAACAGGTTGAGCCTAGAATATGATGGGGTAGTGTTAAAAGTACTCAATAATGAAATGGAGGAAGTTCCGTTAACCCAGGTAAAGATAATACAGTTCGAGCATCAATAACTGCAGTAGACTGAAGCACATCAATATTTGTGGAGTTACAGCTTTAAAATTACTCAGGAAAAAAACCCTCATCGGGCACCTTTAGAGAAGCTAGGAAATAGCTCATTTCTTTGAAAACTGGTAAATAGAAAATAACCAAGCATTTTTCCTGCTTTTACTGTGCAAAACTTAGGGTAACTAAAGAGTTGATGAGGACAAATTTCCTTTAATAGAAATATTCCACATAATGAATGAAGCAGGAATAATAGAATAGCATCCCCATAAAATAAAGGATCAGGCAAGGGATATTAACATTACAGAAACAGACATAACCAGACGGTATGTACTTCCTGATGGGATTATCACACCACTGCCTATGAAGTATTAATGACAAAAAAATCAAAACCTGAGTCAGATTGTACCTCTATTTATGCCTCCCAATTTGTAAGAAATGTGGAAGAGAGACAGAGAAATGGTTTAAATGACATCAAAGGAGACAAAAATCAGCAAAATTCAGAGTGTGGAACACTTGGTAGGACAAAGGACCTGCTTTCTCTTGACTTTGAAAGGGGAAAAGGGAGGGGAGGGGGCATGTAGATGAAAACAGAGCTACAATGATCTTACTTGGATTCTATTTGGGGAGAAAATCCCTCAAAACATTTTTGAGACAGTCAAAGAAACTGAAATGCTGTCTGGATATGTGATTAAATGAAGGAATTTTTGCTGTTTTTTTAGGTGTGGTGGTGATGTTGTAGCTATGGCTATGCTTTTAAAAAGCAGTCCTTGTCATCGCTTCTTGGTCTTTTGACTAAGATCAAGTGTAGTAAAAAGAAGTCCTTGTCTTTTAGAGATGCATTCTGGAATATTTATGGATGAGAATATATGATTTCTTAGATTGGTTTTAATATATTTCAAGAGCCAGGAGGAGGTGAATAAGGAGAGATACAATAAAAGACTGGCCATGAGTTGACGATTGCTGAGGTTGAGTAATGGGTAAGTGGAGTCTCATCACGCTCTCCTCTCTACTGTTACACAGGCTTGAGGATTTCCAAAATACATTGTTTTTAAAGATGCAAACATATATCAATTGAGTTTTTACTCAAAAATTTGAAAGATTACTGTAGAGTCAGGGGCTAGTATAAGGCAATGGCTGAAGGCATGGACTAAGGACCAGGTTGCCTGTGTTTAAATGACTGCTCTATTACTTACCAGTTGGGTAATTCAGGGTAAGAAACTTCATGTTGCTGTACCTCAGTTTCCTCATTTGTAAAATGGGATAACAATACCACTTTCTGTTTCATAGAGTTATTATGACAATAAAATGAATAAAATTTCTCCGGGGCCTGGAACAGTCCACGGCACATATTAAACACTGCATGGATTTACTGTTTTATTGTTGGGTTTTTATTTTTGTTTTTGGAGTGTCTTCGCTCATTTTGTATTTCAAACCTAACAATTCAGCCTCACATTCTTAATGCATCAACTACAATTTTCTAGTTTCTTTAGAATGGAGCAAGAACTTAAAGATATTCTTGAAGCAATCTGAGGACATATCTTCTAGATTTTAATTATTTGTTCTCAATCTTTTATAGTTGCATGTCCACACCTAATCTGACAGCATTTGGTGATGGTAGTGAGAATGTTCTTTCTGTGTTATATTTTCATCTATTTACATAATTCCTAATTACATATTTTTCATTGCAAACTTTATAAACAAATCTGGGAACAAACAAAACTGACTCCTGGTAAGTAGACCATACAACTAATGGGAGATGTGTTTAGATGCACTGTGAGAATGCCAGTGTCACATCTTGAGCCTACTGAAGACTTTGCAGATAGAATAGAGGCTGTATCAATTAATCTAGTGGTTTCCTTAAGTGGAGATGAGTTAAGGGAGTCTACTGTATACAAGTCAACAATGATTGTGTTTGGGTTGTGTAGTCTTCCTTCTCATCTATTTTTTTATTTTTAATTTTATTTATTCATTTATTTTTTGGCAGGGTCTTTCTCTGTCACCCAAGCTGGAGTGCAGTGATACAATCATGGCTCATTGCAACCTCAAACTCCTGGGCTCAAGAGATCCTCCTGCCTCAGCCTCCCAAGCAACTGGGGCTACAGGTGCCTGCCACAACACCCACGTGATTTTTACATTTTTTGTAGAGACAGGGTCTCTCCATGTTGCCCAGGCCTCCCAAAGAGCTGAGATTACAGGCATGAGCCACTGCACCTGGCCCTATTCCAATTGTTTTTAAATGATGAACATTTATTATGGCTCTTACCCAACAAAGAAAAAAAGTCAACACTTGAGTTTTTGGAAACTACTTTTTTAGTAAATCTATTTCCAGAAGACTGTAATGCAAACACGAAGAAAATGTGCAGTGAATATTGTTAATTCATGCACCCTTGTATCCGAACAATGGGTTGCTAGATTCTACAGAACACTAGGATCTGAGCGTCAGCAGTCATTGTCGTTACTTGATAAAAGGACAATGTATATATTGATTGCTGCTAGTATAAAGCACAATTTCCTAAATGCTACAGAAGTCGGAGGGGAATCCAGCTTTATACTAAGAAGGTTCACATACTCTAATATTCACACTCTAGTTTCATTTTGACTCGAAAATTGCACAGAAACCAAATGATCAAATCTGCATTTCCTTCTAAATCTATATGCAAACGGTGAGGCAGGGATTCCCCTTGTAGTTGGCAAATTAGCAGAAAGGATTCTGGACAACCTCAAGCTCAAACTGCCTTAGCACCAATCCAATCTAGCTGAATTTGATACTTCCTGTGTTTTGCCAAATTTCACAGATCTCATTGCAAGCTCGCTCCTCTGTAACATATCATTGTTACTTTACTTTCTGATCGACTTTTAATTCTCACGGTCTTCCTTGATCAGGAGAAAGGAAGTGAGAGAGATGTGCAGTTATTGCTGCATACAGATGGAGAAGCCGAGGTTACAAGCTGGGTTTGTTTTTAATCACAATGGGGCATGCCATACCTCTCCTCTGTCTCAGAGATTTGATCATAAGACACTTTATAGGGTGTATTTTCTTTTCTTTTTTAAAATTTTTGAGGTGGAGTCTCACTCTGTCACCCAGGCCGGAAAGTAGTGGCATGATCTTGGCTCACTGAAACCTCCACCTCCTGGGTTCCAGCGATTCTCCTGCCCCAGACTCCCAAGTAGCTGGGATTACAGGAATGTGCCACCATGCCTGGCTAATTTTTGTGTTCTTAGTAGAGACAGGGTTTCACCATGTTGCACAGGCTGGTCTCAAACTCCTGACCTCAAAGTGATCCACCTGCCTCAGCCTCCCAAAGTGTTGGTATTACAGGCGTCAGCCACTGCACCCGGCCCATGAGGTGTATTTTCAAGCAAACTGTATGAATGAAGCTCATTTCATCACAGGGACAATGGCAGAAGAGTGTAAGAATGCGAGTACAAAGCCTTGGCTAGAACCCACCTTCTGGTCTTGTCCCTCAGCCCTTCACCACATGCTTTTAGAAGTCTCAGCCTGAAGTCCTTTCAAAAGAGTTCCCCAGCTTAAAAAATTGTGCAGAACAGGCCGGGCCTGTGGCTCATGCCTGTAATCCCAGCACTTTGGGAGGTTGAGGCGGGTGGATCATGAGGTCAGGAGATCGAGACCATCCTGGCTAACGTGGTGAAACCCCGTCTCTACTAAAAATACAAAAACAAAACTAGCTGAGCGCAGCGGCGGGCGCCTATAGTCCCAGCTACTCGGGAGGCTGAGGCAGGAGAATGGCGTGAACCCAGGAGGCAGAGTTTTCAGTAAGCCGAGATCGCACCACTGCACTCCAGCCTGGGCGACAGAGTGAGACTCCGTCTCAAAAAAAAAAAAAAAAAAAAACGTGCCGAACCACCAAACCGAAAGCTTGGGAATTCCCAGGCTCCTTCAATGTAATGATGTCCCTCATACTAGTACATTCACAGACCATCCCATCCCATTCACATTTAACCTGAGAAATGTGTTTCCTACTTACATCAAAGTTCCACAGGACAGCAAGATCAAACAGAGAATAAAAAACAGAATGGAATATACAGCAGCTCCTTCGCAAGAAAATTCCTCCATTGACGCATCTCCTAAAACTTGCTCCCTTCATTCTTTTATTCTTTTGCCAGCAGATCACTTTTTTATGAACTGAAAACCCACTGGCATTATTCATACTAACTCTAAACCACAAATTTTGGGGGATGGGTTCTCTATTGACGTATAATTCACAAAATAAAAATTGTATATATTTAAGGTGGATTGTATATATTTAAGGTAATGTCTTGATATACATATATATAGTGAAATGATTCCCACAAGCTAATTAACATATCCATCATCTCATGTAAGTTACCATTTTTTTGTATGTGGTGTGGTGAGAACATTTAAGATCTATTCTCTGAGCAAATTGCAAGTATATGCTACAGTAATATTAAGTATAATACCATGCTGTATATTATATCTCTAGAACTTATTCATCCCGCATAACTGAAACCTTTTACCCTTTAACCAACATCTCCCCATTTCCCTCCCTCTCCATCCTCCAGAACTTGGAAATCACCATTCTAATCTCCATTTTATGACTCTGAGTTTTTAGAATCCACATAAAATTGAGATTGATGGCAACAGCGGGCCGTGTGGAGCAGCTGCTGCCATCACACCGGCTGCAGCAGGCGATGTATGCTCCACAGAGTGGGCAGGAGCCAGGGATAAGTGGGAGCCCCATCCCTTTCAAGTTGGGGCAGGAGCTCTCTGGGTGCCACTGCGGCCACCCAAAACATGGCTGTGAACCCAGGCATCCCTGTGCTCTCATGGCCCAGGAGCAGGCGGGAGTCCCCCTCTCCTAGGTGCAGCTGCAGCCAATCAAATGCAGCTGCAGACTTGGGCCTCCTGCTCCATGGAGCAGGCAGGAGCCCTGCCCCTGGAGTAGCTGCAGCTGCCCAAATTTCAGTTGTGGACCCAGGCATCCCTGTACTCTTGGGAGCTCAGGAAGGACCCCCACCCTGCCCTTACAGGCTCATAAATGCCTGCTCCTGCTGCCTGGCTTCTCCTTGCTGTCAGCACCCACTCTAATCTTGGAACAAAGTCGAGACTGAGCCCAGGCACTGTCACAGCCCAGCCAGGGTTCACTCAGGGCAGTGCTGACACACCAGCCTCCTGCCACCTTGGCCCCCTCCAGGCTTGGGGGGCCTATGAGCATAGGAGGAAAACTATGGGGGGAGCTGAGGGCAGGGAAGACCTGAAGGCTGGGGAAAGGCTGCCAGTTCCATGGACCAGAGTGGGAACTTGTGGTGGCTTTTCCAGGACTGCCCATGGCCACCCATGGACCAACTGCCCTGCACTTCCTCCCCTCTAAGGCCCATAAAAGCCCCCGGCTCAGCCAGAGCTGAGCAGACTTCAGGATGTCTGACTGCAGAAAGGAGCTACCCATACCAAGGCCTCCTCTCTGCTGAGAGCGGCAAATGGAGGATGACTGGCTTCAGAGAGGAGCTACTCACTCCAGAGCCTCCTCTCTGCTGAGAGCTACAGATGACAGGACAACCAGCTGCAGAGAGGAGCTACCCTCTCTGCTGGGAGTGAACACTTGTTGAGAAAACTTGCCTAGCAGAGAGGAGCTACCCCTGAAGTAAAATAAAAGTAAATAAATAAATAAAGCAGCTGATTTTTGTATCCTGCAACTTTATAAAGTTTATTAGTTCTAACAGATTTTTGGTGGAGTCTTTAGAGTTTTCTACATACAAGATTATTTCATCTCTAGAAACAATTTTATTTCTTCCTTTCCTATTAATATTTGGATGGTTTTTGTTTCATTTTCATGCCTGAATGTTCCGGCTAGGACTGACAGTACTACATTCAATACAAGTGGCAAGAATGGGCATTGTTTTCATCTTCCTGATCTTACAGGAAAAGCTTTCAGCTTTTCATTGTTGATTCTGATGTTAGTTTTGGGCTTGTCATATATACCCTTTATTATGTTGAGTTAATTCCTACTATGCCTAATTTCTTGTGAGTTTTTATAATAGAAAGATGGTGAATCTTATCAAATGTTTTATCTGCATCTATCGAGATGATCATATAATTTTTATTCTTCATTCTGTTACTGCAGTGCACCACATTTCTTTATTTGTATATAAAGAACTATCTTTGTGATGGGGTTCAGGGCATGCTACTCCAAAATATGGCACCTTGATATTTTGAATATTTTAAGCTGAAAGAATTTGAGAAACAGCATGTGTGGGAAGGTCTCTCTGACTGTCCCCCATCCTTCTCCCCTGAAGCAAGCTATAAAACCCAGAAAAGATTTTCTGACTTTCCCCTGAAGTAAGTAGTAAGACCCTTATGTGAGAGATGCCCTCTCTTGACCTGGAGGAAAGAAGTATTCTTATCTTCATGTGTCACAGAGAAGAATCTGAACAAGCAGGACTTACGAAGTTTCCTCTAGTTTATTACCATTAGATCATACCTCTTTTGCCATATATTTCTCCATGACTATCCATTCTTCATCAAACATAGCAAAAATATACAAAGGTTTAACTCTTTCTTCAGATCTCCATTTCCTTATGAAGTCTCCCATATCAGATAAAACACACATTAGATAAATGTGTGTGCTTTTCTCTTGTTAATCTTTCTTTTGCTGTGGGAAAGTAAGCAATGAAATTAGAGGAGAAAAAGGAAGAGATATTATTCTTCCTATATACTTGCATCCTAGGGATAAAGGTACATGAACCTTTTAATGTGCTTGCTAGTATTTTGGTGGAGATTCACACATCTATGTTCATTGTGGATACTGGCCTATAATTTTCTTTTCTTGTAGTGTCCTTGTCTGTCTTTGATATCAGGGTACTGCTGGCCTCATAAAATGGATTTGAGAGTGTTCCCTCCTCTCCAATTTTTGGGAGGACTTGAGAAGGATTGGCATTAATTCTTTTTTTTTTTTTTTTTTTTTTGCCAGACTGTCTGAATATGTTTGTATGGTGTTAATTCTTTTTCATATGTTTAGTAAAATTCACCAGTGAAGACAACAGGTCCTAGGCTTTTCTTTCTTGGGAGCTTTTGATTAGTGATATAATCTCCTTACTCATCATTGTTCTGTTCATATTTTTTATTTCTATATAATTCAGTCTTGGTAGGTTATATGTTTCTCAGTATTCATTTCTTTTAGAGTATCCAAATTGTTGGCATATGGTTGTTGGTAGTAGTTTTTTTTTTTTTTTTTTTTTTTATGATTCTCTGTGTTTCTATGGTATCAGTTGTAATGTCTTATTTTTCATCTATAATTTTTTTTATTTGATTCTTCTCTTTTTTTCCTAGTAAGTCTAGGTGAATGTCTGTATATTTGGTCTATCTTTTGAAAAAACTCACAACTCCTAGTTTTATTGATCTATTTTATTGTTTTTCTGGTCTCTAGTTCATTTATTTTTTATCTGATCTTTATTCTTTCTTTTTTCTTAATGTAGACATTTCTTACTATTAACTTCCCACTTGGAACTTCTTTTGCTGCATCTAATAACTTTTGGTATGTTATGTTTCTATTTTTGTTGGTCTCATGATATTTTTTAATTTCCTTTTTGGTTCCTTCTTTGATTCATTGGTTGTTCAAGAGTGTGCTGTTTAATTTTCAAATATTTGTGAATTTTCCAATTTTCCTCATGTTATTGATTTCTTGTTCATACCATTGTGGTTGAAAAAGACACTCAATATGATTTTAATCTTATTAAATTTGTTAAGATTTGTTTTGTAGGCCAGCATAGAATCTATCTTGGTGAATATTCCGTTTTTGGATGGAATCTTCTGTGTATATCTGCTAGGTCCCTTTGATCTATAGTGCTGTTCAAGTCCACTGTTTGTTTATTGATTTTCTGTCTGGATAATCTATCCATTGTTGAAAGTGAAGTAGAAATCCCCTACAGCTATATATTACTGTCTATCTCTTCCTAAGTTCTGTTAATATTCACTTTGTATATTTAGATTCTCCAATGTTGGATGCATATATATTTACAATTATTGTATCTTCTTGATGAATTGACCTCTTTGTCATGTTGTCTCTTGTGACGTATTTGACTTAAAGGCTATTTTGTCCGATGTTTAGTATAGCCACAGTACTCTCTTCTGGTTGCTGTTTGCATGAAATATTCTCTTCCGTCCCATTGCTTTCAGTCTATATGTGTTCTTAAAGCCAAAATGAGTTTCTTATAGGCAGTATATAGTTGGAACCTGTTTTCTTTTTCTTTTTTTTTTTTTTTTTGAGACAAAGTCTCGCTCTGTCACCCAGGCTGGAGTGCAGTGGTGGGATCTCAGCTCACTGCAAGCTCTGCCTCCCGGGTTTATGCCTTTCTCCTGCCTCAGCCTCCCGAGTAGCTGGGACTACAGGCACCCGCCACCACGCCTGGCTAGTTTTTTGTATTTTTTTAGTAGAGACGGGGTTTTGCTGTGTTAGCCAGGATGGTCTCGATCTCCTGACCTCGTGATCCGCCCGTCTCGGCCTCCCAAAGTGCTGGGATTACAGGCTTGAGTCACTGCGCCTGGCCGAACCTGTTTTTCTTAATCCATTCAGCCACTGTATGTCTTTTGTTTGGAGAACTTAATTTATTTACATTTAAAGTAATTGTTAATAGGTAAGGACTTACTATTGCCACTTTGTTAATTCTTTTATGATTGTTTTGTAGTTTCTTTGTTGCTTTCTTTCTGTCTTGCTGTCTTCCCTTGTGATTTGAGAAAATTTTGTAGTGATATGCTTTGATTCCTTTTCTTTATTTTTTTGCACATCTATTACAGATTTTTTCTTTATGGTTGTTTTGATGCTTGCATACAATATCTTATAGTTACAACAGTCTTTTCTAAGCTAATATAACAACTTAACTTTTACTGCATGCAAGAACTCTACACTTTAACTTCTCTCCCTACACTTTGTTTTTGATGTCACAATTTACATCTTTGGTATGTTATGTATTCATCAATAAATTATTGCAGCCTTTTAAAATTTCTAATATTTTTGCTTTTTAACTTTTATACTAGAGTTAAAAGTGATTTACATACCACCTATATGATATGAGAATATTCTGGATTTGACTTTTTTTTTTTTTTTTACCTTTACAATGTTTTATTCTTTCATATTTTTCCTGGTGATAGTCTCCTTTTATTTTAACTTGAAGAATTCTCTGTAGCATTTCCCATAAAGCAGGTGTAGTAATAATAAACTCCTTCAGGTGTTTTTTGTTGTTGTTATTGTTGGTATAGGAAAATCTTCGTCTCTTTTTTATTTCTGAAGGTAGCTTTGCTGGATGTAGTATTCTTGATTAACAGCTATTTTGTTCTTTTAGGACTTCGAATATATTATTCCCCTTTCTCCTGGCTTGCAAGGTTTCTGCTGATAGTTGTGTGTGGGTTCCCTTCTATGTAACAAGTTGCTTTTCTCTTGCTGCTTTCAAAATTCTTTCCTTGCCTTTGACTTTTGAAAATTTAATTATAATGTGTCTTGGTGAAGATCTCTTTATGCTTAATTAACTTGGGGTTCTTTGGGCTTCATGGATTTGTAGGTTCATTTTCTTCTGTATATTTGAGAAGTTTTCTATCACTATTTCTTTAAATAAGCTTTCTTCACCTTTCTCTTTCTCTGCTCCTTTTTTTGACTACTGTAATGTGTATATTGGTTTACTTGGCAGTGTCCCATGAGTCCTATAGACTTTCTTCACATATCTTTATTCTTTTTCCTTTTGTTCTTTTGACTAGATAATATCTAATGAACTCTTTTACAGGTCACTAATTCTTTCTTCTGCTTAACTGAGACTGCTGTTGAAGCTGTCTATGAAATTTGTTAGTTCAGTCATTGTATTCTTCAGTTCCAGGATTTTTGTTTGGTACTTTAAAAAATGATTTCTATCTCTTTGTTGAACTTTTCATTATGTTCATGTATTGTTTTTCTGATTTTGTTTACCTATTTATTTGTGTTCCCTTGTAGCTCATTAAGCTTTTAAAAAATAAATATTTTGCAATCTTTGTCAGGCAGTTTGTAGTTCTACATTTTTATGGCCCAGTTACTGGTGCTTTATTTTGTTCCTTTAGTGGTATCATGTTTCCCTGATTATTCATGATCCTTGTGGCCTTGTATTAGTGTCTATGTATTTGAAGAGTAAGCATCTCTTCCAATACTTACAGACTGACTGTGGCATAAAAAAACTCTTGGCCAGTTAACCTGTCCAGAAATTCTTGGTAGGCCAGCTGGTTGGGTCTATGGGAGTGCTTGCTGTGGAAGTCCTCAGGTGGGATGTCCTAGTGCCTGGGTCCACAGGAGCCAGCCTGGCACTGGGATTCACTGGAGTGGGCCTAGTAACTAGACCCATGAGGGTGGCCCTGAGGGTCGGCAGAAGCCAACTTAGTGCTGAGGTAGGCATAGTGCCTGGGTCCTTAGGGGTAAACCTGGTTTTGAGTCTGCAGGAACTGGCATGGTGCAAAGTCTACTATAGCAAGGCTGGGCTCTGGGTCTGCTGAAATCTCCATCTGGGGGCTGGCCTGATGCTGGGGTTGTCCTAGAGCCTGGGTCTTCAGGGTGAGTCTAGAGCCAGTGGTTGCAGGAGCTGACCTGGTATTAGAGTCCACTGAGACAGGCCTGGTGCTAGAGTCCACGGAAAAATTGGGTGCTCATTCATTCTTATTCCTCCATGTGGAGGGAATCTCTTTCTGCACTATGTTGCATGGGCTTAGAGAAGGGGTGATGCAGTTTATGTGAAAATGTCCTTCCTACCCTCTTCACTGCATTTTTCTTATTTCTGTGTTTCAGTCATGTGCTGTAGTCTCTCAGCTGGGTTTCTTAGATCTTGTGAAGATATTTTCATGCATGATTGGTTGCTCAAATTGATGTTTATGTAAGGGAATGAGTGCTGGATATTTCTATTGCACAATCTTACTCTAAACGACAAATATTTACCTAGCATTAGATTCAGTCACTTACTTAATGATTGTTTAAGGATCACCAATAACTTTGCAAAATGCATGAGAGCTATGCTTTGAAAAGAAAGATTATCATGGCAATGCTATTTTTGAAGTCAAAGAAAAATAGTATCTGATTTTGGCAATCAGACATTTCTGAAATTATTGTTATTCTCATTGGACTCTACATATATCAGCATAGTAAGCGTATGTATGTGTGTGAATTTCTGCAATACAGAATTCTAATTAAAGGCAAATGTGAAAATAATAGGAAATATATATACTGGTCTTTGCATCCACTTCCTCATGTAGAGCACTTAAAGTCTTTTTAGATAGGAGTGCTAGGAGAATCTTTTGTGAAATATTTTGTCTTTGACCCTGGCTCTTGACACAGAGCTCCTAAGAACTTTGTAATTCTCTGAGTGATAGAAGCATGTAGTGTAGAGTTCCTAAATCCCTTTTAGGAGCATATTTTGATAGGAGCATCTTTTGTTCTAATGAGGAAACTCAGTGGGCTTCAGGATCACCTTAGGATCAGGGCTGATTGCCAGGGGAACAAACCATGTGATTGGAGGGTTGGAACTTTCAGCCCCGCCCCACCCTGATTTTCAGGGAGGGAAGAAGGGCTGAAGATTGACTTAATTACCAATGGCCGATGGTAATCAGTCATGCCTGCATAATGAAGCCTTCATAAAAAACAGAAGGACAGGCCGGGTGCAGTGACTCATGCCTGTAATCCCAGCACTTTGGAAGCTGAGGCAGGTGGATCAGAAGGTCAGGAGATCGAGACCATCCTGGCTAACACGGTAAAACCCTGTCTCTACTTAAAAAAAAAAAAACAAAAAAACAGAAAGATTTAGTGGGGCGTGGTCGTGGGCACCTGTAGTCCCAGCTACTCAGGAGGCTGAGGCAGGAGAACGGCATGAATCTGGGAGGTGGAGCTTGCAAGCTTGCAGTGAGCCGAGATTGCACCACTGCACTCCAGCCTGGGCAACAAAGCGAGACTCCATCTCCAAAAAAAAAAAAAAAAGGACAGAATGTAGAGATTTCTGGATTGTTAAACACATGGAGGTGCCTGGAGGGTGGTGCCCTCAGAGATGGTATGGAAACTCTTCACCCCTTCCCTCATACCTTGCTCTATATACCTCTTCATCTGGCTGTTCCTCTGTATTATTTGTAATATCTTTTATAATTAACCAGTAAGTGTAAGTATTTCTCTGAGTCCCATGAGTCATTCTAGCAAATTCTTCAAATATGAGAACATGATATAGGAACCCTGATTTATAACTGGTCAGTCAGAAGTATATGTGACCTATTACGTGTGATTGATGTCTTTGGGGGTGAGGGGCACTCTTACGGGACCTGAGCCCTTTTACCTGTGGGTTCTGACCCTAACTCCAGATACATAGTGTCAGGATTGATTTAAATTATAGGAAACCCAGTTGGTGCTCATTGGAGAATTTCTTAGTGTGTGGGGAAAACTCCCCATGTATCTGGTGTCAGAAGTAAAGTACTGAGAGTGGTGAATGATTTGAAAGTGGGAAAACAGTTTTTTATCTCTTACAGCAAGTAGCCTAAAGCTATAAGAGTATGGAATATTACTATGGTGTCTTTCGGAACCAGGGAGCGAGAAAGAATCCAACAGAATCCCAACTATGTAAGTTGCTTTAAGCCAAAGCTGGAGAAAAGTGGTATATTCATCATAAATGTATTCCTCAAAATGCTAAGTATTTCTTTAAAGTGATTTGGTTTTAATTTCATCATTTGTCTTAGTACAAAATGATGATTATGATGATGTGATAATCTAATTAAAAGGTGAGAATGGGGCAAATTCTACTTGTAGTAGATTGTTTTCAAAGATGGCTACAAAAATTTCTCCCATGTTCTGTGCATTGTGACTTCACTGCTTCTCCAGTGAACAGGTAGTTTGTTTTTCCCTCTTTTAATCTGGGCTGACTTAGTGAATTGTTTAGACCAATAGATGTGGTAAAAGTGATGATGTGTAAGTCGGGTGCAATGGCACATACTTATAATCTCAGCAATTTGGAAGGCCGAGGCAGGCTGATCCTCTGAGGTTGGGAGTTCAAGACCAGCCTGGCCAACATGGTAAAGCCTCATCTCTACTAAAATTACAAAAATTAGCTGGGCGTGGTGGCACATGCCTGTAATCCCAGCTACTTGGAAGGCTAAGGCAGGAGAATCGCTTGAACCCAGGAGGCGGAAGTTGCAGTGAGCCAAGATCACACCACTGCACTCCAGGCTGGATGACAGAGTGAGACTCCATTAAAAAAAAAAAAAAAGTGATGCTGTATGAGTTCCAGGCCCAGACCTCAAAAAGCCTCATAGCCTTCTTAGAACGCTCCCTTGAGACTGCCATGTAAGAAAACCAACCTAGACTGTGGAACAATGGGAGGCCACACAGAGAAGTGCTTCTAGGCATGTGAATGAGACTAACTTAGACCTTCCAATACAGCTGACACTCCAGCTGTATGAAGATCCATGTGTAACACCAGATAAAATCAACAGAAGAAATACTCAGAAATGTTAATAAGTTATTATTGTCTTCAGCCACTAAGATTTTTGTTGTTCTTTTCACATAATAAAATTACCACTTAGACAATTTTAAAGTGTACAATTCAGTGGTATTTGGTACTTTCACAGTGTTTTGCAACCATCACCACTATCTAGTTGAAAACATTTTTATTGCCTCAATAGGAAAACTTGTACTCATGAAATATTCACTCTTCATTCTCCCCTTTCTCCAGCCTCTGACAACTACTAATCTATTTTTTATCTCTAGGAATTTGCCGATTCCAGATATATCATATAGTTGGAATTATACAATATTTGGCCTTTTGCGTCTGGCTTTGTTCACTTAGCATGATGTTTTCAAGGTTTATACATGTTGTAATATGCATCAGTATTTCATTACTTTTAATGACCAAATAATATTCCATTGTATGGCTGTATCACATTTTGTTTATCTGTTCATCAGTTCATGGACATTTGGATTGTTTTCAACCATTGCCAAATCCAAGGTCATAAAGATGTACTCCTATGTTTTCTTCTAAGAGTTTTCCAATTTTAGCTCTTATATTAAGGTATTTTATCTATTTTTAGTATATTTTTGGTATAGTGTGAGATAAAGGCCCAACATTATTCTTTTGCATGTGGATATCCAGTTGTCCTATACTGTTTGTTAAAAAGATTATTCTTTCTTCATTGACTGATTTTGGCACACTTGACAACAATCAGTTGACTAATCCATTAAGTTTTGAGGCCATTTTCACATAGTAACAATTAACTGATACACTTCTTGATCTGGAGAATTTATATTTATGGTGTACATCATCTCTCATTGAAACTACAAATAGAATAGGTTTAAATTAATGAAAAATTAAATAACCCTTCCTTGACAACACACACAGTCATCTGATAGGCCATGAATGGACAGTCAGCCTGCATCACATATAAGGTTAACATTCCAGTGATGTCTTGAGATCTAAGTTTCCAAAGATATGGCTGAACTTATATGGTTTATGCGTATTAGTCGTCTATTCCTGCATACAAAATTGTCCCAAAACTTGGTTGCATTAAGACAACAACACACATTTTTATCTCATATAGCTTTTGTGGATAAAAAATTAAAGAGTGGCCAGGCACAGTGGCTCACAGCTGTAATCCCAGGACTTTGGGAGGCTGAGGTGGGTGGATCACCTGCGGTCAGTTTGAGACCAGCCTGACCAACATGGAGAAACCCTGTCTCTACTAAAAATACAAAATTAGCTGGACGTGATGGTGCATGCCTGTAATCCCAGCTATTTAGGAGGCTGAGGCAGGAGAATCACTTGAACCAAGGAGGCAGAGGTCGCAGTCAGCCAAGATCACACACCATTGCACTCCAGCCTGGGCAATAAGAGCAAAACTCTGCCAAAAGAAAAGAAAAGGAAAGGAAGGGAAGGGAAGGGAAAGGAAAGGAAAGGAAAGAAAGGAAAGGAAAGGAAAGGAAAGGAGAGATAGAAAGGAAGGAAGGAAGGAAGGAAGGAAGAAAAAGAAAGAAGGAAAGAAAGAAAAAGAAAGAAAGAAAGAAAGAAAGAAAATTAAAGAGCATAGGGTTGCTTGAGTATCCTCATATCATATCAGTTGGCTTCTCCCAAGGTGAGTGATCCAAGTGAAGAAGACAGAAGCTACACATTTTTAAAAATTTTTTAAATTATACTTTAAGTTCTAGGGTACATGTGCACAACTTCCAGGTTTGTTACATATGTATACATGTGCCATGTTGGTGTGCTGCACCCATTAACTCGCCATTTACATTAGATATATCTCCTAATGCTATCCCTCCCCCCTCCCCCCACCCCACAGCAGCCCCGGTGTGTGATGGTCCCCTTCCTGTGTCCAAGTATTCTCATTGTTCAGTTCCCAACTATAAGTGAGAACATGTGGTGTTTGGTTTTCTGTCCCTGCAATAGTTTGCTCAGAATGATGGTTTCCAGCTTCATGTATGTACCTACAAAGGACATGAACTCATCCCTTTTTATGGCTGCATAGTATTCCATGGTGTATATGTGCCACATTTTCTTAATCCAGTCTATCATTGATGGACATTTTGTTTGGTTCCAAGTCTTTGCTATTGTGAATAGTGCTACAATAAACATATGTGTGCATGTGTCTTTAGAGCAGCATGATTTATAATCCTTTGGGTATATACCTAGTAATGGGATGGCTGGGTCAAATGGCATTTCTAGTTCTAGATCCTTGAGGAATCACCACATTGTCTTCCACAATGGTTGAACTAGTTTACAGTCCCACCAACAGTGTAAAAGTCTTCCTGTTTCTCCACATACTCTCCAGCACCTATTGTTTCCTGACTTTTTAATGATGGCCATTCTAACTGGTGTGAGATGGTATCTCATTGTGGTTTTGATTTGCATTTCTCTGATGGCCAGTGATGATGAGCATTTTTTCATGTGTCTGTTGGCTGCATAAATGTCTTCTTTTGAGAAGTGTCTATTCATATCCTTCCCCCACTTTTTGATGGAGTTGTTTGATTTTTTCTTGTAAATTTGCTTAAGTTCTTTGTAGATTCTGGATATTAGCCCTTTGTCAGATGGGTAGATTGTAAAAATTTTCTCCCATTCTGTAGGTTGCCTGTTCACTCTGATGGTAGTTTCTTTTGCTGTGCAGAAGCTCTTTATTTCGATTAGATCCCATTTGTCAATTTTGGCTTTTGTTGCCATTGCTTGTGGTGTTTTAGTCATGAAGTCCTTGCCCATGCCTATGTCCTGAATGGCATTGCCTAGGTTTTGTTCTAGGGTTTTTATGGTTTTAGGTGTAACATTTAAGTCTTTAATCCATCTTGAATTAATTTTTGCATAAGGTGTAAGGAAGGGATCCAATTTCAGCTTTCTACATATGGCTAGCCAGTTTTCCCAGCACCATTTATTATATAGGGAATCCTTTCCCCATTTCTTGTTTTTGTCAGGTTTGTTAAAGATCAGATGGTTGTAGATGTGTGGTATTATTTCTGAGGGCTCTGCTCTGTTCCATTGGTCTATATCTCTGTTTTGGTACCAGTACCACGCTGTTTTGGTCACTGTAGCCTTGTAGTATAGTTTGAAGTCAGGTAGCGTGATGCCTCCAGCTTTGCTCTTTTGGCTTAGGATTATCTTGGTAATGTGGGCTCTTTTTTGGATCCATATGAACTTTAAAGTAGTTTTTTCCAATTCTGTGAAGAAAGTCATTGGTAGCTTAATGGGGATGGCACTGAATCTATAAATTACCTTGGGCTGTACGGCCATTTTCACAATATTGATTCTTCCTATCCATGAGCATGGAATGTTATTCCATTTGTTTGTGTCCTCTTTTATTTCATTGAGCAGTGGTTTGTAGTTCTCCTTGAAGAGGTCCTTCACACCCCTTGTAAGTTGGATTCCTAGGTATTTTATTCTCTTTGAAGTAATTGTGAATGGGAGTTCATTCATAATTTGACTTGTTTGTGTGTCATTGGTGTATGGGAATGCTTGGATTTTTGCACATTGATTTTGTATCCTGAGACTTTGCTGAAGTTGCTTTTCAGCTTAAGGAGATTTTGGGCTGAGATGATGGGGTTTTCTTTTTTTTTTTTTTTTTTTTTTTTTTTTTGAGACGGAGTCTCGCTCTGTTGCCCAGGCTGGAGTGCAGTGGCCGGATCTCAGCTCACTGCAAGCTCCGCCTCCCGGGTTCACGCCATTCTCCTGCCTCAGCCTCCCGAGTAGCTGGGACTACAGGCGTCCGCCACCTCGCCCGGCTAATTTTTTTGTATTTTTTTAGTAGAGACGGGGTTTCACCGGGTTAGCCAGGATGGTCTCGATCTCCTGACCTCGTGATCCGCCCGTGTCGGCCTCCCAAAGTGCTGGGATTACAGGCTTGAGCCACCGTGCCCGGCCGATGATGGGGTTTTCTAAATATACAATCATGTCACCTGCAAACAGGTACAATTTGACTTCCTCTTTTCCTAATCAAATGCCCTTTTTTTCTTTCTCCTGCCTGATTGCCCTAGCCAGAACTTGCAACACTATGTTGAATAGGAGTGGTGAGAGAGGTCACCCCTGTAGAAGCTACAAATTTTTAAAAACTTAGCCACTGAAGTCACATACCATCCTTTAAAAATATCTCATTACTTACATAAATAAGCCCCATTCATTTTGGAAGAAGGCTGACAACAGAGAGCATAATTTCTAGGAAGAGAGAATCATTGATGACCATCAGAGATTACCTATAACAGTTCACCTTCTGGCTGTCAATGATTTATGCCCGCTAACATGCAAAATATACCCATCCCCTTTCAAGCTCTCCAAAACTCTCATCTCATCAGAGCATCAGCTCAAAGTCCAGACTCTCAATATCCAAATCAGGTCCATGTGCAGATGAGGCTCTTCAAGTCCAATTATTTGAGCACAGTTATTTTTGATCTGAAAGCCTGTGAACTAAAGAAATAAGTTATATGCTTCTCCAACAAGCTCAATCTACAATGGTAGCCTAAGAATAAAATAACCATGTAGGAGAGAAAGAGAGTCACACAGGAGTCACTGGCATATAACAATTCTGAAATCTGTCAGAACGTTTTTTGGTAGTTTCTTGATTGGGAGTGAAGGCCTGAAAATAATTCTCCATGGTTCCTGCCCCCACCTTCTGGGATCATGGTTTTGCCCTTTGAAGCATCCTTCATTTTCTATGAAAGATAGCCCATATTTATACTTCAGTAGTTTTTTCATAGTTCTTCCTTCCCATAAATTTTGGGGTCAAATGTCCTCTTCATTTTTGTCTTTGTCTCTTTTTTTTTTTTTTTTTGAGACGGAGTCTTGCTGTGTCGCCCAGGCTGGAGTGCAGTGGCCAGCTCTCAGCTCACTGCAAGTTCCGCCTCCCGGGTTTATGCCATTCTCCTGCCTCAGCCTCCCAAGTAGCTGGGACTACAGGCGCCTGCCATCTCGCCCAGCTAGTTTTCTGCATTTTTTTTAGTAGAGACGGAGTTTCACTGTGTTAGCCAGGATGGTCTCGATCTCCTGACCTCGTGATACACCCATCTCAGCCTCCCAAAGTGCTGGGATTACAGGCTTGAGCCACCGCGCCCGGCCATCCTTGTCTCTTTTAGTTCATGCTGAAGATAGTTTTGCTAATACTATCTCTTAAAATTTTGTGGATCTCCTTTAAATATTATTGATGCTTACTACATTAGTCAAAGGCCACATTTACAAATCTTTTTGAGATAAGCATTTCTATGTCTTGGGCTTCTGCTGGGACTGCTCAGGGATATCACCCCTAAGCTTGTTAGAAGCCCTGTTGTTTGACCCAACAATTCTTTAAGGAGACACTGCCTTGGATATTTCTGAGTCTTTAACAAAGTATTTTACAGTCACATTGTATGTTTCATCTTTATACCATGATTTCCTGAGAAAAGAAAGGGTTTCATCTTTGCCCAGAAGTCATTGCTAAATATTAGTATCAGCTGACATCCAGAAAGGCTAGAAATTTTCAAATCCAGAAATTCCTGGGTTTTACTTTAAATTAAGACCTATTCTTTTAGCTTATTTATCTCCACTCACATTTTAAAGCAAGACTTAACCAGGGGGCACCTTCAGTACTCTGCCTGGAAATCTCCTTACTTAGATTCACCAATTCAATAAGTGAATTTCCTTCTTTTAATATTATCACAGGTGACAGCACTGCTAAACTTTTCCCACTACATAACAAGGATTCCCTTTCTTTCATGTCCAATAACATTTTTCTCACTTTTCATTAAGCTCTTAATGGCAGCCACCTCAAAGGACATTGGGTTTCTGCTATCAGTCTCTTCAAAGTCCTTTAGTTTTTCACCTAATGTTCTCCTTAAAATTTGTCTAGAGCCTAAGAATTCCAAAGTTTCTCCCACATTTTTATTTTTGTTACAGCATTCCAGGTATAAAATTTAAGTACAAAAATCCATATTAATTACTATTTCTGTATAACAAATTAGTCAAGATTAGTGGCTCAGAGCAACAATAAACTTCTTTTTAATCTCATACAGTCTCTGTGTTAGGAATTTGGGAACAGCTTATCTTGGTGGTCCTGGCTTGGAGTCTCTCGTTAAGTTGTAGTTAAGATGTTGGTCAAATCTGTAACCATTTGAAGCCTTTACTGGGGCTGGCAAATCCATTTCCAGCATGACTCACTCACATGGCTGGCAAAATGTTATTAGTTGGATGCAAGTCTTAGTTACATGCCACATGACCCACTCCACAGGGCTGCTGAGTGTCCCCATTGTCACTGGCTTCCCTCAGAGCCAGTGATCCAAGAGAACAAAATAGAAACTTACTATTTTTTACAATCTAGTTTCAGAGGTCACACAACATTACATAATCTATTGGTTACACAGATTAACCCTGATACAATGGAGGGGAGGACTACACTAATTCTTTAGCAGCATGTAAAGATCACTGGAGAACATATTGGAGATGGATACCATTGTATTTATATTTGATTCATGTGCTTATGTATTTTCATCGTGATACACTGTTACTTTTTTAAGCAAGGATTTATTGAGTATCTGCCATATGCACTGTTCTTGTTGCTAAAGAAATACTAATTTCCAAAGCCTACAAAACCCCTACTCTCATGAACCCTAGTTCCTAATGTGAGGAGACAGAAAATGACAAAATATATTAGCAAACTCTATGTCAGTTGATGATAATGGCTTCAAAGGAAAACTAAAGCAGGACAGAGGCACTGAGATTGCAAGGGGTGGAGTAGAGCATTGTACCTTAAATAGCATGGTCAGAGAAACCTTTGGGAACAAGGTGACATTTGATCAAAAATCTGAAGGCAGAGACAAAATGGTATTTGGGGAAAAGCTTTCCAGGACAAGGAGGCAGAACATGCAAAGACCTTCAGGTGACAAAATCTTTGGGATGTTTGAGGAACAGCAGAGGAAATTGTAGGGCTGTAGCAGATGATTAAGTGTAAGAGTATTAGTGATGAGGTTAGGGATGGTAGATTAGGGGAGCATTTTATAAGTAATTAGAGGGACTCTGGTTTTCGTGCTGAATGATTTGAGAAACCATTGGAGGGTTTTGAGCAAAAACGTGACATGTTTGGGCTTAAAATTTAAGAGGATCACTCTGGTTGTTGTGCTGAGAAAAGTCTAAGAGACACAAGAGATAGGAAGTCCAGTAATTAGGCCATGGCAATAATATAGTAGAGAGATTACAGAGCCTTGGACCAGCAAGGTGAAGGAGGTGGTGAGGTTGGCAGATTATATTTCAAAGGAAGAGCCAATGGGATTTGCTGGCAGATTGAATATGGAGTATGAGAAAAGAAGAACAGTCAAATATGACTTTGAGGATTTGGCCTAAGCAAGGAGAACAAATAAATTGCCTTTTATCATGATGGGAAAAACAACAGGAGTGGTGAGGTTGGGATGAGGGGTTATAAATTAAGAGTTCTGCCTTGGACACACTCAGCAGGAGATGTTTGTTAGACGTCCAAATGGAAAGTTAACTAGGTAATTGGATACACAAGTCTGAAATTTTAGGAAGTGAGTATAGCTCCATATAAGGTCCAAAGATTAAGTCCTCATCACTCTGATGCTCAGAGGTTGGTCAAAAGAGAAGGAACAAGCAATGGTGACTAACAGATGGTGCAGTCACAGAGGCAGAAGGAAAGCCAACTGCAAGTAATGTCTGACAGCAAAATGAAGGAAGGATTCATCAGTTGTATCTAGTGTTCTACTGATAAGTCAGGTGTGGTGATAACTGAAAATTGACCACTCCTTTTACCCCCAGAATTGGAACTTAAGTTAAAAATTTTTTAATGGTATAGTGGTTTTTGCATTACTATATGTATGAATATTTTTATATTTAATTTAAGTTCTATGTATGCTTAAAAATAAATGTAACCATATATACAAACACATCCAGACATATAATTATTTATAAATACTTCTCCAGCCTATTTCGTGAATTGAAATTACATGCTTCTTATTATAAGCTAAAGTGGTGCTTCTCAACTGTAAACCCCAGCCCACCCCATCATCATTCAACTCTAAGCAAACTGCAATTTATAACATTCTTCGAAAGAATAAAACAATCAACTTGAGTGCACCATCAGGAAATGAATCAGCAGAGTGCCATCTGTAGGAAACCAAGCTAAAGATATGGCCAAGAAAGTTAAAGGCATCTTTTTGCTGGAGTATCGGGAATATTAAATTTCCAACCTTATGCAGACTTTGGAAGTGAATGCTTGCAGCAGTAGACACACAACATGGAGATTTCAAGCTTATATAAGCTAATACCTGGAATAAATGTAGGACCAATATTAACCTGGCTTAAAGTAGATTTTCACTTAGAATGTGAGCCATATGACTTACGTCATTTGCAAAGATTGACTATTAGTTCAGGAGATTAGAATTTTAAGAAACATTCTCAAATGAGATATTCACAGGAGTTTTGTCCTTCAGGAGAAAAAGTATATATTAATTTCAGTAGTACAAGTATTTGACAACTGGCATAGCAGCGTACCAAGGAATCAACGAGACACTCAGTCAGTAAAAATGGCTGCCCAACCCATTAGAACAAGAGCAAGTTGTAAGCAACCTGTAAGTTCATTCAGGGCAGCCTGGCTGTCATATCCACCATCATTGCAGAGAGTATTTTTGAAACGCTGCATCTGATGCCATGGATGCATTTATGACCCAAGCCAGAATGCCAGCTGTGATGTGTGTAATAGTTATATGTAGCTTGATCTTGAATAGTAATTCTCCCACCTGACCATAAACCAGAATCACCAGAACTGACCCCAAATGGCCTGGGTTTTTTCTAAATCTATTCTAAAAAAATATTCACAGGTAATGCAATGAGCCTAGAAGGAAGGTCCCACTGGTAGGCATTATTCTGCTGGGGGTCTGCCCTTCTCCAGGCTCCTTTTGTTCTCCCTGCCAGAGGCAAAGGGAGTGGAGGAAGGTCCTGGGAGTCAGGTTGAGTGAGGAGGGGCATCTACCCAGGGATCCCCGGAGTGAGTCACCCAAATAAACAGATAAAGCCTATAATTCAGAGGCTTCTTACCAGGTCCCTTGGATGGATGCAAAAGCATGCATCCATGTCAAGGGACTTACCAGTCAAGGGACTGGTAAGAAAATGTGGGCAGATCAGAGTTTCTCAAGGGTGCTTCTAAAATGCCTAACACTGAAATGCAGTATTTCTTTAAAATGCAGATTCCTTGGCCCTACCCCACATCTAATGAATCAGAATCTCTGTGAGAGAGGCTGGGTTCCGCATTTTATACCAGTTTGCCAGGTGATCTCATGCAGGCTAAAGTTTGAGAACCATTGAGACTACACAGTGTAACTTGGGAGAGGAATGAGACAGAGAGAAGTCCTAGGTGCGTCAGGTGAGGCTGCACGCCTGGCACCATGTAACAGGGCCAGTGTAAGGGACTGAAGGGTTTCCTAAGGAATAGAATCTTCAATTATCATAGATTGCATAGAACCTACATAGTTTAATTATAAAAGTGGCATCATCCCGCAATACTTTCCAAATCACTTCTGAAAGCAGAAAGCAGGAATGAAAAGACAACATTTTACAGCAATTCTTCAAGGGAGAATAAAAATGCTTTTAATAGTATTCTTAGTTTACGCCTACTCTGATTTTTTTTACCTGTTATATTGCAGGTAAACTATATTAAATTAACTATATTAAACTATATTAACTATAGTAAGTCAACTGCATTAAGTAACTATATTAAGTTAAAAGATGATTGTGCATAAGAATGAACTTGAAGGCATAGTACAGAGCCACCCAAACAAATCGGCATGGATAGTGTAGAGAATGAAAATACTAACTGCTCTTCCCTAAGAATTTACCAGGACTGGTGTCCAGGTTGTCTACACCTGACAGGAGATGGACAGCAAAGTTCTGGGTTCCTAATACAGCCTTACAGATGTGCAACACAGAATCTCCTACTTAAAAAAAAAAATAGTCACCCTTTATAAAAACCAAAAGTTGTAAGATAATGTTAATGTAACATCATGAAAGCTATGAAAGCTACAACCTGACTGTGTCAACTTCAATCCCTTAGGAAAGCGACATGCTACAATAGGAACACATAGAGCGGTGAACGAGAGCCCTGAGAGGTTCGAGAAGCCTGGGCTGCTTCTATTTTCATAGATTTTAGAATATTTTTTAAAAAGTAAAGAGAAGATAAAAAAAATTTAAATGCCAAAACAAGATAAGAAAAACTATGGTATATTGTAGATATACACATAACAAATGAACTTTTCATAGAAAAAAAAAGTAACACAATATAATTGTTCACACAATAATGGAATTTATTTTTTAAATATTCATTTATAAAGCTTCAAAGGTGGTGTGGTCTGGTTATACAGTCGTGGGATATAGGTTAAAAGTTACATGAAAGACAATCTAAATCTATTGGTTTATTGCTTTGATCATATGTCACAGCTTGTCGGTGTGTTGCTTTAACCGTATACATCATAGACCATACATGTCATTTGAGGATAAAGAAAAAACACTAGAATAGTGTTGTAATGGGAGTGTTGCAAATCAAATGCTCCACCACTCACCTTCAACTGGGCCTGGTAGTGATGAGTTCTCTGGGCTGCACTGAATCGCAGGACACCAACTAGGAGTGGAACCTTAGGCAATTCATCTATGCACTGTTACCTGGGTTTCCCAATCTGTAAAATAAGGGAAGATGATTATAGAGGTTCCTTCTAGCTCTATGTGTCTATTATATTTTCATCCATTCTAGTTTGTTTGCTATGCATTTCTACAGTACCTCTCCTCTTGCACCAGAAGAGTAAGTTGCTAGAATTTCCTTGGTGCCAGTGAACTGTGTAAAAGCGTATTCGTTCCTTTTATTACCCTTCAATTCAGTCTCTTGCTCTGGGTTCTTTTCTTTGCCATTTGGACCAGCTCTTTAACAAACATTTCACGAGTTGTCCCAATAATTAACAACTAATTAACAAGAAGGCCTTGCTGCTAGGGGTTAGTGCTTTCAAAAAGAAATGAGCAGGAAGGTTGCTTTGCTTTCTATATTCACAAGGCCCCACTATTGTCATTGTAATCTGCTGGAGATGGTGGTGCCTGAATAGCGTGAACAATCTCATTAAAGACCTCTGCTGGAACAATCAATTCACTGTCACCAGACCATATCGATCCTCGAGAACTGTCATTGAGTTCCAGGGTGTTTGTAAAAATTGACAACCAGAAGTGTGTTTCCATTTGGGCTATTTATTTCTCTGAGAAACACATTATAATCAAATGGTATCTAAGTGGCTCTCGCGGTTGCTCCTGCACGCTGGAAATGCTGATGAGAAGTTTCCTGACAAATGTTTTAGCAGGATGCCCTTTCCAGACACACAAGACCAGCATGCAAAGCACCTGCTGGTTACTCTGCCCCCTCCTGAGATGCTGCTGAATGCCCATCATGGCCCCCTCTTTGAAATTCCTTAGGTTTCAAGCCTTATCTCACATGATCTTGCTCCTCTGGTCACAGCTGACTGGACCAGGGATGAGCACATGATCCAAAGGGACCATCTGTCCAGTGACCTAGGAGAGAAAGAATATAGTTTAGCAGAAATGGAAAAGGCAGCGGAAGCAGAAAGGAGGGCATGAAGTCTCCACGGTGGTGAATCAATAAACTGGGTAGCGACAAACCCGTGTCAAGACAACTGGTTACCTGAGCTGCGCTGTGCCTGCAGCCACAAGCTTCTTCTCCACTGAGGCCCTGTACAGTGTAAAGAAGCAAGCATTTCATGTCTTCATCATGATGGTGGTAACTTGGGCATACTGCTGTCCTGCATGACCGCCACTGACAGAACCCACTGCCATGACTCTGCCACCCACGAAAAGACCACTCTGCAGTTTTGAGGATGATGCACTGTGAGTTTCAACTTTATTCTCTGAAATAATGATACTAAAAATAGGTCCATACCGATAAACATTGATTAACACATTGAATTTGCCTTATTCTACCTATACTGTGGTACTTTTTGATTGAGAAAAATATAAGTTGATGGCTGGGTGCGGTGGCTCATCCTGTAATCCTAGCGCTTTGGGAGGCTGAGGCAGGAGGATCACTTGAGTTCAGGAGTTCAAGACTATCCTGGGCAATATAGCAAGACCCCATCTCTAAGAGAAGAAAAAAGAAAGGAAAGAAATTTTTTTAAAGAAGAAAAATTTAAATGGAAAACTCTGCCATTTCAGGGGGCTGAGTGGTAAAAATGAAGAATAATGACCAACATTAAAGCAGAAGCTCAGCTTCTGGCTCTGGGGCTCCTGACAGCATTGCTTTTCATGTTTACAGGTGGTCAAAGGACAGATATGGAATGTCATCGCTTTCCACATTAGGTTCTTATAAAGCATACATGTCTGCAATGCTTGAACTACTCTACAAGGAGATGTAAACAAGGGTGTCACCGTTTATAAAAGCCAAAAGTTGTAAGATAATGTAAATGTAACATCATGAAAAATGGTTGACTAAATAATGGTCCATCCACATTATGGATTACCACGCATCAGTTTTTAAAAGTGAAGTTGACTGATACCTACTGATAGGGGATGAGTTACAAAACATATTGTTAAGTAAAAGAAGACTGTGTGTCATTGTCACTTCACTGAAAATAGAAACAAAACTATACCTTTGTTTAGTTTTTACGTACATATGTATATAAACATATAGAAAATGGTCTGGAAGGGTAGACCCTAAACCGTTAATAGTGGTTATATCTGGAGGGGAAAGTATGATGGTAGGATGGGGTGTAAGGCAAGACAGAATTTTTCTTTTTACTATATATGTTTGTGTTGTTGAATATTTATAATAAGAACATATTCTATTTTTATTTTAATTTTTTGTAATTTTTAAAAAATTCATTAATATACTGATTTATCTCAAAGTTCTGCCATAGACATCTATTTGTCTCAGGTTTATCAGCATGAATTCAAAGAAAAAAACATGCAGTTTTTGACATTTAAAAGACATTTAGTGGTCAAAACAGTCATCTTGAAGGCCAGTCTGAATTCCCTTAACTCCCAATACATATCAGATTCAAGCTTCGAAGACTCTGATCTGGTTTCTTTCCCAGTGCAGTGAAAATACCCCATTCACTTATGAGCCAACACGGGGGGAAAAGGAGAGATGGTGGTAAAGAACGTAGGTCAGAGCCAGCAGCTCAGGGAAGAAAATTCAAGACGAGAGTGGGATGCTTCTGAAACATTCACTCTCGGGGGAAGATAAAAGATACTGGGAGGAGACAGTGGATGAGAATTTCTCCAGGACTGATGCAAGGAGGTTGTAAGCTTTAGTCTGAGGACATGTTTAACTTTCCATTTTACCATTGAAGAAAAATGATGTGGAGGTGATGGAAGGCAATGAATGGATGAGTCCAAGGCCATCTTTCCTGTTCCTCACAACTGAGGGAGCCCTCATGCCCCTGAGAGAGGACCCAGAGATTCTGAGGAAACAAGTGGACCAGCAAAGACCTGGGAGTGGCAAGAGAGGCCACAGTGAGCCAGGACAAATGATCAGGACTATGTGCTCCAGCAGTAGGGTCAGCACATGTGGCTTCTCAAGAAGCCAGACAGAACCAGACCCACTCAGCAGTCACCAGTCCAAGGAGTTGATCTGTCCAGACACAGTATGAGGGAAGAGAGAGTCCCCCTCATCCTCCATGGTATATAGACACCATCCTGGGAAGGGAAAGAAAAAGACATACCCTGAAACATTATTTATCTCAAGAGACTTCTTATACCCCACCAGATGATACCCAGTAGAATAGACTGAATGGTTAAATGGAAAGGAGACTTTAAATCAGAGGAAATCGGAATGCTGTTTCTCGGCAATTCTAAGTTTTCCTGGATTCCACAGGGAATGAGGCTTACACGAAGCTCGGAGCAGTTTTGAAGAAAATAAAAGCTACTCTTTTTTTTTTTTTTCATATCTTGGTTTTGGTGAGAGAATTTTGTGACTCACTGTATTTATATTTTTTAAAATCTGCTTTTACACTAAGTCACAGTCACTCTTTGAAGGATAGTCCAATAGGTAGCCTAACTTTTTATTTTATTTATTTTTTGGAGACCCTCTCCCATCTTTTTAAAGGAAGCCAACCTGCTTATAACTCTTCTCTTTTCAGTTCATCTGTGCTTCCTGCCCCTCTCCCGCGGCGCCCCCTACCCTACCCCTATCCCCTTTCTATTTCCATTGTTCTTGGAAGAGGTTATTTATCTCTATTGGAAAACCGTGTCTCTTCTGAGAAGTAGCATGAGTCCCAAATAGCAAAGAAATTAAATTTCAACACAACCTCCCTCCCCGCCAAAATTGAGCAAGTTCATTTGGGATTTTAAATTGAATGCATTTATTTTTCTTTTAAATGGAATGTATTTCTGGACTATTGGATAGAGCTTTTGAAAGAAAAAGATATATATGCATGTGCATACACACATACATATATACGTATATAGACATACGTGGAGATTTTTGGTAATCTTATTTGTTACCATAGAATTTGATCTATAGTAAAATAAATGAATATGACAGCATTGATCTTTAAAATACTTCTTGAAAGAAGTAGATATTCTGTAAGGAAGTGAAAACATGAGAGTGAAATTACATATAAGTTAAATATTCAGAAATAAGACAGAATCATTATTTTATGCCTGACCACATGAAGTTGCAAAAAGACTCTCTGGATCTAGAGTCATGAGCTGTGTCCAACTCTTTCTCCATCCACGGATTAGCAGTGTGAATGTGGGCTAGTCATCTGACCTCCTTGAGTTTCGATTTCCTCACCAGATAACAACATGTAATCCACCATCCCACAGAGTTGCTATGGCTGAGAATGAACTGAGACAATGCATATGTAGGAACATGGTAAATGGTGATCGGATGGTGACCATCATCATCATCATCTGAGACGCTGACTTAAAATACTGCAGGGAGCTGGAGGGTGGGGCCAGGTCTGCTGCCTTTGCAGCAAGTTTCCGCTTTTTTTCCTTCAAAACTCTGGGACTATTCTGTAACAATTTACCAATTCTGTAACATAGGTAAGATGATGACAATATGGTCAGTGAATAAAAGACTTGGCTAAGTGAAGCCAGGCCACCAACTTCTACCCATATTTTTCTCCAAATTGGCCTGTCACCTTGTTTTCACAAATCAACTAGGAAAAGTCAGTAGAAATAAGTTAGCTTTTCTTTTTTCTTGTTTTCTGTTTGTTTGTTTTGAGACAGAGCCTTGCTCTATTGGCCAGGCTGGAGTGCAGTGGCATGATCTCGGCTCACTGCAGCCTCCTTGTCCTGGGTTCAAGCAATTCTCCTATCTCAGCCTCCAGAGTAGCTGGGATTACAGACGCACGCCACCATGCCCGGCTAATTTTTTTGTATTTTTAGTAGAGACAGGGTTTCACCGTGTTGGCCAGGCTGGTCTCAAACTCATGACCTCAGGTGATCCACCTGCCTTGGCCTCCCAAAGTGCTGGGATTACAGGCATGAGCCACTGCGCCCAGCCGTAAGTTAGCTTTTCTTGAGTGCTTTCTATGTGCCAAGCATGTTACGTACACAATTTCATTTATCTAATAATAGTCACATTAAGATGGGTATTCTTTCCATTTTACAAATGAGGAAACTGAGGCTTAGAGAAGCCAGGTCAAGATCACTAGTGAGCAGAGGTGTCAGTATTCAAATCTGGAACTGACCAAAACAGCTGTACTTTTCTCCTCCTACAACAGTGTCTGCCCAAATACCCAGCAGCTGACATAAAGGCAAATCTTAATTTTCCACAGAAACAGAAGACTGCGACAGCATGGCTGATTGAAATCACAGATGCATATTGGTCAGTACTTTCACTCTTTTCTTTCAACCTTAATTAATAACAAATAATAAATTTGATGGATTGATTCTCATTTTCCATCTTCTGATGTTCAAAATCCCCCTTGAATTTTGGTGGAAGCTTTCCACGGCCTACTAATGTCCTGGCAGAGACCTGGAAGAAGTACCATGTCCTCTGCCTGAATGGGGATGGGCTGTAGAGCTGGAGAGTCCTAAGGAATCACACAGACCAATCACCTCCTTTTACAAGGAAGATGCTTGGAGGCCTAGTGAGGCAGGAGCATCTACTTAAGATTACTTAATTAAGTAGAGCCATAGCCCAAAGCGGAATACAAATGTCCTTCTCTGGGTCAAACACCTGAAGCTGACAATGATGACTTGCAATGAAACTGGCTTACTCAAAAACTTAAAAGGAGAGTGTTAAGAATATTGGTAAGGGCTGCATTAGGTCATAAATCTCAAAAATAAAATTCTTCTGCCTGGCCAGGCATGGTGGCTCAAGCTTGTAATCTCAGCATTTTGGGAGGCTGAGGCAGGTGGATCATGTGAGGTCAGTAGTTCGAGACCAGCCTGGTCAAACTGGTGAAACCCTATCTTCACTAAAAATATAAAAATTAGCCAGGCATGGTGGCACATGCCTGTAATCCCAGCTACTTGGGAGGCTGAGGCAGGAGAACCGCTTGAACCTGAGAGGTGGAAGTTGCAGTGAGCCAAGATCACACCACTGTACTCCAGCCTGGGTGACAAAGCGAGACTTCATCTCAAAAAATAAATAAATAAATAAATTAAATAAAATAAAAAAATTCCTCTGCCCTAAAATAAAAATATCAAATGCACAAGCGTTGCAGGTCTAAGGATAATCTCAAGATTCACTCCCCACCTTCATCCCCCAATTTTACAGAACACCAGCATGTGTAAGCACATGCTACATGGTAGAAATAATCATGAACAAGAGGGACAGGAGGAGAGAGGGAGAAAGGAAGTAGAAAGAGAAAGAAAGAGAAGGAGGAAGAGGAGGAGGAGGAGGAGGGGAGAGGAGGGAAGGCAACCAGGAGAGGAGAGAGAGGAAAGGGGAGGGAAGAGATAAAACTAATAGTCATGTAAACAGTGAAGTGCTTTGAAGAGAAGATACAGGCTGCTAGGAGACCATGTAACAGGCAGATTAAACTAGAAGACGAAGCAGTTTGCTTTTTGGCTTTCTTCCCATCCCCAGATGAATTCTCAAGGGTAGAACATTCTCTTATAATAATGTTTGTCACCACTGTGAATACCACACCCTAGAAACCAGAGACCTAGTGAATCCTTGAGGTATTACCTCAAGGATAAACTCTAGAATCCTTAGGGAAAACTTTGACAACTTTTCAGAGACACAGGCCACATCTCCAGAGCAACCCACGGCTCACTTTCATAGGGAATGCAGTTTCTAAAGGCTAGGAAAATGTTACTTACTGGGAGCACATTACTCTGTTCTTTTAACACAAATACAGGGACATATGGTGGAATGTAAGCCCCAGGAGGCTGGAGTTTTGTCTGTTTGTTCGAAGTTCTGTCTTTAGCGCCTGGAATCTACCTGGTGCACAGTAGCCGCTAAAGCACTACTTTGTCCAGCGAATTACCTAGCATGAAGAATTCCCCCATTCTGACCAGATCATGTCAGGAAACCTACAGTCAGGAAAGAAAGCACTCACTATGTGCCCAGGAACCAAAAGGAAGCAGGGGTCATCCATTGAGACTTGGGCAATGGAGACCGATGTAGAAAATAGCCACGTGGAGACTCCCCGGCAGCGCTTTCATCATTAACCCACACAGGTCAGGTCTTAAGCTCTGGCAGGTCAGGTCAGGCTGCCAGAGCCCTGCTGCCTGCGACTCCCTGCGCTTATGGAAGGAAACCATGGGTAGGACCTGGAGGTTTGCAGGCCAGAATGAAGTAGCACCTGAGCTGATGATGACGAGCCCCGAGGAGAAGTGCCGCTACAACGTTGCTGGCACTGGCTGTCACCAAGGATGCAGGAGCAGAAACACAAAGTGGTCTTGGGGAACTTAGTCTATGGGGGATGAGGGGAGAGATATTAAATAATCCAAGAATGACAGTTGTGAGCAGTGCCAAAGGGGAAAAGCAGAGGATGCTATAGACATGGGTGTCCCACGGAAGCACTAACCTTGTGTGCTTGTAAAGGAGTGGTAGGGGAGGCCTGGGAGCCTGCATTTCTAGCACATTTCCAGATGATTCTGAAGCTTCCAGTCCAGGGACCACGCTTTGAAGCCAGAACAAACAAAATTATATGCATGAAAGTAATTCTGGCTGGGGGTGAGGGGAGGAAGGAGTTTTGGAAGAATCAAAGCCTGAGCAGAGTTTTGAGGGATGACTGGGAGTTTATTCGATAAGGCTAAAAAAAAAAAAAAAAAAGCTACTCCAGGTATGGGACAAAACATGAAAAACGAAGCCAGGCCGGGCGCGGTGGCTCAAGCCTGTAATCCCAGCACTTTGGGAGTGGGGCCGAGACGGGCGGATCACAAGGTCAGGAGATGGAGACCATCCTGGCTAACACGGTGAAACCCCATCTCTACTAAAAAATACAAAAAACTAGCCGGGCGAGGTGGCGGGCGCCTGTAGTCCCAGCTACTCGGGAGGCTGAGGCAGGAGAATGGCGTGAACCCAGGAGGCGGAGCTTGCAGTGAGCTGAGATCCGGCCACTGCACTCCAGCCTGGGTGACAGAGTGAGACTCCGTCTCAAAAAAAAAAAAAAAGAAAGAAAGAAAGAAAAACGAAGCCAGAGGTAGTCCGGTGGGTCCGAGGAGACCTAGGTGGAAGGATGGGGCTGGCAAATCCTGGAGTAAGCCCAGCAAACAAGATGACCTGGCAGGAGGCTGCCGCTGTCCCCAAGGGAAATAGCGCTAGTTATACCAACTCTGTTGAGCGGGCGTCCATCCATTTGTAGGTCAGAGCATTTCCTTAATCCTAGCCACAAGCTGAGAGAGGGGCAGGCTGCAGGCATGGCTGGGTCTCTCCCGCTCTATTTCTTTGGGAGTCTGCTCAGTATCACGTGGGATAAGCTGCAGCTGCACACCATTTTTTCCCCCCCTCTCAGAATAAGGCTCAGGTCTTTTTTTCTCTGAGTGGCTTAGCTGAGGCCCTTGGAATTGGTTTCCGTATTGACTCCGGGCTCTTGACTCTGCCAGCCTGGGAGAAATCAGGTCAGTTTAATCACCGCTGATGTCATAAAACCAGCTTACTTAATGGGAGCCTTAATGGAGGGTGGGGTAGGGAAGGGAGCTGAGATCACCCTGGAGGAGAACTCCAAGGGTGGGCGGCTAACGAGGGTTTGGAGAAAGGTGGACCCATGGGCAGTGGCTGCCCATGGCCTTTGAAGTTTCATTTGCAGTGTTTTATGAGCCCATGCTGCAGTAAATTGTACCTGCAGGCTGCTGCACTTTGCCCTCCCCAGCAAAAGGAGGTGGAATTCACACTAATAATGTCTGGCTGGAGGTGAGAGCTTGGGATCCAGAAAGCAAGGAAGTCATAGAGTTTGGCTGGCCCTGACCCTGCAGTGGGAGCTCAGTGTCCCTCTGCTCAGCCTCTCAGGGGTCTCTGTGGGGCTCCCTCTGCAGCCAAGCCACCTTCTTTTGGGGGGTTCACTCAGGCTTTGAAGTGCTTGAGGTCCTACTAAGATGAGGAGGAAAGAGGAGTGGTCAGGGGATAAGCATTTCATATTTCAGATAATGGCACTGATTCTGTACAAAATCAGAATGGAGGTGCAGGTCATCTGCTGAGGAGGTGCTTGCTTTTATGATTTCAAGCAGCTGTGTTCAAACACCTGTGCATAAACCATTGGCCTCAGAATGGAGGTGCCCAGTAGACATGCAGATTCCTGGTTCTGCGGACCTGGGGTAGAGTCCACCCTTTGTTGACAGGCACCCAGGTGAGGCTAATGACCCATCTGATTTTGAAAGCCCTCACCTAGACCCCTAAATGCAGAGGGACTCTGAGGAGGTGGTGGTCTCTGATGAGTAGGCATCCATGGCTTGCTATGCGCCTGCCTCTGCCAGCCAATAACATCACCCAAGTGGGAACTTGTTAGAAATGAAGAATGTCAGGCCTTCTGAAGCGGAACCTACATTCTTTTGTTTTTTTTTTTTTCTGAGACGGAGTGTCGCTCTGTCGCCCAGGCTGGAGTGCAATGGTGCGATCTCTGCTCACTGCAACCTCCACCTCCTGGGTTCACACCATTCTCCTGCCTCAGCCTCCCAAGTGGCTGGGACTACAGGTGCCCGCCACCACACCCGGCTAACTTTTTGTATTTTTAGTACAGACAGGGTTTCACCGTGTTAGCCAGGATGGTCTTGATCTCCTGACCTCGTGATCCACCCACCTCAGCCTCCCAAAGTGCTGGGATTACAAGTGTGAGCCACTGCACTCGGCCTCAGGACCTACATTCTAATCAGCTTTGCAGGTGATTTGTATGCACATCACAGCTCGAGACCCACTGGTCTAGACTCCATGTCATTGAAACCACTATTATCTGTTAGCTTCCTTGTTGATGAAGGCCAAGTTGGCCTCCATGGATGGTGGTTCTTTGAACTATTAATAGCTTACTGATTCAGCAGTGGAGAGGTCCGGTAGCCAGGAATAAGGCTGCTCCGGGCATTGGCTTTTGTAGCTTGAAGTTGGAGATTCGCCTGGATCAAAACACATTAACCAATCAGATACAGTGTATCTGTTTCCTGTTGCCGCTGTAACAAATTAATACATTACCACACACAGTAGATTAAAATAACATATTTATTATCTTACAGTTCCAGAGGTCAGTTCCAGAAGTCCAAAATGGTTTTCACTGGGATAAAACCAAGGTGTTGGCAGCTCTCTCTCTGTAGGCTCTAGGGGAGAATTCATTTCCTTGTTTTTCCCAACTTCTAGAGGCTGTCTGCATTCTTGGGCTCGTGGCCCCTACTTCCATCTTCAAGGTCACCAGTGTAAGCATCCACACATTTTCTAACTGATTCTCCTCCCTACCTCTTGCCTTGATAAAGACCTTGAGATTTGTTGGCCCTGCTTAGAGAACCCAAGATAATATCCCCATCTCAAGATATTTAATTTCATCACATCTGCAAAGACGCTTTTACCATGTAAGGAAACTCCTTCATGGTTCTGAGGATTAGGATTTGGACCTTTTGGGGATGCCATTTTCTGCTTACCACAATCATGTAAAACAGCCTAAATGAAGCCAATCAGCCATGTGCCTGGCACTTACTTACCTAATAAATGTCAACCTGCCTGCTCTCAGGCTTGGCCCAATTCATGGGTTCCAGAACTTTGGCCACAGTACCCTTCTGCTACTGCAGCACAGTGTTGGGTTCAGTATGTGTGAGGTGGGGCCTGAGGCTGTGCATTACTAACAAGTTACCAGGTGATCCTCGTATGACTGGTTCCAAGATAGTAGTTTGAGAACTACTGGCCTAGTGAACAGGGCTTCAAAACCAGGTAGACCAGGATTTGAAATCTGCTCTACCATCTGAGAAATTAAACACCCTGGGACTCATTTTCTCATTTGCAAAGGGTTCTCATAAAGTTTAAATGATTCAGAATAGAGCATGGCAGCTTGTGTAGAAGTTTAATCACTTATTGAGCCATATGTTATAGATTTTTTTTTCTTTATTGCAGTCAGTCATAAGATTTACATGTTATTGTGTGACATAGGCCTTGCAGTGACACAGAGCTCCTGCTCTGGGTTAAATTGTGCCCCCCACCTCTAAAATTCATATGTTGAACTTCTAACCCCTAGTACCTCAGAATGTGAGCTTATTTGGAAACAGGATCATTGCAAGTATAATTAGTTAAGATAAAGTGTTTAGGGTAGGCTCTAATCCAGTATGACTGTGTCCTTACAAAAAGGGGAAAATTTGAACACAGAGACAAACACAAAGGGAAGACAATGGAAACAAACAAAGACGACAACATCTGTAAACCAAGGAACGACTAGAGCCAGGAGAAAGGCCAGGAGCAGATCCTTCCCTAGCACTATCAGAGGAGTATGGCCGGCCCACATCTTGAGTTTTGTGCTTTTGACCTGCAGAACTGTGAGACGATAAATTTCTTTTTTTCTTTTTTTTTTGAGTTGGAGTCTCGCTCTGTCACCCAGGTTGGAGTGCCTGCAATCTCCGCCTCCCAGGTTCAAGCAATTCTCCTGCCTCAGCCTCTGGAGTGGCTGGGAATTACAGGCAGGCGCCACCACACCTGGCTAATTTTTGTATTTTTAGTAGAGACAGGGTTTCACCGTGTTGGCCAGGCTGGTCTCAAACTCCTGACCTCAGGGAATCTGCCTGCCTCAGTCTCCCAAAGTGCTGGGATTACAGGTGTAAGCCACCGAGCCCAGTTGAGATGATAAATTCCTTTTGTTTAGGTCACTCTGTTTGCAGTACTTTGCTATGGCAGCCCTAGAAAATTTAAATAGCCCTGATCAAAGGAATTTCTCTGTTTCTTCATTACTTACTAGAACACCCTAGATGATGAATCCAGTGAGGGTCAACAGCAGAGAGGAGCTGCCCAGCGAAACCAGCACACCCTCCGCCCATCTTCCTGAGCCTTCTGTGGAAGCACTGGTTTGCCAGCCTCTGAAGGGCCATGGGCCCAGCACCAGGTGCTCTCAGCTCTGAGGCCAGGCCATTACTTGCATTCAGGATGGATGCTGGCTAGAGAAAGCATGTCCACAGGGCTGGTCAGTAGGAAAGGGTTTGTGTTTCTGGAAGGGTGCATCTAACCCAGGAGTTGGCGAGCATTTTCCTAACCCAGGGCCAGGTAGCAAATATTTTTGGCTTTGGCTATCACGTAGTCTCTGTCACAGCCACTGCACTCTACTGCTTTAGCACAGCCATAGCCAATACATTTAAAAAGATGAGTGTGACTGTGTTCCAATAACATTTTATTTATAAAAAACAGGCAGCAGGCTGCATTTGGCCTGTGTGCTGTAGTTTGCTAACCTTGCTGAGTAACATCCCCTGACCCTCACTGGTGGGGCCTGCGTTTTTGCTTTCACATTTATTTCACTTGGCATTCAGTGTAGCCACCATCCACCCCATGCAAATGACAATCCATATTGGTTCAGACTTAGTTCCAGATGAAACTCATTACCAGATAGTTCCCAGGCTCAGAGATGTCAAATGGGATCCAGCAGACAGCCACTTCCCACTGATAAGCAAGGATTCCGGGTCTGAAGGGCAAGTGACGAAAGGGAGCCTTCGGTCTGCAAATTCAGAATCTTTGGCTCCCAATCAGCAGGCCTTGCAGCATCTCAGCCCTTACACAAATCCCTGGGTCTCCATGGTTGGGTGAGTCACTAATGGGTTAACAGCTGAGCTCCATCCTGAAGTTTGGCTCCAGTGCACCTTTAGAATAACAACCTGGGTCTGGATTAACATTCAAGAAAATAACCCCTCAGGAAAGTGTTCTGTAATAAAAGGATCCTATTTCCTCTCTGCCAGCCCCCACCTTTTTCTTTCAAGTCAAGTCTGAAGCAAGCTCAGAAACCTGTCAAGCTATGAATGATGAGTCAGACATTTAACCAAACAGATTTGCTCTCCTGGTGCCACTTGACACCTGCATGAGCCTGCAGTGGTGAAGGTGGGGTTTGTGAAGAGGCAGCAGCCTCCGTGGATAAGGTCTTGCACAAACGCTGGTCTACATTAAGGAAGTAGCGTGGCCAGCCACAGTTTCAGCACTGGTCTGTGCACCATGTTCTTTAAATCTTTGACCTGAACTACGCCATTGCTGAAATTCCTTAAAGCAACTACTTACATCTGTAAAATGTTCATTGCCACCAGCCAGATGCTTAGACAAAGGGAAGCCCTGGTCCTTGTGTCTTGAGAGATCTAAGACACTTGAGGCCTAACGGAGGATTTACTCTACTTTTCCCACTCCTCTTGCCAGCTAGGAGTTGTCCTCAAATATTAAAGCTGGGAGTAAAAGGAAGGGGTTCTTTTACTGTATTATATTATACCATATTACATCAAATCATCACCTCGACTCCATGAGGTAGGGATTATTCTTTCAATTTTACAGATTAGGAAACAGGCTCAGAAAGATGATAATTCTCGAATGACATAAAGCTAGTCTATTAATCTGTTCTCACACTCTTATAAAGATATACCTGAGACTGAGTAATTTATGAAGAAAAGAGGTTTAGTTGACTCACAGTTCTGCAGGCTATATAGGAGGCATGGCTGGGGAGACCTCAGGAAACTTACAATCATGGTGGAAGGCAAAGGGGAAGTAGGCACAATCTTCACATAGTGGGGAAGGAGAGAGAAAGAGAGAGAGAGCAAAGCAGGGAAGTTCTATCACTTTCAAACAACCAGATCTCATGAGAACTCTGTCACAAGAACAGCAAGGGGGATGTCCAGCCCCATAATTCAATCACTTTCCAGAGAGGTCCCTCTCTCAACACTGGGGATTACAATTCAACATGAGATGTGGGTGGGGACACAGAGACAAACCATATCAGCTAGTAAGTAGCAGAGAAAGGGTAGAATCCACTCCCCTGTCTCCCAGGGCACTGCAGCCTCTGCTTTGCCAGCTGGAGAGTTCTTCCACTCTGATCCAGATCACTCCATGAGGATCTAGAAGACTCTAGAGAAGGTGGAGAGGGTATGAATATTGGGGTATAACCTGGAGTAGCTCCAGAGTAATTGTAATTTGATTCAATTCAAATCCAAATATTGATACCACCTTCCCAGAAATATGGTCTACCAGTTTGGGCCATGCGCAAAATGGAATCCTTATACCCACATTAGGCAACCAGGTTGAATTTGTTGAGGTTGAATTTGTTGAGCTATGCACTGCGTGGATTCACCTCATAGGCACTGCAGGCAAGTGAGGCTCCAAGTGCATACTTCCTATAATTTTATTAATACTCATGATTGCCCCTGGGGATTTATGCCCAGATGGAAATGGAGGACAGCCTATTTACACTGAGTGAAATTCTATCATATGGGAAAAAAGAGGATAAAAGAATGAAGGCCTGGTGCAGTGGCTCATGCCTGTAATCCCAACACTTTGGAAGGCTGAGGTGGGAGAATTGCTTGATCCTAAGGAGTTCAAGATCAACCTGGACAATGTAGTGAGGCCTTGTCTTTTTGAAAAATAAAAAGTTAGCCAGGCATGATGGCATATGCACTTGTAGTCCCAGCTACTCAGGAAGCAGAGGTGGGAGGATAACCTGAGCGCAGGAGGTCAAGGCCGCAGTAAGCCAAGATCACACAACTGCACTCCAGCCTGGGTGACAGACTGAGGCCCTGTCTCAAAAAAATAAAAATAATAAATTAATTAATTAATTAATTAAAAAAGAGTGGAAACCTTCCAGTACATACTAGGAGCTTATAAAGGTTGGTTCATATTCTTTGACTTGAAGGTGTAGAATGCTTTCAAAACTGGCCCCGCATCTCTGCCCCTCCCTGTGTCCATGTCCTTTATGATGTCACTTTTATAGCTCCACTTACCAGAGGATGGAGTCTGTTTCCCCACTCCTTGAATCTGGGCTGGTCTTGTGACTGACTTAGACAATAGAATACACCAGAAATGAGGATGTGCCCATTTTAAGCCTTGCACACTTCCGCTTGCTCTCTTGGAACCCTGTCCAACTCTAACGTGACAAGCCAGTGCCAGATTGCTGAAGGATGAGACCACATAAAGCAGAGACAAGCTGTCCTAGCTGCTTCCAGCTTAAACAAGCTAGCTCCTGCCCCATCTAGCCCCTAACTACAAATGCATGGTTCAGCCCTCTCTAGATTGTAAGAACCATCTAGATGAAGCCAACCTAAATTGCTGACCCCAGAAGTGTGAGGTAAACAATGATGGTTATTTTAAGTCAGTAAGTTTTGGCCTAGTTTGCTTTGCAATAGCTGTGTGATGTACTCAGTAACTTTTTAGATAGAAACCCATTCTAGTGATATAGTCAGAAATTCAAGCAGAATGTGTATATATTTAAAAATTCATCTCAGTGTTGATTATAAGAGCAAAAACAATTTTTGTAAAAACCTAAATAACCTATAATAAGGGATAGGCAAAATAGATCTTGTATCCGTAATAATGCAATTGTATAGTGTAGCCAGTTAAATGCACAGAGATGGACTAACCTATACTGCCACACATTGCATACACTGCAGAGGACTCTTAAGTATAAAAAGAAATGGGGGAGGTCTCAACAGCCTGCAGTGTCCTCCAGGTTGTTGGGTTTTAAAAAAAGGTGTAGAAAGTATACATAGCTGAGTTAGGGAGAGAGAAGAATGAATAGTTGGAACACCGAGGGTTTTTAGGGCAGTAAAACTATTCTGTATGATACTATAGTGGTAGATACATGTCATTATACCTTTGTCCAGACCCATAGACTGTACAACACCAAGAGTGAACCCTAATGTAAACTCTAGACTTTGGATGATAATGATGTGTCAGTGTTGTTTCATCCATTGTAGCAAATGGTCCACTCTGGCGGGGGGTGTTCATCATCAGAGATGTGCACGTGTGGGAGTAGAGGGCATATGGGAACTCTCTCATGAACCTAAAACTGCTCTAAAAAATAAAGTCTCTTTTAAAAAAAGTTCGCATAACTTATCTGGAAAAGGGGAAGAGAGCAAATATATATTTGCTTATGTTTTAAAATGGAAGGGAAGAACAAAACCATTTTTAAATGGAAGGGGAAAGAATAGGGTAAAAAAAAATACAGAAATAGAAGCTGGACTTTTCTAAATGCACCGTGGTTTATAGATTTGAGTTAGGGACTATGTAAATATTTTATACAACTTTGAAATTAAAATGTTTTAAATTCCTAAAGGTAAAAACCAAAATGAAATAGAAGAATTTGACACTGTATGGAATTGATGGCATAACCACATAGGAGCTATTTCTTTTTTTTTTTTTTTAGATGAATCTCACTCTGTTGCCCAGGCTGAAGTGCAGTGGTGCGATCTCAACTCGCTGTTACCTCTGCCTCCTGTGTTCAAGCGATTCTCCTGCCTCAGCCTCCAGAGTAGCTAGGACCAGAGGCATGTGCCACCACACCTGGCTAATTTTTTTATTTTTTGTAGAAACGGGGTTTCACCATGTTGGCCAGGCTGGTCTAGAACTCCTGACCTCAAGTAATGTGCCTGCCTCAGCCTCCCAAAGTGCTGGGATTACAGGCATGAGCCACGCAGCCCGGCCAAGAGCTATTTCAAATGACTTTAAAATACAGCACATGTGCTAGGCTGTTCTTGCATTGGTACAGAGAAATACCTAAGACTGGATAATTGATAAAGAAAAGAGGTTTCATTGGCTCATGATTCTGCAAACTGTACAATCACGGTACTGGCATCTGCTCGGCTTCTGGGGGAGGCATCAGGGAACTTTTACTCATCGCAGAAGGCAAAGCAGGGGCAGGCACATCACGTGGGAAAGCAGAAGCTAGAGAGAGAGTGGGAGGCACCACATGCATTTCAACAACAGATCTCACAAGAGCTCACTCACTATTGTGAGGACAGCACCAAGAAGAAGGTGCTACACCCTTCATGAGAAACCCACCCTCACGATCCAGTCACCTCCTACCAGACCCCACCTCTAATAATGGGGATTGCAATTCAGTATGATATTTGGGCAGGGACAAATATACAAACTTTATCAGCAAGTTACTAGACACCCAAGCAAGGTATAAAGTAAGACCAGAAAAAAAAAAAAAAAGGAGAAAGAGAGAGCTGCAAAACATCTCAAATTGTTTATTAGTCATCATGTTTTTGATGGTAATGCTGGTGTAGGTATTTTGAGACTGGTTGTGTGTGTGTGTGTGTGTGTGTGTGTGTGTGTTATGGAATACAGCCTTGGAGTAAGATTGTTGGTATTGTTAAGATTTAGGACTTTTGGCCTAGAAAGAATGAGATACAGATGTAAAATCAATGAGCTTAGGTTAAACACTGTAGTCTTGGATTGAATTGCAAATATCAGTATGAACTTCTGATGTATTTTTATCTTTATTTTTTTAAAAGATTTTCTTAGTGCTATTGAAAAGACCTAAATTTTAGTGACTAATCCAACAGCATTGAACACCATCAGTGACCACATTGTTGCCTCTAAATACTGTTTTGTACTAAAAGGACTCCTTGAAGAAATGGCTGACTCTAGGTCTAAGGCAAGAAATGTCAAATAGGTCTGAATATCTTACTAGAAAAACAAGGAAGCTACCAGATTACAAGGGTCATGTCAATAGACCCAGAAGCCAATCTGAACAGGATCCCACTTGTTTTCCCATCTTTTCCTAAAAGATGGGAAACTTTGAGCATTAATAAGCATTAATTTTACTGCAATGAACTAGATTCATGAGTTCCTAAAAATAATGATTTTTGAAAATGTATTGTTCCTGTTGACAAATACTAGGAAACTAGCTCATTTAAAAATAATTGGTAAATAAAGATACAGAATCGAGCATTTATCTTGCCTTTTCCTTTTCTTCATTTTACCATTTTATCCTGTAAGGTAACATATTCACAGGTTCTGAGGATGAGGGCATGGACATCTCGGAGGAGGGCATTTTTCAGTTCCTGCAGGTAGATCATTCCATAATCCATTCTTTGCTCATGTGTTGCAGGGCACTGTGTGTTCCTGGGTGATGTTTTCTAGATACAGTGGCTAAAACCTCTGAAACAAGGTCTTAACCAAATAGAAAAAGTGAATAGTGGGAAAAGTACACTTTGTAGAAGGGCAGAAGACAGAAGATTAACCAGCAATCATACCAGAGAAGTGTGGAGTCCTGGGAGGTCCCATCCAATGTACAGAGTAGGTGCTTCCTGGGAAGCAGTGAGAACGAGGCCATGGATAGGCACAGAATTCACAAGAGAAGGCCAACTTCTGTCAGGTTCTCGGTAGCCCTGCCCAGGTCAACTGAGGCTGAGCACTTTGTCAAACAAACAAACAAAAGCAGCCCTTCTGTAACTGCAAGTATCACAACATAGAGTGCCTTTGGAGTCAGGAGCGTGAAGCAGAAGCAAGGGTCTTCTCACTGATGGGAACATGATGGGAGCCTCTTAGTGCTTGAGCTTGGAAAGTGGGTGTCTGGGAGCCAGGAATTCCTCTGGAATAATCATACCACTGTGATGGCCCAACTGAAAGACATGTAGCAATTACCCAAATGTTAAAGTATTTGGCTGTGTGGGGAGCCAAAGCAATTGTTTGGCTCCATCCCAAGTGAGTGGCAGCACTTGTGCCTCTACATCTTCTAGGGGTTCTTGGGGTCAGGAGGGGGCCCTCTGGATCTTCTCTTCTGCTCCATCACTTCCATCTTGAAGCACATGCTCCCTGAATTAGTCCAGTGAATGGGTTGCCTTACTATTCCACCCGCCAGCAGCATGCAGCTGCTTTCCATTGATTTCCTCCAAAACACCCCCTATGCAGGCTCAAATGAGGTTCTGAAAAGAATTGCAGAGGCCCAAACTAAACATTTCCGATCAGACAGTGGACTTTCCTTTTGTCACGTTCCCAATGACCCTGCTGCTATGCCTCTGACACCTCCATCTTGACTAAGACCTTCTTATTCTTTGTTTTCTGCCTGCTTACCCTTGGTTTCTTTTCACCCATTGTTAACATTTGTTAACAACCAATAGAAATAGTTTCCGAACAAGAATATTTGAGGAAAGTCACTTTGCTGGACATTTCTACCTGCAGGTTCGTCTTCACTTTAATTCACACTGCGCTGTGCCCAGAGAGGCTGACTTGTATGGACTGTATCATGAATTACTTGCCCTCTGGCTTCTATGTATCCAGTCAATAGAGTGGGGTCAAGGAATTTATTTCCCTTGCTCCTTCGTTTCAAGGTGAAGTCCTGTTTCTACCCCAAGACCACAGTGCCCTTTGTGTGCAGTTACTTTCTCCAGGTTCCAGTAACCAATCCTTCTTTTTGCCCCTCAGGCTAGGGTGGTACCTGCGCCCTGGTGCTGCTAACCCAGGTTCCTGCTCTGTCCATGGTCAGTTTCCCTTAACTCTGCCCATTCCCTGGTAAATGACACTTTTAAAATCACTCTTCTTGCCAGGCATGGTTGCACGCGCCTTTAGTCCCAGCTACATGGGAGGTGGAGGCAAAAGGATTGCTTAAGCCCAGGAATTCTGGGCTGTAGTGTGCTATGCCGATCAGGTGTCCGCATTAATGTTCTGATGGTCAGCATCAATATAGCAACCTCCTGGAAACGGCACCACAACACTGCCTAAAGATGGATGAGCCAGCCCAGACTGGAAATGAAGCAAGTCAAAACTCCCTTGCTGATCAATGGTGGGACTGTCCCTGTGGAGAGAGCTACTATACTCCTCAGCAGCATCCCAGTCTCTAAAAAGAAATATATATATATATATTTTTTTAAAGTACTCTTCTTAATTAGTCCGTTAGCATACACTCACATTTTCCCACCAGGATCCTGACTAACGCACTGCTTTAAATCCATGAGGGGATAGCAAAAAAGTCTAACATGGTAACATAAGGGAAATAGTTTCAAAATCTAGTTTATTACCACTTGCAGTTCGAATCCTGTAAGATATGCAAAACAGGGCATAGACTGTCTATGTCATATTTAGATCCCGGCAATGACTCAGCCTGATGTCACTGGGTCATTAGTCCCTGTCCTGACTCATCATGCATTATCATCTCACAGCCTTGAAAAGGGCTTTGACAAGGCCAGAGCCACAAGAGCCCAGCCATATCCTCAGCTGTTAACAAAGATTTCCCAGTTCCTTTCAGGATATTCAGAATTCTAAGCTGGAACACTGGTCGGGAAACTTTATTTTTAAAAAAGCCGTTTTGATGCCAAATGCCAGTCTAATGAAAGGCCTCTCCAGGGGGTTCTCCTTTACAAATGGGAAACCCTCTCTTGGGCTTTCTTGCCAGGATTTTTGAAGACTGTGAAAAAGCAATTTCAATAGACAGGTCCCATGTCCTTGGTCAGTCTTGACACATGTGCTGAATGGCTGCTGATGTGCTGGGGCCTGGGGACTGGTGAGAGGAGAAATAGAAATGAATGAAAATGTGGTCCCTTCCCTTGAGGAATTGACAATATCATTAAAAGAAAATATACAATCTCAATATTTGACCCCAACCATATACAGCACAAAAATAGTCATTATGAATAGTTTGGATGTCTAATACAAATTTAAATAAAAGTCTTTATACATATAGTTCAGTGTTGAGAACAGCTTTTGTGTGTCTGTCCGCCTGTGCTTGTGTCTGCGTGTGTATCCATGTGTATGCCAAAAAAATGGAGGTTTGTTTTGTTTTGAGATATAGTCTCATTTACTCTGTCGCCCAGGCTGGAGTGCAGTGACACAATCTCGGCTCACTGCAACTTCCGCCTCCCGAGTTCAAGCGATTCTTCTGCCTCATCCTCCTGAGTACCTGGGATTAAAGGCACCTGCCACCACGCATGGATAATTTTTGTATTTTTAGTAGAGACAGAGTTTCACCATGTTGACCAGGCTGGTCTCAAACTCCTGACCTCAAGTGATCCCCCGCCTCCGCTTCCCAAAGTGCTGCCATTACACTTGTGAGCCACTGTGCCCAGCCTCAAAGAAATGGAGTTTAGAAACAGCATGGAAAAAGGAAAAGAGTATTGTCTATGTTTATAGTTAATTAATAGCCACATGAGCAGAGGGTAAGTTACTTAATCTTTCTAAAATTTCCTCACCTGAAAAGATAGGCATAAATGAAAGATACCAAGTAAGTAGAAAACAAGCACCATTCTCATGAAAATTCATAAAATAAGATAAACAAAGGAAACTAGACCAAGCTGGCACTTAGGAAGAACTCATAAATGTCAATTCTCCTCCCTTCCTTCACACAAAAAGGGGTTCTGAAATCTATTTCTAGTTTGTTTGTAAAGGCTTTGTAGAGAAGATGACTTTCAAAGGATATGATGAATAAAAGGGAAGGGCCAACAGAAATCATGGCCCTTTCAGGTCCTGTGCCAGGGAGTGGGGATCAGAGAATTGGAAAAAAAAAAAAAAAAAAAAACCAGTATCCATATAAAGGTCATGCAATTCATTCTGTTGCGCTAGAGAGAATTCAACTTAAGCCAGTCTAGAAAATACTTTCTTTTCTAATGGAATTTCTAGAAAAATAGTTCAACAACTCACATAGATAATGTCTCCCAGGTCCACTCCAATTTTATATCCAGACTTTTACATTCAAGCACTTCTCTCTACTTTTTAATAGCCTCTCATCTGCAATTTCAGCTCCACTGCCCAACCCTGATCCTATGCTCCCTGAGATAGCATAAATTTACCCAAACTTCATCTCCTGGCACTCTCTATGATTTTAGGCTATCATTTGTACCTCCTTTCTCCAATCTTCAGGAAAGTGTTATGTAGGTACCAGCCTGACATGGGAAGGAGACTGGAAATAAATTTAACTTAGGTCCTGAGATGCCTTAATCCCAGGTGAACTTTAAAAATCACCTGGAGAAGAACTGACACTTTGTTTTGAAGAGTTGGAAAGCTTCTGAAACCAATTCACACACCACCACCACTCTTCTTCTCCTTCTCCTTCTTCTTCTTTTCTTGATGGAGTCTTGCTCTGTTACCCAGGCTGGAGTGCAGTGGTGCGATCTCAGTTCACTGCAACCTCCACCTCCCAGGTTCAAGGGATTCTCCTGCCTCAGACTCCTGAGCAGCTGAGACTACAGGCGAGCGCCACCACACCCAGCTAATTTTTTTTTTTGTATTTTTAGTAGAGACGGGGTTTCATCATATTGGCCAGGCTGGTCTCAAACTCCTGACCTCATGATCCACCCGCCTCGGCCTCTCAAAGTGCTGGGATTACAGACAAGAGCCATTGTGTCCGGCCCAATTCACACATCTTCTGTGAACATTTATGTGTGTATGTGTGTGCGTGTGTGCGTACAGTTTCTTTGCAAACTCCTTGCTTCCTCAAGGACTGTACCCCTCTAGCTCTATAACAGCCCATAAATCTCACCAACTGGCTAGGTGGCCTCTGATAATTGCAAGTGCTGTTAAATGCAGAGCCTCAAGATATCATTTAAAAAGAGATGACAATTCATTTCCAAACCCAAACACAGTTTATTTTGGAATAAAAGACAGTGCCACCCCATAAACTGGCAGAAAACTGAGGAAGAGCTGGTGAGAAGGACTTCCTTGTTTGTTTCCTGGGGTTGTGCCCTGTGGACTGTGGTAATTAGGGGACTGGGTGGGGCCCGCTGGGCTGAAAATGATAGGAAAGGTAGCACCCTAATTAATGGATTTTATTGGGATGATACTAGAGGTGTGGTCATTACCGTCTGTTGAAGTTCATCAACTAGACCTCATAAATGGCAGGCTATGGTTCTAAAGGGAAATGGGTATTTAGCAAATTGTGAGAAGCCTTTTAGTGGATGCCACTCAAAAACCAGGTATAGGCTGGGCACGGTGGCTCACGCCTATAATCCCAGCACTTTGGGAGGCTGAGGCGGGTGGATCATGAGGTGAGGAGTTTGAGACCAGCCTGTCCAATATGATGAAACCCTATCTCTACTAAAAATACAAAAATTACTGGGGTGTGGTGGTGTGCACCTGTAGTCCCAGCTACTCGGGAGGCTGAGGCAGTAGAATCCCTTGAACTTGGAAGGTGGAGGCTGCAGTAAGCCAAGATCATGCCACTGCACTCCAGCCCTGGTGACAAAGCGAGAGTCCATCTAAAAAAAAAAAAAAAAAAAAGGTACAAAATAGTAATCTTCAGGACAGAAGTGTGCTTGGTGTTTTTCTCAATGAAACTGTGTTTGGAAAGATGACACCATTGAATGCGTGATCCTTTTTGGTCTGTCCAGTGAGCACTGAGCACCAGGGTGCAACATGTGTGATCCTGAGTAATTAATTGCCAGTTGAATGGTCTGCTCTGCATGACTGTAAAATGTGACACTTGGTATAACTGGGAAGTGTGGGGTGCTCTGAAATCACAGGACAAGAACAACTACAGGAATTCTAAAGTCATAGGAAGCTTCCCTGAGAAGGTGACATCTCAGCCAAGACCCAAGGTGGTGGCAATCTCTCTGCACCGAAAGGTAAAGATCGCAATCCCACCTCCAGCATGGTTCACCGCATTAGTGCTTCTCAAACTTTCATGAGTATCCAAATCAGCTGGGGATCTTGTTTAAATGTAGATTTTGATTCAGCAGGTCTTGGGGTCCCAATGATTCTACATTTCTAAAAAGCTTCTGGTCTAAGGATTACTCTTTGAGTAGCAAGGTGATGACCTTCTGAAGTGCTCAGTTGCTTCTATGCCTCAGTTTGTCAGTGTGTAAAATTGGTTCCCAAGGATTGGAGAAACATGAATATGAATTCACCTGTAGCATATTTTGACCTAATCACACTACTGATCAAATAATTGCTGATTAATTCATATATTTTGTGAGGAGGGTGGGGAGGAGAAAGGATTCCTGGAAGACTTACCAAACTACTTTTCCCTAAATCTTAGGTTTTTCTTTACCAATTAAAGATTTTTTAAAAACTCCTTTTCTTACTTTAGTTTTTGTACTATTATTAGTCAGATAACAGCTCCTAAAGCAGAGTATATTATACAAAAGAACTGCATTATTTAAAATATTAAAGTTCTTCAGCTAAAATTCAAAACCTGTTGGTATCTTGTAGTTCTGGTATTTAACTGATTCCCTAATACATGCAATAATATGCGAACAAAGGCAGGGCCTGTGTATGCTGATTTTATAACTAAGAAAAGGTACTGCCCTAATTACTAGATTTTATTGGGATAACTACCTTTCTGGTTAAACAGCATAACATTAATCTCAAAATTGCAATATTTACATTTGCAATCAAACAGATATTAAAATCAGAGGCTTCGTGAGAAACCATTAAATTCACCGGTTGTATCATACCTTGACATCTTGGTTTTCCACAGCACCTCATCAAGAGACTAAGAGCGAGGGTATGGGGGAATTTTAGAGAAAGCACCCACGATTCAGGGAAACAAAAATACGAGCTGGGTTCATCTCACATATGTTAACAAAACATAAGCTAAATTCAGGCCAAGCAGACTTATTTATTTTTAAAAGGAAATTATATATTCTGTTGATTGGCTCATCAGAACTATTCTCTTTGAGAAGACCTTGTTAATATCATTCTTTTCTTACCTTCAGGACATTTGGGATCTTTTTGAAAAGTCCCTGTTCCTAGCTTCCAGCTGATTGCTTCTTTGTCTAATTCATACTCAGAATAATTTCTTGAGAAATTAGTAGTATGAGAGTAAGGACATGTTTATGCTCTACAGTGAGAAGATACTATCCCTCCTTACTGACCGAGCTTCTACTATGTGCTAGGAGCCCTGAATGCCCTAAGCAAGCAATGATGAGTAAAACAGATCTGTATGCTCTGCCTTCTGAGACTTTTTGGTCTAGATGGGGAAGTAGAAACTACGTAAGCAAACAAATAAATACGTATATCAACAGGGTTCAGTGCTCGAGAACAACATGACAGGGGAGAGGAGTTGGGTTCATTAGGATGGACAGGATGGATCTGGCTCAGGAGGTGGTAGCACTTAAACCCAAACCTGAAGAATGAAAGGACTCAATTGTGCAATGGCAGAGAAATGTTTTCAGCTAAGGGAATAGCATGTGCAAAGGCCTGGAGTGTTCAAGAAACTGAAATGGGTTAATATCTGCTTCTTAATGTCCAAAACTAGACCCTGGAGAGCTTAACGTTCCCTCTATAGGAAAACAGGAAAAATATAGAATGTTTTGTGGTATGGAGGTTAAGAGCATAGACTCTGAAGACCCACTCATTCCTGCCTCTGCCATGCACTACCTGCGTGCCCTTGTGCAAATCCTTAAACCTCTTCTTGCCTCAGTTTCCTCATCTGTAAAACAGAGAATAATAATCATCTCTACCTCATAGGGCTGTTGTGAAAATAAAGTGACGAACAAGTTAATACTTGTTTGGCACATAATACGCACTTTGAGTTAGCTCTTATTGTGGATGAGTCATCAGGATCCAAGAGAAATGTCACAAGTGCTACAACAGTGGTGAGAAAAAGTGCTACAAAAGCACAGACAGGAAAAACAGAATTTCCATTGGGGGATATGGGTTTTAAAAGACATGGTTGAGGTAGTTTTTGAACTGGATTTTGAAGGATGGAGAGAATTTCAGTGTTTAGAGGTGGTGAAAGCAAAACCAACCATCTCAGGGTCTTTTTTTCACTCCTCTTTCTCTCATGTTTGTTCCATGTCCAGTTGATGATTAAGTCCTTCCTTTCTCTAATCACACGCCTCAGCCTTTTTATTTTATTTATTTATTTATTTATTGAGACGGACTCTCACTTTGTCACCCAGGCTGGAGTGCAGTGGCACGATCTCAGCTAGCTGCAACCTCCACCTCTTGGGTTCAAGTGATTCTCCTGCCTCAGCCTCCCGAGTAGCTGGGATTATAGGCACGCACCACTATGCCCAGCTAATTTTTTGTATTTTTCATAGAAACAGGGTTTCACCATGTTGGCCAGGCTGGTCTCAAACTCCTGACCTCAGGTGATCCACCCACCTCTGCTACCAAAGTGCTAGGATTACAGGTGTGAGCCACTGCCCCCAGCCGTATCTCTGCCTTTGTTCAAGCTGTTAATATGATTTGTCAGGACCTTTGCAATCACAATGTCCCCGTCACTGGTCTGTTTTCATACACTTCTGTGGTGTGCTTAGTATAACAGCACATGGACACGGTCTACCTATGTGCTTGTTGCCCTCAGGAGGCTGTGCCTCTTCCCTAGCTTTTAATAAATTCGTTTGAACCCAACTGCTATCTGCTATGTTTCCCCTCTGTATCCATCCGAGTCCAATTAGGAAAACAGAAGCCACTCTAGGTGTTTCCAGAAAGAGGGAATTTAACACAGGGAAATGCTTTGCAGGGGATGGAAGAGCTGAGAGGCCAACAGGGGGCCTTAGGCAATCCAAAGATTAGCATCTGCAGGAAGTGCTGCCACCCCTAGGGCTGGGAGGAGCGGGGTTGCCAGAGATCAGACGCTGGGGCTGTCTGACCAGGACTAGAAACACAGCCAGAGCCTCCTGGCAGGAAATGGGATGGTGGAGGGAGAGGCTCTTGGGCAGAGGAAATGAAGAAATGCAGCAGAAGATGCTGCCAAGGGCAGAGGGGATGAGAATACCCTGGCTTCTCCCTACCTCCCTCCCCTCTAGGCTTCTGCCAGTGCATTACAATGGCCCATCCATCTGGAAGCCAGTTGGTAAGGGAGCTTGGGAAACGTGGTTCCTGTGACCCAGGACAGAGCCAGGAGAGGTGGGTAACAGGGCTGAAAGCAAACAGGTAAACTATGGGTGTCAGAGGCATGTGAACCAGAGCAACTCCATCTTGAATAGGGACTAGGTAAAATGAGTCTGAGACCTACTGGGCTGCACTCCCAGACAGCTGGGCATTCTAAGTCACAGAATGAGATGGGAGGTCGGCACAAGATACAGGTCATAAAGACCTTACTGATAAAACAGTTTACAGTAAAGAAGCCAGCCAAAGCCCACCAAAACCATGATGGCCATGAGAGTGACCTCTGGTCATCCTCACTGCTACAGTCCCACGTCACCATGACAGTTTACAAATGCCATGGCAACATCAGGAAGTTACCCTATATGGTCTAAAAAGGGGAGGCATGAATAATCCACCCCTTGTTTAGCATATCATCAAGAAATAACCATAAAAATGCGCAACCAGCTGCCCTTGGGGTTGCTCTGTCTATGGAGTAGCCATTATTTTATTCCTTTACTTTCTTAATAAACTTGCTTTCATTTTACTCTATGGACTCAGCCTGAATTCTTTCTTGCACAAGATCCAAGAAGCCTCTCTTGGGGTCTGAATCGGGACCCCTTTCTGGTATCAGGGGCACCTCTCTGATTCTTCCCCATACTATCACCAGCGTTCTTTCTAAAATGTGGATCTGACCTTGGCGCTCCCCCAATTTCCCTAAATGTGATCAGAACAGCTTTTTGTTATCTCAAGGATAAAGACCAAACTCTGCAGAAATTTTAAAAATGGCAATCGAAGTACCATATCTTAGAGGCTGGTCACAAAGGACCTCTCTGAGAATACTACCCCACAGCACCCAGGTACAGCCTGACGCCCAGTGAGGGAAGGAATGACCTAGCTCACCTCTGCGTGGGGGTGGAATTGAGGATGTTCCAGCACCTGAAGCTAATCCTGTCAAGAATGGTCCCCAGGGTCATCACAACAAGAATAAAACACAGTAAAGATACATTTGCATGTTCTGATCACCACTGATGCTCTTGAAGTGCGATTGGAAGCATCGTCTAATTTCATCATCAGAACAACAGTTAGGAGTGACAACTTTGTACTTCCCTAATTGTAATTAGTGAGCACATGAGGCCACGGGAAGGAGAAATGACATGATCGAGGGCTCAGGACCAGCCAGCGAGGAGGTCATCTCTAGAACCTGGGGCCTTTCTCCCTGGTCAAAGGCAATTTGCATTGATCCTTGAGCCCAAACCTGGGGTCCTAAATCTCTAAAAAGTCCTCGAAATGAGGAATGGAACTTGACAAAGGGTTTTTGATGCACAAAATGTTGATCAGAAATTGCACATTAAGTTGCTACACTAAATTACATGTGAGGTTGATTTCTTTTTTTCATTGAATTTCAGTCCTCTTGGTAACTGAACTGAAATTATTTGTGAAAATAATTAATTAATTAATTAAGTTTATTTCATAGGGAAAAAAAATAAGCTCCAACACACGGTAAATGAGGAAGGCAGAGGGGCAGAAGGAGAAGGCTGGGATCTGTTATATGATTCTGTATCCCTGCCTCTATATGTAGCCCTTCATAAAGTCCTCTATACTTTGTCTCTTGGCTAGAATTTTTCTATTAAGAAGGGTCCAGATGAATTTAGAAGGAAGGTTGTAAATTGTGGATAAAATAAAGAGAGCTTAAAAATGAACATAGCACTTTGGGAGGCCGAGGCGGGTGGATCACGAGGTCAGGAGATCGAGACCATCCTGGCTAACATGGTGAAACCTCGTCTCTACTAAAAAAAAAAATACAAAAAACTAGCCGCGCGTGGTGGCGGGCGCCTGTAGTCCCAGCTACTCGGAGGCTGAGGCGGGAGAATGGCGTGAACCCGGGAGGCGGAGCTTGCAGTGAGCAGAGATCGCGCCACTGCACTCCAGCCTGGGCGACACAGGGAGACTCCGTCTCAAAAAAAAAAAAAAAAAAAAGAACATAGATAAATTGGTGCAAACTCTCAGTAGAGCAGTTTGATAATATCTATATAAATATCCCTTAAAATGTACCTTTCCTTTGAGCCAGCAATGTCATTCTTAGAAATTTATCCTAAAGAAAAAAATCATGATTATTCATGGTATGTATATAATAATGCATATTGAAACACTAGCTATGAAAGTGACAAATTATATATAAACTAGATGTCCAACAATAGAGAATTCTTTAAATAATCTGTGGTACATTCGCACAACAGAATTCCACAAGACCATGGAAAATATTGGTGTAGGAGAACATTTATGTAAGATGTTAGGAAGTCAAAGCAAGCTTTATATTTAAAAAATGTATTGCATCAAGCTGCGTGTGGTGATGCCTGCCTATAGTCCCAGCTAATTCTGGGCTGTAGCATGCTATGCCAGTCAGTGTCTGCATTAAGTTCGGCATCAGTATGGTGACCTCCCGGGAGCCAGGGACCACCAGGTTGCCTAAGAAAGGTGAACTGTGGCCAGGCGCGGTGGCTCACGCCTGTAATTCCAACACTTTGGGAGGCTGAGGCAGGTGGATCACAAGGTCAGGAGTTCGAGACCAGTCTGGCCAATATGGTAAAACCCTGCCTCTACTAAAAATACAAAAATTAGCCAGGTGTGATGGCAGGTGCCTGTAGTCCCAGGTACTCAGGGGGCTGAGGCAGGAGAATCGCTTGAACCCGGGAGGCGGAGGTTGCAGTGAGCCGAGATTGCACCACTGTATTCCAGCCTGGGCAACAGAGCAAGGTTCCGTCTCAAAAAAAAAAAAAAGAAAGGTGAACTGTCCCACATCAGAAACAGAGTAGGTCAAAACTCCTGTGCTGATTAGTAATGGGATTGCACCTGTGAATAGCCACTGCAATCCAGCCTGGGCAACATAAGAAGACACTGTTGCAAAAATATATATATATATTACATCAAGTTGTTAACACTGGCCATCTGTGGGTACTGTAATTATGAATGATTAAGATTTTCTCTTTTTATTTATTTCTTTTTTATTTTTAGAGATGAGGGTTTCACTATGTTGCTCAGACTGTCCTCAAACTCCCGGGCTCAAGCAATCTTCCCGTCTCAGCCTCCCAAGTAGCTGGGATAATAGGTCACCACACCTGGCTCTGTTATACATTTTCTAAACTCTCTAAACTGAACATAATTTGGTTATTTTGCTGTTTCAAATTGTAAATGTATCTATTAATGTTCTGGTAATGCTAAATGATTATTTTAAAATCAGATTTATTAAGGTATATTCTGAATATAAAGAAAAATTGCTTTTTAGTATATAACCGTATACATTTGACAAACATATGAAACACAATTAATGTATAGATATCCCGTCACCCCCAAAAAGTCCCCTTGAACCCCTGTGTAATCAACATCCTCTCCGTTCTCAATCAAACCCCTGGTAATCACTGATCTCTTTTCTTTCCCTGTAATTTTGTCTTTTGCAGAATGTCATATAAATTACATCATATAGGGTGCAAACTTTTGAATCTGGTTTCTTAAACTTATCTAAATATTTTAAAAGTAACTCATATTCTTGTAGGAATCAGTAGTTCATGGTATAGATAGACTACAATTTGTATATCCATTTAAGAGCTAATGGACATTTGGGTTGTTTTCAGTTTTTTTATTATAATTATAAATAAAGCTGTTATAAATATTCTCAGAATTTGTTGTAGACATGTTTTCATTTCATATATATTTCATAAATACTTAGAAGTGACATTGCTAGATCATATTCTAAGTGCATGTCTGACTGTAAGAAATAGCCAAACTGTTTTCCAAAGTGGCTGCACCATTTTGCAGACAGTTGCTCTGAAGTCTCATCAGCAGTTGCTGTTGCCAGATTTTTCACCTACTTGCTGTTTTTAAAAAATTTTTTAAAGCCATTATGATAGGAACATAGTGGTATCTTGTGGTTTTAATGAAACTGGCCCAATTGTCTCATATAACTGATATTGATGAGTTTTTTTGTTTTTGTTTTGTTTTTTATAGAGACAGTGTCTTGCTATGTTGGCCAGGTTAGTCTTGAATTCCTGGCCTCAAGTGATCCTACCACCTTGGCTTCCCAAAGTGCTAGGATTACAGGCATGAGCCATCGTACCTGGCCCAGGTTTTTTGAATAAACACAGAAGTTGACCCTCCCAATCTTAAAACTTACATTTGTCTCATCTGAGTCTCTTTCTCAGGAAACTGACCCTCAAACAAGGGACTGAAACTCACTAGACTGCCATATCCAAATAATTAGAGGCCAGACCCCTCATTCATTGAGATTGCTTCCTTACCCCTCCCTAATTCCTTCCCACACATAGCTACTTCCCTTGCCCATGATTTAAACCCTCCAATTTTAGTCAGTTGGGGAGACAGATTTGAAACTGATCTCCCATTCTCCTTGGCTGTTGCACCCGATTAAAGCCTTCTTCCCTGGCAATACTCATTGTCTCAGTGACTGGCTTTCTATACAGCAAGCATTTGCATTTTCTTTAAAGATACATTTCATTTGCATCTTTTCATGTGGTTATTTGTATCTACATCTCTTCTTTGGTGAAAAGTTTGTTCAAATCTTTCACCCATTTTTAGAGGGATTGTTTGTTTTCTTATTAGTGAGTTACAAAAGAGTTCTTTATTTGTTCTAGATAAAAATCTCTTATCAATGTGTAATTTGTAAATATTTTCTCCCAATCTGTGGCTCATTTCTTAACAGTATTTTTCCAAGAACAAAAGTTCTTTTTTTTGCAGAAGCCCAACTTGTTAGTGTCTTATGAGTTGTGCTTTTGTAATTAAGTGTCTAAGAAATCTTTGCTTTCCCAAAGTCACAAAGATTTCTTTTATGTTTTCTTCTAGAGTTTATAGCTTTAGGTTTTACATTTAGGTTTTTAATCAGATATGTGTTTGCAAATATTTCCTTCTAGCCTACATCCTGTTTTTCCACATTTATTATGTCTTTTGAAATTTTAATTTTGTTGAAGTTAAATTAACCAATTTTTACGGTTTCTGTGAATTTTCTTTTATTAGATAAAAAGCATTTTTCTTTTTCCCTCTTCCCTTCCTTTCCTCTATCCCTTTCTTTATTCTTTCTCTTCTTCCCTCTTTCCTTCCTCTCTCCTTTCCTTCTTCCCTCCTTTCTTCCTTTCTTCTTCCCTCTCTCCCTCCCTCCATTTCTTCTTTCTGCCTTCCCTCTCTCCCTCCTTCTTTCCTCTTTCCTTTCTTCCTGCCTCCTTCCTTCCCTGCCTACTCCCTTCTTTAGCAAAGAAAGACCTGAGAGTAGCAGAGGGCAGTATAAGATAAAGTCAGTGAAGGCCCATCTCCTCTTGGGGATTTCTGTTCTCAGTGGTTTTCAGGATGCAAATCAGGGGCATAAGAGAGGTAGATGAGCAAACCTGGTAAATAAAAATCACAAAAATATGCAAACGGCAGGATTGTGGATACAGGGATTACTAAACCCACACACTTCATATCCACTGTTTCAAAGTGAGATGAGTATACATGTTTCTTCTCAAGTCTCAACATTTACATAAAATGAGGATTGCTCTGTAGACATAAGTGAATATAAATAAACTCATTATTACTTTGTTTCTAAGGGCATATTTCACTACTTCCAATCCAAACATTTGACTATATAAATTAGTTGAAACATCAGTCAGTGTAGTCCATTTTCCAGGGTAAGGGAGTATTTGGACAGGTATCTTATTTTATGGATCAAACAAAGCCAGAGCCACTTTAGAAGTGTTTTACAACTTGCAAGGATCCTGAGGTCTTAGGCTAACCTCCATATTACATAGTGTTCCATATGGGTTAAGGACCAATTAAAAAAAAGCAAGCAAAGTGTAATGTGTTTGAACAAAAACATTTGAAATCAATAATGAACTGGCTGAGGGAAAATTCAAAATTAAAAAAAAGGCTTTATCCTTCTGATGTTATTCAAGGAGAAATATCTGAAGCCAAATATAATTTTTCATAGTGCTCATGCTTCAGGAATCATAATATCCCTCTCTCTACCCAGCCTTGATTTAGACATGGAATTGGCAAAAACGCCAGGACTTTGAAAAGAAATTAACTTCCAAATTCTCTTGCTATTCCTATGTGTGAACAGAAACCACCTTGGGACCCTTGGGAAACAAAGATATAAAGACACCAGACTCAAAGGGGACAGATGGTATTGTAGACACGGGTTTCACAGCTTTGACCAAGCATCTTCTACTTTTACTGGGCTGCACTCTTTTTTGGTACCGTGAAATAGAAAATGGAAGATAGAGAAAGATCAGTTACATCAAATAAGTTCACCAAATCAATAACAGGTAAGATGGTTTGTTCCCTGTTTCTCTAGAAAACTTTTGGAGCCTTTTGGAAGTGATGCAATGTATGACGATTCACATTTCTTCTGAATGTCCAGAACAAAGAAACCTTCGGACAGGAAATAAGCCACATGATTAGGTACAGGGAGAAGCCCAGGGCTTAGTGGACGCTTTGATCACAGGACTTTTAATATTTTCTCAGGCGAAGGCATGGGCTAGGCCTTCTTCCCCTGAACGCCCATGGTTCTTACCACTGACGTTTGGCACTTGCATTTATTTACTGCCTTAAATTATTGTAAGTCATGCTTATGGAAATGCCTTTTCCTCCTCACTAATTCTTAAGTTCCCCAAGTGCAGGAAGCCCCACAGTAGAACACAGAAATGCAATACAAATATATTGATTGATATTCTTTCATATAAATACCAAAGGCATATATAACTTTTAGAAGGTAAAAAACATGACTGAAATATTCTCAGACAATTCCTGAAATAACAATACAAAATATTTGTACTCTCTCTGAAATGAGGGGTTCTGTAACATAAAGTTTTAAAATTTCAGTGCATTTTGCGTATTGTTGCATACATAACTTTCAGTTTCCTTTGTAACCCTAGAAATCTAAGCAAAAATCAATTTGAGATTTTATGTTTTCATCTATCCTTGAAGCCATCAAAGAAGGCATTATTAATCCTGAGCTCTTTGCACATATAAAGTGATTAAAACAGTGCCTGGCACACAAATGTGTATGTATTGTCACAATTATTATTGAAGGCATCTGTAATAGATTGAATTATTGTTCACAGCTATTTACTATCCCCCTGTGATGGGAATATAATGGGAATTATATAGCCACACTCTTTGTTGTGTGGGTTTGCTATGTCTCCTAGTGGAACAGACAGGGTACACAGCCTAATGTGGGGCTGTTTTCTTCTAGAGTTTATAGCTTTAAGTTTTACATTTAGGTTTTTGCTTGCTTTGGCTAGTGGAATGTTAGCAAATATGATGCAAGCAGAGGCTTTTCCTGTACCTTTACGGCTTGGTTCAGCCTCTTAAGTTTCTAAACCCACCATGAGAAGTACATGCCTCTGGTGATTCCACAATGAGAGACTCAGACAGCAGACCTGAACCCCAACTCCGTAACTGAAATAGAGCTATGAATACAATCCACAGGTCCATGACCCACTGACTCTTGAGAAAACTAAATGCTTGATGTAAGCCACTAAGATTTTTAGAGTTGTTCGTTATACACTATTATCATAGCTATAGCTGACTAACACGTATCCTTCAAAGAAAAGGATATGGCCATAGTAACTGATGTATATAAGCCATGAAGTTGTGTCCAGAATTGGTGGGTTCTTGGTCTCACTGAATTCAAGAATGAAGCTGCGGACCCTTGCAGTGAGGGTTACAATTCTTAAGGATGGTATGTCCAGAGTTTGTTCCTTCTGATGTTCGGACGTATTTGGAGTTTCTTCCTTCTGGTGGGTTTGTGGTCTGGCTGGCCTCAGGAGTGAAGCCGCAGACCTTCGTGGTGAGTGTTATAGCTCTTAAAGGCAGTGTGGTCCCAAAGAGTGAGCAGCAGCAAGATTTATTGCAAAGAGCAAAAGAACAAAGCTTGCACAGTGTGGAAGGCGACCCGAGCAGGTTGCCACTGCTGACTCAGGCAGCCTGCTTTTATTCCCTTTTCTGACCCCACCCACATCCTGCTGATTGGTCCGTTTTACAGAGAGCTGATTGGTCCATTTTGACAGGGCACTGATTGGTGCGTTTACAATCCCTGAGCTAGACACAGAGTGCTGATTGGTGTATTTACAATCCTCTAGCTAGACATAAAAGTTCTCCAAGTCCCCACTAGATTAACTAGACACAGAGCACTGATTGGTGCATTTACAAACCTTGAGCTAGACATAGAGTGCTGATTGGTGCATTTACAATCCTCCGGCTAGACATAAAAGTTCTCCAAGCCCCCACCCGACTCAGGAGCCCAAATGGCTTCGCCTAGTAGATCTCACACCAGGGCTGTGGGTGAAACTGCCCGCTGGTCCCACCACACACCCACACTCCTCAGCCCTTGGGTGGTAGATGGGACGCGATGCAGGGGAGCTGGGGAGAGCACCCATCAGGGAGGCTTGGGCCATGTGGGAGCCCACCAGCAGGGGGATTGGGCCTGGTGGGCTGCAGGTCCAGAGCCCTGCCCTGCGGGGAGGCAGCTGAGGCCCCGTGAGAATCTGAGCAAGGTGCAGGCTGGCCGGCAGTACTGGGAAACCCAGCACATCCTCCACAGCTGCTAAGCCCCTCACTGCCCGGGGCTGCGGCGCCGGCTGGCCACTCTGAGTGTAGGGCCCGCCCACCAAGCCCACACCCACCTGGAACTCACTCTGGCCCGTGAGGGCTGCATGCAGCCCCAGTTCCCACCCTCACCTCTACATCTCCCTGCAAGCCGAGGGAGCTGGCTCCGGCCTCGGCCAGCCCAGAGAGGGGCTCCCACAGTGCAGCAGCAGGCTGAAGGGCTCCTCAAGAGTGACCAGAGTGGACACCAAGGCAGAGGAGGCACTGAGAGTGAGTGAGGGCCGCCAGTACATTGTCACCTCTCAATCCCCCCTCTAAAGAGGACACCCCAACTGCTGTTGGGAATTTGGCCAGTGACCGCTCTAGCTACCTCCTGCTGGATAGGGGCAATGAAGGGGCCCTGCAGTTGTAGTGTGTCCTCCAGAGGGGAGCTGTCTAGGCCAGCGAAAGTGCCAGCGGGTCAGTCCAGGGGTCATCAGTAGAAGTTGTTAGTTGAACTCATTTGGGGTTCCATTTGTAAGACCATCTGTAGCTTGATGGCCTCAATTCTAGAGGAAACAAATTTGACAAGAAGGTTGAAAATACAGGATCCAAAGGCGAGTAGCAGCAAGATGGCTGCCACAGGACCTAGAAAGGGGAGAAGCCATGTTGCCCAACTCCAGAGGTTGGTATCAGAGTTTGAAAGGCACTGTCTGATTTCAGAAGCCTTTTCCTGTAAACACCGGGCGGCATCTCATACTGTCCCTGACTGGTTAGTGTAAAAACAACACTCTTCCCCTAAGAAGGCACAGAGTCCTCCTTTCTCAGCAGTGAGGAGGTCTAGGCCTCGGTGGTTTTGGAGAGTCACTGCTGCCAAAGAGTCTATCTGGGATTGTAAAGTAAGGATAGATTTCGTTATCTCTTGCAAACTGTCTGAGGAATCTTTTGAGAGTGTGTGGTAGTAGGATAATGCAGTAGATAAACCAGCTATTCTGGTTCCTGTAGCAGTAGCCATTCCTAACCCTATAAGTAGGGGTATTAGTTGTATGGCCTTGTGCTGACTGACTTGAGCTTTGAGGGGTACTGATAGGGTCTGATTTCCTGGGGCAATATTAATGTTGGGACTTAGAAAGACTAAGGTGCAGATGCCGGTCCAGTTAGTGCGGAGGCAGATATAGGTCGACATTCCACATAAGAAGAATATATCTTGGCTGGGTAGATAGAACTTTACCCTGGCTTTTAAAGGAATAGGGTACACTGTTTTTTCTTTACTACATCCATCTCTCTTTCTCTTCGACTTCTCCTTTGTCTCTCTCTTTCTCTCTGACTCCCTCTTTGTCTCTCTCTCTTTCCTTTCTGCTGGTCTTTCCCTGCTGCCAGCCACTTATGCTGTTGTTCTCTCCTCTCCTTCCCCTTTTTGATGGCTTCGGCAGTGTAAGATGCCACCTCCTTGGGTTTTTGCACTGCGTACAATAACTCCATGATTTCCTTGTGGTATTTAATGGGGGTTCCCCCAGAGATTAGGAACGCCCTTTCTTTCCATATTGTAGCATGGGCATGTGGATTAGATAAGCATACTTGCTCTCTGTATACACATTTATTCTTTTTCCCTTTCCCAGTTCTAAGGCGTGGGTAAGTGCCACTCGTTCTGCTAACTGGGCACTGGTCCCTGGGGGAAGAGGCTTACTTTCAAGTACAGTTACATCACTAACTATGGCATAACCTGCCCTTTGTATCCCATTTTCCACAAATGAACTTCCATCGGTATATAGGTTAAGGTCAGGATTTGCTAAGGGGACTTCTAAGAGATCATCTCGGGCGGCATAAATCTGGACTATAATTTGGTGGCAGTCATGCTCAATTGGTTCCCCATCCTCTGGGAGAAAAGTGGCAGGGTTGAGGGCCACACACGTAAGTATTTGAAGCACCAGTCCCTCAAGGAGTAGCGCCTGGTATCTTAGCAGGCAGTTGTCTGATAGCCATAAACTTCCTTTGACACCTAGTATGCCATTTACATCATGAGTAGTCCAGACAGTGAGATCCTTTCCTTGTATTATTTTGATAGCCTCTGACACTAAGACGGCCACCGCCACAACTACCCATAAACAGTGAGGCCAGCCTTTTACTACTACATCAATTTCCTTACTTAGGTGTGCCACTGGTTGCTGGGTTGTCCCACGAGTCTGAGTAAGAACTCCAAGAGCCATCCCTGCTCTCTCTGTGACATATAAAGAGAACTTTTGTCCTGTGGGAAAGCCTAAAGCTGGAGCTTGTATTAGGGCCTGCTTTAAGGTTTTGAAGGCTCTTTCTGCCTCTGATTCCCATTCTACTAGATGAATATTTGCCCTCTGGTTTCCTTGATTAGAGTATAGAGGGGCCGGCCTGGCTATCTCACTGTATCTGGGGATCCATAGTCAGCAAAAGCCAATAATTCCAAGGAACCCCCACAACTGTTTTAATGTCTTAGGGTGAGGATAAGCCAGTGTAGGCTGTATTCATTCCTTCCTGAGGGCCCTGGTCCCTCTGACTAAGATTAGGGCTAGATATTTGACCTGCTGTAGGCAAAGCTGGGCCTTTGACCTAGACCCCTTGTACCCTTGATTAGCTATAAAGTTCAAGAGATCTAGAGTAACCCGCTGGCATGAGGCTTCTGAACTGGTAGCCAAAAGTAAATCACCCACATACTGAAGGACCAGAGTGACTGGACTTGAGAAGTGGCCTAGATCTTGGGCCAGTGCCTGACCAAACAGATGAGGGCTATCCCTAAACCCTTTGGGCAAGATCGTCCAGATAAGTTGGGACATGTGGTCTGTGGGATCCTCAGAAGCAAAGAGAAACTGGGAGTCAGAGTGCAGGGCAACACAGAAAAAGGCATCCTTGAGGTCCAGAACAGTGAACCATTCTGCTTCCTCTGATATTTGAAAGAGCAAGGTGTAGGGGTTGGGTACAACTGGATATAGAGGAATAACTGCCTCAATGGTGAGTCTAAGATCTTGTACTAGTCTCCACTGATCGTTTGGTTTTTGTACTCCTAGAATTGGGGTGTTGCAGGGACTGCTGCATTTCCTTACTAAGCCTTGAACTTTTAAATGTTTAACAATATCGTGTAATCCTTTATGAGCTTCAGGCCTTAAGGGAAATCGCCTTTGATAAGGAATAGTGGTGGGATCTTTTAACCTGATTTGGACTGGGTGAGCATTTTTTTGTCTTTCCAAATTGTCCTTCCAGTGCCCAGACTTCAGGGTTGATTTCCTCTTCAAGTAGGGGACAACAAATGGGTAACTTGTTCCCCATATTAATGTAGACAATAGCTCCAGCCTTGGCTAATATATCCCACCCTAATAAGGGTGTGGGGCTTTCAGGCATAACAAGAAAGGCATGTGAAAAGAGCAAAGTCTCTCAACTACAACTGAGGAGGTGGGAGAAATACCTGGTTACAGGCTGTCCCAGAATTCCTCGGATGGTAACAGACCTTGAGGACAGTCATCCAGGACAGGAGGTTAATACTAAGAAGGCTGCACCCGTGTCCAGGAGGAAGTCAATTTCATAGCCCTCAATGGTTAAACGTACCCGGGGCTCAGTGAGGGTGACGACATGAGCTGGCACTTGCTCCGGGCACCCTTAGTCCTGTTGTTGGATCATCTAGTTGGGGGCTTCTGACCCAGAGAACCTTCATCCTCTGGGGCAGTGCACCTTCCAGTGATTGCCTCAGCATAGTGGACATGGACGAGGGAGCAGCTTGTTTCTCATTAGATGATCTTTCTTAAAGTGTCCTTGCAAACCACACTGATAACAAGTCCTACCGGGTGATTGGCCTGCTCCATTTTCTGTCCTCTCTGAACCACCAAGGTTTGTTTGTCTGAGAGCCATGACTAAGGCTGCAGTCTTTCTCTGATCTTGCTTTTCCTTTTGGGTCTGTTCCTCTTGGTCCCTATTATAGAACACCAAGGTTTCCAGGTATTTCCAAATTTTGTTCAGGGCCCAGGGTTTGCTTTTGGAGCTTTCTGCTGATATCTGCAACAGATTGGGTAATAAACTTATCTTTTAGAATCAATTGACCCTCAAGTGATTCGGGTGACAGAGGAGTGTATTTTCTTAAGGTCTCCCGTAGCTGCTCGAGGAAGGCAGCAGGATTTTCTTCCTTTCCCTGAGTTATGGTGGACATCATTGCATAATTCATGGGCTTTTTCCTAATTCTCCTTAATCCTTCTAGAACACAGGTCAACAAATGTTTAAAACTGCAGTCCCCATGATCTCAGTCAAGGTCCCAGTGGGGATCCATACTGGGGCTGGCTTGCTGACCAGTAGGGAATTTGTCCCTTTCTTCAGCTGTTATTCTGTCATTTATTTGACTAAGATACCAAGTATCTCCAAACTCTTGGGCTGCAGCTAAAGCCACATTCTTTTCATTAAAGGCCAGGGTTTGATCTAACAGCAGCATGACATCGCTCCAAGCAAGGTCGAAGGTTTGCCCTAGACCCTGTAGGACATCTATGTACCTATCAGGATCATCCGAAAACTTCCCCAGGTCTGCCTTGATCTGCTTTAAATCAGAGAGGAAGAAGGGGACATGTACCTGGGTTGGGCCAAATTCCCCTCCCCCTACAGCTTGAAGGGAACATTTGACCTACTGTAGGCAAAGTTGGGCCTTTGACCTACACACTTTGTACCGTTGATTAGCTAGAAAGTTCAAGAGATCTAGAGTAGCCTGCTGGCATGAGCTGGTCTGAGGAGGGATCCTAAAATTCCAGATAGCCCCCCCTACAACGGGGCTTTGGGCAAAAATTATAATAACTGATAGCCTGGGGGGGGTGGCGGGGTTGTGGTCCTTTGGAGATTTCTTTGCTTATTTTCTTCTGGGCAGGGGAGATTAGAGGAGGATTATCATTAATAGGAAGGGGAGCTGAGAGGTCCTCCTGTGGGATATAAATTGCAAGCTTTGCATAGTTGCATATTCTCCTTCAATGAAAAGAAAGCCTGGACATAAGGTATTTCACTCCATTTGCCTTCCCTCTTACAGAAAAGGTCAAGCTGCAGGATAGCATTGTAATTTGTACTTTCCTCAGGTGGCCATTTTTCCCCATCAGAGAGAGAATATTGGGGCCAAGCCATAGTGCAGAAAAAAATGAGCTGCCTCTTTTTCAGGGTTTGTGGGTTAAATTGGTCCCAATGGCTTAGGATGCATTTCAAAGGTGAGCCTGTTGATGCCTGAGTGTTTCCCATCTGAAAGACAAAACTGCCCATGGTTTTGGTTTGTTTGTTTGTACCCCTGCCCAAGAACCCGCAACGGTCCCTGGACCCTGCTGATTGGAATTTGCTAACCGATGCAGCAGCAGAAACAACCTCTGCCCAGGAACCTGCAGCAGTCCCTGGACCCTGCTGATTGGAATAGTTGTACTCACCGACACAGCAGCAGAAACCCTAGTTTTCCTCCCAGACCACAAGAAGGACCAAGGAAGGTCGGATTTAGTGGCCCTTACCAATGCATTCTTGAAAACCTGCACCCCTGCCTGTCCTCCTAGACCACAAGGAGGACCAAGAAAAAACAGATTTAGTGGCCCTTACCGACACATTCTCGAAAACCTGTTAGAGTCCTAAGCTTTCACCAGTTAGTATTGGGACCTTACTTGTGTCCTATAAAGATGTTATGCCCCAAAAAGGAGGTAGAGGGACATGCCCTGAGGGAGAGAAGGGATCTCCAGGGTTGGAATAGTGATACTTTTTGTCCACACTTATATGAATAGGAAGGATACAATTTCTGAGGCTCTGCATATCCTAGCTTCAGTAATAGCTTTTGTTAGGCCTGCTTGTCTGAGGAGGGATCCTAAAATTCCAGATAGTCCCCCCTACAATGGGGCTTTGGGCAAAAATTATGTCTTTCTGATTGGTGAGCCTGGGTGCCTAAAGAAGGAAATAGAGTCCTGGAGTATATACTAGAAATCATTCTTGTAGGAGAAACTAGAAAAGCACCAGAGACAGGGAGTGATTTATAGAAGTGGGACTAGCCTTGGAGAAGAGAGGCGAGAGGAAGTTTGTCTGGCAAGCATTAGGACCCAGTGGGCAAGGGTCAGGATAGATAGGATAGATGGGCAAGTCTTGCTTGGGCGGCATGCCTTTGAGAGTTCCACTCATGACCACAGGGTCAACCAACTTGTTGTCGGGACCCTGGAGCTGAATGGCTTTCCTCTCCATCGGCTCAGCCCAGAAGTAAAGGAAAAGCAGAAGCTGGTTCCAAGCAAACCAACACTCCCAACTCTGAAGAGTCAGGGGTTGTTAGAGAGCCCTTTCCCAGAAAGTCTGACACCCATGTCTTTAGTCCGGCAGCCGTACTAGTCGCTTTTAACTGGCCTACAGGTGCCCGGTATTTACCCCTGAATTCTAAGGAAAAATAGGACAGAATAGCAAGCAAAAGGGGTCTGATGGTGCTCACCGCTTGGCGATAGGCAATGGTACTCACCGCTTGGCGATAGGCAATTGTCTCACTGCTTGGTGATAGGTGATGGTCCCTTCATGGTTACCAAAATGTGTCTGGAATTGGTGAGTTCTTGGTCTCACTGACTTCAAGAATGAAGCCGCAGACCCTCGTGGTGAGTGTTACAGTCCTTAAAGATGGTGTGCCCAGAGTTTTTTCCTTCTGATGTTCGGACATGTTTGGAGTTTCTTCTTTCTGGTGGGTTTGTGGTCTCGCTGGCTTCAGGAGTGAAGCCACAGACCTTTGCGGTGAGTGTTACAGCTCTTAAGGCGGCATGTCTGGAGTTGTTCATTTTCCTTCTGATGTTCGGACATGTTTGGAGTTTCTTCTTTCTGGTGGGTTCGTGGTCTCACTGGCTTCAGGAGTGAAGCTGCAGACCTTCGCGGTGAGTGTTACAGCTCATAAAGGCAGTGCAGACCCAAAGAGTGAGCAGCAGCAAGACTTATTGCAAAGAGCAAAAGAACAAAGCTTCCACAATGTGAAAGCTGGGAGTGGCGCCTGTCAGGGAGGCTTGGGCCACACAGGAGCTCACCAGCGGTGGGGCTCAGGTATGGTGGGCTGCAGGTCCAGAGCTCTGCCCAGCGGGGAGATGGCTGAGGCCTGGCAAGAATTTGAGCAAGGCGCAAGCAGGCCGGCAGTGCTGTGGGACCCCGCACACCCTCTGCAGCTGCTGGCCCAGGTGCTAGGCCCCTCACTGCCCAGGGCTGGTGGCACTGGCCCGCCATTCTGAGTGCAGGGCCTGCCTGCCGAGCTTGCACCCACCCAGAACTCACACTGGCCCACAAGTGCTGCAGGCAGCCCTGGTTCCTGCCCACACCTCTCCCTCCACATCTCCCTGCAAGCAGAGGGAGCTGGCTCCGGGCTCGGCCAGCCCAGAGAGGGGCTCCCACAGTGCAGCGTCAGGCTGAAGGGCTCCTCAAGTGTGGCCAGAGTGGATGGTGAGGCCGAGGAGGCGCTGAGAGCAAGTGAGGGCCAGCAGCACGTTGTCACCTCTCAAAGTGAGAGTCCTAGGCCGGACACAGTGGCTCGTGCCTGTAATCCCAGCACTTTCGGAGGCCAAGGCAGGTGGATCACTTGAGGTCAGGAGTTCAGGACCAGCCTGGCCAACATGGTGAAACCCCTAAAATAAATAAAGTCTACTAAAAATACAAAAAATTAGACAGGGGTGGTGGCACGTGCCTGTAATCCCAGCTACATGGGAGGCTGATGCAGGAGAATCGCTTGGACCCAGGAGGTTGAGGTTGCAATGAGCCAAGATTGCACCACTGCACTCCAGCCTGCGTGACAGAGCAAGACCCCATCTCAAAAAAAAAGCTGGGGGCAGGGGTCAGGGAGAGTCCTTTTGGCCTGTGATCGTTACTTCTCAAGTTTAGGCATTTATTCATTCAGCAAATCCTTCATGAACACTTATTATGTTTCACACATGATAATAGAAATTCAAAGTTAATAATATTGAGAGAAAAGGGCAATTGAGAGCAATAGATGGCTTTGGCTTGATGTTCTTCCCATAGTGACCGGGTGTCCAAATCCTTCTCCCCCATCTCACTTGCCAAACATCTAAATCCCTATACATAGCCTTCCAAAATCCCTAAGGGCTACCTGTCACTTGTTACAGGCTGGAAGATTTCCAGTTGAGAGTGTAAACTGTACAACCTCCTACATCTTCCTGAGTGTCTGCAGCTGACTGTGATATAAGCCTACTTTGGGGAACTGCAGAACACTTGGGCGCTATATCCCCAAGTACAACTTACTGCCCTGCCTGCCATAGATCTCAGCATCCCTGTCACCAGCTCTTACTCCAGGTAGCCAGGGCTATAACCCCACCGTTACTGAAATATCTCACCAGTTTAGCTCTAAGAGTCAAAGGGCATCTCTCAACATTCAGCTTGCTTTATTTAGCTCATCTGCCTCAGAGGACTTAGGGTGCCAGGAAATGCTTGAAGAGGCCACATCATAAAAATGGAGACAGAGAGAAAGATTTTGGAAGGTTGCTGTTAGTTCCCTTCACACTTGGACCTTAGAGCCTTGGGGTTGCCAAAACTCTATGAAGCACAGACTTCAGAGGAAGGATTATTAGCAGGGATAAACAGGACATTCACAGAATCATAAAGAGGATGAATTTACCAGGGAGACACAAAAATCCCAAGTGTGCATGCATCTAAAAACAGAGCTTCAAAATATATAAAGCAAACATTAATAAAACAGAGGAGGGAAACAAACTTCAACATTCTTCACTGAATAATCAACAGAACAAGCAGACAGATCATCAGTAAAGCTATAGATCAGACCAACACTGTCAACCAACTGAACCTACTGACATTTATAAATGACTTCAAAATGGCAGAATACACATTCTTTTTTTTGAGATGCAGTTTCACTCTTGTCTGCAACATCTGCCAACCTCTCAGGCGATTCTCCTGCCTCAGCATCCCAAGTAGCTGGGATCACAGGGCACGTGCTACCATACCCAGCTAATTTTTGTATTTTTAATAGAGGCAGGTTTTCACCACATTGGCCAGGCTGGTCTCAAACTCCCGACCTCAGGCAATCCACCTGCCTTGGCCTCCCAAAACGCTGGGATTATAGGAATGAGCCACCACGCCTGGTCTACACATTCTTTTTAAGTATATGTGAAACATTCACCAAGGTAAACAATGTTCTGTCATAAAACACATTTCCACAAATATTTAAAAATCAAAATCATGCAAAGAACGTTTTCAAAACACAATAGAATTAAATTAGACATCAATATCAAAACATAAACTAGGAAAATCCCCAAATACTTAGAAATTAAACAACACACTTATAAATAACTCATGGGTCAGGGAGGATTTCACAAGGGGAATTTGAAAATATTTTGAATTGAATAAAAATAAAAAGCAAAACACAAAAAAATTGTAACATGCAGCCAAAGCGTAAATCAGAGGGAAAATTATAGGATTAAATACTTGTATTATAAATAAAGAAAGTCTTCAAATCAGTCGTCTAAGCTTTCACCTTAAGAAGCTAGAAAAAGAAGAGCCAATTAAACCCAAAGCAAGTAGAAACAAGGAAACAATAAATATCAGAAATAAAATTGAAAACAGAAACAACAGAAAAATTAATAAAACAAAAGCTGGTTCTTTGTAAAAATCAATGAAATTAATAAATATCTAGTCAGACCGATCAAGAAAAATAGAAAACACACAAATTACCAGTACCAGGTAGAAGAGAGGAGGTATCACTACAGATCCTACAGACATTACAAGAAAAGTGGCCGGACGCGGTGGCTCAAGCCTGTAATCCCAGCACTTTGGGAGGCCGAGACGGGCGGATCACGAGGTCAGGAGATCGAGACCATCCTGGCTAACACAGTGAAACCCCGTCTCTACTAAAAATACAAAAACTAGCCGGGCGAGGTGGCGGGCGCCTGTAGTCCCAGCTACTCGGGAGGCTGAGGCAGGAGAATGGCGTAAACCCGGGAGGCGGAGCTTGCAGTGAGCTGAGATCCGGCCACTGCACTCCAGTCCGGGCGACAGAGCGAGACTCCGCTTCAAAAAAAAAAAAAAAAAAGAAAAGTAAGAGAATGTCATGAACAACTTTATTCCAGTGAATTTGATAACTGAGGTGAAATGGATGAATTCCTTAAAGGACACAAAATTCACCAAATGAAACATAGGTAACCTCAATAGTTCTGTGTCTATTTATGAAACTGAATTCATGGTTAAAAATATTCCCACAAAGAAAATCCCAGTTCATATGGCTTCACTGGAATTCTACAAAACATTTAAGGAATAAATAATGCCAATTCTAGACAATCTCCTTCAGAAAACTGAAGTGGATAAATACTTTCAAGCTCATTCTATGAGATCAGCATTACTCTGATATCAAGACCAGACAAATACATTTTAAGAAAAGAAAATTATAGACCAAATTCCTCATGAAGATGGATACAGAAATTTTACAAAAACTTTCAGCAAATAAAGATCAACAATATAAAAACATCATAATCTTGTGGAGTTTATCCTGGGAAAGCAAGGTTGGCTTAACACTAGAATAAAAGAAAAAAGAAAAACCATATGAGCATTTCAATAGTTGAAGGAAAAGCATTTTATTTTCTCCAACACCCACTCCCGACAAAAACCCTCAGAAACAAACCTTGATTTGACAAAAAGCAACCACAAAAATCCTGCAGCTAACATCATATGTAATGGCAAAAGATAGAGTGTTTTCTCCTTAAATTAGGAACAAAACAAAGATATCCGCTCACACTTCTGTTCAACATTCTACTGAGGTGCAAGCCAGTAAAATAGGACAAGGAAAATAAAAAGCATCCAAATTAGAAAGGAGGAAGTGTAATTGTCTTTATTCATGAATAACATGATCATCTATGTAGAAAATCTGAGAGAAACCTAGTAAGTACTAAAATTAATAAGCGAGTTTAGCAAGGTTTCAAGATACAAGACCCAATATTCAGAAATCAATTACATTTTTATATATTAGCAATAAACAATGCAAGATTGAAATTTTTTAAATTATCATTTACAATAGGATCAAATATGTGAAATACTTAGAAATGACCCTGACAAAAGCTGTGCAAGACAAATGCTGAAAATTGCAAAATATTGTTGAAATAAATTAAAGAAGGCATAAATAAGTAGAAAGCAACACTGTGTTCATGGGTCAAAAGACTCAATATTGTTAAAATGCTAGCTCTGCCCAAATTGATCTTTAAATTCACCATAATCCCAATCAAAATGCCAGCAAGGTTTTCATAGAAATTGATAAGCTGATCTTAAAATTCATGTTGAATTGCAAAGAACCCAGAATAAGTAAAACTTTTTTTTAAAATTTTTTTTATTTTTGAGACAGAGTCTCACTCTGTCGCCAGGCTGGAGTGCAGTGGCGCCATCTCAGCTCACCGTAAGCTCCACATCCCAGGTTCACGCCATTCTCCCACCTCAGCCTCCTGAGTAGCTGGGACTACAGGCACCCGCCACCATGCCTGGCTAACTTTGTTTTTGTATTTTTAGCAGAGACAGGGTTTCACCATGTTAGCCAGGATGGTCTCAATCTCCTGACCTTGTGATCAGCCCGCCTTGGCCCCCCAAAGTGCTGGGATTACAGGTGTGAGCCACTATGCCCAGCCTATTTTTATTTTTTTGAGACAGGGTGTCACTCTGTTGCCCAGGCTGGAGTACAGCGGCGCAATCACGGCTCACTGCAGCCTTGACCTCCTGGGCCCAGGTGATCCTCCCACCTAAGCCTCCCAAGTAGATGGGGACTACAGGTGCATATCACCTTGCCCAGCTAACTTTTTGTAGAGACGAGGTTTCGTCCTGTTGCTCAGGCTGGTCATGAACTTCTGGGATCAAGAGATCCACCCGTCTCAGCCTCTTAAAATGTTGGGATTACAAGCATGAGCCACTGTGCCTAGCCCAAAACAACTTTTAAAAAGACAAAACTGTAGGGCTAACATCACTTGATTTAATGGTTTATTATAAAACTACAGTAATCAAGGCCATGTGGTATTGGCATCAAAGTAGATAAATAGATCATTATAACAGCAATAGGGAATCCAGAAGTAGACCCATCTATAGAATGACCGATTTTGACAGATATGCAAAAGTAATTCAGTTGAGGAAGGATGAAGTCTTTATCAAATGCAAATTTTATTTAGGCAAAAAAAATTCAATTCATATCTTGCATGATATACAAAAATGAACTCAAAATTGATCAGAAACCCAAATATAAAACCTAAAACTATGAAATTATAAAAGAAAAATCTTTGTGACTTTAGCTGATGCAAAGATTTCTTAGATAAAACACAAAAGCATAATCCGTAAATGAAAAAAAAAATGATAAATTGGGCTTTATCTTACGTTTAAAACTTCAGCTCTTCCCAGGACATTGCTAAGAGAATGAAAAGACACATTACAGATTAGGACAAAATATTTGCAGAGTGTAATCCAATTAAAGATTTATATCCATAATATCTACATAATTTTCAAAACTCAGTAATAAAAAAACAAAATCCAGTTTAGTAAGTGAACAGATGATTTGAACTGAATGTATGTCATTTTACCAAGAAAGACATACAAATGGCAAATAAGCACATGAAAAGATGTTTCATGTCATCATGAGGACATGCAAAATAAAACCACGATGAGATACTTCTTCATACCCGATAAAATGGAAAAAATAAAGTAACTGACAATACCAAGTGCTGGTGAGGATGCTGACCAAGTGGAACTTTGATACATTACTGTCAGAAAGGCAAAACGGGACAGTGTTTTGGAAAACACTTTGGCAGTTCCTTATAAAGTTATTTTCTATATACTTGGCATAGGATCCAGGAATTTTACTCCTAGGTATTCGTCCCAGAGAAAACAAAGTACATGTATGTATGTGAATATTCATAGCAGCTTTACTTTTAATAGTTAAAAACTTGAAAGAGCCCAAAGGTTCATTAACTGGCGTATGGTTAAACAAATTGTGATATATTCATGCAATGGAAAAGTACACACTGATGAAAAGAAACCACCTACTGGTACATTCAACAATATGGTTAAATGCATTTCAGATGTGTTATGATAAGTGACTAACTCCAGACACAAAAGGTACAGACTGTGTACCATTTATATTTCCATTTATATGTCCATGTGTACCACTTATATGCTCCATTTATATGTCCATCTGAAAAGGCAAATGATACAGGGACAAAAACAGATCAGTGGTTACCAGGCGTTTGGAGGAAGGGTTGATGGCAAATGGAACATGAGAGAATTTGGATTAATGGAAATATCTTTTATATCAATTGTGGTGGTTACCTGACTATATGCACTTGTCAAAATTAACAGAACTGTTTGTTTTGTTTGAGACAGGGTCTCACTCTGTCGTCCAGGCTGGAGTACAGTGGTGCAAGTTGGCTCACTGCAGCCTCAGCCTTCTGGGCTTAAGTGATCCTCCTGCCTCAGCCTCCTGAGTAGCTGGGATTACAGGCATGCTCCACTATGCCCACCTAATTTTTGCATTTTGGGTAGAGACGGGGTTTCACCATGTTGGCCAGGCTGGTCTCGAACTCCTGGGCTCAAGCGATCTGTCCGCCTTGGCCTCCCAAAGTGCTAGGATTACAGGTTTGAGCCTAGCCCTGTTTGTTTATTTTTAAAGCATGCAGGGAGGGCTAGAAATCAAATCCTGCTTTCCACATTTGAAATATCTAAATGGGTTCCTTGAGAGCTGTCCACAGGAAATCTATCAGTGGGATTGTACAGATACTCCTAAACTTCCAAAGAGGTTACATCCCAGTGAACCTATCAGAAATTAAAAATATCATAAGGTGAAAATGCATTTAGCACACCTAACCTACTGAATAGCCTAGCCTACCTTAAAGGTGCTCAGAACACTTACATTAGCCTACAGTTGGGCAAAATCATCTAACACAAAGCCTATTTTATAATAAGGTATTAAATATTTCATGGAATTCATTTAATACTGTGCTGAAAGTGAAAAACAGAATGGTTGTATGGGTACTCACAGTTTCTACTGAATGCATGTCATTTTCACACCACTGGAAAGTAGAAAAATTGTGGGTGGAAGCAGTTTAAGTCGGGGGCTTCCTGTACTGGGATCTCTTCTCCCTTTGTGCCCTTCTCTGTGCCATAGGTAAAGAAGCACACACTGGAACCCGGGTCCTGCCTCTCACTGAACAGCTGTGTGACTGCAGGCAGGTCACCTCCTCTTTCCATCATGTTTTCTCATCTGTAAAGTGCCGGTCTTAGTCCATTCAGGCTGCTATAGCAAAAATGCCATAGACTGGGTAGCTTATAAATAACAGAAGTTTATTTCTCACAGTTCTGGGGACTGGGAAATGCAAGATCAAGGTGCTAGAAGACTTGGTGTCTGGTGGGAGAGACATTTCTGGTTCATAGATGGTGCTTTCTGTGTTCTCACCTGGTGGAAGGGGTGAGGTTGCTCTCGGAGGCCTCTTTTATAAGGACACTAACCCCATTCGTGACGGCTCTGCTCTTATGACCTCAATACCATCATCTTGGGGGTTAAGATTTCAACACATGAATTTTGGGGGAACACATTCAGACCGTGGCAGTGCCTCACTCGGATCATAACCTCAAAATTAGTCCAGCTCTAAATGTCTATGATTTTCCCCAAGGCTCTTTCCTTGGGTTAAAGAGGGTAGTCTTAGCCACTCAATCCCCACCTGTCTAGCTTTAGAGTTTTAAAGCCCTTTTACAGGCATCAGCTCACTGACCCTTACAAAATCCTGTGAAGCATTTAATTATCCCTATGCTATTGTTTAAGAAACTGAGACCAAGAAAAATTAATTAGCCCATCACAAAGTTTTCACAGAAGCCAGATACAATACTCTCATCTCCTTTTGAATTTCCTTGTCCCAAGTGTAGGTCCCAAATCTTTCTAGGTGTCTCCTCTGTCCCCCATTAGGTAAATTATTCAACAGTTCTCAAGTAAGATAAGCCAAAAAAAAGGACCAAACAGAAAATGGCATTTATACACTGTAATAAAGCCTGAGCTTTAGGGGTCTAGGGACCCAGGGATCAAAGCAGGACCCATACCCGCTTGCCTCCGGAGCCTTGCTAATAAGGAATCCTACACTTGTGTGAATGTTCAACCATACTGAGTCCTTGGGGAGTGCCGGACACTGTTCCATGCACCCAACACGTGCTATTTATTTAATCTTCCCAACAGCTTTTAACGGAGTATCATAGTCAACCCCACTTTATACATGAGGAACTGAGCTCTGAGAGGCTCAAATTCAGGCTCCGAGGCCCAGGCTCTTCCTACTATCCATCAGCTAAACACGTGTTTTTTTAAGATCACAGAAAGATCTACCCTACTGAAAGAGGAAGCAAGGGAAGAGAAGGAGGAGGGGGCCGGGTGCGGTGGCTCACGCCTGTAATCCCAGCACTCTGGGGGGCCGAGGTGGGTGGATCATGAGATCAGGAGTTCCAGACCAGCCTAACCAACGTGGTGAAACTCCATCTCTCCTAAAAATACAAAAATTAGCCGGGCGTGATGGGGGCGCCAGTAATCCCAGCTACTCCAGAGGCTGAGGCAGGAGAATTGCTTGAACCAGGGAGTCAGAGTTGCATTGAGCTGAGATCGCACCACTGCACTCCAGCCTGGGCGACAGAGCAACACTCTATCTCAAAACAAAAATAAACAAAAAGAAAAGGGAGCGGGGGGAAGGGAGGGCAGGAGGGCTGGAACGCAGACACAAATGGAAATACAGCAGGACGAAGGCGAGCAACAGTGACCCACCAACGCATGTGATGGATGCTTGAAAGACACAAGAAACAAAGAGGCCCCTGGAATAGAGCACAGGAGAGAGGGGCAAAGGGCTGGGGGTGCAGGAGTCCCCACTATCCTTCCCCTCATGTTGGCAAACACACACACCACACACAAACACACACCACACACACAAACACACCACACACACAAATACTCACACCACACACACACACCACACACACAAACACACCACACACACACACACCACCACACACACAAATACTCACACCACAAACACACCACACACACACACACCACACACAAACGCATACATACCACACACACACCATCCACACCACACACATAAACACACACCACACAAACACGCACACCATACACACCACACACAAACGCACACACACCACACACACCACAAACACAAACACACACACACACAGCATGCACACACAAACACATATACCCCACACACACACCCCCACACACACAAACACACCACACACACACACACACACCACACACACACACACACCACACACACACAAACACACCACACACACACCAAACACACCACACACACACCACACCACACACACAAACACACCACACACACACACACACACCACCACACACACACAACACACCACACACACACACAACACCACACACACACACACACACACCACACACACACACACACACCACACACACACACAAACACATATACCCCACACACACACACCACCACACACACACACCACACACACACACAAACACACCACACACACACACACACCACACCACACACAGAAACACACCACACACACACACAAACACACCACACACACACACAAACACACCACACACACACACCCCCACACACACAAACACACCACACACACACACACACACACCACACACACACACAACACACCACACACACACACACACACACCACCACCACACACACACACCACACACACACACACACCACACACACACACACACACACCCCCACACACACAAACACACCACACACACACACAACCACACACACCACACACACACCACACACACACACAGACACACCACACACACACACACACACACACCACACACACACACACACACAAACACACACACACACACACACCACACACACACACTTGCCCAAGTCCACTGAGCTTACTGGCTACATCTTTCATAGCCACAGCCACGGCTTGTTTCACTTGTGTGTTTATTTAGCTTAAGGGTCTGCTTTAAAGGGCTCCCTAAGAAAGGCAGAGGGGGAGGAGGGAACCACTCTTTAGCAGAGGATGTACTCATTAGAAAGGAGCTGGGAAGGGTACAGCTGCCTGAAAGCTGACAAGCCCTGGAGATGGTCTCCCTTTATTTCTCTTCCACAGCTACTGGTGAGCCCTCCCCTCCCTCCTTCCCGTCCTCTCTCTCTGTCTCCCTCTCTCTCTCTCTCTGCAGTAGGAGGTGGCCGCCCCAGGCTTTTCCTGCCATAGTTGATTTTGTGTTGAGTGAGAGTCTCTTTAAGATGGTATCTACAGCTACCTCAAAGCACAAGTCATTGTTTTTTTAAAAAAAGAGCCTCTGATGGCAGAGAGCATGGTGCACTGGGACTCCACCTGGGTGCAGAGATGATCAGGAAACTGGGTTCCAGCCTCAGCTCTGTCCTTGGCAAGCCCTGTGATCTCATGCCCCTCAGCCTCTCAGGTTCCTCCTGCCTGTAAGAGAGTGACATCTGTCCTGCCCACCCGAGGATAATAAAAAAGACAAGTCATGTGAAAGCGCTTCCCACAACGCCAGGGAGTGATAGGTACCCCAGAAAGCTTTTGCTGATTGATTGACTGCCAGAGTGATTGATGATGCCTGGGGAGGACAAGGCCTTCCTGTTTATTTAAGACGTTTTTCACCAAAAGCTACTGGATGATGGATACAGTCTTCGGGGCAAAGACATTATTGCAAACATAAAACTAGTTGAACATTGTGTCCTGGCCAAGGAGTTTCCTACTCATTCCCTCCTCTAATGGAATTCCTGTCCCATTTAACATGATGCGTCTGTTATGGAGTCCCTAATTAAGGACCTGCAAGAAAGATAAAAAGTCATTATGTCTCACCTCAGGAGACACTCATATTACTTAGGGTTTTCAGAGCAAAGCCCTAGGGAATGTCTGTCTTCCTAGACTTGGCAAACCTACCAGCCTTCCTAGACTTCTCTACACATGGTCACCAAGATCCAGACATTCTGAGGTTCTAAGAACTCCTTTCAGCAACTCTGCTGTTCACATTGAGTTTAATTCCAGGCCTCAGAAGGAGCTAAGAGAGGAAGATCAAGATCCATCAATCTAGTATTTGTGAGCAGGCAGGTCACACCCTGGGAAGGTGACTCAAGACACAGCATTAAAATCGGGGTGTGGAGGGATTCAGCCAAGGAGACAAAGTGAGGTTGATGGGGGAAAAAGAGGAGGAGTCCTTGTGGCTATGTTTGACTTGTGTCTTAAAAGGATAATGTGGCTGCTGAATGGAGAATAGACTTGGGAGTGGAGCTAGGGTTGGGGGTGGAGTGGAGTAGGGAGAAGAGGTAGGAAGCTATAGGGAAGGTTTAGTGGAGAAATGATAATGGCCTCGTCCAAAGTCAGCCATGAAGAAGGGAGACATGGTTGAGATTCTTGGAGCCCCATTTAACTCCCTGGAAGCTTCAGTGTGTTAGGCACTTTTTTTTTTTTTTTTGAGATGGAGTTTTGCTTTTGTTGCCCAGGCTGTAGTACAATGGCATGATCTCGGCTCACTGAGGCCTCCTCCTCCTGGGTTCAAGCGATTCGCTCACCTCACACTCACAAGAAGCTGAGATTACAGGCGCCTGCCACTATGCCTGGCTAATTTTTGTATTTTAGTAGATACGGGGTTTCATCATGTTGGTCAGGGTCAGGCTGGTCTCGAACTCCTGACCTCAGGTGATCCGCCCACCTCAGCCTCCCAAAGTGCTGGGTTTACAGATACAAGCCACCACACCTGGCATGTTAGATACTCTTTAAGTTTAAATGCTTTCCTTTTAACATCAGGATCAGAGACTTACACTATAAGATTTCAAGACTTAAAATCAGTAATCAAGAGAACGTGGTATTGGTATAAGAATAGGCATGTGGATCAATGCAACAGGATAGGGCTTCCATAAATAGACCCACACAGATATGGTTGATTTTAAACATTTGATTTTCTTTTTTTTTTTTTTTTTGAGATGGAGTCTTGCTCTGTCACCTAGGCTGGAGTGCAGTGGCGCACTTTGGGAGGTCGAGGCAGGCAGATCATCTGAGGTCAGGAGTTCGAGACCAGCCTGCCCAACATAGTGAAACCCCATCTGTACTAAAAATACAAAAATTAGCCAGGCTTGGTGGCAAGCACTGTAATCCCAGCTGCCCGGGAGGCTGAGACAGGAGAATCACTTGAACCCAGGAGGCGGAGTTTGCAGTGAGCTGAGATCATGCCACTGCACTCCAGCCTGGGAGACAAGAGTGAAACTCTGTCGTAAAAACAAACAGGAGCAACAAAAAAAACCTGGCAATTGAAGGAAAGTAATAAACTTATAATATCCCCCAAAACATGATAAATTTTGAAGTAATTTTAACAAAATATGTGCAAGACTGGTATAATGAGAACTACAAACCTTTACTGAAAAAAGTCAAAGAGAAACTAGACAAATGTAAAACATACCATGCTCATGAATTAGAAGACTCAATAGTGTTGTCAGTTACCCAAACAGATCTACAGATTCAACAAAATATCGATGTCCAGGTAGCCATTTTGTAGGAATTAACAAGCTAATTATGACACTTACATGAAAATAAAATACAAGAGCTCTAAGATGGCCAAGACAATTTTTTTTAAAAAGCAACATCAGAGACTTACACTATAAGATTTCAAGACTTAAAATCAGTAATCAAGAGAACCTGGTATTAGTATAAGAATAGGCATGTGGATCAATGCAACAGGATAGGGCTTCCATAAATAGACCCACAGAGATATGGCTGATTTTAAACATTTGATTTTCTTTTATTTATTTATTTATTTTTTGAGATGGAGTCTCGCTCTGTCACCTACACTGGAGTGCAGTGGCGCCATCTCAGCTCACTGCAACCTCCACCTCCTGGGTTCAAGCGATTCTCCTGTCTCAGCCTCCAGAGTAGCTGGGATTATGGGCGTGCGCCACCACGCCTTGCTAATTTTTGTATTTTTAGTAGAGATGGGGTTTCACCATATTGGTCAGGCTGGTCCCAAACTCCTGACCTCAGGTGATCCACCCACCTCAGCCTCCCAAAGTGCTGGGACCACAGGCATGAGCCACCACGCCTGGCCTGAGTATTTGATTTTCTATGGTGGAAAGGATGGTATTTTAAACACATAGTGCCAGAACAACTGGACAGCCATATGGGAAAAAAATGAACCTGTACCCCATACTATACACCAAAATTAACTAGAGATGCTAATAGATGCTAGAAATGAAAAACTTCTAGAAAAAGTAGGACAAAATCTGCAATCCTGATGTAGAGAAACATTTATTAGACAAGACACAAAAACTATGAATCACAGGGAAAGACATTTATAAAATGGACTTCATCAAAATTAAAAACTTTGCACCTTTCATCATTAATGAAAAGGCAGACCAAAGTCGGGAAGAAAATTTTTGCAATACATGTGTCTGACAAAAGACTCAAATCCTTTGTATATCCTTTTAATCCTTTGAATATCAAAAGAATTCTAAATTGTAATAAAGTAAACAAGCCAATAAAAAGTAAGCAAAAGACTTGATGCTTTACCAAAGAAGATATGCAAAAAATTGTCATGCCTTGCTCAGTCCTAGCAAGAAGTGCATTTTCCTTCACACGTGTGCACACACACTCACTCACACACACACACATTCTTTTCCTTGACCACTAAAAGTTAGCTTGTCCTTCAAGGCTCTGTTTAAATATCCTTCTTCTTAAGTCATACTTTACCCTCAAGGTTCTTCTGTTCCTTTGTGTTACTTATTACTTTGTATGAGGCTTTATCGTGAAACTTGTCTCATTCTACTATGATGATCTGTCTTGAGTCTGTTTCCTCCACTTGAATGTGAAGACTGTCTTTTTACCACCAAGCACAATGCCTGGCATGGAATATATGCTAAATAAATGTCTATAAACAGAGGGAACAAAATATTTCTTCCTGAAATCTTGGAATGCAAATCATATCCCATTCCTACAATTTCTCTTAAATTAGGCTTACTAGGGGAATAAGGAATCCTAGATCCATGAAATCAAATCATTTGAGAACTCAGAAGATCTCAGTTGTTTACAAATTGTGTTCTGCAAACCTGAGAAGCCACCTGTTGCCTCCTGCAAAGGCTGAGGGCTGTTCCTCTATAACCTCTTTTTGGACGTAACGCAGTAACAATGCCCAGGATTTCCTTTGTTGTGTCTTCTAAGAATCCTCTTTTATTAGAAATTTAGATTTTTACCAAGTTATAGATTCGTACCTGTTATTAGAGGGTCCTCTGGCATGTTGGACTAATGATTTCGATGATCCTTTTCAGTCCTAGGTACACCCCAACTCCATTCCCCCCAAATCGACTGTGGTATCATTTTTTGGTATTTTTTTTCTGTTTTCTTTTCTTTTCTTTCTTTCTTTTTTTTTTCTGAGATGGAGTTTCGCTCTTGTTGCCAAGGCTGGAGTGCAATGGTGCGATCTCGGCTCATTGCAACCTCCGCCTCCCGGGTTCAAGCGATTCTCCCGCCTCAGCTTCCTGAGTAGGTGAGATTACCGGCACCTGCCACCATGCCCGGCTAAATTTTGTATTTTTAGTAGAGATGGGGTCTCTCCTTGTTGGCCAGTCTGGTCTCGAACTCCTGACCTCAAGTGATCTGCCCACCTTGGCCTCCCAAAGTGCTGGGATTACAGGCGTGAGCCACCGTGCCTGGCCAATTTCATTTTTATTCAAAGCTAAAGCATTATGTTTGTGCAAAAGTAATCACGGTTTTTTCCCTTAAAAGTAACGGCAAAAACTGTGATTACTTTTGCACCAACCTAATAATAAATCGTGTATAAAGCAGATGACCTTTCTCCTTGAGGTTCAGTAATTCACTACCTTCCACTGGTCTTCAGACGCACTCTTCTATGTTACCACAGAATGCACCGTGACCTCTATTGTGCTCCTTCATTCAGTCCAACCCCCGCTAAGCACCTCTTCATGTCTGTCTCCATCTCACCTCACTTATTCGGGTATAAACACCAGAGAGCTAACATTCTGCAGGAGAGAGACAGGAAATCACTCTCTGTGGGTTAAAAAAAAAAAATTGCTTTCATACCATAAAGTAATACACCTCCACTGTAGAAATGTAGGGAATTTGGGTAAGAAAAAAAATGAAATTACTTTTAGTGCTACATTACACAGTGGATCACTCTTAATGATTTCACAGCAATCTTGCCAGTCTTTCTGTAAGTGTGTGTGTAACCAAAATGGGATCATAGTGTTGCAGAGTCTCTTTCTTCTACCTTCAACCACATATTGGACATATTCCAATGATATTAAAATTCATCTCTAACATTTATTTTTTAGATTTAGCAAAATTTCTCTAACAATCCCTACCATTGAACAGAGAGGTTATTTCTAATTTGGAGCCATTACAACAAGCTCTACAATGAACATCCTATTTCCTACAGCTCTAAGAATTATCCTTATTATTTCTTTAGCATAAATTCCTTGAAATAGAATTCTGCATCAAAGGGTATGTTAAAAATTTGAAACAACTTTTATTTTTATTCCTCAACATTTAATATTCTGTATTATTTTATTATGATTATAATTTTTGAGACAGAGTCTCGCTCTGTCACCCAGGCTGGAGTGCAGTGGCGTGATCTCTGCTCACTGCAATCTCTACATCCCGGGATCAAGCGATTCTCCAACCTCAGCATCCTGAGTAGCTGGGATTACAGGCGCACACCACCACGCCTGGCTAATGTTTGTATTTTTAGTAGAGATGGGGTTTCGCCATGTTGGTCAGGCTAGTCTCGAACTGCTGACCTCAGGTGATCCACCTGCCTCGGCCTCCCAAAATGCTGGGATTTCAGGCGTGAGCCACCACGCCCAGCCAACATATAATATTTTAATGTCAGTTTTGCAGGAGGTTTCCACTAGCACATACAACTCTTCTTGGATTTAGCACTGTGCAAGTTTCTGGTTAATTAAATCATTTTGGTTGTTGAACTCATGGTTGCCAAATATGTATATGCTATAAATGAATCATCCAGCATGGATATTTCCTTCCACCAGAAGTCCCCAGCAAGTTGGCATTTCCTGTGGACTGTTTCACTCTAACTTAGCCAAGGTTGCTCACATCTGGCCCTTCCTGTTTTCTGCCTCCTAGTGGATGTGTGTGCTTTGAATCATGCTGCCCTCAATTGCTAACTCTTGTTTGGCCAGATCCTGCCTTTAAATCCAGGAGCATTTGTCACTAGCAAGTCTTTCATTCGTTCTTCTTTGCCAGTTTGTAACACCTTGTCATTAGGTGACCTTGGTCAATTTCAATAAGGTGTTTATATCTTATAGGTCATTAATAAAGATTAAAGGGGCAACGCCCAAGCTAACCTCCCTAGCCCCACCCATGCCCCACCTGTGTCAGTTTCATCCCTGTGTTTCATGACACTTTCATGCTTTCTCATTTTCAGCCCATGTGACCACACATTGACCCAAGAAGCTGGACTCCACTATCAGAACCTGCTGCAGTGCCTTAAGCAGTGAACACACCCAGGAAGACTCCACCTCCCATCTGATTTTCCCCAGGCTCATTTAAGAATCCCCACCCCACATACTTTTTTATATCCATTCTCCACCTTCCCCAGCTTGCTCTGTACCCCAGGAGGCTGGCCGGGAAGGGTTGCCTCAATGGACTCCACAGCCCCTGCCTTCCAGTTAGTTTCAGCCCATAGGGAGCATTGCAGGAGGTGGGAGGGATATTGGTGAGAGGTCAGGGTGTCCCTCACTCAGCTTCCTCCCCAGAATTGCTGTGGGATGGCTGAGTCCTTCTACTGAAGGCCCAAACTGTTTACTCTTTACACAGCTATCCCTCCAAAGTCTCTCACCCACATGCTCTCCTTGCCCTTTCAGCCCAGGGGTGTGTGATGGTTAATATTAGGTGTCAACTGGGCTGTACTGAGGGATGTCTAGATAGCTGGTAAAGTCTTGCTCCTGGGTGTGTCTGGGAGGCTGTTGCCAGAAGAGATTGACACATGAGTTGGTGGACTGGGAGAGGAAGACCCACAATTGATATGAGTGGGCACCATCCAACTGGCAGCCAGCACGGCTGGAACAAAGCATGTAGCAGAAGCTGGAGAAGCTTTGCTTGCTGAGGCCTCTGGCTCTCTTCCTTCTTCCCACACTAGAAACTTGCTTCTGCCCTTCCTGCTCTTGGACATCAGGCTCCAGGTTCTCTGGCCTTTGGAATCTGGGAGCTGCACCAGCTGCTTCACGGTGGGGGCTCTCGGGCCTTCAGCTGCAGACTGAGGGCTGCACTGTTGGCTTCCCTGGTATTAAGGCTTTTAGACTTGAACTGCGCCACTACTGGTTTCTGTTTCCTCAGCTTGCAGGTGGCCTTTCGTGGGACTTTGCCTTGTAATCGTGTGAGCCAATGCTCCCTGATAAACTCCCTTTCATATATTCATATATCCTGTTGGTTCAGTCCGTCTGGAGAACCTGACTAATACAGACTGGGAACAGCCCTGTAGTGCCACCTTCAGCCTTCCACCTCGTCTCCAGTGACTCCCCTTCAACTCGCCCATCTCATGTGAATAGTCTATTAAACCCTCCTCCAACTACTCAGTGTGAGAGTGGCATCTGTTCTTTACTGGGATCCTGATACACCATATAATATGACCAGCTCTAGGATAATGCCACCACAGGGCGGGGCTGCACACAGTCCAAGTCCATCACCTCTGCCTCCAGACAAACTGCAGTTACCCCTAGTTCCTCCTAGAACCCAGCCTCCCATCCCTCTCTCAGATTCACAAATGTTTAGTTCTTTTGGAGCTCTCACATTTGTTAATATAAAAGAACTTAGAAATTCTTTTAACAAGAGTTATTTCAGATGTTCCAGAATTTTCTATTTATTCATTTAACAAATATTTATCAAGCGCCTCCTATGCGCCAGACACTGAGCTAGACACGGAGCACACATCTACGAGCAAAGCAGACATACTCCGTGCTATGACAATGTGCAGCATTCTCACAGAATGTGAAACTAGTGACCCAGAATGGTCTGAAGAGGCGCAATTTTTTTTCCGAAAAGTGCCTTTCATTATATGCATTTCAAGTGGGTGAAAGTGTCTGTCTTTTCTGGGGGCTTATAGTAATATTCCATAATATCCTGTTTTTGCAGAAATACAAGAAAATAGGAAGGCAGTTGTTCCTAACAAAAGGAATATTTTGAAAGGGAGGAGAACCTTCGTGTCCTTGTAATCAAAGGCTTACCCCCAGCACCCAACAGTCCCTTCAGTCTTGGCGTGGCTGAAGCAGTGTTGTCACCTTCATGCCATCTGCCCTGCCTCTGCTCCTCCCAAGGCTGTTGTCTTCACACACCTGACCCACCCTGGCCTGTTAGGCAAGCTGTGCGTGTCCCAAGATGCTCACACACACCACCCAGGACCCCTTTTCCTCCCTGACATGGTCTTACTCCCAGCCAATTTCTTCTAGAGTTTAAACCTTGGACAAGGCTACCTTTACTACCACCACCTCTGGACCCATGAAATTGCTGCTTCTTCTAAACTTCCCAGGCCTTCAACTCTTGTTTATTCCCATTGAGTATGTTTGAGCTTATCCTCTGGTTTTCTGTATCCCACAAAGGGGCCCCTCTCTTGGTTCTGGTCCCTTGAATCCCAATTCCTAACATGAGCTCTCGACTTTCTCTGTCCTCTCCACCCACTCTCAAAACTCAAGAGTTCTTTTCCAGTCAATTCCTATTAACTTCTCTTCAGATGCCTCAAGATCAGTCCCCTTCCTTTTCTTTCTTCTGTACTCTCCCTTTGTGCTTCTCTTTGTCATATTTTTGCAGTTCACTCTCTCTAAGAAGAGCTAAAGGAGTTCCTTGCCTTGAAAAACAGATGTTTCCCTGGGAATTTGTGTCATGAAGCTTTTGTAACATTTGAAATTCAGTCAGTATCTTTAAGATAATGACGTTGAAAATAGTAATAACAGTTTCCAATTACTGTGTTCCTCACATGCTGGGCAGTGTATTGAGAATTTTGTATGCATCAGCTCACTGAATTCCCATAGGAGCCCTTGAAGTAAATACTCTCATTCTGCCCAATTTACAGTCAAGGAAACTGAGGCTGAGAGAAGTGCAGGTGCAGTGGCCTGCCCAAGGTTGCACAGTAAGTGGTAGAGCTGGGACTCCAAGGCAGGCCTGCTCAATTCCAAAGTCCAACTTCTTTTTTTTTTTTTTTTTTAAGACGAAGTCTCGCTCTTGTCACCCAGGCTGGAGTGCAATGGCACGATCTCGGCTCATTGCAACCTCTGCCTCCCGGTTTCAAGCAATTCCCCTGCTTCAGCCTCCCAGTCCAACTTTCTTGACTTCACCGCTATACTAGTTGGAGGAATCCTATTTTAATTCCTCTTAAAAGGAGCTTGTTCCTGGCATAGAAATGTCCCCTCTCCAGCTACCCACTTCGTTAAGGTTAAACTTATATAACAAGCTTCCCTCTGAAGGGCACACCCATCCTACTTTACCAGGTGGTGGAAGTCGTGCCAGATGAAACCTCCTATTTACTCTCCATCCACTGCTGGGCCTGTGCTGGGTGTGGCAGTGGGTGGGGAGCCACCCAACCGCCTCTTTACATTTGTTCACCCACAGGTTTTCCCGAGGATGACTCTGGCTGCAGAGGCTGCTCCCCTGACAGCCTCACCATAGGGGACAACAGCATTTATTTGACTTGACTAGGATTGGAACTTCCAGTGATCTACAATCTCCATATGGTTTCTGTTTCTACAAGGAAGGACTTTCTCCATGAATATTATGCACTTAGTTAAACTGAGCCATGGGAGGCCAATCATTCATTCAACAAATACGTACAGCGTGTCAACAATGTACCAGGCAAGAAACAAGGAGTTGCGCTCTTTCTTCAAGGAATCCATAGTTCTATCAGTAGAAGGAATAAAATATTCTAAGTGTTTTTGTAGTAGATTGAATTATCATTTCACAAATATTTCTGCTCCCCTCTCACTCCCCTCTTCCCTGCCCCATTGATTTAGGACCTGCCTATGTAAAATACTTTGGCCCATAAAATGTGGGCAGAAATGACAACATGCCAGTTTCAAGTGAAGCCTTGAAGAGCTGTTGCAAATATCTGCCAGCTCTCTTGAACTCCTTCTCTCTAACATGAGAACATTGTTTGCTGATGGGGGTATTCCTGCAGCGTAGATCCCAAAGTAAGAAGACAGACGGAGGCAGCCCTGAGCCACTACACCTAACCCATAGCCACTGATGAACGCATGAACAAACAATGCACATTTGTTATTGAAAGCTACTGGGACTTTGAGGTTGTTTGTTACACAGCATCATCACAATAATAACTGACTAGTCTAGTCTTATACAGAGTTAGGTTTCAAACCTACCCTGTGGTGTTTTCCTTGGACTTTGAATTGAATTATTGTTCTTCTAGGTGATGAGTTTCACTAATTCATCCAAGATATCTGTAGGGCCACCAGTTGGGTGGGGGGAGCTGTCTGAACAAAACTTAACATCTATGTTATGTTTATATGTGTCATATAAAGTGCCTGCAAAAACCCCAGATACCCAGCACCTGTCCTTCAACATAGAATATTACTAATCACGGCTACCCATAGACACCTTATTTTCTATTGCTTATTATCCATTTCTAATGCTAATTTAGCCACATCACTCTGAAGGCTCAAAATGAGTTTAATGTTTGCAACCTAAGACCAAAGCAAGTCTGGAAGACTTATGAAACCTAGGACTGGTGCTTTAGATTCCCTTCCCTTCCAGTCACCATCTGGTGCACTGTGCGTGTTTAACCACGTTCTGTTGATATCCTCAGTTCAATAAGTATTTATTGAGCACACTCGATGTGTAAGACACAGGGAATACAACTGGAAGTGAGGAATGGTCCTCACCATCAGCTCACTAGCTGGCCATCTTATGGAAAACAGGAGATGAGTGCTCACATAACTATAAGCAAAGACAACACATGTATTTTGAAAGAGGTGATCAAAATTTGCCAAAAGACTGCATCTAATCAGTGGGGATAGAGAGCATTTCAGACAGAACAAAGGCACCGTGGCTGAATAGAATAGGATATGAAACCTGGAGAGATATAAGGGAAGTTTGGTAGGGGATACATTGTGGGCAGCTTCCAGGGCCAGGCTGGTGAGTTTATTGTTGAGCCCAAGAATGGCTGAAGACTTGATGAGATGCATCACATCCGTGTTGGCCACCCATTTCACTGGGCCCAGAGTTTGAGGTTTGCTGAGAGGTTAAAGTCACTAACCACTTGAACATCCTCAACAACAACTAGAGGTAAAAGATGCCCATGAAAAGTGGCTATGACTGCAAGATGGTTTCTATGACTACCACCAAAAAGAGGCACTACAAGGAGCCTGAGTGCATGGGGAAAGAGGAGGAAGAGCTGTTCAGCAACTGGTGCAATTGCAGGCATCTCGAATTGCAGATTACCCTGTCAGCCCTAGCTAGATAAAGAGAGATTAAGTAGTGTCATGGCCCGTCTTGGCCGATGTTGATGATGAGGTTTTGCCTCTCCAGGAAGCAGCATCCCTGTAGGCTGCTTACAGTAGAGCAGGGATCTGTACACCACACCCTACCTGACCCCCACACCTCTTCCCCAGGCTGTACCTGGCCTTTGACCTCATCTGCCCCACCTAGTTACACCCATGACTCCAACTGTGGCCAGAAAACACGTTACTATCAGGCAATTACAAACAAAACAAAGAAATTCAAGTTGTACCAGATTTCAGCTGGACTCACATGAGCTCCTCTAGCACCATCTGTGTGCCTCTGGGTTTCTGCTCCCCAAACCCTCATGACATGTGAAATGATCTGTTCACGGGTCTGACTTCCCCACGGGGCCATAACTGTGCTGTGCCTTTTCCTGGGTGTACCCCAGTGCCTACAGTGCCTAGTTACTCCACTGAGAGCACACATTAAATAGAAGTTACAGCTTTTCCAAGTATTGAAATGCTTCTCTTCACCCACACTTGACATACTATCTCATTTAATTCTTCCAACAACCCAACCCTACAGGATAGGTGCTATTAGCCCACTTAATAAGTAAGGAAATTGGAACTCAGAAAGTTTAAGTGATTCCTCCAAGGTCACATAGCTAGGAAGTAGAAAAGAGAAGCTAATATCTGTCTGATGCAGGCCTTTCTTGTAGGAGCAGGTTTATATGCATTGCATGGAACTGACAGCCAGGTTTCCAGAATAGATAAGGCTTCTGCCTCGAGAAAGGTTCCTTCTGGGGTAAATTCTTGGGAAATCCACCCGGGCTGGTGTGTGGCAGAGACATACCAGACCTTTGCTGATTGTCTTAGAACTCTGTTTGAAACTGAATTTTAATATCTAGGCCGGAGTTACTGGGAATTTCTGGGAGCTGCTCTGTCATTCTTTCGCCAGGGTCACACATGCCCGGCCAGGTAAGAGCTTCTCTGAAAGCCAAGGCCAGGGGCCTGGACAAGTGGGAGGGACTTGCAGACCAGCAGATGGGCCTCCCACACCTGTTGGCCCCCAGGAGTGCCCTCAGCCACACGCATGACTGCAGAGCACAGCAGCATTGGAAGAAGGATAGAGCTAGCTTGGAGGTGAATGAGAGTTTGAGAGTAAGAATATCGGCCTAGGAAAATTCACATGAGTACGGGGTCACCTGTCACAGGGCAGTCTTTTTTTTTTAACTCACCAGGGATAGAATCCCACAGCCCCTTCAGATTTTTCCAAGAAAGAAAATTGAGCCTCAGTCACTGCTGGATGATGACCAACATCTGCTTTTTCCAGGACCATATTCCACAGTCCAGCGCCCAGACACATCACGAGGCATGTCTGAAACAGCCTAGTTTATTAGCTCTCTGACCCCAGGTCAGGAGCCAGAGATAAAGAGTGTGACTCCAGGCTCTTACCTTGGGCTTGAGAAAGAGCAAGCAGGGACCCGCCCTGCTGACACCAGTCCCAACTATCTGGTCCATCAGGATGAAATTGTTTTTGTTTGCGGCCGCACCCACTACTCCACCTAAAAAAACAGCAGGTAGCAGCAGCAGCAAACCTGGTTTGAATCCGGCCCAAAAGCATGCACTCAGAGCACAAGAGAGCCAAGAGGGACCCAAGAGAGCAAAACTTCTATGGAAATCCAGGTGGTCGCAAAGGACAGAAATGAGAGGCCACCAACCTCAAAGCATTTCCTTCTGCTCCTCCACGAAGACCAGTTGGGGAACTAGTGAATGATTTACAGCTACACTGTTTATAGAAATGAGCACATTAACTTTCTGGACCGCTCAGTGGCAATAAATTAAGAAGACACAATTGCAGCGCAAGATTCCAGGAGGCTTGAAAGTTCTATCAGGCGGTAGGTTACTAACTGTGACTTCTTTTAACCTTTGCCTAAATTCAGACTTCAGCTAAATAAATCAGCCCCGTTAATTAAAGGCTGGCATTTTCTCAGACAAGCCTGATGCTCATTAACATCAGGTGAGCAGTTCAGAGTGTGCACTCAGGTAATTAGGAAGGGAAGAACTAGATGCCTTTTTATGTGAGAATTCTAGGTCCACCCCTCTCTCTTCTTCCTCCCCCGATCCTGTCAAGCAATGGAAAGTTGCACGTTAGATCACTCATGTGCAAATGATCTTGCTTTTAAGAACCTAGGATAAATGTTAGAATAATTAATTTAGCAAACACTTCAGAAAAAAATTTGTGTTTGTGAGTTTTGCTGAGTTAAACTGTTTTCAATTAACATCGATTTTCTACTACACTGATTTGGAGACGGGCTTGGAATATTTATCTTTCTTTCCTCACCAGGAACTGCTTCTTGTGCTTATTTCGTTAACAATTATGAGTCCAAAATCAATTGACTAATATGAAATGTCAGGGGGAAAAAATAGACTAGCAGGGTGATCATGCTCTGGGGCCTGTGTTCCCAATCTTGGAATAACCAATCACTAAAGACATAATCCTAAGAATATCCTAGGCCTTACCTGTAAGAAATCCAAGTCAAATCAGAAGTAAAGACAGATGACCTAAGCCTAGAACTAATATTCAGCATATATACTCTGATTTGGCCAGGACAGCTGCCTATAGTTGTGCAGTGCACAGCCTGCACAACCACACAATGCAGGTCTGGGTACGGCCTTGATGATTGTTTATATCTGGCATCTTTCTGATTTGTTAGTGCCCTTACTGATTGAAGACATTGTGAACATCACCTTGTCAAGACCCAAGCCCCTGCTGGTTACAGAGGCTCATTCACTGGGATCTAATTTTGCTTATTTTTCCTTTATCATTTGGGCCTTGCTTAAAGCATCTCCTGCCAATCTGGGGGGAAATCTGTACCACCAGTGTTCAATTTGAATGCAGTCAATCGCCCTATGTTGGACAGGGCACTCATCTACCTGGTATCTCTCCCAAACAGAGATCCCCTGTTTTTCCAGAGAAGAACCCTCCAGGAGTGATCCCTCTGTGGTTCGCCCCAAGTACACCTTGATGAGTTTGTATGCCTTTTCTTTTAAAATAATAACAATAATAAACCTCAATATGTCTTTCAGCCGTTTGAGAAATAAACCCTCAGAGGCGTGGACTGGGGGAAGGTGATCTAGAGATCTAATGATTTCTCAAGCAATGTTCATTTCAGTTGCTTCTTACATTAGCTCCCCCTCCGCCCACTGTTCCAGAAGTACCCATGCCTTCTGGGCAGGCAAGTTGGCCTCTGTCCTCACTGGCACCTTAAGCTATGGCTTCTTCTGATCCACTGAGGCAATTATTATGTGTCCATCTCTCGTCCAGCTTTCAAAATTACGTTGCTACTATCTCCTCTCCTGTTCTCCCTGTCCTTATGAGATTATGCTTTTTAAAAAAAGTTTTTGCAGTCAGGCATGGTGGCTCAAGCCTGTAATCCCAGCACTTTGGGAGGCCAAGGTGGGCAGATCACCAGAGGGCGGGAGTTCAAGATCAGCCTGGCTAACATGGTGAAATCCCATCTCTACTAAATATACAAAGTTAGCTAGGCATGGTGGTATGTGCCTGTAATCCCAGCTACTCGGGAGGCTGAGGCAGGAGAATGGCTTGAACCCGGGAGGTAGAGGTTGCAGTGAGCTGGGATTGCGCCACTGCACTGAAGCCAAAAGAGAAAAAAAAGTTTTTGTTATAATTTTAGTTGAGTTTGGGAAGAAAGCTAACTTAGATAAGTATATTGAATTCACCATCTTTAGTTTTTAGGTGTAAATACATATAAGATTTCCATACATCCAAGATCCCTAATGAGATATTTAATAATTGGTGTTCTGAAATAATCTTCAGGGGTTTTAAAAATTGTTATTGCTGTGATTGTTGTAAAGAACATGAGAATCCCCAACAAACGTGAAATGCAAATTAGAGATCCTGAACCAAAGTTGTAAAACAGTGTTTGGAACTTCGTGAGAATATTGGCTCTTCTTTGTGGTGTCCAGAACAGATTGTCAGCCTCTTGATCAGAGAGTGTAGGTCACATTAGGATTGTAGCCAGCAGTAAGCTTGATTGTATGTCTAACCAAGCTAAAATATGAAACAGTTGTTCACTGGGACACAGTTGGGAATTGAGAAAGCTTGTTAGGATTTTACACACACAGAGATAGGTAAGAGGCATGAGTTACTGAGCTACTATAAGAAAACACTAACTTGATGAGCCCCTGAAGTTAACTCATTCTCTCTCTCTCTTTTTTTTTTTTAATTTATTTTTATTTTTTTTTAGATCGAGGCTAGTGCTATCATCCAGGATGGAGTAGTGACACCATCTTGGCTCACTGCAGCCTCTGCCTCCCAGGTTCGAGTGATTCTCCTGCCTCAGCCTCCCCAGTAGCTGGGATTACAGGCACCTGCCACCATGCCCAGCTAATTTTTGTATTTTTAGTAGAGACAGGGTTTCACCATGTTGACCAGGCTGGTCTCAAACTCCTGACCTCAGGTGATCCATTCGCCTCAGCCTCCTAAAGTGCTGGGATTACAAGCGTCAGCCACCATGCCTGGCCAACTCATTCTCTTGAGAAAATAAAACAAAACTGCTGAACTATTCACTGAAGGAAATAGAGAAGTACTTAATTTACATCTGGGTTCACTCTTTGCATGTGTTCCTTGATCTTTTCACTCATTTCTTAGACTCTGACAGCTGTCTTGGGAGTCATCAGCCTGTAATGCCAGTCCAGATGTTTCTCTGTGGACCACATGGAGTCCATTCAACCAGTATTTGATGAAGACCTACTATGTGCTAGGCATCGTTCTAGGTAAATTTTTTAAAAGTGCCTGCTTTCATGGAGCTTTTATTCAAGTGGGTGGTGAAATCATAATATAGCAGGCCAACATAGACATAGTAAATGTGAAGGACCAAGAAGGAATTTAAGAAGAGTAGGGGACAGAGAGTGACAGAGAGCCACTGTTTTGGATAGGGTGTTCAGGGAAACCCTCTCTTATTAAGGTGACTTTGAATCACTGGAGAAAGGGTATTCCAGGAAGAGGAACACAAAGTATAAAGTGAGACTTGAGGCAGGCACACAGCCAACATATTTAAGAAACAGCAAAGAGGCCGGGTGCAGTGGCTTACGCCTGTAATCCCAGCACCTTGGGAGGTCCAGGTGGGTGGATCATTTGAGGTCAGAAGCTTGAGACCAGCCTGGTCAACATGGTGAAACCCTCGTCTCTACTAAAAATGCAAAAATTAGCCAGGAGTGGTAGTGCACACCTGTAATCCCAGCTACTTGGGAGGCTGAGGCATGAGAATCGCTTGAACCCGGGAGGCAGAGGTTGCAGTGAGCTGAGATCGCTCTACTGCACTCCATCCTGGGCGACAAAGCGGGACTCTGTCTCAAAAAAACAAAACAAAACAAAACAAAGCAAACAAACAAACAAAAAACAGCAAAAAGCTCAGAGTGGAGGGGAGAATAGGAGATGAGCTCAAGAAGGCAAGTGGGTAAATCAGGTACAGTTTGCAAGGCAATAGAAACAGCTTCTGATTGTATTCGAAGAGATTTTGGAAGCCACTGGAAGGTTTTGAGCCGGAGATGCCATGATTTGGCTGACCTTTTAAAACCTCTGGCTACTTAGAAGAGACCATAGGGAGCAGGCCAAGGACACAGCAGGGAGAGCAGGCAGATGCTATTGCAATAGTCCAGGTAAAGATGGCAGGGGCTCGAGGCAGGAGAGTAGGACAGAGATGGAAAGAGATGAGGAATCGCATTCAGAATATTTTATAAAGGTAGAGCTGATGGATTGTATGTGGGGTTTGAAAGAAAAAGAGGCATCAAGATGATGCTAAGGTAATTGGCCTAAACAACTGGAAACTGGATCTGCCATTTAGTGAAATAGGACAAATAGGAGAGAATCCAGTTCGCTTAGGGCAAGGTCATGAGTTTGGGTTGGATATATTAAGTTTAAGACACCTACCAGACATCCAGGGGAAGATGGCAAATAGTCAATTGGATATAAGAATCTGGCTTTGCAGGGCTGGGCATGGTGGCTCACATTTGTAACCCCAGTTTGGGAGGCCGAGGTGGGAAGATTACTTGAAGTCAGGAGTTTCAGACCAGCCTGGCTAACATGGTGAAACCCTATCTCTACTAAAAATATGCAACTTAGCCAGGAGTGGTGGTGCATGTCTGTAATCCCAGCTACTCAGGAGGCTGAGGCACGAGACTTGCTTGAACCTGGGAGGCAGAGGTTGCAGTGAGCCAAGATGGCACCACTACACTCCAGCCTTCCAGCCTGGGGGATAGAGCAACACTCTGTCTCAAAAAAAAAAAAAAAGAATCTGGCATTCCAGGAATACATACAAGATGGACATATAAAAGCCTCCCTCTTTGGGAGAGCCACAGACATGGGACTCCAACCTGTGAGAAGTGCAGAGGCAGGACCCCAGCCCCAGGGGACCTGGAAGGCAGAAGGTTGTTCTCGAGCCTTAGAGTTTAATGTCATTTATTCCATTGGGCTTTTGACCTGTCTGGAATCTTTCACTCCCTTCTTCTTTCCTGTTTCTTCCTTTTGCAGTGTGAATGTCTATCCCGTGCCTGTCCCACCACTGTGTTTTGAAAGCACATAACTTGTTTGGGTTCACAGGTCACAGCTGGAGAGGAATTCACCCCAGGATGAGTCTTACCCATATCTGATTTAAGTGATATTTAGACGAGACTTTGGACTTTAGATTTTTAAGGTAATACTGGAGCAAGTTAAGACTTTGGGGGCTGTTGGAATGAGATGAATGTGTTTTGCATGAGAGAACATGAATTTTGAGGGGTCAGAGGCAGAATGCTATAAACTGAATATTTGTGTTCCCCCAAAAGTCATATGTTGAAACCTGTTCCTTTCATGATTGTATCTGAAGGTGGGTCCTTTGAAAGGTGATGACATCATGAGGGTGGGGCCTTCATGAATGAGATTAGTGCCCATATAAAAGACCCCAGAGAGCTCCATTACCCTTCCCTCATGTGAGGACAACCATCTGTGAACCAAGAAGCAGAACCTCACCAGACGTGGAACCTGCCAGAAACATGATCTTTGACTTCTCAGTCTCGGGAGAGCTGTCAGAAATAAGTTTCTATTATTCATAAGCTACCTAGTTTACAGCACTCGCTAGTAGCCTGAATGGATTAAGGCAGGCTCCTTAAAAAGTCTGCATTTAAAAAGCCACATCCTCATTTAATGTTATGTAAATCTCAAAAGAAACTAAATAACAATCCAGAGCAAACTGAAGCAATGAAATAAAACAAAGTCTTTAAACGAACTCCTTTCCCACACAAATACACACTCCCACATACACCCCACAGGATCCTAATTCCCCACCCAATTTTCATTAAAAGATTCTTTCCCAACCCAGACAATTATGAACTAAGCAAGCCACCAAACCACCTCCCTTCTCCTCTAATGCCTCCTTTCACTGGCATTAGAAACAGTTAAAAAAAAGTACCATTTCAGGCAATACAATGAAAGCAGCTGGGAGAGAGGGGGCCAGACTCAACATTGTTTCTGGCAGGAAGAGAAGTTCCAGAGAATCTGATAATCAGAGGCTTTCATTTTCTTGCTCAAACCTGAGATGACTTTATCTAAAACTAATAACTTAGCAAGAGTACTTCTACAAACTGCCCCGCCTCCACCTCCATTAAGTACGGAAAGAGTTCAAAGAGTAAAGACATACATAATATTTGCTGTAAGAAAAGCAGATCTTTAACACGAAAAAGACGCCTGAATTCACGAGAAGGGTGAAGCCGCCTCTGCTGGATCTAGATTTGGTTGGCGATGCGTCTGCAAGCCACCCAGACCCGCAGCCAGACCCTGTGGCCACCGCATAATCAAAGGGACTTTTATATCAGACACTGAAAGGCTTCGCTGTGGGCAGCCTGAGTAAGGGAGCAAAGAGAGGCCAACAGAGCTGCTTCCTCAAACCAGAGGACGGAAGGCAGGACCCGTTTCTCTTCCTGGAAAAGTCCTACGGATTGCACAGTTCCCTCACTATAAAGTAAACAACAGGCATTAGAACTCTGCCACCCAAATAAATACAGGGCTCATTTGTGTGTCTAATGGTTAACACGAGGTGCAAATGCCACGGGTCACATGTGTTAATTCAGAAAGAAAACAAATGCAATCGCACCATTAATAATTGACTTGGGCTTTTAACTCCCACGATGAGATGAATACTTCAACTTTCTTCAGAAGAACAGTAATAAAGAAGAGTGGCCCCAAATTGGGCTCCCAGTGGCTTTTTAATCAGAGAAGATTGCCAGGGCCATAGATTTAACATTGGCAATTAAGCTTCATGGGTCAAATAAATGCACTGGCCTGGTGTATTTCCCTAAAACCCTGTCTTCGATAATGCCGTAAATTGGAATTGCATTGCACAAAAGAAGCTGATTCTAACTCCTGCAAAGAAAGTTCACAAAAGTTCACATTTAACTTGGCAGGCCAAGGCAGGGCACTTTGGCAGCTGCAGGGATTCTGATTTCAATTCCCTAAGTCTGCCCTCAGGATTTCGTTCTCCAGAGGATGGATTGGCAGCAGGAAGGTCCCTCTGTGATTGATTTATTAGTTCCAATGCTTTATTTACAATTTTACAGGATATTGTAGAAGGGCAGCAAAACCAGTTCCATGGAAGTGAATCAAGTCTCACGTGGTTTGATGTTTTCTTCTGACCTTGTAAACCTCTCCCCTAACCCCATTACTTTTTTGGAGTTTGTGTGAGCAAACCTAGGAAAGCTGGTTTGGAGTATGTAACTGGGTGAGAAATCTTTTTTGTTTAATTTTGTTTTAAAGCCCACATCACTTTTGTTCTCCAGGCCTCAAAACATGTAGAAAAGACTGCCTTTAAAAAAGGGAGGTGGGGGTGGGGTTTGGGGACAACTTAAGGGAGTGGCACTGAATACAGTCTATAAGCACATGAGTCTATAAGCACAGGGTCTGGTCATGTTTTCCAGCACCTGAGGGGACTTTCTAATCATCAGATCCACAAACATTATTGGCTCCCGTTTCCAACAAAGTTAAATCTAAGAGTTTTCACTACTGGATTCTTATGTAGCTTTCCAGTCATATGTCCCATTACATCTTCTTCCCCCCATTTTGTCAACACCACCCACCTATACACACAGTCTGCCACAGCCCTCCCCACCTCTGCTCCCTGAATTCCTGCCTACCAACAGATACTCTCCTAACACACAAGTACCCACACACATGCACACGTGCACACACAAGTGCACATACGCACACCCATGCATCCATACATGCACACACACACGTGCACATACACACACACACACACACTTCACTTGGAGCATTTACTGAGAACCTTCAATGTGCCAGACACAGACCTAAAATCTTCCCAACAAACCTATCAGTTGAGATTAACTTCTTAATCGCCCCACATTTTACAAGTGAAGAAAGAGTCTCAGAGAGATTCGGTCACTTGCCTAAAGTCACACAGCTGGTAAGGATTATAGAGACAAGGCTAGAACCCAGTTTTCATGACTTCTGAATAGAACTGTTATTTTAATGACAAAAAACACAATCACTTTTACATCAACCTAATACTATCCTCTATACCCTCCCCCACCAACTCTTTCAAACCTGCCTGTTCAAACATGATGTTTTAGATTTTCTATTAACACATCACACTAAGATGGCTTTCTGGGTGCCTGCCATTGAAATTCACTTTTCTGTCTCCTACATTCCCTTTGTATTTTGATTTAACCTCTTAACAAAATCGACTTTGTGTCAAAGTTAATATGTGTCTGTCTCCCTAAGGATACTGAGTACAGGCTATGGCTAATGCGGTTATGAGTCCCCAACAATACTTAGCATCATGCGTTGCACATAATAAACATTTTAAAATATTTGTTGACTCAGAAAAACACTCCTGAACCTTTTCAATAATGTGAGCATACCAACAGAGAATGGGAAAACCTTACTTGGCATTGGTTTTTGTTGTTGTTGGGTTTAAGACTATTTTTTAGAGCAGTTTTAGGTTCACAGCAAAATTGAGCGGAAGGTACAGAGATTTCCCATATAGCCCCAGTTCCCATACATGCAGGTAAGGCTCTCCCATATGAACATACCGTACCAGAGAGGTATATTTGTTACAACTGACAGATATACTCACACGTCATAATCACCTAAAGTCCATAGTTTACATGAGGGTTCACTCTTGGTGTAGCACACTCTATGAGTTTGGGTTAATGATAATGACATGTATCCACCATTATGGTATCATACAGAATCACACTGTGTTTTGTTTTAGATCTTTCCCCTTACTCTTGAGTGAAAGTCAGCACAATGAATGCTCAGTACCCTGACCAATTCTATTTAATCTGGAATAAACCAGAAGGCTCTGGGAGAAATTCCAGGAGCCCTACATTTCTACGTGAAGATTGAGGGCTGATTCCATGGAGTCTCAGTTTCTACAGCTGGTCCCTCCTCTCCAACTCTTCCTTTGTATCTGGTTGGTTTTTGTGACCCAGAATATCCACAAATACATTTCATGAGGTCAATTTTTCCGTCAATAACTAAGGCCTGGCCTAGGGACAATTCCCCACCCAACTAACTTTATTCAACCAAACTCACCGTAGTGACAGAAAAACAACCCTAAAAACAGCACACTGGAGAAAAAACAGCAAACATAATAAATATACACACAAATAAAATATGTCTTGCAAAGGGTAGAAAGCAAAATAGAGGAAGATAGGCAGAGATCTTATGTTAAAAGTCTGTGTAGTGTAAGGTAAGTAGTATAGATTTTTGGACCTAGACTAAGTTTGAATCCAAGCTGTACCACTTTTAACATGTGACCTTGGATGAGGTATTAAATTTATCTATGCCTCAGTTCCCTCCTGGAAAAAATAGAAAAAATAATAGGTCTACTTTAATAGACTTTTTGTGAGGTTAGATAGGCTGTTACATGCTAAGTGTTTAGAAGCATGCCTGGCACATAGTAAGCTTTCGAGGACACTATTATGGTTATGACCAAAATTCTACAAGAGTCACGTTTATGGAATCCTGGGAAAAGCACAGATTTTTGAGTTAGCAGACCTGAGATAAATTCAAGCTCTGCCATTAAATAAGCTGTGTGATCTTGAGCCAGTTCTACCATCTCTCTGAGCTTTAGATTCCTCTGCACTTGGACTCAGACTGTCATGAATCTCTCAAGTCCTTTCCTGTTTCTGGAGATGGGAAAGGCCCTTTGATATGGTTTGGCTCTGTGTCCCCACCAAATCTCATCCTGAATTGTAATCCCCACGTGTCGAGGAAGGGACCTGGTTGGAGACGACTGGATCCCGGGGTCAATTTCCCCCATGCTGTTCTCATGATATTGAGGGAGCTCTCACGACATCTGATAGTTTTAAAAGTAGCAGTTTTTCCTGCGCTTCCACTTCACTCCCTCCTGCAGCCCTGTGAGGAAGCTTCCTGCCCCCGTTTCACCTTCCGCCATGCTTGTAAGTTTCCTGAGGCCTCCCCAGCCATGCAGAACTGTGAGTGGATTAAACCTCTTTCCTTTATAAATTACCCAGGCTCAGATAGTATCTTTATAGCAACATGAAAATAGACGAATACACCCTTTTTTGTCAGTTTCCCTTCTCTCCTTCGAATTCTCCCATGGACTCTAGGTTATTCTGAAGTGGTATCAGTTGTCCACTCAAGATATGGTGCAGGTCCCAGGTGTAATATCATCACACCTTAGTCAGTTCTCACTGGATGCGTCCATCCATCAGAAGCAGATTCACCAGCCATTGTCAGAACTGAGTCTACCCAGTCAGAAAGCTTCGTTCCATCACTTCCTTATCCAGTATTTTAATCAGGGATACTAGCATTAAGTACTCCTCATCAGTGGCTCTGGCGTCTCTTTGCTGACTTTAGCGTAAACATATGGCTACAAACAGCAGTCTCCCACTGCCAGAGCAGCATTCTTAGCCATCATGGTCTCAAACCCTGCAGTAGCTCCTTGAGTGCCTAGCATACTCTGGCTTCTGGTTTGAGGAGCTCCTTCCAGAACTTGGCAAACCGTGAACCTTTTCAAGCTCAAATTGTCAACTCTAAGTATCTTCCTCAATTGTCCTGAATGATTCCTCTCTTAGTGTATTAGTCCGTTTTCATGCTGCTGATAAAGACATACCCAAGACTGGGTAATTTATAAAGAAAAAGAGGTTTCATGGACTCACAGTTCCACATAGCTAGGGAGGCCCCACAATCATGGCGGAAGGTGAAAGGCATGTCTTACGTGGCTGCTGGCAAAGAGAGAATGAGAGCCAAGCGAAAGGGGTTTCCCCGTATAAAACCATCAGCTCTCGTGAGATTTATTCACTATTATGAGAACAGCATGAGCGAAACTGACCCTATGATTTAATTATCTTCCATCGGCTCCCTCCCACAACATGGGAGAATTATGGGAGCTACAATTCAAGATGAGCTTTGGGTGAGGCACAGCCAAACCATATCACTCAGGGAGCCCCATATATTATTTTAGAATCCCATCATTATACCATTATGCACAAATAAATTTAATGTCTCAACACATTAATCATCAAAAAAGAATGGCTAAGAGGAGAAAAGAGATCTCCTCTGGCATGAAAACTTGACAAATAAAAAGGTAAAGGACCATGCTGTTCCCTCATTTGGATCTTAATTTGGAGTTTAGGCATATCAGTGCTTAAAAAGAAAGTCATACCACTACTGATAGCATAGCCAGGATTCAACCCTGGGGTCTGAGCTCCAGTGCCCATGCTCTTATTCATGTTCTACATTTTGGAGTGAAAATTTTATATCACAACATTATTAATTCTTCAATAATTAGTATACATATAAATGTAGTTTTGAATCAAATTTCAAAATAATTTTTCTCAAAATTGTATATGACAATCTTAACATACATATGGAAGAAGAGATATGGCAGAAAAAACAAGAAATATAAAAAAAGGAATAATAAAGTGAACTTGCCTTATCAGATAATAGCACATACTATAGATCCACTATTATCCTTATCAGGATATCCATACTATTTTTCCATCAGATAACAGCAAAAAAAATCTAGATTTCATTATAGATTATATTAAAATACTATTATACCTCCATCTTAAACAAAATGCATAACTAAATTCCAAATTGACTAGACTTAAATATAAAAAACAAAATAATAGAAATATTACAAGATAGAATACTACACATAATCCTAAAATTGACAAATACTTTCAAAACTGAGATCAAGAACCAGAAGCTTGAAAATAAAAGATAAACATATTTATGTAAAAATTTTTAGACATTCGTGGGAAAAAAACCTTGTCATACACAAACTTAGTTAAAAAAAATTATTTAGTTGAAAAATAGTAAAGAATTGTAGATTAGTAAAAAAAGTGAAAAATAACAGATTTGAAATCAATTTACAACACCATAATATAAAAAGAGCATTTACTAATTGGGAAGAAAAAGCTCAGAAAAGTATGCAAAAGACAAATAGCAAAATTATTTAAATTAATTATGATCAGGGAAATGCAAATTTATGCAACAATGAGGTATCACTTTACTCTCATCATATGCCAAAAGGTTTTTATATTGAAAATACCAAGTGACTACTGGATTCGGCGAAGAGGGTACTTTCTCATATACTGCTGACAGAAATGTAAATTGTGACAGCCTTTTTGGAAAGCAATCTAACAATGTCTATTACAATTTAATAAATATCATATACCCTACTACCCTTCAATTCCACCCCTGGGAATCTATCCCATAAACATAAAACCACTAGTAGAAGAACATGTTTACAAGGATTTTATTGTAGCCTTGTTTGTAGTGGCAAGCTTGAAACAATATTCATCCAGTAGGAGAATGGTCCAATAAATTATGTATATTCACACAAATGGAGACTTTTATAACTTTTAAAAGAATGAATTAGAGCTGTATCAGTTGGCTTAGAGGGCGTTCCACGAGGCATAACTGAATGTAAAACAGGTCCAGGCAGGGTGGCTCACACCTGTAATCCCAGCACTTTGGGAGGCCAAGGCAGGAGGATCACGAGGTCAGGAGTTCGAGACCAGCCTGACCAACATGGTGAAACCTGTCTCTGTTAAAAATACTTAAAAATTAGCCAGGCGTGGTGATGCGTGCCTGTAATCCCAGCTACTCAGGAGGCTGGCACAGGAGAATCGCTTGAACCCAGGAGGCAGAGGTTGCACTGAGCAGAAATCATGCCACCACACTCCAGTCTGGGCAACAGAGCAAGACTGCATCTCAAAACAAATAAATAAATAAATCACAAATATGTATAACATGAACCAATTCTTGTAGAATAATGACAAGTCTGCATTTATATGATTGCAGGTGAATGCAGGAAAATTGGGAAGAAAACATCCTGGGCTGCAACATGGTTACTTGGTGGAGGCTGAGACCTACGGACAATGAAGGAGAAGAGAGGAGGAGGAACTCAGGAGAGGAGAATCAAGCACAAAATGACAAGGAAGATAAAAGACTGGAGGATATACGCTCACATTTTTGAAATATTATATGTGTGTGCATATATAAAGAAACTAATTTTTTATTATTTACAATCTAATCAGAAAAAAAAAGAGAATATCTTTGACCATTTTATTCTTGTCATCAGGGAGAAGTTTGCCCTGTAAAGCAAATTTGATGGGTCCCTCCTGTGTGTGTGGAGTAGCCCTAGGACTTCTCAGCTCTGGGACCTTGTGGTGAGGCAAGGTTTTGTTTTATACCCGCCTTTCTTATTCCTTCTTTATCCTGAAAATCCACTCCACCTGCCTTTCCAGAGTAAAAGAACAGGGAGAAGGGAGCATAATAATCTCTCTAAGTCAGATAATGAGGGACCATCATCAGTCTTAGCAAAAAAAGAATAATTCATTGTGTAGAGATACATTCTGAAATATGTGAAGCCACCTTAGAAGATACACAGGACCCAGGGATCGCGTGCAGACTCTGGAATTTGAAGCCAGAAAACTGGGAACAAAACACATCTGTGACACAGGGAGGAAAAGAGAGAAAGAGAAAAAAGAGAAAACTGAAACAACTTCTCTTTCTTGAAGTGTAACTAACCAGATACTCAGAGCAACCCTCCTACTGAAAACAGCTAATATGGTTAATAAAACGTTTAAAAACTCACCTTTCTAAATGTATCACTGAGCTGCTAATATAGGAAAGACTCCTCAGAGACCAGAGATAAAAGAAAGAATTTAAGTAATCCACTTTGCTCTTGGGTGTTTGAGTCAAACTGACATCATTGAACTTTGGTTTTGACAGAGAGAATGTATAAGCTGCGTCTCATCTAAGAAAAGAAATATAAGGAGATCTAGTCCTCTGAAGATCTGGATCCTCCCAGATCAAAACTGTGAGTATTAGGGTTAACTAGAAATAAACCCACCCCACAGAAGAGGAAATAATGTTAAGAGCAGAAATGAATAGATTTAAATATAAACATACAGTAGAGAGGATCAATAAATCCAAAGTTGGTTCTTTGAAAAAGTCTTATAAAAAGCTGGGCATGGTAGTATGTGCCTGTCAGTCTCAGCTACTCTGGAGGCTTCGTCAGGAGGATCAGTTGAACCCAGGAGTTCAAGGCTGTATTGAGCCATGATCATGCTACTGCACTCCAGCCTGGGCAACATGTATAGTAAAAACCTGACTCTGAAATTTAAAAAATAAACACATTTAAAAAAATGGAAAGTCTCATAAAGTTAGCCAACTTCTGGCAATACTGATCAAAAAAGAAAAAGAGCAATCATTTTTTAAAACTATATCATGAATGAAAAAGGTTGCTGCAGACATTACAAAGATAAAATGTTATAAATATTTATGCACCCCCAAGTGAAAACAGGTGAAAAGGGAAAATTCTTAGAAAATATGAAATATAAAATGTTTTCATGTATAAAATACTAAAATGTAGGAGAAAAAATAATTGTTTTAGGAATATTTTTTAAAATGAACCCGTAGTTTAAAATCTTCCCTCAAAGTAAACATATCATTGCAGTCTTAGGTAAATTATTCCATGAAATAGAAAAATAGATAGCTCTTTCCATTTTATAAGGCTATAGAATAAACAACTAATACCAAAAACCAAGGACAGTTTGAAAAAGGAAAATTACAAAGTGATTTCACTCATGAACATTGATACAAAATGCTAAACAAAACATTAGCAGACTGAATCTATCGATAAATAAGGAAAGAAGATAGGCTGGGTATGGTGGCTCATGTCTGTAATCCCAGCACTTTGGGAGGCTGAGGCGGGTGGATCACCTGAGGTCAGGAGTTCGAGACCAGCGTGGCCAACATGGCGAAAGCCCATCTCTACTAAAAATACAAAAATTAGCTGGACATAGTGGCAGGAGCCTGTAATCCCAGCTACTTGGGAGGCTGAGGCAGGAGAATCACTTGAACCTGGGACACAGAGGTTGCAGTGAGCTGAGATCACAACCCTGCACTCCAACCTGGGCAACAGAACAAGACTCTATCTCAAAAAAAAAAAAAAAAAAAAAAGAAGAAGAAGAAGAAGATAACATAACATAATGAACTGACCACATTAACAGATCAAAAAAAAAAAAAATCACATGATTATTGTAAGAGATGCAGAAAAGCAGTCAATAAAAATTGACATCTATTTGAAATGGTCCCATAGACGATTGTTTTTAGACAAACACAGAAATCGATGCTTCTGCTGTTAAAGCTTGAAACATGTGTTTGTTTTTTTGAGTTTCTTCCTCAGGAAAGGACCTTTAGGCCTCTCAAAAAAAAAAAGTATCAAAGAACTGGAACTCATCAGATCAGTTTACCAGATGCCTCCTTGCCCCTCCTTAGTTTCTGTTTTCTTACACATTGTTACATTTTTTCCCCTGCTATATAAACCCCTACTTTTAGTCAGTCAGGCAGATGGATTCACTGAACTCCTGTCTCTGCCGCTGCAGCGCTCAGTTAAAGCCTTCTTCCTTGGCAATACTTGTTGTCTCAGTGATTGGCCCTCTGTGCAGTGAGCAGCAGGACCTAGTCCAAATCCCTAGTTTTTGGGTAACATATTCATGATTTTAAAAATTTTTCATAGTTTAGGAAAATTAAAAGTGTTATTTTAAAAATCTACCACAAATATAATAGTAAATGGCTAATGCACAAAACTTGTTGGTCAAGAGCATTTCCTTCAAAACTTGGAACATAACAACAATGTTCACTATCACCATTTCTCTTCAGCGTCACCCTGGAGATCCAGACCAGCACAATAAGATGAGGAAGGAGGCACAAAACAGAAAGACCCAGCTAAGGCTCCTGAGGACCCATCCAAGGCTGGCTTTGTGTAAAAACAGGTGACTAGAGGGAAAATACTTTTAAAACTTCACCTGTGTGCTATGTAAATTCAAGTCCTGCTGATTGTAAGGCATTTGCACATAGCATAACATTTTTAGAGAGACATATATAGAAGGCCCACATGTCCTGCACTAAAGAATAACAATGGAAGAAGACAAGTCTCCCAGAAACTGTTGAAATTTCATGCAATACCCAGCCATAGTGAGTCACAGCCTACATAGGGCCAAGTAAGGAACCACATGGTTTATTTTCACTATACTCTCAGCATCGAGCAGACGGCCTTGCATGTAGTTTAGAGCTCAGTAAAGATCTGTTTAAGTGGCTGGGTGCAGTGGCTCATGCCTATAATCCCAGCACTTTGGGAGGCCAAGGCGGGCAGATCACCTGAGGTCAGGAGTTCGAGACCATCCTGGCCAAAATGGTGAAACACGTCTCTATTAAAAATACAAAAACTAGGCCGGGTGCGGTGGCTCAAGCCTGTAATCCCAGCACTTTGGGAGGCTGAGACGGGCGGATCACGAGGTCAGGAGATCGAGACCATCCTGGCTAACATGGTGAAACCCCATCTCTACTAAAAATACAAAAACTAGCCGGGCGAGGTGGTGGGTGCCTGTAGTCCCAGCTACTCAGGAGGCTGAGGCAGGAGAATGGCGTAAACCCGGGAGGCGGAGCTTGCAGTGAGCTGAGATCTGGCCACTGCACTCCAGTCCGGGCAACAGAGCTAGACTCCGTCTCAAAAAAAAAAAAAAAAAAAAACAAAAACTAGTGGGGCAAGGTGGCAAGTGCCTGTAATCCCAGCTACTCAGGAGGCTGAGGCAGGAGAATCGTTTGAACCTGAGAGGTGAAGGTTGCAGTGAGCCAAGATTACACCATTGCACTCCAGTCTGGGTAACAGAGTGAGACTCTGTCTCCAAAAATGAAACAAAAGATCTGTTTAATTTACTAGTCAAGGTGGAAGACTCTTCTCCTGACCATGCACATATGACCTCTGCTCTAATTTCTGCAAACACTTGCTAGAAACAAAAGAAACACACTATGCAAAATAAAACCCTTTTTCAAGCAACAGATCTGGTCTCATGGGCCTGAGATATTTCCAGCATCCCACTGGAGTTTAAGTTTCTCTGTCTAAGATGACAGGATTCCAGCAGGGGAGCAAAAGTTTGGAGGATAGACTCCTTTGGCCATAAAACAATTATGAGTGTTAGGTGATATATGAGATAATGCTAATAGAATTGCTTTTTAAGCTTCAAAGTAGTATGCTATCTCATTTCTATAACTGTGTTTGTTCCATCTTGGTATCTACTTCAAAAATGGAACTTCCCCTTGCCCCTACCAAATTAAAGTTTTTAATCCTCTAGCTGAAAAAAAAAATTTTTTTTGCAATTTCTAACATTTAAATGCGAGTCCACAGTTTCTCAATTTTGACAGTCCCCGGGCTCTAGAATAAGCCAGGTTTTCTGTAATAATTGGGTTCCCAGTTCAGGGGAATTTTGGCACTTCTGCCTGCTTAAATACTGGGGCAGCTTGGATTTCCTTCCCCTTTCCCTTCCACATTTTGCTTTCCTGATCTTTGTGTTGGGGGGATTTTTTTTCCTCTCTCTCAGTCCTAAGTCACAGTCTCTCACTGTTAAAAACAAAAAAACTCACCCTTCCTACCTCTGTCATCGCCTTTACTTTCCCTTTCCAATTTGTATTTCCAACCATCCTTGCTGCATCCTAGCATCCAGGGATAATAATGAACACACTCAACTAGAGGTTTCACAGCAGTCTCTCTTCTAGGTGTGGAGTGAAGAGGTTGGGTTGGGTATGAAAGAAACTGGGTTAAAGTCTCAGCTCTGACAATTCCCAATGTATTTCATCTGGAGCAAGTTACATCTTCTCACTAGGAGGCAATAGCAGGCAGTGGGGACTGTGGAGACAGGACAGCTAGAAGCACCTCTGGAAGTGAGTAGCTTCTATTTTTTTTTTTTTTTTTTTTTTGAGATGGAGTCTCGCTCTCTTATCCAGGCTGGAGTGCAGTGGCGCAATCTCGGCTCACTGCAACCTCCACCTCCCGGGTTCAAGCAATTCTCTGCCTCAGCCTCCTGAGTAGCTGGGATTACAGACATCCACCACCACACCTAGCTAATTTTTCTGTATTTTTAGCAGAGACAGGGTTTTACCATTGTGACCAGGCTGGTCTTGAACTCCTGATCTCGTGATCCACCCACCAGGGCCTCCCAAAGTGCTGGGATTACCGGTGTGAGCCACTGCACCCAGCTGAGTAGTTTCTATGTAATTGCAGCCACCCAAGTCAACTCATATACCATGGGAATGTGAGCTCTGTATTGCCAGGTCTTCTGAATTTTCAAGAAAGCCCTCAAATATGGATTTTCATTTTTACTCTCTTGATTTATTATTATTAGCTCAAAATTTTATAAAGCAGTGTAGGTGTTTTTTTGGTGTGTTTTTGTTTCTGTTTTTGTTTTGAGGTGGTCTCCCCCTGTCACCCAAGCTGGAGTGCAGTGGTGTGATCACAGCTTACTACAACCTCCACCTCCTGAGTTCAAGTGATTCTTGTGCCTCAGACTCCCAAGTAACTGGGATTACAGGTGCATGCCACCATGGATGGCTAATTTTTGTATTTTTAGCAGACACAGGGTTTCGCCATGTTGGCTAGGCTGGTCTTGAACTCCTGACCTCAAGTGATTCGCCTGCCTCAGCCTCTCAAAGTGCTGGGATTACAAGCATGAGCCATAGCACTCAGCCAGGTCTTTTTTGTGTAGATTCCTGGGGCCTCTTTCGCATCTAATGTTATATGACCCTAAGAGCATGCCTGGTTGTTCTGCTGCCCTGAAACATTCTGAGACGCTTCCACAATCCTCCCTTCAGTTCTCCTGAATGTTCTTGGAGCTTTGTTTTCTGGGGCCTTAGCCTCAGGCTTTGCTGCAGTTCTGGGAAGTGATCACCTCATCTTGAGGGGATAAACTTTTTGAAGCTGGGATTTCCCTCACAGAGATAGGGTCCCCTAACTCTGATTTCTTGGGCTTAGAGTACGTAAAAGGGTGAACTGGATATTAAAAGTCCGGCTGGCAGATCAGTCTCCCTCTTGGAATGTCCTATTGGCCAGGTCTCTAAGCAAGTCTCCTCCCACCCAAAACACAGTTTTTGGGTCTAGAGTGTACCTCTTATTCCTTATCGGAAATGGGAGGATTTCTGGGGTGTAAGCCTCTTTGCCATCCCATCCATCCACCTTCTTAGATGTCGGGGTTCTTGGCCTTTTTCTACTTCATTTCTCACAAGTCACTACTCTTGCCCAAAATACTGGCCTCTGGTTCTCAAAACCATCTGGCTCACCGCTGGAAACCAGTCAGCCAATGTCTGGCACATCTGAGCAGCCTCACTTCCTCAGATTCCTCTCCTGCTTTGTTCCTGAGGCACTCAAAGGCCCTCCTCTGGCCAACTTCTCATGGCCATTTACCCCTGTTTATCTTATGGTCAGATTGGCAAGAATCTTAAGTCCCTTCCCTGCCCACTCGTGCAGTCTCATTAGGCCTAGGGGACCTAGATAAGCCTATCAAGGACCACCAGGAGTTAGATCCACTGCAGAAATGGAACACTAAACAAGAGGACCAAATCCTGTACCCTGTCCACGTATTCAGACTCCCTGACCAAGCTTCCATCAGGCCAAAAGTAAAAGCTGTCACAGCATGTGCTAAATCAACAGAACATAAGAGGAAGCAAAGGAAATAGAAACATATTTTCTTTGTTTTTTTCCAAGACAAGGTTTCACTCTGTCACCCAGGCTGGAGTACAATGGCACAATCTTGGCTCACTGCAACCTCTGCCACCCAGGTTCAAGTGATTCTCCTGCCTCAGCCCCCTGAGTAGCTGGGATTTCAGGCACACACCACCATGCCCAGCTAATTTTTGTATTTTTAGTAGAGACGGGGGTTTCACCATGTTAGCCAGGCTGGTCTCAGACTCCTGACCTCGTGATCCTCCTATCTAGGCCTCCCAAAGTGCTGGGATTACAGGCGTGAGCCACCGCACCCAGCCTAGAAACATATTTTCTAGGGTAAGCCCTTGCACATTCTAACAGCCTCTCTCAGCATCCACTCCTGTTTAGTTAGAGTCAGCAAATGTGGCCCTGTGGGGGATTCGGCCAGCCAAACAGTCTCTGTTCTCAACAGCGCTCCTCTCTCTGGCATAGGCCTTGCTTGAGTGGAAGAGTCTTTCAAAACGTCCTGCACTTCTCTCCTGGGGAGCTGCGGACTGAGAGTGGCTGCTATGGGTTTCTGCCCAACTGTTTTTTGCTTGAACAACCTATGCTTTTACAAACACACCCTGACCTCTCTGAAGTCGTTTCTGTCCTGGATCTCTATCCCAAGCCACTGTATTGTTTTCATTTCCTGTGCTTCTTAACTTCCTTGTCATAATATTATCTTACATTCATGGCGCCACTAGTCCGCAGGCAGGGTGATATACCATCATTTGGCATCAGTAGAAATCGTTTCATCCAACTTCAATCATGGTCACTCTGAGGCACCCTGCAGTGGCTATTTAGCAAGTCAGGAGTGATTTTCACAGGAATGCAAGGCATGACTTTAGGAATGGTGTGTATTTTTCAGATGGGCTGCTCCCTATTGAAATTGGTTTATGAAGAATTCTGTGTGCCCAGCAAGGATTTAGAAAGAGAGATGTATACCATGCTGTGGTGTAGACAGTGTATATGGAGTCCTGAACCTCTCTTTCACCTGGCTTTCAAAAGTCAGGTAAGGCTGGCTGGATGCAGTGGCTCACATCTATAATTCCAGTGCTTTGGGAGGCTGAAGTGGAGGGACGGCTTGGGGCCAGGTGTTCTGGACTACCCCTGGGCAACATGGGGAGACTTCGTCTCTACAAAAAATGTAAAAGCCATGCAAAGTGGTGTGCGTCTGCAGTCCCAGCTACTCAGGAGGCTGAGGTGGGAGGATCACTTGAGCCCAGGAGTTTGAGACTGCACTGAGCTATGATTGTGCCACTGCACTCCAGCCTGTGCAACAGAGTGAGACCCTGTCTATTTAAAACAAAACAAAACAAAACAAAAACAAAAAAAGGCGGGGGGCGGTGGCTCACGCCTGTAATCCCAGCACTTTGAGAGGCCGAGGCGGGCAGATCACGAGGTCAGGAGATCAAGACCATCCTGGTTAACATGGTGAAACCCTGTCTCTACTAAAAATACAAAAAATTAGCTGGACATGGTGGCGGGCGCCTGTAGTCCCAGCTACTCGGGAGGCTGAGGCAGAAGAATGGCGTGAACCCGGGAGGCAGAGCTTGCAGTGAGCCGAGATCGCGCCACTGCACTCCAGCCTGGGTGACAGAGCAAGACTCCATCTCAGAAGAAGAAAAAAAAAAAAAAGTCAGGTAAGCTATCAAAACGCCAAGAGTGCACTGCCACAGGGCTTAGCCCACCCAAGACTCCTCCCACCTCACACAGATAAGCTGCCCACTCCGCTTCTTCCACTCAATGACGAGGAAACCCTAATCCCAATTGTTGGGACAGACTCACAGCCTCCCTGTGGCACTCAATCCACAGCTCTAGCAGAGGTGAAATCCACAGTCCACACAGTTCATATTTTATCTAAGACCTCCCCGATTATAAGATTTCAGAGTTGTTAAAATAGGGGGAAATAGCTAATAGTGATTTTACAATGTCATTCATTGAAAGACACATTCTTATATTAGAAATGTTAAAATATACGGCGGGGCGCAGTGGCTTACGCCTGTAATCCTAGCACTTTGCGAGGCCGAGGTGGGCGAATCTCTTGAGGTCAGGAGTTTGAGACCAGCCTGGCCAACATGGTGAAACCCTGTCTCTACTAAAAATACAAAAATTAGCCAGGCGTGGTAGCGGGCACCTATAATCCCAGCTATGTGGGAGGCTGAGGCAGGAGAGTCGCTGGAACCAGGGAGGTGGAGGTTGCAGTGACCCAAGATTGTACCAATGCACCCCAGCCTGGGCAACAGAATGAGACTCCGTCTCCAAAAAACAAAAAGAAAAAAAAACAGAAAGTGTTAAAATATGGACGGGAATATGTCTAAATGGATAAAATGCAATATTATGGACTTGTTAGTATTTTGGTAGCTAAATTATTTGTCCGGGGCACAAGACATACTTATTCTTTCACCTTATATTATTAATAATGTCGACAACTGTGATAATAACACTAATAACTTTTATTTCCATTGCATCTTATACTTTATAATGTATGTGAAAATATTTAATATTCAGATTTCATCCTTCATCCATCCAAGAGAAATCCTGAAGCTGCCAACCTGGTTTCTCTCCTCTATCAGGGAAAAATTATTTCTTCCTCAGCAGGAAGCTAGGTTAATTCACATAATGAACAACTGAGGAAGAAAGGAGAGTATGAAGAGGAGGAGAAAAATCAGCGGCACAGGCAGAGAGACGAGAAGGATTTGGGGGGTGTGAATTGAGGAAGTGAGGGTGTGACACACACATGTGAGGAAAAGGGACTTTCTATTAATGTGGACCACGTGCTCAGATCCTCTTCACTATCCTTCAGGAGACATTAGGAAAAAATTGAATTACTTTTTCATTACTTTTGCTTATTGAAGTGTACTTCTTAAGTCTGATACCATTTTGAGACTGAACTCTTGGTTCCAGGTTTTTAAAGGTTACAAGAAACTTGATGTTGTAATGTAGCAGGATAAACACCATTATCATTCATTATATTCTAAAGACAGAGTCTTGCTCTGTTGCCTAGACTGGAGTGCTGTGGATCATAGCTCACTGTGGATCACAGCTTACTGCAGCCTCCACCTCACAGGCTCAAGTGATCCTCTCACCTCAGCCTCCCAAGTAGCTGGGATTTAGAGCCATATGCCACCATGCCTGGCTCATTTTTTTGTATTTTTTTGTAGAGATGGGTATTTGCCATGTTGCCCAGGCTGGTCTTGAACTCCTGGGCTCAAGCAACCTGCCTGCCTCGGCCTCCCAAAGTGCTGGGATTATAAGCATGACCCACCGCACCTGGTCAACCCCTCAGTATTAAGGAGAGAATCTCAGAAACATTAAATGATTTTGTTCAAAGGCTGACATGGATAGGAAGCAAAAGAGATGCGAATCAAAGCCATTTTTTTTACTCCAAATTCAGTGGTCTTTCCCCATGCTCCTGAAATAAAGTATTTCAACTTTTTAAATGCTAATATTAATTAATTTTTACTGAGTAAATACATAATTCTTGATATGTTCTAAGTGGAAGAAGAAATAGTGTCAGTTCAGAGATGTAATGAAACATCTTACTACAATGAAGATCTTACAGCTAAATTGGACAAGTGTTCATACGTTTGTATCAAATGGCCAACTGACTGTAAATTGTTCAGAAACCTTCGTATATCTGCATATTGTCAATCGTGAAACTATTAAAAGTGCAATTTTTGAAAGTTGTGTCCATCAATTCCCCTAAGGATGTATCCAAGAAAAATGAAAACATACCCACACAAAGACATGTAGGCCAATGTTTACCGTAGTCAAAGGTGGAAATAATCCAAAAGTCCATCAACTGGTGGTGTATAAGCAAAAGGTGGTATATATCCAAATAGGGGGATACTATTCAGCAGTAAGAAGGAACAAAGAACAGATATGTTCTATACCAGATGAAACAGACATATTGAGCTAAGTGAAAGGTGCCAGATAGATACAAAAGATACATGTTCTATAATTCCAGTTATGTGAAATATCCAGAAAAGGTGAATCTATACAAACAGAAAGTAGATTAGTAGTTGCCTCGGGTTGGGGTTGGGAAAAGAGATTGTTGCAAAAGGGGATGGGGTGATAGATATGTTCTTAAACTGGATTATAGTGGTGGTTGCTTAACTCCACTCATTGGCTAAAAATAATTGAATTGCAGACTTAAAATGGGTGAATTTTATGTCATGTAAATTACACCTCAGTAAAGCTATTAAAAGAAGAAAAAGGAAAAAGAAGAAGAAGAAATGTGCCATTATGGTGAAACCCAAAGAGATGAATTAGATGTAAGAAATGGATGAAACTGGCTTGCATGTATGAAAGGGTTTGTTGACTGTAGGAACAGTTTTGAAGAACAAACAGTGAATGCTGAAATATGTGAGGAGTGCTACCATTATGCAATTGATGATAATCAATAAAAGAGGAGGAGAAGTGATTGACAGAAAGTTGTTTTCTGTGCTAGGCCAGATGACCAACATCAAGTTTTAATGCCCAGTAATGTGAATTTAAGAGGGTGGGAGTTTACAGAATCCACTGTCAGGACCTGACCTGCAGATAAGATGAAGATGCATTGGTTCTGACCATCATGCTTTGCTAACCTCACCACACTATTGTGGGGGAAATCCCTACCATAGCAAGCATTGGGTAAATTATTATCTACTCTTGCACAAAATAAATCAATCAGCTCTACAATCTATTGCTCCAGAAGAGTTCATTTCTTGCCCTAGGTGAGTGTTTGTTATTTGGATATAATTTAAAACACATTGCTTTCAAAAATACTTAATTTGTTTTTACTTTTATGACGCATAAAATTGTGTATCTTGTTTAAAGTAGGGTTTTATGGTGCCAAATAAGTAAACTCCTACTGATGAAAACTTCAAAAACCAAAAGAACACCTGGTCCTGGTAGGGATTAAAACAAACAGAAAAGAGTACTAAATTCTAGGCAAACAGTAGCTTCCTTGTATCACCCAGAAGAAAGAGGAACTCAGAAAGAAAACAAAATGCAACAGTGAGAAAGAGGTTCACAAAGGTACTTGCTCCCCACAAATTCTGCACCTTCCTCCATGCTTCCTGTTCCCTCTACCAAACCTCCCAAGAAGTGAGGGAAAAGAGATGAGTTGCTCAATCCATTTGCCTACCTGACCGTGGAGTCTAAATGGTAAGTTCTCATGATGTTCCAACCTTCTGAAATGTTAGAAGGTTCTATTATCATTATATTTTCTGCACAATGAAAAGGCACAGCAGAACAAGCATGGCTGGCCATGTGTTGGGCATTCTCTTACCTCTTGAATAGGGAGGGCCTCCTACCAGAAGAATAAAAAGCTACCCATGTTTGGATTACTGAAGCCAGGACTTAGATCCAGAAAGGGCAAGAGTACCATGATGGTGCAGAGAGTATGACAATCCTGGTTCAATCCATGCCGCGACTCATGACTTCCCAACTCTGAAGGTGAACTGCAAGTTACTAAGATTTTCTATCTGCCAGGCCCTGTGCCAAGATTTTCACGTGCATCATCTCTTGCAGTCCTCACTACTGTCCACTAAGATTTGTATCATTAGCCTCTCCTTTTACAAAAAAGAAACTGAGGCTTGGCCAAGTTTAGTTCACTTGCCCAAGGCAAGTAAATTTAAAATTTAATTTATTTTTAAAAGTAAATTAATTCACAGGACTTGTAAACTTATGTCCTTTCCACCATACCACAGGGGCCCCTGAATCAGACCAACAGTTGTAGCTTTATGAGACTAGGGGGCCAAGTCCACATTTCTGTTCTTCTGCTGCAGCTGGATGGGTTACCAATTGCCTGGAAGAGGCCAGGTTGGGGAGGAGAATGCCAACTCTGTCTCAGTGAGGCAGTGGGCAGCTGTCACAGAGCTAGGGAATGGGGGAGAGATGCTGAGGGTCATTCCCATGGCAGTTGGTACATTAGGTTCTCCCAATCTGTGCTTATATATTGTAAAAAATGTTTCCATTAATTTCCTCTTGTTTATTTTGGCCTATTCTAAAGGGTATAAAATTTGGAATCAGAAAAACGAGTGTTTAAACCTGGGCTCTGCAGTAAATGTTGCGTGATCCTGGGAATTTACTTAAGCCCTGAATCCAATCCGAAATGAGGCTCATTGGTCATCCCTACTACACAAAGTTGTTTAGAGACTTAGATAACATCAGTCTCTAGAGAAAGGCTTTGTAAGGTGTTATAGATATTATTATTATTATAATCTTGACCTTCTCGTTTTTATACGAGCTCCTCCTCCTTTATGTCCGCCATCAGTGTTATAAAGCAGCCTCTTGTGTCTTCATCCAAGTTGTTCAAAGAGAGATGGGGTGACTGTAGAGAAAGCGAGAGTGAGAACCCCTGACAGGACCTGGCTGAGGACAGAGTTCTATTGTTCAACACCAGCTGCCTCCCTCTGGCTGTCATTAATCAGCACATCTGATTAATGACAGTATAATTTTTTAACCAGCCAGCACTCATCTATTTGTCCTAAATCAACCAATGTTTCTCAGTCTTCTTCGAAAAGAGATCATGAAAGGATCTGTCAAATCCCTTGATGAAATCCCTCATGACCATCCCTTGATCTGGCAGTCCAGTTTTCTAACAAGGCAAACCAGGTTTGCAGAGCCATGCTCACCCTCACTGAGCTCATGCTACCCCCCACCCCGATCCCATTAGCACTGCCCATGAGTCACTTGTTCTAAATGTGTTCTAGAATGTTCCTGGGGGAGTATCCCTCCTCTGGGTAATAGGACTCAGGAGTCCTGATGGTGTGCCAGCTTGGTGAGGAGAGCAGGGAGTCGGGTGCCAGGCTTTGTCTGAGAATGGTGTATACGACAGTATGGGTGAGCAGCAGAAATCTACAGACATTCATTCAGGGACACCCCAAGCTATCTGTGAGGGCACTCAAATCAAAGGCCCAGGGTGTAGGCAAGTTGAGAATTAAGGCTGTAGAAATAACATATAGGCAAGTTGAGAAATAAGGCATTAAAGAATAGCACCACCACAAGGATATGGAACCAAGACTGGGAGTAGGTGGGGTGGCTGAATATATCCATCCAAGCTGAGGGATTAACATGAAGTTCAGATGAATTCCACTAGTCTACTACAGTACTAGTGTCCAGCCTGATTCATTAGCCCAGTCACAGAGATGGTGGCTTTTTCTCTAGAGTTTGGTTTTGTTTTTGTTTGTTTGTTTGTTTGTTTGTTTTTGATAAAGCAACCATCCTTGACACACAAAATTCAAGCTTATCTCATTTCAGACGTTCACTTTCTCCCACCCCTTGAAAAATGCATCCATTTGTGTGTCTGCTCTTCTGATGCCTTCCCTACCACCCACAGCTTTTGAAAAATTACTGGCAGCTCTTCTTCCATCACAGCCAGTTCTTTCAGCAGAGTTGAGTCAGGGTTAAGAACATGGGCGTTCCTGCCAGACAGACCTGGGCACATGCCCCTGATAGTCCATTTACTTCAGTGGGACCTTGAGTCATGAACTGCTTTGAGCCTAAATTCTCTCATTAAATAATAGGAATAATAATAATCTACTTCACAGGATTGCTGTAAGGCTTCAATGAGATGGTGCATGTAAAGCATATGGCCCAGTCCCTGCACACCGTGCATGCTCCACATATATTCTTAGGGTCAAGTGCATCACTATTCCCAATTGTTCACTCCTGCCAGGATCAACACCCTTTGCCATGGGACTTTGCAGTTCTCCTTGCTAGAGATGGAGTGTACCGCCCAGCCCACTGGTTTTGGGCTTGAGTGGCTTGTGACTTGATTCAGCCAATGAAATGCGGGCAGAAGCAACAATGTGCCCGTAATACACATAGGCCTTATGTGCTGTGTATTTCCATCCATCCCATATGTGCTTCTGGCATTGCCAAGAGAAGAACATGCCCCAGAAAGCCCACTGGTACTAGGATAATAAAAGACACCTGGAGCAGACCTGGACCCAATCCACAGCCTAGAGCCATGCCCAGCAGAGCTCAGCCAAGATCAGCCAAACCCCAGCCAGCCCACAAACATGTGAACAAGAAATAAGTGTTTATTGTTGCACACCACAGATTTTTGGAAGGGTTTTAAGTGGCATCCTTGTGATAAGAATTTATACTTACCTTGTCCAGTGCTTGGAGATTTAAGTTTATTTAAAGCCGTTAATGGGCTCATTTCCCTTTTACTCCAGTTTCCACCAAGACTCAATTTAAGGCAAAGAGCACGGGTTTTGGAACCAAAGATTTAATTCACACATGTGTCCCATGTGTTACTAGCTGAGTAGCTCAAGGCAAGTCACTTAACTTCTCTGAGCCTCAGTTCCTCATCTGTAAAGTGGGAGTGAGCTACCAGGCCCTGTTCGTGTAAGAACTAAAAGGCATAATGTAGTGTTCACATGTGTAGGCACCACCAGGGCTCCCAAGAAAGATGAGCTGCTCTTTCCTTTTCTCGATAAGCTTGTTATCCTTTGTGCAGTTTGGAGAGCCTCATCTCCAGATCTTTACAGAACAGACACAGTGAATAGAGTTCATAGGGGTTGAGGCATTTGGCCTTGTCTCAGACTTCTATTCATTCATTCACATTTATGTGGCACCTGGCACACACCAGGTGCTGTTCTAGGCGCCAAGAATCTGATGGTTAATAAGGCAGGTGAAGTCACCCCTCTCATGGAGCTTACATTCTAGAAGAGTTCAAAGTAGGTAATGAGACAATAGTAAACTAGATAATTCCACACAGCAATGAGTGCTGTGAAATACATTCAAAAGGGTGCTATGGCTAGAGAATGACAGAGTATAGAGTGTGGTGCAGGCTGATGGGCAGGGAAGGTCTCATGGAGGCAATGACACCTCCCGTTTTCCAAACAGGAGAAATGTTCCTCTCTAATCCTTCTTGCTCCACACTTACCCAGAGTAGCTCTTCTTGTTTTTAACACTGTAACAAGTTAGGATTTCTTTATAGTACATAACCACCTGCCACTCTTGGTGGAGATCCAAGCAAGTCTTTTGATCTTGTGTTCTTCCTTCCTCCTTCTGTACACTGGACTCTGTAAGTTACCCTGGGCAGCCACACCTAACTTCTCAAACACCTCCTCCTTTTCTTCCTCTCGGGAACCATTTTTAGTGTCATACATGGTAGCAGTTGCATTTTTAAGAGCTCCCAGTTTGTCAATGCCATCTTCTGATAAAGACCCTTGCATCTTTCCATCCCTACACATTTTGAAATCTACCTCTCTGAAGCCTGCAATATTTGACTATGCCCTAACTTTCCATCTCAGCTCTTAAGAACTTAAATGAGAAGATCATCTTATTTGTCCCAGCTCATGTCAATGTCAGTCTTCTTTGCGGGCCAGAGTAGAGCTCACACAAGAAGTTTCCTTAATTCCCAGGCTGGGTGCAGTGGCTCACACCTGTAATCCCAGCACTTTGGGAGGCCAAGGTGGGCGGATCACAAGGTCAGGAGTTCGAGATCAGCCTGAGCAACATGGTGAAACCCCGCCTGTACTAAAAACAAAAATTAGCCAGGCGTGCTGGTGCACGCCTGTAATCCCAGCTACTCAGGAGGCTGAGACAGGAGAATCACTTGAACCCAGGAAGCAGAGGTTGCAGTGAGCTGAGATCGTGCCACTGCATTCCAGCCTGGGTGACAGAGTGACAGTTGATGAAGTCAGAGGAATACATGCCCATAACTTATCAAAGGATTCCTCTGCTGTTAGCAATGTGAATTGTCAGGCAGTTTCTGGAATACACTAGTGTGATTCTCAAATTCTACCGGCTGTATAAATGACCTGAATGGCCTGTCAAAAATACGATTCTGATTGTGTTAGGCTCAGGGCCAGGCCCAAAATTCTGCATTTCAAACATGCACCCAGGTGCAGCAGGTGCTGCTAATTTGCAGAGCACCTTTTTCATAGGTAGCTTCAACTATCCATAATAACTATGACATACCTTGTGGCTAGATTTGTAATTGGTGTGAAGACAACATCATCTTTTTGCCTCTAGGTACCTCTATCTTGAAGGTAGTATGCAGCACATGCCCATGGCAGTGTTTCTTCTCTTTTGTACTCAGCCTCAGTTTCAGGCCTCCCAACCCCTAGTTTCTTCCCTTCTACATGTTTCTCTCTGTAATGTCATTTTCCTAGTTTCATCTGAACATTTTATTCCAATATGGTAATCCAGGACACAGAACGCCAAATCTTGTTTTTGAGCTCCAAGATGATGGCTGACAAGGGGTGGGATATGTCTTTCTAGGGCAGGGAAGAATAAAACAGAAGATCTCAATTGTGGTTCAGAGAGCATAGAGTGATTCCTGACTCTTAAAGAAGAAAAACACACAAATAAACCCCAAAACCACATTCAAAAAGGAAATGATGTAAACAACAGGTACAGAAGAATAGCAGTGAGAGAGTGACAAGTAATTTTCAAGAATAGAAAAAGGAAGGGAAAAGTGGCTCACGCCTGTAATCCCAATACTTTGGGAGGCCTAGGCGGGCAGATCACCTGAGGTCAGGAATTCAAGACCAGCCTGTCCAACATGGTGAAAGCCCATCTCTACTAAAAATACAAAAAATTAGCTGGGTGTGGTGGTGCACACCTGTAATCTCAGCTACTCAAGAGGCTAAGGTAGGAGAATTGCTTGAACCCGGGAGACAGAGGTTGCAGTGAGCAGAGATCGCGCCACTGCACTCCAGCCTAGGCAACAGAGCAAGACTCGGTCTCAAGAAAAAAAAAAGAAGAGAAAAGAACTCATTCAATTGTTCATTCAGTCAGTCATCCACTCAATTCAACTAAGAATTGTTGAGCGTCTACTCTGTGCCAGGTGCTGGGTATATGGGGTGAAAACAATAGAATCATCTGTTTCCTTGCGGAGCTGACATCCTGGGGAGAAAGACAGACATGGAACAAGACAACAGACAAATGGATACATAATGGCAAACAGTGATTGGCTATGAAGGAAACAAGGTGTAGTTTCAAAGAATGAAGGGGGCAAAGGACCCTGTGGAGACAACATGGTGAGAAAGGGCCCCCTGAAGAGGTGGTGTTCAAGCTGAGAGCTGAAAGATGAGAAGGAACTAGACCTGTGAAGAGCCAGGCTGGAGGCGCAGGGAGGAAAGATCACTTCAAGGAGAAGGAATTAGTATCTGCAAGGGCCCTGAGCTGGGAAAGAATCTAGAGGGTCTGAGGAACTAAAATGTATCTGCTTAATGGCAGCAGAGTGTGATAAGTGGGGAGAGTGGCATGAGAGGGACTTGGAAAGTTAGGCTTAGAGTCTTGGATATTCCTACACCCATGGGTGAACTATGGCAAGTAAACAAAATGAACTTGAAATCTTCATGGAAGAGCTAAATCCACAATTCAGTGGAATTGGATTTGTTCTTTCAACAGATATTCCCAAAGTGCTTAATTGTTCCAGGATTGGTATATGGAAAGAAGGGATAGTAAACAGAGGAAAAGGATCTGACTGATGGGAAGGCCCATCAGTCACTGTCCAGAAAGCTGTTTGTTTGCTTGGGTAGCTATGAACCTAAGAAAGAAATATGGTGGAGAGTGTCTGGTGGAGAAGTTCAGACATCAGTGTAGTCCTGCAATGGACTGGTTTTGAATCTCGGAAGCAGGAAAGAGAGAAACATATTGCATACACACACATCCCTGTGTGTGGCACGGACAGGGGTGGCCAGGGGTGGGAGAGAGAGCAAGAGCAGTGCAAAATCAAACACAAGCCCCCAAGAAAAGCAGGCAGACTGAAGCAAGGAAAATAAAGACACTCTCACACCCACTCCACAAGCAATCCTATGACTCTTGGCAGTACAGGTAGATGAGGGTTCAGGTGCAAGGATGGCTGTCACAGGAAGGGAGCAAAATGTATGGTGTGGCGCTCACTCTGTGTAGCTCACTGGGCAGAAGACATCCCTATGACCTCACACAACAAACACAGGAGCTGCTAAGTCACCCATTAGATTTAAGGGAATCAGGTCCACTGTGGCCTGGACAAGACTCCATGTTTTAAAAGTCTCTTCAATGCCAAAATCACAGCACAAAGCTCTCTGAATTCCCCGAGGTCAGACAGTTCCACGGAGGAGCCCAAACATCCCAGCTCCTGGAGCTGCCCACCCTGGCATCAGTTCCCTTCTCTTGGGAGCCTCCACAAGAGAGCAGAGAGAAAACACACTCAATCCTCCCATTGCAGGGCTCCTTAGAGACTCTTCACGAGACCAAAGAAAGCGAGAGATTTGGTGAATGTGGCCGTAACTCATCCACACAAGCCCCCTCCATACAGAGCACAGTGAGTTGACAAACTATTTACCAACTCAATTTGGATAAACCCTAAGCTAAAATAAGACATTTTCTATGCCCTTTAGGAAGAAGTTCCAGCGTCTCTGACAAGTTCTAATTAGAAATATGTATCAACAATATTAAAGAAACTTTCGGAAGAAAAGCCTCTCCTCCATAATCTTACCAACCTCACGCCACCCCCCCACCCAACCTTTTTCATTTTCCCACATCTTTGTAGAACTCGTTCTCATGGGTCAGTGGCTTCCCCTGCTGCAGCCATCTCTGGGTAGCCTTTAACCTCCTCTTCTTTGTCATTATAGCACACATTGCTACACAGTGCAACTCCTCCTATACTCCTGTGCTTTACCGTATCCATTGTTACTGTCTTGAAGAAGACCGCACATTTGTTTTATTTCTCTAAATAATTATCTGCTCCTTTAAGGATCATGAGGCCAAGTTTTAGAGTCAGACAGGCAGGCCTGGAGTCAAACCCTCACTTTGCCATTTACCATTTGGCCAACTTTGGGAGAACTGGCTTCTCAGTGTCAGTTTTCTTGTCGGTGAAAAGGGGACAGTGACCACTGCCTCCTAGAATGGCTGAATATAAACCAAACATGGAGACTGGCACATAGGAAGGGTTTAACAAGTGGAAGCCATTTTGTTAATAACATCGTTTTTTTCTTATTTATTCTCCTTTGGAAATTCAAAACAGAATATAGCGTAGCACAGGGTAATCTGGGAGTGTTAAATTTCTTCTAAGTTTCTCAGCAATAGATAAGGCCGATCGTCCCCCTCACTGGGAAGAAGGCCCAGAAGGTTGTGGGGAAGGTGTCCTCTTCCAGTCAGGCCCAGACAGTGTCCAGGCATCAAACCACACTCTTCTGCTCCGCATCCCATCTTCCAAACAGGGAAGGACCTGCCCGAAGCCCATCACTTTTCCCTTGGGTTGATAAATCACTCCCTTTTGTAAAACCAAGTTAAAACATTTTAGGGACACCAAAGCATTAATCAGTCCCCTGAAGCAAAAGCATTTCCCAAAGCATCTCTGGCCAGCCTAAAAGAATTAATGCAGCTTAGAAAAAGCAGCTTTTTAGGCCAGGCGCGGTGGCTCACGCCTGTAATCCCAGCACTTTGGGAGGCCAAGGCAGGCAGATCACTTGAGGTCAGGAATTTGAGACCAGCTTGGCCAACGTGGCGAAACCCCGTCTCCACTAAAAATACAGAAAAATTAGCTGGGCATGGTGGGACACGCCTATAGTCCCAGCTACTCCAGAGGCTGAGGCAGGAGAATCGCTTGAACCTGGGAGGTGGAGATTGCAGTGAGTCGAGATCGCACCACTGCCCTCCAGCCTGGGTGACAGAGCGAGATTCCATCTCAAAAAAAAGAAAAACAAAAAGCAGCTTTTTTACAGACAGGAAGCACTCCACTGGTAGGTGTGTCTCATGTTTAAGGATACTGTGTTCCTAAAGGCCACTGATGCACATGAACCCTTAATCCTAATTTAAGGGTAAATGTTCTTAATGGACTCAAAAGTGTTTGCTACCTAAAGAAAGCAAGTTGTATATGTGAAAAAAAAAAAAAAAAAAAGGCCAATATGGCAGTTACTATTTCTGACCCACTTATTCCCCCCAGCAAATCAATCACTAGTTATTTGACGCCTTTTAGTGAACGTCTATCATGTGTTAGATGCTGAGAGGATATAAATACCGTCATGCATAGAAGTGCTTCTGCATGCTGACAGCCTAGTGGGAGAGCCAACAGCGAAACAGATAAATGTGATTTATGTGTGTGTCCGTGTGTGTGTGTGTGCGTGTAAATACAATGAATAAGACAGGTTCAATATGGTGGCTCACACCTATAGTCCCAACACTTTGGGAGGCCAAAGTGAGAGGATCACTTTAGCCCCGAAGTTCGAGATCAGTCTAGGCAACATAGTAGGACTCTGTCTCTACCAAAAACAAAAAACAAAAAAATGTTTTAAATTAGCCAGGCATGGTGGTACGTGCCTGTAGTCCCTGCTACTTGGGAAGTTGAGGTGGGAGGATCACTTAAGCAGAGGAGGTCGAGGCTGCAGTAAGCTATGGTTGTACCACTGCACTCCAGCCTGGGCAACAGAGCAAGACCCTATCTCAAAAAAAAATGTCATTTTAAAGAATAAAACAATATTGCCAGAGGAAAGGTTCAGACAAAATATTTAAGGTGATCAGAGAAGGGATCCATTTACTCCAGCAGAGGCATGCCCTGACCACCTGTTTTTTTTTTTTTTTTTTTTTTTTTTTTGAGATGAAGTCTCGCTCTGTCACCCAGGCTGGAGTACAGTGGCACAATCTTGGCTCACTGCAACCTCTGCCTCCCAGGTTCAAGTGATTCTCCTGCCTCAGACTCCAGACTAACTGGGACTACAGGCATATGCCACCATGCCCAGGTAATTTTTTTGTATTTTAGTAGAGACGGGGTTTCACCATGTTGGTCAGGATGGTCTCAATCTCCTGACCTTGTGATCCACCTGCTTCAGCCTCCCAAAGTGCTGGAATTACAGGTGTGAGCCACCACACTGGGCCCTGACCATCTATTTAATACCACAACCTGCCCCAGCCCCCACCCTCCAACTCCCCCTTCTCCTGCTGGATTTTTTCCAGGCACTTATATGTAGTATATTATATAATTTATTTATTTATTGTTGGTCTGTCACCCTTGCTAGAATGTAATCTCTGTCCATAAAGAGATTTTTCCAACTTTGATGTATCTCAAGCACCTAGAATAGAGCCTGCCTATAGTAGGCATCAGTAAATTTCCCTAAATGCAGGCAGGACACATGTGGCAAGAGGCACATCCATCCCTCTCTCCATTCACTTAATATACCTTTATCAGGCATCTTCTCTATGTCAAGCATTATCCTAAACATGTAAAGAACATAAACTTCCCGTCCTCTCCAGGGTCTGGCAACCTGGGCAGAGGGCAAGAACTTCCTGCTTACAGCAACAGTGTGAGCAGAACCAGGAGCAGGGTCCACGCTCTAGAGCATGCACAGAACTGGGTGTGACTCCCGCTGCCCCAGGATTGAGGCTGGAGAGACACTGTGGGCACCAAGTCTAGAGAGCCCAGACCCTGGCTGAGCAGATCATGGCTTACAGCTGAACCCTTACAATACCAAGACACAAGCTTCATTTGTAAATAACTCTCGTTACATACAAAGTTAAGACTCCATCAAAGCCAAATAAATCAGACTTAACCCAAGAGGTGGAAATCCAGACAGGAGGAATGCTCAGAGCTCTCTCCTCCTCATGGCCCAGATATTCTTCATGCTTCATGCTTTGCCTGTTTTCAAGTCACAGAGGAACAGGCTCACACGTGCAGACATAAACCGAACACACACAGGCTGTTTCCAATTTTGCACAGATTATTTCAGTCCAAAGATAAGGAGACCGGCGGGGGGGAGGTGGACACACCTGCCTTGCTCTTTGATTCCCTGCCACCTTGAGAGAAAGAAGAATTGTTTGTTTAAGCAGCATATTCCTGGGAAGATCTGGTACAGGCTGCAGCTCCAAGACACCCACACCTACACTCCCCCAGGGAGTACAACTAGCAGTCAGTTGTACCCTTGTTGGGCCTTGCTGAGTACCAAGTCCAGTGTCAGGCACTGGAGAAAGTCACAAAAGAAGAAGAGTCTGGAAGAGCTCATGTCTGACCCAAGGAAGGAGAGAGGAGATGCTATAAAAATAAATGCATATTGGCATAATTAGATTGGATGATTCTCTGAGTTCTGGGGAAAAAATAGCACATAAAAATAATTATGTTATAAACTGACTCTTTCCTATATATAGCAAAGACGAATAATCACCCACTTCCCCAGTTGATCTGTTTTGTGAGTTCCTGTTTTTAAATATTAAGTTTTCTGAAAAGTTCACCTCACAAGTAGAAGTTCTAACGGCAGCCATCAAGGACTATCCAGCCACAGGGGTGACCTGGAGGTCCCTGCAGGGAGAGGTGAGGTAGGGGAAGGGCTATTGCAGGAACTGGGTGATTCCTCCACAGGGGAAATCTGGCCACTTGGGCAAAATCAGAAGCACAAATTCCAGATTTCTGCTGCTGCTGCTCTTCCAGCCCTGTGCCTTTCATGGCTGGAGGGTTTTGTAGGAGAGTAAATCTCAAAGCTGTCTCCAAATGTTCCTGCTCTGCACTTTTGCACCTGCTTTGGAATTCTTTAACAGTCTCACTGCAAAATGCCTGGGATCAACAGTGGGGCAGAAACCACCTAGATTATATGAGTATAAAGGTAAATGAAAAATAGAGATCTCCAGATCATTAGATGGTCCCAGGTCTGATGTGTTGATGTCAACAGTGCTTTCTATGAGTACAAGTGTAAGTGAAGAAAAAAAAAAAAAATCTCTCTTGCTCTAAGCAGCTCAACCAAAGAAATAAGCCCCTACCAGATATCAGCTCTGATGAAGTTAGACCCCAACAATGAGCTTTGACATTCTCTTTCAGGAACTCACTGCCAGCAATGCACGGGGGGAGGGCAGATGGATTTCTCTCAGGGACCACTCTTCCAATTTGCTAAGAGACTGTTCCAAGCCGAGTCATGTCAGGAAATGCTACCTGGTGGCAGCCCTTGTCCTCCTACCCAAGAAATCTCACTTCCCATTTCTTTTTAATTGCTTCCTCCCTCTGTCCATGAGAGCAATTTAAGTCACTCTGATTCCCCACTAACAGCTTATTGGATGACAACACACCAGAATGGAGAAGACATCCCAGAAATAAGAAACCACTGTGAAAAATACCTGCTAGAGTTCCATTAAGCCTTGGGAATCAGGACCACTCCCTGGTAATTTAATTGTTCAGAATGGAAGGGGATCCAGAATAGCAGTAGAATATATTTTTGATGGTCTTCTAGCAGCTTCAGGCAGGGACTGTGAATCCATCATTCACTCAGCAAGCATGTATTAAATTAAATGTCTGTACTACGTTAGGCACAGACAGTGGCTAATAGCTGATATTTAATGAATATTTACAGGCCAGGTGCTGGGTTAGTGCTTACTTGGGATGCATTATCTAATGTAATCCTTGCAAATGCCTGTGAGTGTCTTGCTGTTATAATTCCCAATTTATGATCAAGAACATGGAGGCACTGCTGCAGGACGCCATGGCTCATGTCTATAATCCATGGCTCGTGTCTATAATCCCAGCTACTTGGGAGGCTGAGGCAGGATGCTGAAGTGGGAGAATCACTTGAGGCCAGGAGTTCGAGACCAGCCTGCGCCACATGGCCAGACTCCTATTTCTTAAAAACAAAATTAAAAATTAAAGACCACGAAGGCACTGAGAGGTTAAGTAATTTTCTCAAGATCACAGAGCTAAATATGGAAAGGCCGGGACTGCACTCAATTCAGGCACTAGCCTTAACCACCAAGCCCTGCAGGCCCTGAAAGAGATGTCCAGAAAAGATTGTGCAACCTGCTCTGTTCCAGGCTTTGCCCTCAGAAAGTCCCTTATAGTAAATTTGAATTTCTCCTACTTCTGTTACAGTCCATTTCCTCTTGCGCGGCTCCAAGCTGGAGAAGAATTTGGCGTAGCAGCTTCTGAGAAGTTGAGGGAGGGGCCAGGCGGAAACTGTCCTAGAGCAAGCACTGAAAGGAGCAATGCACTTGGTATACTCAGAGCCGAAACACTTCCAGTGGAGGTCACCTACAGCCATTGGCAGCCTTATTTGCATTTTCTGAAGCCTCCTCTTTTCCCTATCCTTGGAGTCAAGTCAGACTGCTGAGAAGTCAGAAGTCTCCCTCCGAAGCAACACGTGGCATTTTTTCAAGCTGACAGTGTTCATGGAAAAGGGCAAAGAATGCTTTTATGTGCATTCAGAGAAGTCTCTTAAATAAACAGTGTTTTCTGTGCCTTGGAACCTGCAAACCCAGGGACCCAGTCCTACTCATGACAGGCTAATTCCCCGGCGTTACACAGCCTTCTAGCTCCATAGAGCATGTCCAAAATGTGAGCATGTCAGAGGCTTGTTAAAACACAGATTGCTGGGTTCCACCCCACGAGTTCCATAGGTCTGAGATAGGGCCCCCAAAACATACATTTCTAACAAGCTCCCAGGTAATTCTGATACTGCTGGTACGGGAACCACGCACAAAACTCTAGAGAGAGATTTGTAGAATTCTTGCTGCTCTGTTAACACATGTAACACCATTCCTATACACCAGAACTTCAAACATTCCAGGACATCATATTATTTAAAGTCTCAGATGCACAAGTAAGTGTTCGAAGTAAGAGGTAGTGGGAGTGAAGAAATAAGGACAGGTTGAGCCCAGACTGAACAGTTACTTAAGAATAAACCTCTTGAGGACTGGTGGATCCAATAAAGAGGAAGCTAAGAGAGTTTGTTTATAGTCAGGCTTTCTACCTCCTTTCTAAGAGTACCAAAGTTGGTCTGGGCAAAGCCAGTCCTACCCTGCCCCACCCTGCCCCACCCTGCCCTACCCTGCCCAGACCTGCCCAAGTTGTTTTCTCCTTCCTCAGGAGGGAATAGATTTATATCCCAGGCACAGAACAGTGGCTGTATTTACATTCTCTTCCCTGGAAAATACAGGAACATCTCCCCTGCTTGCCCTACGGGCCCGTTAACATCTCCTCCATCAAATTCCTGTTTGAACTCTATGAGATCAATATTAACAGTAGAAAGGAAGGGACGCTGAACCTCATATGCAGCCACAGTTCTGGAAAGCCTGGAGGTCAGGAGCTACAAAGTGGATGAGGGACCTGACTCTTGTCTTATCCAAATGACTTTACCCATGTCATTCCCTCTCAATGGAAATCCCTTTCTCCTGGGTCTCTCGGTGAACTCCTAGCCTTCCTTCACATCTCCACTCAGGCACTTTGTCTTTGGGAAGCAATCCTCGGCATCCTGGGTAGACTCCACAGACCTCCTCTGTGCTTTTGCTCGAGGACATCCACACTTCGGTACCTTGTGAGTCTAAGAGACAGGACCAAAATTCTTAACTTGTGAATATCCCCAGCCTGTCTCCTCTCTCCTCACCATCGAAAGAGGCCTCTTCCCGTTGGCCTCTGCCACTCTCTCACTCCCTGGGGATAGACATTTCCCTTGCAGAATTATTCTTTTCTGTAATACAGCATCAAAGGTTAGAGAGAGAAAAATGGGCCGGGCGCCGTGGCTCAAGCCTGTAATCCCAGCACTTTGGGAGGCCGAGGTGGGCGGATCACAAGGTCAGGAGATCGAGACCATCCTGGCTAACACGGTGAAACCCCATCTCTACTAAAAAATACAAAAAACTAGCCGGGCGAGGTGGCGGGCGCCTGTAGTCCCAGCTACTCGGGAGGCTGAGGCAGGAGAATGGCATGAACCCAGGAGGCGGAGCTTGCAGTGAGCTGAGATCTGGCCAGTGCACTCCAGCTTGGGTGACAGCGCGAGACTCCGTCTCAAAAAAAAAAAAGAAAGAAAAATGAAGAGACAGAAGGAAAGGAGGATATTTAGTAGAGATGAAAGGCATGTGGACTTGGGCTAGAAAGATTTTTTTTCTCTCTACAAGGGGAAAGGGAAAAGTGCACAGGCCAGGGCAGTTTTCTGGAGTGTTTTGAGGAAAGAGTGCCAGGACAGACTCAGGGTGTGAGGAAGTGGATAGAAAAGGGAAGGAGGCTGGATTAAGGATAGCCCTGGACTGCCTGTGTGGATTCTATTTACAGAGTTTGAAAATACAAGAAAATACAACAAGAAGGTTGGGCGCTTTGGCTCACACCTGTAATCCGAGCACTTCGGGAGTCCAAGGCAGGTGGATCACGAGGTCAGGAGATAAAGAGCATTCTGGCCAACATGGTGAAACCCCGTTTCTACTAAAATACAAAAAAAAATTAGCCAGGCATGGTGGCGCACACCTGTAGTCCCAGCTACTCAGGAGGCTGACGCAGGAGAATGGCATAAACCTGGGAGGCGGAGGTGGCAGTGAGCCGAGATCACGCCACTGCACTCCGGCAGCCTGGCAACAGAGCAAGACTCCATCTCAAAAAGAAAAATAATAATAATAAAATGAAATAAAAAGAAGAAGAAGAAGAAAGAAAGTACAAAGAACTTACATTTTTCTGAAATATCTTTCATTCCCCTTTCATTCCCTCTTTCTTTGACTGCTCTGGGACTGTATGTTTTTGTTGGGTTACATTTTAGTCCTTCTCTAACCTTTGACTTCGCCCTTCTTTTTTTGGGCACAGAGGCTGGCCCATGGCGTTATATAAGGTTGATGCAAAAGTAAATGCAAAATCAAGTAATGTCAAAAACCACAATTACATTTGCACCAACCTAATAGATGTGCGGACTGGGTTCGCCTCTTTCCTCCCTTCTTTCCTCTGTCAGTCTTGAGAAGACCATCATGCTGAAAGGGTGGCAGCATGGATCAGGGGCTGACAGGACAACTGGAGGGAGAGAGGCCAATAAAACATCCCCCAAGCCTCCCTGGACTGAATACCAGCCACATAGTGCTGATCTTGGCTGGGAGCCCACCATTTACCAACCCCCTGCGGGCCTCTGGGCTATGGCTAATTAAAGACATGGTTACTCATTTCATTCCCAAGTCACTATTTAAGGAAGCAGAATCATGCCATTCCTACAAGCCCTCTGACCCCACACTAGAGGCAAACAATGCTAAGGCTTGTCCAAGTGGCTGTAAGTACAGGGCTGTCCAAAGAGCACAGGAGGGAGCAGAGGAGGGGAGGCCACAGGCCCCACAGCTGGGCCAGCTGCTGGACTGTCCCTCCTTCAATGTCCTCCTCGCTCCCTTTCCCCAGGGGGGCCAGGATCTAGTAACAACCCCTCTGTAACCAACCCCCCTGCCAGGGCAACTCCTGTGTTTTCTGGGCATACTCAGAGTCACACAGCTGACTCAGAAAAAAGCACCAGAACAATCTCCTTTTGGATTTCAACTAGCAGCAATTAGGAGCATTTGGGATTTTTCAGTTATTCTTTAAGAAGTAAAGAAAAACATGGCTTTTAATCAACAAACTCTTGTTGAGATCTGCTCTATGCCAGGCCTGGTGCAAAGATGGGGAAGAACAATGTATGAAATATAATTCCTGTCCTCAAAGAGTATCTAGTCTTGTAGTGAAATAGACACATAAACAAATAAATTATACCAATGCAGAATAAGTGTAAACACAGATATGTGCTGAGCACAGTACAGAGTAGGTGGTGATAACCTCTCACTGACAGGGGAGGAAAGGTATGCTAAAAATCTAAGGTGGGCTTTGGGGGGCAAATAGGAGTTCATCAGATAACCAAGTGAAGGAAGAACATCCCGAGCAGAGAAAAAGCCTATTCAAATTCATTTAGATCACAGAGAAATAGGTTGAACCTACTAGTACCAGTGGATCTCAAGCTTTTTAACAAGCAACTCTTAATACAAGATAAATGTGAATGGAGATGCCTGTTCTGAAACATCCAGTGCAAGCATAAAATGTCTTAGATTGGCCAGGTGTGTTGGCTCATGATTATAATCCTGGCACTTTGGGAGGCCAAGGCAAGAGGATTGCTTGAGGCCAGGAATTTGCGGCTGCAGTGAGCTGTGGATTGCACCATTGCACTTCAGCCTGGGTGATGGAGCAAGAACCTGTATCTAAAAATAAAAAACATAGACATGGATTTTAATTTTTTTTTTTTTTTTTGAGACGGAGTCTCGCTCTATCTCCCAGGCTGTAGTGCAGTGGCGCAATCTCAGTTCACTGCAAACTCCGCCACCTGGGTTCACGCCATTCCCCTGCCTCAGCCTCCCGAGTAGCTGGGACCACAGGTGCTCACCACCTGATTTTCATGTTTAATTATGCAAATTATGCATCGTGGTTTACAATATTCTCATTATGATATTAAAATAAGGTTTTGCATTTCTAGTCGGTAAGTTTACTTGACTTTCCAAACGTACATTGTCAAATAAAATTGATCCTCCACGGAAGAAGCAGCTCCATGTTGACCCCTTGGCTTCACATTTGCCTGACCCATCCCTGGGGTCAGAGAAAGTCAGTTTATACTCCAGCCTGAGAACTAAAAAGCCCTAAAAGGGGTTGGAGAGCCAAGCTTAGTGACTCACGCCTGTAGTTCCTCCAGTGACTCAGGAGGCTGAGGTAGGAGGATTGCTTGAGCCCAGGAGGTCGAGGCTGCCGTGAGCAGTAGCTTGCCACTACACTCCAGCCTGGGTGTCAGAGCAAGACTCTGGCTCAAAAAAAAAAAAAAAAAAAAAAGAAAAAGAAAAAGACGGGTGGCAACCGGAGACCAGAGCTTTGTCTCTGAATGTTCAAGTGACTTTTCCCACTCACAGTTAGGACTGTCGATCAGGTGTGACCACAGTCCCAGTATTTCCACTCTTCTGGAAGTTGAAAGTTTGTCCCCATTCCTGTTAGCCCTCTCTGACTACCATGCTGGTTGACTTGAGGAAGATGTCACCTGTGAGGCCAGGGAAGCCAATCAGGCAACAAAAGAGTGGGCAAGGGGAATCTCTCCCACAAAACTGGCATCCAGGGGCCTTCCAAGCGAAGTGTGCAACGGATAGCCAATCAGATGTAGGGCCCTATTGGAGGTTTTAGAAAAACACCTCAAATGAGAGGTCATTGATTCCCCAATCCCAATGCTAGGTGACACCCCAGACCAATTAAGTCAGAACTCAGGGAGTGGCATCCAGGCTTAGAATTTATTAAACCTCCCAGGTGATTCCAATGTGCCAACAAATTTGTGAGTCAGTGAGCGAGATCACTGTGGTTCTCAACCTGGCTGCACAGGACAGTCACCTGAGGAGGTTTTTATACCTACGGTGGGGGAGCCACGCCCCAGCCCCATAGATCAGAATCTCCTGGGTTTGAGGCTGGGCATCAGAATGGCCCTTAGACTCGGGAAGAGAGACAGCCTATCCTGGCCTGTGCCCTGGGGCACCTTCCTTGAAATTTTCCAGGTTGCACATTCATGCCTACACCTGCAGGAACTGTCAGAATCGTCCCTGGGGGCACCCTGAGCGAGGATCAGGATGCAGGTACCCACAGAGCTTGGTGACTCGTGCCTTTGCAATCATCACAACTAGGAGGGCGGCCTGGGCCACTCCCACTGCCCAGAGCAATGTTTCTTGCATGAGAGATGAGGCCACCAGTGGTGCTGATTTGGGGCAATTCACTCACATGGCATATAGGGCATGTTCAGGGCCCTGGCTACAGACCATCCACCACAGACCCCACTTGAGTCACATGCATGGATTGTGCATGGCTCTCGAGCTCTGTGCTGGGACCCTCCTAAGGTCCTCCACGTTGAGCAGTAGGGGCTGCGACATTAGCTGTGCATGCCTGATCGCGGCCACCCAGGCCGGCCACCCAGGCCTGCTGCAGGCTCCACAGTCTTCCCAGGGTGGCCGTCCAGTCCATTGCTCCTAAAGGCAAATAGACCCTGTGGGTCAGTGTACTCTCACCTCCCGGAGATGTGGTGATGTCCCACAGTCACTGTCAGTCTCAGGCCATGCCTGAGGACGGTAGACAGTTGCAGGAAGAGGCCTGCTCTTCTCACTCTTTCCACAAGCCACTACCCTGCAGGCTGGTGGCACTGCCTGGCAGGCAGGAATGCAGTCCCTATGGAAAGATACCACATTTCAGGAAGGTAGTAATTCCTGCCTGATGGCTTCAGAACATGATTGAAAGGTATATTAGTCTGTTCTATGCTGCTAATAAAGACATGCCTGAGGCCGGGCGCGGTGGCTCAAGCCTGTAATCCCAGCACTTTGGGAGGCCGAGGCGGGCGGATCACGAGGTCAGGAGATTGAGACCATCCTGGCTAACACAGTGAAACCCCGTCTCTACTAAAAAATACAAAAAAACTAGCCGGGCGAGGTGGCGGGCGCCTATAGTCCCAGCTACTCGGGAGGCTGAGGCAGGAGAATGGCGTGAACCCGGGAGGCGGAGCTTGCAGTGAGCTGAGATCTGGCCAGTGCACTCCAGCTTGGGTGACAGAGCGAGACTCCGTCTCAAAAAAAAAAAAAAAAAAAAAAAAGACATGCCTGAGACTGGGTAGTTTATAAAGGAAAGAGGTTTAATGGACTCACAGTTCCACATGACTGGGGAGGCCTCACAATCACGGTGGAAAGCAAGGAGGAGCAAGTCAAGTCTTATATGGATGGCGGCAGGCAAAGAGAGCTTGTGCAGGGAAACTCCCCTTTATAAAACCATCAGATCTCATGAGACTTTTTCACTATCATAAGACTAGCATGGGAAAGACCTGCCCCCATGATTCAATGATCTCCCATAGGGTCCCTCCCACAACACGTGGGAATTACGGGAGCTACAATTCAAGATGAGATTTGGGTGGGGACACAGCCAAATCATAACAATATCCTACATTTGTGCTAGAAAACTTTAAAGAGTAAGTTTCACATCACCAGAAAAGAATTATCCTTCACCCTTTCTTGCATACTGGGAAAGACTTGCATTTTCTCTTCACCAAGGGGAAAGCACCTTTAAGAGACCTTTGAGAGCTGATATTCACCTCGAGCACACCAGATGAGACAGTTCACCCTGAACAATGAAACAACCCTCAAACTAACAGTATGGAGGCAAAGCAGAAACAAAATCTATTCTTTCAATACAAACCATTCTGAAGAGCCCTGGCATTGTAATAACAGTGTTGCTACTTTTCTCTTACAGTAGGAGATACAAAATCAATCAGGAATGGTGCATTTGATGATAAAGAACAGGAGGAGACTCTGTCTGGACCCCACAAAGAACCTCTATGTGCACTAACTGGACAATACATAAACACATAAGTAATTCTCTTCTACCCATTCTAATTTTTCTTCAGTGCATCACTATACCTCATATGGGCCCATAAATTTTGTCATGCATTTTCTAATCAACTTATTTTTATAGATAAGCGCCCCAGCAAGCAATGTGTGCCCACGGCCCTGCACGTGCTGGGGGAAATCCCATTGGGCATCTTGGATATTTCTTTCAAAATCTTCCAGGTGATTTCCATTTTGTACCCAGGATTGTCAGTCCCTATGCCAGAAGTGAGAAGGTGGATGTCCATATGTCAACCAGCTGGTTTCAGCCAGCAATAGAGAAGGGCTGCAGGGAGTGTTATAGGTGGGACTGTATCCCCTTGACATTCATACTTTGAAGTCCTAACTCCCAGTAGCTCAGACAGTGACCTCATTTGGAAATAGAGTCATTGCAGATGTACAGATGCTCCTCAACTTACAATGAGGTTATAGCCTGATAATCCCATCGTAGGTTTAAAATATTGTTAAGTGAAAAATGCATTTAATATACCTAATCTACTGGATGCCATATTTGAGTCTACCTTAAACACTCTCAGAACACTTACATTAGTCTACACTGGAGCAAAATCACCTAACACAAAGCCTATTTTATAATAATGTGTTAAATATCTCACATAATTTATTGAATATTGAACTGAATGTATGTCACTTCCATATAATCATAAAGCAGAAATATTGTAAGTGGAACCATTGTTAGATGGGGGACTATCTGTAATTCATTTCAAGATGGGATCATACTGGAGTAGGGTGACTTCTAATCCAATATGACTGGTGGTGTTCTTACAAAAAGGAGGAAATAAGCACATGCAGACATGCACACATGGAGAATGCCAGGTGAACATGAAGACAGAGGTCAGGGTGATGTGTCTACAAGCTAAGAACCACCAAAGATGGCAGTAAATCATCAGAAGCTAGGAAAGAGGCCTTGAACAGGTCCTTCCTTCACCACTCTGAGAAGCAACCAACCCCTCTGCCACCTTGTTCTCCAGACTCCTGGCCTCCAGAATGGAGACAATACATTTCTCTTGTTAAGTCACCCAGTTTGCTGTACTTCGTTTCATCAGCCCTAGCAAACTAACGCAAGAGAGGCTCCTCAAAGGCGCCCAATGGAAGTTCAATACACAAGGTTAAAAATGAGTTTTAAAAATAAATGAACAGAAACTTTCTGGGTGGCAAAGGAATTGGAAAGCATTGGAAATTATTTCCCTGAGTGGCTCTTTTTTAATGCACTTAACACTGCTGCAGGAAGCATCATCCATCTCCCCAATGAACATCCTCCATCTGCGGATTGCTAGTGAGAAAATAACTGGCCCGATTTATGTAAGTTCCTAGAATCCTTTTCACTCCTTTGCTCATTTCAACCTGTCAGGCCAAGGAGAGATAATTGCATTAAATCACCTGGCAATTTAAATGTTCCCCTTTGTAGTGTCAAAGGAGTCTTTCTCTTTAATCAATGAAAAACCTGAGGTCTCTCTGGCAAACAGTAAAGCCTTACAATTAAGATCCCACAGGGAGCTGGATTTAACAGGAGAGATTCTGGGTGCAAAGAGAAGCTTCTCATGGATCCTAATCAGGCTCCCTGCTGGAGGAACCCGGAGATGCCCCATGGGTCCCGGACAACAGTGGCCTGTGTGTCTCCCACTGGACACTAAGTCCCTTGAGGGGGAGGACTCTGCCCCTCCCATCTTACCACAGGGCCCTGTTTTCGTGATTGTTTAATTGAATCCTCTTCCCTAACCCCGCCTTGGGCCCAGAGATTGTGCTTCCTTGCCTGATTACTGTACAAGAGGCGGAAACAAGCATCTTAATCAGACATTCATGGCACACAAGCCAGTTAAAAAGGGTCACACAAACCAGTTAAAAAGATGACAAATAGAAATTTAGTTAAGGTCAGTAAAGGGAAATGGGGGTAGGACCTAGAAATAAATTTTTCTTTTTTCTTTCTTTCTTTCTTTTTTATTTTCATGTTTATATTTTTGAGACGGGATATTGCTGTCGCCCAGGCTGGAGTGCAGTGGGGTGATCATAACTCACTGTAACTTTGACCACCCAGGCTCAAGTGTTCCTCCCGCCTCAGTCTCCCAAATAGCTGGGACTACAGGACACACCACCACACTTGCCTAATTTTTTATTTGTGTGTGTGTGTGTGTGTGTGTGTGGAGATGAGGTTTCACTATGTTGCCTAGGCAGGTCTTGAATTCCTGGCCTCAAGTGACACTCCCACCTTGGCCTCCCAAACTGCTGGGATTACAAACATGAACCACCATGCTCAGCCTAAATTTTTCTTTTTGAGAATGTAAATAGAGCTGAGAAATTCTTTGACTCTTTTGACCAATGGAAATAATTTTCTGGTTGAAGAGCTTGAGACTCACCCATCTTCCTATGTAAGACTTTAGTGGATCTAGAGAGCTTTAGATAAGTCCCTTTTAAAATAAATGCAAAAAAAAAAAGAATTAGTATCTTCCATCCTGACAGTTCTTTTCGAGTCCCCTCCTACTCCAAGGACTTTTTTTTTTTTTTTTTTTTTTTGAGGCGGAGTCTCGCTCTGTTGCCCGGACTGGAGTGCAGTGGCCAGATCTCAGCTCACTGCAAGCTCCGCCTCCCGGGTTTACGCCATTCTCCTGCCTCAGCCTCCCGAGTAGCTGGGACTACAGGCGCCCGCCATCTCACCCGGCTAGTTTTTGTATTTTTTTAGTAGAGACGGGGTTTCACCGTGTTAGCCAGGAAGGTCTCGATCTCTTTTTAGTGGATGGATTTGGAGGGGCAAAAACATACTGCAACCTGAAATTGATTGATCGATCCCAGGCCAGTTGTATTTTCTAGCTCTCTGGTGGGCTGCCTGCCGGATCAACCGCTTGTCCACTAGTTTGCTAAAAATGCCTTTGTTCAAAAAGTCGCAAACATCTAGTGCCATTTTAAGGTGAGCCCTAGCTCCCCTACTGGCTGCCTGAATCTCTGCTGCTGACAGGAAGTTTGACGTCATTCTTCCATTCTGAAGTCCCAGATTTGAACCCCAGCTTCTTCTGTTGTGCAAGTTATTGACTAAAACTTGGTTTCCCCGTCCCTAAATGGGGATGATAGAAGTGATGTCGGTGTTTTCACAACCTCTTGTGAGGATTAAATGGGAGAGTGACTGCAAAGATCCTGATCTACTACAGCAGGCGATCAATAAAAGAGCGTCCACCCCTCCTGTCTGACCTGCAGCTCAGCTAAGGCTATGAACCTCCTCCCTCGTCCATATGAAAAGGAAAAGGGGAGAGAATCTGTGTCTTCAGTTCCCTCTGCCCTGACCCCTTTGTAGCGGTGCTGAGCTTAGGCTCCTGTGCTATAATTTCTGACTGGGGAGCTAGTGCTGATAGTGAATGAAAAGGTCAGAAGACTGGCCCTTTTCATCTCAAGGAATCAAATAAAGGAGAATCCCCGTGCTGGATTTTCATTCCAATCAGTAAACATCTGTTGATCAAAGACCCATGTCAGTTCTATGCTGGAGACTGAGAATAAAGAAATGAGGAAGATTTGGCCCCTTGCTCCCAGCCTGTCTACATCTCAATGTGCAGTCATTCTAGTGAAGTCAGTTCTAGATACAAGAACTAACTCAGCAATGTCCTGGTGCTAATGTAACTGAAATTCACAAGTGTTGTTCAAATACAAGTTTGGGACTTTGAGGGGATGTATTTATTGGCTCCAAAGAAAGTTCATGGTAAATGTCTTTCCATACATCCATTTTCCAAGGAAATTGTAATGATTCTATGTTATTATATTATTTTGGGTCATTTTAATTTTAATAAAAATACTTATGTATGAAGGAAAAACACATGATTGTTTCTTGACTCCTTTTTTTTTTTTTTTGAGACAGAGTCTTGCTCTGTTACCCAGGCTGGAATACAGTGGCACAATCTCAGCTCACTGCAAGCTCCGTCTCCTGGGTTCAAGCGATTCTCCTGCCTCAGCCTCCTGAGTAGCTGGGATTACAGTCGTGTGCCACCACGCCTTGCTAAGTTTTTGTGTTTTAGTAGAGATGGAGTTTCACCATGTTGGTCAGGCTGGTTTCGAATTCCTGACTTGATGATCCGCCCACCTCAGCCTCCCAAAGTGCTGGGATTACAGGCGTGAGCCACCGTACCTGGCCTGTTTCTTGTCTCTTAATTCATAAACCTCATTGGCCTTCATTTGTAACAATATAAATTAGAAGTGACTTTTTTTAGTTACTAAACAAAGCCAACTATATTTCCATTGAAATAATTTGACAAAATAGTTTTTAAGTCCTGGAGAAGAATCTGTTCTCTAATTGGCTAATTAAAACACATTTAATCTAATAAAGTAGATCCTCTATGGACCTTCTGTACTAGAGAAAACTTTATTAGTCCGAGTTGAGCTACAGGATAAACTTAGAGGTAATAAACTGCATTGGGGGAAAGAAATGGAACATGCTGTAAGTGGGAACTTCCACTTATCTACACTGATCCCTCAGTTGACGCCAGGAACTGTATTCACGAAGAAGCCTCAAAACTTTTGACCTGTAGCCGTCATCACCAGTTGGGAAAACCAGATTTCCTCCCTGGATGGCTAGTGATGTTTTTCATTTGGGAAGATAGCATTTGCCTTCTGCTCCTTCTTGCAGCCAAGGTCAAACCGATCTTGTCTGATGCATCCTCTTTTGTCCAGCTGCATCCCACTGAAAACTGAGACCATTTTGGCCAGCTAGCTTTTCCTAGGCCAGCAAAGGGAGCTCAGTGCAGAACGGAGAATGACACTGTCTGACCATCCTCCCAAGTAGCTCTCCCCGGGGAATCCCGGAAGTGCAGTGGACACAAGAGTGGATCATAATCTTGGTCCTGGTGCCCACAAGGAAGAACATGCTACTTAGAGAGTCACATATATGAGCTACGTGTGTATGGATCCGCAAAGGTGCAGCCACGAATATCTCCCTATATTTTCAAGAAAGAAACCTCAAGTGAGGCCAAAAAAGATTTACTTAGACCCTAGAGGTCTCTACGGAACTTTGCTTTAATTAGATCGGAATAGTTTGTATTTAACCTGTCAAATGGATAGATGATAGGCAAATGATAGATTAGATTGATTGATTGATTTAGAAGTCAGACAGATCTAAGTTTATATCAATTCCTGGCCAAAGGAGCCCTGTTAAGGTACTACGTTTCCTTAAATCTTAGTTTACTTGTCTGTAAAATGGGTTTGCTTACTTCTCCAGGTGGTTTTGAGACATGAATGAACCTGTGTCTGTAAAGTGCTTATTAAGTGACTGACATAAAGTAAGCCTCAACAAACAGGAGCTATTATCAACTCACTGTTATTGAAGGATAGTTAATTTGGGGCATCTTTGTGAGTTCAGGAGTTCAGAACAGTAAGGAGACAGACTGGACTCATGGAAAGGTTCCGATACACATCCTTGTAAATTGATACTTTCCACAACAGTGCACAGTTTTAGTGGGATCAGTCACCTGGTGGTCAGATGTGTACAAGCCATGGAGGGTGAGACAGTTCTGCTCAGGAACCCAGGAACCCAGCCAGATTTCCTGGTTCAAAAATCACATCTGTGAAACTCTATCCAGGTGGGAAACTCTTCTGGTCAAGTCTCTTCGAGCCACGGTTCATTATCAGGTTATTTCTCTGGGTCACACTGAGGTCATCTCCTTAATTAATGCAACAGCCAAGGGACGCCAGGCCCAGGAATTTAGCTGCACAGCCTTTGCCTGAAAGTCTGTAATAACACCTCATCTTTGTTGAACACTTACTATGTGCCAGGCACCATGCAAACAGCCTTATGTGCATTCATTTATTTAATCCTCTAATGGCCGTCTGGAGGAGCAGCTACAATAATCCCCATTTAAAGATGCAGAATCTCAGGCTTGTCAAAGCCCAGTCATTCATCCAAGATCACAGCTAGGAAGTGGTGGAGCCAACATTTCAGGTCTTTCTTTTTTTTTTTTTTTTTTTTTGTTGAGACGGAGTCTCGCTCTGTCGCCCAGGCTGGAGTGCAGTGGCCAGATCTCAGCTCACTGCAAGCTCCGCCTCCCAGGTTTACGCCATTCTCTCGCCTCAGCCTCCCGAGTAGCTGGGACTACAGGCGCCCACCATCTCGCCGGCTAATTTTTTGTATTTTTTTTTAGTAGAGACGGGGTTTCACCGTGTTAGCCAGGATGGTCTCGATCTCCTGACCTCGTGATCCGCCCATCTCGGCCTCCCAAAGTGCTGGGATTACAGGCTTGAGCCACCGCGCCCGGCCCATTTCAGGTCTTTCTAACTCAAGTGCGTGAGCTGTTACCACCAGGATATACTTTGCAGAAAACCATTAATCCTACATTTTTCTCCCATGTCACATGTGTTTATATTGCATCTGAGAACAAAAGGCAGTTTAAAATTCTCCCTTTTCTCACCTGCTGAAGAACAGCACAGCCTGTGGCCGGCCACTACTCAGGCCCTACCTTGCTCCAAGTTTTCCAGAATACTCCTCAAATACTCTTTATATCCCATCATTGTTTACCCCAATTCCTGCTCAGGATTTTTTCTGGCCTTTCCAAAAAAACCCGCAATTTAGCAATTAGTTTAAATCACTCTTAACTAAGAATCCTCTTTTCAGGGGCACCTGGTTGGAGCAAGAGTGCCACCTGGTGGAAGATTCAGGTCACTGCCAACACACATTTCTTGGGCAAGGGTGGGCAGGCTGGACCTGAGCAGTGCTCCCACTGCCTGGAAATACTCCTGGACAGCTACAAGAACTAACTCAGCAATGCCCAGGTACCAGTTTTACTGCAATTCATAAGTGTTGTTCAAATACAAGTTTGGGACTTTGAGGGGATGCATTTCTTGGCTCCAAAGAAAGCCCAGGATGGAGATTAGGATAAAGTAAGTGAGGCAGAGTCTTGTAAATACAGGAGTACTTCCTGTCTTTACTTAAAATTGTAACGTTTTATTTAGTATGTTTTTTTTTTTTGCATTTTGATTTTTTAAAAACTGCATTAAAATGTTATTTTTCTTGATTACTGAGTTTCGGGTATCCTCTTGCATTTCATACCCACAACAAATGTCTCACTTGCCTCCCGCTAGGACTAGCCCTACCAAAGCCTCTGAAAAAGGATTTCGCTTCCTTTCAAAGCTCTGGTGATAAGGAAGTGACCCCTGGCTCCTGTCACATTCCCACACATCTGTCTCCACTCTTCCCCCATCTGAGAATGGTCTTGGTCCACTTCTATCATCACCACGCCCCCTCCTGCTCTACTTAATACACCAACCCCAGTCGAAAGAAAGTACACAAACCGGCATATACACTCGAGTCTAACAAGTGAATAAATGGCAAAAAAAAAAAAAGGCCAGTGTGCCAAACAAACCTCACCGCAGGTTACTGCTCCTTTGGCAGGCAACTAACAAGCCAAGCTACAAAGCTGCTTCTGCTTTTCCCAGGTCCGGGGACCACCAAGCCATAAGAAGTCAGGGCAAAGGGCACTTGTCAACACTCTGCTCTCACCCAGCCTTGGCCACAGCCCATGAAAAGTCAGCCTAATATTTCTTCCTCAACAGTGTCCAAACTTAATGCCAACATCAGGCCAGATCACCATAAAGCTCTATATCTGGGCTGTGTTATTCCAGTCCCCTGGTTCACAGCCTAAGACTGGTGAGAGGTCTTTACCTGCAATGCATGAATGGGCATGGAGGGTTGCGAGCATGTTTCTGGAAACCTCAGAAATGTTATGCAAATTATGTGCATTTTCTGGGGAGATGGTTTATTGTTTTCCTCCCATTTTTCAAGGAGACTTTGACTCTATAAAAGGTAAGAATCACAACAGTGTTCATGAAGTCTTCAGCCTTTATCAAAGGTCTATGTGAGAAATAGCAACAAGAAATACCTTCCTCTGCGTGGCCTGGTAAAAACAAGCAGCAGTGGCCTGCTCTGTGGTATATAAACAGTGTTGGGCCACCCCAATGCAAAGACCCAAGTGTTTCTTAGTGTAAAGACAAAGGGAGACTTTTTCTCTCTTGATAAACTGGAATCTCACCTGTGTATAGAACAGGATAATCGATGTTTCCTTCTCTGCCTTTTGCTGCCTCCTTAAACTCTTTTTCATCCTCACCACGGCTCTCAGACAAAGTTCTTTTCTGCAAGCTCTAGATTTTCCTCTGAAATACCCTTTCACCACTTGGGCATCCTTACTCATCCTGCAAGACCTGGCCCTTGTGCCAGTCTTCTCCACACTTCCAGACAGGGCTGAGCACAGTACACACACTTCTGTTACTAAGCAGATTGTTTTTCTAGAATGATCTGCATATGTATCTATCTTCCTCACAAGACTGTGAGCCCAAGAGCACAGGAAATCCAGTCTTATTGGTTTTGGTACCCTCGGCACCTAGCACAGAGTCAGTGTGTAAAAACAAAGTTTCAGCGAGAGGATATATCAATCCATGAATGAATGAACAAATACCTCCAATATGTGTTTTCTAAAACATTCTTGGACTTTTTCAACAATGTGTGAGCCTCAGTAATAACAATTGACGGGCAGAGCAGATAGACTCCCCCACTGCCCCCAATGCCTTCATTTCCCAGATAAGGAAAGTGAGGTTGCAATAGACACCAGCGGCACCCAGCCCAGCAGCTCCTCCAAGAGCCACACCCAGACCAGCTGCTGGCCACGCCGCAGCTGTGTTCTGAGAACATGTAGCACCCCCACGTCGCTTGGCGGGTACTGCCACAGGCGTGCCCCCTCGCCTTGCTTTTGCCTCTTTTCCCTCCTTTTGCTGCTCCCTGGCTTAGGGTCCCCACCACCTGTGCTCAGAGCACACAGTAGGAACACAACTGATCCGGAGGATTCACAGGAGAGAAAGTATGGCGGCTGGCAGATCTCCCCTGTATCCCCAACAGGGTCTGGAACCCTCAATCTTCATGATCCTCTGTCGTTAACCATAGTAAGGGATCCCATTACTATGGGAACTTGGTTAATTCCCGTTAACCAAGTAATGGGAAACCTGTTGACTCTTTCAACTTATTTCAACATGAGGATGCAGAAAGCTGAAGTTCATGACCAGAAATGCATCACTCATGAACCTAAACAGCTAGTTTTACTCTGCCTCCTCTCACCGGAATTAGTCTGATAAAAATCTCAGGGCGGCTGCTCCAAGCTGCTCTTGTCCTAAACGCACTTCAGAAACTGGAATGTGAGCCGGGCAGAGGGAAGGACTAACCCACTGCTCTTGTTTCGGCTTTGGAGAAAAGACCTACAAGGAAACCCTTGGCCGAATGCAGCTGTAGTGGTTGCTGAATCGTCAGACTTGCCACAGGCAAGATAAAAACTTTAAACAACAAAGGACTTTTCCGTGTTCTGCTGCACGGGGTTTCTTGTTCTGTTTTGGTTTCTCCTGGTGGTGTGGCCTGGCCTGCAGGGTTTCCTGACACTCCGCCCACCGCAGTCAGGAAGCGGCAGAAGCCACTGAGCCCCTCACACTGCTTCTCAGTGGCTCTCCTCAACAGGCAAAGTAAACATTTTTTTTTTTAATACAGGTAAATCCAGAAAGGACCTAAGGTTTTGATTCATTGGGGTTTTGTTTTGTTTTGTTTTTATTTTTCTTTATTTTAGAGACAGGGTCTTACTCTGTCATCCAGGCTGGAGTGGAGGGACACCATTGTAGCTCACTGTAGCCTCCAACTCCTGGCCTCAAGGAATCCTCCCGCCTCGACCTTCCAAAGAGCTGAGATTACAGGAGCAAGCCACTGCACCCAGCCTGATTGATTGTTTTGTAAGCAGCAATGTGACCTTCTCCTGTCCACTCCTCAGAATTTAGGTCTCTCCTCTGAGGAACACAAAAGTCCACACAGGAAGAGAAAGGAATATTTCAAATTTAGAGCTGGGAAAAGCGAAGTCCCTTTACCCTTCATCCTCAAATGTTCACCCAGTTCATGTGTCTCCCCTCTTCCAGATATCTAGTAGAAATGGGCCACTTGGCCCTGATCACGTGGTTTTCTGTTCTATGTATCTTTTTTCTGTCACCCCAGATTTTAGGTATTTCTGTTGCCTTTTGTACCTATTAAGTACAAAATAGATATTGATTAATTAATAATAGCCACCGAAGTCTAAAGCCAAATTAAAGCCATTTGTATTATATAAAAATATAAACCACTTCTAGGCTGAATGTGGTGGCTCACGTCTATAATCCCAGCACTTCAGGAGGCTGAGGCGGGTCATTTGAGCCCAACCTGGGCAACAAGATGAAATCTTATGTCTACAAAAAAGTATCCAGGCATGATAGTGCGCACTTGTGGTTCCAGCTTCCCAGGAGGCTGAGGTGGGAGGATCAGCTGAGCCCAGGAGCTTGAGGCACCAGTGAGCCATGGTTATGCCACTGCACTCTAGCCTGAGCAATAGAATGAGACCCTGTCTCAAAAAAAGAAAGAAACTATAAAACATTACTACAAACCAGGCCCTTTAGTTTACATTTAATCCTTACCCCAGTCCTATAAGGAAAGTGTTTTATTCTGTTTTACACATGAAAAAACCTGAGGCTTGGAGGGGTGTGTTTTTTTCTGGTAGAGCGGCAGATACTGCCCAGGCCAAAGTCTCATTCCTAAAATCTTACCATTGCCTCCTAAACCAGCCCAGCTCTTCTCACTCTTATCTGCCTTGGGTGGGCATCAGGCTAAACCTTCCTTCATCTCCTCTATTTAACCATCCCTGGGCAGGGAACTGGCACTGTGCGGTATTTCTGAACATGAGAGTGACTGCTGGCACTCCCTACCATCTTGTCTGTAGCTGAATCCCTGATCAGTTCTACTCTTTGCTGTAAAAAACAGACCAGACCTCAGAATCCTTCTCAACACAGCATCCCAGGCAGCCACTAGCAATCAATCAGCATTGATCTTCGATGACATAGCCAGTGACTAATAGAATTTAATTTTCATTTCTTTCCCGTCCTTCCTGCCTGATTTCCCCAGTTGTTTCTGGAGCGGATGGATGGATGGATAGATGGATGGATGGATGGATGGAAAGGAAAAGGAATGCTCCTCATACAGGAGAACTCTGCTTGGCACCACTCCTAATTATGCTGACTTCAGTCAATGCCAAAGCTTCCCTACAAAACTTGCTCTTCGCATGAGGCGTCTGTGGCGTTTGTTACAGGAACTGGTGAGACTCACGGGTCATTCTGAGGCCAAGGAGGACCCTCTGCATCAGCACTTTCCTTCTCCCTCAGTCTCATTTCCTCCCTCCAACATATGCCTGAGCTGAAAAACATCCATTCACCGCATACTTCCTTCTTCTTTTTAAAGCTCAAGCTGACAAGAGGAATTTCTTTCTCCCACTCACCTTTTTTTTTTTTTTTTTTTTTCCTATAAAGGGTAAAAGATTTACAGCTCCACTGTGGGGTACGCAGGATGAACAGTGATTACAAACTCTTTAGTATCTTTGGGGTCGTAAGTCCCTTAACCTGAGCCATGAGGTACTTAGAGCTTCTGAATCAGCCCGTAATTTAGATTTGGTAGGGGAAGCATGCTTTCCAAGCCCCCATAAGTCCCAATGTCAATTTTAAAACAATCTGGTTTTGACGCTATCTGGATAATCTTTCCCTCAGCAAAACGCTGTTCAGTGTTGGAGAGGAAGGAAATGTTAAAAATTCATATTCAAGAGAGTTTGAAGAGGAATAAAATAGCTCTTATGAAGCGACATTTTGGTGACTTGAGTACGAGGAAATCAAAAGCATATGGATTGTATGCTGTTAAAACATACTTTTGTTTCCTCCAAAAGGAAAAAAAAATACTAGGGAAAATATATTTTATAATGTGACATACATTGGAAGATAGCTGGAGATTTTTTTAAAAACCCAAAATGTGACAAGGATGGCCTAGCCCCAGTTATTAATATCTTGGAACCAGCTGGAGAGTAAAATTAGGTTGTAAAATGGTTGTACCATTTGTTACTCCAAGCTGGAAATGACACATTTCTCACGTCTTTCTAAAGGAGAAAAAATGCCATATTGAGGTACATGAGATGAGGTTTTGTTTCATTGTCTCTGTTTTGACATTAGTCACAATAATAATTCCTTTCACTGAACTCACACCTGGGCAAGGTCAAAGTGTACAGATGAGACCAGGTCCTGCAGCTAGACTCTTACTGGCTTTGCCTCTAACAGTGATAGGATCTTGGGCAAGCTCATTCACCTCTCTGTACCGTAGTTTCCTCATCTGGAAAGTAAGAATAATCGTCATCATCGTAGCTGCTCTACTGAAATATCCAGGTGAAGCCCCTGTAAAAAATGCCAGCACACAGGAAGTTCTCCGTAAATGTTAGCCAGGATGATCTGTCATCCTGCCGGGAATGCCCTGCCACTAGATATCTCCATGCTCAGCCACTCTCTTCAAAAAACCGACCAACATTTAGCTACACTGACCAAAAAAGAGAGAAGACACAAATAACTAAACTCAGAAAATGAAAGTGAGGATATTACTACCGACTTTATAGAAATAAAAAGGACTACAGGAGACTATTATTATGAACAATTGTACACCAACATATTAGATAGCCTAGATGTAATAGTAGCTTCCAGAACCACACAAATTACCGCAATTAACTCAAGAAGGAATCAAAAATCACAATAGACCTATAACAAATATAAATATTGAAACAGTAATCAAAAGCCTCCCAATGAAGAAAAGTCCAGGACCAGACGGCTTTACTGGTAAAATCTACTAAATATTTAAAGAATCCTTGTCAAACTCTTCCAAAAAATAGCAGAGGAGAAAATACTTCCTAAATCACTCTATGAGGCCAACATGACCTTGTTAACAAAATCAGTCACTTCTTTTAGGACTCTGACCCTTAAATATAACATCACCTTTCCTCTTATTCTCTCATCCTGATTTATTTTTGCCTCACAGCACTTAGCACCACCTGATATATTATATACTTACTTGCTTATTTATTTATTCCCTGTCTTCTCCCACTAGAATAAAAGCACCATCAGAGCAGGGAATTTGTTGGGGTTTTCTTTGCACTGTTAAATTATCAGTGCCCAGGAAAGTGCCTATCGCATAATAGGTGCTCAATAAAAATTTATTGAATGAGTAAACAAATAGTCTAATCATTCTTTCACTAAGAGGCAGTAAAGTGAAAATAGAAGAGGACCTAGGTATTGAAGAACTTCAAGAAATAGCCGGCTAGAAGACCAATGCAGCTCTAAGGCAGATAACCAAGAAAGCGTTTTGTCGGAAAACAAATGAAAAGCAGGGAATGGTCAACAGTGCCAATTATTGCTGAGAAATGAAGTACAGCGAGAATAGAAGTGTCCACTGGATTGAGCTACATGAAGATCATTGGCCACCTTGGTGGGAGTTATCTGGGAAGAAGCCAGGTTGTGCTGCTAATGGGCTGAATGAGCACAGGCAATACATTCAGACAACATTTTAAAGGAGTCTCTCTATAAAAAAGAAAGTACAGAGATAGGGAAATTGCTGGCAAGGATGAGGGACAAGTGAGGATATTGTTTTTAAGTGGGAACGACTTGTGTAAGTCTAAAAGCCTATGGAAAAAATGCAGCTGAGAAGAAAAGATGTCAAATATTCAAGAGAAGGCAAGGTTCCCAGAGTGGGTGGAGGAGACCCAAACCACGAGACTGGCTTTAGCAAGGGGGAGCAACCTCTCCTACACCCTCAGAGGATATACGGGGAACACAAGACTTATGACGCTGATCTGACTTGCCCACCAGCCTCAACTGGGTCCCAGTCTCCCAAAACCCAGTCAGGCACTCTTTTCACTATGTAGTCTTTCCTCTGGATCAGTTGGGAATGTCAAGGGACAGTGAGGGGGCAAGAGGGATAGAAACCAAAGCCCATGAGTGGAAAATACCTACAACAGACTTTGCCATTTAAGCCAAAGGTACTTCACAACCACTCACCACTCCGGGTGTTCCCTTCCCTGTGGTGTGTGAGTCCACTGGCATAATAAGCTCCCTGCAGTCCTCTCTCCCCCCGACCCAGGAGAGGGGAGAGACTTAGATGATTGGTGATGGGCATGCATAGCCTAGCCCCTTGCCATCCCTTTGTCTGCAGATATCTTCCACTTTCTCTAGTGTCAGCCTTATCAGTAGGAAAGGTGATATTTTGGTCTCCATCTGCCTTTCTCCTTTGCCTTTTTTTTTTTTTTTTTTTTGAGGGAGTCTTGCTATGACCCAGGCTGGAGTGCAGTGGTGCAGTCTCGGCTCACTGCAATCTCTGCCTCCTGGGTTCAACCGATTCTCCTGCCTCAGCCTCCTGAGTAGCTGGGATTACAGGTGTGTGCTACCACGCCCAGCTAATTTTTGTATTTTAGGAGAGACAGTTTTCACCATGTTGGTCAGGCTGGTCTCGAACTCCTGACCTTGTGATCCACCCTCCTCGGCCTCCCAAAGTGCTGGGATTACAGGCATGAGCCTCCGAGCCCGACCTGTCTTTTTTTTTAAGTAGCTTCAGAAAGAGATGGGGAAGAAGGGAGCCAATTACTCCAGTGGGAATTATACTATCAAAGGTGGCATATGAAACTTGATTCTCAAATTGTTCTTTTTGAAGTACAAAGGCAAAAAAATAAAATAAAATAAAGCACAATATGAATATTTTCGGATGTAATTGGTAATGAAAGTACATTCTTCCTAGAGGAGAACAATCACAGTGTAGAATGAGTCCCTGGTTCCTTTTATAGATGTGTAAAATGCAAAGGATCTGCTTTCAGAACTCACTTGGACCAAAGTGCAAAATTCGAGTTGATAGTTTCTTCAGCTCTTTCCAGGATTCCACTGTTTCCTATCTGGAAATAGCCATTGCCACATCCACAGTTTCAAATTTGAGAAAATGACCCAGAATCCTCACAATATGTGAAAAGACAGCACAGCAATAACCACTCTGCAAAGGGAGTGAGAAACCTGCCAGCGTACATTCTTTGTTGATGAGCAAAATGCATCAGCAATTGTAAAAGCAGGTGTTGGCACCGTATTTAGCCATGGATCCAGCCTTCAGCTTGCTTCCCTCGAATTTTTTCAGTGCCAGATTTTTTTATCCTGATAATCATTTTAGGATCAGAACCAGTGACTATCACCTTCTCCAATTACTTCAGTCTCCATATTTCAGATTGAATCATATTGGCCTTGACAGTGCAACTTCTCTCTCCTGCTCCTAAGTTACTATTTGGAAATTTACCAGACAATCTTTAAGCCTGTTGGTGAAGACAAAGACTATCTGTGGAATCTCTCTAAGAATTTAGCTTGCATGCTTTCTTATGAAACTAAGGGATAGGAGGACTATTCCAAGTATTTGTAGGACATCAGAATCTCTGGAGGGTTAGAAGTCCAGGGCTGGAAAGTGGGCAGGGCCTGAGAGTGTTGGTAAGGAAGAGGCTGAAGTTAGCATTGCCAAACTCAGAGCAGATGCATATGATCCACTTGCTACTCCAGCCCTGCAGTGAATGGCCTCCAACCAATCCACATTCTTGCAGCAGTTGTTCAAAGTTCCCAGAAAGAGCATCTGGCCTCTTTGGTTTTTAAGAGGCAAGTACTCCCCGCTCCCACCCCCAGAAAACAACCCACCGTGAAAACTCCCTAAAGGGAAGAGAGGTGCTTTAGGAGAGTGGATTGCATGCTGGTGGGCAAAGCTGGGCAAATGCCCACTATAACTGGGCTCGGTGGGGAAGTGATTAGCATCAACTTGATGGCTTATGCTATGACTGTTTATTGCATGGTGTGATCCTGAAAGCGCCCATTCATTCAAAGTTCATTCAACACATATTGATGGAGCCCTTCTGGGGTAAGGGGTAGGGATACATCAGTGAATGAAACAGACACAGGCCCTGCCTTCATGGAGCTCACAGCCTTGTTCAGTCATCTTCTTTGACTTAAGGGCCCCTGGTATCACTCTCTCTGTTACAAGCCCATCGTTGATGTAAAACGATTCACCTCAGCCCTGACCTGTAGAAAGCCTGGATGGGAAGGACACCATTGGCACAGATTTGGAGCATTAGAGACTATCTCTGAGCTCGACTCATCTGAAAATTTAAAAGTGAACTCAATAGAAATGAAGGAAATGGAGAATGTGAATGTATGACAGCAGATTGCGTCATCAGCCAGCAATCTCGAGGGTTCAGGGAACAACAGCAACGCCTACTGGAAACTTTGTACCAGGTAATATCGGTGCGTATTAGTTCAAATAATAAACATTTCTATTTCAGCAGATTCGTTTGTAAGATATAATAATTTTACAGTCAAAGAATGAGTCACATACAAAGTGCATGTGTGTGTGTGTCTGGGGTGTGTGTGTTTGTGTGTTTGTGTCTGGGCGTGTTAACTATCAAGCTGACAAAAGAGCTAACTTTTATGTTCTTGTTTTTCATGATGACATCTGAGCATCCATGGTGGTCAATGTCACACAAAATCACAAGCTTTAGGGACTTCCAGGTTTGACTCTCAATCACTTATCTGTGTGGGCTTGGAAGAAATTTTTTTTTTTTTTTTTTTTTTTTTTGAGACAGAGTCTCGCTCTGTCGCCCAGGCTGGAGTGCAGTGGCACGATTTCGGCTCACTGCAAGCTCCGCCTCCCAGGTTCACAGCATTCTCCTGCCTCAGCCTCCCGAGTAGCTGGGACTACAGGTGCCCACTACCATGCCTGGGTAATTTTTTCTATTTTTAGTAGAGATGGGGTTTCACCGTGTTAGTCAGGATGGTCTCGATCTGCTGACCTCTTGATCTGCCCGCCTCGGGCTCCCAAAGTGCTGGGATTACAGGCATGAGCCACCGCGCCTGGCCCTGGAAGAAATTTTTTAACTTATCTGAGGCTTATTTCCTCTTACAAGACAACATCTACCTTGTCTCACGCATTTACCATGTGCCAAGTTCTATGCTGAACATTTTAGATATATCATATATACCTAAACTTGTCAGAAAATTCAATGAGGTTTTACTTCCACTAATTATACACATAAAGAATCTGATAGCGGGTAGTTAAGTTACTTGCCTAAGGTCACAAAGCTGCTAAGTGCAGAAGAAGAATTTAAACCCTGGTGCCTCAGACCCCAAAGTCCATGCTCTCCAATACCTCATTCTATTACCTTCTTGCAGAGTGTTTCTGGTAAGGTAAGTTCAGCTGCAGCTGCAAAAAACTCAAAATTCTCCCTCACAGTCATCAGGGCCTGAAGCTCCTTCTTGTTGCTTTACCATCTTCAACAAGTGGCTTCCATCTCATGGTCTGAGACAGCTGCTCATGTCCAACTATTATGTCCACATTCCAGCCAGTGAACAAAAGGGCATGTTTTGTGGATTTGGGTATATGCAAGGGTCCTTGATCCAGTCTCCTGTGTACGCTGAGGGACAACTGTCCTCGTACATTTTTAATATATGTGTTTTAGTCCCCTCTATTTCTAGCATTGTCATATCAGAATAGATGGTTCCTTTATGCATTAGGTAACCATTGTCCTATAGAAAATCTCCATACCAAATCTTAATTTTTATAATAAAATAAAGGATGTGTGCATTTAAAAGGCAGAGGGAGGGCAGCATGTTCCCTCCTGTTGAGGAGGTGTCTTGAAAATTGCACACAAAACTCTTACATCCCAGTGACCACATGGTCACACATAGCTGCAAGGGCGGCTGCTGTGGTACATGGTTTGATTGCAGGAAACCATGTGCTTAGCTGAAAAACATGGGATTATATTATCAAAGGAAGAAGGAAAGGATGGATACTGGAGGACAATCTCTGGCACACCAGGCTATTCTAACTATGTGGAATAAGGTATACAAAGCACTTAACTCATGGCCTGCCATATAGCTACTTGGAAAATAAGTTTGTAATTTATTCTTATTGATGATATCTGGCATCTGAAACACATGCAGAAAATCATAAATTCAAATCAAGCAAGGAAAGGTCATAGAAAAATGGGAGAAGGAATCATGTTTAAAATTACCATATTATGAAATGGCTCCTCCTTTTTCATGCGCACAAAAGCACTGCCTTTGCTCATGGGCAGCATCCCCAGGGCTTCAAGGAGGGGGATAATGAACAGAGGCTTCGGTGGCCATCCCTGGCAGAGTCAGTCCACACTACATAACCTACGGGACAATGATATCACAGGTGGCCATTGGTAAATAATTTCTACTGCAGCAGTGAATGGAAATGCAGTTTTCATTATAGTAAGGAAATTGAAATCTCAGTCGGCCTCTGTGGGTTCCATCCAACCTATCCTTCACTGCTCGTAAGATTGTGTGTTGTTTTCATTCCCCTCATGATTAACCTTTGTCAGGAAGGGTGGGGGGAACTGGGTGATTGATATCCCCAGGAAATCTCCACGTCGTGCTGCCATTTTAACAATCTTCCGCAACCATCCTAACACCAGGGCTCTGAACAAGTAGGAAGGAGACTGCTTTTAATTTAAGGTGGAGATATCTAGTGGGGAAGGTTCTGGATGGCCAGGCTGAATTGAAGGGGTAACAGACACGCAGCCAATATGGAGAGAAAAATGAGAGAAGGTGGTGGCATCGGAGGACCCATGTCATTGAAATTTTCTCAAAGGTGTTGGACAACTTTCTTTGGGTGAGAGATTTGGGCCATCAATACTGTGAATGCCTCTTGCTATGGTTTAAGTGCCTGTGTTCCCCCCAGATTCATATGTTGGAATCCTAACCCCAAGGTGATGGTCTTAGAAGGTGGGGTCTTTGGGAGGTGATTAGATCATGAGAGTAGAGTCCTCATGAATGGGGTTAGTGTTCTTATGAAAGAGACCCCAGAGAGGTCCTCACCCTTTCTATCACGTGAGGACACAGAAAGAAGAGGCCATCTATGAACCAGGAAGCCAGACCTCAAATCCGCCAACCTTGATCTTGGACTCCCCAGCCTCCAGAAGTGTAAGAAATAAATTTCTGTTGTTCGTGAGCCACCCAGTCTATGAGATTTTGTTATGGCAGCCTCAATGTAAGACACCTCCCTACATAAAGTATGTTTTCAACTCAATACTTGGCTCTCTGAATTGCAATAATTTGTGGCTGTGCAAATTTTCTCTCTTGTTAGAGAAAAGTTCATTGAACAGGAACCGTGAAGACTTGTTCCTTCAGATTCTCCTTTTCTTTTATTTCTGGGTCGTGTCTCAGCTCCTAATCTCTTAGAGGGCCCTCACTTCCTTCCCTGTCATTGCCAGCTTCTTCCTTGCAGATTTTATTTTTGCACCACCCACTCAACGGAGGAGGCAAGGAGCTAATAGATTTGTGGCAGTGAGAACATCTGCTGAGCCACATAAATCAAGGCATTCAGTCTTATAATTTTGTTGAGAAAGCAGAAGAGCAATAAACATCTTTATTTGGCAGAGGCCCGCCCTGCTTACAGCTTAAGGTTTTATCTCTTCCCTGTTTTTTTCTGTCACTGCTCATCTTATGACTGAATGGTTTCTGGCTGCCATTTTGGTAGCCCAGAACTGAAACTGTATCAACCATGTGCAAGTAATTTATAGAAGAAAGACTACGGTAAAATCAGGAAGGAGGGAAAGTTTGAGTTTAGCAGACAGCCAGGATCAAAGGCTTCCCAAAGACCCCTGTACCCTGGCATGTTTCAGCCACCATCAGTTCAACAAGGAGTGGTGTTGGGGAGAATCGTCTAAGCCATCCTGGAGAGCTGAGTATCTTTTCTGTCTGATTGCCCAAGGCATTCACAGAAAAAGAATTGCCATAGCCTTCATTTATTCATTCATGCATCCTCAAATTCTTCTTGTTCAGTCGGTCTTTGGGAGGCTACTTCTTTTTGCCATGAATGACAGAAGTTCATGGGCACTGGAGCTAAATTCATCTAGGTCTCTCAAAGGACAAGCTACCAACTCGCAAGTCAACTAGGATTCAAGGTCAACAACCACTTCCCTGGTGAGTCAGTTGGGTTCAAGTTCCTCTTTAAGCCTAGAAGCTGCTCTGCTCCCACGCTTACCCTTTCACCTTGCTTCATTTCCATCTGCATTTCAGGGAGACATTTGAGCCTGTGGATGGCAGCACCAACTAGGAGACCAGAGAGCCTGACTTTTCTCACCTTCTCCTTTTGCCTCTCGAAATCAGCAAAACCACGTAATGCTCCTCTTGGACTCCAAAGAGTGAACTGATTCCCGCCCCTGGGCTTCCTGGGGAAAGGCAGGCCAGCAGCGCCAAAGGACAGATACTGGGCTGAGGAAGGAAAGAATTATATCACAGACTTTAGGGCTATGAGGAATCCTAGAAGTCATCCATCCCTGCACTGACGAATGGGAGTACCATGATCAAGGACACACGTACACCTGTGGCAGAGCCAGGTCTGGAAACTAGACGACTGGTTCCCAGTCCAGGGCTCTCTCCAGTGTGCCCAGTGTTCCCAAAAAGATGCTGGACTGATTGGTATCAAAGGACATTCCTCAAATGCTGGTGTCCTTAATATCCCATGAAGATACCAAATAGACATAAATGTGGAACAACTGACAGAGAGAGGAAGGAACCTCTTTTTATATATAACCATTGGGTGCTCCTATTGGCCTATTCATGATGGAGGGGAATTGAAGGGATCTGCAGGAGAGGAAGGGAGCGGAAGAAGCAAGACACGAACAGAGCATGGTGGCCAGGAAAGTCAGTTATGGGACCAGCCTTCCCGTGTCCACATCCCAGCCCTCACACTTACTTAGGTGGGTTACTTACACTTTCCATGCCTCAGTTTGTTCATCATAAAGTGGAGATAATACAACTATCTACTCAAAAGGTAAGGACTGAGTAAATTGTTTCATGGAAAACACTTAGCACAGTACCAGACTCATAGCCATTGTTCATATTACCAGGGAAAAGAAGCATCGGGAACAGCCAGGAGAAAGTCACACAGCACCGCTCAGGCCTGACAGTAAATAAGTCACCCACCCAATTTCTAGCAGTGTTGCTAGAAAGCAGTAGAATGCACTGAAAAAGGCCCAAGTAGAAAAACTGTATTCATTATCATTTGTCAATTTAAAAAAAATAAATAAATAAAAATAAGTAGATTAATGTGAAATAAATACAACTTTTAATTTGGGAAAAAGAAACTGTAGACTGGGCGCGGTGGCTCACATCTATAATTCCAGCACTTTGGGAGGCCAAGGAGGGTCAACCACTTGAGACCAGGAGTTTGAGACCAGCCTGGCCAACATGGCAAAACCCATCTGTACCAAAAATACAAAAATTACCCCAGGCATGGTGGCACATGTCTGTCATCCCAGCTACTCAGGAGGCTGAGGCAGAATCGTTTGAACCCATAAGGCGGTGGTTGCAGTGAGCTGAGATCGCACCACTGCACTCCAGCCTGGGCAATAGAGTGAGACTCTGTCTCAAAAAAAAAAAAAAAAAGTTTTTCTTAAAACAGGCCTCAGATTTTTATGTGCTTCGGGTCACACAGAACTTGGATCTTCTCCTACTGCTCTCATGGGGCTGACATCCTAGTTGTGAGAAAGAAAGCAAACACCTTAACAAATAAATATATACTTAATCACATGGTGATCGTGTTATGACATAACAAATAAAGGCATGGTAAGAAGAGAGGGGCTACTTTATTTGCCCAGGTCAAGACCCTCTCTAAGGAGGTGTCATGTGAGCAGAGATAGAACAAAGGGAGTTGTTTCTACTTTTTACTACTCTAAAGATTGCGGTGACTCACTGTCTTCTTATACACAAACCTTTGTGTAAGCTTCTGATTATTTCTTAGAATCTATTTCTGGTAGTGGAGTTAATGAGTCAGGCGGACAAATGTTTTTAAGATTCTTAAAACCATGGACTGAAACCTCTCTTTTTAATGAGATTTCTCATTAGAATTGTGAAAGAAGCAATTGACAAAGCCCTAGATTCCAAGGCGTTTTAGATCCATACTTAAGTTTGTTCAAAGTTGAAAGATGCTTAGGACCTTTAAGGGTTACTTGTATCTGGACTGCCAAGGTTATCCATGCCCCACATCCTAACTAGCCTTTCTCCTCCTATCCCCAAATGCCTACATGCATTTCTTTATCCTAGAATTATTTCTTAAATCATGGAATTTTACTGTGAAAAGGAACCTTGGGGCCTGGTGCCATGGCTCACACCTGTAATCCCAGCACTTTGGGAGGCCAAAGTGGGTGAATCACGAGGTCAGGAGTTCGAGACCAGCCTGGCTAGCATGCTGAAACCCTGTCTCTACTAAAAATGCAAAATATTATCTGGGCGTGGTGACAGGAACCTGTAATCCCAGCTACTTGAAAGGCTGAGGCAGGAGAATCGCTTGAACCTGAGAGGCAGAGGTTTCAGTGAGCCGAGATCGCGTCACTGTACTCTAGCTCAGGCGACAGTGCGAGACTCCGGCTCAGAAAAAAAAAGAAAAAGAAAAGAAAAGGAACCTTGTGAGGATGAGTCCATTCCACTTCCCTATTTTATTGCTGTGGAAACTGAGGCCTGGAGATATGGCTGACTTGCCATAAGCCTCACAGTGAGTTCATGGTCAAGCCAAGATAAAGCCTCAATCTCCTGATTCCTGTTTCTGCAGCCCAAATCAATGACAAATGAAATGTGCATGCAGTGTTTTGTGATGGCAAAACCAGGGACAGAAATTTTAGAGGAAATACCCGTGGATATGGCCTGCCAAATGTACCTTCCTGGTTGTGAGCATTATTAATTAGGTAATAAATGCAAAGGACATAGGACAGTGCCAGAATATTTTAACCGATGAATACTATTATGGCAGAGCAAGGGGCATGTCCCAAGACCAGATGAGGGCCCCGTGGGAAAAGAAGCAGGTGTGGGGTAGTGTGGGGTGGTCTTGGGGCCTGAAGGCATGGACTAAAGACCTCAGCAGAGGGACTGGATGCGGCATCTCCAAATCCCAGGAGCTGGGGAAAGAATCACAGGCGACCACCTGGAGGGACAGAGATGCTTCGGCCTGGGTCAAGGGAAGCACAGGAGAGAGTAGCCAGCTGGAGGCCTTTGTGGAGCTCCTGGCAGGGTCAGCTTTAATCATCAGCCAGGCTGCTCCAGGGAGGCCAGCTGTCCGGCCCAAAGGGCTTAGGCCGCCCAGCCACATGAGAGCTGTTTCATCCTCATCCCTCTCCCCTTTCTGGGCTTCATTCCAGGATTGGAAGGAAATAGCAGCAAACAAAGGGAAGGAGGTGAGCAGAGGGAGGGGAAAGGAAGAGGGCCACGACCCCTTCCCACGGCAGACTTCCTGGGTGAGACAGGTCCCAGCCAAGGAAGGAAAGAAGATTTAAAGCTAAATTATTTCTGAAGTTTTAACTATTACCTGGGACTTGAAATGCTAAAATCTGAATGGAGGCCATTTTCTGCAACTCAAAGGATATTTTATTGTCTGAATGTGACCTTGAGATCACTGGTCTACCCAAGTCATCAGCAGGGGTAGAGGAATGCTGCCCCTACCCAACAGAATTTAAAGAGGCAATGAGAGGCCCCACAAAACTTAGATCCGCCCCTACTGCTCTCATGGGATTTATAGGTGATGATAGAAGATAGATAGATAGATAGATAGATAGATAACAGGTAGATAGGTAGACAGATGATAGATAATAGATAAATAGATGATAGATAGATAATAGGTAGATGATAGACAGATAACAGATGATGGATAGCTAGATAATAGATTGATAGATGATAGACAGGTAGATAAATGATAGAAGATAGGTAGACAGATGACAGATAGGTAGATAGATGATAGGCAGGTATATAGGTAGGTAGAAGATAAACAGATAGATGATAGGTAGATCAATAATAGACAGATAGATGATAGATAATAAATAGATGATAGATAATAGACAATAGATAGGTAGATGATAGAGAATAGATAGATGATGGATAGATAGATAATAGACTGATAGATGATAGATAGGTAGATATATAAATCGATAGGTGATAGGTAGGTAGATGATAGATAGGTCGATAGATAATAGGTAGATACATAGGTAGACAGACAGATAAACCAATAGATGATAGGTATATAGATAGGTAGGTAGATAAACTGATAGATGATAGACAGACAGATAGATAATAGATAGATGATGATGATAGATAGACAGATGAGATAGATAGAGTTGCATTTTGTTCACAGTATCCTTTCCACCTGGTCGTAACGTTCCAGCTACACGTGATCTTAATTTGATGGTCATTCTGGCTGTTACACACGTGCAGTGTTGTTTCCTAAATAAACACTTACCACTAACAGGACCTACGCTGATTCCACTCTCGTGCACCCACTCATGACTCATAATTAATTTTTAGACACCTTTGAAGAATCACCTTCCTGACTGTATGAATGAAAATTTTATTTTCTATAGTAATACACATTATACAGGCCAATATTACTCTGAATTCAACATAAGCTCAAAATGGCAATTATTGCCTTCTAACGTCTGCAAACTATAGAGTCCCATACAGTATTTTCACTGTATGATCCAGACCTCCCCCATCATGCTCAGTCAAAAGCATATTCTGTACAGATTACATTTAGTCAGTTTTCTATTCATTCATTCATTCATTGGATTGCATACCTTCTGTATGCAAATCCTTCTGTGAGGTGCTGGAGATACAAATTTGATAGCTGGATGACACACAGTCCCTGTCCCCCATGCACCCACCATCTAGTACCATATGAATTGATGGATATTAAATTGTTGTGATAACCAGTGATGAGGATGATGTCAGCATTGTATCCAAGGTGCCGTGGGAGCACAGGAGGAAGTAGTTAACTTTCTTTTGTAATGACTCAGATCAGTTTCACAGAAGAGAAGATCAATGGGGCTGGAACAATCAGTAAGACTTTCCCAGGCAGCTGAAGGGGGTCATGTCAGGCAGAGGGAACAGTTTGTACAAAGTGCTGTACAAAAGCATAAGTCAGGAAAGCCTAGGTTATGGTTTGGTAATAAAATGACCCCGAAGCCTTCGCAGCTGAAGATAGTTGAAGTTTATTTCTCACTCAGGTCGCATGCCTAATCAGGTCAGCTGGGCAGGAGGAGCAAGGAGCAGGGCCCTGCGCCACACAGTCACTTAGGGACCCAGGCTAGTGGGTCCAGCTGTACCACCTGGAATATGGGGTTTGTAAGCTGGCATTGCAGGAAAACAAAAAACAACTGGAATTTAGCACACTGGCTCTTCAATGCTTCAGCTCAGAGGTGATACATATAATTTTCATCCACAGCCCGTTGACCAGAACTAATCACATGCCTTCCGGGGTTGCGAAATGTACAGGAACACATGGCTATTCTGTGAGTAATAAATGTCTCTGCTACAACTACAAAGCATGAAACAGTTTCCTGGGTTTAGGGAACTGTGAATGGTTCACAATGACTGCAGCACAGACTGCAAAAGGAAGTGTCAAAAGAGGAGTTCAGAAAAGTAGGGATGAGATGATGAAATCTCATGTGCTATGCATAGGAATTTGGACCACCTTATGTGCAGAACAGAGCTTGAGAAGAGTTCTAAACGTGGTATCATGGTAATACTGGTGTTTTAAAAATGTCTCAGCCAGGCATGGTGGTTCATGCCTGTAATCCCAGCACTTTGGGAGGCTGAGGTGGGCAGATCCCCTGAGTTCAGGAATTCAAGACCACCCTGGTTAACATGTCGAAACCCTGTCTCTACTAAAAATACAAAAATTAGGTAGGCGTGGTGGTGGGCGCCTGTGTTCCCAGCTACTTGGGAGCCTAAAGTGAGAGAGTCACTTGAACCTGGGAGGCAGAGGTTGCAGTAAGCCGAGACTGTGTCATTGCACTCCAGCCTGGGCAATAGAGTAAGACTCCAACTCAAAAAAAAAAAAAAAGGTCTCATGCAGCAACGTGGAGAATAAGTTGGAGGGAGTTGAAACAAGAGATAGAAAAACTAGTTTGATTCTTACAGTTGTCCAGGTTAAAAATGATGAAGAAACTAAAATAGGGATTTGGGGAATGAATATGAGAACTGTAAAAGTGATAGTCGTTACATCATCATGCAGGCCGGGCGCGGTGGCTCAAGCCTGTAATCCCAGCACTTTGGGAGGCCGAGACGGGCGGATCACGAGGTCAGGAGATCGAGACCATCCTGGCTAATACAGTGAAACCCCGTCTCTACTAAAAAAAAAAAAAAAAAACAAAAAAACTAGCCGGGTGACGAGGCAGGCGCCTGTAGTCCCAGCTACTCGGGAGGCTGAGACAGGAGAATGGCGTGAACCCGGGAGGCGGAGCTTGCAGTGAGCTGACAGCCGGCCACTGCACTCCAGCCTGGGTGGCAGAGCAAGACTCCGTCTCAAAAAAAAAAAAAAAAAAAAAGAACATCATGACTATGTAGATATAAAAGAAGGAGAATAGAATGACTTCCAGGTTTCTGCTTTAGGGCCCAGTGCCCCCAATCAGGACAAGGAATACAGGAAAATGAGTGAGTCCAGGGGAAAGACATGGAGGCCAGTTTGAGATCCAGTGAGTCTGAGTTACCCACGGGGTATTGTTATGGGTTGAACTGTGTCCTCCCAAAAGAATATTCAAGTCACAATCTCAGTGTCTCAAGATGTGACCTTATTTGCAAATAGAGGAGTTGCAGATATATTTTGTAAAAATGAGGTCCTCCTGGAGTAGTGTGGGCCTTAATATGACTGGTGTCCTTATAAGAAGACAGTCATGTGATCATGGAGGCAGAGATTGGAGTGATGCACCTACAGGCCAAGAAATATCAAAGATTGGCAGTAAACTCCCAGAAGCTAGAAGATGCCAGGAAGGATTCTCCCCTACAGGCTTCAGAGGGGGCATAGCCCTGCCTGAATTCCAATGTCAGACTTCTAACCTTCTGAACTGTGAGATGGTGAATTGTTATTTAAAGCCATCCAGTTTCTGGTACTTTATAATGACAGCCCTAAGAAACTGATGCAGGTATCCAGGTGGAGCTGTCCATTTGAAAGGTTTGGATGAAGTCAGATCAGTCTTCTGCCAAAAGACCAAGAAGGGAATACTAAGGAACACAGAGCATGCTGGAGCCTGCGCTGGAAGAGGGTTATTCTGCCCAGGGGTTGAGAGGAGGAAAGGGGATCGCACAGGGAAACCTCACGATGAGGATGACACTTGAAAAGGGCTTTGGGGAATAAATAGCAATCTTTTTCTCTCCTAGTTGATGATAAACTCGTGGGAGCCAAGTTTACATATCTATTCAAGTACAAGTATTTGACAAATATTTATTAATAAAGCATTTTTGTGTTGGGCTCTGTGCTAGGTATTAAGGATATAATGGTGACCAAAATGGGCATGGTCCTTACTCTCATGTCACTTATAATCTAGTGAAGAGACAGACATTAATCAAGTAGTCACCCAGAAAAATATGGAAGTGCTCATTCTGATCAATGATATGGAAAGAAACTACCAAGTGTTAAAAGAACATATTGTAAGGAAATTATTCTAGCCTGGAGTTTGTTCCAGCCTGGAGCTTTTACAGGAAGTGATGCCTGAACTGAGATCTGAAGTTAAAGAAGTCAATTTCAGAGGAAGAAGGAAAGGGAGGAGAAACAGTCCAGGCAAAGGTTCTGACAGAGGAAGAAATGGGTTTGTGCAGATATGGGAATCTGAAAGACAGCCAGTGTCACTGCAGGACTGAAAGTAGGTGGAGTTCAGCAGTGGTAGGGAGGGGTGTGTGTGTGTGTGTGTGTGTGTGTGTGTGTGTGTGTCTAGATCACCTGGATGAGAATGGTTGGAGAAGGGCTGGAAGCAAATCAAACCATTGAAAAAGATTGCACTGGTCCAGCCCAAAGAGAATAGTGGCCTGAACCAATATGGTAGCAGTGGAGATCATGAGTTCAAGAAGTATTTCTTTGGCATCTAATAAAGAAAAACATAAGTTAAGAATAAAATCACCTCTCTGTAGATACAGCTTTTCCATACTGTTCCCTGCCTTGGGGTTTTAAAAGATCATCTGTCTGAAAAAGTGACATTGATGCTTCGGTATAAAACACCTTGACATCTGGTAATAAAGACTCAGTCTACAAAGAAGAGGAAATTGAGTGGTGTTCTGGGGATGTAGTGAGACTCTCTCAAGTTGGGGAGAGGGAGGCACATCAAAGAGAGAACAAGAGGTTAGACCCTTGAAGACTTTCACAGGCCATGGAGGACCCAAGGCAAGGTCCTGTCTGAAGACAGGGATTCCTACAGCACCTGCCAGCAGTAAGTTTCTCTCATCAGATACTCTCTAGGGAGCCTGACACACAGAACTGTTTCAGAAGGAATGTAATGTACAATTGAGCTCTCCCAAGGCATTCTGCAAAGCAGTATTAACACCTGGAAAGCACTTAACGCTTCTAGAGTCAGCTTTTACTCCTCTGCTGCACTTAAACTCTGGATATGAGATGGGAATGAAGTCCAGAGACTGTGGCTGTTGCATTACGTAAGAGGGTGTGCCTCTTCCCAGGGGTGTGGCTTGCACTTGACCTTCTCCTGAGTATTACATGCCCAGCTCCTGAAGGGGGGTGCTATAGTTTGGATGCTTATCCCCTCCAAATCTCATGTTGAAACTTGATCCCCAGTGTTGGAGGTGGGCCGGATAGGAGGTGTTTGGGTTCTGGGGACGGGTGTCTTGTGGATAGGTGGATGCTCTCACTGGGGGAGGTTGGTGAGTGAATTCTCATTCTTTTAGTTCCCTCGAGGGCTGGTTGTTAAAAAGAGCCTGCACCTCCCTCCCCTTGCTTCCTCTCTTGCTATGTGGCCTTTGCACATGCTGGCTCCGCTCTGCCTTCTGCCATGAAGGGAAGCAGCCTGAGGACCTCATCAGAGGCAAGGGTTGGCACCGTGTTTCTTACAGAGCTTGCTAAGTCATGCACCATATAACTTCTTTTCTTTAGAAGTTACACAGCCTCAGGTGTTCTCAACACCGAATGGCCCAAGAGAGATGACAAAGCCATAGTTCATCCTGGGTGCTGGCGTGGTTGCCGCCGGATTTGTGAAGTTCAGATTGTTTCCTCAATTGGGTACCAAATTAGATCTAAAACGCTGCACTAGGTGGGCCTCATGTTCATTTTCCTTTTCCATCATGCCAAGGAAGGATGGAATTTGGAGAAATAAAGGGCAGCCAGCCATCATTGTACACTTGAAGTGTCCTACAACTGATAGAATCTGACGAGTACTGTGGAATTCCTTTGAATCTTATCTCATTGTTGTTCAGTAAATGATGGAATGGACTCTATGAACATAATTTAAATCAATGTTTTCATCTTCATAACCAAACAAGTTATTATAAAATAAATGACTCAATATTTGTTTAATGAGAGCATATTTATATTTATACCCAAATTCCAATGACTCTGAGCTCCCCAAACAGCAGAACCCGAGTCTTTCTTTAAAATCTTCCTTTTTTTCCCAGCAGTCTCAAAGGGAGGTTAGTGCCTCAACCACAAGAATCTGCCACTGTTCTCCATTTTGTTCGTTTGCAGTCAGTAGCCCATTAAACAAATTTTCAAAGAAACCCATTGTCACCACAGGTGATGGTGCCAACACCAATCCCCTCCCTGACTCATCTTGTCATTTGGTCCTGAAGCAGGATCATCTGTGCCCAGACGCTCACAAAGTCTTTCATAGAACCAGTTTCTTTAGCCTGTGGGCCTTACCTCTCTCACCCGTGAAAACTCAAACTGGGTTCCCAGGCAGGTTAAGGACAAAGGCTGTGACATTGCTTTACTTTCCTTGTCATCCCTGCCTCTCCACAGGACCAGCGCACCCCCCAGTTCCATCTCTCCCCTCTGTCATACAAGCCCCAGGCCACATCAATGATACCCAAAGAATCACAGGGACAAAAGCGCCATCACTCCTTACAAACCTCACTAACAGCATCAGAGCCTCTGTCCCATGTATATGCAAGTACAAATTAATATAGCCATAGAAAAAGAGCCCAAAGGCCACACATCGTGCTGTTTTGATAATGGCCATGACCCCTGGACGGTGGGTGTATGGGTGCTTCTTATTTTTGCCTGCTGAAATAGCTACTGACATGGCTTTTCAAATTGTTGCAGTCATTTGCTTTGTGATGTTTCAAAAATTATGCAATAACATACAATTTACATTTTACGATGCAACGCTTTCACTTTAAAAAATATCGTCTTAGATATTAGTATTTGGCTAATAACTAGAGGTCCTTCCGTTTATGTTGGTCTTCCTATAAATTGCATTCGACCATTCAGGAATTGTTATTTGAGCGTCATCTGGCTGTGTGTGTCAAGCGAATACAGAAGCCGATGAGAGAGAATGTCTGTTAAGTCTTACGGTATGCCAGACTCAGGCACCGCAAAACCCACCCTGAGCTCTGGGCAGGGACTGGAATCACCACACGGACAAGGAAATAGTGGCTTAGAGCACATACAAACCACAGTTGATGCCAGATGAGTCCTGTAGAGGCCCAAGTTCTACAGGAGCCAAGAGCCCTAGCACCTTCCCTGCGGGGGTATCTGTTAAGGGCACCAATTTGGGGACTTCCTCAGCCACCAATCAGCTGGGCTCCCCTCCCTCAGGGACACATCATTCCTCTTACCCCAAACTCCTGCATCTTGGAAGTAACAGGGAAGAGCTGGGCCCTTCTGTGGCCCTTCACCCACCCCTACCCCCCAGGCTCTTACCAAAAGTCAGCAAAGCTCAGCCAGGCCACGTTCAAAGCAGCTGTGGGCCCGCCACGCCCGCCCCACCCAATCTCCTGTAAGAGCTTAAGTCAACAGGCACAGAAAATCAGACAGGCCATCTTGGGATAGGGAAAGAAAAAAAAAACAAAAAAAACCCCAGCAGCTGCTGCCTAATTGGCATTCTAAATAGCTAGAGGCTTCCAAGTACAGAAATGAATTAAATAAGCCTTTTTTTTTTTTCCTTTTCAGGGTGGAGTACAGGCTCCAGGTCTCCACCCAAGTCACACCCTTACTTGCAGCTATTTATAATATCTAAATGCCAGATGGAACCTGCCCGGTGAAAGGGAGGACTGGACAAAAGGCAAAGACCCAACAAGCCCAGATCTCCTTGGAGCAGACACAGATCCCTAGGGGACCCGGGGCCACTGCAGGGGGAGGGAGGATGCAAAACCACAGGGAAATGGGGCAGCTAGCCCTTCCCTCCAGGCTCAGCTTCCCCAGTCGGCAGAGAGCTCTGGGAGCACCTTCTGAATGCTTCCCTTCTATTCCACAGACCATGGCACAGGGCTGGGTGCTGGGCCCGGACTCGGGCTGTACCTGTTGGCTTAGGAGCAGCCAGCAGAGTCCAGGAGCACTCACTGGGCAGTGCAAGTCAGAGCAGAATGACCAGCAGCCAGATGTGGGGTTGGCTGGGGCAGGCAGCTGGGGTGGGGCCCTGGGGCCAAGTAGAAGTTGGCACAAGGTGGCCCATGGTGGTCTTGAGTGCAGAAGCAGGGGTGTGGAGGGCAAATCCTGATTTCCTCTTTTATCCAATGTGGCTTTATGGCTGTCAGTAACCCCTCAGAGACTTTATTTCCTTATTTGTGAGATACAGGCTGTAATCAAAGTAGCCGGCTGGAATTTTTGAGCACATTGAAGAGACAGTGAGTGCTTAAGATATTTCTGCAGCGTTGAAATGGCAGCTGCTACTATAGGAACTTGTGCTGAAATGCAAACCTGTCTCTATGTTGGCTACTGTCTGTACCAGTGACTTTCAGGACAAACAGTTCCCTTCCTCCTGGAGGGCCGAAGGGGCTTGGAGACATATTGCATCTCGACTTTCCATTTCCTGTCCCTGATGTGCCATGGCAGAATGAAAAGTTGGCTTGAGCTAGCAAGTCATTTGAAATACGAACCTGATAAAACCCGACTCACCTCCTGCTGTCCCAGCTGAGCTGGTCTGCTAGTGAGTTGAGGCAGTTTCTCCCCAAACAAAAGTTCTAAAACCCTCCTCTCATCCCCTGATGAAATCCCCACCTCCTGTCTCAGCACAGCCCCAGTGTCCCCTCTCCGGGAATTCTCCTGACCCTTAGACTACATGGGTGTTTCTTCTAGCACTTCTAAAGCAATGCCATCCAATGGAAATAACGTGTGAAGCACACATATCATTTTAAGTTTTGTGGTAGCCACAGGAATAAAAGAAAAAACAGGCTAGGCGTGGTGGCTCACACCTGTAATCCCAGAACTTTGGGAACCTGAGGTGGGCAGATCACGAGGTCAGGAGATGGAGACCATCCTGGCCAACATAGTGAAACGCTGTCTCTACTAAAAATACAGAAATTAGGTGGGTGTGGTGGCTCACGCCTGCAGTCCCAGCTACTCGGGAGGCTAAGGCAGGAGAATCGCTTGAATCTGAGAGGCGGAGGTCGCAGTGAGCCAAGATCACACCACTGCACTCCAGCCTGGTGACAGAGTGAGACTCCATCTCAAAAAAAAAAAGTAAAAACAAAGAAGGTGAAGTTAAGTTTAATGCTATGCTATGGTTTAAATGTGTCCCCCAAATTTTATGTGTGAGAAACGAAATGCCAAATTCGTATGTTATTTCAAGATGGGTCCTTTGGGAGGTGATTAGGATTGGACCAGGTCATGAGGGTGGGGACCCCCACCAATGACAGTAGCAGCTTTATAGGAAGAGGGAGCTGACAGGCATGCTCTTGCAGCCTTGCCATGTGATGCACTCTACGATGACACAGGACAAAAGCCCTCACTAGAAGAAGTCACCGTGCCATTGGACTTCCTAGCCTCCAGGCCATGAGCCAAATACATGTATTTTCTTTATAAATTACCCAGTCTGTGGTATTCTGTTACAGCAACAGAAAATGGACTAAGACGTACTATATTCTACTCAACACAATGTACCAAAAATAAGTGTAATCAATATAAGCATTAATAAAATATTTTACATTCTTTTTTACACAAAGTATTCTAAATCTGGTGTGTATTTTATACTTACAGGGCATCTCAATTTGGATTAGCTACACTGCCAGAGCTCAGTCACTCCTGTGGTGAGTGGCTACCACATTAGACGGCACAATCCTAGAGCATTTACTTGAGCTTGTATCTTTTAACACTTACTGCTCTGTGGTTCAGACATGGGTAGAGTTGTTAAGGAGGTAGGGGGAGCAGTATTCAATATGCAGGCCAGTCTGAGAAGCCTGGCAGGAGAAACTGCAATCTGAGGTTGAAGCTAGGAAAAGTGGTGCTATGGTTTAGATGTTTGTCCTCTCTAAATCTTTCATTGAAATGTGACCTCCAATGTTGGAGGCGGGGTCTCATGGGAGGTATTGGATCACAGGAGCAGATCCCTCATGAATGGCTTAGTGCCATCCCCTTGGTGATGAGAGAGTTCTTGCTCAGTTCACACTAGATCTGGTTGTTTAAAAGAACCCGTGACCTCCTTCTTCTCTCTCTTGCCTTGTGATGTGCCTGCTCCTGCTTTGCTTTCCTCCACAAGTAAAAGCTCTCCAAAGCCCTACCAGAAGCTGTGCTGATGTCAGCTCCATGCTTGTGCAGCCTGCAGAACTGTGAGCCAATTAAACCTCTTGAGTTGATAAATTATCTAGTTTAAGGTATTTTGTTATAGCAATGCAAGAACAGACTAACACAAGTGGGATCCAGGCTCAAACCACTGCACTTTTCTCTGGTCTTCTGGCAGTCCCTTCATGTTTGCATGTTAGTCTTGGGGTGGGGATGCATTTTGGCTACTGTGAATAAAACACAAGAAGCATTTGCCTGCAAAGAACTGCAGGACACGGGAACACTGACAGCTCTGCTTTGAAACCTCTCTGTCAGAGAAGGTTGATGTCTTCACTTCCCTCCAAGCTCTCACAGATGTAGAGAAGCTTTTGAAAGGAGCCTCCCAGGGAAAGGGATCTGATGGGGTAAGAAACAGAAAAAAAAATAATAAAAGGGGACTCTTGGGGCCACCAGCTGTAGGAACACTGGCAGCCTTGTCATGCAGTCTCACGAACTGGGAAAGCTTCCTAGGCTTCCAAAGTGTCTGTAGTATTTTTGGGTTTGTGGCCTTTGAATGCTTGGTGGACCTCTGCATATGAGAAATAGTTTCCAAACTTTAATTACACAAAAAATATTTTCTTTTGGTGCTTTGAGATCAATTCTGATCCTACCAGTGAACACGGAGGCACTTCCTGACTAATGAGGTGTTTGTGGTAGCAGCCGCACTCAGCCCCACTAAACCACAGGATTATGATTCCTGTCTTGTGCATAGAATGCTAGAACTTTCTGGAAAACCCTGGAAAGGGCCAAGATGTGACTCTGTGGCTGGTACCTACCAGTCCTGAAGCCAGGGAGGTGTCCTATGGTTTCTTGCATGTCCCTACCTTGCCGGGGTGGCTGGTTCCATTTCTGGAACAGTTTTGGAGCCTTCCCAAGCCTGGAATTGGCTACCTTTCCCAGGTGTTCACTCCTCCCTGTTGACTGCCAATAATGCACAGACCACTGATACGGTTTGGCTGTGTCCCCACCCAAATCTCATTTTGAACTGTAATCCCCATAATCCCCACATGTCTAGGGAGAGACCTAAGGGGAAGTGATTGAATCATGGGGGCGTTTCCCCCGATGCTGTTCTTGTGGTAGTGAGTGAGTTCTCTGGAGACCTGATTGTTTTATAAGGCAGTTTTTTGCTCATACTTGCTCATACTTGCTGTGTCACCTGCCACCATGTAAGAAGTGCCTTTGCTTCTCCTTCACCTTCTGCCACGATTGTAAGTTTCATGAGGCCTCCCCAGTCATGTAGAACTGTGAGTCAATAAAACCTCTTTCCTTTATAAATTACCGAGTCTCAGGTAGTATCTTTATAGCAGTGTGAAAAAGGAATAATACAATCACCAAGCTAGTTACCAAGAGGATTTAGAGTCTGGGCAATAGGAGAAATCACGACATTTGCACCAGGGGAATGTATGGAGATAGCCTGAACCAAATAAGCCTGGCCAACCTGTCTTGAGCGAAGCCCTGTTCTCAGGGAGGTACCAGTTGTCTCAGAATTGAGCCAGCAGGCAAAGCTGGGCCTCCCTGGTTTTGTCTTGGCTACTATTATGTCCACCAAACAAAGACCACATGGATGCCTGGCCTCAGAAGATATAATTTTCCAGAGAAATTGTTAGAATGCACTGCCTTGAAAAATAATTTGTTTCTTCTTATCACCATAAAATGTCAAAAATTAAAATGCTAAGGAAATGAGGTTCTTCTGATAGCTGACCTTTTCTGGTTAACAGGAAACTATTTTTATTTTCACCAGTGATGCTGAAAATCTCTGTCTCATGGACCAATGCCTGGGCCTGCTTTTAATCATCCAGGACCCTGCTGGGCTGCAGGGCGCTATGAGTCCAGATGACGTAGTCTGTAGACATGCAACATGTAAACCACTGAGTCAAACCCGATTTCCAGCCTGCTGCTGGTCGATGGTATCTTGTTTCTGTTTGGTTTTAATCAGACCCTTTCTATGTGCAATTATTTTGTTATAGTGTGTTCCCTTTCCCTAAAAATCAAAGCATAAAAATTCAATTTGAGGGCCCAAGTTAACTGGGTTCCACTTGAGGAATGGCTCTAGCTGGAGCAAAATGTTTTGGCTCACGCTTAGCGCCTGACCACATTTTGACTATGGGATGACTTTAGCATTCACTTGGCAAGGGCATTTCCATTTGGCTCCCCGTGAAGTCATAGAAATTCTAGTTATTTCTGCAGTGTGTGATTGCCTGGTTTATTTATAAGAACCATCCATCAGGATTGAGCTGTTCGTTCGTCTGGAGCCACTTGTATTATCACAATTATGAAATGTTTATTTTCTTAGATCAGCTTGAGCTGATAAAGCACTTTTGAGCCATTAAGAATCTTGTAAGTCAAGATAGTTTAGATAAGGATATGATTTTTTTCTGGTGGGGCTAAATCAGATGAATCTATGGCCTCTCCCTTGATTGGGCTATCATGTTAAATGGGTGTGACCGTCACACACTCCTCTGAGAGGTGGGGGATTTTGCAGCCAGCCTCCCTTGTTTCCTCTGGCTCACATCCCAGCTGGGAAGTGCAGCTCCAAGGAACCTGGGGAGATGAGGCCACCCCAGCAAGGCAGAGGCAAGTGATGAAAGTTCCGGGCCTGCAAGGCCTATTTGCAACCACACTGGGCACAAGAAGCTCAAAGAAAATATTCCATATTAATGAGGGTTGAGCAGGCTCATGGATTTACATTCTAAGCACCAATCTATTCGAAGGGCAATCTGGCAGCGTCTGTCAAAAATGAAAGATGCACTTTCATCTGTTTAGTGAATATCTGATTGCCTCATGTCCAAGTGTTGCCCAAGATATAACAACAGTGAGGAAGTAAGACCTTTTCCTCACAAATCTTACTTTCCTGTGGCAGAGGGACAGACAGACAAGCAACCAAACATGGACTCTACTGTCAGAGAGCAGTAATTAGTATGGACAGGGCCGGATAGAGGGTACAGGGCAGAGGGGGCAGGGGCTGCCTATTAGACAAGGGGAGACCACAGTGAAGTGAGGAAACAAACCAAATGGCTGACCGGGATGGGAGCTTCCAAAGCAGACGGAGCAATGAGTGCAGATGCCCTGAGAGGGAGCATGTGCGTTGTCAGCAGAGCAGAGGCCAGAGAGTTGCAGTAAGTGAGGAGGAAAGGTAGGAAGCAAGGTCTGAGAGCAAGGAGGGGTGGGGGCAGATCTTGCAGAGCCTTTCAGCAGAGACTGTGAACTGCCTCTGATATCCACGTTCCCTTCTTCCCTTTGTAATAAAATCCCCTCATCTTTTTTTTTTTTGGTTTGTTTTTTCTGAGATGGAGTCTCGCTCTGTTGTCCAGGCTGGCAACACAGTGCAATGGCGCAATCTTGGCTCACTGCAACCTCTGCCTCCCAGGTTCAAGTGATTCTCCTGCCTCTGCCTCCCAAGTAGCTGGGACTACAGGCACCCACCACCATGCCTAATTTTTGTATTTTTAGTAGAGACAGGGTTTCACCATGTTGGCCAGGCTGGTCTCGAACTCCTGACCTCAGGTGATCCACCAGCCTCAGCCTTCCAAAGTGCTGGGATTACAGGCATGAGCCACCACACCCTGCCAAAACCCGCCCCCATCTTTGTGGGGGCTCACATTGAGACCCCATGTCCCAGCCTCTTGTGTCACTGGGTGTGGCTCCATCAGTAAGTTCATGCTAATGGACCAAAGATGGAAATGGTTTCTGCTACTTCTTGGTTCTGTATTTATAAAATGGGCAGTGGGCAATGTTCCCCTCTCTTTTATCCTTTCTCACAGGCAGAGCAAAGAGCTGGTGCTGGTGAACCTATTTCTTCCCTGTGGACAAGGCCAAGTTTCCAGGGCAGAGTCTCTTAGAGAAAGTGTGGTACCTAGACCTACATACTCAGCATCTTCTAGAAACTTACCAAAATGCAAATTTTCAGGCCCCCCCTCCAGAACTACTGAATCAGAAACCTTGGGGGTGGGGCCCAGCCATCTGTATTTTAAGAAACCTTCCAAGGGACTCAAGCTTCAAAACCACTGCCTGAGAGCAGGGTTGCTCAACATCAGCAATACTGACATTTTGGACCCATGATTCCTTGTTATGGGGGCTGTTCAAAGTATTGTAGGATGTTTAGCAGCCATCTCTGGCCTCTACCCACTAGATGACACTAACACACACCCTTCTTCGTTCCCCAGTTGTTAAAACCAAAAATGTCTCCAGACATTGTCAAATGTACCCCAGGAGACAAAATTACCCCTCGTTGAGAACTACTGCCCTGGAGGTTGGAGGAGCAACAAGACAGAAGGAACCTGGGTCTTCAGTTGGCCTTGTAGAACAGAACTGCTCTCCATTCCAAATAGCCCACCTGCCCTCTGCACTGCTAGTAAAGGATAGAGAAACTGCATTTTGTTTGAGCAACTCTATTTTGAGTGGCTGTGCAGAAGCTTAAACCGCATCCCAACAACTACCAGCCTTTCAGGGCCTCATAAGTACTTAAGACTTTGTTTTAATGTGATGGGAAACCACTAGAATTTGGTTAAAGCAGGGTAGTGACATTATTTGTTTTGAAAGATCCACTCTGGATGCTGTGTGAAGAACAGACTGAGTGGATGTAGAAAGGATGTGTTTGATGGACTAGATGTAGGATATGAGAAAAAGGGGTCAACTAAGCATCTGAGTGAATGACAGTGCCATTGACCAACATGGAGATCTGTGGGGGACAGGGTTGATCTGAGGGGATGGGGATCAGGACTTCAGTTTGTGTGCTTTGCTGCTGTGATTCACTGGATTTACAGATTCATAAAGGTATTATGTGCAAATATGCTCAAGGCAGATAAACTCAAATGTCCATCAATGTGAACCTGGTTCAATACGTTGTAGTGCATCCAAGCACAGAAATATTATGTTCAGTTGTTAAAAAGAGTGAGTGGGTTGAGCACGGTGGCTCATGTCTGTAATCCCAGCACTTTGGGAGGTCGAGGAGGGCAGCTCACGAGGTCAAGAGATCGAGACCATCCTGGCCAATATGGTGAGACCCTGTCTCTACTAAAAATACAAAAATTAGCTGGCCATGGTGGCGCGGGCCTGTAGTCCCAGCTACTCGGGAGGCTGAGGCAGGAGAATCACTTGAACCCGGGAGGTGGAGGTTGCAGTGAGCCAAGATCATGCTACTGCACTCCAGCCTGGTGACAGAGTGAGACTCTATCTCAAAAAAAGAAAAAAAAAAAAAAGAGTGGAGTGGATTTGTATAGTGGTCAAGAGTATGGGCTCTTGAGTCTGAACTAATAGGACTTGGTGGCCTTGAGCAGTAGGCATGACCTCTTTAGATGGCTTCCCCAACTATAAATTAGGAATAATGGTACCTGTCCTATAGTTTTGAGGATTAAATAAAGCAAACATACACAGCATTCATCAGTACTTGGCTCATTCATTAGTTATCTCTTTATGAGTGTGAACTATTATTTCTATCACTGTCTACATGTACTGACATGAAAATATTCCCAAGATATTTTTTAAAGAGCAAGGTAACCAATTAGTGTGTATAGTGTTATCATTTATGTGAAAAAAAAATCTGTATAAACACACACACATACATCCTGTAATATGCATATCAATTCATCCTGTAGTATGCCTATCAGTTTTTGGAGGAAGAGATAAGAAACTGCTAAGTGATTAGTTTTGGGAAGTAGGATATAGGTTGAGGGGACTTTGGAAAACTTTGTTTTGTATGTTTCTGTTGTGTGCGCAAGTTTTTAGCACATGCAACATACCAAGGAAAGAAATATTTTAGAAAGACCACATATTGAAAAGGTAGAAACTAGGTTGTTGGTTTTCTTTTTTTTTTTTTTTTTTTTTAAAACTGTAGGATTTCTTGGCATCCTTAACACATGCTAACATATTTTTAATCTCTCAGGGGAGCAAAATCCTTGAAATGGTGTGCCTCAGAACCTCCTCAGTCTAGGAAACAGGGAGTGCTAAGGCTGGCCAGAACCACAGAAAAATCTAGGCTAAGCATTTTGCAGTAGTCAGACTGCTCTTCCCACATTCAGCTGGGAAAGGTGCCTTAAGTCATGACAGCTCTTTGAGACAACTTTTGACTGGTCCCCAAGCAACTCATTCTTAAACCCCGTAAGTTGTCTTCATCTCTCCGGTTTATGCCTCGCTTTGTAGATGAATGACCTGCAAGTTCCCCAGGAGCTGGAGGAGGGGGAAGTATCTGTGCTCTACCACCCTGGGTACCTCATTTCCCACGTGTGTCCTTAGATGGGTACATGCCTGCCCCACGCCCTGGACCTGGGTGAGCTCTCCTGGCACAGTCTCTCCTAACTTCTTTACCTTCTCTTGTTCCCTCCATGTGTGGAGGCAGATTTTTCTTCCTCCTCTCAACTGCCTTTTTTGGGGTTGGGGGATACTGGGAGGGCAGAGCAACTAAGGGATCATTCATTTTTAGTATTTACTAGTTAATATTTTACTACTTATCAAAAAGATTCTCAGACACACAGAACTCCTAGTGACCTATCAAAAGCATTGGAAGCTAAATGAGCCCACACATCAACACTTGCTACCCAACAAATAACCATGACCATGTCTTTCCTCATTCAATGAGTTAATATTTGTCTAAGGGGCTCATAACGGTGCCTGGCATATGGCAACTGCTGTTCTTATTACTGTGTCATTATACTCTAAACTCAACATTTCTCACTATTTAAGAGTCTCTGGAATTACTCAGATTTTCAGTAAACAATTTTATACGATGACTGTGGAACACAGAGATAAGCAAGTGACGTGATCTGCCAAGTATGAGGTTTTCATCGCAATGGGAAAGTGAGAATAAAGCAGAACTACAGAACAAGAATAAACAGACTCTCTCTTCAGTTACCACTGTTGCTAATGAGATGTCTTGGATTCTGTACTTGTCCAGTGGGATTCTCCTTTCTATGTGAGTGGTTCTTAAACTTTAGCACACATCAGAATCCCATGGAGAGCTTGTGAAAAAAGACTGTTGACTCCACCCTCCGGAATTTTTGAATTAGTAGGTTGGTAGAGCCCATTAATACAATTCTAACAAGTTTCAGAAGATGCTGAGGCTATTGGTCTAGGGCCTACACCCTGAGACCCACTGCCCTATACATACATTTAGAACCTGACATTTAAAAGTGCATCTTGCTTGAATCAGGTCATCTGGCCAGCTTGTCAACATCAATCAAGGTCCTGTCTGTCATTCATTGCATTTAGTCGGTGGCATCCATGCATCCAAGAGCATGGTCCCTAGGGCCTCATACAGATCTCATGATACACGTGTGCACCCGGCTGGCTAAGGCAAAAACCTCAGTCAGTGAGACCCCTCCTTTTTAGGCTCACCACAATCCACTATCCATCACAGCATTTTTCAATCCTAAACTTTAAATTCACTGGGGAACTTAAAAACAAAAAACCACCCAGGCCCTCCCCCACAGTGTGTGAGTGTGTTAGCCTGGAGTGCCCTTGGGCCCTGGTACTTTAAAAAATCTCTCTGGTTGATTCTATTGTGCAACCGAGGCTGAGAACCACCACCTAGAGGTCTTTCTGGTTTTATTAAATCAACACAATCGAACTCTCCTACTGCTCATATCACTTTAACTCCTTTAAGTTTTAATAAGCCTTTATTTAAGGTATTGTGAGAGATGGTCAAAAGCTTTGCTGACATCAAGGTATATTTTCCTACAGCTTCCCATCTTCTATATGGTCACTGTACTTTCAGAAACATAAAATTACATTGGGCTAGCATGACATGATCTTAAGGAATCACCTATTTTAAATGTTTGCACTGTTGAGGAATTTTGCCTGGAGCCAGTCTCAAGCTCACATAACTGATTTAGTTCAAGTCATCATAAGTAATGATAACATTTATTGCTTGTTAACTTGGTGTCCGCCACAGTACTCAGTGCCTATCATAAATATTAGCACAATAATCCTATGAAATAGCTGTTATTTCCATTTTACAGATAAGAAATCAGGGTCAGATTCCAGCTGACTCCAGGGCCTGTGCTTTTAGCTGTGAGATGTTGCTTCTATTTATATTTACCTGGCTCCATCTTGTTCCTCAAATGTTTTACAGTGATTTACAAGGATATTAAAGATTTAAGAAAGCGTGAAATAACTGGAATGAAGTAGAATCGGAGAGGGTCAAAATGAGTCAGATCCAAATGCCTGCACATTTGTTAATGGGAGGGCCACCAATTTGGTTTTGAGTGTTCTGGAAATGTCAAGTTAAAATAGGGTCACATGTTCAATTACACAGTTGACATCGGATTAAAAACAAACATTATTTGGGAGAAATACCTGAAAAGTTCTGGGGCTTTCTTAAAGAAGGCACTGAGCATTAAAGGGAGGACTGCAAGGATATCCTCATGATCCATGTAGACAAGCGTTTCATTGGGCTCAACGAACCATAACTTACGTCATCCACTTCCTACCTCATTAAATAAACTGGGAAGTTTGGCTGGCTCTGTAATTCTTCAAAGATCTCTGTCTTCCCATTTCCAGTGCCTCTTTCCACCACTGTCACCTCATTCCAAAAAAACAGCAATAGGAGTTGTGCAATTTTTTCTTCTTTTGCTCAGATTTTCTCAGTACCCTGGAATGCAATTTGAACAGTCAGGATTTACTTTTGTAGAATTTCACAAAGTCTCTTTTAGGCTCTCATGCCATGAAATCACACCTAATTTTTTCCTCAACTTTAAGGAATGTCTTCCCAATGCCCAGTTTCCCTTTGCAGATGGTAACAGCAGGAAATTGACAGGGCTGTGTCCACTGGCTGTCAGATCTGCAGCGGACATCATCATAAACTGAGATAACAAGGTCACTCCCTGCTGGGTGTCCACTACAATGTCCATTTCACCAACTCATTCTTCCTTGCAGTTTAATGCTAAGAATAGCAGATTCCCTTGTGTCCATTAAAACTGTCAGTGTATCAAGCCAAGAATTTGTCATTTATACTTATTGGACTATACAGTAATGGAACATTTATCTTGAAAATATTGGTATTTTCTTGCCATCTGAAAGAGATATGGTGTTAAGTGGATGCTAAGTGGGTTAGTTTGTTTGGGCTACTCAGACAGGATAATTTATAAACAACAGTTCTGGAAGCTGGGAAGTCCAAAATCGAGGCACCAGCAAATGTGGTGTCTGGTGAGGGACTGTTCCTCATAGAAGGATGGCACCTTCTTCCTGTGTCTTCACATGGTAGAAGGGCAAGGTAGCTCCCTCCAGCTTCTAAGTGCACTGATCCCATTCATGAGCGTAGAGCCCTCATGACTTAGTCATCTCCCAAATGCCTTGCCTCTTAATTCCATCACATTGGATATTATATTTGAACACATGAATTGAGGGGGGATGGGGCAACATCAACATTCAGACCACAGCAGTGGGTTTGGGTTTTTTTTAAGGTCTTGGCTCAAGACTCAAAGCCAGGATAGAATCATTTGTCATTTGGAAAAGACTCTTCCATCTTCTAATATTAAGTCACCCAGAACACTCTCACCCAACTCCTCTGTTAGCTGGTTCCTTCCCAGTCTCACTTGAATACCAGCTCCTCAGCTGAGTCCTCGCTGAACATTCTAGGTAGGCAGCCCCCACCTCATGATTGATTTTTTGTTTACTTATTCCAATTACCTATCTCCCTCACTAGAATAAAAGCGCAACGATGACAGATACTTACTTTGTCGTCTCAGGACCTAGAACAAGGCTTGGTACATAGTTGAGGGCTGGAGAGTGAAAGCAGGGGAGACGTCATGCTCGCTGAGCTGGATATGGAGAGGCAGGCAGGTGAAACCATACTGTGCAAAGACAGTGCGGCTACAGTGAAGAGAGACAGACCCAGAGTGAAAAAGCTAATATCCTTTCTAATAACTAACCCATTTAGATGACTTGAGCATATGAAATTTAGGAGTAAATTTGAGAGTCACTTATTTCAAAGAAAGGAAAGTAAATAGATTATGCCCTCCTTGGTAAGAAGTACCAAGCAGAGATAGGCATTCGGTATCATTAAGCAGACCCGCATGCAAACCTGCCTCTATCTCCCTAATGCGCTACTTTGCCGTCTGCAGTTTCCCCAAGATGGCACCTCAGGAGGTCACCCTGTAGGGTGCTGAGAGCCAAAGCCCAAGTTTAACAGTAATCAGAGTCACCTCTTCCAACAGTTGGAAGAGATTAGAAACATAGTTACAGGGTTTAGAAAGAAAAGATTTCTGGAAGAGCAGAAAGGAGACACCCCAAATTGGTCAACACCGATCCAAATATGGAGTAAGAAAAACAAGGGCAGGAAGATGTAGTCAGAAGAGTGAGGAAAGCAGGCAAATGACTGGGAAAAAGGATGTAACAAAGCTGTCCCCCCACCCCTTGGCCATGCCAGGTTGTCCAGGCTGTCTTCAGTGGGTCTAAGGAAAGGGCACTGCAGTAATAAAATGCCATGATTCACAAGGAGTGATTCACAGCCTCCATTCTTCACACACACTGTTCAGTTCTTCTCTGTCTTCTCAGCCAAGCACTTTGTAGGCTCAGAACCACGAGTCTTCGGTGGCACTGCAGGGAAGGGCTGGGCGCGAGACGGTTGTCTACAACAGGACCATGCAGGGGGGCAGGTAGCCGTGTGGCCAAAGGCCTTAGACTAGAACTTGCTACCTCTGTCCCTACCATGATTATTCAGAGCAGAGGCTCCAAGTGGGGTGGGCCCAGGAAAAGATGATGGAGGAAGTGCTAGAGAGTGCTTTTCAGAAAAGGGTTTGGAAGCATTTCTATGGGTTAGGTCATCTTTTGGCCAAAAATCATGTGAGGGTGTTACTCAAACAATCCTGGAAACTGCTTTTATGATTTGTTCAAAACTTTCCAAATGAAGAGTTTCGGTGTTTTAAAGTCTTTGGTTAAAAAGTATAAAACCTTTTATACATTTGTGTCATCTGCCATGAGAGAAGATGGAAATTCATTACTCAGATTTCCATAAAAACCTTTGCATAACTGATGAAGAAAAATGAAGAATAAGCAATTATGACTTAATGTGACTAGTTGTGTTCTTCTTCCGTTTAGAGTTACTAAATTTTGGAAGTCAGTGCATTAAAATCAACCATAAAACTAAGCTGAACTTGTAACTGACATGTGAATTACTAATCACAGTTTTAAAGCATTTACAGTAATGAGATGCTCATTATTCTTAAAAATACTGAATAGGAATTTTATCATTAATATTTTTAAACGTTGTATTTTAACCTCATTCAAAACTTCTAGAATACAATTTAGTCATGCACAAAATTTATTAATAAACATACATCTTGTGGTAGAAATCTAAACACTTTACTACTAAGGTTTACAACCAAGACAGTTGTATGGTTATTTTTACAGATATTAAGAGAGATATCTATGAAGCCTAAATACTAAGAACATTCTTTTAAATATTTTATCAATTTCAAATTATCCAAATAACTGTTGTGGCTGCTCCATACCATATAAATCTTGAATTTCCCTGATCATTTTAATCATTTCTAGAGATGGCAGCAAAATAGTTTACATAATGGAGTTTCTCTTTTATAAAACCAAAGGTAATTCTGTGTTGATTTGTTTCTTCTAAAAACATTACAATGCAAAGGTTTTCAAAAGTCCAAAGGTAAAAAGGAAATAGCTGTCAAGAACAAACATTGTATCTAATCATGTCAAATCCTGTTGCAATAGAATTTCTCCGCCTCTGGGTCCACGCACAGGGGTCACTCACTGGAGAGCCTCCCAGTTTTAACTCCCTATCAATTAAAGCTGCTGGAGGCATTTCAGGAGAGAAACTGATTTGGGCTCTTTACAATACAGGTCAACTTTGTGAAAATGAAGCAAACATCTCTTTGCTTTGTAAATTGATGTCATCAGAAATGATTCCCAAAACTCACTGGAAGTAAAGCTGGGTGCTGCCCACTATTAGGCAGCCAGAAGGCCAGGGATCTACTCTGATCCTGTAACCAACCATCAGGTGATTCTGAAACTCTCTACACCTCACTAAGCATTTTCCTGTACAAAATGAGGTGGGAGGTGACTTTCTAGTATGAAGAGAAGCTCCTTCCAGCTTTCCCAGTCTAGAATTATTTTGAGCGATGTCAAACCCTTAAAGCAGAGTTTACATTTAAGACAATGTGGCTTTATTGTCCCACATAGTTTCTGGATTTTAATTAGTAGGATTAAATAGTAATCAGGGTCAGCTCTTCCTACAGCTGGCAGAGCAGGGCAGATGAAAGCTGGGAGGCAGTCCCAGAAGCCAAAAGTGGTCTCTGAAGTTTGTCATCTCTAATGGTGCACCATCAGTGACTCTCAATGCCAATGGCAATCTGAGTCCGAACTTTATGGATCACTAATTGTACACACTTAGACGAAGGGCCTCTATAAAAGGACTCATACATGCATGCTGTCATTCAAAGTAGGCAGGTTCCAAAATTAACCATGGTGGCTTATACTATGTTAATGTGGTTAATCCAGAACTGTGTTTTCCAGAGTCCCCTTCCCTGGTGGTTCTAATTCAGAATTGGCTCTAAGACATGCTGGCATGAGATCTGGAGGGCCAAAGTGAAACAAGTACCATTTTTCTCTGAGATAACCATCGTTCAATATGGTGTAGCAACAAGACAGACACGAAGGTGCCTAGCCAGTTCCAGCTTGTCCTCATTCCCTTCTGCTTCACCTCTAGCTCTTCTTCCTGAGTGCTGACTAGGGTGGCCCCAGCACACCACTAAATACCTGGCTGCAGACCCATAGAGGTGGTCACAGAGCCCCCGCCACGTCACCTGCCCAGGCCCACTTCTGCAGTGGCCTTATGCTTTGCTTCTAAAAGACGACCTGGTGACTTAGCCTGATTCACACGCCTTCTGAATCTTCACTTCTCCAGCGCTTCACACAGTTGAGTTTGATCTAATTCTGTAACAAAATTTGGTATCCCATGGCACTTGGAGCAACTCTTCTCCCCTTTACCAAACCAGACACACAAACCTCCAAATGGACATTGTTGTTCTAGCTATAGGCCACCCCTGAGAGGGAACCAAGTGTGCAAGCTGAAGAGAGTCTCATCCTGTTCCAGGTAATAGTACACTTCTTGAGGCCTCATAATGTCTTAAGAGGCATAAATGGCATCAAAAGATTGACACCAGCAAGTGCACAAATGAGTTTTGGGGGAAATAAAACACAAAACATGGTTTACAAATTTGGCTCTGAGAATCCTCACAGTTGCCTCTCTGCACCTTGCCTACTAAGTCACAGGCTGAGACTGTCCAACCTACATCCACAGGCTCATGTCAACAGTCCTTTCTGCCCAACACAATCTCGTAATAGCACTCACTGCCACATACCACTGATGAAGCTGGTCTCATCAGTGCTAAACTTACACCCTGGGTAGAGGTGTTACAACTTACATAATTAACACTCAGATAACAATACTGGAAGCAGACACCAATATCTCAAATAATCTCACTGATGGTTGGGTAATGACCACACATAGGCCACAGGTGTTCGTAAGGCATTCCTTTACTCCCAGCCTGAAAAGCAAAAATCCAAAGTTAAAAAAAAAAAAAAAAAAACCACCATAAAAATGTGGGCATGAATTGTTTCTTGTTTTATTGCTTTCGTGTTTCTTAGTTGATGCAGAGTCAATGTTTTTGAGTAACAGTAATAAGATGTCCAAAATCCAACAGTAAACATTCAAATAGTAAAATCTGATGTAGAACAAAGTCCTCGAATGTTCACTCCTTTAACTTACATCTAGCGGAACCACTAGGGATAAAGGCTGAACTCATCATCTTGGTTTATGATGGAAACCGCTCTCCTCTGACCCAGGAATAGGAGGAAGTCTCGAACGCCAGCCACCTGGTTAGGCACTGGGGGCAGCACTGTGGTCTCCTCATGAAATGGCAGGGGAGACTCATAATGAGTCTAAGTATGGCAAACTCTCCTTTTACCCCAGGATTAAGAGACACCCCCATAACAACTGAGAGAATCAAAAGAAACTCCTACGGAATAGAAGAAGTGGTTACAGTAATCAAGATCAGAAATGATGGTGTTGTCAAGGAAGGGGCCTGTGACTGCACAGAACCTCATCTTTGTAAGAAAGCAACCCACTCGTAAATGCACATCAGAGAGGCTTTACACAGTGACTGGCTGCAAGCAGGACAACCGTGAGCAGCATTTTGCTTGTTGAAGGCACAGATCCTCGTCATCCTGAGAGAGGAGAGTCACTGTGTGCGACCTCTGAAAAACTGTCAGCTGTCATAAATCCGATTGCAGCTTCAGCCTGATCTTTTTTTTTTGAAAATCCCAGACTCTTGGGGCACCCCTGAATATCTTGATGTGCCTGCTCGTTCTGCAAGAAATCAGATTTCCAAGGGATGGAGACTCAAAGGAACATGATTGCATTACATCACACAACAGGCAAAAATAAATACATGACTCTATAGTATGGGTATGAAAACTACCACAAAGAAATATCTCAGACCCCACAACTGCAGCTCACATACTAGCAATACCTGGTAGGGTCTAAAAGGTGTCAACTGTCCCATAAGCATTTACCTACTCTGACTTTGACCAACTGTACTTATGGGATAAGCAAAAATGTATGAAAACACTCTGTATTTTTTTAAAGACAAACTTTCTTAAATACCAGAGAGATCAATTTCACTTGACAGTGATCAGGATATCCAAATTAAATAAATCACTTTCAATTCTTCCCAATGATCATCTTAGGTTTCCATAACAAGAATGGGCGAGAGCCACCTGCACCTTGCCAGTGCCAGAGGGTGTAGTTGTCACACAAACCCTCCTGGAAGAATGATGGACCCACGCCTCTGCCTGAGGAATGATCTCGAGCTCCTCCAGCTTTTGAAATTCCACAGCATTGTGAATGCTCTTTACAAACACAGTGATACTCAAAAAGGAGCCAACAAGAAAACATAAGTTGCATTTATTCACGTCCACGCCATCTAAAGCTACTGTGTACGGTAATCAGGACTGGAGAAGGGACGATTTAGTATCTAAAAACAACAACAAAAACACTCGGACATGTCCCCTGAATTCCAAGTTGGAGTTCGTAAGAATCTACTTGCTGACAAGCCAGTTTCCTCCCTGAGAAGCACACTTTCTGCTTCCTTCTCTCCCTCCAGCGTCTTCTGAACCTCTCAGTTAAGGCCTGGACAGTGTGGGATAGTGTTGCAATCTCTCCTGCAGAGCTGTCAGTCGCCGGTGGGCTCGGGCTGCGTGCACTCAGGCTCTCGGAGGTCGCTGGGTGACGCGCTCGCACGCCGCAGCTCCTCCACCGTCTGCAGCAGGGCAGACCGCTCCAGCTCTAAGGTAAGCATGGCCTGCTTCAGCTTGCTCTCGCTGCTCAGGAGCTTCTCAATGGTGGCCTCAAGGCTTTGGATCCTACCATTTGCCAACTGGAGAATAAAAGAAATGAGAATACAGTGATAACACAGGAGGGATCCAGCACGCACTCGCAGTCCAGCCTTGGGAGCACTCTGGAGCCGTGTTTCGGCAGGGATGAGTCTACAGTTTATCATCAGTTCTGGCCACACAGGAAGGCAATTCGCACTCTTTGCGGGTAGGTGGACCAGGCCCTTAAAGGCACCCCGAGAGCCCCCTGCTATAGCTGCTGTGGAAGCCGATGCTGAGAGATGGTGGATCACAATACAGAGGGAACCCAAACCCCCAGGCACCACCACTGGAAAGACAGCTCGGATGGGGCCAAAGAATGCTTCAGCGACACAAAGACTTCCCTTGTGCCAAGCCTCGGAGATACGTAACTTTGTTACTGCAGCAGAGCCTGGCCTGTTTTGATGAGCACATATATTTAAACCCACAAGTCGATTTCAGACTGACAAAAACTCAAAACGGTTTCCTCGTGAAGGCCCAAGTAGTAATAATCCTCTAATCTGAAATTCTTTTCAAATACAGTGATACTCAAAAAGGAACCAACAAGAAAACATAAGTTGCATTTATTCAGGTCCATGCCATCTAAAGCTACTGTGTAAAGCTAGTGATGTCTAGAATAACAAGACATCACTATGTCAAGAAACACAGGCATTTACCCCAGAACACACATGGAGTCCTCAGAAAGGCCAAGTGTTCTGCTAAGAGGTTTATGTGCCTGGTCTCACTGACGGCTCACTACGAGTCACAGAGATAAGCAGTATCCTCTCTTCCACCCTACAGAGGAGGAACGAGGCTCTGACTCAGTTTACATCCTCAGCACCTAGCACATAATTAATGCTAGCTAAATAGAATTTCCAGGTGTATCTTTCTAGCAACTGTCCCTCGTCTAATTTGCTCGGGCAGGCTTGCTTCCCAGGTGACAAGTGTGTTAGCTCTAGTGACATTAAGGGGTTCCCTAAGAAAACTGCAGAAACTCCAACACTTATGCTGATGTCCCTGAGGCCTTTCTGGCCCATTCCCAGCTCACAGCTGCATCCTGGAGTGCTCTGTGACTTGTTGTATCTTACTAATCCAGTCCAGATTTGCCATGCTCCATTTTAGGTGGGAAAAATGCGATATATATATATATATATTTTTTTTTTTTTTTCTTTTTTCATTTTTCAAAGAAAATACTTTTTTGAATGTGACAACACTTGTGCCAGACAATTCATGACTAAAAGTCTAGCTCTGGCTGGGCCACTAGAACACCCAAAATATAAAGAAGGGACCAGGAGCCTTAGTTTGTCAGCCTACTGGGCAGGGGGTGGCCCTACTTCAGGTATCTCTTTAAGCAGTACTCTCTGATCCTCAAAATCCACCCACCGTCAGGGCCTGGCTCAGGGCCTACCCTCATCACTTTGAAGCCCCTCTGCATTCCGAGGTGCAACCTGCAGCTTAGTTAGTAGTGAATTAATTTGCATGGTCATTTGCTATTCTGCATCAATGTCAGGTCTCCTCAATAACACTGATGCTTTTATAGAAGCAAGCATGTCTTCTCTTTCACACATGGTCCTGTCTCCCACAGCACCTGGCTCAGTGTGGGCGTCAATGACTTGTAGGGATTAGACAAATCCATGTGTATTATTGTTTGGTTCCATCTGGCACGTCTATGCAATCGTCTGATATATTGCTGAACAAAACAGGTGGCAGAATATGCTCTCCAGAGTCTAGACAACGTTCACATGTGTTTTAACAGGGAACGAAATGGGATTTTGATATTTCTAACAATTTTATGAACAGAATAAAGGTAGGAAATGGGTTCATTTTGGTGTTTCGTCCCCCCAGAAAAGCTATATGAAAATTCAGTACTGTATTGAACACCTTTCCTTGTGTCTGAAAAGTGTACAAGGAGGAGGCATGATTCTCACATATGAGAGGCATATTTTCATAGAGGATCATGGAAAAACTATATCCAAATATCACAAACCAATACAATACAATCCCAGATCCAACTCTTTGAGAGCTGCAGTGTCTTACTGGACTCGGTGGTCCCCAGCACTCAGCACTGCAGGGACTCAGGAACTACTGGTGGGCTGGCATAGACCACAGTTTTGAATGATCCTTCCAGAAGTGCAGAACTACTTGGTCAAGAGAACAACCATTCTAGGGAGAACATCTGTAATCACCAATTACTGTCTGATGCCTTTAGTGAGGAATGCAGGTAGCTAAGTTCTTCACAACTCCCTGTCTTCACAAAAACAATAGCACAAGAGCAGCATGGAATTATTTTCTATGCTCTATTACCAAAAAACTACATGGTCATTTACCCAGTAAAACAAACCTTTTAATTGAGAACTGCCTATCTTAACAAGCTAAACACTTCAATGCAAATGTGAGCTTTATTAGAAGAGTTTCCACCATGTTATATTTCAGGGACCTGTCATTGGCTTGGAAGCCATTTAAAATGACCACCTACACTGTGTACCCCTACAGGCCAGAGAGGCTCTTCACCCTCTAGAGACTTCCCTTGAGTCACAGCTGAGACTTCCAGGTTAAATTGTATACAGGCATATTTTCAGTTAGGACATCTCTATCTTAGGGGAAAAGAAGAAGTTAAATTTCACAATGTGAGTAGTTATTAGGGCTGGGCAGGAATAGCATTTAGTCTTGTTCTTCTCTTCCACATATCTGATAGGGTATGCTGGGATGGAATGCCTGCTGGGAGGAATGCATTTCAGATAGCTTGACTCACTAGGCTGGCCTTTCTCACCTTGCTGCCAAGCTTGTGTCTGCAAAGCTCATCTTTCTATGAAGAAAAATCAGAGGCTTAGATCAGAATGGGACTTATTCTCAGGACAGCCCAGGAACACCATAAAAAATTTGGGCAAAAATATGTATTTTTATCCACAGCTACTCAAAAACAACTTTTAAAAACACCCTCAAAACAATTCCTGAACAGGGACAGCACTGCTACACACTTGTGACATTAAAAAAAGAAGAACATATGGTTGCTTCATGCCATCTGATTGACAAAAGAGCTGCATTCCGCAGTTAGGCGTTCTTTTCGGCAGTGTGCCTGGGTGATGTGGGGGTGGGGGTGATGCTGGACCTGGCCAGCTCCCGTCTCCGTGCTACACCTCAGGGCTTGCTCTGCACACCCTCCTGCATGCACAGTCTCAACTGGTCTTTCTTCTGTATGTCCTCACCTGAATGTATCCATGTTGAAATGGAAGTTTCCAGAGGGGAGAACTGAGACCTTCATTAATCAAATCTTTGTATATGCACCAAGGACTCACAAAGAATTATCATCTGCTCCGGTTTGTTATGTTTATTTCTGTGTTACTTTCCTCCTTTACTGTCCCTCTGTGGACCTAGCTGGTTTTGCTCATAGAATATAAAGCTCTTCGATTCTCTTTGAGTAATGACAATGGCTGGCATTCAGCTAACAGGTCACAGCATCCTGAATCTAAGTTCATCTCTGGGCCTGTTTCCTAAAAGAGTTAAGTGCAGAAACAGCCTCTCAGAAAGCTCAGGGACTGTCTGACCTCAGCAAAGGACAATCTGTCTGCTCCATAATAAAAAGGACCCATTCTCCTGGGATACCTTTGATCCCAACTATAAACAGATCAGGGTGGGAAAGGTCCTCTGGTCATGGGAAAGCCCAGCCTGCTGTTGCCTTTGGTGAGTTAATGAACTACCATATATTTGTGATTCAGGAAGCTGCTTTATAAATATGCTCTACCTGCAACTGTTCAAGGAGGTCAAGGTTCTGTTTGCGTAAGCTGCTGTTGGTTTTCTCTAGTTTATCCATTCTTTGGTTGTCACTGAGAGGAGAGGAATCGATAAGTTCTTCTTGAAGGACATGGTACTCAACTTCATAAGCTTGTAACTGTTTAGCAATGTCCATCTCAAATACCTGTTATAGAAAGAAAAGTCATCAGGTACTAAAACTGAGAAAAACCCCACACATACAGGCAGGTGTCCGCAATCATGACAAGCGTCTGTGAAGCTGTGAAGCATCTCCTCTACGCTTAGCTCTATACTTGCTACTAGAAGTGATAAATAAGAACAACTATGCACTGAGAAGGTAATACTTTTACTTAGGACAAAAGGATATAAGAAACATCTAGAAATAATTCCAAGGTAACATTAAGTACAGGTTTTTGATACTCATCTTCCAAAAGCCAAAAAAAAAAAAAAACAAAAAAAACCTCTCATTTTTAAAGACTTAAAAAAATTTATTTTTAGTTCTTATTTCACTTCTTTTCTCTGAAAATTCTGTTAGGTTAGATACATCAACTATGGGTTAAAAGGAGAAAAGAAACAAAAGAATCATAGCCCTGTTTGCACAGTCACCAAGTCAAAGTTTAATTATAGTTCAGTTGGGTTTTCAGTTATAAGAACAGCTAAGTAATGGGACTGTTTACTAAAAAACTCTCCTTTGCACACAAATATGCAGAAATGAGCCAAAACCCAAATGTCACCCACACAGATGAGTGAATACGAAACGATGCCTGAGCTGTCTTCTTTCCCACGATAGCAATGGTGACGAAAACACCACACGTGTGAAAAACAACCCCTAAGTGCCCAAGTGACTCAAGCTGTCCGTGTCTGTACTTTCTCTTGGTAAGGAAGGCAGGGCGGAAAGCAGAGTCAGAAGACAGCTGCTGCCGCTGCCCAAGGCATTTCCTTTCTTTCCAGTTGTTTCTATGAGAGAACCCCAGGGGCCGGGGCCTCTCAGCACTGCAGTGAAGCCCCAACGTTTATCTGAGGGATCTGAGAATACAGTCAAGCTGGGACCATCTTAAAAGAAAAAAAAAAAAAAAAACTTGCTAGATCAGAACACACATTCAGAGAGTGAAGTCAGACTTTTAAAGGGCAGAAACTGCCTCTCTATTGCATTTCCTTAAACAACTCTAATATTGTTAAAAATCAGTGTAAAACTACTTCTGATGGCACCCTACTGGCATTCAAACTAGCCTATCTTCCCTGGAATCAATTTTCCAAAACTATGTTTCCTTTCTCTCCATTCCCAACAGTCTTATTTTCTCTTCCTTGAGATGAATTTTTCAGCTTGCTGTTTTTTATTTAATTCAGTGGATAATACTAATAAGGCACAAAAGTCATTTGATGCCTAAAAACTAAAATCCATTGTATCTGTGGCATGTGTGTGCATGTGTGCGAGGGGAGTAAGAGGGAGAGAGAGAATTTCTACTGGATTGAACTGATTCTCTTTTGTCCTTCTGAGCGACTATGAGGTAGTAGGGATTATTATCTCCACTTGACAGCCGAGGTAACTGGCTCTGAGGCTTTGTGTCAGCCTTAAAATTGGGACTCCACTGGCGACTCTATGAATGACTTGAGCTCGGTACTTAACTTCTCTCAGTCACAGTTCCTGGCCTCCTACCTGGGGCAGACAGCGCCTACCTCCCAGGATGGCTATGAGAATTAAACAAGGCAACTCATGGAAGTTCCCAGCACACGCCTGGCCGGTTGAGCAGGCGTGTTCTTAGCTAAGGGATCTGCTTCCACACATCTGACACAAAACCCTCACATTTCAACCTCAGCAAAGCCATCATCAATGGATGCCACGTCATGGAACTTCTGAATCATCTGAACAGTAAAAACTACAAACACCAAAACTGAGATTGTTTGGCACTCATGTATAATTATAAATACGGTGCTGAATAAATGTCCTGTACACTATTACTTTTTTTCTTCCATAAAGATTTATTTTTAAGTGATCTCCTAACCTGGAAAGCCTAGAACAAAACCTCTGACTTTTCCTACAGATTGATGTTCCGTGTTAAGTTAATGCCTTTCAGCAGTGCCCAAAGCCATAAACTCTTCCAGGCCTCCATTAATCCCTAGGAACTACCCTGGGTCACAATCATCTCTGCTTAATTACCTGATGATCTCCTGACTGCCAAGACTCTTAGGCCCTTCATTCTTCAGTTATGCCCCTGAATTTACCCCAAATCATGGCAGTATGAGGTTGCTGGTCAAAGGAGCACCCGGGTCACTGAACAAGGGTTTCAGCCTTTGGGCTAATTACTTGGGGAAATAAAAGAAGATGGGAGGGGTGCCTGTCCTTGCACACGTAGAGAGCACAGGTGATCCACTGCCAGGAGCAGTTCTCAGCCAGAGCAAGAGCAGGAAGGCCTAACATTAAAAACCCGATCCTTCAGTATGTTGTCTCAGATGAATAAAAAAGAGGAATATTAAAAACTGGGTGTTGATGGGAAAACAAGATACATACACTTTAAGGTATTTTCATTTCTGGTCTGAGTCACTCCTGAGGCTGGACAAGTGCAGTGTCAACCTCCCCCGGGGTCTTGCCTAAGCCATTCCCTGAGCACCGGTAACTACACAAAGCTGCAAGGTACCCAGCCCCTCTGCAAAGGGGGACTAGATCTCATCTTCTTTCTTCCTGGCCCATCTCAGAGCAATTCCACTAGAGTCGTAACTACTGGGGATCTAGAGCCTTCCCGTCATCCTGGCTCTTAGGTTCTTCAAGGTTTTCAAGCAAGTTCCAGAATTTTGGTACTGAAGAAAATTTCTCTTCTGCTTGCCAGAAAAGATAAAACTATTTTAAGTTACTAAATAACTTAAAAGTAGGAGTGACCTATTTCTATACTTCCGATGTTTTGCCGAAAAGATAAAACTATTTTAAGTTACTGAAGCAATAGAGCTACATTATTGGAAACTTGAAAAATAAAAGAAAAATTACCAAATACAACTTTTATATCTAGCTGTATTTCCTTTCATCTTTCCTAAAAGCATGTTTTTTCTAGTTCTAAACATAACCAACATAAAATTTCCTATCTCACTTTTCCTTTACTTAACATTGTATCAAATGAGAGCTTTTTCATGTCGCTATATATAACTCGCTTCATGATATTCTACCAGCTCAACATACCATAATCATATTAATCCAGTCATCGAGTGTTAGACATCTAGTTCCAAGTTTCTATTATTATAAATGACAAATCTAGGATAATATCGTTATACATATGGCTTCTCTCATATTTTGGATTATTTCCTGAGGATACATTACAAGAAATGGGATGACTGAGTCCAAGGGTATGAATATTTTACTGGCTTGGGATATGTATTGCCAAATTGCCTCCCAAGAGCCACTAATCAATGTGCATTGCCATCAGCAACATACTAATGTTCTGCATACAGTATACCCTTGGTGCTGGGTATAGGCATTAAGAAATATCTTTCTGTTGATCTAGTAGGGTAAAGCATTACATGTTACATAAGTTTAAATTACACATGAAGGCAAATATTTTCCCAGATATTTGTTTACTAGATGGCTCCTCTTCGGTGAATTGTCTGTTTATGTTCTTGGCTCATCTGCTATTGTAGACTCAGTATTTCTCTTCACAGTCCACAGACACTGATTAAGAAAGTCATGAATCCTGATGGTTTGTAGAACTCGCCACAGAGCTTCTGCCTTCCTAACCCCCTGCCCTCCCATCTGCTGGTCCCATTGTCATACCAAGGGCTGGAGGGTGGGAACAGTCAGCCCAGTATCAGCAACAAGGGGGCGCACTGTCTGTAGTGAATTACAAAAACAATAAAACCTACTAAAAGTCCGTCTGCTTGTTATTACCACCACATGTGAGCAATTTTCAACAACGCCAGTGGTAAACCACTTCTCCCCGCCACGCCCCACCCTCCTGGTATGGCACCAGTTGTCCTTGTACAAAACTACTCCTTTTCCACGGTGCAAACTGCCCGAGAAGGGACAGCTCCCCCACAGGCAGAAGAGGTATCTTTGCCTCTGATTTGAGGTGTGTCTTCTGAACACAGGAACCCTGGTTCTAACCTACAAGCTCAACTGGAACAGGGACTCGTTTGTTCATCGTATTTCTAACAGAGCTGCCCACAGCAGGGTTTCTCAGCTGTTTGTGTGTATGTGAATGCCCTGGGGATCTCGAAATGCAGATTCTGATTCAGCAGGTCTGCGGTGTGGCCCCAGATGCTGCATTTCTAACAAGCTCTGACATGATATGATGACAGTGCTGGGCTGAGGCCATGCTCTGAGTGGAGCCTAAAGGATGCTGAAAATTTACCCTGCCTCCCAAAGCCACCCTTCCTCTTTTTCTTCCTTAAGCTGAGCTGAGGCTTCACAACCACACAGCACCCACTGTGACAAGAATGTAACACTGACCTCCTTTCCTTTGTTACTAATTATTCCCAGAGTTTCCCTTCTTCTCGGGTCAGAAGATGTAGATGGTTTACTCAATGGACAGTTTTTGGTAAGTACACTGCCACAAAGGCTTCAGACACCCTTGGTCTTCTGTCCTGGGCTCTGTCACCTTTGGATTGCCCTCCCTGGCTGCTTTCAGCCTGTCCACATTGAGCCAGAGCTCCAGAGCCCTGTCTTTGGCCACCTTCTCTTCCATCCAGGATCCAGCTGTGTCCCAGTTGCTCAGGCTGAGACTCTCTATACAGGGAGGACATTTAATGAAATGGAACCACGGCTATCATAGAGGACCACCTAGATGCCCTCACTCCCTGCCCCACCCCATCTGCACACAGGGCAGTATGCTCCACCATCTGCAATGGAAGTATCCATTACACCTACTCTGAAGACCTCCAAGATTCGGGCCTGGGAGATCTCTAAGGCTGCAGAGGAATCACAGTGGACCCCAAGTTCTGTGTAGAACTTAGGACTACAGCACCCTCTGGAGGGAAAGGGTCAGTGGGAAAGCAGAAAGCCTGACAGAGAACATTCAGATGTCAAGTTCAGATAGAAACACCAGAGGGAAAGAGGGCAGAGAGCTGCCTGGGGGTAGAACTACTTTTTTTTTTTTTTTTTTTTTAGACGGAGTCTCGCTCTGTGGCCCAGGCTGGAGTGCAGTGGCCGGATCTCAGCTCACTGCAAGCTCCGCCTCCGGGGTTCACGCCATTCTCCTGCCTCAGCCTCCTGAGTAGCTGGGACTACAGGCGCCCGCCACCTCGCCCGGCTAGTTTTTTTTTTGTATTTTTCAGTAGAGACGGGGTTTCACCGTGTTAGCCAGGATGGTCTCGATCTCCTGACCTCGTGATCCGCCCATCTTGGCCTCCCAAAGTGCTGGGATAGAACTACTTTCTATAAGGACCATTGATAGAATAAAAACCTGGGCCCCAAATGCAAATTTTTTGTGCTGTCGATACCCCCAAAATGTTCAACACATCAGGTTCCGAGAACAGCCCTCTGCTCTCATTCTTGTACCTTCTCTTTTAGTTCAGGGCTCAGCAAACCACCACCTGTGGACCAAGCCCATCACACTGCAGTTTTTAAAATAAAGTTTATTGCAACATGACCCATCATCCCCTTACATGCGGTCATGATTTTTTGTGCTGCGAAGGCTGAGGTGAGTAGCTGTCACAGAGGTGAGCAGTTGTGACAGTCTGGCCTGTGAAGCCTAAAATATATACTACCTGGCCTTCTTTGGAAAATGTCTGCCAGCCTATCTTAGGTCACCTTTTAAGTCCAGCTGGACTCAAACACCTCAGCTCCAACCTCACAGCCCTGGCTCCCATAGGCCCTGCCTTTCTACAAGAGGCCGGGCATGTTACTCTCTGCTCAGCTTCATCTATAAGAATAGGAATTATAATACCTATGTCCCAGAGTTATTAAGTCAGTGGAGACCGGGCACAGTGGCTCATGCCTGTAATCCCAGCACTTTGGGAGGCCGAGGCGGGCAGATCACTTGAGGCCAGGAGTTCAAGACCAGCCTGGCCAACATGGCGAAACCCCATCTCTACTAAAAATACAAAAATTAGCTGAGTGTGGTGCCGCATGCCTATGGTCCCAGCTACTCAGGAAGCTGAGGCACGAGAATACTCGAGCCCAGGAGGTGGAGACTGCAGTGAGCTGAGATCGCACTACTGCATTCCAGCCTGGGCAGCAGAGCAAGACTCTGTCTCAAAAAAAAAAAAAAAAAAAAAAGGTCAGTGGAACAATGAATGGCAGCTTCCAAATAGCCAAATAGTGGCCTGAAACAGGTACACGCACAGCTGTTTTAGCCCATGCCGTGTCCCTTTCCACTCTTTCAGCACCGAAGGGGCACCTGATGTATCCTAAGAACCCTCAATAGGTTTCATTTTTTGTTTTTTACAGAAAATAGGAGAGAATGGGATTTTTTTCTGGGGCTGAATACTCAGGAGGTAAACAATGTCAGCACTGGATACAGCCCTCAGTCTAGGTAACCAAGGCTCTCGGGGGTCTCTGCCCTAGAAGCTGTAAAATGAAAGTACATGCAACAAAAGCTGTAAGAAGGGAATGAAGGAAAGAAAGAATTAATGAAAATGTCAGAAACCAAAGAATCAAAAGGGTAAAAAAGTCAGTAGTAGAATTTGGAAAACACTCTAAATTAAATGACCTCCAGAGGCTCTTGGCAGTGTAGGAGAGCTGCTACAGCACTTTGAGGTGAGAGAGACTTGAGTTTGAACCCCTACCTTTCTACTTTGCAGCAGAGTAAGTGTGGGTCAGTCAGTGAACCACTTTATATCCTCTCAGGAGTGCAGCCTGGACTGAATGGGATCATGCGTCTATTTAGATGCCCACCCAACCTGGCAAAAAGCAACGCCCCAACAAGCCAAAGCTATCCACATCAAGAAGAATGTGCCAGGGAAAGAAAAGAGATGGAGAGGCTCTCAATTAAAGATGAGTGCAGAACAGAAAAGAACTGCTCTTTCATAAGGGCATATGCAATGTGCAAACAGAAATCCAAAGTTAACAATTGGTGTGAAACCTCTTCTTTTGCAGGCCAAAGTTGCATCCTTTTCTGTGCTTAACACCTAAGGTGCGGCAGCAAATGAAAATCACAAACACTGCATGTGGATGCAATTCACTGGAATCATGGATTCCTTTTGGACTATGAGAAATCTCCAGAGTAAGGATTTTTCAAAAATAGCTTTATTTCACCATTTGTTTTTACCTGATTGCTCTATGCTTTTGTTATGCAGTTGTGTGTTGCATTACAACAATTTGGTCAATGGCGGATTGCACATATCATATATGATGGTGGTCCCATAAGATTAGAATACTGTATTTTTATTGTACCTTTTCTATGTTTAGTTATGTTTAGATACACAAATACTCTGCCTTGTATTACAACTACCGACAGTATTCAGTATGGTCATGTGTTGTGCAGGTTTGTAGCGCCTAGGAACAACATGCATAGGTGTGTAGTAGGCTATACCACTTGGGTTTAAGTACACTTTATGATGTTTGCACAATGATGAAATCAACTAATGATGCAGTTCTCAAAACTTATCGCTATTATTAAGTGACACATGACTATCCGGAGTGGGTTCCAGGCTTACGAGAGGCCTGACTGCTGACTCTGCAGTGACTCAGTGATGAAATCCCTTCCAGTGCTTTCGTAGCTACCCAGCCTCTGGACACTTCCAGTGATGCCCCTTTCTCTGCTAAGCAGTGCAGTCCTCCATTGTCAGCAACCATTACTGGAAGGTTCTTCCTTAGACTGTACAGAATCAAAATCTGCTCCCATGCCCAACCCAGGGCATTCATCATCTAGCTTACTTGTAATTCCCAGTAAAACTCACCTTTCAGCCTCTAACATTTCAGAGGGTAATGGTTCTGTTGTATACTGAAACCGGAGGTACTGAAGCCACAGATATTGAACTGAATTCAGTTAAAAAAAAAAAAAACCACACACACACACACACATCATGAAACAAATTCACAGAATATATGTTCCCTATCATAACTTTGTTATCAAAGAATTATTCTGAGAAAATTCCAATTAATACCATTCAACACACACGTAAAAATCAAAGCACTCAATGTACAAAACCCTACATTGCATCACTGCATAAGTATATATGTTTCAGAAGACCAAGCTACTGGAGTTGAAGTCTCTTAAATGTACGAAATTACTGATAACCTGTGCTGGTTTCTACAACTAAACATTGCTACCATGTTTCCATGTGGCGTTTCACCATGACGCTCATAACACACACACTCACGATCATTCCACATGTTTGTGATATGCCTCCTCCGTGCCAGGATGCAGAATGCTGTTCAGAACACAAAGTGGTAGGAAACAGTTCCTGCTTAAAGGAGATTTAAGTTTCTACATATCTAGGATGGCTGAAGCATTTGCAAGGTTTGGACTGACTCCTACCTGATTGATGGTCTTTTCCATCTGTACCAAGCCCAGGTTGGGTAGCGTGTTTTTTATAAAGTCAACTATGGTTTCTAGGTTTTCATGCTGCAGAATCAAGGGCTTATGGCTTCCCAACAGACTTAAAGCCACTTTAAATATGACCTCTGTTCCCTGAAGAAAAATCATATCTGAGAAAACACAGAAATGCAGAAAGTTAAACCAGACCAGTTTCTCACACAATACCATTCCATTGCCTTTTCCACCCATCACAGAGCAGGAGGATGTGAGACAGCTCCACATTGCAAACTTTATTTCATTTTTAAGAGCCTGATATCTCAGATAGTGTTGTCAAGACAGTACTGCAAATAAAAGTACATAAACATTAAAAATTATGTTTTACTCTGAAAATAAAATTCAAACATGCTTCAAAAGTTAAACTGGGAAAGGGAAAAGGGTTTTATTATTCTATTTTTCCAGGAATGCTCCTGGGTTTTAAAGGAGATATTAAAACATGTTTTTATGGGTCAAGCTAAAAGATTTTTATAGATAAGGCATCAGAAATTAAGATAGAGTAAGTGAAAAAGTGTCCCTGTTTCCTCTGTTTTGAAATAAGGAATAGAATTCAAAGATCTTTAAAAACTGTAAAACAGCTGTACCACTGCAAAAGTACATTG